>NC_140134.1:21169613-22369613 GCF_964035555.1 Netta rufina | reverse complement strand
CCCCTCCCGTGCTGCCCATCCCTGCTGATGTAATCCTGAGCTCCCGGTTTCGCCCCAGCAGCGGCAGCACCTGGGATTAGTGCTCCTGCGAGGCTGGGAGGTGGGCGGGCAGAAAGCTCATCCCAGGGGCTTGTCACCACCCCGAGCCTCAGGGTCGTTTAATCCTTCACCCATTAACTTGGACTAATAAACCCTGGGGGAGAGAGAGGCTAAAAGCCGTGCCTGCCGGGCCGAGCGTCCTCTGTGAGCGCAGCTCCTGCAGCCCCGCCATGGCGGCCGGGTTCTTCATCAGCAAGGCCGTGGGCGTCGTGTGCATCGTGCTGGCCGTGGGGGCTGTGGCCACCATCATCGCGCTGTCCGTGGTGTATGCCCAGGAGAAGAACAAGACAGCGAGCTCTGGCGGTGACACCACCACCACCACCACCACCACCACCACCACCACCACCACCATCACCTCCTTGGCTCCTAACGCCACCGCTGCCCCCAACAACCCCTGGAACCGGTGGCGGCTGCCAACAACACTGAAGCCCGAGTTCTATGACGTGACCCTGCAGCCCTTCCTGAAGCCCGATAACAACAACATGTACATCTTCAAAGGGAACAGCAGCGTGACCTTTACCTGTGAGGAACCAACCGATCTCATCATCATCCACAGCAACAAGCTGAACTACACCCTGCAGGGGGAGTTCCACGCCTCGCTGCGGGCGGTGGACAACTCTCAAGTACCTGCCATCACCAAGACCTGGCTGGAGACCACCACCCAGTACCTGGTGGTGCAGCTGGACAGCACACTGCAGAAGGGCAAGAGCTATGTACTCTCCAGCATCTTCACGGGGGAGCTGGCTGACGACCTGGCGGGCTTCTACCGCAGCGAATACGTGGAAGGAGATGTCACCAAGTAGGTGGGGGGCACGGCGGGGAGGTGGCTGTGCGTGCTGGGGAGCCCGTGCCCTCATGCACCGTGGGCGCAGGGTGCTTCTGCATGCCACCCTGAGCGGGCAGGGTGTGGGGTGAGCGGGGGGACCCCGGCTCCCTGCAGGGTGCAGAGGGGGCAGAGACCCCAGGCGCTGGGGTGCTGACAGGGTTTTCTCGCAGGGTCGTGGCCACCACACAGATGCAGGCACCCGATGCGCGGAAAGCCTTCCCCTGCTTTGATGAGCCGGCCATGAAAGCCAACTTCACGGTCACACTGATCCACCCCTCCGACCACAAGGCGCTTTCCAACATGCCCGTCGCGAGTGAGTGGGGCAGGGGGAGCCCGGTGCCGGGGTGGGCAGGCAGGTGAGCTGACCCGCGTCCCTCTGCTCCTCGCAGGCACCCAGGCGGTGAAGATAGACGGCGAGAACTGGAACATCACCAGGTTCCTCACCACTCCCAAGATGTCCACCTACCTGCTGGCCTTCATCGTCAGCCAGTTTGACTCTGTGTCCAACACGTCGGAGGAGGTGCTGGTAAGCTGGGCACGGGCGCCCTGCACCCAGGGCAGAGCCCAGGCAGCGCCTGAGCCCGGCACCGTCTCTCCTCTCAGATCCGCATCTGGGGCCGCCCCCAAGCCATTAGCGAGGGCCAGGGTGACTACGCGCTCCAGGTGACTGGGCCTATCCTCAACTTCTTCGAGCAGCACTACAACACGGCCTACCCGCTGCCCAAGTCCGGTGGGTGCTGGGGCAGCCGGGGCACGGGGACCAGGCTGGCAGAGCTGCAGCCATGTGCGGGTGGCTGGGTCCTGCTGCTGGCTGCAGGGCAGGGGACCACTGCTGCTGGAGCAGTGCACTGACAGCACCCCTCCATCCCCCAGACCAGGTCGCCCTCCCCGACTTCAACGCGGGCGCGATGGAGAACTGGGGGCTGGTGACCTACCGGGAGAACTCGCTGCTCTTTGACAGCAACTACTCCTCCATTGGCAACAAGGAGCGCGTGGTGACCGTCATCGCCCATGAACTCGCTCACCAGGTACCCGCCGGTCCCCCTGCCCGCCCCCACTGCTGGCGGTGCCTGGCTGACACGGTGCTCTGCTCCCCGGCAGTGGTTTGGGAACCTGGTGACACTGAGGTGGTGGAACGACCTGTGGCTGAACGAGGGCTTTGCCTCCTACGTGGAATACCTGGGCGCCGACTCAGCGGAGCCCACCTGGAACATTGTGAGTGCTGGGGCCGGCGGGCACGGGCATGGGACATGGGTTTGGGTTGTGGGGCTCAGGCACGGGCACCTCTTGCTGCCCGGAGCCCCAGGGGCTGCCCCGCTGCACGAAGGCCACTGGGCCTGAGCGGGGCTGATGCGGGTGCCGGCGCTCGCCCCCTGCAGAAAGACCTGATGGTGCTGAACGAAGTCTACACCGTGATGGCGACCGATGCCCTGACCACATCCCACCCGCTCTCCTTCCGCGAGGATGAGATCAACACCCCAGCCCAGATCAGCGAGGTCTTCGACACCATCGCCTACAGCAAGGTGGGAGCTCAGCGCACACCAGCCCGGGGCGCGAGGGGCTGGGAGCGCGGGGAGCCGGGGCAGGGGCTGCGAGGAGGCACGGGGCTGTGTGCCTGGGTCTCACATGCTGTGTCTGCAGGGAGCGTCGGTGCTGCGGATGCTCTCCGACTTCCTCACTGAGGACGTGTTCAAGGAGGGGTTGCAGGTGAGGACCTGTCGGTGCCCGGCTGGACACCGGGCCCCTGTGCGGGGTGGGCGGCTTGGCAGGCAGCCTCTTGGAGGCTGGTGCCTCCCTGGGCGCCTCCACCTGGGGTCTGCCCCTGCCCACGAGTCTCCCCCCGCTGCTCTCCCGCAGTCCTACCTCCATACCTACGCCTATGGAAACACCGTCTACACAGACCTGTGGGAGCACTTGCAGAAGGTATGAGGGAGGTGTGCTGCTCTCAGCTGCTGCCTCAAACTCCCCCAGCCCCTTCCCTGCTGGGGCTGGGCAGGATGGGGTGCTGGGCGCTCGGCGAGGGAAGCAGCACCTGCTGAGCCCCATGCCACCAGCCCCTGTGTGCGGCCAGCCCCCGTGGCACCAGGGACCCACAGCCAACTTTTCCCCGCAGGCTGTCGACAACAAAAACGTCACGTTGCCCGGCAATATCAGCACCATCATGGACCGCTGGACTCTGCAGATGGGCTTCCCCGTGGTGACCGTCGACACGAGCACTGGCAGAATCCAGCAGAACCACTTCCTTCTGGACCCCACCTCCACAGTGGAGAGACCCTCCGATTTCAAGTGAGTGGGGCTGTGAGAAAAGTGCCGGGGGGGCACAGGGGGACCGGGGGGTGCAGAGGGTGAGAAACTTCCCACTCTCTTCCCGTTCCCTGGCACAGCTACACCTGGATTGTGCCCATCACCTGGATGACACCCCAAACGAGCGGCAGCAGGTACTGGCTGGTAGAAGTCTCAGGTACGGCGCTGGTGGGGTCTGGCGGTGGGGATCTTGCTGCCATCTCCCCTGCCCTGCTGGGTTTCGGGGCCTCCCCAGGTCACAGCAGAGAGCAGACCTCCCTCCTCTCCCCTTCCAGACACCAACTCCAGCTTCAAGGTGAACGGCTCCGACTGGCTCCTGCTGAACCTCAACGTCAGCGGCTATTTCCGCGTCAACTACAACCAGGAGAACTGGAACCAGCTCCTCCAGCAGCTCTCCAATGACCACCTGGTACGCGGCACTGGGGGTGGGCGCCTGCTCCCCGCACCCCGTGCCAGGGCTACCCGGTGACACCGGCTCTGTTCCCCCCCAGGTCATCCCTGTGATCAACCGGGCGCAGATCATCGACGATGCCTTTAACCTGGCCAGGTGAGCAGCGCGGCAGGGCAGGGATGAGAGGCACAGGCAGCAAAGCCTGGTGGCACGGGGTTGGGGATCTTCACGCTGCCCTGTCCCTGCTGCAGGGCCAAGTACGTCGACGTGACGCTGGCCTTGAACACCACGCTGTTCCTGAGCCAGGAGAGGGAGTACATGCCCTGGCAGGCGGCGCTCAACAACCTGAAGTACTTCCAGCTGATGTTTGACCGCAGCGAGGTGTTCGGGGTGATGAGGGTGAGCTGTGCTGCCTGCCGGGGGGTTTGGACCCCGCGTCTGCAGGATGGGGACTGAGGGCTGGGTCTGCACCCGGGGCTGGGGTGCGAGGTGCTGCCGGTGCTGCCCCGCACTGACCGCCCGCCTGCCCTGCAGAGTTACGTCCAGAAGCAGGTGAAGCCCCTCTTCGAACACTACAAGAATATCACCAATAACTGGGCCAACGTTCCCCCAGGCCTGATGGACCAGTGAGTGTCGCACGGCTCCGCTGCCTCGCCAGACCCCTGGCATCTCCCCAGGCGCAGCGGGGTGCTCACCCCCACGTGTGCGGGGAGGAGGCGCAGGGTCCTGCCCGTGGCCTGGCACTGGCCGGCTGGTGTCTGGCTTCCACGTGCCCAGCCCCAGCCCCATGGGCTCCTCTCCTTCCAGGTACAATGAGATCAATGCCATCAGCACAGCCTGCTCCTACGGCATCCCTGAGTGCCAGGAGCTGGCCACCAGTCTCTTCCAACACTGGCAGAACACCAGCAACAACATGTGAGTCCCTGGGGTGCCCCCACGGCCGGGCTGGGCACGGCGAGGGCTCCCTGTCTGAGACGCCTCTTTCCCCTGCAGCATCCACCCGAACCTGCGCTCCGCCATCTACTGCAGCGCGGTGGCCACGGGCGGTCTGGAGGCCTGGAACTTCTTGTGGGACCGGTTCCTGGAGGCCCCCGTCGTGTCCGAGGCCGACAAGATCCGCGCGGCTCTCGCCTGCAGCACTGAGCCCTGGATCCTCCAGCGGTGGGTGCAGGGGCCCGGGTGAGGGCCGGGGCTCTGCTCGCACAGCCCCTCACCCGGTGGCTCCCCCCCCCCAGGTACCTGCAGTACACCATCGACCCCACCAAGATCCGCAAGCAGGATGCCACCTCCACCATCAACAGCATCGCCAGCAACGTGGTGGGGCAGTCCCTGGCCTGGGACTTCATCCGCAGCAACTGGAAGCTTCTTTTTAGCCAGTGAGCACCACATAGGGACCGGGGGAGGGCAGAGGGGCTGGGGGCATCGGTGGGCTGCCTGTGCCCCCGGGCTGGGGGCTCTGTCCCTTCCCCTTGCTTGTGCAGCCCGCAGCCCCCGGCTGAGCTCCCCTCTCTGCTCTCCCAGGTACGGGGGTGGCTCCTTCTCCTTCTCCAGTCTGATCCTATCCGTGACCCAGCGGTTCTCCACGGAGTTTGAGCTGCAGCAGGTGAGGTTGGGCCCCGGCAGGGTCTGTGTGCTTGGGTGGCTGCCCCCCAGGCTCCCCGCGGCCGGGTCCATCTCTGTCCTGCCGCACCTTGCAGCCCCGGGGAGGGGGCGGCTGCCTCTGCCCCTCGTATGGCCAGGGGTCTGGGCAGCCGCTGCCCTGCCCTGAGCTGCCCGGCCCCATCGGGGGGGAGGATGCTCGCCGCGGGGGTCCCTGCACCAGTTCCAGCCCCTCTGTCCCCCCCGCAGCTGGAGCAGTTCAAGGCAGACAACCAGGACATCGGCTTCGGGTCGGGGACTCGCGCCCTGGAGCAGGCGCTGGAGAAGACGAGGTCCAACATCAACTGGGTGAATGAGAACAAGGCGTCTGTGCTGGCCTGGTTCACGGAAAACTCCTGATAACCGCGCCTGGCCCCGCACACCTTCCTGCACGGGGCAGGCGTGGGGCTCGGCACGGCACTCGGGCCCCCGCTGCTCTCGGTGGCCACACTGGACACTCGCCCGCTCCGGCCCCCTCCTGCGCCCACCCCAAAGCGCTTCTGCCCGCGCCCCCGGGGCCGGCCCGGCCGCATCCTCTGCTGCTGGTGATGGGAAGGGGCCGCTGCCCCCGGCAGTGCCTGGCACCTGAATGGTGGGCAGGGACGGGTGAGGGCCGGGGCTTGTGCCAGGCCTTAGCTCTTGTAAATAAAGGGACGCATGGGAGCTTGGGCACAGGCTGTGGCAGTGGGGCGTGGGGGACACGGGCTGGCCCAGGGGGCTGACGGGGGGTCAGGCAGGAAACGTCCGGGACCCTGCAGAGCGCGAGGGAGCGGGGAGGCAGAGCCCTGGGCGTTAGGAGCCCGGTGCTAAGTGGCTCTGGGGGCTCTGCGACGCCAGCGCCCGGCCCCTCCGTCTGACGGCTGCGTGTGAAGCTCTCCTGCTGCGCTCCCGGGGGGGCAGCACGGACACGGCAGCCTGCGAGCCTCGGCCCCAAACCCTCCCCTGGGGCTTAGGCACAGAGAAGGGATGGGACGTGGTGGGCAGGGGGGCAGCGGGGCTGGGGAAGCCCGGGGTGGGGGTCCCCTCCGTCACCGCAGCTCGGGGGGCGTTTGGGGTGGGCTGGGACTGGGCGTGATTGGGTGTGGGGAGGCGATGGCTGAGCTTTGTCCCTCCACAGCCCCCCCTGGGGTGCCCCAAGCTCCTTCCCGTGCTGGGGCACAGCACATGGGATCCACACAGTCACGAGGCAGGGCAGCGCGGTGCTCAGCAGCTTTAATGAGGAGCCCTTCCCCAGCACCCCACGGCGCTCCATGGCACTGCTGCGCCATCCTCCCCCCCCCCCCATTCTTCCTCGCCGGCCGTGGGCACGGGATCAGCTCCACCACCCCCAGCACCGTGCTGGGGCGCTGCTGGTCAGGATGGGGGCTCCAGGAGTGTCGGAGGAGAGGAGCAAGTCCGGGACTGGGCTGCCGAGCTGTGCAGAAAGAGCTGTCAGGGGAGCTGCGTGCGACACCACTGTGCCCCATGCCCTGTGCCACGCGGCCTGGGCTGCCTCTCCAGTGGGCTCCACTTCTTTCTGCCCCCCAGCCCCCCAATTCAGTCACCCCATGCAGCCTCCCCAGTCATGGCACACGTCATTGCTGGTGCACTTCTGCCTGCACTCTGTAGGAGCATCCCCCCATCCCGTCCCCATCCCATCCCATCCCCATCCCATCCCGTCCCCATCCCATCCCATCCCCACCCCATCCCTATCCCATCCCATCCCATCCCATCCCATCCCATCCCATCCCCACCCCATCCCCATCCCATCCCATCCCATCCCATCCCATCCCATCCCATCCCATCCCCATCCCATCCCATCCCATCCCATCCCATCCCATCCCATCCCATCCCATCCCATCCCATCCCCATCCCATCCCATCCCATCCCATCCCATCCCATCCCATCCCATCCCATCCCATCCCATCCCCATCCCATCCCATCCCATCCCACCCCTCCCTGGGCTGTGCTGCCAGCCTGCTGTCCCCGTGTGGCATGGTGCAGGAGCAGAGTGGGGAGGGAGTTGTGCGTACCTGGGAGCCATGCGTGGGGGGGCCAGGGACCCCTGTGGCCGTTGCTCCTGCCCCAGGAGGCCGGGCAGGGGCCGAGGGTTCCAAGCAGCAGGAGGGAACTGTCCCGGGGCCTGTGGCTGCTGCACAGCTCCAGGGCGGCTCCAGCGGGGTCACTGCTCCGAGGCTGCACAGCGGTGAGGACCAGGACCCCGAGACTGAGCCAGGGGTCCCGTGCAGCGCCGGGGGGGTCTCCAAGGCCGGGCCATAGGAGGGTGACCCCCAGGCCCCCGTCCCCACGTCGGGAGCCTCCTGCAGCGCCAGGGGGGGCTCCATCACGGGGGGTGACCCCCACACCCCCATGCCGGGGGGCGAAGCGTCCCGCGGGGCCGGTGCCGGGGGGGGCTGGCAGCAGCCCAGGCCCTGGGGGCAGAGGGGGCAGTGCCGGGGGGCCGCCCCCCGCCGCCGGGCCAGCGCCTCCTCGCTGAGCCCCAGCAGGGCCGAGAGGTGGGCGATGTAGCGGATGGCGAGGCGCAGGGTCTCGATCTTGGTCAGGCTCTGCCCGGCGGGCGCCAGCGCGGGCGGCAGGTAGTGCCGCAGCCGGTGCAGCGCCTGCGCCAGCCGCCTCATCCGCAGCTTCTCCCGCTCGCTGGCGCTCTGGCGAGGGCCCCCGGGACCCCCGGCACCCTTCCTGCCCACGCGGCCCCCCCACCGCCCCAGCTCGGCCCCGCCGCACGGTCTCTGGGCCCGCAGGGGGCAGGGGGAGGCGCTGGGGGGCTCCGCAGGCAGGGCTGGGGAGGCGGTGGTGAGGTTGCCGAGGCGGTGCCGGAGCAGGGCTCGTCCCACCGGGGGCTGCAGGCCCTGGGGCAGGAGTGGGGCCGGGGACCCGGCCATGGCTGGGGTCCTCTCTGCCGCCCGCGTCTGGGGGCACCCCGGCAGCCCCGGCTTTATGTGGGTCCGGGGTGCGAAGTGACACCTTGGTGGCCACCCGGAGGTGTCAAAACCTACAGAGTGCAGGCTGGGGCCGGACCGGGAGCCTGGGAAAGCCAGACCCATTTGTGGAGGTGTCAGTTCTGACTCCTCTGGCCCTTAATTGGCACTGCCCGGTGCTGGGAAGTGTGCAGGGACCAATTCACACGGTCGTGAGAGATGCTAACGTGCCGAGCAGCCCTGCCAGCGCCCGCGCCGCCCGGTGCTGTGCTGCGAGGGGCAGCGGGGACTTGAACTTCTCCCGCAGGACACCCCCGGCATCCCCCCGCTGCCCCTGCCCCTCTGCACTGCTCCCAGCTCTGAGCTCTGCGTGTCCTGGGGGCGCTTCCACCCCCAATGAGTGCCGCGAGGGGCAGGAGGACGCAGGGGTGCCCCGCCAGGCCGGTGTGTCTGGCAGCCCCGTGTGCCCCCTTCCTGGTCGAGGCTCCTGGCCCCCGGCCCCCAGCCCTGGCTGAGCTCCGTCCCTGTGCCCTCACCACGGCTGCCCCGCAGCGCTGCGCTGGGGGGGGACCCCAGCTCCCCCAGGGAGGGGTCGTGGGCGCTGCCCCACGGGGGGGCTCTGACCCCGCGCCCAGCGCTGCCGTGGCACAGCCGCGCTTCAGCACTTGTCTAAACACGGAGGGAAGTGGGAAGTGACTGCCCAGCGGGGCCGCAGAACTCATTACCCAGGAGCTCATCAGCTAATGAGAAACAGGAGGGGGTCTGGGAATGGGAGGGAAGCAGGGAGCAGGGGGGAGAGCTGTGCAGGGGGACATGCAGGGAAGGGGCCGTGCCCCTGGCTGTGCCCATGGGTGCAGAGCCCTCTGCTGAGCACCCCTCTGCGCTCCTTGGGCCGGAGCCCCCCGCTCCCCCAAATGCGGCTGAGCACGGAGAGGTGCTGTGAGCCCGTGTCGGCTGTGCCCTGGCACGCTCGGACCTTGGACGGGGCAGCAAAAGGGCATTTCCTCCAGCGAGGGCAGAGGGGTCAATGACTTTAACTCCCCCGCGTTCACCTTCTATTCCTGCAGCGTCTGCAGGGAGATAACTGCGCTTTTAGTGCCGGTGGTGCCAAGTTGGGGTGGTGCGGGCGATGGGAGGCGGTCACCTGGAGGGGCCTCGGGGTGCAGCAGGTGCCGGGGTGCCCTGCAGCGGGGTGCCCCTGAGGTGCTGGGCTGCTGGGGGTGCCCTGGGGTGCTCCGAGTGGCACCGGGGCTGGGCACGAGATGAGCTTGGTGCAGCGGGGATGGAGGGGGGGGAGCGCCTGTCGTGGCAGTGCTGGCACCGCCGAGTGCCTGGGCATGGTGGGACCCGCACAGCGTGGCTTTTATGGGGTGGAGATGTTCCTGCCCAGACCCTGCAGCTGCCTGGGGTCTGGCTCCGGGTCAGTGTGGTGAGGAGTGGGGAAACGCAGGGACCAGCAGTGACCACTCAGCAGGACTTAAATTTATGTCATCGCCTCCATGCTGCTGCTTTTCCGAGGAAAATCCCATGATTTTCATGTGACCTTTGGGAACCAGGAGCCTGCTCGTGACAGCGCTGCCTCACCCGGCCCCATCGCCTGGGGAGGGTCAGCCCCGTGCCCCGCTGCTGGCTCCATGCCCTGTGCCCGGCACTGTGCCCCCTGCATGGGGGCGGAGGGGCCTTGAACCCCGGTGTCTGGGGGCTGTGCACCCCCCGTGTCCGGGGCCATGCACACGGCTGCACCCCGTGCTGCTCACCCCAGTGCACGGCCAGGCTGTGCAGCCTGAGCTTCGGGGGCAGAGTGGCGGGGGGCTTGCAGCCCTCGCTGGGATGCAGCTCTCCCCCCTGTCTGCCCCGGGCTCTCTCCCTGATCTGTTTTCCTTCCCGCGGCAGTGCTGGGTTTCCCTGGAAACCTTTACACCCGCAGGGAGCGACCCCTGCACAGGGCCTGGGAACGCGGCGGGGGGCCCCCTCCCAGCCCCCGGAGCCCCCGCCAGTGGCCGGGACGGGGCTGCGTGTGCCGGGAAGGGCCAGGGACCCGTGGGGCTGTGCTCACTGCCACCACCCCTGGGTGCTGCTCCCAGCGGGTGGGGGGCAGCACCTGGAGACTGGGGGCTGGGACTGGGGGCTCAGAGCTGCTGCAGGGTCTGGGGGAGCAGGGAGGGGTGCGGGGGGCGGCACAGAGCCCCCACGCTGTCAGTCACAGCACCGGGGACTGCCGGGCACCAGCCCCTGGCAGGAGCTGAGTGGCTCTGCAGGCGTCAGGGCTCATTAGTGTGAGCATGTGAAATGCCATCAGCCAGGGCTGCGGGGACCTGGCCAAAGCCCGCTGCCGTGGCTGGCATTGGGGGGGGGGGAGCGGGGCCTGGCCCCCAGCCTGGCCGCTCACAGGGGAGGGGGGTGCAGGTGGGACGGTGCCTGGGGTGCTGTGCTGGGCACCGTGCTGCTCGGGGACGTGCTGGGGACATGGGGATGGGCTGGCCCTGGTGTGACTGCACCTGCACCCCCCTGGGGACCCCCCTGCAGACCCCACAGCACACATTCTGCTGCTGCTGGCCCTGCTGCAGGGCCCATGGGGGACCCAAGCTCACAAGGACTCCTCCAGCCGGTGCCGGTGCCGGTGCTGGGTGCGGGATGTCGGGGGGGTGGGCGGCACAGAGCAGCCTCACACCGCTGGGGTAAAATTCATCACCCGCGTGTTCAAAGGCTGGCTGCGCTTGGCCCCCCCCCGGCCTTTGAAGTGCTGCCGACGCCGGCCATGGAGGTGCCACTTCACACCTCCGGCTCGGCATAAAGCCCAGGCACCGGGGGCCGCCGACACTCGGCCCCGCAGCCATGGCTCGCCCCGCAGCCCCTGGCCTCCTGCTGCCCACCACGGCCTCGCTGCAGCGCTGGGGCCTCTCCGCAGCCCCGGAGCCCGAGGGCTACAGCAGCAGCTCGCCCGCGCCCTCGCCCGACTCCTGCGGCCTCTCGCCTCCCGCCGCCGCCCGGGGGCCTCGCCGCGGCTCCGCTGCCCCCCGCCCGCGGGGCGGCCCCGTGGGCAGGAAGGGTGCCGGGGGTCCCGGGGGCCCTCGCCAGAGCGCCAGCGAGCGGGAGAAGCTGCGGATGAGGCGGCTGGCGCAGGCGCTGCACCGGCTGCGGCACTACCTGCCGCCCGCGCTGGCGCCCGCCGGGCAGAGCCTGACCAAGATCGAGACCCTGCGCCTCGCCATCCGCTACATCGCCCACCTCTCGGCCCTGCTGGGGCTCAGCGAGGAGGCGCTGGCCCGGCGGCGGGGGGCGGCCCCCCGGCACTGCCCCCTCTGCCCCCAGGGCCTGGGCTGCTGCCAGCCCCCCCCGGCACCGGCCCCGCGGGACGCTTCGCCCCCCGGCATGGGGGTGTGGGGGTCACCCCCCGTGATGGAGCCCCCCCTGGCGCTGCAGGAGGCTCCCGACGTGGGGACGGGGGCCTGGGGGTCACCCTCCTATGGCCCGGCCTTGGAGACCCCCCCGGCGCTGCACGGGGTTCCTGACATGGGGACGGGGGCCTGGCCGTCACCGCCCTACAGCCCCCCTGTGGGGACCCCTCCGGAGCTGCACGGGGCTCTCATCTCCTCCTGGCTGCCCCTCCCTCACTGTGCAGAGGCAGGGACCCCGCCGGACCCCCCCAGCGACCCCATCCTGGACGCAGGGCTGATGCTGCCGGAGGCTGCGGATGCAGGGACAGCCACCCAGGTACGTGCACGGTCACGGGGCTGGGGTAAGCACGGATGGGCCCTGGCAGGGGGCTGGCACGGGACAGGGCACAGCCTCTCCGGTGGGCTTGGAGCACCCCCAAGGCAGTGTGGGGCTGGGGTTGGGGTCGCAGCAGCGTGGTCAGGGACTGGGAACGGAGCCCTCGTCCCCTTTCCCTTGCAGCGGGTGCATGTGGGGCGCTCGGTGCCTTCCCCTGGTCCTGTCCTCCCCAGTGCCACCCTCCCCGTGTCTGTCGGAGTCCCACCAGCAGGCACAGACCTGGGGCCAGGCTCCTGCAGGTCCCTGAGCGGTGCCCTCCTGGCGGCTGGGCTCTGCCAGCCCCTGTCCCCGCTGCCCTGACATCCCAGCCCTGCCCTGCTGGTCCCCATCTCACCCACGCTCTCTCCCCGCAGGACCTCTCCGCAGATCTCCTCTCTCTCCTGGAGGCTCTGCTGCCACCGCAGCCCCAGGACTGACCGGGGCAAACCCCAGCTCCTCGGAGCCGGAGCCACGCAGCACCAGGACGCCTGTGACCTGGGGGGCTCAGGGGACGCGTGTCCCCCCTGGGACAGCTGGGAGGTGGGGGGGACGAGGCGCCTCGTGAGCCCGGATCCGTGCTGGCTGTGCCAGGCTGGCTGTGACTGTACATAAATAAACCCTTTTGCCCACCCTGTGTGTCGCCACGAGCCCATTCCTGCAGCAGCTGCTGGGCATGGGAGGGCTGCAACCTGCCCGGGCCAAGGTGCTGAGTCTGGGGCCAGGGGAGAAGGGCTGAGGTGGTGAAACTGCTGCTCCGGGGCGAGCCTCGGGGCATGGGCAGGAGCTCCGAGCACCACCATGGGGCCGGGGACCACCACACAGCTGCGGGCAGCATCTGGGAAAGCAATCGCTGGGAGGTATCAGGAGGGACACCTCCTGCTGCACGCCTGGCGGCACCACGGCTCCGTCCCGGGGCTCCGTGAGGGCTGAGCATCGCTCACCCCCCGCACAGGGGGCTCGTGGGGCCCCCACACCGCAGGGTTACACGGGGGGCTGGGGGCAGCAGCGAGGAAAGGGCTGGGGGCAGCAGGGTGGGGGCTGCACGCCGGCAGGCAGGGCACCTCGCGGGTGGGGGGACCCCACGGCCATGGGGGGGTGCAGAGGGGTGTGGGGGGGTGCAGGGGGCTCGGCCCCCTCCCAGCCCTGGCTCAGGGGTGTCTGGAGCTGGCGCTGGGGCCCTGGCCGGGACTGGCAGGCAGATGCTAATGCGCTCCGGGGTCTCTGGGGCAGGGGGTCTGCAGGGATAATGAGCCCCACTTAGCTGTGAAATGACTTGCTAATAACCCTAATTCCCTCCGCCGGGGGGGCACGAAGCCTTTGAGATGCAAAACGGCCACGTTCCCCTCCCCCAGGCTGCAGCCCCCGGGGGGCTTTGTGGCCATGGGGACACGCTGTGGCTTTGGGGACACGCTGTGGCTTTGGGGACACGCTCAGCCATGGGGACAGCCAGCCGCGTCTGTGCGCGTGCACCTCCGTGGGTGTGCATCTGAGCCCCTGTGCGTGTGCACGAGGGCTGTGCACGCCCGTGCCTGTGTGGGTGGCTGGTGGTGAAGGACCCAGACGTTCCACCTGGGCTGGCTACGTCAAGGAGCAACCCGAGTTGCCAAGGGCGTCCTGCTGAGCGGCTGCGTGGGGCCGGAGCGGAGGTGGCTGCGGGCTGCGGGCTGTGGGCTCTGAGCGCCGCGGTGCCTGCCCTGAGCCCTTCTCCCGGCCGCCTGCGGCTGAGCCGAGCGCCCATGCGGGACCCCCTGGAGCAGGGAGCTGGTGGCGTGTGAGCAGCAGCCCCGAGATGGCCGGGCAGGGGCCGGGCGCTGCGGCTGCAGGTGAGGGGCGTGGGGAGCGGGGAGCTGCACCCGGGGGTCCTGCGCTGGGCTGCCTGCGCCGGGAGGTCTCTGCCTGCGGGCAGGACCATGAGGGATGATGCGGGGTGGGGGGCGTGGGGTGGCAGGAGTGCCTTGGGGTGGGCAGGGGGCTGGGGCCAGCTGAGAGTGTCTGCCCCTGCCCTGCCTGCTGATGGAAGGGGTCCCAGACCTCTACAGGCTGTGGGGGGGTCTCTGAAGGCTTCCCGGAGCCCCCGGCTGCAGGGAGCAGCCGAAGGCTGTGCCTGGAGCTGGGGTGGGGGTCCTGGAGGGGACAGGGCCCTCCTGCCTCCTCTGGGACCCCCACCCCACTCCCCACTGCCTGTCTGCCTGTCGTGGCAGGAGGACACCAGCCAGACGCAGGCCCCACGATGGGGAACAGCAGCGCAGAGCCCCCCGGCAGCCCGACCCTCCCGGAGCAGGGCTGTGCCTGGAGCCCCCGCCCCGAGGGCGGCGAGGAGCCCCTGCGGCTGCCCACCTTCTCGCCGGCTGCCCAGGCCCGCGTGGCCGTCACCTTCGCCCTCTTCGCCCTCTCCGCCGGCTGCAACCTGGCGGTGCTGCGGGCGGCGGGGGGCCGGGGGGGCGCGCGGCGCTCCCACATCCGCCTGCTGCTGCGGCACCTGGCCGCGGCCGACCTGCTGGTGACGGTGGCGGTGATGCCGCTGGACGCCGTCTGGAACATCACGCTGCAGTGGCGGGCGGGCGACCTGGCCTGCCGCCTCCTCATGTACCTGCGGCTGCTGGCCATGTACGCCTCCGCCTTCGTCACCGTCGTCATCAGCCTGGACCGGCAGGCGGCCATCCTGCACCCCCTGGCCATCGCCCGCGCGCGCAGGAGGAACCGCGCCATGCTGCGTGCCGCCTGGCTGCTCAGCGCCGCGCTCTCCCTGCCGCAGGTGCCCGCCACGGAGCTCTGCTCCGGCCCCACGCACCCCCTGCTCCGCTCCTGGGGTTCCCAGGGGGGTCCTGGGGAAGGGGCCAGGGTGGCGATGCCGTGAGCCCCTGGCACGGCAGCTGGGAAGGGCTGGAGGGGTTCGGGCACAGCAGGGTCTGCCCCTGCCGCTCTGGTGCTCTGCAGCCCCGGGGCAGAATTGCCATGCGCTGCCTCGGGGAGGGGCAGGGTGTCTGTGCCCTCTGCAGCCCCCCGGGGTGGCACCAAACCGCCTCTGCTCTGCCCCCAGCTCTTCCTCTTCCGCACCGTCACCCTCCAGCCCCCGCACAACTTCACCCAGTGCACCACGCGGGGCAGCTTCCCCCAGCGCTGGCACGAGACCCTCTACAACATGCTCAGCTTCACCTGCCTCTTCCTGCTGCCGCTGCTCATCATGGTCTGCTGCTACGCCCGCATCCTCCTGGAGATCTCCCGGCGCATGGGCTCCGGCCTCTGTGAGTGGGGGCTGGCGGGGCCTGGCTGCAGGAGCTGCCAGCAGCATCCCGGAGGTGAAGCCCAGGCCAGGGCTGTGTGGGGCCCTCCAGGCTCTGCTCTGAGTGCAGGTCCCTGGCCCTGGCCAGGTGTCTGAGCCCCCTGCTGCGTTTCAGTCCCCTCCAGGGACGTGCCGTTGCGGTGCTCGGGGAACAACATCCCGCGGGCGCGGCTGCGCATGCTGAAGATGAGCCTGGTCATCGTCTCGTCCTTCATCCTCTGCTGGACCCCCTACTACCTGCTGGGGCTGTGGTACTGGTTCTGCCCGCGGGCCATGCAGAAGAGGGTCTCGCCGTCCCTCACCCACATCCTCTTCATCTTCGGCCTCTTCAACGCCTGCCTGGACCCCATCACCTACGGGCTCTTCACCATCCCCTTCCGGAGGGGCTGCGGCTGCCCCTGCGGGCACAGCCCTGAGCCCGAGCCACCCTCCCCGGCCACAGGCTCCTTCCGCTGCTCGGCCTCGTCCCTGCGGGCCCGGCGGGGAGCTGGGGGTGCGCAGGGGCAGCAGGTACCTGCCGGGCCGGGGCTGCCCGCTGGGGCTGGCTCCTGCCAGAGCAGCGCCCTGTGAGCCGGGGCTGTCCTGGCGCTGTGCAGATCCCCAGGGGGCTTCGGAGAGGGGACCCGCGATGGCACAACAGCAAGCACAAGTGATGGGGGCTCTGCGGCTCTGCTCCTGTGCCCCAAAGCACCTCTGCAAGCGGTGGGGCAGAGCTGGTCCTGTGGCCGGCTGGGCACGAGGGCACCCAGGTCTCCTCCACCCTCCCTGTGCCCATTAAGCCTTGTGCTGGGGCAGGACGCAGCAATAAAGCTCCCCGTGGCCAACTTGTGCGCTGCCTGCATCCATCCCCAGCTCGGGCTGTGCTGGGGCTGCCAGGTCACGGGGCTGGGGGTGGGCTGTGCAGGGACCCCCGCTGCTGTCCCCGAGGGCACCCGGCCTGGAGCTGCTCCTGTCCCCACAGCAGAGCCCCTGGGGACACCCCCGCTGACAGGGGGCAGCTTCAGGGATGTCTGCGGGTGGGACGGGGCTGGTGCTGCTCCCCCTGCAGCTGCTGGGGGCTGCTCGCCCCAGGCAGAGCCCCAGCCTTGTGCCCGCTGCTGGGAACGGGAGCTGGGCTCCTGCCCAAGGGCGTTGCGAGGCACAGGAGCCCAGCAGCTCCCGGCTCTGCGGCTCAGCTCCAAGGCCAGCGCGGCCACCGGGGCCAGGGATGGCTGGAGACGTGGCTGTGCCACCTCGCTCCCGTGGGGTGGGGGCTGCTGCTACAGCCCCCGGTGTGAGCTGTGCCTGGGGCCTCTGTGAGGGTGGGGGCTGCTGGCAGATCCGGCACAGGGACAGCAGGTCCCCCCCCAGTCTGACACCCGGACCTGTGCTGGGAGCGCATTCACCAAGTCCTGGAGTTGTTGCTGGGCCAGCCTGTGCAGGCAGGGACAGTGGCCGTGAGCGCCAGGACGTGGGAGCAGTGCCCAGAAACAGCAGCAGGAAGCACAGTCGCATGGTTTATTATGAAGTGGCAAAGGGGAACGACAGTGGTGCTGATCTCCCGTGGGTCTGGCAGGAGCTGCTGGAGGGGCTGGGGACGGCTGGGTGCTGCAGCCAGCCCCACTGCTGCTGGGGGCTGCAGGGAGCGGGGCTGCTGGGGGCTTCCTTGGCTGGGACAAAGCAGAGCTGTGCCCACCCCTGCTGCCTCGCACGGTGCAATGAACCCACCCAACTTGCCCCCCGACAGCCTCTGCAAGGTGGCTGGGAAGGGGAGGGGGTGTGGGTCTCAGCACAAGTCCCTGGCACACACTCATGTAAGGATGCCAATGTTTCCTGTGGCGTACATCACCTGCGCGTGTGGCAGAAAGGGGCCTAGGAAATGCTGCATCGCGAGAACCGTGAAAGCAAATGAAACAACCGAGCAAAAAGCCCCTGTTGAAACCTCACCTCCCTTTTCTGAGCCAGCCAGGGTCTCCTGGGACCCTGCTCCCAGCCTCGGGCGGTGCTGCAGCGTGCTCCAGGGGAAAGCTGCCCGCAGCGGACACAGAGGGGAGCTGTGCGCACGCAGCCGCTCCGCCCGCCTTGCACGGATGCTGCAGCCCCTGGGCAGCACGGGGGGCTGCGGGAGCACCCAGGATGGGGATGCTGGGGGCTCTGCTGGGGGCACAGCTCCCTGCCCTGCGCTCTGCTGGGTGCCCGTGGCCTTGTGCCTGCACCCTGCAGTCACACCTGGCACGGACATGGGAGCAAGATGTTGGTGCAGAGCTCAAAGCCCTGGGAGAGCCGGGGAGCGGGGCAGGGCACGGAGGGGCAGCGGGCAGGGGGGGCGGCAGCAAAGCGGGAGGTGCTGCTGGTGGGGTTTGCGTGGGGGGGCTGGTGCTCAGGTGGCCGTTCTCCATCCAGCTCAGCAGTCACGTCACCAACCTCTGCTCCGTCCCCAGCCACGTCCCCACGGCAGCACCCTGCGAAAAGCAGCGGTCAAGCGTGACCCAGGGGAACGCTGTCTGCCCGCTCCCTCCTGCCCCCCCCCTCCTGCAGTTTGGGCATGGGCACAGCTTCGGCATTAGGTGCCAGCTCCGCCGCCGCCTGGTCTCTTCTCGGTGAAGAAGCTTTTGAGCAGCATCACTTGCCCAATGCTGACCACAAAGAGGATGATGGTTTCCCCCACCGACCAGTAGGAGACCCGGCCGTTGAGGTCTTCGGCTCTGCTCCGGTCCTGCGCTTCCCGCAGCCGGTAGTGGGTCTGGGAGTCTATCACCGCGTTCAGAGCCTCGTGGATGGTGACGCAGGCAGACTCCATCTGGGGGGACAAGCACATGCTGTTGCTCGTGGGGCCCCACACAGCCCAGCCCAAGGACCGTGCTCGGGCAGCGGGGACAGGCAGCGGTTCCCTGCACGGCCGGGTCTCTGCCAGCCCCTGCCCCAGCGCCTGCCTGGAGCTGCAGGGCACAACAGAGAGCCCTGCCTCGTGTCTGGGCTCGGAGAAGGGCTCTCGGTCCCAGCCTGCTCAGCCGGCACAGCAGCTGTGCTCGTGCCAGCAGGAGGAGGATGTGGCTGGCACACCGCAGGGGCGGTTGGCGGGCGGTTGGCACTTCTGCATTTGGCGGAGGGGAAGGGGGCGAGCCCGGTCCTGCGGGGCTGTGCCGTTTAGCCACCAGCAGGAGCTGCAGCAGCACCGTCCTCCTGCCGCCAGAAGCAGCCACGTCGCGCAACGCACCTGTGTCAAGGCGGTGACGCGGCTGCTCATGTCGGGCAGGATGGGCGGCTCGTCGCCCACCTGCAGGTTGAAGTAGACGGTTTTGTGGGAGAAGGTGGAGAACTCGTTGCTGAAGCAGAAGGTGTAGATGCCCTTGACTTCGGTGTGGTGTGGGAAACTGTCATACTGCTTCTTGGTCTCCCTGTAGATCGTCCTGCCGTTGGGGTCCTCCACGTAGCAGTCCACATCGTAGTGCCCTCCGGTGATCACCTGCGCAAGGAGATGCTGGTGGCACCTGCCGAGCCTCCAGAGGATCCCTGCGCCCCGCACGGAGCAGCACTGTCCTGCCACGTGCCCATAGCACGGCCATGCCCTCAGCAGCACAGGCACCATGCCCACGGCTGCACACTGCAGGGGGGGGGCCCAGGCCCGGGGAGGTTCTGCCCCACGGTGCCCAGGGCTCAGGTGGGGCTCCTGGGCAGGGGGACAGCCCCTGCCACTGCTCTGGGGGCTGCTGCAGCCCGTGCAGGTCCATCCTGGCTCTGCCAAACAGCTCCAGGGCAGGCGGTGTTGGGCAGGGCTCAGGGCAGGGAATGGCCCCCAGAGCGGTGCAGGGGGAGCAGGGGCTGCACGGGAGAGGTGCGGGGGCAGCCCTGGCTGGGGCTCAGCGGGATGCGGGCAGGGGCATGGGCAGGGACGGGGGGAGACGGGTAGGGGCAGGGTAGGGGCAGGGTAGGGGCAGGGTCCCGGAGCAGGGTGCCGGGGCAGTACCTGGTAATCCAGCGTGAACTTGAGGCCCCGCTCCATGTCCTGGTGGAAGCAGTGCTTGTCGCTGTCGGGCAGCTCGAAGGTGAGCTCGGTGCCGCTCGCCCGCAGCGCGCCCAGCAGCAGGGCCAGCGCCCAGCCCCGCATCCTGCCCGCTGCGCACCGCTCCCGACCCCGCAGCGCCCCGCAGCACCCCGCAGCACCCCGCACCGCTCCCGGTCCCGCTCCCGCTCCCGGCCCCGCTCCGCCCGCGGGCCGCCCAGCCCTGACGTGGCAGCGGCTCCGGCCCGGCCCCGGCCCCGGCGCTCTTCCGGACGGGAGGCGGCGGCTCCGCGGGGATCGGGGGGGCCCGGGAGGGCTCCGGGAGGCTCCGTGGGGAGAGAAGGGGAAGGGCGAGGAGCGGCCGCGGGGCAGGGGCAGCGCTGGTGCCGAGCGAGCGGCGGCACGGCCAGCCCGAGCCCGCACCCGGAGCCAGCCCCGCGCCGCGCCTCGGTGCCCTGGATGCGCCCGCGGGGCCGCCCGGCACCCGCCCGGCTGCAGCGCACGGAATGCAGGACGCTCGGAACGGCTGAGCTGCGGTTTGCAGGCACCATTGTTTCATTGTTCTCTCAGACCAGCGGCAAATGACATTAAATAGTACTTTAAAAAAAAAAACAAACAAACCCAAACACACCACAAAACATCAGAATATTTAGAAACGAAGGCTATGGGATTTAAAATTCCACAGCCTAAAATATAAGACAAACTTCATTGATATAGGTAAAATACGCCTGGAATTCAATCTGTAAGACATTTGACAGACAGAAAGTGTAAACTTTAAGGCTGTAAAAATATAAGCCCACCTTTGCTCTAAATAGCATATTTAAATCTAAAATGCACTTTCGGGGAACATTCTTGTGCAGATAGAACCAGAACACGACGCTGCTGTGTGCAGGACCTGTGCAAAGTTTTGCAACAGCCCAGAGAAGGACCGCTAATGCCCCGGGTAAGGAACCAGCTCGTCCCGCGGGGTGGAGGTGGCGACACAATCGTGCCCCAGCCCGGCATGCGGGGCCGTGTCCCTGCGTCCGCTTCACCCCAAAGGACCGTGGTGGCAGCGGGGTCGGCAGGAGGGGGGAGTCCTGGCTGCGGCTGCCTGTGGCCAGCACGAAGCCCTGGTGCTCGCCACGTGCCATCCTCGGCACCCGCGCTCCCCTGGGGGAAGCTTCCCGCAGGGACAAGCCGGGACGTCAGTGCTCGGAGTTGCTCAGTGTGGTGGGAACTGCCCCTGCGCCTTGGTGGCTCTCAAGATGCTGAGGCAAATCCGTCCTGGTGGCAGGCCCGCTGAAGACTCTGGGTTGCACCAGCAACAGATTTAGCTCAGCCTCTGGCGTTTCAAAGTGCTCGGATATCTCTGAGGCAGGAATTGTCTCCCTTCTCCGGCACAGTGAGGGTAAAAATACATTCAATTGCTAAGGAGGGTTATTTCTGCTCTTCCAACCTCTTGCAGCATTAAGCTCCTTCCTGGTAGGCACTTCACAAATACATCAGCCCCCGGCTCCCTGGCGTGGGGCTCCCAGACCGGTTTCTGTATTAGAATGAGTGGGATGGAAGAAAAACGGATCATAAATAATCAGGAATAAATAAACTGCAGCCAGGAGCCTTTGTGTGAAGCCTGACTCTGCATCTGAGATGTTCTGGGATCGGATTTCTCAGATAGTTACTCTTGGGGGAAAGTCCAGAAATGAGTTATCAGTACATGACAGATGCTTCAGATGCTCGGGCTCGATTCCTTGCCGCCTGGCTCTCGGCAGCTCTGGGAAGCAGCACGAGACCCTCCTCGCTCAGCCCCTGGGCACGGGGCTGAACACCCAGGGCTGCCAGCACTTCCCCACGGCCGCTCTGTTCAGGAACCATCATTTATGTTTCTACAGAGAGCACATACTTAGTAAATTTTCTGGGAAATCGACCGTGACTCAGCTACTGGGCCACTATTTCCTCAAAATCAGAGAGCTGCCTCATCTGCTCCACCTGCATGGAGTGTCTCCGGAGAAGCTTCTTTTTGGTTCTCAGGTCACCCCGCTTGGGTGAGCTGGGAGCGATGGGCACCAGGGACTTCAAGCCAGCAGCAAGCAGGGAGGAAGGTTTGCTGCTGGAGCCAATGTCAGGGATGGGGGGGTTGGGGTTCACATTCAGAGGGGGCAGGTACCCCGGCCGGGTATGAGAGATGTGGTCTAGCAGCAGGGTCCCGGACCCTCGCCGCTCCAGGAGGTTGGGCGGCCGGCGCCGGGCAGCCACGGGGGACGTGCTGGCGAGGCTGTCCAGGGCCTCCCGCGAGCTGTTGAGCAGGGCCAGGTGGGACCCGTTCAGCTTCCTCCTCTCCGAGGCCACCTTCCCCACCTCCACCAGGCCCACACCATCATCGCAGTCGTGGTGCTCGATGCTCAGCCTCCGCCAGTGCAGCGCCTCCATCGCCGCCGGGCCCGCGGAGCCGCCGCTCTCCGGCTGCTCGGGCACCGTGCTGCGGCGGGGCAGGCGCTGGGGGCCGGCCGGACCCTTCTCGTAGCCCACCTTCCTGGAGACCTGCCCCGAGGCCGACGGCGTCCTCAGAGCCTGCTCGTCCACCAGAGGGAAGAGAGACGCGTCTTTGCTCTTGCTGCTGTTGCTCCGGGCGAGGGGAGCCTTTTTGGAGAAGGAGAGCTCACCAATGCCCATGATGACT
Source organism: Netta rufina (assembly GCF_964035555.1). Classification (NCBI taxonomy): domain Eukaryota; kingdom Metazoa; phylum Chordata; class Aves; order Anseriformes; family Anatidae; genus Netta; species Netta rufina. Next base: position 22,347,760 of record NC_140134.1, on the reverse strand, counting down.
TCGTCGTCCGTGCGCACCCGCTGCTCCTCGTGGTGCGCGGCGGCGGCCAGCACCGAGGGCGCGACCAGCCCCCAGGGCTCGGACTGCAGCCGCTTCAGCTGGGGCAGCCGCGCTCTCTTGGCAGCACCGCTTTTCCTCCCGGGGGAGGGCGGCTCGGGGGTGGCCTTGGCAGGGGGATTGTCCCCGGGCTGGGCTGAGTGCGGCCCGAAGGCACCGTCCTCCTTCTCAGCGGGCGGGGGGGGACGGGACGGCTGCTGTCAGGCTGAGGCTGGGGGCTGCCGTGCACGCCTCGGGGGGGGCCCCGTCCTTGAACTCCAGCGAGGGGGGCACGTTCAGGTACTGCTTGGTGGCCTTGGTGCCGGTGGCCGACTTGTCCATGGTGATGATGATCACCTCCTTCCCTTTCGCCCTGCAGGCGTTCAGGAGGTGCTGCAGCACGGCCTTGTCGTCCGCGTTGATGGCGTGGACCAGCGCGGAGGCTCCGGAGTGGTCCTCCAGGCTGGGGTCGGCCCCGTTCTCCAGCAGCAGGGACACCACCTCTCCCCCGGCGCCTCGGATGCAGGCGTGCATGAGGGCCGTTTTCCCAGACTTGTCCTGGATGTTGGGGTCGGCTCTGTTGTCCAGCAGGTACTTCACCATCTTGGCCTTGCTGATGCTCTGCTGGTCAACGTGCTTGGTGATGCAGGCCACCATCAGGGCGGTCTCCCCTTTCTCGTTGCTCTCGTTGATGTAAGCCCCCCCTTCCAGCAGCAGCCTGGTCAGCCGGAGCCGGCCAAGCCACACGGCCTTCAGGAGGGAGTTCCCCCCCATCTGCAGCACCGTCACCTCGTCCATGGCACCCGCTGCTCACTGGCAGGGAACGGCAGCGTCAGCCGGTATCTGGGAATGCAACCGGGATGGAGAGGTGAGGCTGGTGCCTCCGCCACGGCCCTCGCCCCAGCCCTGCCTCCCTCCCCTGGGTACCACTCTCCCAGCACTGCTCTGCCTCCCGTGGCTGCCCCCCCCCATGCATTTTCCCAGATCAAAAGAGATTCAGATTAGATACGATAAAGGAATTTTGTCCCACAAGAGCGCTGAGGCGCTGGCACAGGCTGCCCAGGGGAGCTGTGGGTGCCCCATCCCTGGAGGTGTTTGGGGCCAGGCTGGATGGGGCAGGGGGCAGCCTGGGCTGGTGGGAGGTGTCCCTGCCCATGGCAGAGGGATGGAGCTGGGTGGTCTTTAAGGTCCCTTCCAACCCAAACAGTGCTGTGATTCCCTGGCCATCTCCTGCTGCCTGCTGAGGTTGCTGGGGTGCAAGGGGGACTGCAGCAGGGGAAAAGCCTCCCTTCCTCTGGGACCTCCTGGAGAGAAAGAGCGGCTTTGTGGCAGCTGGGAGATGCATTGGCCCAGCCTTCTCACACCCCTACAAGGCTTTTACTTTATGACATCAATCCACTCTCAGTAATCTGATGTTAGGATTTATGGTATTTTTCCAAGAAGCCCCACCAGGCACAGGGTCTCCGGCCTTACTCTGCTTTAGTTGTGTGCCCTCAGCGCCCAAATCAGCCTCAGCTGCCCTGACCAGCCTCACCTGGGACCGCACCCACGGCCTCTGCCTGGGCTGGGGGCTCTATTTAAATGCAGGCCAAGAGGCTTGGGGCTGGTTTGAGTGTGTGGGTGCCCAAGGCTGCGTCCAGCCCTGTCAGGCTGTGGTTGTTCATCGGCCTCCCCTCACGGTCTGATTTGTCGCCTTGCCTTGGCCCGCTGCTCTGTGTTGGTGGGACCTGTCACCAGCCTGTCCCTGCTGATGTGCTCTCCCCACCTGGCTGCGTGATGGTTTCCTGCTGCTGACGGCTGGCTGCCCCTCCTGGAGCAGCTCTGCTCTTGCTGCCCCTGGCAATGCAACTCTCAGCTCATCTTGCCTCGCTCTTTTGCAGCTCTACTTCTCCAACAGCCATGCTGGCGTTTGCCTGGATGCAGCCGATTTCCGCGAGTGCCAGAGAAATCAGAACGGTCCCGATGCTGCTGTGGTTTCTGCAGTGTCTCAGAGGTCCCTCAGGCTGCAAGGCAGAGCCTGCTGGAGGCTGTGAGCATCTCCTGCGGCTTCTCGAGCTGAGGCTGTGATCTTTGCTTCCTCGCTGCTGAAGGAAATTTTAAGCAGCCGCTGTCATGCTGTCTGCAACCCTGTGCTGCTTCGTGGTGCTGTGAGCTGCTTGTGCAGGAGAGTGCTGTAGGAGAGCAGCTCCACTCGTGGCAGGACTGGCTCAAGAGGCTCAACGGGCACGGTCTCTTCTGGAAAGTGCTTCCCTGACTGCCTGGCACGGGCTGGCTCCGGGAAATTCAGCCGGGCAAGGCTCCTGCGTGCTGCTCCACTGCCACCGCCCAGGATCTGGGTGCCTCCTGGCCCTGTGCCTGCCCCTCCTGGAGGAGCAGCACCCGCAGCTCTGCGACCCGCTGAGCTCCGTGCACGAGGCACAAGCGGCGGCTCGGAGCTCTGCTGGAAGGGGCAGCAAACGCCCGGCCCCGCGGGAACGTCGGAGGCACGGGGACCCTGCCGCCTGCGAGCCCCCCCCCCCCCCCGCTGCCCCTCCCTGGCCGCGCAGCCGGCGGCAGCTCCCAGCCCTCCCGTGCCCACCCGGTGCCCCCCAGGGGCCGCCAGCCCGCAGCTCACCGGCCGTCCCCGGAGCCTCCCCGGCGGAGGATGCGCGGCCCCGGCCCGGTAAGTGCCGCGCCCCCAGCCCCCCCCCGGGTGCCCGCAGCTCTCACCTCCATCCCCCTCGTCCCGGCCGCCGGCGGGACCCGTGCCGGTGCCTCGGGCCCCCCCCGCCGTCCCGGGGGCCAGCAGGACGGACCGGGGATGCGGGGGGCTCCTTCCCCTCCCTCCCCTCGCGGCGGGGCTCCCCCGGCGCCGCTCGGTGCTGCGGGCACCGGGCAGAGCCCCCCGGGAGGGGCCGGCCCCCGCCGCCCGGTGCCCCCCGCCCGCTCCGTGCGCCCCGGGCGGCTGCGGCACCGCCGCCGTGCCCGCTGCTCCCGGCCGCACCGGGGCTGCGCGGGGAGGAGGCGGGGGGCGGCGCGTCCGCCCCCGGCTGGCTGCGGGGAGCGGCGGGGAGGGGGGGCGAGAACGGGCGGGCGTCCTGCCGGCCGCCTCCGCGCGTGGCCGTGGGCGAGGCGCGTGGCCGGGTGCCCCCGGCCGGCTGCGGAGCCCCGGGGGTCCGCGTGCGCGCACGCCGGGTGCGCCCGTCCCGGGGTGGGGGCGATGCGGGCAGCGCCGTGAGAGGGTCCCCGGGGGTGTGCGTGTGCCCCCGGTGCGGCTCTGTCCCGGCACGCGTGGGCACAGCGCCCGGGGGGTTGCGTGCGGGGTGCGCGGCTCTGCCCCGCGTGTGCCCGGCGCCACTGAGGGCAGCCCAGCAGGGAGAGGAGAGGGCTCCCCGGGGGGGGCTGTGCTGCCCCCCGCCGTGGGGGCTGGCAGGGCCCGGGGGGGCGCAGCCAGGAGCAAACTGCGCAGAGCCCACGGCTGGACCTGCCTGGGGTGGGGTTGGGCTGAGCCCCCCGAGCTCCACCTGACAGAAATGTGACCCCGGGGTCTGCGTGCGCAGGGGGCTGCCCAAGTGCTGTGTTGCAGGGGGAAACCAGAGGCCGTGTGGTGCCTCCTAGGGCAGAGCCTCCCCTCGGGGTCCAGCCAGAAGCTGCCACGACCCTCTGCTGTCACAGGGGCAGAAGTCCCCGGTCCTTGAATCTCATCCAGGCAGAGAACCGCTTTCCTGCAGCCTCCAGCCCGTCTTGCTCAGCTGAGAAGCTTGGCTCTTCAGGAGCAGTCCCAGCAGAAACAGGTAATTGGCTACAAGGTGGGGAAAAATGGTCATAAATGCGTGATAAACACAACGTTGCACATGACTCTGTAATTTAGCAGGCTACTGCTGCCTGTAGTGGTATTTATTATAGCACTCTCCCTGAAACTAGATTAACATTAAGGGAAACTCTCTCGTGATTACTAAAATATAACCTAAAATTGTAGCCTTCTTTGGTAAAAGATGATAATAACAATAATAATCAGAGCCAGCAGAAAAATGAAGTAGGTCTTATTACGTTAGCAAGCGTTTAGGAAAACTTTATGGCAGCTTCTTTATTAAATCAAGTAAAGCAAAGACTTCTCGGTAACTTGCTAAATTGCCCATATAAGCTCTGAAAATGTAACTGTTTGTCCATTCATTTTCACAGATGCACGCACAGCAGATTATTTGTAGCAAGGCTCTACATGCAGAACAGATTTAGAATCACAGAAGTTGCCTTGGCAGGATGAGAGCTCTCCCCAGGAGTGTGGGTTTGTTCTCCCTTCTGCTCCCCATGGCAGCGCTGCAGCTCCCGGGCTGGACCAAGAGGAAAGGCGCCCACCTGCCCCGGTGATTCCAGAGCTAAGGGCAGCGAGGTACAGCCACAACGGGGGAGAGAGGTTTTGGGACCTCAGATGTGATGGGAGTGGGCACCTGCATAAGGGCAGGGCGATGTGACAGACCAAGGCTGTCCCCTGGGGCAAGGTGCCCCTGCAGAGGGGCCTGGGCTGGTGGCCTCATCCAGCTCTTGGTGGTGGTGTGCCCCGGGCTGGTTGCACCCCACAATGTGTCCACTGAGAGGTTTGGGGGGGCTGCTTCAAAGGGAGGGGGCTGCTGCGTTTCCAGTGTGTAGCATTGGCTGCTGCATGGAGAGCTGGCCGTGCTGTGCAGAGGGCTGTGAGACACGGTGAGTGGCGTGTGACATCCCCCAGGCTCTAATTATTGCTCCCAGTAGCTCTCCTCTCTGTTAGGTGTCAGCAGCAAGAGCCGAGGAGCCGGCACCCCCTGTCTGCACGGGACTCTTGCCCAGCCCTGTCCTGGTGCGTGGTGATGCCGGCTCCATCTGCACGTGGGTTTCCAGCCCTGAGGAGCTGCTGGCGGGCTGCCCACGGGGCGTTTTGGGTTGGGGCTGGCTGTGGGTAGTGCTGGCAGGGCTGTGTGCATGAGCCAGACCGCTCAGATCACACCAGGGATACCCCACGGATGGGGCTCAAGTGTCCATCGTAGCCCACTCCATTTCCACACCAAGCGTTTGCCTCCTGCTTCCTGTTTTGTTGAATAATTCATAACGAGTGATTAATGGAGATGTGCCTTCCCTGTTCACACATTATCACAGGTTGCGTTTTCTCAGCACTATTAGTTATTCAGAACGATTTGCTGAGTAATGCCCGAGCTCCTCGGGCCGCAGTGCCCTCCCTGGTGATGGGGTGGGGGGCACGGGGGGCTCCCGGCTGCACCCACCTGCTCGGGGCCAGGTAAGCAGCACTGCGTGCCCAGTGCCAGGTCACCGGGCTGGGAGCGCAAGGCCCAGTTGCTTGGACATACAGACGGGTGTGCCTCCAGCAGGAGATGTGGGTTAAACGGGTGGTTGGTTACACAGCAGAGTTGTGAATATTCCTGCGCCTTCCCTGGTTTAACACAAACACGAAGGGGTTTGGCTGAACCAAGGGGTTTGTAGAGATGCCTGGAAAGTGCTCTGTCATCGCAGCTTTAACCCACCCTGTCCTTCTGGGCTGAGCATTTTGAAGTCACCTTTGGTACGGGAGCATCAGTGTGGCTCACTCGTGGCTCTCTGCTCGCACAGATCAAGCAGTGCTGTCCGAGAGCCCCCGGGGGGCTGACAGGGGAGGGAGGGCAGAGCTTTGCCCGAGCTGCCAGGGCCGGCTCATCCTGCAGCTTCGTGCTGCTGGCAGTGAGCATGGGGCTGTCCAGGAACTGCTGCCAGGGTCCATCTGGGGGAGGCTGGGTCATCCCAGAGAGGGGATTGGGGCCGGATCCTTGCTTCAGCCTCCTCCATCCAGCATCCCGGGAGGTGCCATGGCAACGGGGCCGGCAGCGATGGTTGCAGGGGGAGCTGAAACTCTGGTGCAGGGGCTGGATGTGGCCCCGGGACAGGCTGCACAGAGCGGGGGGCTCGGCTGGAAGTGCTGGGGGGAGGTCTGGGGCCTGGGCTGGGGTTGGAGAGGACAGAGCTGAGCCCAGCAGGATCCTGCCCCCAGGCACTCCAGGAGGGCCCTGAGTGCTGCCCATGAAGATGCTCTGGCGAGGGGCTGGGTGGGCACCTGCACCCTGTGAAGCCACCGGCAGCACGGCAGGGCACGCGCTGTGCTGCAGGAGAGGACAGCAGAGCCGCTGGGTGCTCGCTGGGCTGCTCCAGCCACCTCACTGCAGACAAGCGGGCAGCTCTGGTCAGTTTATTGCAGCTTTAGGATGCTATAATTAGAGCCTGGCCTGGGAGGAGGGACCTGCTGTCAGCTGCTTAGGGCCTGTGACGGGACATCTGGTGTGTCTGGTGCTGCTGTGGTCTCTGGCGCACTTGTTCCAGAGCTGCAGTGCTGCTCCAGGAGGCCAGAGCTGTGAGCACAGGATGGATGCGGAGTGGCAAGGGGTGGCCACAGCTCCGAGTGCTTCTGGGGCCATGGGGGGAGCTGCAGTGCACGCAGTGGATGCCTGGTCAGAGCCCAGCCCATCTCTTGGGGTAGGGGCTCCTCCTGGCACAGCGGCTCCCCGGCCCTGCGCAGCCCACCCCGGGTGTGGGGGCTGCCGGGGGACGCGGGGACACGGTGCGCAGCCTCGCCTCTGCCGGCGGGCTTGGCTAAATGCAGACCGTCTCCCTGGGGACGGCACGGCGCTGGCTCTATTTTGGGTGCTCTTGCAGAACAGCTGGTGATCATCCCTTACACCGCGCGGAGATGGCTGCGCACGGCTATTTCTGCCAGCTCATCCACGCACGGCAGCTTTTTATAAACACGCTCGCCCTGCAGGGACGGACGCAGGTGCTGGCGGCAGCGGTCGGTGCTGGCGTCTCGCAGAGCACCACCTCTGCCACGAACGCTGCTCCTGCCCTGCTGGGGCACGGCCGCAGTGCAGGATGTGTCCCCTGGCCCACAGGGCTCAGTGGGGCACAGAGCCTGGGGCTGCCTTGGGCACGTGGGGGTCTGGGGGCTCTGGGGAGCTGTCCTGGTGCAGGGACCGTGGGGACACTGCGTGGTCACCGCCCGGCTGGTCCTGGCTCAGGGGGGCAGCAGCTCGCCCTTACCCTGGGGCACCAGGAATGGAGGAGCAGGTAGGTGCCTGTTTGCTCCTCAAGAGCTCTTCCACATCCCACGGCATTGCCAGGGCAGGCGGAGGTGCTCGCATGGACCAGCAGCCCCCTCCTGGCTTTAGAAAATGCTGCCTGCTAATTTCTGAGTCTGAGCGCTGTGCGTGCTGCACGGCTGGACGCAGGGCCAGAAGGGACAAATCCTGCTCAGACGCTTTTCACCTCCAGCTCTGTGAGCTCCTGGGCCCCAGCCCTCCTGGGATGCCCTGTGCTGGACAACCTGTGCCATCTCCTTTTGTGGCTTCAAGGCAGCCCAGCTCTGAGCCTCTCCTGCCCAGGGGAAGGGAACCCCCACAGCTGCTGCTTTGGCAGGTCCATCTGCCCAGAGGGCGACTTGCTGGGGAAATCCTCCTGCTGCAGGCACAGGGAGAAGCCCGAGCCTTCTCTCCTCCCAGACCTGGTGAGGCCAGGGCTTGCTGCTGCTCAGGGATGCGCAGGAGCAAGGAGGCAGCTGAGGGGAGGACAGAGGGTGGCCGCTGCTGTCCCCTCAGGTGGCCCCGGGATGGGGAGCAGCAGCTGGGGGGCAGAGTATGAGCCCTGAAGTGCCCCCTCCATCCGTCCCCACCTCTGCTTCCGAGCTGGGCAGTCCCCCAGGGCTCATTGCCTCCTGCTGGGGGGGGGCTCAGCCGAAGCACAAAAATAGCGGCCCCCTGCCCCGTGAGCTGTCGGAGGCAGGAGCAGCTGGTGAGCCAGCGCTTCCGAAAGAGGCTGCATCATCGCAAGTGGGTCTGGGGTTTCTATGGCAACCGCGGGGTAAAAATAGTGTGGGAGCACTGGGGAGCTGCCAGGCCTGGCAGGGAGAGCTCCTGGCATGCGGCGCTCTGCGCAGCGGGGCTGGTGGCCGGGCCCTGTGCCGTGCCCCCCGGGGAGATGTTGCCCGTCCTGGAGCCCCTCTGCTCCATCCCCCTGCCCCTGGGGAGCTGCTGGCCCCACGGGGGGATGCTGGGGCTGGGATGTCCCTCCTGCCCCTGGCTGGGAGCCCTGCAGAGCGGAGCCTGGGCTGCTCCCCGCGGTGACCCCTTTGTGTCCCCTTTGTGTCCCTGCTGCAGCGGGATGCTCGCTCCTGGGGGTCTCCATCCCGGCTCCATCCCGCCCTGAGCAGGGAGCTGCCCCGGGGCTGTGCAAAGCCCCGCTGGTCCCGTGCTGGGTGTGTGGCTGGGATCCAGTGTGGGGTGCCCTGGGGCACAGCCCGTGCTGCACTGAGCTCTTTTCCCTGCCAGGAAGCTAATTTGGGGAGCAGTGGGGAGCAGTGGTGTTCTGCTGGCATCCAAGTGGGGTTGCTTCAGGAAATGGGGAGTGCTGGGAGTGCTGCTCTCACGGGCTGGGGGTCGTGGCTCTGCCCCTTCCCATGCTGTGTGCCCCGTGGGAGCAGCATCCATCCGTATGGGGCCTGGGTCCGAGGGACTGAGCCCCACATGGGAGTGCCCGTGCTGCCTTTGCAGCTCTTCCCCCTGCCTGGCTTGGCCGCCAGCTCCACCCCGTTGGGCTGAGCCCCTCGCCACTCTCATCTCCCCTTGGAAATGAAGCCAGGAGGGGGGCAGCCCGTGGGGTGCGGTGGGACCTGTGGGTGACCCCATAGTGCCAGCACTCGGCTCCGGGGAGCTCAGCAGCCAGCCCCTGACCCACGTCTGAGGCGTGAGCAAAGTTTAAAACCTTCCTGTAAGCGAGTAGCGTTTGGGGATGGGTGAAATCTGGGTCATCCCCCATCGCTGGCTTGACAGCGTAGTGCGTTAATTAGACTTTGACTCTAATAAGCTGTGTTAAGGCCTGAAAATAGAAATGCCACTGCGACGTGTCACCGAGCAGTGAGTGCTGCTCGTTTCCTAATTACTGGGTGACATTTTGCACAAATAACCCCAGCGTGCTGCCCCCCAGATAGCCGTGCCTTCCTGCCCTGCAGCCTCTGCCCCTTGCCTTCGCAGCGCGGGGGTGGGTGGGTGTCCTGCTCGGTGCCAGCCCCTGGCACTGTCCCTGCTGGGGGGGCACAGGGCTGCCCAGGGTCCGCACCCTCACCCCTGGCCGTGCCTTCTCCTTCCTAGCATGGGTGTTTGAGAAGCTGCTGGGAAAGCGTTTGTGAGCCCACCGCTGTCCCTTGGAGCTGAGCACCGGGGGGCTGCCTTTCCTCGGAGGCTGGGCTCGCGGTGCAGCGTCTCACCCGGCTTCTCTGGGCACATTGGTGTGAAAATGCCATGAGTGCCATCATTTCTTTCTCTCTCCTTCTTTCTCATTTCTTCTCCTTGGTCTCTGTCACTCCTGCAGTTGGTGGTTGCCTTGGCAACATATCTGTCTCCTTGCAATTTTTCATCCTTTTTCCTTTGTAATCTATAAATTCTTTCACCTCCACTTTTTTTTTTTTTAATCTCGGCTGTACTCCAGAGGATCTGTAGAGAAGCCCTCTGGATTGAAAGGCCTGGAAATACAGCCAGTGCCGGGCTGGAAAACCTTGGACCCCAGCAGGGGAGAATCTTTACAGCTGGCAGAGGAGGAGGAGCCCTTTGTTTCCCAGCCTGTGAAGCTGCACTGCTCTGTCTGAGCACGGCAGGCAGCACCATGGGTCCCTCGGGCTGAGCTGTCCCAGCTGGGGCTGTGCTGTCTGCACCAGGAGACGGGGGGTACCTGAGTCCTCCTGGGGCTGGGCACCCAGCGGGTCCCTGCCACATAATTTCTGTACGTGGCCAGCCCAGTGCAAGGGGCCAAAAGCTGGGCCTTGGAGGCAGGCTGAGCACCTCGAACAGAGCAGCTTTCCACAGGTTCTTGGAGCCTGCTGACTCCAGGAGTTAATAGGCAGGCGTAGGAGGAGCTGAATGGCAATTCAATTTGTAGCGATTATTTGCCAATTAAGGTTAGCACAGGCAAATGTCTGGGATGGGCGGAAAAAGCTGCTTGGCCTGAGGGAAGGGGCTGCAAGAGAGAAGGCGAAGCTGGGGCGCAGGCGGGGGGAGCGCCGCAGCCATGTCTGCCTGGAGCTGCCCCGGGGGGCGCAGGAGGTGTGGGGTCAGAAGCCACTGCTCCCGGGGAGCCCTATGGGGACAGTACCAGCAGCCGTGGCCCACGGGGATCGCTGCTGTGGGGCCCTGGGGGCTGTGCTGGGGAGGTGGGGAGGTGGCAGAGCCAGCGGTGGGTGAATGCGGGTGCTGAGCATCACCTCCAGCCCCCCTGGGACAGGGGGTGCTGCGTCACGCTCGGTGCCCCAGGGGTGGCACGTGCTGCACCCACGAGCACTGGTGACTGGTGTCCTGCGTGTCCGTGACGGTGCCATGAGCTCAGGTCCCTGCTCTGTCCCCTGCCACATGCGTGCTGGTGGCCTTTAAGGCAGGAGGGACCTGGGGAACCCCCCGGCCTCGCAGCTCCCTGCTCAGGGCCAGCACTGCTGCCTGGGCGTTGGGCAGGGGTTGGCACCGTGGGTGAGGGTCTCTGGGGGTTTTGGTGAGCCTCTGTGGGGTGTTATCTGCCCCACTGCCTCCTGGCCGGGTGCCGAGTCCCTGATTCCTGCAGGGTGCATGCAAGCCCTGAAGCTCGGAGGTGGCTGTTAAAGTGTTTTCTTGTGTTCGTGTTGCAGTTTGATGGGGAAAGGGAGATGCAGGCAGTAGTTCCCACCCAATACTCTTCTTTTTTTTTTTTTTTTTTAATTTAATATTATTAATCTAAGTTTTATAAATATTCATGGCAATGAAATCAATGCAAAAATATTCCATTCTCTCATTTTGGCAGTTTAATTTTAGAAACTCATTTTCTCTTGAGCTCTCTACTGAGAAGTCATTACAATGCTTTTTGGATCGCGTCTCACTCCTAACCCTGCAAGGATCCTCAGACGTAATAGCGCCTGAAACAACAACAGCAAATGTCAGCGCCTCGGCCTCGGGGCTGGCGGGGAGGCAGGGCTCCGGGACAGAGGCTGGCCCATTGCAGTGCGCAGGAGAATGCCTCCTAGCAAGCATTTCTAGCGGGCTGGGCTGGCTCTCCCTGGGGACACGGCCCTGCGGCAGGGCAGCAGCAGCAGGACTGAGGAGGGCCCCTTCCCCCAGCCGCTCTCTGCCTTTCCCACACCGCAGACGGCACTGGTGGTGCTGGTGCAAGCTCTGCACGCGCCCTGCTTGGTGTGAAGCTCCTACATTTGGTCTGACCCGATGTCACCCTGCTCATGTTCTCTGTGCTAAAGGTGACTGAGGTCAAGAGCTGGCACCCGCATTGCATCTTTTTGTGTCCCCTGCCCCATTCCCATTCCGAGCACTTTTTTGTGCCCCAGGCAGGTTAGGTAAATAGCGCCTGAGCTGCGCTGGCACTCCCGCGTGGTGCATGCAGCGCTGAGACCAGCACAGCAAACAGGCTTTCAGCTAAAAATCATCTCGATTTAAGCTTGTTTATACAGAAAGTAATTTTATGTTGACCTCATATGAATTCTGCACGGTGAAACATTCATTTTCGTTACTGTTTGAACAAGGGAACCTGGCAGCAGCCGTGAGGACGGGGCCGAAGCCCTATTTTATTAGCGGTGCGCTGCTGCAGGAGGGCACACAACAGGCACCCACGTGCTCCTGGCTCAAGTTTGTGACTTGTCGAGCGGGGGCCTCTGCACCTCCCCAGCCACCAAAGGAGATCAATCACATCTGTGCTGGGCTGCGGGCGTCTCGCAAGCCAGAGTTCATTATTTCACTGCTTCTGAGGCCCTTACGCAAGAGAGGTGTCAGCAGGAATTTCTCCTCCCTGCTCCCACAAGCAGCCTGCACCGATGCTGCTCGCCTCGCCTGGCTGTGAGCAGGGCCCTGGCGGCTCTGCTGAGCCCTGCGTGTGTGCTGCCATCGCGCTGCAGAGTCAGCTTTGGGTGGGAAGCAGCAGGGACTCGGCAAGAATGCGATAAAACAACAATTTATTCACTTAGCCGGGTGATGCAGCGGGGAGTTTTGTTAGACTGCACTCGGAGTTATGTGCTGAAAATACACGGTGTGAGGTTCATAACTCGTCCTTCGCTTGTCTGAGAGCCACCCCTAAACCCATCCAGGGGACAAACACTGAGCACGGAAAATAACGGCGCGGTTTGAGGTGCCCGTGCTGTGTCCTCTGCCAGCGCGGTGACACGCCGCAGCTCCCGGCGGTGAGGAGAGGTGCTCGGGTGGAGGAGGGAGATGATTGGAGTTTGCCTTACACAGAATGCTTGTCGGAAGAGAAGTGATCTGTATTTAACAACAGCGGTGCTGTAATAACCTGCAATTACCTCCGAGCACAGCCTGTGGGGGTGGCTCTTTGCTGGCAGAGGCTCGGGGGAGGTTGGCGCTTCCCTTCCCTTCCCTTCCCTGCGCTCTGCTGCCGACAGCGCGGTGGTGGCTTGGGGGTGCTCGGGGGGTGCCCTCCCTCGCCTGGCTGCTGCTTGCAGGGGGAGGGGGCACAAAGGCACCGACACAGAGCGGTTTGCAGAGCAGCCCGACCTCCTGCCAGCCACATCACTGATCCCTGAGGCAGCAGCTCCCCACGGCCCAGGCTGACGCTGGGGCCTCGTCCTGGCACGTGTGGTGGCAGGGGGCTGCTTTGGTGCTACTGCCACGTCTGGTCCCCTGGCTCTGAGCCCCTCACCCAGAGCCGCGGTGTCCCGGCTCCCACGGCTGCCTGTCGACGTGCCGCCACGTCGGAAAGTGCGAGGGCTCAGCGTGATTAGCTGGCCCTCCTCCCCTGCCTGCGCAGCGCTGGGAAAATGCTGCAACGCCTCTCTGGCGAGAAAGCGAATTATGCAGGCTGGCTTTGCTTTGAAAAGCTTGTGATGTGTAAGCAGAGGAGGAAGACGAGGGTATCTGCGCGCTGCCAGGCTGGCCCTGGGCCAGCCACGCAAGGGAAGACGCTTCTGCATGCCTCAGCACAGCGCCGTGCCGTGGAGCTGGCGCTGCGGGGGAGCTGCGGGGGCACGGCTCTCCCCCTGCCTCTGCCAGCAGCATGTTCTCTGGGGAAAAAACCCATTTACACCCCGGCATCACCCCTGCTTGCCCTGCTGTCCTGTGCCATGGCAATATGTGACATTTCTGCTTTCTTCTCCACAGCTGTCGGCAGCCCCTGGAAAAGCCTCCTGGCCTCTTTGGCCACCGCAGTTGCGGTCTGCTCCTCCGGTATGGGGCTGGGGGGGGCAGTGATGTGCGGGGTGTGCAGGCAGGGCCCTGCTGCCCCCACCACAACCCTCCTGCCAGGGCTGCAGCTGAGCCCCAGCACCTAATCCTGGCCCTGGGGGGTGTCGGTGGAGGGCTCAGAGCTGTTTCCTTCCCCCTTCCTTGTACCCACTTTGCCCCACTCCCCTCTCCACAGGCTGCCTGTCCCCAGGGACCCCCACTGCCAGGCCCGCAGGGGACCCGAGCTGCAAGCGGGATGCGTGCACTGTCAGCCCCATTTGGCCCTCCCGCTGCCTGCTGAACCCTCTCGGTCCTGGTGGGAGCTCTGCACGCTGCAGCCTGGCTCCCTGAGCCTGGTGGTTGCCTCTTGCTGACAAAGTGCTGTCTGCGTGCTGGCCCCATGCACGCTGCGTGTCCCCTCGCGCTGCGCCTGCAGGTGCTTTTCCGTGGCTGTCTGAAGGGCTGCGGTGGTTTTTAATATCTGTGCCGAGTGAAATTTCCTGATTCAGCTTTCATGTCCCTTGGGACACTTATGAAATATCCGGATTCTGTTTTTTTCCGAAGAAGTGGAATTTCCTATTTATGGATTTAATCTAAGGGCTACGTGCTCGGGGAGGGAAGGGGCTCTGCCTCCCCTGGGCACCTACGGCCCGGCGGCCCCATGGCTCTGCTGCCCCGTGCCAGCGCTGGAGCCGGGGCTGCTGCGGGGAATTCGGCTGCCTCAGTAGTTTTCCAGCTCGCGCTAAGCCCGCTTTTCATGGCTTAATCACGCTGCCTGCGATGAGTGAAGGTTAAATGCACGCCGACAGTCTGCTGGCGGGCCCATCTGGGGAGGGATCAGGCGAGGTCCCGTCCCAGGGCTGAACCCCTCACACAGACACCGGCTGTGAGAGCTGCACTCTGCCAACACCCCATGCTGGCCCTGCACCACCAGACACGGTGCCACGGAGCAGCCAGAGCACCCCGGGTCCTGTCCCCTGGCCACGGGGGAGCACAAAGGAGGAGGAACCTCCTCGCCCACCCTTGGCTTTCAGGAGTCCTGGGGAGCCACGGGGTGAGCGAGGTGCTGCAGGGCAGGGCACAGCCTGCTCACTGCCTGGGGCACCCGCGGGCTGCACGTGGGGGCTCTGCTGGGGGCTGCTGGCAGCTGGGCGCTGCGCCTGGCAGACATTCGAGCAGCAACACCAAGGGCAAATTGTGGTCCTCCAAGACATGGAAGTACTGAGCGTAAAGCCAGGGATGTTTTGTAGAGGAGCTGGGCTCTGTTCCTCCTGCTCCCCGCTGAGCTGGGGGGATGTCCTGGGTGCCCCGGTGCCAGCCTGTTGGGGCTGTCTGCCCCCTGCATACCCAGCCCCTGTTCTGCAAAGCTGAGGGCCCAACCCTTCCCCTTTTAGCCCGTGCTCAGCAGTCTGAGTCAGCAGGGCATTTGCACAGCAAGGATTTCATCTCCTGACTCAGGCTGGCAGCGGCGCTGACGGAGCCTGCTGCAAATATTGACATTTCCCTCTCTGCTCCCAGGGGCCGCTGGAATCTCACCTGCACAGCCGGTGGTGGCAATGCCCCGTCCCCCTGTGGCGGGGGCTCCCTGTGTGAGCGTGGTGTGGGGCTGTGAGCTGCTTTGCTCACGCTGATCCTGGCCCCGATGCCCAGGGCGTGGAGGGTTTGGGCTCTCCTCCATCCCAGGGCAGCAGGGAGCTGCGGGTAGGAAACCTGCAGCAGATCCCTGGTGCTTGGAGCAGCTGCCGGTGAGGCAGGGGGCTGAGCGTGCCGGCACCTTGTGGCCCGTGGCAGCACACGCGGGGCCAGGGCTGGCGGCACAGGACCGGCACAGGATGGGGCTCGTGGTGCTGCTGGCTGTGCCCATACAAGCGGGAACGGGCCCCAACCCCTGGTGCTGGGAAGGAGCTGGAGCACCCAGCACAGCACCCTGGCACCAGGAGACCCATTTTTGGTAAATAGTGAGACCTATTTCTGCTAGATCGTGAGCTCTGTGTTAGCAAGGCTGGTGCCAGGCGGATGGGTCGGAGCCTATTCTGTTCTCAGAAAACAGCAGGATGGCCAAACAGGACGTGGGGCACGCTCCCTGAGCCCCCACCCGCAAGGTTTCCTCCCCGGGGCTTGGCTGGGGGTCTCCCCGGGGTGTGGGGGTGCCCCCCGGGTGCCAGGCTCGGTGAGTGGCACCGGGTGCACCCGGCCAGCAGCGGGCTGCGGCCCCGCCGGGGTGCGGGCACCGGGGTGTGCAGCTGTGGGAGGCTGGCTGCAGGCACACCTTTGCATTAAGCAAATATCCCCCGTTACCTAATGCTTTCATTTTGCTTTCCTAACTGGCCGGTTTTGTTCTCATGACTCATGGGATATTTGCCTTTCTGTTACCGTCATTCCTTTCATCAGCTGCAGGCAGAGCCGCGTTGCCACCACTCACCTTTAAAATCATGTGCACATTCGGAATAAATAACTTTTAATGTAAGCAGTTCCAAACAGAAATAAAACACAGGCGTTTCACACTTATGCAAGTCTTACTTCTTACTTTTGTAATCGCTCTTTAAACTGATTCCAGAGGATCTCGATGGCAAGCTAACTTCACCGACACACGAACAAACTGCAATTTGCTAAATCAGCGTTTCGCGACCCCTCGTACAAAAAGTACTTCAAGACCTCTTTAAAAAAACGCATTTCCCTGCAGGGCACCTGTCGTCGATGCTGAAAGATAAGAAGCGGGGCGCAATACAACCTGCTGGCTCTCAGTACGGACCAAGTGTTTCTTTAAGCGCCGAGTTTGCTTTGCAGTCGGTTCCACTTAAAGCCAGCATCTGCAGCAGTCGCGGCACGGCACGCCTGCCGGCGCATCCCAGCTGCTGCCGTGCGGGGCCGGTGCTGGGCGAGGTCGCTCCTGTCACTCGCATACCCTTATCAGTTCTCCGTCCAACAGTTACAGTGGAGAAGCTGGGCTGGAAAAGTGATAAGGGGATGAGAATGGCCTCAGAAGACGCTTCCCCCCTAAAACTTCAGAATGAAAAAAAAAAAAAAAAGAAAAGAAAAAAGAAAAGAAAAGCTAAGCTGGTAACAAGCGAAATAAATCGTAAGACATCACCGGTTGCCTCCTCCCCAGCCCTTGTCTGCATCGTCTTCCAGAGGCCGGCGGTGCGGCGGGGCGATGCTGCGCGGGGAGCCCAGCAGCCCGTGGCTCCGCTGCCCCGCAGTGCCCGCGCCGCCGCTGCTCTGCTCCAGCCGCAGACACTCCCCATTCACAAATTTCATAACCTCCAGTCCCCTCCCTGCGGGTGGGATTGGACGCCCCGCTCCCCCCCCTCGGTGCGCTCCGCGGGGCTGAGCCGGCGCCCCGGCCCGTCGGATTAAGCTGTACAAATTGTGGGGCTGGAGACGGGCGGATTCGTCTGACGCTGCAGAAAGGTGCTGGCAGCCCTGGCCCCGCACCCCGTCCCGCTGCCGCCAACCCCCAAACTGGGGCTGGGGCTTGGGGTGCCCCCACTTGCAGAGGGCGAGGAACCCCATGGTGGCGGCTGGGAAAGGTCAATTCTGTCCGTGCCCACGCTGGCATGTCACTGCTCCTGTTTCAGCTGCAGGCCCCGGAGCCAAGCCCTGTTCCATGGTGCCAGCCCCATCCCGAGCCCCAGGGCAGCTCCTCCTGCACACCGTGTCCCTGCCCTGGTCCCCACTCCCCCACCCCATCAGTCAGCCCCTCAGTTCCCCAAGTCGTGCGAGCAGACCCCAGCACGCCCCAGGGCCGGGAGGGTGAGCGCTGGGCTCCGGCTGCCTTGGCCACGTTCGTGGGCAGCCCTGGCGTGCCCCAGGCACCCCGCTCACAGCAGAGGCTGGAGCCGAGGAATCCCATCACCACTCCCCGGCTCGGGCTTGTGCTGGCTTGACACGGAGCTGCCGGGCGATGCGTGCAGGGATTGGCGAGCTGGCGGGCACGGTCCTGCGCCGCGCATTAGGTGATGCTTGGGCTGCGCTGGCAAAGCGAGCCCCAGCAACTGCTCGGGGGCCTCTGCTGGGTCAGCGCCCGGCTCTTTGCTGAGCGACCCAGGGCTCCTCTTGTCCTCAGGGCACCCGAAATGGGGGCACACTGTCCTGGTGCCTTCTCCGCGTGGGTCAGGCCCTGGGAACCAGCAGCATTCAGCGGAGGTGTGGAACCGGTGAGGGTTTTCCACCAGAGTGCGAGGCCACAGCCGGTGCTGGGCTCGGTGTCGGGGACGCAGCACGGTGCTTTTTGTCTGAGCTGAGGCTGGAGCAACACCCGACGTGTCCTGTCCAGCCCCAAAGGCCCCAGGGCTGCTCTCTGGAGCCGGGCTCTCCCCCTGCAGAGCTTCAGATGCAGGAGCCCCAATGCTGTGACCACTGCGCTGTGTGCCACCACCAACAGGACCTTGGGGTTTGGGTTGGGGAGGTGACCGGGGGTGGCTTGGGGTGAGAGCGGCACACAGGGCTGGCACACGGCGAGGAAAAAGAAGGGAAAGGGTCTCATGTCTGGGTAATGTGGACATTTTACCCCTCCCCAGGTGGCCTGGCACCTCAGGATCTGTCAGGCTAATGAGGGATGCTCGTTAGCAACAAGCTAAACCTGTGCAGCACAGTCTGGGGTTAACGGTAGCCGTGCCCTGGCGGAGCACATCTGGTTGTGTGCACAGCGTTAATGCAAGCTGAATTTTAAAGCAGAGAGCAGGAAATCTCGCAGATAAGGGTGGAGTCAGTACAGCAGCCACGACACCGATGCCCTGTGCCCCTCCTGTGTTTGTGTGAGAATTTTTAGGTGCAAACAGCCTTTTTTCCAAAACCTGAAACTTTCTCCCAGTTCCCCTGCTGGAGCACGCGGAGCCGTGTGAGTTTTGGCACACCCCTGCAGCGCGGCTCGCCAAGCCTCCGCGACAGCTAACGCAGGGCAGCTGCGGCTGATTCATTGTTTGCTCCATCCGGGCTTATTCACCCCCGTAACGCCTAGGTGGGGCCGCACCTTGTGGCCCCCCTTTCTCTCTGTGTGCCGTGCCGTGCCGTGCTGTCCGTCCCCAGCTCCTGCTGAGGAATGCCTCCTGCTGAAGCGCCCGGTGCCTCGCTAAGCCCTGCTCCATCTGCAGCTTGCCCCAGGCTCCCGGTGTCCGTTGCAGCAGCGCCCAGCTCAGTAAACACGGCACATCCAGCTGACTCAGTAGCCTGCCGTGGCTTTATAACCTCCCCTCTGCATTTCAAGCGCAGGTCAGGAACATTTCCACCTCGGAGCTGCCAAATGCCAGCTGGGGCCCGGTGCCGCGCGGTGCCCACCGGGGAGCCCCTCACTGTGCCGGGAGCGCGGTGCCGCGGGGCACTGGGCAGGCAGCAGGGACCTTGGCTGGGGCTGTGGTACCGGGGCCGTGCTCGACCTTGGATTTGCTGGAAGGGACAAACAGCCTCATGCGAAACATCTGGGAGGAAAGGCGGAGGGACAGCAGACAGATGTTCCCCTGCATCGCAATGAGCTGGTGCCGTGGTGCAGCGCGTGGCCGCTGGAGGCACAGGGGTGGGGGTGCGCTCGCTGTGCCCCCCAGCTCTGGCCGAGCACGTGCCCGCACGGTGCCTGTGTCTGGGCTGACACAAGAGGCCCATGGGTCGTGGAAAGGCTGAGGAGGTTAAACTGGGTCAGAAGCTCTGCAGGTGTGCCAGCGTGAGGGCTTCTGAGAGCACCGACTGCTGTGGCCCCAGCTCAGCACCTCTGGGAAATCTCTGAGAGATACCAGACGGATGGGTCTGTCCCCATGCCAGCCCTTCCCCAAAAATGACCGAGCCTATCTGAGGGCTCAGGGCCATGTGCGGCCACGTCTCTGCTTTGGGGCTGCCCCCCTGCAGAAAATCACCGGTGGACGTTTTCCCCCTAGCTGCGAGGGGTGTCACGAAGCTTTGCAATCGCCCTGGGGGCTGCTCCCCCTGCTCGCAGGAGGCTCACGTCCCGCTCCAGTGGTGCCCGAGCCCTGCAGCACTGCTGGCCGCCAGGACACCGATGTCCCCCCACGTCCCCACGCCCCGGGCACGGTGTCCGGCCGCGCGCCGCTGCCAGGGAGCGGTGGGAAAGCTCCACGGGCTCAGGACACAAAGGCTGCGTGACCGGCGCTGCCGGCCAGAGCCGGGCCTTTCATGTCTGTGAGCGGCCACTGGGCAAGGACAAAAAGAAAGAGCAGCCCCGGGTCCCGTGTTGGTTTTGGTGATTATTTCGTTGAGTAGCTTCAAGGGATGTGAACATTTGGTTCAGAGTAAACAGGGCGCTCTCCCAAAACGAGCTTCTCTGCAGAAGCTGCTCATTCATAGTTCCGACGTGGTCGCAGTGGGTTTGGTGCCCCAAATACCGGGGCACAAAGTGTCCCCCAGCGCCCAGCAGCACCGGGGAGGTGGCAGCAGGGAGCCACCGGCCCCCGCCGCATCCCCAGCTGCATTGGGGTCAAGGTGCTGGAGCTGCAGGGGCTGGGGCAGAGCTCCCAGGCAAGGCCCTGGGTGCAAGGCAGGCTCCCACCGCAGCTGCTCCACTTTGCTGATTTATTTGTTTTACTGGCCTCCTTCCCCACATACTTCTGTTATTAAAGTAGCTCTTAGAGGGAAGAAGAAAAGCGAGCTTTCTCCTGCTCCCCTCTGGAGAGGGGAGACAAAAATCCCCCTGGGTCGGGGAGGAAATTGCAAATACCTCCTGGTGCCTGCAGAGCCCGGCCGTGCCCCTTCTCACCCACAGCCGGGTGCTCCCTGGGGGTGCCTCGCATGGGCAGCCCGCCCTGGGGACTGCTCGAGGCTCGTGCCCATGGTGATGTGTCGTCACTCAGCTCTGCCAGCAGCCTCAGTTTCCCAAGGCTCCAGTTTGGGGCTGCCTCCCAGCTGGTTTTCACTGGGCCTGACCTGCTGTGGCCGTCCCACTTGTCCCTGCATGGAAGGCACCCGCTGGCACTTGCACGTGCAGGGGATCCCAGCCCCTGTGCAAGGACCAGGGCCCAGGAAAGCAGAGGCACAGACGGGCATCCAGCCCGGGACCCTGTGAGGCTGAGCTCACACAGGGCCCTTTACCATGTGTCCCCCCCAGCAGCAGCTGGTGGGGGGCAGCAGGGCATGGCCTGGGCTCTACCAGGGCTTTGGTGCACCTCAGCCCCTGTCCTGCCCCGTGCGGGGCTCAGGGCAAGCAGGGAGGCCCTGGGGCTGTGGGGCAGTGCAGTGATGCTGGGAGCCCGGCAGCTCCGTGCTGCGAGGCTCCTCCTGCCCCACGGCCGTGCCATCCTCCACCCCGACTGGGGCTGGTGGCAGAGGGCTGGGAGCTGTGGAGCTCTGCGAGGTGCTGGGGCTGGGGCTGTGGGGCTGCAGCAGATGCACTGATTGCTGCACCGATGGCTGCACCAAGGGCTGCACCAGCAGCCCGTGGCCACTGGATGTCACCTGCAGCAGCAGCAGCTGTGGCCGGCTCCATGTGCAGCAGGATGGGGCAAGACCCTCGGCTCTGTCCCGGGGGGCACCGGCCCCAGCCCCTGTGGGATGTTGAAGGGTTTGACGGGGCTCCTGTGTGCGCCGAGGAGCCCAGCTGGCAACCCCCTTGTGCTGCCTCCCCGGCTCCGTGCCCACAGCTCCGGCTGCACGGCATCGCCAGGGCTCACCGTGCCTCCTGCACCAGGATGAGCTGGGACAAGGCCGGATCTTGCCTCTTGGGCAGGAGGTTGCTGGGGCCTAGAGGGTGGATGCAAATGTTGCAGCGTTTCTCCTTAAGAAAAAAAAAAAAAAAAAAAAAAAAAGCCCAAGAAAACAGGTTTCCTGGCTCAGGCCCCTTCTCAGTCCCTGTGCGGGTGTCCCAGCTCTCTGGGTGCTCCTGTCGGTGTGCAAACCACCTGGAGGAACTCCCCCATGGGGACGGCACCCGTCCTGCCCGTCTGCCGTGGAGCACACGCAGCAGGGCTGGCACACACCGTGCCTGCTGCCAGGGGCTGCTGCACACCCCTCCGCAGCACCGCTGAGACCCCAGAACCCCTCCGTGGGACCCGGGCCCTGCAGGGGCTCCCCTGGGTCTGCCTCTGCTCCCCCCGCTGAACGTGCAGGGAGTCGCAATACCGTGGTGCAGGGAAGAGAAAAATAAAAAAAAAATAAAAAAAGGGAAAAAAAATCAAGCAAAAGACAAGAATTTGTTCAGTTCTTACCAGTCCACAAAGCCTGCTCTGCTGTGCTGTTTCCAGGTTGCTGCCTCCTTTCAGCTGCTGTTCACACCTCCACATTCACCTTCCCGAGGTTTGGCTGTGTGCTGCTCCCAGATCATTGTTTCCTCTCTGCTCCTGTTGCTGCCTTTACATTCAATTTACCATTCTGGATCCCTGATCCCGTTCTGGCAGCACTCTGAGCAGGGGGCTGCGGCACCGCGGGCGCTGCGCTGGGAGGGCTCGGGGAGTTCGCTCCGAGGTGCTCCAGGAGTGCTGTTTTCATGAGAGGTTGGTAAGAACTACAAAATTACTACATCTGTAATGACATGACTGCAAGTACAATGTACTTCCATTTGGCATTTTTTTCCCCTAGAGAGCAAATTATTCATTATTAAGTTTCATTTTCACATCCACATTGTTCTGCTGTTGTGGGATACATCCTTTTAATATTTGAGATCAGTAATTGAAAGGGCTGTATGCAAAATTGTTTTCAGTGTCGCTTCTGCACGGAGGCGCTTTGGTAAAGCACCCAAAGCCAGAGGCTGGGTGCAGAGCACAGCTCATGGCTCCGCTGCTGCTGAAGGGCCGGGTCCTCTGGGCAGCTGAGTGTCCCCCCTGCCCGGCAGCAGTGGAAGGTGCAGAGTTGCACCTGATTTTGCTCTTTGCTTTCTAAGAAGTTGTTTCCCCAGAGCACTCAGCTCACACAACTCTTCCCCCTGCTGCTGCCCACAAGGCACCTCTGGTTGGTGCAGGGCATGGGGGCTGCTGTTTCCCCCCCCCCACCCCCCACCACCAGCTGTGCGGCACAGCAGAGGTGCTGGTGCCATGGTGCCACCTGGGGAAACCTCCCTGGGGGCTGCAGCTTCTTCTTTCTGTAACTCCTAAACCGCGCCTGAAGCAGTGAAACTTTGCGGGCAGTTGTGCAGGGCCCAGCCAGGGCCCAGCTGTGCTGCTCATTGCCTCTGCCAGAGCACGATTCAGCCCGACGTGCCCCATTGTGGGTCTGACAGGGATGGCCCCTGCTGTGCCCTGGTGCTCCTGCAGGTCACCCACACCTGTGGGTGCAGCGCAGTGGCAGCAGCACCCAGGGAGAGGACCCGCTGCGGGTGCCGGGCAGATGCTGCCAGGGCTGCTCCAGCCTCCAAATGTGCTCCTGGGGCTGCCCGGGCCTGGCAGAGACCCCTCCTGCAGTGGGGGCAGAGGAGCTGTGCCCTGCCCTGTGCTGGCCCTGCTGTGGGCACTGAGCTGCCCTGGGGCCCAGCAGCGCCTCGCACGCAGCCCCCCAGTGCCAGCCCGCTCCCTGGAGCAGAGAACCCCACTGCTTCTCCTTGGCTTTTACAAGTGACTGGGTTGCCCAAGCCACTTCTGCCCCTCTCAGCATCAGCTCCCTGATTGCCCCCTCCTGCAGCAGGCAGCAAACCACGTCCCTCCCCTGACTGCACGTCCAGCCTGGTCCCATAAAGCCCACACTCTGCTGGCGTGCACCTGCGTAGGCATCTGTTTGGGAATTAGCCCCCTAAAAGCAATTCAACATAAATAAGCAGGAACAAAGCTGCGCTTCTGAAAGGTTTCCAGTACGACCAAGGAAAATGCTGATTAAACGCAGCTGGGGATTTTCTGCGGCGTGGCATGAGCCCGAGGTTTCGGTGAGCTGGCAGCCCCGGTGCAGGACACACACCCCTGCCAAGCAGCCTTGCATGGGCTCTGTACAGAGAAACCCACAAAAAAAGGTTTTCCAGTGTTATTTAAATCCCTGCTCTTGGTGCAGAGGACCAGTGCAGGAGCCTGCACATCGGCTGCGCTCAACCTCGGGGAGCGTGCGCGAGGCAGAAAACGGAGCTGGGCCGGCCCCGCGCTGCCAGGGAGCGCACTAAGCACGCGGCAAGATGCAGGTGGAGCCAGAGCCAAGTGCTGCAGCGGAAAGTGCCAGGGATTTGGGAAAACATGTTTTTTCCATCACCTCCTACTCAGCTGTTTTAGGAGGAGAGCGCGGAGCTGCAGCTCGCTGCTTCCTCCCGCTAATGACAGCGAGGAGAGGAGGGCTGCCCTCCGTCAGCGCGGGGAGGGGTGAGGGGAGACATTTCGCTTCCCTTGTTATCTAGAGAGCAGCGGCTGCAGAGATGTCAGTTCCTGCAAAGTTCAGGAAAAAAAAAAAAAAAAAAAAAGGAAATAATTGGCCTTGTGCTCCTGGAACACCTCCCTGCTCAGCCTTGTTTGTGATTTCTTACAGGCAGCCAGCACCGGCATCGTTCACAGCCCTCCTCCCCGGCTGAAAGCATCGGGGCATCCTTTTTGTCTCCGAGTTTTCCAGAGGAATGAAAATTGAATAAAAGATCAAAGTTCAGTGAACAAGAGAGCAGAGTATTTCTGGAACGCCCGCGAGCAGTGATTGCTTCCAGCCCAGCGCGCTGGGCGGCGCGGGCAGCGGGAGGGGAGCTGCCAGCCTGCAGGAAGCGGGGCCCTAACCCGACCCGCACGACGCTCACCGGGGAAGGTCTGTGCCATGTAACGGAGGAATCATCGCTGCCCCTGGGTGATCTTTCAGAAACCAAGATGTGATGAGCGAGCTGGGTATCACAATGCAGCAGAGGGAAAGTTTTCCACCAGGCGTGAGCTCCCGGCCCCGAGTCCCCTTGCCCCCAGAGATGGCTCTGGTGGCTGCACCGGCTGAGGATGCCAGTAAGGGGCTGCTGGGGTGGCTCCTGCACCCAAATGGCCCGGTGGCACCCAGGGATGTGTCCCCAGCACCGGGGCTGCACCTGGGTCTCGCCCCAGCAGCTGCAGAGCCAGGGTGCCCGTGTGCCCGTGCCCCAGGAAGCTGCGATTTGGTTTAAAATAGCTCGCCCAGAGACATTTCTCCAGGCCTGAGCTGCTTCCCCAGAGACCACCGAGACTGAGATTGCTGCAAAAACTGGGCAAAATCCATCTCCTTAAAAGCACAGCCACCTCCCAGCAGATGCTGGGGAGCAGAGGGGTGAGGTGGGAGCGGCTGTGGCACGCTCAGGACCCCTCACCAGTGCAGGCAGGGACCTGTGCTGGGAGTGCCACAGCTGGGAAGGGGCTCAGGGGTGAAACCAGGGCTGTGCGAGCTCCAGCACGTGGGTGGCTGGTTCACAACCAGCACTCCCCAGCCATCCCGAGGCGTTGATTTGGAAATTGCTTTGCCCTGTAGCAGCAGCACAGCAGTAACTCCTCTCTCCTTCCCTGTCCCAAGCGCATCTCCCCTGCGGTCCGCAGCTCGGTTGGCAGGCAGGACATTTTTTCCAGCGAGCACGCTGGGTCAAAGCTGCTTCTTAGCATGTTAGACAGTAATTTATTTTAAATGGGATGTAGTGGGCTGTTCGTTTTTGTCTCTTTACAAGAGAGCTCATCCTATTTATAACAAGGATAGGAAATGCATAAGATGTTCTACAGATCTATTTCTTTGCAGAATGAGACAAGAAAGCGTTCCCTGCGCTTTTCTTGTTACACACTGTTTTAGAGCAGGGATAACATTTTATAGGGTAGAGGAACGTCTTTGCAATAGATCACAATTATGAGAGCCCAACGCAATCTTGTTGTCCCTCCAGTGACTTAGCATTTCAGGGATATACTTCTTCCTTGCCTCACGTGTCATTTTGACTTAATTTACTAGTCAGGAGCATTCCTGCCACCCTCTGCCCTGCAGGGTAAACACGGCTGATCTCCCAGGCTGCGGCCCCTCGCTGCATGCAGCGCCGGGTGGCACCGCTGCCCACCACCAGCTCCACGTGTGATTTCCCACGGGGGGCTCTGCCTGCCTGTGGTCTGCAGGAGCACTGGATAAACCTCGTGTGGCACGGCTCCTGGATGGAGCAAAGCAGTGCGAGGTGATGCAGAGGCCTTGAGCAGCTCTTGCAAGTAGCGTGCTCGGGCTGGCGAGGCTGCTGCTCCTGTTGCAGCAGTGCAGCCCACCCGGGGACCCCGTGGCACCCTGTGCCCACCCCGGCACAGTTGCAGCCAGGAGGCAGCTGGCGGCAGAGCCACGGCACACGCTCCTCTGCAGCTACGGTGGGGGACCGGCTCCTCCTCTCCCCGCGTCCCCATTTATTTTTGGCTCCCAAGTTGTCATAAATGATTTGAGCTCAACAGTTTTTAAAATTTGAGCTCCAAACAGCTATTTAAAGCCTTGACAGGATGCAAGAGTGTATTAAAAGCTTATTTTTAGGCCCATTCTTAGCGTGAGAGGCTCACTCAGAGGCAGTTCAGCCCCCCTGCTTCCTGCTGGCTGCACGAGACGGCCCTGGGGATGCGACCAGGAGCCACAGGGGCTGGGGCCCATCCAGCTCACAGCCCTGCGACCCTGCCTCGCCCTTCACCTCCCCACCGTGCCCCCACACCCTGCAGCCCCACACGGAGGTGGAAGGGCTGGGCACTGCCCGCAGGAGCCCCCGGCTGGTGAGCTGTGCATGGGGGGTGAGCCGTGCAGGTGGGGAGCGACCTGCATGTGCCGGCAGTGCTGCTGCACCAGACACAGGAAACGTCTGGGAAACCACCTTGGTTCTGCTCTGGCAACACACTGAAATGTTTTTTTGTTGAAAACCCAAAGTTTGAGTGTCGCTGAGGTGAGCACAGCCCCAGGCCCTGCGGCCCCACGCTGTGACGTGCCACCCCGCGGCTCCTGCCCTGCCGTCTGCACCGCAGCGCCCACGGCTTGGGGGGTGGCTGCTGCAAAGCAAAACGGATTCGTTTCAAAGAGGTTTGGGATCTGCCAGTTTTCAAAGTTCTTGTGATTAATACAGAAATTAATTAGCATGTTGCAGATTTAAAAATTCTGTTAATTAGGGGTTGATGTTGCTAAGTATCCCAACGCTTCGCAATGGAAGAAGCTTTCTGAGCACACTTCTGCTCTCCACATATTTTTCAATTAAAATCTCTTATGCATATATTTACCTCCTGATGTCCAGGAGTTCTGCTGGCCTCAAATATTTAATTCCCCGCAGTGGGTGACTATAGTTCTGATCTGGGATATTTTTCGGCCCGCGCTTAATTAGTCATAATTCAGAGGTTTTCATAAGTCACATACTGCACATGCTTAAGTGATAATGAGGTATTTCCATGCTGAATCACCAACTAATGATTTACAACGATGATTTTGTTATTAAATCTGCAACCCCTGGCTCCAGAGAGCAGCGTTTGGGAGTAGCCTGTTTGCTAATACATGGAGACAGCGGAATGCAAGCAGAAAATATTATGAACTCGTCATTAGAGCGCTGACATATTGATGTGGCACCTGCACCTGCCTGCAGGGTTTTCCAAAAAACGCTCAGGAATGAGGCTGACAGATTGGTTATTTTCAAATTCAGGCTGCTTGTTTAATGCACCGGAGCCAAGCTCAGAAGCAGCCTGTTCAAGGAGCCAACGCCGGAGAAGCACGGTGGCACCGGGAGCGCCACGACGGGCACACGGCCCCTGCCCACCCCGGCCCTGCGGTGTCCCCATCCCACTGCCCCCCTGGGGCGGCTTCTGGGGGCCGGTTCCTGCCCTGTGCACCCCAAAGTGGTGCCACCGGACCCCTCACGCATTTTCTGCAGCTCCTGTTCCCTTCGTGGTGCGAGGCAGCGATCTGCTCCCAGGACAGGGCGGGCAGACAAAACGGTTCATAGGCTTCAGCAAAGTGAGGCCTCGGTGAGAGGAGCCGAGTGCTCCCCACTGCGACTCACCTCGAAAAGGTGAGCGAGATGGGATTTTTAAAAAATTCAGTAGGTTGTATTCACACGTAGCAGCGGCGCAGTTTCTGTTTGTGGAAACATCTCCACGGGGAATCAGGGAAGTGATGCATTTAGAGGGTTTCGAGCAAGAAATTGCAAAAATGCTTCCCCATGGGTAAACACAAAACACGCAGTTAGTGGTTGTGTTTATTCATGAGCACAACTGGCCACAGAACAATTGTGCTTTGCAGACACCCTGGGAGCAGAGCACAGGGCTTTTCCGCCCGTTTGCCTCCACTTTGCTTGTGCTCAATCTCTCCTCTGCTCGGGAGGAAACAAGTCCCTTCCCACAAAGTCAGGAGAGATGAGAAGATTTCCTCGGCGTGCTGGAGATGTGAGGGCTGGAGCCAGCTGTAGCAGGAATCCATGCGTGGTCAGAGCCAGGTGACGAGGAGAGCACAGCCCCAGCAGTGCCAAGGCAGTTTCTGACACCACGCAGGGTATTTCTGTATGGCCCCTTTTACCTGCTGTACCTTGTCCTAAAAGCTTGGCCCCTTTGTGGTGTTTTGGGCTGGTTCCCAAAGTGAAGGCAGGAGGTGCTGGTGGCAGAAGGAGTTGGGCTGATTCCCTGTGCTGCCTGCGCCCACCTCCACGGGCCCAGCACCAGCAGAGCCTCAGGCAGAGGGGTGCCCAGAGACCTGCTGGGGGTGCCAGAGGGAAGGGGCAGAGCAGGGCCCCCAGCTCCAGCACTCATACTGCACGGGGCCAGCTGGGCAGGCCCCACACATGCTGCTGCCCAACAACCATTGGGCATGTTAGTCCAATGTTAGTGCAGTTAGTCCATACTGCACTAACAACCCAGAGCCTTCATATATCAGAGGGTGCTAAGGGAGGTGTTGATTAATTTGAGGGGCTGCTCCATGTTCCCAGGGCTTGAGGAGTCTCCTCTGCATGCAGCCAGGTGTCCCCTGCTTTTTGGGGGGCAGAGATGAGGTGCTGCACAGCCCCCCGGTGTATGGCAGGGCTGGGAGCTGTGCCTGCCCTGAGGGCACGCTGCCTGGAGCATCCAAGCAGTCAGGGATTTGGCTTGGGCTCTCCAAATTGCTCTTCTGATCAGAGCTGTTTGTTGTGGGCCTCCAGTGCTTGGCTGCTTGGGCCCCTCCACTTTTTACTGCCCCAAGCCAGTGCTGCACGTCGGTGCCTGCCAGGTGAGCCCGTGGGTGCTGTCGGTGAAATGTGCAGCTTGGAGGGTGCGAAGTGTTGCTGGTTATTTCCTCCGGGGTGTTTTCCTGGGGGTTTGTTCCCTGCTCTGGGTACACGCTGCTCTGTTACTGCCACGTGCCCCTCTGTGCCCGTCCTGCAGGCGAGCGGCTGAGCCCTGCTGGGCTGGTGCCAAAGCGCTGGCGGCTCTCCCTTGCTGCTCTGCAGTGAAATGCGCAGCCTTGGTGAGGTGTTTGGAGGAGAAGGAGCTGGTTCTCACTCCTAAACTCTCACTCGCTTTCCTGGCAGAGCTGTGCTGGATTGAGGCAGGCTTGGAAAAGTGGGTCAGGCGCTTGTCTCCAGTGCGAGCGGCACCGATGTGCTGCCCCGCTGCCTGCAAAGCAGCGAGCGCTGTGCTGTGCTTCCACTGCCCACCCCTACGGAGTGCTCTGCCGGCAGGTTCCCCTCAGCTGGGAAGTGCAGAAGCTTTCCCCGCAGTCAGAGACTGACCCACGATATGCTGGGTGGGTGCAGCCCTCACCTGGGGGCTCTTGTGGTCATGGCCCGGGGCAGGGCTGCTCCCTGACGGCTGCTTTGGGATGCTGTGCCTGAGCCCCCGGCCGTGTGTGCGTGCCGGTGCCTCCGTTAATTATAACTGCCTGGCCTTTAAGCTGCCGATGGGAGCCGGCTGCACAGCAAACCAAGACAGCCTCCCACCACGCAGCCAGCCAGCCTTGTGCCTCTTCAGAGGCAGCGTGGGCTTTCCTGGTGTGTGCAGAGTGTGGCGGGGGGTGTGTGTGTGTTGGGGGGGCTCAGTCCCGTGTCCGGCAGCCACTTCCCAGCCACATGTGAGCAGGAATTGCAAACAGCCTCACCGCAGTACAAGGACCGAACTCTTCCAGGCAGGAGTGAGATGCCACCGAAGGCAGCTCCCAGCTTGAATTCCAAAGAGCAAATCCCTCCAAGAGGCTGGCTGCGGGCACTGGGGCTGGGTGCTGGAGGTGTGTGGGTGCTGCTGGGCGCTGCTGGGTCAGCGTGGGCCCCTCCTGCTCCGCCGGCTCTGCAGAGGGAGCCAGTGCCCACAGCAGCTGCCAGCTGGTGCGTGATGCTTGCTCATGAGATGCAGGCAGGAGCTGCAGCGTACCAGCCAAAATGTTCCCCAAATAGAGGAGCTATTAATAGCTGGGCGAGGAGTTTGGGGAGAGGCAAGTGGGCTCTCCGTGGCCAGATTCTGTGCTGGCAGCTCCCTGTGCTGAGCAGAGGCATCCCCCAGCTGCAGGAGGGCACCTGTGCCTCCGAGACCACCGGTGTCTGGAGGGTGGGTGGCTCCACGGTCCCAGTGCTGGATCCCAGTGCGCTGAGCAGCTCTGTGTCTGCTACAGTGAGCAGAGCCCTGTGCTGCCTCCCCTGGCTTCACACTCACTTTCCCCTGCCTTGGGAGCATTTTTTGCTGCTGCTGAGACCTGGAGGCTGTCTCAGAGGCTGGCTGTCAGAAGCTGATCCCTGTGCATCACCTCCTGCTGCTGCAGGGAGCATCCTGGGGACACCAGGTTGTGGCTGCAGCATGGGGCAGCCTGACTGTGTTGGGGCTGGCTGCCTGGTGGGCAGAGGATGCCCATGTTTAGCTGCTCCAGTAGCATGGTTTGAGCTCCTTCATGGCTGTGAAGGGTGGGGAAGCCGTGTGTGGGAGGCCAGAAGCAGCCCTACGCACAACATCCCATCCTAGGACATCAGCATGGTGATCACCAGCAGAACACCTTCCTTGTGTAGATCTTGATTAGAAAGAGACGGGATGGGAGGGCACACGGAGCACAGCGTGGGCAGGCTGGAGAGGGGCAGGTGGGTGGAAGCTGGGGAGTTTGTGAGCCCGCCAGAAGCTGAGTTTCCAAATGCGGTACCTTGAGCAGTGCCCAGGAAGAGCAGGGCTGCTGCCATCTGCTCCGAGCTTAAAACCTGGATGGAGGCACTCGTGCAGTACCTGGCACATCCAAGGGCTTGCACAGAGATGTCCCTCGGGAGGGTGAGCAGTGTTGAGATGTTGACCTGTTCCTAGCCAGCCACCTTAAAAACACTGCTTTAGCTTTGTCCTAGGTGCCTCTGTCACTTCCCAAATGCCTGTTAAGAAAGGCTGCCCATCCCTGCTGAGGTGCCTGGTCGGATCTGGGGGTGCTGTGGCAACCAGGCAAGTAACATGTTCTGCCTCTTGTGTATGTAATACATGAGCTATGTTTTCTCCCTCTCCTTCTGAGACCCAGCTTTTTGTGGAATAACGCTGCTGAGCTCGGTGAGCTTCAAAGCAGAAGCGGTGGCTGCTGACCCCTCTCCAGGTACCTGCGGGGCTGTGAGTGGCACGGCGCAGTGCTGCTGGCTGGGCTGGGCTGGCTGCAGGGCACTGGGACACCCGCTCAGGTGCCTGGGAGGAAGAAGTGCTTGGCGTGTTGCAGACAGAGGGCTTTATTGCAGCTGACTGCAGGCCGAGGCAGCAGCTCGGTGTCACTTTGAGATGCTGCAAATGGCCACGACGTCTGCGTCTCCTGGCAGGAGGTGTCTGCGGTAGCTGCTCCCACCAGGTAGCCAGTGGTACACCCCTGAGGGGGCAGCGGGGACTTCCAGGGGCTGCATTCCCCACCTGGGGTATATCGACCGCTTCACGACAGTTGTTGGTGCCCTTAGCTCCGAGGGCTGGGCTGTCGGCTGGGTTGCGCTGGCACTGTGCGTGCTGCTACAGCAGGGCGTGCGGCAACCATACCAGGAATGCATAATGAGATTAGATTTGACAACCCATCTTCCTGGGAACATCTATGTAATCTGTAATAAAATGAGATCAGCCAGCTGGAATTGCCACTCAGCTCCCGCTGAATCAGAACGCATTTCTCACGCCGGCCGAGCCTCCCCAGCTCCCCGCGTGAACGCGCCGCGCTCTGTGCAGGGCCCCGAGCTGCCCTGTTAGACAGGAGCCATGGGCTGCTTGCTCCCTGCTCGATGCAGGCAGCATTGCTCTTGGGCTCTGAGTGCACTGATGTGCCATGAGTGTGTCTAAGGTTGCAGGCTGCCTTTACCCTGGTTGATTTTTACCTGCAAAAGCAGGTTGTTGGTGCCAAAAGGCGCGGGGTCGTGCTGGCACTGTGCAAGTGCCTCACCTGGCAGAGGTGAGGCCCGGAGGCATTGCAGGGGGGCCCTGCCCGCTGGAGGGCTTTCTGCACGGGGCGGAGGGAGGTGCAGAGATGGGGCCGCCTGCAGGGAGCCAGCTTTGGGCCAGCTTTTGGCCAGCTCTGCCCGCAGCCACCAGCATCCTCTGGGCTCCGCTGGGGCTCCACCTGGCGCTGAGGCCTGGGCTTCACCCCAGCTGATTTGTTCATGTTCTGGCTGTAGTCAGTGGGTTTTGTGTGTGTTTTATTTTTTATTTTTTGAGGATGGGACCGTCTCAGCTGGATAGAAGGCCAACACACAGGCTGTGAGGATGTTTTTGTTAGGACGAGTGGTCGGGGATGACCTGGACGCATTCCGTGTTTCTTGCTCTAGATCCTGTTTCCTTGAAGAGCGCTTTCCTATTTTTGTGTTCTGTGGGGTTTTTAGCCAGGTTTCCTAGGGAAAGGAGGCATGCGTAATGGCAGTCCATCTGCCCGTCTCCCTGCGGGGGACAGAAGGCGCAGCGCTGCGGGGTGCTGCGGGAAGTGGGGCCGGGCATGGGATTGCTGGAGCGGCCGCCAGCCCCCGCAGCCCAAGGAGGGTCCCGCGCTGTCCCCGGGGGCCACAGGTGCCACCGTGCCAGAGGCAGAGCTGCCTGCAGCTCAGCAGCACAGCCGTCCTCGAAGGGTTAACATTTCTGTAAGGATATTCCATTTTCTAACTACACCCCCCCCGCTGTGTTCAATGAGAAATGCAATGCTTTCTGCAAATTTGCATTGCTTTATATATTGCTGTATCTTTTAAAAACTTGATCAGAAGCCTAAAGGGTACAATTAAATTCCTGTCTGAGCCGCGGCTCCTGCAGCACAGGAAGGTGCTGGGTTGGCTTTAGAGGCTGGTTTATGTCCTACTTGTTGGCGCTAATTTTGCCAGCAGAAACGGTGCCTCCTGGAAGTCCTCAAGGACATGCATGGACCCGGTGATGAGCCAGGTAAAAAGCAGCACGTAAGGCACACCTGAAACAGGCTGTGTGCAGCCGGACCCTGCCGGGGCTGCCCCAAGCCCACCCGGGCAGAAAAGCCCTGGCAAAGCCCCATGGCAGCTGGGTATGGCGACATCACCAGTGTGCTGAGTGGGGGGAATTAGAAATGTAGAGGTATAGACACAGAACGCTGTCAGTAAATATTTCAGTTTAATGTTGCTGCTCTTGGTGTTTCGGTCACATCCTTGTCACCAATCCCTGAGCAGGAATTTTGTGCTGGCCTCCCTGCGGGGTCCTGCAGCAGGGCCACCCCGTGCCCCTCCTGTCCCAGGGCAGACAGAAGTGCCCCCAAACTCCCTGTTTTTTAGTGTTGGTGCTCCCGTGGTGCTGGAGTGGGTCAGCCCCGGTTGTCTCCTCCATGCTGGTCGTGGTGCTGGGGGCACAGACAGCTTCAGGTCCCCCCGTGGTGCCACGTGGGCTGGGGACACAGCAGGGCCAGCGGTGTCCAGGTGTGAGCTTTGGGCAGGGCGCTGGGCACAGGGTGCTCCCTGCCCGCTGCTCCTCTTCCCCCACACCCAGTCGTCACCAGCAGCTCCCACCTGGGGCTCACGGCCCCAGCACCCCCCGGCCACGTGCATCATCTCCCCAGCCCCTGCTATTCCCACCTTTGTGAGATCTTCACTCCAGGACTAATTAATTTTTAATAATATGCAGCATGCTTGTTTTCAAAAAAAAAAAAAAAAAAAGTAAATTAATTTGTAAACCATTTGCGCTATTTTATCTGTCACTTAAGCTTCTGGGATTTGCAATTTTAATGCATTACATCAGTTAATCAAAATTCTCTTCCAGCAACAGTTTTAATTAAACCCACTTTCACTCTTTTTTTGCTAATTCAATGCTGTAGCTGAAGGCTGCTAATTAGATCATGATTTTTTTTTGTTTTACATTCACCACTTACATTACAAAGCTGCAGAAGGGGAAGAAAGGAGGAGCACGGGGAACAGGGGCCAGGGCAGCGCCTCCTGTGGGGCTGGGGCTCAGGGTCAGTGCCTCGCCAGGGCTTTTCCCGAGGGCTGGGCACTGGGCTCGTGCCCCAGCTACCTGGGAGGGGGCCTGGCCCCATGTGCGTGAAGATGAGGGGTGCTGCAGGGCATCCCCAGCCTGGGGACAGGGAGTGCCAGGGGCTGGGGGGCTGTGGCTAAAGAAAACCTGGGAGAATGGAATGGAAACAAACCCCAAAAGCCCCCCACGCTTTTACAGGCTTAAATGTAAAACCCCTGACAGTGAGGGCCGGGCAGTGGTGCCTCAGTGGCTTTCTCTGTTCAACATTAGCATCGGTGACTTCTTGTCCTTGTTACTTCTTGTTCCTGTTCCCAATGTTTGGGACCCAAGTAACACTTCTTGGTATTTTTTTTTTTTTGGATGCACCCAGGTGTGTGCAGTGATGCTGCAGTGCGGGTGTGACCAGCGCTGCGTGTCACTCTGCTGCCCTGAGCATCTAGGGGTGGGCATGGGTGGCCTTGTGCCCAATCTGGTCTCAGCAGAGATTTCTGTTGGGGATTTTTCTTCTATGTCTGCAGCTGCCTCCAAACAGCAGGGGGTGCCCGGACCCGTCCCGGCAGCGTTGGTGCCCTGGCAGGGCTGAGCCGTGCTGGGGGTTGCAACCCACTGGGCTCCCGGTCTGCCCAGAGCCACCTGCAGCAGGCTCGTCCCTTCTGTCCCACCAGCACATCGTCCCTGCACGCCTCCCCCAGCGCCGGCAGTGCCAGCTCCCCCTCGCCCACGTGCCCATCTCGGTGAGGCCCTGGGAAATGTTACTGCACTGAATCACGCCTGACTGCCAGCCAAGCCCTGCGATGCTCCTCATGCAGAGTGGGGGGGGGGTTGGATCCGTTCTGGGGCCGTGCAGGTGGGAGTGGGAGGCTGCAGACCCCCGCTGGGGAGCTCCTGGGTGTGCCGTGTGCCGGGGGGACATCGGTCCCCTTGGTCGTGCTGGTTTTGCCCAGCTCGGGCTCTGCTGCTGATGCAGCCCGTGCTGTGAGCGCTGTACCTGTGGCTCCTAAAGAAAACCCATCAGTGGGCCAGCAGCAAAACGAGGCATTTTGCTGAGCGTTGGAGCTTGGTTTGCTCCCTGGGGAGGGCAGAGGACCCCAGCTGCCGGCAGTGCTGGCCCCGTCCCTTGCCAGGTCCTGGGCAGCCCACACCAAGCAGGGGTTCAGGCTCTCACCCTGTGCTTTTCCAGTCGTTTCCTGACTGTGAGCAACCCCCACAGGTTTGGGAGCAACCCCCTGTCGTGGAGTAATGTTGTCCTGGTGCAGGCGCTGCACGTAACTTCTGAGGCAGCAGCTTTGTAAAATTATCTGCTGTAATTGCAAAACCTCGTGGCGTACTGACATCACAGCCTTCTTATTACAGACACGGCTCCTTCTCTTTCGGCTGAATTTCTAAATCCATCCCTAAACAAACAGCTCTGCAGCAATTGACACCTGATCTGTTATTCAGATCCAACAGCAATATCTGCTCTGACAACTTGCTAACAAGCTTCTACGACAACAGTCAACATTGAGATAAATGGCTTTGACAGGCCCTCACTAAATTAGCAAATGTAAATGCGATCCAAAACGCTGTCCTGAATCCATGGTAGTCTTTTTGTGGCAGAGACAAGCTAAATATATTATTGCCTTTGCAAGCTGCATGGCGTATTTGCACCGTTTTGGTGCTCCACAAACAGCCCCGTACCTGACCCCAGCACATGATGCTCTGCAGTCGCTCCTGTCCCTGTCTGCTCCTCTTGTTCCAGCAGGGGAGCCCCTGGGTGGCCGTGCAGCCCTGCCAGCCCCTGTCCCCAGCCCTGCCACGCTCCCAGCTCCAAAGCAGCTGGGCTGAAGGCCGAGCAGACCCCGTTGGGTGACGGAGCCGTCTCCCTGCCCCATGCAGTCCCTGGGTCTCTCCGGCCGCTTCTGGGACCACAAAGAAAGCTGTGCCCTGGGGTGAGCAGGGACCCCAGCCCCGGTGCTGGTTCCTCCAGTGGGGAGGAGGAGCTGGTGGAGGTGTCCCCTGGAGGAGCTGTCCTCTCCATGCAGAGACAAGCACACCCACTGCTGTGCCCGCAGGTTCAGGGCATTTGGGGAGCCAGAGGTCCCTGCACCCCCTGCTTGCTGGTACTGCGCTCTGATGGGCAGCAGGGCCCTCCCTGCCCCAGACCCAGTTTCTCTCTAGATATTTGTTTTGCTCAAGTCTCGGCCATTTTTTGAATGCATTTTAATTAGCCAAGGTGCAGAAATGCAGGGGTCATATTTACACCTCCCCCGGTTCTGTTCCAGTCCCGTTGTTCCTGCTAATTGTGCGTACACACAGAGATCAGTCCAACGGGTAGCATTTGGCAGCGAGAAGATTTTTAACTTGGAAAATGGAAAAAAAATATATAAAATGATGACAAGCTTATTTATTTGTGCAGCCAATACTGCCAATTGCTGTATTTTAGAGGCATTTTTGCCATTTACTGAAGTCAGTTGGAACAGAGAGACAAAATCCAACGTTTGTGACATCTCAGACAGCTTGGAAGGGCTCTTTCGTATGCAGCAGAACTCAGCAGGCTTGACATTTGAAACTCACTTATTTCACTGCCAGGCAAAACCTTATGCCTTTATACTGTATTTTTCCTGCTGTTTCTCAGTGCAGGAATTCCTACTTTTTCTGGTTTCATACCATTATGAACAGACCAGCTTAAAAAAAAATCTATGCTGTAATAACAAAATTGGCTTTGAAATAGCGGAAATCTGGATTGTCCGTGTGGTTCCAGGCACAGAGGGAGCTCTTGGATACCCACACGCTAGCTTTGTTCCTCGCCTGTAGTCATGGGCAATGGGAGTGTGTGCAGCCATTATATCACTGTTCTGAACACCTAAAACTCATGAAATGTGAAATTCTCAAAGATTGTTTGATGATTAGCTTTTTTAGAATTAATTCATGTACTAAATAATAATCTCTGACGTGCTGCAATATGCATCCCTGTACAACATTTCCCCTGGAGCGAGGAGAAGCTGCTCTCCAAGTGCTCCTGGGCAGCTGTGCTGCTGCTCTCCAACCCCCTCACCAGCCCTTCGGTCCCTGTTGTGCTGGGAAGTTTGAAACCCTCCATTTAATGGGACTGGGCTTTATTTTCTCTTCCCTTCACACCCGAAGCTGAGCAGCCTGGGGACAAGGCTTGGCCCCAGCCCCTTTCTACCCATGGAGAAATTCCCCTTCCTTGCAGCCCCTCTCCCAGTGCTGCCATCCATGGTGGTGCCATGGCTAATATTTAGCTGCTGTTCATCTTCAGGGATGCCCAGGGCACCACAACCCCCCCAGCTGGGCTCTGCACCCAGCACCCAGCCTTGTCCTGCAGGGATGGGACAATCCCAGACAGGACGTGCAGCACTGGGGCTCTCACAGGCCCCCAGCCCCTCGTCCCCACACTGTCAGTGGTGCTGGCACAGGGGGACAAGGCCGGTTTGGGTGCATGGCACCTCTGGCACAGATGCTCCCAGCCTGGCCATCCCCTCCCAGGGCTGGGTACAGGCAGCAAACCCTGGGGAAGGAGTGGAAGGTGCTGGGGGAGCACAGACCCCGGCTGCCCCTTCCAGCTGGGAGCCCTGTGGCCCTGCAAACGGCCCCATGGCCCCACAGCTGTGGCTGGGCACCCCGCACAGCACCGCTCCTGCTCCCAGCAGCAGCCAGGGCAGGGACAAAGCCAGCCCGGGGGCCGGGGGAGCAGAACCGCTGCTTGGGAAGCGGCAGGAGGGAGCTGAAGGCTAATTAGCCCTCATTAGCAGCTACCAGGTGCACTGAGCTACATAAATGGGAAGTGCAGGCAGCCTTGGTGTGGGTGTTTCTGGGTCATTTTCTGAAGTAAAAAAAAAAGGAAAAAAAAAAAAAAAAAAAAAAGGAGGGGGAGAAGTGCTGCTTGGCTTGTGCTGGGCAGGTTTTCATGGGCTCTGCGTTTGTCTGTGGGGCTGCTCAGTGACTGCGGGTGCCGAGAGCTTCCTGTGGGGATACCGGGCTCTAGCCTGGAGTTCCTCCTTACATGTAAGACAAGCAGGAAAAATAGTGGGCTTCTGTCTGAGGTGATTTCTGCTCTCTGTATCCCAATTTAGCCTCACCAGACCTGAGCAATCACGGCGTTTCTTACGTCTGCATGGGATGCTAATGGTTCATGAGGATTCTGCATTAGGGCAAGCTAAAATTTGCTACCTGCTAAAGCAACTGCGAGCGACGAATCAATACCCTGGGGGAAGTGTCTGCTTGCAGCAATCAGTACGGTTCATTTTTTTTTATTTTTTTATGAGCAATTTAGAGGGAAACAAATCGCTGCTCCTGAAGCTTGCAGGTTATGTAAATGCTGGTGGGGTGATCTGGGTTGCACAATAGCTGGGCTGCTCGAACATATGTTTTGATTTGGAGGAGTATAAAGCCAGGCACCTGGAAACAAAGGAGAGCTGGCAGTGGGCTGTGCTGGGGAAAGCAGTCATTTAAGGGCTTCCCGAGGCTGCGGGGAGCAGCGAACTCTGTGGTGCTCTGCGTAAAGCCGCTGGTAAGAGCTAACGCAGCCCCGCGTGTGCAGGCAGTGGTGTTATGAAAACGGCTGGAGGAGGATATGGCGTTGAGGCTATTATTGGAAAGCAGGTCTGATTCTGTGTGACTCTGCTTCAGAAATGATACCCGTGGCTGGGAAGTGGTTTGGGAAAGACTCACAAAAACCTCTTGAAGTTAGAAAACCCCAGAGCAGGGCCTCAGCCCGTGCAGACCAGCTGGGAGCTGGAGAAGCAGCGGCTGTATCCCTGCCCAGGGACAGGGCTGGGGATATGGGGTTGTTTCCTGCATGAGCTGTCGTGCCGGAGGTGCCGTCTCCGTCCCTGCTCTTGCCATGTGGCTGTTGTGGGCAGGGGCCTCCTGTGCTCCTACTGCTGGGGGGGCATCACCCCGTGTTAAACGGTGTCTGGTGTGACCGTGGGGCAGGAGAACAGCCCCCCCAGGAGCCGCTTCCAGGGGTCCCACCATGGGGCAAGGAGGTACCCCCAGGGCCAAGCCCCCCCACCCCACCGCAGAGCTTCTGCCCCGCTGCTGGGGGTTTGTGTTGTGGCTGCTGACCCTCACTCATTGCCCTGTGCCTCTGGAAGAGCCTCCTTCACACCCTCCCGTGGGGTCATAAATCAGCTTTGGGCTTCTCCTGCTAGGACTGAACAACATTTTGGCTTGGGAGAAGCCAGCTGCTCTAAATGCCAGCTCGCTTTGTGATTCAGTGTCTGCACAGGCGGTGAGGATGCCGTTCTTCAGGGCTTATTCTAGGAACAAAACCTCCTCCTTCCCTCTTGGTGGGTCCCCTTAACAAGAGCTCAGAGCCGTGACCCACAGCAGGGACGTGGGGCTGGGATGTGCCCGGGCTGCCCCCACAGAGCCCGGGCAGCCGCTGGCCCTGGGGAGGTGGAGGTGGCCCCGATGGCACCAGAGCCAGCAGACCAGAGGAGACCTCGTGGCAGGGGGCCCTCTGCAGTCCCACTGGCAATGCCCCAGCTCGTGAAGCCTCTGGCATCCTTGCAGTCGCTTTCTGTACCTTTGGAGCCGAGCCTTCATTGCTGTGTTTCTGCCCAGCTGCAGTGCTCTGACCCCGCTGGGATGCCCGGCACGCATCCTGCCCTGGTCCTGCGTCCCTGCTCTGTGTCTTGGGGGAAAAGCATCGCTCCCTCCGCCAGCGGGGCTTGTGGCTCTGTAATGCTATTGGGAATAATAGGATTTAGTAGAAAAATCCCTCTTTCAAATGAAATTGATTTGGGTTCCCCCACAGTCCTGGTTTCAATGCACCAGCCGGCTGCTGGAAACGCTTCCTTTGCGACAGAAAATCTATGGGAAAGTAGGCAGCCTGATGAGGTATTCATGGAGATTTTTATCATCAGCTTTCGCCTGCTGAAAAAAAAAAAAAAAAAAAAAAAGCACAATCCTTATTTTTAGTGAGCTATGGATACAGCTGTAATAGAGGAAATTTTCTCTTTTCCTACCCAAACCTGCATGTGACAGATCCAGGCGTTTGGTCGCTGGGGTCCCCTCGGGTACCCGTTTTTGTGCTGGGCACAGGTGGGTGAGGAGCCAGAGACCTGCAGGCAGAGGCTTGTGTCCGTTTGCCTTCCCAGAGACGGCTGGAGTCTGTCAGAGGGGAAATGCTGGCAGCAGGCACCTCTTGGGCTAAGGAGCATGGCATAGGAGGGCCGGTGCCTGGAAACCGAAATGTAACAAATTGGCTACGAATTGTTTCCTGATTTACTCTGGATTCATCAGGACAACTTAACGAGGCTGTAGGAGATCCTCTGCTGGTAGTGGTGCTGGGGCTGACCCTGATGCTGCAGCCCAGCAGCTCCTGCTGGAGCTGAGCCGGGCGAGGCTTTGGGCAGCGCGGGGCTGCTCCCGTCCCCGTGAGCGCTGTTCCCTTCCAGCCCAATGATCCCCGAATCCCAGCCTGTCCTGCAGAGAAAGCACGGGAGTGAATCACATCTGATGAATTTGCCATATCCAGAAGAATCTCCCTGCATTAGCAAATGTTTTGTTTTATTTGTTTCTGCCACCAACATGAAAACATCCTACAGAGCCCGGCATCTGCACCGGCGCGGGTGCCAGCGCGCCTGGAGCGCGGCAGCGTGCGGGCAAAGCCGGCCTCTGCTGCTGTGTTGCTCTCGCTTCTGACCTAAAATGATCTCAAAATGCTTTCAGGAGCCAGCTGAGTTCAGCCGCTGCCTCCCCTGGTGTTTTCCTGCCGCATCCCCCCGTGGGCACTGCTGGCTGGAAAGTGCCCAGGCTGCGCCCAAGATGTGCTCTGTCAGCAGCAGATGCTTAATCTGATTAAAAATAAACCTGTCACTCTTCTGTGACTGATGGGAGCCTGTTACAGCAAATCCTATTGTAGAATAGAAGTGAGCAATGTGTGCTGAATCTCTGCATTTTCTCCCTGTTGAACTCCAGGCAAGATTTGATCTGCTTGCCGCAAGTCCCAGGAGAAGCTCCGTGGCTCATGTGTCTGCGCTTGTTAGTGCCCGTCTGTGAACACAGCTAAAATAACACCCAGCGAGGACGAGGAGAGCGGGGGCCTCTCTCTGCAGGTGTGACCTTGGGCAGCTCGCTCCTGTGCACCTTCCCTGGGCGATGTGTGCGTCTGCAAAGCTGCCACGGAGAACGAGGCAGAAGTGAGCGGTGTCTGCGCTGCGCCCATGGGCGAGCAGAAACAGCCCCAGCAAAGCTTCTGGGGGCCGTGAGAAGTGGGACTGGTCCCCTGCTAAACCGAGGGACGGTGGGCGTTGGGCTCGGCACGAGGGGGGTGCTGGGGGCACACACGGGTGTGCAGGCACACGGCCACAGACCCTCTCCTGGGACAGGCCCGTGCTGGGTGCTGTGCGTGGGACCCCTTGGGCAGGGGATGAGAGCTGGGGACAGCAGAGCCTCGCCAGGTGCTGCAGCTCCAAAGTCGTTTTTATAACGAGAGGTGGTTAATGAGGCTGGGGCTGACACAGCACTGCCTTCCCAGGCAGGAGAATGAGGGCGCAAGGAGGTCTCTGCCCTCCCTCTCAGCTAATCAACCCCCTGATGATGGAGACGTGTTTGCTCTGGGGCGCTGGTTTGCTGCAGTGATGGGGTGACTTTGCCTGGCCCTGGGGCACCCCCTGGCTGCCCTGAAGGGATGAGGACGTGATCCTCACCTCGGGATCTGCCCCCTGCCACTGGCTGCTCTGCTCAGTACGTGCTGCTGCTCTCCAGGGGTGCTCAAGGCTCCTGGCAGGAATTTGGCCCTGGCTGCTGGATGTCTCCTTCTGGGGGCCGCTCAGCCCTGCACCAGCACCCTGCCTGTGGCCGGGTGTCCTTCAGCCAGCCTGGGCACTCAGGGTGCCGGCCAGCTCCCTGCCCTGGGCACAGCAAGGTGCTGTGCACAAGCCTCGTGCAGCACTGCTTGTGCAAGGCGATGGAGCTGTGCTTGTGGGAGTGGGGCTCTCCACTTGATAAACGACAGATGCGTGCAGACAATTGGCTTAATCTGGGCTCTTTGGCTTTGTTTGTGGAGCACTCTGGCTGCAGCAGTGTTGGAAGGATGTGGGCATCCCTGGGTGCCCTTGGTGCAGCTAATCCCCTGCTGCGTAAGCAGCTCACGCAGAGCTGGGTGCTCAGTGATGGGGGTGCCAATGCTCCCAGTGCTGACCAGTTTAATGAACGACATTGGTGTCCTACCCACAGCTGCCCATGCTGTCTGTCCCACAGCTTTTTCTGCTGTAAGGGCTCGTTTCACCCACCCAGGCCCAGTGGTGTGGCTCCTGCACCTTGCACCATCGCTTCTTAGCAGATACAGGAGCGCCTCATCGTCTTGCAGATCTGCTGGAAGAGAGACAGGGAGAAACAATTTCTCCACAATGATAAGTAATTAGTTGCTTCCTGAGATCCAGTTATTAAATTCTTAATTAGAGGTGGGCTACAGTGTGTAGTAACACTGGCCGCAAGCTCCCAGCTGGCAGCCCTGTCCCTGGGAGCACCAGCAGCAGCAGCAGCAGCCTGCTGTCCTTGCTGCTTGGGCTAATCCTGGTGGCCCTGGGGATTATGTGCCCAGGCACGGTGTGTCCAGCCCCGGCACAGACTGTCCAAGGTGATCCAGAGACGCTGCCCAGCACCTTCCTGTGCTGTCACCAGCAAACACGCCTGATCTCAGCAGCCGCTGGCCTCGGGGCCTCTCCTCGGTGCCTGGCTGCCAAAACCTCTTGTGGCACCCGGTCTTGTCAGGGGCTGACTCACCTGGTCTTAACTTTCAGATACCCGCATGAGAGCAGTTCTGCCCTGCTGAGCGTGCAGGGCTGCCTGCGAGGGGGTCGCATCGGAGGTTTTGCAGCAGCCTCGAGGAACGCCTGTCCCGGGTCCGGGTGCTGAGCATGGGGCAGGCGATGCCCCAGAGCACCCCGAGCCCTCCAGGCCAGGACTGCCTGGCGAGATCCGGGCAGAGCTTTGCTGTTTTCTTTCCTCCCAGCTGCGAGAGCAGAGCTTGGTTTTCCAAAGCATCCAGGGGGATGTCAAAAATAGACTTTGCCAGATCCGCTTTTAGTATTGCTGAATAAAGGTCTGGCGTGCTCTTCAGAGCATGGAAGGATTGGAGCCCTCTTTATCCTTCCGTGAAAGCAGCAAATTGGAAAAAGAAAAAAAAAAAAAAAGCCCTTATATATATGTATCTTATCGTGGGGATTGCTAGCCGCTGCAATGAGCCCTGATTTACTGGCTTTCTCTGAGGGCAGCTCTGGGACCTGCAGCACAGCCCCGCAGCGCAGGGGGTCCAGCACCACGGCCCCGCAGGCACAGCAGTTTTGGCACCAAGCACTGGGTGTCAGCACACCAATCCCACGAGAGGAGGGGGCAGGAGCCCCCAGCAGGGTTTGGGGAGCCCCCAGCAGGGTTTGGGGAGCCCCCAGCCCGCCCCCTGCCCAGGGCTCACCCCTTGCCCAGCCACATCCCGGGGGTTCCCCGCCCGCAGCGAGCTCCCTGCCGCAGCCAGGGCCGTGCTGCCTCGTTCAGCTCCTTCCCTGCTCCTGCAAGTGCCACATTTAACACCTCATCAAGTCTTTAATTGTTTGTTTACTCCTTTGCTAGTAAGATGCAATATTGGTTTAATTAGAGAACAGAAAGTAGCACGCTCCTCCTTGGGCGAGCGGAGTTCAGGGGAGGATTTGAGGCTGCCCTGCTCGGCCGTGCCACCGCCTCGCCCAGCCCTCTGCTGGGACCCAGAGCCTGGGGCCCCGCGGGTCCGAGTGCTGGTACTGGCCTGGTGTGAGGCTCAGGGAATGGGGGAGCTCGGCTCCACTTTCCATTTCAGCCTGAATTTGGTTTCCCCTCTGGCAGCAGGCTTCGCCCCGTGCGCTGTTGACTCTGAAGCCTAATGAAGGAAATCGTGGAGCTGCTCCATCCGCAGGTGTCACCGCGCCGAGCAGCGGGAGGCAGAGGGGCGGCTTTGGCCTCGGTCTGCAGGGTGGGGAGAGCTGCCGTGTGTGCTGGGGGGACGTGGGGAATCCTGCTGGAAACGGCCTCCCACGCTGCCAGCTCCGTGGCAGCCAGGCAGGCACCAAGGAGGCGTGAAGGGGCCTTGGAGGAGGACAAGCTCCGGGTTTCTGCAGGAGCTGATACGACTTGAGTGTTAGGTGCTTGTTTGCTGGAGCTGTCTCCTCATGCAGCAAATATCCCCGTGCCCAGAACACTCCAGCGCGTTACTGACAGAGATGAGCCACAAAAGCACGATTTTCGTGGCTCTGCTCACGGCGCGTACCCAGGAGTTACTAAAACTTCACCGGCTGCGTTGGGGATACCCACGGCTTTTCCTGCAGACTGAGACTTCCCACAGCAGCAGAAATGGGGATTGCTGCTCGCTCCCATCCCATTGCTGCTGGGGAGCCTGGCACTGGTGCTGGCAGCTGGGGAAGATGCTGATGCCCCGCGTGCTGCTGCTGCTGCCCGTGGTGGGACGCAGTGGGGTGCTGGGGCTGCGCAGCCGGGTTTGCTCCCGGAGCAGCCATCAGCAGCTCGTGCCACGGCCAGTGGGTGGTCAGTGGGGTTGTTCCCCCCCGGCCCTGTGGGCAGGGAAGTGTCAGACATGCCCAGTGGCCCCCCAGTACCGACAGTGTCTGTGCAGTATGCAGGGAGTAAACGGACCGGGAAATCAGCAGTAAATATTATTAAGTACTTCTGCTTATTGTGCCTCTTCTCCAAACGGGGAAAATGCCCTGGTTCAGCCCA
This sequence comes from Netta rufina, assembly GCF_964035555.1. Taxonomy (NCBI): domain Eukaryota; kingdom Metazoa; phylum Chordata; class Aves; order Anseriformes; family Anatidae; genus Netta; species Netta rufina. The sequence goes on along the minus strand of NC_140134.1, from coordinate 22,303,638 downwards.
CAGTTTGGGCTATTTTCCTCTCCTGCAGGTCCTCCTGGGCTCTGATGGAGCTGTAGACTCCTGCAGATGAGGCAGCTCCATAAAATCCAATCCTGTGCCCGTGGGAGGTTTGACAGAGGCTCGGTGCTGCCAACAGCAGCTCAGGGCGTCCGTGCCAGGATGGGCTGGGGGACGGAAAACATCTGCCACGAGGCCTCTCCCTCGTGCCAAAATTGGGGGGGTCGTGGCTCTGCCTAGGGGCTCCCTGAGGCTTGTGGGTGCTCCCCTGGGGGTGCCCAGGGGATGGACCCGTGCGGGGCTGGGTGACCGCGGCACAGCCCGGTCCTGCTCTGCTGGCACAGTGGCTGCAGGGTGCAGGGTGCCCGCCCAGTGCCGGGTCCTGAGCTCAGAAATGGGGTGAGCAGGGGTGCACCTGAGAACACCCCGTACCTGTGGGGACAGGAGATGTCTGTAAATGTCTGTGGCTGTGATTTTCAGGAAGGTTTCAGTGTCCTTGTGTCTGTCGTGTGGCAAACATTGCCACATGGCTCGGACAGGATCGCGCAAAAACACAAAATGCGTTTTAGCTGTAGTCTGTTCGGAGATGCTTGTAAAACACTGCGGTTTGTCTCAGAAATGCCTAAAAATAACATTGGGTTACCAAAGCACTGCTGGAAGTGCAGCAGCAAGCCGTGCCAGGCAGCTGGGGGAGCTCAGCAGCAGAAATGTTTGTGCCCCCGCCGGCGTGGTGCTGGCAGTGCCAGCCCTGTGCCCACAGGGACATGGCCCCCCCAGCGGCTGCTGCTTCCCTGGGGGCTCACGATGAATATTGATGGGTCACGCTATCTGATGGCAAACCAGGGATTCATTCCATGGGCCACGGGTGATGTGAATGTCCCTGTGCGAGGAGCAGCAGCCAGGGGCTGACACTCAGCATCTCAGAGCATCTGCCGGGCAGGCGGTGCCCGTTCCCAGCACTGCGTGCCTCGGGTGCCTGTGCCGGGCGGTGTGGGTGCTGTGCCATCATCCCAGCGGTGCAGTGTGGCATGGGGATGTCCACGGCTGGGTGCATGTAGCAGCTCCACAGCACTGTATGCCCCTGGGCTGTGTCCCCCAGGGAAATGACTGCCCCACGGGTCCCCAAGCTGATGGTCACAGCCGGAGCACTCAGTGCAGGGCGATGCGCTGCAGCCCTTGGAGCACAGGAGGGGCAGGGACAGGCTCAGCAGTGCGGTGGCACAGCGGGCGCTGTGCTGCCTGGCCACGCTTCGGCTGGCACTGTGCTGGGGGTTCTCAGCTATCCAAAAAAGACTGCAGCTTCCCGGGTCAGCGAAACGACCTGTGGAGACAGCAAATCCCTGCCAGAGTGCTTGAGCCAGGAGAGGAGGCAAGCAGCCCCGCGGTCTGGTTGTCGCTGCCCTCGCCGTGCCCACCGGGAGGCTGGGGGTGGTGTGGGGCTGAGCTGCCACCAGCACCCAGGACCCAAGCAGGGCTGGTGGTCGGGGGGGGAGCTCTGGGCCCTGCCACCCCCGCCCTGCAGCAATTTCTAGTGCAGAGCTGTAATTCCTGGAGCTCCTGCCGGCGCTGGGAAGGCTCCTTCAGCGCAGGAAGCTGCCGTGCCTTTTCCAGGCTCTGTAATTATAATCGCTGCCTGCTTCATCTGCTTTGGTGCTGGCAGGGCCCCGCGGGGCTCGCTGGCTCCCTGCAAATGCAGGTCACCGATGCAAAAACCCCCACCGTGCCCCCTGCTGCTCAGCCCCCCGCTCCCTTGCAGCAGGGGAAGGCCCCCAAGCAGGCCTTTACTCCATGAAATACAGAAAGCAGCTCTTTTCTCCTCATATTTCAGGTGAAGGAGCTGGCATCCAAGCACTGCACAAAGAGGAGTGAGGAGCTGTGCCAACAGCCCTCTCTGCGTGCTCTGAAAGTGAGCGAGGGATGCTGGCATAAATTACCACATTGTCATCCCCGGCGCTGAGATTCCCAGAGAATAGCTTAGCAGTTCAAAGGGCTGCCGAAATAATTTTGCACAGCATAATAACAGTTCTTAAGCTTTCCATTTAAAAAACGTCAACAAATACGATTTCCGCAGCGTGGCTGCCTCCCTGGCCCCCGTGGGTCACGTGCAGCCGGCCCCCTTTCGACACCTGGTGCAGTTGGGTCGGTTCTAAGTGACAAATTAGCCTAATGAACTCGCAGCATCCTCGTGCGGGGAGCAGCCCTGATTTATCCATCCCTCTCCCCCTCAGCACTTCTCACAAATGCCTCTCCGCCGGCTGCTGGCGGTGGGTGCCGGGGGGGCAGGACCCGAGCCCCCGCGCTGCGGGACCGGGAGGCGGCGTGTCGGGGCGGCCGGAGGGCAGGCAGCCCACCCCAGCCCCGGGCTGCACCAACAATTTCTATTTTAGCCACTAGATGGGAGAGCACTTGGTGATGAAACCGCTCCAGCTTGGGTGCCGCGGCGCCTCTTGGAGCATCTCGCGTTTCCTCCTCTGCCGAATTATTTCAGACTCCTCGCTGCCGAGAGCCGCTCGCTCAGAGCCATGTGCACACCCAGCCTTGTGCTGTGCGTGTCGCCGAGCTGTTTCCAAGACAATGATGCCACCCAAGGCACCGGCTGCACGCAGGTCCTTGGCACCGGGAACGAGCTGGTGTGTGGGCAGAGGGAAGTCTGCGGATCGCGGGGACGTGGGAGCAGCGGGCGTGCGGCGGGGAAGGGCAGGGACTGCTCTGCGCTCACACTGCTGCTGCTGGGGGGTGTGCGGGTGCCTCGTCCCCCCGGAGCCCTGCACGCTGCCAGGGTGACAGCAGTGTCCCCAAGGCACGCACAGCCCCGGGTGCTGGGCAGGCCCCAGGCTGTGCTGTCCTTTGGTGGGAGAGGCTGGCGGGGGGCAGGATTTGGCCAGGGAGGCTGCAGCTCTGCTGGCTGAGCTCAAGGTATGGGCAGAAATGAGAAAGGCAGAACCTGGGAGGATGAGGAAGAGGTGCTGATGAAGGTGTGGGATGATGGCTCTCCAGGCAGATTGCCCTCCTCTCCCCACTCCCCCAAGCAACTGGGACCACTGGGGTGCAGCTGGGGAGCACCAGCCCTGTGCTTGACCCAGGGCTATCCCCAGCTCCAGGCTCTGTGCTGCTGCCCCAGCAGCTTTCTGTCCCTGTCCCCATCCCTCAGCACACACAAAGCACCAACACAAGCTCCAGCACCGTACCCAAGCTCACGCCCCTCCTGTGCCCCAGGAGGACACTGGTTTCCCAACACCTCCTGGCGTTCTTCAGCCAAGGAGTCCATGGGCATCTCTAACCCACGTCTCAGATTTGCAAACCCTTTAAATGCTCACAAATAGCGAGTGAAATTGCCAAGGTTCGTCTTGATTGCCCTCCTGGCAAAACGCTTGTTAACACAGCGCAGCACAGACAGGGCGTAAAGGGCCCTTTACGGCCACTGAACACACATTGCAGTGTAAATGCTTGTAAACCAAACCGTTTGTATCCGTGATTCACACGTCCAGAAGCTACGGGTTATTCCTCACTGGAGCTCTGTTCTGGGCACTTATGGCTCTACAGCTTTGCGTGGACATTATTTGCATTTTTACATAATATTATGAGCTGCCTTGCAGGAAAGGTAGGAGGTTGATTCCAGCTCCACTGTGCTTGTGGAGAACCTCTCCCCACAGCGCTTGTTCTCTGGTTTCACCGGCCATCCAGAACAGATGAAGTGCCTGGTAGGCTTCCAGAAGCCTTTGCTTGTGAACCCAGTTGCTGCTGAGGGATTTATAACGGGGAGGAGAAGATGTTTTTCCCACGTAAATCACTCAGCAGATCTGTGCTCCTCCTGTTTATGTCCAGGCGTGGGGTGTGTTACAGACTGAGAGTTGATGTTTCTCAGCGACTGGAGGTGCCCTGTCCCACAGCCTGCCCAGAGGAGCGAACTGGAGGTGCAGCAGGTTACTGCAAGCACAGTGGCAAAGCAGGAGGAAAACGTACCCAACGAGGAGGGGTGGCTTACAGAGCTGCGGCACACGTGAAGCAGCTCTTTGGCATTTCCACAAGTATCTGCTTCCAGCTCCTTGGCGAGGAGGCTGCCTGTGCCTGCAGATCAGTGCTGCTGGGGAGCAACGGCTTCGTCTGCAGCCTGGGGGAGCTGCATGGAGACCCCCCCTCAGTGCCCCCAGGAGCCAGGTTTTATCTCCGCCCTGGGGTCACCTGGGGCAAGGTTAAATGCACGGTGCCAGCGACCTGCACCCGCTCTGCCAGAAGGAAACGCTGGATGGGGCCACCTAGCAGAGAGCTGGTGCAGGAACGTGCTGGGGCGGGTGGATTGGAGAGGGCACTGCGTACCGGCCCGCAGCACTGGCACTCCTGGTGAACACAGCAGATACCCACCGGCACTCTGAAACTCTCTTCTCTCTCCTGCCATTGCCCTGGCAATATTTTTGAGAACACAAAGGACAGAGCATTCGAGCACTGCTGGGGAATCAGATAAAAATCAAGGGCACACTTGAGAGGAGCTGTAGCTGAGGGTGCGTTTCAAATCAGGTTGCTTTGTCCTGTCCCCAGATGCTCCGGTACACCGTCAGCCCGACCAGGGTGCCTTGGAAGTCAGTGCGAGGTTACTATTCCTATCCTTCAAAGTTTTCTGCTGAGCTAAGAACAGCAAAGCCTGCTTGCCTTGACACTACCAGCTGCTGTGCTGTGTCTCCCTGCTACCAAAGCGCCGTGCCCTTGCTCCCGCAGATCAGCTCCCCGAGCCCAGCCCTGCAGGAGCAGCTCAGACCTCCCCGACCTGCACACGAGCACTTTGAATGCCAGCATCCCTGCTGCACGCCTGGTGCAGCTAAATCACACTCGTACAGCTCAGGCACCCAGCCTCCAGATTGTTTAGGTGCAGATCCCACTTGCCCAACAGAATATGGGACTTTCAGGCTTGCTTATAAGATTTGGGAGCCCGAGCCAATGGACTTGATTTTGAACACAGCTTGGGCTGATTTCTTTTGGAAAGCCCAGCCTGGGCAGAGGCCAACACGCTTGGAGTCCTCTCTAGCAAGCACAAGCTCTCTGTGCACATGCTGCAGGTAGAAGAGGAGCTCTGGGGGCACAAAGTGAGCACCCACTCCCAGCACTGGACGTGAATGTGTGCCTCAGAGCAGTGCTGTGTCCTGGGGTTATGTTTTAATGACACAAATGTCAACACCTGCACTGTTTCCTCAGCCCCCTCTGCAGCCTGAGCTTGATGCCTCTGAGCCTGTCTGTATAGAAAAATGCCCATTTTCCTTTCCCTGGGGGCTCCTCCCGGGGCATCTCACCCATCTCACCCCCCTGCCAGGCGAGGGAGCTGCCAGAGCCAGCCCTGCAGTGAGTGCGTTCACACCGAGGTGTTAACGAGCGAGTGGGCAGCGAGCCCCCAGCACCCGTCCTGCCTACCCCGCTACAGCTGGGTGCACAGATTAACAGGTTATTTCCTACATTCAAGCTTGAAAGAGGGAGGAGACTGCGAGGGAACTGAATTGATCAGGAGGATGCTGGCATGTAAGAGTGCCTGCCATCAGCTGAGTCAACGTGAGCCCAGCTAATGCAAAAGGTGGAAGCAGGCGCTAAAACCACCAGGAGCCACCTTTTACACAGCTGATTATTTTGGTGTGGAAATAAGAGAACGTGTGCTTCACTGGCACCAGCACCCAGCAGCAGGCATCGAAGGACAAGCAAGCCCCTGCTGCAGTGCTGCTGCCTCCCTGCTCAGGCAGCCCGTGCAGAGCCCTGTGCTGCATGCACCGGCGGTGCCGTGCTTGGCCAGCAGCTGCAGCACCTCTGCTGTCACCCCACGTGCTCCACCTGCTCTGTTGGATTCTCCCCTAGAGCCCGTTACAGCGTGCTTGGAGCTGCTGGAGCACAATGTCCCTGCTGCTGCTTTCCCATTCCACGGGGTCACAGCGGGATGGGTGCCCCATTCCCGTGCGGGCTGCACGGGGCTGTGCCTGCCTGGGGCACGGCGAGCGGGCCCACGGTGCTGCTGCAGTGACTGCTGCTGCTGCACGCAGCTATACTCGGGCTCAAGCCTGGGCGTTGTGAAGGATGCCCATAGGAACTGCTTTGATGTTTATTAAACACTTAAATGGAGAGAGAAGAAGCTGCTGCAATTAAAATACTTGGAAATGACGAGAAATCTTAACGCTGGCAAAACTGCTTGTCTCTCCATGGCCACCAGCAGCGGGCCTGACCCTTTGTTTGCAGCACAGCTCGTGGGAGAAGTGGTGAGTACTTCACCTCTGCTTTCCCAGAGCACAGGGGTCACACTGCAAATGCCTTAGAATCGATCGAAGCACGCGTCACGCTCAAAAAATAAACCTCCTTTTGTTTTGGGAAATCACAGTTTCCGTATCTGCGCCAGCCTTGGAAACTATCCGCTGTTTTTTCCATTACCCTCCCTATCACCTGAGGGGAGTCTGGGTTAAATTGCCGTGTGGCTGGGACACAGGGCGGCTGCCATCCCTGCCGTGGGCTCCACCACAGCCCGATGCTGCTCGTGCTTGGTGCTGGGAGCTCTGCTGTCCCCCAGCAGCCTGCTTGGGCTGGGGGGGCGTTGGGCAGGGGGCAGGGGACACGGCACATCCCCAGCCCCATCCCTGGGGCCAGACGCTCCCAGTCCGTGGGACATCTTTTCCTCTCCTGCTCCACTCTGCCTCTCGGCTCCCCTGGTGTGGGGCTTGGCTGCACGGGGACAGAGCAAAGCCCACAGCATGTTCCCTGCTGAGCAGGCACAAAAGCAACCTCACTGCCTGGGGCTGGGTCCCTGTGACAAGGAGCTGTGCGAGACCCCAACCCCGCAGCCAGGGCCCTCGCTGCCCTGCCCCACAGCGGTGGCTGCCTGCTCGGCCCCGTGACGACCCGCAGGGAGGCAGGAGGGATGGGGGCTGCCTCAGTTCCTGCTCTGGGGCTCGCTGATCAGTGCTCGGTTGGCAGGATGGGCCGGCTGTGGGGAAATGCCTTTAGCTGCATGCTCGGACCCATTTTTATCACAAGCAGAGAGGCCGGGTGGTGAAGTGGGATGCAGGAGCTGCGTGACCAGGCTGGAAGGGAAGAAGGGGAGAGCCCTGGGCCACGAGGAGAGTTGGATGTGCAGGTAAGTGCTGGAGCTTGCCGGACTCTACCCACCTGCAATTGGGGTAATGCTGGGAGAACTCGGCCAGGAGGACAGAGCCCTGCCCGTCAGCTGGAGGGGCGGCCGGGCACGGGGTGCTGAGGTGCCGAGGGTGCCCTGCTCCCGGCCACTCTGCCCCTCCTGGGCCTGACCCGGCACCCAGCAGGCACCCGCACCCTGTCCCATGGCGAGCGGCTCTGGGTGCCTGGAAATGGCAGCACCCTTCCCAATTCCAGCCCGTTCCCTCCTGTTGCCATGGCAGCCTGTGACCTCACTGAATTCCTTGGAGAAGTGCCAATATTTTCGGAGGAAACAAAGCTAATTAACGCGGTTTTCCTGATGCCCTCCCTGTCTGCAGGGGCTTGGTCACACCAGGCTGGGGTGCGACCCTCTGGCGGTGAGGGCAGGTGGGCTCACGCACCGCCCCGCAGTCACCCCAGCTCTGTGTGCCCATCACCGTGGGGTCTGACCCACCCAGTGCCCATCACCGTGGGTTTGGCCGACCCAGTGCTCCCAGCAGCAGGCAGCCCCCAGGATGCGGGGAGCACCGGGGCCCTGCCTGCCCCGCACAGGCTGCGGCTCTCAGCAGCACCCAGTTTTGCTGTGCTGTGCGTGGCACACCAGGCCCGCATGGCGAGGAGGGATTACAGGAACAAGAACAGAAACAAACGGAGACCTCGGCTCCTCTTCTCCCACCTGTGACCCCTGGCAGTGGCTGTGCCGGCGGCAGGAGCAGGGCTGGGAGGGGGAAGGCTGCTGGAGGGTGCCACTGCCTCGCCGTGCCGTGCGCCCACCGCAGCCTCAGGGAATGCAGGGGCTGGCCGGGCAGCAGCCGCTGGGCACGGGTCCGGGCCACAGCCACGGGTGGGGGACGGGAGTGGGGACATCCCGCGGTCAGCAAGGAGCCCTGGGCCAGGTGTGGGGGTGCTTCCCTGAGAGGCCCGAGGTTGGAGCACCCAGCTGAGCATCCCCTGAGCCCAGCCGGTGGGCTCTGAGGTCGCAGCTGCCCCGGGGGCCCGGCTGCCCCGGGGGTCCCACCTAACCGGTGCCCGGTGCACCGGGGCTGGGGGCTCCCAGTGGGCTGCGGGGGCGCTCTGCGGGCGAGCTCCCCCCCGCCCGGGGGTCCCGCTCCGCCGGGTCTCCCTTTACCCGGGGCTCCCTCCCGGCGCCCCGCGGAGCCGCTCCCGGTCCCGGTCCCCGGTTGCCCGCCGGGGCGGCCCCGGGGGAGCGGCGGGTGTGTGGGGGCTACCGGCCCTGCGCCCCGCGGCGGGGAGGCGAGCGGAGGGGAGCGGAGGGCGGCTCGGGGGAGCTCGGCGCGGCCGCCCCCGCGGCTGGCGGCGGGGCAGGGCCATCCCCGGCGCGGGGCGCTCCCGGTGCCGCCGTCCGCGGCGGCGGCGCTGGCACCGGCGGGGCGGCATCACGTGACGCGCCGCCCGCGGGGGACGCGGCTCCGGGACGCGGCGCTCCCCCGGCACTGCCGCCGCGGGCGCCGCGGGAGGCGAGCGCTGCGCGGGCACGGCACGGCTCGGTACGGCTCGGTGCGGCTCGGCACGGCACGGCTCGGCCCGGCATGAGCCGGCGCGGCGGCCGGCGGCTCTCCGGGGGCAGCGGGCGCCGCTGATGCGGGCGCGGGGGCTGCGGCTGCTCGGCAGGTACCCGCCCGCCCGCTGCCCGGCGGGGACCATGTGAGGAGCCGGCGGCGCCGCCACGATGCAGAAGGGGATGCGGCTGAATGACGGGCACGTCACCTACCTGGGGCTGCTGGCGAAGAAGGACGGCGCCAGGAAGGGCTATCTGAGCAAGCGGAGCTCCGACAACACAAAATGGCACACCAAGTGGTTCGCGCTGCTGCAGAACATGCTCTTCTACTTCGAGACCGACTCCAGCTCCCGGCCCTCGGGGCTCTACCTGCTCGAGGGCTGCGTCTGCGACCGGGCGCCCTCCCCCAAGCCCTCCCTCACGGCCAAGGACTCCCTGGAGAAGCAGGTGGGTGCCCGGGGCCCGGCCGAGCCGAAGGGGGATGCCCGGCGGGCCCCGCACCGGCACCGGCACCGCGGGGCACGGCCCCGGTACCCCCCCCCCGGGCTCCGCCGACGGGCACCGCGCCCCCCGGCAGCGCCTTGCCCCGCAGCGGAGCCGCCGCCGCCCGGGACCTGCCCACGCGTGACCGCGGCCGGGGATGGAGCGGGGGTGTCGGGGGAGTGGGTACCGGGGGGGCCGCCCGGAGCGGGCACCGCCGGGCCGCGTTGGCGGCGCGCCCCGGGGCAGCGGGTGGGAGTTCGTCGGGGGGGGGGGGCCGGGTGCTGCCCGGAGCCCCCCGTGCCGCCCCGTCACGGCTAATTAGCTGCCGTTAATTGGCGGCGGGGCTGCGGCGCGATGCGCCCCCCGGCGGCCGCGGCCCGCGCTTTGCGCAGCGAGGCTCCACGCGTGTCCGCGGCACGGAGCCGCCTCGCCCCCGCGCTGCCGGTGGGCACCCGGCCCCGGCACAGCCCCGGGTCCCCGTGGGGCCGCTCCATCCTCACCGGGGCTCGGCCGTTCGGCTGCAAAATTCGCCAGCCCGCGGCAACCCGGGGTGTGCGAGTGCACCCACGGGCGTGGGGCGTCCTCTGCCACGGCCGGCCGTGGGTGCAAGGCTCGGCCCCGGTGCTTGTGAAGATCCCGGCGAGGGAACCCACGGCCCGGCACCGCTCGGAGCGGGCAGCTCGGAAATGGGAGCGCAGTGCTCAGCGTGGGGGTGGCACGGGGCCCACTTTCACGGGGATTTCAGCCCGTGCCTGCTCCTTGCCCACGCCACGCTGTGCCTCTGCCACCAGCCTGCCAGCGAGCGCAGCACAGCCGCCTCCCGGGGACACGGCAGAAGCCGGGGGCTCCACATGCCACACGCAGGGCTGTTACTTGTCTGCAGTGCTCATCGCCAGATGCTAATGTCTGCAGGTGGAAATGGCACTGAAGGAGCACAGCCGCTGCCAGGCCCCACAAGGGTCGGGGTCCCTGGGCTCCCCAGCAGCCCGCAGGGCAGGCTGACCCCCCGGGTCAGCGGGGTGGTCGCTAGCAGCGCTGCGGGATGTGCTGGAGACCTCTGGCTCGGTTGTGTGGGGCCCTTTGCTGGAGATGGATCCATCCAAGCACTCGGGCAGTGCAGGGCTTGCTGTCAAGTGGGAAGGGGGTTTCTAACCCAGGGACACAAATCCCCATACATCACTGCCACTGCTTCCAAAATTACCCCCGGTCTCGGGGAGGTGGACAGGAGCTGGCTCGCTGTGGATGAATTCAGCCCCCAAATGTGATGTGTTGCACCAAGCCAAGTGCCCCCAAGTTGGAGGGCGCAGAGAAGCCCCTCAGCAGGAGCAGTGCTGGCGCCTTTCCCGGCGTGCAAAGCCCAGGCTGCGTGCTCACAGGAGGCACCGCACATCTCGGGTCCAGCTCTGCAGGTCTTGCATAATTTTGGCTAAGCAGGCTCACGGTGGAACGGTGGCGAGCATGCCTGCAGGGCTGCGGGACAGACCCCGCAGCGACCCGGCTGGGCCAAGGGACAGGCTAGAAGGAAACAAGCCACCGAATCGCCTCTGGCTGAGCATGGCATGCTCAGCACTCCAGAAACCCTGCCACGGCAGCGAGGCAGTGCAGCACCAGCAGGCCTGGCACGTCTTGGCACTCCCAGCAGGATCACTGGAATATCGCACTGCTGTGACCGAAATACCATTGTGTTTTTTTCTCTCACAGTCCTGCCTCTTGCATTCGAGTGGCCCCCTGCGTGCTGCGTGGTCTGCTTCCAGCAGCAGCGAGGGGCGTGTGTCCGCAGGGGGGTCACGCTGCTGTCCTGGTCTGTCAGCTACGCCCCCGTGGCAGTGTAATAGATGCTGTTGCTTGTCCCTGGTTTGGCTTAAATCAAGCTTGCTAGCCAGGTTTTGGCTCTTTGTGTTTGTACAGGAGGGATTTTCTGTCAGGTAAACGCTAAGGGGAGGCCGTCACCATCCCTTTCATTTTCAGAACACACCTGGAAGATTTACCCCTGGTGTAAAGGGGCTGCAGCCACGCGGTGCAGTGAGCTCCTGCCACACCACGTACTGCAAGGCCCTGACCCGGGCTGCTTTACCCAGGGCTAGCACCTGGCTCGTGATTTTGTAGAATTCACCGGGACAATTTTAAATGAAAGCGCTCGAACACTTGAATACCCGCTGCTTTGCAACGAATTAATCTCATACCAGATGAGATAAGCAGCAGAATATTCATGGTGCAGGTCTGCAGCCTGGGCTGTGCAGGACGCTGAAGGAAGGCAAACGGCAAGGAAAGCCGGCAGGTGTCTGAGGAAGGTGTCAGTCCTGCAGAACAGATGTGATGTTTTCCTCCAGCTCACCTGGTACCGAGCCTTGTTCAGCGTTGGTGGCTCTTCGGAAGGAAGGTGCTGAGGAAATTTCTAGCATTGCCCATCATCGCCGTTAATTGTTGTCTGAGGGAATTCATCCATCCAGGCAGCTGTGGGTCAGGCCGGGGGGACAGGGTTCCCTTCACAGAGGAGGTTCACATTTAGAGTCCTTCTTAACTGGGGTAAAACCTGGAAGGTTTCAGGTTCTCCAGAAAAGAGAATTTTTTAAAAAGTTGGTCTTCCAAAACCCTCTCTGTTTTAATGTCCATGTATTTTGCTTTGGTGTGGATTTTTTTCTCTGTGAATGCAGTGTATTTTTAGCATGCAGCACATGGGAGAATAAAGGAGCAAAGTTATTTGAAAAACAGAGGCACTGAACGGGGATTTGGGCACCTCTGGAAACTCCTCTTTTAGCCTGTGTTTCTGCAGATGAAATTTTCTTCAAACCTCTTTGCTTTTGCAAAATATTTCGTGTCTGGGTGGGGTGCCAGGCTCTGGCCCCAGGGACAACCCACTGCTCGGCTGCCAGGGGGTGCTGGGGGGCCTTTGGGGTGCAGATCTGACAGGGCAGTGGGCAGGTGCCTGGCCCTGCGGGGTGACCCCCCCCCCCCCTTTTTGTCCCCCATCGGTGCCTGGGCCGGGCGCTCCCCTGGGACCTGCTGTCCCCATCCCTGCAGCCAGCGAGGACGAGGCTATGGGGATTTTGGCGTTGCCACATCACAGCTGTGGGAGGCACGGGGGGCAGAGGAGGAGGGAGGGGGACAGAGTTCGAGGCGGGTTTGCAGGCCTGCACTGGTGCCATGAGTGCTCCACCAGCAGCCCTCTGTGGCTCAGACGAGAGCCAAGATGATGCTGAGTCAAGTGGCAGCGCTGTGCGAAAACCCTTGACTTGAAACTCGGGAGCACTCTGAAGCGAGGAGGCTTTTTTCCCACAAAGGCGAGGCTGCTCTTGTGCGCACACGGCGTATAACTCTGGATTTTCTTCCCCCATCTCTTAAGCTTTTGCCAGTGATAGGCATAACATTTATTGTCTGTGCTACTGGGGAGGCAGTGGGGACCGGAGGAAGCATCTTGTGAGATGCGAGGCTGGAGGGGAGCTGGTCAGCTGCCTGGTGGGGCAGTGAGGGTCGCTGGCAGTGGCTCCCTCCAGCCCTTCAGGGTGGGTTTCTGCTCCCCTCCATCCCACCCTGCTCATTTATTTCCCTGCACAGCTGAGGAGGGTGTGAGAAAACCACGTCTCTCCACAGCACCAGCAGCACAAGGAGCTGTGGGTGCCAACCAGAGGTACCGTGGGCACCGGGGCACCCCGTCCGGCAGCACCATCCCCGTGCCATGGGGCTGGAGGGGAGGGGTGGGTGCTGGGGCACCTCCAACCCCCCGAGCTGCCCTCCCATGGGTGCTGTCCTCGTGTGCTCCTCACCCCACGTCCTCCAGCAGGGTCCCAGCTGGTGCCCATGGAGCGCGCGCTGCACTGCCAGGAGGGAGCGACCCCGGCCAGGCTGGAAGCCGTGGCTGAGCCCTCGCTCCTGCCGCTGGTGGATGGGGAGCACGGGGAGCTCCCTGAGGGTGCACATGGCAGAGCTCACGGGTACAGAGCCCACAGAAAGGGGTGATAGTGGATGAACTGGAGGAAAGCTGCAAGTACAGCTGGTGGGAATGGACAAGCACCCGTCTCAGGGATCTGTGCCATGTCCCAGCTGGTGGGGACCACGCGGACCATGGGCAGTGGGAGTGGGAGCAGTGGCAGGGGAGCCACAAGCGGCTTTGAACGTGGCCCCAAAATGAGCAGCAGGAAAGGGAGAGCGGCGCTGGGCCTGTGGGCAGGGCACACGGCTCCCCGCGGGGACCAGCAGCTTGTGCAGGGAGGTGTTCGGGGGGCAGGCGTGGGGTGAGGGCGCTACCGCGGGCCGGCTGCCAGCCGCAGCAAAACAAAACCAGTGGGTGCCGGGCCATGCGGCAGGGCTGCGTGGAGACAGCACTCGGCGAGCCGCATGGAGATGCTGTCATCGGCCCTGAATCCGGCAGCAGCTGAGTTTCTGTACCAAGCGCGCTTTGCACGGGGAGGGACTGCGCTCGCCGTGTTCTAGAAAAGTCTGATTTTTCTTGGGGGTATCCGTCTGAGCCTGCTGCTGTCTGATTGCAGTCTCTCTGATTATTCACATTATGCTTATTCAAAGGACAGGATAATATAATGTGATCTGTGTGACTGATCGCGATGAAGCGAGGTAGCTGTGAGCGAGCACAGGACACCTTGCCTCTGCGGTGACTGGCTTTGTCATAGGATAAAAAGCCGTTCCCCAGATTTCTCATAGAAATCCCAGTAAGGAATTTTGGGAACAAAGTAGCCTTCTTACAGATGTTCTGCGAACAAAGGAGCTAAAGTCATTGAATAAATTATCCCCCCAGCAGTAAGCACAACATGAGCCGGTCAGGACAAAGCTCACTGCGAGCTGGCAGTGGGGCTGCACTGCTGGGGCTGCCGGCACCCCCCTGAAGCCCGGACCCTGCTGGCAGCGGGGGCCACGAGCGTCTGCAGTGCCTGTGGCCAGGCTGAGCAGGGTGCACACATTAAGCAGTCATCTGCCCGTGGTGTTCGGGGCTGTGCTTGTCTACACGTTTACAAATGTTTTTTTTTAAAGTCTCCAATCCACCTAAATCCACAGGTCCCAGAACATCAGGAGAGCAAGTGACGTGCTGTGTCACTGCTTCCTTTGGTGTGGGTATTCCAAGCTGGTGTTTTTTGGTGGTGTTCCAGGTATATTTGGTTACTGTGTGGTCAGTAGTAAATCCCCAGCTGTCCCAGCCATGGAGGGGTGCAGGCACTAAACGCCTCCCCAGGGTTTGGCAGATCCAGTCCCAAAAGTTCAGCACTGGCGGCTCAGATCCCCGCTGCCCCGGGAGCTGCCAGGTTGCTGGGTTGTTGAAAAAAGTGGTTTGGTGCATCAAAACCCCCAGCCGAAGTCGTAAAATGGTCATCAGGGTGTTTTCATCAGCAAAGACTGGAAGTCAGTACTACACCGTGGTTTCTGATAAAGGAAAAAGGCCGAGAGCATTTTCACATCTGAAACAAAACCAGAAGATCTGAAAAGCAAAACACTATTCAAAACTTTAAAGGATTTTTTTTTCCAGTGTGATTTTTTTGGGGGGAGATGTATTTGGGGGCTGCTTCAGAGCAGGAGACCTCCTGGCCCACAGAGCGCTGCTTGGCTTCCCCCGTCAGCCTCCTTCCCGTGGCTCTCTGCCCGTTGTCCAGCTGGGTGTTTATGAACTTGGAGTTAGAACAGTTTTCTAGAACCACGCGCTTCCAGCCAGGCTTTCTGCCGTGAGATGAAGGTGGCAGTAACTCCGCCTTCATACCCGGGGCATTAGGAACCTAAGCGAATTTACATGAAATCTGAAGTTTTGAACATAAAGTACGGTTCGTGAACTGTAAACCCGAACTACTCACCAATCTGCAGGTGGTCCTGGTGGCTTTGTGTTTTAAGCCAGTCCTTCCCTGTCTTTCACACATTCTCATCCAGGAGATTTGTGAAATCTGCCAGAGGGGCAGGGGAAAGGAGGGAGGAACCTTCCCCAGCCTGGTCCCTCGGCTCAGCAGCTGGAGCTGCGTGTTTTCGGCAGCACAGACACAGCGTACACATTTTGCACAAACACGCGGGCACAGAGGCATTGCAGCGATGGCAATGCTCGTACATGGAGCTGGGCAGAGGTTTGCATCTCTGCTGCACCCTGGCTCAGGGGTTTAGGGTTCTGCTGTGCCCCTCGTGCCCCCTCCAAGGTGACGGCTGCGCTCCCTGGCTGTGTGGGAACACAGCTTCAGAGCCTGCCTGAAGTGCCCGTGTGTGAGCCCCTTACAGCACGTCCTGCGGCACAGGAGAGAGCCTGCTGCCTCTGTTTTATTTTGTGATAGCTGCCTGTAAGCCAGCGAGCTGCCCGGCCGCCCCTCTCCATCTGAGTCACGGGTCCCGTCTCCCCAGCGCCCACGGTATGTAGGTCAGTGAAGCTAAAAGCTGCCGGTGCTGGCTGTGGATTTTTAGACTCATCCATCCAAAGCAGGCCGTTTCTCCTCCCTTGCCCTTTATGTCAGCTGCAATAACCGTCAGCGGCATGAGCAGGCGTCCGCGTACCTGTGTGCCACGGGCGACGAGGGGACGTGTGTCCCCGTGCAGGGGCAGCACCCCACTGCGGGACATGGGGCAGTGCCTGCCACGAGTGGGGGGCCCCACGGGGCGGCCAGGTCGGGCAGAGCCGCTCCACACAGCAAGTTGCTGGCACCCGCTGGAGCTGGGAGGTGGCACTGGGCACAGAGCTGCTGCCTCAAGTTGTGGCTGGTAATTAAACCTGTCCTTGCACCTGAGGCATCGGAGGGCTCAGGGGTCCTGAGACCCACTCCTGAGCACCAGGGCTCGGTGCTGAGCCAGCAGCAGCACCCAGAGGCGTTCAGCTCCAGGTCTGGAATAGTTCAATCTCCTATTTTTGAAACAATGCATGATTTTAAACCTTTGGTTTTTAATTTATTTTTTAACGTGTTTACTTAGTAAAAGGTAAGAAACAAAACCATTGCGGAGCGTGGTTGGGCCAACAGCAGTGCTTCTGCTTACGGCAGGTCTGCCTCTGCTGTTCCCTTCTCCTTTATTCTGAACGCTGCAGACCGGGCTGTTTTGTCCCCAGTACCTGCAGTGCCGGTGCTGTCCCCAGGTCCCGGGGTGAGGACGGAGCCCCTTGCTCAGCCTGCCCGGTCTCAGCGGTCGGACCCCATGCACCAGTTCCCTGTTAATGCCCCCCCCAGCGCAGCCCCTGCGAGCAGTGTGTGCCCACCCAGGCCTTGCCTCTATGGCACGCTGCTTGGCAGAGGGCAGAGCCGCCGGCTGCGCCAGCAGCGCCAGCCCCGGGGACATCAGACATGAGGGAGGACGTTTCTGTGGAGCTAGGCCCTGCACATTAATCACTCGGGTAGTCTCCTTCATTAATTCAAAGTCGTTTGTTGAGATTCTGGAAGCAGAAATAGCTCCCAAGCAGCATTTTGCTATTGTCCTCTTGTCTCAGTAAAAATAGCCGCGCTGGCGCTGGGGACCTTGCCGAAGTGGCAGCGGGAGCGGACTTCTGGAGAGGGGCTCGGGGTGCCGGGGCTGCAGCAGGTCCCTCCGGGCTGGGTCCCTGCTCCGTGCCACCACAGGGCCGTGGGGACACCTCTGGTGGTGGGGGGCAAGCGGGGTCCCGCAGGTCCCCGCAGGAGCAGCGGTTGTGCAGTGGAGACGTGGTCCTGGCTGCTCCCACGCTCAGCACCCCGCAGCAGCGCTCAGCATCCAGGTGCTGGCTTTGCCAGGCTGCAGGAGCTGAGGTTTTTCATGCCGGTGTCTGCCTCGGGCTGCGTTATCTCGGTGTGTTTGAGTGAAGTGTTTCAGGGGCTGAGGCGAAAGCAGAGTGCCTTGTTTGCCTGTGCTGAGAAATGCCTGCAGCCGGCTCCCTGTGATGCCTGGGTGGCTCAAGGCTCTGGAAAAAGGGTCTGGCTCCTGCAGAGCCCTGCCAGGGACGTGGTGCTGAGCCTGGCTCAGGCTGCAGGGAGCCTGCCCCGTCCCCAGGGCTGCTCGGCGGGCAGAGAGCGGTGCCCACGGGGGTCCCTGGGCAGCACCCACCGAGGGGCTCTGCACATTGGGGCTTTCGGTGCCTGCAGAGGGCAGGTGACGGCCGCAGGGCTGCCTCTGTCCCGCTGCGGGCTCAGGGCTGGTGGCTTTCTTGCTCCTTCTTGCGATGTTTTGCTTTGTGACCTGAAATGCCCCCGTGTCGCCCTGCAGGCAGACTTGCTGCCCCCCCCCCCCAAAGGATAAAACCTCTGCAGTGCTGGGGAGGGGGGGGGACGTGCATCCTGCAGCTGGCACCCAGAGCCCGCAGGCTGCAGAAGGCACCACAGGGACGGGGAGGCTGCAAAATGCCCCATAATGAGGGACTTGAGGAGCTGCGTCTGTCTCCTTTCTCAGAAAGCAGAGTGAGTGGTGGTTTGATTAAAGGTGATTTGGTTCCTAAGTACCTCCACAGCTGTGAGCTAATGAGGTCTGCAAATGAGCAGAAAGGGGACTGAGAAGGAGCAAATGTGAGCGGTGGTGGTGTGGGGACGGTCTGGCTGCCTGCACTGGCCCTGCGGGGAGCTGGGCTGGGAGGTCTGGCTGCGGGCAGGGGGACGGTGCTGTGGGGAGGGGGACGGTGCTGTGGGGGGGGGACGGTGCTGCTCTGGTGCCCTCCCAGCTCCTGCCCCGTGCCCCAGCCCTGTCTCGGGCTCCAGGCGCCGCTGGAGATGTTCCCGGGCTGTCGAGTGTGATGTGTCGCTGTGATAACAGAGAAGGCTCATAATTCAGGAGGAGATAACAGGTGGTGGGAGTTTTATTATTCAAATATAAAATAACTTCCTCCTTCCGAGCACGCTGCACTTCCTGGGTATTGTCTGTGGGTAACGGAGTGACAGCGCGAGCTGCGCCCTGCTCGTGGCTCCCAGGACCTGGCACTGGAGCACGAGGGGTGGCCGGGGGGCAGCATCCCCTTGGTGTGCAGGGGGCTCGGTGCTGCTTGCCACACACACACCACTGATTTTTGGGGCCATTTGTGCTGTGAGCCTTGCCCGGCACACGTCCTGCTGCAGTGGGAGCCCCGGGGACGTGGGGGCTGAGCTGGGTTTGCCCCCCAAGCACGTCCTTGCAGGCAGGTGGCAGGGCCAGGAGCGCTGTGGCCGTGTCCTTGTGGGGCTGGGGATGTTCCTGGGGCCTGTGCTCCAGGGGAGGGTTTCTGGGCTTGTGGACTGGACAAGCTGCTTAGTTAGCCCTGTTTGCAGGGGAAGGGGTATAAGAGAGCTGGGCATGCACCAGGGAGGCCCAACAACCTGCACGGCTCGAGAAGCCAACAGCTCCAGCAGCATTTGGGCTCCCTGGACAGAAGTGCAGGAGCTCGTGCTCGCTGCCCGCCGTCCTCAGAGCCGCGGCTGCATCAGCCCTGTCCTTGTTGGGTGTTGTTTTTTGCCCCGTTAATTCAGGACCCGTGTTAAGCTGAGCGGCTGAGGAGCTGGTGCCAGGAGGAGCTGCTCCCAGTGGGTTTCGCCTTGGTCCAGCCGCCGGCGGTGGGATCTGGCGCTGCCGCGTTACCGGTCTCCAAGGAGACAGCAGCAAGCGCTCCAACGGCACAAACCGCGAGCCAGCGCGGGCTGCCACCGCCAGCACAATTAACACAAATACTGTAAATGTCAAGGGAGGCTAAATATAGCTGCCGTGCCGCGTCCTGCTATGCTGCCGGCCCCGAGAGCCGCCCGGCGCTGGCGCTGCCACACGTGGGGCCGCGGCTTCGCCCTGGCACCAGGGGCCGCGGTGGGTCCGGCACCGAGTCCTGCTCAGCCCCTGCCCCGTGGTGAGGCTCTGTCCAGGGCTTCAGCCTCCTGGCTGTGGTTCTTTTACGTGGCTGCAAACAGCATTTGCCCAGCAGCCGTCACCTCCCAGCATTTCGTGTCCCCATCAGTGCCCGCGGTGGGGCTGAGCCTCTTGGCCAGCCGGCAGCATCTTCCCCCTCCCCATGGCCCTATGTCCCCGCGTGCTCCCGAGGCAGGACTTCCAAGGGCTTTATTTAAAACCAAGCAGCGTGCGGCTGACCATAAGGGGCCTTCCTGACGGCCCCGTGAGCGAGCAGTGACCCCCCCCTTGCCCCCGCAGCATTACTTTACCGTGAACTTCACCCACGAGAACCAGAAGACCCTGGAGCTGCGCACCGAGGACGCCAAGGACTGCGACGAGTGGGTGGCGGCGATCGCTCACGCCAGGTGAGGGCTGTGGGCCCCGCGTGTCGCCCTGCAGTGAGAGGTTTGGTCGTGATTTTTGTTTCATTTTATTGCCCTGCCGTTCCCTTAAAATCTGCATTATCTTTACTGTCTGCAACCTTCCCGCGGAACCCAAATCCTCTCCTCCTTGACCAGTCCCAAACCAAAGTGCCCCACGCATGGGGCCGGTAGCAGTGAGTGATGGAAGCACCGCAGCAGCAAACCTTGGCCGTGCCCTGCTACCTGTGCATCCCCCCAAGCATGTGGCAAACCCGTGCTGCCAGGGGGGCAGGATGCAGCCCCAGCAAGCCCAAGCGGCTCATGGTGGGGTCCCTGGGGAGGCACGGGGGCCGTGGTGGGGAGCAGGGAGCCAGGAGCCGTGCTAACGGCCGCGTCTGCCTGCAGCTACAGGAACCTGGCCACGGAGCACGAGGCTTTGATGCAGAAGTACCTCCATTTACTTCAGATTGTGGAAACTGAGAAAACTGTTGCCAAGCAACTTCGACAACAGATTGAAGATGGGGAAATCGAGATCGAGCGCCTGAAGGCAGAGGTACGGAGCCTGGCTTCGCTGCGCTGGGCTCGGACCGTGGTCCTGTGGGCACCTCGGTCTTGCTTTTACACTTGTTTAGTGAACCCCAGCCTGATCCTCATGCAGAGAGGGGTGAGGGTGTCACGGGCATGGAGCAGTTTCCAGGATTTGGGGTTCCTGTTACGTGAGTGGCTGTGACTGCCGGGGCAGGGGAACGTTTGCTCCATCAGAGAGGGCTGGGGAAGGGGCTGGCGAGTCCTGGTATGAGGTAGTGGGGAGAGATGGGGCCTCCTTGCTGTAACGTTTTGCCCTCTGTAATTTTCATCATGCACACCATGGTTGGACACCTCTGTGCGGGCTGTGCCTGGTGTTTTCGGGCACTGCAGAGCTGCAGGAGTAACAGGAATGGGAACGGGGAGGCTGGATCGCCTTGGGGAGGGACACTGCCTTTGCCAGCTGCAAGCTGCAGCCGTTCTGGTAACCTAAATACATCAGGGAATGAACATAAACCACGCTGTAAATAAACCAGTTCACTTGGAAGGGGCTCTCTTTCCAACGGGAGCTGCTCCCGAGGCCAGCAGCTCGGCCGTGGGCAGGCTGAGTGGTTTGGGTGAGGGCAGGCGAGGCTCCGAGACACCGCCGTGACTCAGCAGCCAGCTCCGAGGGCTGAGCGTGTCCCCTGCCCCCCACCTGCCCCCCAGCAGGGCTGCAGCCCCCGGCATCCCCACACTGCACAGCACGGGTGCCGCCGGGGTGCTGTGGCTGCTGCCTGGAGCTGTCGGCTCCTCGCCCCTGGGGCTGCCCCGGGAGCAGCCGTGGCACCACTGAGTTTGTGCTCTCCAGCACAGCAGGAGCGGTGCCCAAGCCCTCCACCTGCTTGTTGTGTCATTACGTGACGTCCCTGTCCCCCCTCTGGCCCCACCGTGGGCCAAGTTCCCATCACATTTCCCACCAGGATTAAGGCTTCGCTGCTGCCCGTCGGTGTTTTTGCCCGGGGAGGTGCGGGTGTCGCAGCGCCCAGCCCGGGGCTGTGGGTTAAAACCACGGGGCAGGGGCTGGAGGGAGCTGCAGCTCCGCAGCGCTTCCCCGGGCACGGGTACTTGGGCTTTTACCTTGCGCTGTTTTTTTTTCACTCATCTGCAGGCTTTGAAGTAGAGATCAAATGATCAGCTTCTACTTTAATGTGCAAATTTTGCTTACTCAATTAAACAAAACAACAACCACCAAAAAGCACGAGACCCCCCAACCCCCAGTCCTTTTCCCATGCTGCGTGTGTTCATCAGCCAAACAGCATAAACTTCACTTCCAGCCCCGGGAAGGATTATTTCCAGCCATTAACCGATAGGGAATCCAAAATAACCCCACTTCATTTTTTAGGAAGCTGTGTTTGATCAGCCCTAGTCACAAGTCAGCTGCCAGCCAGGGTGCGGATCATGGGGTGGTGCTGGCAGGCACTGAGATTCGAGGTGCAGGCGCTGCTTGGAGAGTTGAGGCTCCGTGTGAGTGCAGAGGGGAGAGGAGCTGCTGGAGGCCTCGAGCCACCTCTTCCCAAAAGCAGTTCTAGGGACGGGAACAGGGGAAGCCTGCAGTGACCCCATGGCCATGCAGGGCCCTGAAGGGCTCCGGGGGTTCCCCTGGTCATGGCTCGATCCAGAACATCCACCAGCACTGCTGAGCTTCGTTCACAGGCAGTGATCAGAGGGACACAAAGCATTTTCTACCTAATGATTGCATGAAAAATGTGGCATTTTGTTAAAGTTTGGAAGAGGCAATTCATTTAAAACGCTCAGAAATTTGTAGAAATAACTTCCTTTTCCTGGGCTGCGACCGTGCGGCAGAAGCAGCTCTGCCTCTGCCCGCCCGCAGGACAGCCGTGCTCTCACGGACCTTGCTTCCTTCCTGCCAGCCCAGCTCTCCAAAGACCAGCACATGCTTAGTTCATGTGTCCCTTTTTATTTTCTGGGTAGCACTTTTTGTTTTTTCTTACCCTTCCCTGTAGCTTTAGGAATAAGTTGCAGCGCTGGGGATAGGGCGATGGGTACGGCAGCAAGAAGCTAAAAATTCAAATGCGTAAAGCTAAAAATAGATTCAGCCAAATTTGTGCTGTAAAGCTGTGACTGAATCGAAGTTTGTCCCTCTCTGCAAGCTTCAGGGACTTCAGATCTTTCTGCCCCTTTCTCTCCAACTCACTTCTCCGGCACGGCACGTGGAGGTGCCCCCAGGCAGCAGTGGTGCAGCCGGTGTTTGGCACCCAGCAAGGTCTCCAGTTGTGCCATGTGGTCGGTGATGCAGGGAGGCTTCCAGCACCTGATGGGTGTGGGACACGTCCTCTTTTGGCTCTTCGCTGATGTCCCACTGAGGACAGAATGAGCCCGATGCTCACATCCTCAGGGCATCCCGAGCGCGTGCCGGCTGCTGGCACGGTGCAGGGGCGCTGGGGTGGTCACGGCGAGCCCCACTCACGCTGTCCCTGTGCCCGCAGATCGCCTCCCTGCTCAAGGACCACGAGCGCATCCAGTCCGTGCAGAGCAGCGCTCCGAGTGATGACGACAGCGACATCAAGAAAATCAAAAAGGTTTGACCCAGCTGGGGGACCCGCGGGGACAGGCTGAGGGCTGGAAGCGCGATCCTTGCTCTCCTGGAGCAGGCTGTGGGGGAGCTGCTGGAGCAGATATCAGGGATCATTGCTGCTCATCGAGGCTGTGAGGAGGTGAACGTGCCCTGTAAATCTGGGCGTCCTTCTGCTGGCTCTTTGCTCCGTCAGGTGCTCTTTGCTCTCCCCTGGTGACTGAGCAGCCATGGCCAGCTCACACACAAATCGCACCTTCTTACGTGCCACTTCTCCAGGGGCTGTGGTTAACCCTTGTGTTTTTAAGAAGAAAAACCACTGCCCAAGCAGAATTCTCTGCAGGAAGCAACAGCCCCTGCAGTGAAACCTGCTGCAAATTGACTGCCCTTGGTGAGAGCACGCCGTGCTGCACAGCAGGCGCCACTCACTGCATGCCCTGCTCCAGCTCCACGCCGTGCTCAGCGGCACAGGGCGAGCACATCAAGGCATGGGTGCTGCCCTGGAGCCTCCCCGGGCACCTGCAGGGCATAGGCCATGAATCCTGCATTTAGGTTGTGTTTGGGGTCCGTGGTCCTGCTGTGGGAAGGTGCCGGGCACGGTGTCTGTGCAGCAGGAGGGCAGGAGTTAACGCAACAGCCTCTCTTTCCATAGGGGTTTTAAATTCCCCTATGAATGAAAGCCCCCACTCGCTCGGCAGGTGCAGAGCTTCCTGCGGGGCTGGCTGTGCCGCAGAAAGTGGAAGACCATCATCCAGGACTACATCAGGTCCCCCCACGCCGACAGCATGCGCAAGAGGAACCAGGTGGTGTTCAGCATGCTGGAGGCCGAGGCCGAGTACGTGCAGCAGCTGCACATCCTCGTCAACAACTTCCTGCGGCCCCTGCGGATGGCAGCCAGCTCCAAGAAGCCCCCCATCACGCACGACGATGTCAGCAGCATCTTCCTCAACAGGTGGGTGCCAGCCTGGGGGGCTTCGTCAGAGGGCACGGGGCAGGGGGCGCTTGGGGAGGCTCGGGGCTCCCAGGGACGGGTGCTGGGGTGCTCCCCGGAGCCTGCAGCAGGGCTTTGGGACATGCAGGGCTCGGATGGGGGTGTGCTGGGGAGGTGTCTGCGGTGACAGTGCTGGGAGGGGGTGGAAAGGTCCCGCAGGGCACAGGGGATGGAGGCAGCGTGGCTGCATGTGGCAGGGAGCTGGCGCGGCGCAGTGCAGCAACCGGAGCCACCGGGCAGGGCTGGGGGATGAGGCGCATTGGGCAGGGATGCAGGCAGGGCTGCCTGGCGGGGAGAGCACCAAGGTGATTTATCAGCCACTGGAAATTAAACAAATCCAGCAAACAGAGATGAGACAGCAGCAGAAGGCATCAATTTCCCAAAGGGAGCAGAAGTGAGAGCAAAGGGGAATCCCAATCAGCTCCCAGCCAGAGCTGGGGGGACCGGGATTTGCAGAGCGATGTGTGGGGCTGTGCAGAGAAATTAATGGTGTTTGTGGGGCTGTGCAGAGAAATTAATGGTGTTCGTGGGGCTGTGCACAGAGAACCCGATGTGTTTGTGGGGCTGGGCTGGGAGGAGCAGGGGGCTCGTCCCCACACATCGGGGGTCTGAGGGCAGCTTCCAGGCGGCTCCTCTGTCCTCGCCCACCATCCCCTACATGCCCCAGGGGACCTCCCTTGTAGGGCCATGTCCCTGGGCTACCTGGGGGCTCCCCTGTGCCCCAGCTGGGTCAGTGGTTTGGTGTAATCATTCATTATCTGCTTCTCCTTCATCTGCCTTTCACCTCTGGGTTTATCTTCCAGCGAAACGATCATGTTTTTGCACCAAATCTTTTACCAAGGCCTGAAAGCGAGAATATCCAGCTGGCCAACGCTCGTGCTGGGTGAGTGCCCCTCACCCCACCCCTGCTGCGGGTCGTGCTCCACCCTCTGGTTTGCACTGCTCGTCCTAACGAGGCTGAGCAGACTTTCTGCTAATTGGTGGCACGTCGCTGCCAGCCCCTTGGCCTTGGTAACGTCGGGCATGGAGGCAAGGGCTTGAGCATAAAAACACAACAAAAACCATCAAAACCCAACCAGTTTCTGTGATCCCAGTTCTGCGATGTGAGCACGCTGATCAGTCCCCCAGCTAGCAGCTGGCAGGGGCTCTTCATGGGGCGCGTGCACTCATCCCAGCCATGCTCAGGTCCCCATGTCCCGGGTGTCCCAGCGTGGGGGCCCCTGCAGCCCCCAGCCCTGCAGCCCCCGGCCCTGCAGCCACAGCCCCGTGCTCAGCCGGGGGCAGTGGCAGGCAGAGCCCAGGCCAGGCGGGGCAGGGGCATCGCGCCCACCTCCCTGCTGCGCCTCTCTGCTCGCAGCCGACCTGTTCGACATCCTGCTGCCCATGCTGAACATCTACCAGGAGTTCGTCAGGAACCACCAGTACAGCCTGCAGATCCTGGCGCACTGCAAGCAGAACCGCGACTTCGACAAGCTGCTGAAGCACTACGAGGCCAAGCCGGACTGCGAGGAGAGGACCCTGGAGACCTTCCTGACCTACCCCATGTTCCAGGTGACCGCGGGCTCCAGAGGCACAACGTGGTGCTGCGAAGCCCGAGCCCCACGGGAAGCATCTGGTGGTGGGGAAGGATCAGCAGGGGCTGGAACCCGTGCGGAGCCTCAGCTGCTCGAGCAGTGCTGGGCTGGGGGTGTGGGGGTGACCCCGCGCTGCCAGGACAGAGATGGGGCACAGCAGGGTCCTGGGCAGACCCAGAGCCTCCCCTACCATTGCTGAGTTTTAGCACAAGGAGTTTGGGAGCTTTCACAACCTCCCAGATCAGGGGGTTGGAGGCAGCAGCGGGTGGGGACCGAGAGCCCTCTGTGCGCCCCCAGCCCACCCGCATCCCCCCACGGCCACGGCTGATGCCCTGCTGTGTTTTGCTGTGCTGCAGATCCCCCGGTACATCCTGACGCTGCACGAGCTGCTGGCTCACACCCCACACGAGCACGTGGAGAGGAACAGCCTGGATTATGCCAAGTCCAAGCTGGAAGAGCTGTCCAGGTCAGCGCTGCTGGGGGGCCCTGGGCCGGGGGCTCTGGGGCTGGGCAGGGGGAGGCAATGGGGCAGGGGCTCCATGTCCTGGAGGCACCCGGGACTCGGTGTCTGGTGCTTTCAGCAGGCTGAGAAATGAAGCAGTGGCAGCTATTTTCTGTGCCAAACCCACTGGTCCTCAGTCCTGAGCCCGCTCATGTTGAGTTTCCATCCCTTTTCTGCTCCTCAAGGAGCGGGGATGTTGGAGGTGGTTTCATGATGAGGGGGAATTTGTCTGCCCTGAGCCACAATTTTGTGATTTCCCAGAAAGAACAGGAGCACAAGAAGCACTTCAACCTTTAGAAATCTAGAGGTGTAATCTGGACCAATATCTAGGTTATCTCCTGAGCTCCAGAGCCTGTCTGTATAAATACAGATGAGGGCTGTAATTCTCTTGATATCTCTTCATTTGTAATCCTACCTACTGCAGCCCTCCAGGGTGTCGGAAGGGATCCACTGGGAGAGCTCGGGCACATTTCACTCCAACTCTGCATTTCTCTTCTCCCTCCTTCAGGATAATGCACGACGAAGTGAGCGAGACCGAAAATATTCGGAAAAATCTGGCGATAGAGAGGATGATTATTGAGGGCTGTGAGATTCTGCTGGATACCAGCCAGACTTTTGTCAGACAAGGTACCGTGTTCGTGCTGACCTTCCTCCCCTCCTCGCTTAACGCAACGCCCCCCGGCCCCCACCCTGGGCAGGCGCAGTCTGGTGAGCTGTGAAATCCAAACTCTCGCCCCTTTTCCACTTCTCCCTGCCCCAAAGCTCCTCGCTGTCAGGCAGCCTCAGCATCGTGGTGTAGCGCAGCACGGAGGCACAGCGTGCGTTGCTGTTACTGGGCTCCTACCCCAGACTGGTGGCGGGCACGGGGGAGACCGGGGGCTGCAGCCGGTGCCCTCTTGGTCTCTGGGGCCACAATAACCGCTCACTGGTCCCGTCCCAGCCCTGTGCTTGCAGTCACCCTGGCCACTGCCCGGCCCCAGGACCATGCCCTGTTCCCATCCCCATCCCCGCCGATGCGCGGTGGCGGTGGAGCCAGGGACGGTGCCTCTGTCTCGCAGGGTCCCTCATCCAAGTGCCGATGTCGGAGAAGGGGAAAATCACGCGGGGGCGCCTGGGGTCCCTCTCGCTGAGGAAGGAGGGCGAGCGGCAGTGCTTCCTCTTCTCCAAGCACCTGATCATCTGCACCCGGGGCTCGGGAGGAAAGCTGCACCTCACCAAGGTGGGCGCCAGGTGCTGGGGGCAGACGGGGGGGCCTCGGGCTCCAGCACACCCTCGCGTGCCTGCAGCCCCCTGCGGGCACTGGGTGATCACATTCCTTCCACGTGGCCGGGTGGCTGTCAGCGGTGTGTGAGCTGAGTCATGTGCAAAGACGAGAGACTGCCAGCTCTCGGCAAAGGAAGGTGCCTTGCAGCAGAAGCCCTGACAATCTATTCAGCGAGAAACTTAAATTACAGCCTAGGCTTCTGCACAGCACTCGCAGTCTTCTCCGGTCCCTTCCCAAGACTCAGGCTTTTGTTGGGAGAAGTTTTGCAGTTAATTGAGCAAGAATCGTAGAGAAATTGCTCGTTACTGGCATTAAATTATCAGTTTGAAAAATTACAGTCCGTGGCGAAGAGCTGATAATTACAACAACAGACTTTTGGGAAATTTAATTTAAAGCTCATATTAAATAATTTATAAACAAACAGTTGATCGGTTGTACAAGGAAAACTGACGCCCCAGCAGTCAGAAACTGCTTTTTTCCACTCAAATCTCTCTCTGTGCTGGTGGGGGCACCAGGAGCCCCGCGGCACCTCCCGGCCCCAGGCTGGGGAGCGGGGCTGCAAGCGGGGGGCTGGGGCAGGGACCCCCTCCTGCCCCGGGAGGGCTGGGGTTTGCTGTCCCACCTCTGACCTCCTACCCCTGCTCTGCAGAACGGCGTCATCTCCCTCATCGACTGCACCCTGATAGAGGAGCAGGAGAGCACCGATGAGGACGGTAGGTGCCCTCTGCGCCCCCACGGCCCTGGGGGCGGTCGCAGCGTGCGCGGTGCTGCCGGTGTCCTCTGTAACTGGTGTGGAAATTCTCCCCTGGAAGCTCCTACAGTCCCTCCGTGCGGGGTAAAACTGGCTGCACAGAGCTCCTGGAGCAGGTTCAGGTCCTGAATAGAGTCAAGGAAGTCATAATCTCCTGGCTGAATGTAATTAAGTAAATTAGTTACCGTGTACCAAACAGATGCACACGTATGCAAACAATCCTTCCCAGGCAGGCAGCAAGCACCACACAGCTCAGTCCAAAAAGGGAAAGATGCTGGACACTCAGCCGTGCCTGCTTAATTACAGATCAGTTGCAGAAGAGCACAGGTCCCTTTCTCCTGTCCTCATTACAGGTTTTCTAACCCTCAGCTGGAGCCAGACTCTCCCCTGGCACGCAGCACTGGGCCCGAACACGAGGCCATGCTCTGCTGGTAGCATGCAGACTTGGGCTGGCAAACACAGAGCCTTTCTCAGGAACCCATCGTGTCCTCACCCCAGACAACCCTCCAAATGCAACGAGCCTTAAAAAAGCCTTAAATACAGCGTATTCTGGGGAGAAAGGGGGTGGAGAAACCTTCCTGAAAGCGCTGAGTTTGTTTTTTCCTATTCCAAAGCAAAAGCGTCGGGGCAAGACATCGACCACCTCGACTTCAAAATTGTGGTGGAGCCAAAAGATGCCTCATCTTTCACAGTCATCCTCGTGGCATCGTCCAGGCAGGAGAAGGCTGCCTGGACCAGTGACATCAGCCAGGTAGGACCGAGCCGCCAAGCCCCGGAGCGAGGAGGTGCTTGAAAAGGAGGAGGTGGGGCAGGAGGGGGCCGAGGGCTGCAGCAGGTCGGTGGGGGCTGCGCCGTGCCCCGCTGTGTGCCCTGCAGTGGGTTTCTGCTCTGAGTCCTGCCCGTGGTGACACTTTGCGCCTGCTCTGTGCTTCCTTTGGACAAATGCCTTCAAAGACATTTTTTCCCAGGTGGGAGGATGAGGAAAAGTTATCCAACAGGGGCTGCCTCACAGCCACCGTGTCCTTGCCTGCGTCCCCTTGCAGAGCAGCAGTGCCCGAGGCCAGCCGTGGGCCGGTTCCTGGTGCCCACTCATGGCAGGGAGCTGACGGCTCCTGGCTGCTGTCACCCCGCAGCACCCGGTCCCCTGCCCCGCAGTGGGGCTGTCCCGATGCCGTGCGATGGCTCAGTCCCTGTCCTGCCCACACCACGGTCCCCAGCAGTGCTGGGAGGGAGCGCTGAGGTGCCACAGGGTCCTTGCCCAGCGCCCTGCAGCAGTGTGGGCACGGAGGAGCTCAGTGGGGGCGGTGAGGGGGGAGCACGGGTTTCTGGGGTCTGCTGCGGTGCCCAGTGCCTGGCAGCACGCTGTGCCAGCCGGGGCCTCGCAGAGCTCGGGGGGATGCCAAGTGGGGGCTGTCCTCACTGCCGCTGCCCTCTCTCACGTCCCACCCGTGTCACTTGCAGTGCGTGGACAACATCCGCTGCAACGGGCTGATGATGAACGCCTTCGAGGAGAACTCCAAGGTCACCGTTCCCCAGATGATCAAGTGAGTGCTGCCAGAGCCGGGCACGGCCGGGTGCTGCAGGGCCGCTGCCCTGCCCCGCTCCAGCACAGCTCCCCCCGCGGCTGAGCGCCCCAGTACTGCCCAAATCACCCCGTGGCGGGTGGGAGAGGTGTGCGGCCCTGCTGCTGCCCCCAGTCTGCGTTGCTGCAAGGGCTGGTGCTGGGCGAGGCTCAGGAGGCATTATTATGGCCTGGCAGATACCGACCCTTTCCATCTGCCTGCTGAGCACTGTGCAGTATTTCTACCCACTTTGGGGGGCTGAATTCCCGTTTTTCCCCGGGAGCGTTCCCATGGCACCTCCACGTGCGCGAGGCTCCTGCCCACCGAGGAGCCCCCACCCCTTTTCCGTGGCCCCACACGTCTCAGGTGCAGCTGCTCTCGCTCAGCAGCCCTTGGTTTCGTCCCAGGCTGGAACCACAGATATCTTGTTTCTCTGCAGGTCTGATGCCAGCTTGTATTGTGATGATGTTGACATTAGGTTCAGTAAAACGATGAATTCCTGCAAGGTCCTCCAGATCCGCTATGCGAGCGTGGAACGGCTCCTGGAGAGGCTGACGGACCTGCGGTTCCTGAGCATTGACTTTCTGAACACATTCCTGCATTCCTACCGCGTCTTCACCACCGCCCTGGTCGTCCTCGACAAGCTCATCACGATCTACAAGAAGCCGATCAGCGCCATCCCTGCCCGGTGAGGCCCCGTGGCGGGATGGTTTCTGCCCCTTAAGGGCCTGCAGGGTGCACGGTGGGGGGGAGGCTGCACACCCTGTGGTGCCTTTCTTTGTCCCCAGTCCATCCTCTGGTTTTCTGGGCCCTGGGGCTGCCCTGTGGTCATCCCACCCCGTTGGTAAACCCTGCCCGTGCCCTGCCTTGGAGCAGGAGTGGACAGCACGGACAGCAGGGGCTCACCCTGCGGGGGCCGTGCCCTGGGGCTGCCCCCACTGCGGCTTGGAGCCCCCCCAGAGCCAGCACTGCTGAGCGGCCCCGGAGCCACCACCAACACCGCAGAGCGGGTGCCAGCTCGCCCTTCTCCCCCTCCCTCTGCCCAGGTCCCTGGAGCTCCTGTTTGCCAACAGCCAGAAC
This sequence comes from Netta rufina, assembly GCF_964035555.1. NCBI lineage: Eukaryota > Metazoa > Chordata > Aves > Anseriformes > Anatidae > Netta > Netta rufina. The sequence goes on along the minus strand of NC_140134.1, from coordinate 22,273,545 downwards.
AACAAGCTGCTCTACGGCGAGCCCCCCAAGTCCCCCAGGGCCAACCGCAAGTTCTCCTCGCCGCCCCCCCTCTCCATCACCAAGTCCTCGTCCCCCAGCCGGCGCAGGAAGCTCTCCCTCAACATCCCCATCATCACGGGGGGGAAGGCGCTGGACCTGGCTGCGCTCAGCTGCTCCTCCAACGGCTATGCAAGCATGTACTCGTCCATGGCTCCGTTCAGCAAGACCACTCTGGACATAAACAAACTGTACGTGTCCAGTAACTATCCCAACAAAATCCCCGACGAAGGAGAAGCAGCCTCAGAAAAGCAGGAGGAGTCGCTGCCGAGCAAGCAGAGTGAGTCCCCGTGGGCTGGCGCGGGCAGGGGTGGGGGCGCACGGCTGTGGCACTGTGAGCAGTGCCCCCATCCTGCACGAGATGCCCCCCATCCTTAACGGGAACGGGAAAAGGCTGCAGCCCCCCGGCTGCAATGTCTGTGCCTCGACATTGTCCTGTCCTGGGCTGGTGGCCAAGCGCCCTCCATGTCCCACTGGAAGGAGCAGCCGGGTCTGTGGGGAAAGCCTGGAAGATTTGGGGCTGCACCACGTGCGTTTCCAGCAGTGCTCATGCGTGTGCCCCCTGCTTCTCCCAGGTTCAGACGTGTCTGTCAGGGAGGAGTCCGACACTGACCCCAACCAGAGCGACGAGGCAGAGGCTGAAACTTCCCCCACAAAGTCTCCGACTACTCCTAAGTCCATCAAGTGCAAAAACTCATCAGGTAACGAGGGAGCCGTGCGCATCCAACTCGTGGGCCGTTGGCAGCTGCCCTCTGCCTTCGAGCCTGCCGTACAGACCTGCTGAAAGATGCAGGCATAAACCTAAGGCAGATGTGGAAAGGAGCAGGGCTCTGCCCTTTAGTTTGCTGCAAGGGAACTGGGAAATGCCAAAGTCCCTGGCCCAGATCGCAGAGCTGGTCTGCATCTGTGCTCCTTACTGGGTCTCCTGTTCCCTCTCCCCCAGCTCTGTGCTGATCTGGTGTTTTAGGAGTGAGCCACACTGCAAAAACGTGAGCCCGACCTGGCACCAAGCACTGATCTTATAGGTTCTCCCCTGTAGCTACCTGAATGTTACCTACAGCACTCTGCGGGCTTAACCTCTGTTAGAGCTGTGCTGGATGAAACCTCAGTGCCCAGAGCCGCTCACCCCCTGGGCAAGATGCGGGCTGGTGAGGGCGGGGGGCTCGGCACGGGGACGGGGTGCTGCGGGGAGGGGACTGCCTGGGGCTGCTGCCCTGGCTGAGTGCTGCTGTGTCCCCCCAGACTTCTCCTTGTTTTCCTACAACAACGGCGTGGTGATGACGTCCTGCCGGGAGCTCGACAGCACCCGCAGCGCCCTGTCCGCCGCCTCCGCCTTCGCCATAGCCACGGCGGGGGCCAACGAGGGGACGCCCACCAAGGAGAAGTACCGCAGGATGTCCCTCGCCAGCGCAGGTACACGGCCCCGGGCTGCCCCGCTGCAGGGACAAGCCCTGTGGGTGCCCATCTCCGTGGTGTCTGGCCGTTTTCCTCCAGGAGCACCCTGGCTCTGGGGTCAGCACAGAGCTTCTGCACCCACAGCTGGCTGCACGCACGGCCCCAGGCACCCCCTGCCCTGAGCCTTGCTGGCTCCTGCATCCTCACGGTGCTGGGAGAGCTGGGGCTTTGCCTCCTCCTCGCCGTCCTGCAGATAGCCCTGAGCAATGCCAGGCGGAGCTGTGGCTGTGCTAAATGAAAGGCCGTCCTTGCAGGCTTCCCGACCGACCAGCGGAACGGGGACAAGGAGTTTGTGATCCGGAGAGCGGCCACCAACAGGGTCCTCAACGTGCTGCGGCACTGGGTCTCCAAACACTCACAGGTGTGCTCGGGGGGGCTGGGATGGGCACTGGGGGGTCCCAGGCTCGGGGGGTCCCACACAGCGCAGGGACTGGGCAGCTCAGGGGCCTTGGAGCGCTCTTTGAGGTCACTCAGCACTGGCACGGGTTTGGCTGCATGCCTTTGGGCTCAGCCAGGCTCCAGCTGGAAAGGCAATTTGCCTTTTTTTTTTAATTAAGCAAATGAGTGGACATGGGGAGGAGATGAAAGCTGCCAAGCAGGGGAGCTGGAGCTTCTCGTGCATGGCACGGAGGACGAGGTGGTTTGATTGCAGCGTTTGCATATTCGGTGTGCACACGAGGAGGGATGGGACCTGCTAGTATCCTCCTGCTGGGTACCACAGCACGGTGCTGCTGGAAGTGGGTTAGCTGGGTTTGATTCCTGCACAGAAGCTGCAGGATGCGATCATGGTCGGAGCCTGGGGCTTCCCCTGCTGTCCCTTGTCCCCTCTGCTGCCCATTTCTCCGGGCTGGGGAGGGGCGCTGGGCGCAGGCACCCCCCAGTTGTTACTGGGAAGGGCCACAGGATTCTCCCAGTCCAGGAGATGCCAATGCAAATTACAGAATGAGCCCAGAGCATTTCCTGCTGGTTTTCTCCAGGGTGTTGGCCAAGGCGCCGTGGGGTGGGAGCAGCCGGCCCCATTGTGCCCCCTCCGTGGGTAGCGCGGGGATTAAAGCCAGGCTTTAGGCAGGCAGCGAGGAGAGCTACAATGGGAGTACAATTGATTAAAGTTGTAACTGTGCCTGTTTTGGCAGGACTTTGAAACCAACGAGGAGCTGAAGTTCAGAGTGATTAGCTTTCTGGAGGAAGTTATTCACGATCCCGAGCTCCTGACCCAGGAGAGGAAAGCGGCGGCCAACATTATAAGGTAAAGGGCCCTTGGTGCCGTTTGCTTTTCCTGGACTCTGTGCCGGGCTCTCGGCGGCTGCTTTCAGCTCTCACCCAGGATAAAAGCAGGCATGAAACCCTAGCACGGGGTCTGGCAGCAGGTTCAGGAGGTGCCTGCAAAGAGGAAAGGCTCTCTGCGTCCCTGCGCATCCGAGCAGCAATGGGAGCGCGGGGGCCACAAGCAGGGCATGCCACCTCCGCCCCTTGTGCCTCTCACTGGTTTTTAACACCAAGTACCTGTGAAAGCCCATGAACATGAGGGCACGCCGTGGCCCCACCGCTTCCCCAGCTGAGGCAGCGCTGCCTTTTTGTGCTGCAGGACTCTGACGCAGGAGGATCCCGGAGACAACCAGATAACCCTGGAGGAGGTGGTGCAGATGGTGAGTGCCTCTCCCCTCCTCACTCCCTCTGGTTGCTTGACAAGGTGCTGGGCAGGCACAGCAGCCCTGATGAGGTCCTGTTGCTGCGGCTGGACAGACAGCTGGACAGACGGAGGCTGCACGGGGCCCTGCGGGGCTCCTCCTGCCCCCCGGGACCTGTGCACACCCGGCCTGGCAGGGAGCAGCTCTCCAGGGCCGCTATCAGGGTGTCACAGCGCAGGGACAGGTTTAAGGACAGGGCCAGCAGTGAGCACAGCTGGGTCTGCTGCTGGTGCTGGCAGCTCTGATCCTGCCCCAGCCACGTCTGTCTGTCTGCACCCCAGCAGCACCGATGCAGAGACACACGGACGTGTCCGCCCGAGGGGCGCAGGAGAACTCCGTGGCTCCGGGTGTCCCCGTGTCCTCGTCCTGTGCCAGCGCTGCTGTGTGTGGGCTCAAAGCAATGAGTGTTAGCACAGCTGGCTCCAGCACAGAGCTGTGCCTGTGAGCAGAGCCCAGGGAGCGTGCAGTGAACTTACACACCTCAGGGTGGCTGCAGCACGGGTGCCACTTCTCTGTGTTTAGCGAAAACAAAGCCGGTTCCCAGGCAAAAACCAAGAGCCACTTCAAATCGGCCTGGTGCACCTGAAATAACAGTGCCTCCAGCCTTCGGATCTGCCTCCTGGTTTCTGGAGTTTTTGAGTCCCTGCAGGGTTTTTTAGGCTTTTGTCTGCAGTCACTGGTGCTGCAAACTGCCTTTGAAGGGGAGAACACAAACAAAGCCAGGTTTTCAGGCTGCCCCTCCTCCCGAGGAGCCCAGCTTTAAGGAAAACACCCAGGAAAGGCAGCGACCTGCAGGCAGGGCAGGGATTTGAGGTGTTAGTGCCAAAGCACAGCCAGGTCCCTGCGTGAGGGCCCTGTGCAGGGTCTGGGGGCAGAAGTTGTGGCTGGGCCCCAGCCCCCCTGGTTTTGGTGGTGGCTGCGGGCACCTGGGCAGCTGCAGCCAGGGGACCGGGACGTCCCTGTTCGTGCTGCTTTTATGGAGGTCCCCTGAAAAGCCATCCCGAGCAGCTCCAGGTCCTCGCTCTGCTGACCCCACAGATGTTTGTGGAGTGGTGCTGCTCCAGCTGGGACTCCCTGGTGCTTTATTAATTAAACAGACGTGGAGCAGAAAGGCAGCGGTTACAGAAATCAGCGTGCCGGGGCCTGTTCCGGAGCTGACACCTAATTACTGCAGTCGAGATGAGTTAATTTGGTGTTCGCACATGTGCACAGGTGGTAACGGGGTTAAAGCTCCCCGGGTTGCACGAAGCCAGCAGATCCCAGTACTGGTGGGACGTGGGGACCCTGCCCCGTGAGCTCCCTCCTGGCTGCTTGGTGCATTTCTTGGTACTGGAGATGCCTTTGGCCTTATTTCATGTCTGTGAGTTGTGAGAAGTCCTAACGAATTAGCCCTAATTGTCACCTTTCCTGTTTAGGCCGAGGGGGTCAAAGCAGAGCCTTTTGAAAATCACTCGGCTCTGGAAATTGCAGAGCAGCTGACGCTGCTCGATCACCTCGTCTTCAAGAAGATCCCGTACGAGTAAGTGTCCCAGGTGGCCGAGGGGGGTCTCCTCCCGTCCCCTGGTCAGCGCCCCCCCACCCACAGGGTCCACCTGGAGCCCAGACGGGGGGTCCCGGCCACCCCTAGGGCTGGTAGGGCCTGGGTGCTGCGGGCCGGCGGGGAAGGAGCCTTGCTGTGCACGTTGTCCTTCGCAGGGAGTTCTTTGGGCAAGGCTGGATGAAGCTGGAGAAGAACGAGAGGACTCCTTACATCATGAAAAACACAAAACACTTCAACGACGTAAGTGCGGGCAGGGACAGGGCGCAGGAGCAGCAGCACAGCCACACGTGGCCCAGTGCTGGCCAGGGCTGGGGTCTGCAGGTTTTGTCTGCCTCCGTCTGTGCTCGATGGGTGCTCGGTGCTCTGGGGAACACCGCAGGTGGGGTGCCTCGTGGCACAGGCGTGCTGGCTCCTCTGCGCCTATTGCTGCTGCAGCGAAGGGAAATCTTGTAAAAAAGGGAAATCTTGTAAAAAAAAAGCTGGAGAGCTTGTGGCTGAGGGGGGGGAAGGCTGCTGCCCTTGTGACTCTGGGCTGGGGCTGTTGTCCTCCTGAAGGTCAGTAACTTGATAGCGTCTGAGATCCTGCGCAACGAGGAGATCAACGCGCGAGTGAGCTCCATCGAGAAGTGGGTGGCCGTGGCGGACATCTGCCGCTGCCTGCACAACTACAACGCCGTGCTGGAGATCACCTCCTCCCTCAACCGCAGTGCCATCTTCCGCCTGAAGAAAACCTGGCTCAAGGTCTCCAAGCAGGTACGGCGCGGGGCTGAGCCGTGCCCCGAGCAGCCCGGCCCTGCCTGGCCGTCGGGTCGGGCTGGATGTGCCTGCAGCTCCAGGAGCCTTTTCTGAAGCGTGGTTGTTGCAGTGCACACGTGTGTGTGAGCTTCTTTAAGCTGTTTTTTGGGCTCCTCGTACCAATTATGGACGAGCAAAATTAATTCACGTGTTGGTTTAGTTGGTACAGAAATAGCTTGTATCGAGTCTGACTGCGCCCAGGGGCTGCCGGAGCCGCTGTGTGGGCTCCTCTCGGAATCTGAAGCATCGTGGGTTGTTTTTCTTTTCCTGCAAAAAGCCAAACCTGTAAATTTAGACAGGCACTGGAGAAGGAGCAGGTGGGAGGTAGAGGAGGGGAGCTGTGCACAGCCAATCCCTGGTACATGCTGGAGGTTTTTGCTTTCCAGTGCTCGCTCAGCTCCTCCGGAGGCCTCCAGGAGCTGCAGGCAGCACCCAGGCAGTGGCTGCAGCGGGGCGGGCGGCGTGGGGCGGCCCCGGGGACGGGGTCTCTTCCCACCCTGCCCCAAACCCTTGGGTCTCTTGCAGACGAAGGCTCTGATCGACAAGCTGCAGAAGCTGGTGTCGTCGGAGGGCAGGTTCAAGAACCTGAGGGAGGCGCTGAAGAAGTAAGTGTGGGCGGCGATGCCCCGCGGCTGGCACAGGCCCCGGCCGAGCGCTGCGCCCCGTCGGGGAGGCTCTCGCTTTGTGCAGGCACCACGGGTCCAGACCTCGCTCACGAGCTCATTTCAGAGCCCGTGCTGACGGGAAGTCCCGTCCAGCAGGCACGGGGCAGCAGCTTGCGGAGCGATCCCAAATAATGTGCTGCTCCTGTGGGCAGCGGTGTGGGAAGACGTGAACAAAAGGGCCTCCCGGGTGGGTTTCATTAATGGTGTCAGCCTGCAGGGAGGCAGCAGGGATGAGCTCTGGAGTCCCTGTGTGTTAGAGAACCCTTCAAACCCTGACCTCCGCGGGGCCCGACCCTTCTCCCTCCCCTGCAGAGCCCAGGCAAGCCCCGAGTAAGGCAGTTTTCTCTCTCGTTCGTTTCCCATTCGCTCCTGAAGCTGCGACCCTCCTTGTGTCCCCTACCTGGGGATGTACCTGACCGACCTGGCCTTCATAGAGGAGGGGACCCCCAATTACACCGAGGACGGGCTGGTGAACTTCTCCAAAATGAGGATGGTGAGTGCTGTGGCCCCGTGGTGCCAGGCTGTGGGACCGGTGGCTCTGGGTCCTGGACAGGTACAAACGGGACCAGGCGGCCCCGCTATGTGCTGGGGTGGGAGGATGCGGGCAGGGTGGTGGCTCGCTGCCCCGCTGGTGCTGGGACATGGTGGCAGTGCTGGTGGCAGAGCCGTTAACAGCAGCTTTGTCCTCTCCCTGGACAGATTTCCCACATCATAAGAGAGATCCGCCAGTTCCAGCAAACCTCCTACAAGATCGAGCACCAGCCTAAGGTACGAGGGCCGCACGCTCCCTCCTCTCCTCGTGCCTCACTGCAGCGCCCGAGCCTTGGATCTGTGGCAGCTCCTTTGGGGAAGATGTGGGACTTCTGTGCCCCCCGTGCTTGGAGTGGCCGGGGAGCAGCAGAGCCATGCACAGCAAGGGGGTGAGGGGGTCCCTGGTGGGGGGGGTTCCCCTGTGCAGGAGAGCGGCTCCCAGGCAGGCACTTGGCCAGAGCTCGTGTTTTACCTGGGGCTGAAAGGAGGAATGAGTAACAAGTGGCAGTGGGACCGCATCTGGTGCTCCCTTGGTGTTTGCTGCTGCAGCAGAAGCGTGGCTGGTGCCTCCCTGCTGCTGCTGTGCTGTGCTGCAGGGGCTCAGCAGGGCTGCAGGGACCGAGGGCAGCCGCAGCAGCTCCCCTGGGTGCTGCAGGGGAGGCGTTGCTTCAGACAGCCGCCACGCCTGGATGCAACAGGCCCAGCACGAGCTGAGCATTGGCCTTTCTCCCGATGTGGTTCCTGCCATTGTGGGTGTTCGGCAGAGCTGGGGTCGTGTCCAGGCTGTGCTCGCTCAGCGCCCCGTGCACCCGCAGCGTGTGGCTAACAGCACGGGACCTGCGATGTGTGCACCAAGGGCTGCCTTGGCCAGCTGCGGGGTGGGCGGGCAGGGTGGGTGGTTAGCAGCCAGCACCCTGGGGTGCTCCTGGGGCTGCTTGGAGTGATGATAAAGCGCACGCACTGCTTGCTTGCAGGGACCACAGTGCGATGCAGCACAGCGGCTGTGCCCTCCCTCGGTGCTGCCACTTCCCTGCAGCAGCTTTGCACAGAGCAGGGCCACTCTGTGTCCTCCCCCGGCCCCCAAAAGTTGTGCCAAGCAGCCAGCTTGCAGCTGGGCTGTCCCAGCCCAGGCTAGAGACCAGGAGGAGTTAGCGTGCCGAGGGCTGTGGGCTGCCAGCACAGACCATCCCACCCACACAGCCTGGCGCTGGTGGCCTCTGCCATGCGGTGCCCCCCACATGTGTGAGGAGATGGCAAGTTGTGGCCACCCTCGTGCTTCCTCTGCTGCTGCACAGGGGAACCACCCAGGAAACATCGTCGTGGTGCGGGGTTTCCGCTGCCTGCAGGGCTCTTGCTCTCCAGAAGCAGCAGGGCCCATCCTGGAGCAGTGCCTCTGCCCTGCAGCCATCTGCTGAGCCTGTGCCATGCCCCAGCCGTGGCACCAAACCCCCCCGGTGCTGGGGGCTCCTGGGGTGGTGGCAGGAGCTGCTCATGTTCCTCTGGACCATGACCACCAGCTGGGATCCAGGCTCTGATTTTCACTTCTGCAGCGCTGGGTACCCACAGCCTGGTACCCGCGAGGGGCCAGGCTGGTGCAGCTGGGTCTCACCGGGACGCACCAGATGAATCCCTGCCTCCTCTTGGCCTCTGGTGCTTGGGGAAAGGAGAAGTGTCTGTGAAAGCTCCCCAGGCCTGAGAAACCCACTGAAAACTGCCCCCCCCCGAGTGCAAGTGCTGCTGGTGCTTTGCTGCCAGCTGACCGCAACCCCCCCACCCCATGTCCCCCAAGCAGCACCAGCTGCACCAGGGCCCAAAATGGCACTGGGGAAAAAACTCTCCCAGGAACTGCTAGCAGGTTTTCTGCTAACGCCAGAGCAAATGTCCTGCCCTGTCAGCAGCATTCCCACAGCAAGAGCCTGCGTTCCCTGTGCTAAGGTTAGAGGGCCTTCCTTGTCAGGATTTGGTGTTCTCAGCCTAAGAGAGCTGTGTGGCTGATAAAACAGCCCTGCAGAGGACGGCTAGGCAAGAAAAGCAGAAGAGCAAGTGGGGACTGGATGACTTTGCAATCCTGGGGTGGGATAAGCACGTGCAGTGCCTGTGTCTCTTGGCAGGAACTGCGGGCCCTTCTCGGCTTCTCCCCGTTCCTCATTTCAGGGGTGGAGGTGAGCACAGCGCTAATGCTCTGCCCCGTCCCCAGGTGACGCAGTACCTGCTGGACCAGACGTTCGTGATGGATGAGGAAACCCTCTACGAAGCGTCCCTGCGAATAGAGCCCAAGCTGCCTTCCTGAAGCCGGAGAGCGGCCGGCGGCTGCTCGTGTACACACGCTATAGCATACTGTACATAGCTCCTTGTTCATGTCGGGCGCCCTGCAGTGACTCCCACCTCTGTGCTTCTCCGAGCAAACCCAGCCCCTCGGTGTTAGGCCGCAGTAGCCCTCGCGTAGGATTCCCCGCGTTGTTTGAGGTTTCACGCGTTGACACTTTGCTGGAGTCCCGGTTTCTTTTCCACGATGTTAATTTTTGTCATTTGCTCTTCTCGAGGGGGCCGGGGACAGCAGGGCAGGGGGGGACGTACAGGAGCCGCGCGGGCACTCGCCTCCCCTGCCCAGCCTGGGGAGCGGCTGCGTGGCACCAGGCTGCGGGGCAGGGGGACGCGGCCATGGCCCAGGCTCTGCAGGGCAGTGAAACAGCACCCACCCGTCCGAGCCACCCCAGCGGACCAAGCTGCCCTCCCTGTGTGCCACCACCCCCTGCCAGGGGGCTCCTGCGCGGAACCGAGCCCGCTGCGAGCGGGGAGAGGAAACGGACCTCGTGCCCTTAGCTGCATTCTGCTCCCGCAAGCTCCTGTTGATATGCTACAGCTCCGTATTCCTTGTGACAACTGAGTAACATGATGTAGAATTAGACAAAATGACCGAGTGTTTTTATTACATATACTGTAATCCTGTCTAACCACCTTCTAGCAGGAATATAGTAATGTAGTGCTTATTCTGTGAATATTACCATGTATTTTTTACATTGTACAGTATATAAACACAGTTTAACTTTAAAGTGGCAGGCATGCTCCACTATAACAGACAGAAAACTTTTGCTGTAAGCAATACCTCGTGGTATGAGAATTCTATTTCAAGCCCTAAAATATTTCAACTTACAGCTTGTTTGGAAAAATATTTCCATTTTTGTAAAAATATATGTTTCCTGATTACCTCTTGCTAATAAATCTATTCTATCTCAGGGTGAACGAGGACTGCTGCCGTTTCTATCAGCCTGACCCGGGGCCGAACGCCGGCCCCGCACGGCTCCGGGGGGGGGGTCGGGGGGAGCCTTACCGTGGGGGCGCCCGGCGGCGGCGGCGGCGGGTCCGGCCCGCCCCGGGGAGGGACCGGGTGCCCCGCTCCGCCCCGCGGAGGCTCAGCACGGCTCGGCTCGGCTCGGCACGGCACGGCTCGGCGATGGGCTACCCCGTGCTGCTGGCTTTGGCCGCGCTCCTGGCGCCCGCCGCCGCCTCGGCGGTGACAGCCCAAGGTACCGGGAGGGGATGGGGTGGCACGGCTCGGGTCAGCACGGCACGGCTCGGGTCGGCACGGCACGGCTCGGGTCGGCACGGCTCGCTGCGCCGCTCCGGGTGCTCGCCGGGCCCGATCTGCTCGGCCGGGGACGGGCTGGGGCGAGCCGGGCTGAGCCGAGCCGAGCCGTGCCGGGCTGGGGCGAGCCGGGCTAGGGCGAGCCGAGCCGGGCGAGCCGCCGCCATGCCGCTGTCCTCTCTCCCGCAGAGGAGCAGCTCTTCAAGGCCTGGATGCTGCAGGTAAAGCTCCGCTGCCGCCGGGGACCGAGCCGAGCCGAGCCGGGCCGGGAGCGGCTCCCCGGGGGCGCGGGGCCGGGGCGGCTCCGTGCGGGCCGGGGGCGGCTCGGGGGGCGCCCGGGGGCGGCTCCGGCTCGGGGGGCGCTGCCACTTGTGCGCCTCGTGGCAGAACGGGAGGCGCTACGGGCCGGCCGAGTACGGGCACCGGCTGCGGGTCTTCGTGGGCAACAAGCGGCGCATCGACGAGCACAACGCCGGCAACCACAGCTTCGAAAGTAGGAGCTGCCCCTGCCCCCGGCCTCGCCCCCCACCCCCCAGCGCCCTTCGTTGGTTAATAAAGCATTCCTCCTCCCTCCTTTTTTCATATAAGTGGGCCTCAACCAGTTCTCCGATCTGACCTTCACGGAGTTCAAGAAGATGTACCTGTGGAGAGAGCCCCAGGTGGGTTCATAGGGAGCCCGTGCCATGGGGGGCTCCGTGCCACGGGGGGCTCCGCGCCCACCCGAGGGCCAGCACCCCGTGGCTGTGTGACCCGAGCCCGCAGCCCTCCCGCCTTGCTCGTAGAACTGCTCGGCCACGAAGGGGAACTTCCTGCGCAGCTCGGGGCCGTATCCAGACTCCATTGACTGGAGGAAGAAAGGAAACTACGTGACACCCGTGAAAAACCAGGTGAGGAGCGGGAGCGATGGGCAGTGCAGCAGGAGCGGGCCTGCAGGGGAGAGCACCTCTGTGGGCTTTTTTACCAAGGGAGCCCCTCGGGACTGGGGTGGGAGGATGCTGCAGCCTCCCAGGTGGAGGCTGGGGGAGCGCTGTGCTCCTGCCGTGCCTCCTGCCCTGGCTGGTGACCCCGCTGAGCATTGCAGACCAGTTCCTCCCTGGTTCCTAATGCAGGGCCCCTGCGGGAGCTGCTGGACCTTTTCAACCACGGGGTGCCTGGAGTCAGCGATCGCAATTGCCACGGGAAAGCTGCTCTCCCTGGTAAGAGGGGTCCCTGCAGCGGGCAGAGCCCTGCAGCTGCATGAAACCAAGAGCTCTGTGTCCCTGGGGATGTGCCCATCGCTGTCCCTGCTCATGGCCTGAGTGCCCCGTTGCTCCCAGCCTCGGGCAGAGCCTTTCTCGGAGCAGGATGAGGCCACGGGGGCTGAGCATTGAGAGCAGCGCGGGGGGACACTCCTGAGCTCCTGGAGCCTTTCTGTTCTGAAGGGCCGGAAAGGCAGCAGCCGCTCAAGTGACATACCCGAGGGCTGGGTATTAGTGTTAAAAACAAACTTGACCTTTGGACGAGATCTCAGCCAGTGCCTGGGGGCCAGGCGGTGTCAGCAGGCCGGAGAAGGAAGGCGCCTTCCCCAGGGAGCCGCATTCCCCTCCTCTTCCTCCTCCCACTGCCTCGGGCAGCGCTGGCCCTGTCCAGAGGGGTGACTCCGGATCGCACCGGGGCTGCCTCCATAGGAGCAGCACCCAGACGTTGCCCATTGTGTGCGGTCTCCCTGGCTCTGAATGCGGTTGTTTGTATGTACACTGACACAAAAACCTTGTCTGCAGGCGGAGCAGCAGTTAGTTGATTGCGCTCAGGCTTTTAACAACCATGGCTGCAGCGGGTAAGTAAGCTGAAGTAGTGAAGAATAAACATGAGCATCTTGTGGTCCATGCTTGACAGCCTTCCTCAGGTGTTAGGATCCTTCCAGACCTTGAAATGTTTGTTTCTTAGAATCTTTGAAATGTTGTTTCCCCTGAGCTGGAATGTATCAGGGATAATGGTTTGGGGTTTTGTTTTGTTTCATTTTCTTGTTTTAATTTCACCCTCTCTGAAGGTTAGAATGTTTCACAAAGTCTCCAACACTTCCTAACTTCTGTTGTTCCTCCTCTTTATTAGTTTTTCTTCTGATACTTGTTTTTTTTTAACAGATACTAGTCACGAGTGCTGTGTAGCTAGGCTCTAACGTGCTTAGGGAAAGCAAGGGAAGTTTTATCTATTGCATTGCTCATGGGTCACGCATATCTCATGGCGCTGTAAGGACCCACAGAAACCTCTGCTTCCCCTTTGGTAAATTCCTACTGGTGCTGCTAGAAGCAGAAAAAAGGGCTTTCTGAAATCTTTTTTTTTCCTGTAAGATAAGTGGTCCCTGAGGAGTGCTCAGAGAGCTGAGAAAACCACTTTTGTGCATTTTCTCTTTTACATGACTCGTCGTTGCAAGCACACCCTGGTCATGCTCCCCTTTCCTTCCATCCCCACGTGTGCCCCACCAGCAGGGGGGCTCAGGGGGCTCCTGCCCGCCCCAGGCTGTGTCCTGGGGCCCTGGGAGCTGTGGGTCCTGGCTGCAGGCTGGGCACAGGTCACAGAAAACCTCCTCACAGGAGGAGAGGCCAAAGTCCCCCTGTGGTGGAGCTCAGTTAGCAGGGTTAGCAGTACGGCCTTGGCACAGTGGCCTCGTGTCTTGGGGCTCCTGTGTTGGCATTGTCCCCAGGGAGCCCTGAGAAGGAGGTGTTGGGTGTCTGTGCAGGCCCACGTGTAGGACTTTGCCCAGTAGTGGGACGGACTGGTTTGGGGCTCCCAGGTGGGGAGATGCTGTGGGAACAGACCAGAATCTGCACCTCAGAGGGTGCGGGATGCACGCTGCCCTTCCCTCGCTCCCTCTCCGTGTCTGTAGGGAGGTGCAGGAAGGTTTCTGGTGTGCTCTGCAGAAGCTGCCGCGTTGCCGTCCTAATTAATCTGCATGCTGGCTGTGTTGTTTTGCAGGGGCCTGCCAAGCCAAGCTTTCGAATACATAATGTATAACAAAGGGCTGATGGGGGAGGACGCCTACCCGTACCGGGCTGAGGTACTGCCGGGCAGCTGGGGCGCGTGTCTGCATCGGGGGGTGCAGAGGGGGCTCTGGCACTGACCGCTTTCCGTCTGCACAGAACGGCACGTGCAAGTTCCAGCCAGACAAGGCCATTGCGTTCGTCAAAGATGTTATCAACATCACGCAGGTAAGTCCCTGAGGGAGATGTTTCCAAACTTCAGGGCGTTCATTCACGCTGTGCCAGGCCTGACCTGGAAAGCGCTCGGCTGCCCCGAGGCGTGCTGCTCCCTGCAGGGTGTATGGGGCCTGGCTGACCCCATACAGGGCTGGCTCACCTCATCTCCAGCTCACGGGGTGTCTGCACCCACCTTCCCTCAGCAGGGCATGCACCCGCCAGGCTGCAGTGATCTCAGGCACCTATAAAGCACGCGACCAGCTCCAGTGCCTGCAGGGAGGTGTCTGAACAGGGCTGGGCAGCGTGGCTGCCTCTGAAAGCTGCTCTCCATCAGCTTGTGTTGCTTGGCAGGAAGACTTTGCATCCTGACTGCGCCTGTGCAGGCTACTAAAAGTCCCCTAAAAGTTCCGCTGCTCCCTTTTCTGAAGGTGGCACCAGTGGAGTGCTGCAGTCACGTACAGGTGCTAGGGCGTTTGCCTTGTTTCCACGGTGGGTGTGCCTCCAGAAAATAATAAATTATTGGTTCTTGTGTTTCAGTGCCCATAAGAGGCACATTTCTGCCCATGAGCAGAAAGCCAGGAATAGCCACTGTGCCCTGACTGCTGGTCCAGGGCATTGTGACTGGTCCCAGTTTAACCAGGAGATAAATGACCCTGGGATCTTCTTCTTGCAGTACGATGAGGCTGGCATGGTGGAAGCGGTGGGGAAGTACAACCCGGTGAGCTTTGCGTTTGAGGTGACGAGTAACTTCATGCACTACAGAAAAGGAGTCTATTCAAAGTGAGTGTTTCTGAGCCTGGAGGGTGAGAGGGAAGAGGGGCTGGAATTGCTCACATCGCCATTTCTCCTTCTTTGTGGCACTGGACACAGGGAATGGACTGTATTCTTGCATTTCCTTTTAAACAGAAAATTGGAAATATAAGCAAATTGAGCCTTAAAATGCTGATTTCCCAGGGGAAGCAGCATGAGGAAGAGGGAACAGCGTGCTTGCAGACAGTTTAGTCCTGGGAGCCCATCCAACCTCAAGGCCAGGCTGTGTTTGAAACACAGGTCTATAGCAAAGGCAAAAAGCTACTGAAAGGGCTGGTTAGTACACTTCAGAAAGACTTTGGAAGCTGATGGTGACAGGGTAGATTTCTGTTAGGCAAGAAATGGGAAAAGTGCATGTTTGGAGAGAACTAGAAAAATGCTTTAGGGTAATGAATCCCCAGTCACGTGGAACTGCAGGGAAAATTAAACGAAGAGTCTAAGCGTAAGCGATCTGCCCCAGGGAGCTGCAAGGGAAAGAGTAGGCAGTGTCGTGAATCCAAGTGGCTTTGCTGTTGCAATAAACGCAGTAAGTGTTTACTTTAAAAGGTTGACTGCGAGCAACAGGCAGACATAGGGTGTGAAAGCAGGGAGACAGTCAAGATACTTTGTAATAGGACTCCAGTTTAAGGAACACATCAAGTAAAGTTACCATGTCTCAGGTAGATTTAAAGTCAAAGTGTATAGAATAATTGGTGTCCCAGGGGTTTCAGCCTATGCTCCACAGACCAACTGTTAACGGATTCAAAAAGAGTAAATCTTTAGTGGTGGTTATTGATCTTTTAGTGATCTGCAATTTGAAATTGTGTAAAAACAGTATTTGTGGAGATGGGAGCATGTAGCTTGTGATGTCTTGATAGCAAGTCAGCAACTTTTATTGAGTGCAATTTAAAAACAGGAAGTGCAAAGGAAATACAAGAAAATGTGTAGTGAGATTGAGGAGCTCACTGTTGCTTGTGCAGCGTGTGAAATGCACTAAGAACTTCTGTTTTTTGTTGGAAAAATCCTTTTGCCTTTTTTGTGTGTGTGTGTGTGTTATAGGTTTTTCTTCTGTAACAATGTTGATGTTAATTCAGAACAAAAGGCCAGACCAGGTGCTAGAATCAAAGGTCCATATAGCCTAACAGCCTGGCCTCTCATACAGCCAGTAATAATTTCTCAGTGAGAAAACAGAGCTGTATCTCCTTTTTTTGTCATTCTTCCCTACTCGCCACAGCTGGAAGTTCAGAGTATCCATTAGTTCTTTTTGTAGTTTAAGTGCTGTCAAAAATGCTGGCTAACCCATGATTTTTCTTTTGCAGCCCACGATGTGAGCACACTCCCGACAAAGTGAACCATGCTGTCCTAGCTGTTGGGTATGGAGAAGAAAATGGGACTCCTTACTGGATCGTTAAGAACTCTTGGGGCCCTCTGTGGGGCATGGATGGGTAAGGAGGTCCCAGTATCTGGTAAAAGAATGTCACGTGCATGGGATTCCAGCTGCCCACGTGAGCTGCCAGGTCACCCTGATGCTCTCAGGCTGAAATTTCGCAGCTGTTTCATAATCTGTGAAAAGGCAGGTAAATCATCCGAGCCTTGGGAGTGAAGGAGAGCTGGTTCTAAAAACTGGTCTGGGGTGACTGGTTAGGCCAGGCCCTCAGATCAGCTTCTGGGAGTGCCGCTGTGCAGTTGATGCACCTGGCTGCTGCGGGAGCTGTGTGGTGGTGCAGTGCCTCTTCTGTGCTCACACAGCCAAAGAGGAACAGGTCGTGCTGCAAGTTCACTCCAGCTCCACAGTATCTTGTGTATTTCCAGGTGCAAGTGAAACTTTATAGTTGGGTGCTAGCTCACAGTACGGGGGGACAGGGAATGGAGTGGCATCTCCTGGTGACCTACTGGAGATAACAGCTCTGTGACACGTATCTGCTCTTTGCATTGGCATGAGAAAGGAACTCACACAACAGCAGTCACCGTATGTCAGTGTCAGGCATGCTGACTGCTGGAGGAGCACGAATACTCACTCATACCTGCTTGTTTCTCTTTCCAGGTATTTCCTTATCGAACGTGGCAAGAATATGTGTGGTCTTGCTGCTTGTGCATCTTACCCTATTCCCCAGGTGTAAGAGGAGAGCACAGGCTGGGGAAAGTGGATACAGAGAAAGGAATAATTGATCACGTGTGAATTTCTAAATGGTAGAATCAAGAAAGCAAGAAGAAGAAAGAAGTCTGCTGATATTTGTTAGGTGCAGATGGATTCCTTTGCTTGCACAAAGCTTCCTGTGGTAGGCAGATCCGTGCCCACTGTCCCTAGCCCAAACCAAGCATATTCCTGCCCTCACAGCCAGAACCCCCGGCTGCTGGTGGCGTTTGCTGGGCTCCCCGTGCTGAGGGGGGACAGATCCAGGAGCACACGAGGCACAAATGCCAGGCAGCCCCCGACGTCAGGGGGCTGTACCACAACCCCAGCCCTTCCCCGAGCCACTCATTTCTCAGTCAGCCGATGCAACTTTTTTAGGGACTTTTTTTTTTCTCTGAAGGCGATTTTTCCTTTCTCTAGAGAAAGACGAGTGCTGTGATTTTTAAGTTTTATACGTGTTCATTTAACGTTTTTAGTATTTCTGTAAAAGATGAACAAATGAGGCTATTTTAAGGAAAGCAGTGAAGGAAGGGATGATTTTCTTTTATCAATCAATCAATGAAGTAAAAACTTTATTGCCGTTTGACAACGCTCTTGTGAGAAGCCCTTTCACCAGCAGAGGGCACTTGTGCGTTGTGTGGTGCTGCCGCTGCCCTCGCTCCCACCTGCTACCGGGACGAATAAAAACCACCTCCACTTCCCCCTCGTTAACAGCTGTGTTAATTAATGAGCGCGGTCACGTGCATCACGAGATGCTGCGCTAACAGCGGAAGCGTTGCTTTCTGATCACGAACGCGGATTGAACGTGGTTGAAAAACAAACAAACGAACACAAAAAGGCCCCGTCAGGCCGACGGGCTCCGCGCGGCGCTCCCAAAACCCGGGGGACCTCCCCCCCCCCCCACATCACCCCGCGCCGCCATTTTGTGGAGGAGGCGGGCGGCGGGCGGGGCGAGTCCCGTCGCCATGGAGACGGCCCCGCCTTGTCGTCACTTCCGGCGCAGCGCTGCCGTCCAATGGGCAGGCGGGCGGCGGCTGCGCGCCCAATGCGAAGGGCGCGCGCGGCGTGGCGGGAGCGGGCGTCCCGCTGAGGCGAGGTGAGGGGCGGTGGCGGGGCCCTGAGGGGCCGTGAGGGGCCGCCCGGTGCCGCCATGGCGGCCGTGCCGCACAACAACCTGTGGGAGCAGCTGCAGCTGCACTCGGCCCGCGGCGCCCTCAGCAAGCAGCCGCCGCCAGCGCGGAGCCGGTCTGGGTGAGTACCGGGGAACGGCGGGGGGCGGCCGCCGGGCTGACTGACCGGGCCGACTGACCGCCTCACCGCCTCTCTTCCAGGGGCTTCACGTTCAAGCGGACCGCCCCGTGCGGCCGGGAGCGCAGCGGGAGCTCGGCGCTGCGGGACAAGGACGTGAACGCGGCGCCGGCCGGCGGGCAGCGCAGGAAGCCCGGGGAGCCCCTCACGGTCGGGGGCTGCGGCCCGGCCCCCGCCGCGCTCTGCCCCGGTCCCTGCCCGGTGCCCCGGCGCCCTGCCGAGGGGGTGATCGCGGCTGTCAGGAGGCCGCTGGCAGCTCCCGGCCGGGCTGGGGGTCCCGCTCCGCTTGGGGCCCCCCCCGTGGCGGTGGACGATGAGTGGGACGACATGGATGACTTCGACTTGTCGGGCATCGAGAAGCGGTTCTCCAAGCCTGCCCTTCTGTCCCCCAAAGGCCTGAGGGCCGCCCCCAAGGCTCCCCCGAGACCGAGCTCCTGTGCTGATAAGCTGCCCGGCACCGTGAATGGCGACACAGCATCCCCAAAACCTGGGGCATGGGAGCCCAAAGGAACGCCTCCCGCCGAGGAAGAGCAGCCCTCATCCCAGGGCTCTGTCGTCTGTCTTGGGGACTTGGTCCACTGTGACAGCAACAAGATTGTGGGCGAGGATCTTCAGGAGAATTTAGCTGCTGGCACGACTTTGGATGATGAGAGGGAAGAGGCTCACACAGGTAGCGGGCTATTTTAAAGCATCAGTGAACTAGAATGAAACATGTTTGTGTTTGCACACCTCAAGGCTTCATTTTTCAGAAATGTAGAATTTGTGAGCTCTCGGTGAAATCAGAGGGAGCTGCACACTCCTATCTGACAGTGGTCTTAGGCACGTGGGTTTCATGTTGGTAACTGTGCTTCGTAAATGTGCTGTGTTGCAGATAGTGCAGAACTGTCTCTGCAGCAGCAGGTAGCATGCTACCAGTGGAGGTGCAAGACTTTCCAGATGCCATTTCAGAAATAAGTACCAGTAATCTGCGGAGATGTTACAGAGGAAAAAAAAATATAAATAAATCTATAATTCAAACAAAAGAGATCTAAAATCAACTGATGCCTAAATGAAACAATGCGAAATATCAAACCAGGAAACGAGATCTAGGTTGATTTTTAAAAACAAGCAAACAAATGGGGGGGAAAAAAAAACACACACATCAATTATGACCAAAAAGTTCATGGCCATCAGTCAGTATGCATCTGTGGCGGTTCTCTGCTTCACTTAGTTTTTCTGTTTTAAGTTTCTTAGTTGTTATTGTTTGAAACTTTTGGTCCTTATTTTTGAAATTAATGTCTTTATGCAACTGATTAACACTGAATGGTGTTTTCTGACTATTTATTTGTTTGCTGTTTAAAAAGTCAGAAACTATATTAATCTATTGTTTTGAAATATGGCTAATAGTTTTTTCCTCTATTCCGTTGTGTTTCTGTTTATACCAGAAAGAGTTTTCAGTGTTACCTAACAATATCAATACACTTCTCTTTCAGCTACTAATGATAAAAGTGGTGGAAGCCAGAAGCTAAACAACAGTGAGAAAAACAGCCAACCAGAGGTGGATGAGATCAGCAATGAGCTGTTAGCAAACATTGAGCTTGAAGAGGATGATTACTTAGATGTAGTTCCGCCATCCCCTGAAGAAGAGCTGCCTTCCTGCTCACCATCTGTAAAAAGCATTAGGTAAAACAAACCTAACGGACAAAGCTGACTATTGTTAGGATGATTTTTTAAAACTAACAAAAAAATATGAAACTAGTGCTTGTTAAAAAGTTACCATTTGAGTTGGTTTTGACTACTTCTTGCTTGGCAGGTTAGCAGTTGACAGCTGCTATTAATGTCTTCTGAAACACCTTAAACATTGGTCGTAACAAATGTGGCTTTTGCTTCAGAAAAAGCAGAGTGATTTTTCCTGTCATAGTGAGAGAAAGAAAAATATTGAAATGAGTCTGTACAAATTGGCACGTAACAGTTAGATGTTAGCTTACTGATGGTACTTAGATGAGAAATTTTTCTTTTATACTCAAATGCTGCTAGTCCAAAAGATAAAGTTCTTTTATGGATTTTTGTAAGGTGTCTGTAAATCCAATGCATTTCTATATTTTAATGACTTTTTGTTTTAATGTTAGTAATATTTTCAAAGAATCTCCTACTGGTGGAAGATCAATAGCTAATGGCATTGAGTCTAAGCTTGAGAAGATTACAGCAAAACAGCCTGTTGCTGAAAGTGATCCTAGGGCAGAGGACGCAGGTACGTGAAATAATTTAAAATCTTTAAATGCATTAGGTTTTGGCGATGGTTTGCAACTTCTTGTTCTCTGATGTATCCCATGTAATCTGAGAGCCAAAAAAAATAGTGTTACTCTTTGCTGAAGTATGCTCTGACTTTGCAGATGAAGGCCCACATTTGGAACAGGAACTCTACAGCGTCATGGATGATATTTGTAAGCTGGTAGATGCCATTCCTATTCATGAGCTGAAGTCTCTGTCATGTGCAAAAGAACTACTTCAGCAAAGGGATCTCCGGTACGTCTCAATAAATGGTATTTCTTATTGCCATGTTCTGTATGAAACCATATCACGCCTGTAGGTGTCTCCATCACACTGAAAACAGTACAGAAAGTTTTTTTTTTTTTTTTTTTTTTTTTTTAATAAAAAGCCTTAAATAACTGACCAAATAAAGTTTTAGAAAAAAATCCAAAGACTTCCTGGCAGAATCCTGGAATTGTTAATGCTTTCAGAAGAAATAATCCGATTCCGTGTTCAAGCTGAGGCACAGGTAGTGCTGTATCCTTTTCTCTGGAAGGTAACTCTCACCAGGTGCTTCTGAAGAAGCAGGGTGATGCGATATAATCTGCTAAGTGTCATCCTGATTTCTTGTAACCTGAGGCATTAATTTAATATTCTCTCTGTGAGACTCACCATCCCTGACAGTAGTGATTTGTGACTTCTGCTAGTATCTGCATATCTGTCATCTTTCAATTTGAGCGGTGCTACTACAGGCTGCCTCCTCCTGTATGATTTGGTGACACAATGCATAGACAAAAAACAGAGATCTGGCAGTTTGGTTTGTGTTCTTATTGGGCTGGAACAGTGCTTTTTTCTAAACATTCTTGGTAAAACTATTTTTTTCTATTATTACTGTAGTCAGTGATGATCTTCAGAAAGTACAGAAAAACATGATTTGTTTCAAGCATATTTTTTACTTCTTTAACTTTGGGTTTGTGCCTTTAAGAACTTTATGCTCTGTGTTGCCTGAATCAGTTCTTCACTATTAAGAATTCCTTTAATACCTGTGGTGAACGCATATTTATTTTGTAATTATTGTGTTCAGCTGAATTCTGGTATTATTCTCTCTTCCCTAGATTTGTTTGAAGTATTTTGAAAATATAGAATTACAATATCCTGAGTTGGACAAAAAAACAATGTAACCAACATGTGTTAATATTTTAAATAGGAAGGGAGAGACAAAAATGTTTAATGTATGTTGTATAAAGGGATATATCAGTGCTTGTGACTTAAATGTTCATTTTCATTCTTCCTTCCTTTGCCATCTCTTTCAGGAGAAAATTGTTAGCTAGTTCTGTCACTTTGAACACAAGTAGCACAAAAACCACTTTTCCTAGAAACTGGAAGGCGTGTGTGCAACAAGACTCTTCTGCGCGTTCTGGCACTGCTTTGTGTTCTGGCCCTAACAGGAGTTCTGTCAGAAACTCACCCAAATCTACAAATCTTTCATCTACGCTTTCCGGGACTGTTAATTCAAGCAATTTTTCTACAGAAAATAATCAAACACTTGATGACTTGGCTACCTCTTATGCTTCAAAGCAAACTGCTCAGGAGATCATCTGCCTAGAAACTGCAGAACTTTCTTCTTCCAAGCTGAACAGCAAAGACAGAACTTCTCTCAGCCATCCCTCAGAGATGTCTTTCAACAATAGCTGGTGTGAAAAAACAGTGGTGAGAAATGGTGAACACTGGCATCTTCCAGAGAGGCCCATTACGAGCACTGCTCTGAAAGGTCCGAGCAAAGCCCCTGCTGGCACTCCTGCATCAGAGCGTTTAGATGCGAATGATCCAGACTTTGATCTCGATAACTTTGATATTGATGATTTTGATGAGGGCTGGGAGGAGAATTCAGTGACTGTTTCGGCACCTGAAACACCATCTACGCCATTGTATCAGCCACTCAGGGAAGGGCCACCTGCCAAATCCTTGCTCTCAAAGATCATCTCCACAGCCAAAGGATCTTCTCTTGCATCAAATCCTGTTGCTCCAAAGTCAAGCTTCTTGACGGCAACAAAGAACCAAACAGGTAAATTTATGCGAATGAGGATTACTGTTTTTTCTTTTTAATTTGTGTGTGTTTATGCTAAGTCTAAGACCAAGTAACTTACTGTAGATGACATCAGTGCCTTTTTGTTCGTGTTGAAATTTGTTTTTATTTCTCTTTGTAAAGATGACATTGCAGAATCTTTTTCCTCTCTTTTTCTCCTCAGAGTGTTGCCAGATTTGAATATTTATTTGCCATGTAGGTTGCAGACTGCTGGGGAGATCAAGCTGCTAAAATTGGAAACTGGAATGCTTCTGTGGTTTAATTAAATGACTTTGCAGTTGCTAATTTAACGCTGTACAATAGTCTTAGCTGCTTATAGAAAACATTTAAATTTGGGTACTTGGTGAAGTAAACCTAACCCCTCTGGTGCACGAGTGTAGGTCAGTATTTCCAATTCTTGTAGGAACGGGGAGGTAAATGCAGAGGTGTATTCAGTCATGCAGGTTCACTGTCTGAATAGGCACACTTCTGCTGCTGATGCAGCTGGCCTCTAATTAATACTAGTTAAATACAGGGAGAATATTAATAGTTTTTCATGGTAGAGATAAAGTTTTACAGCATAAGACTATGCATTTTATACAGTTGTGGCCAAGTTTGTTTAAAAAAAAAATGAGATTAGTGTATAATCAAAATTCATACTTTAGCCAGCCTTAATTTCTAGTTGTATGCATTTTCATTTATTTATATTAATTTACAATTTTAATTTAGAAGGTTTAAAGGGTTGAAGTGTTGGCTAAGCAGTCTGTTACACTGAGGGAGTTTTGTGTTGAAAGAGATAAAAGTACAATTTGGTATTGGAACTTATTTTAAGAATATTTTCTCTGTCTACTAGAGCCACTGGTTAATAACCCCGCACTAGAACGTTTCAGGGGTATGAGATTTTCCCACTCTGAAGAAATGATGACTATATTTCACAGAAAGTTTGGTTTGCACACTTTCCGGACGAATCAGCTGGAGGCCATCAATGCTGCTCTTCTGGGAGAAGATTGTTTCATCCTAATGCCCACTGGTATGTATCTACAAACATCACACGGCTGCGGGCTTTTGAGGTCTGACATGCATTAGAGAAATAAAGAGCTGTCGTTCCTTTTGGAAGGCTCATGACAAACTATTCTTTCTCTGTGCCTTTATGGAGGTTTTGCTAAATTGTGCTGCTTGAATTCTGTAGCAACAGGATTTCTGGAATTCTGAATGCACTCGGGTATTTTGAATAAGGTGATTAAATTTCACTCTTCCATAAGGTATCACGTGACAACTCTTCCTTCACCTACAGGTAGCATCTTAAGGACTCATTGGTAAAAGTTTATTTCTTAAAGCACTGTTAAATGCAAAGTAAGAAACAGGACTATTTTCTTCTGCTCTTTCTCTGCCCTGTCTCCCTTTCCTCTTGATACCTAATACTTGTTGCATACTGTTTAATTCTTACAGGTGGTGGTAAAAGTTTGTGCTACCAATTACCTGCTTGTGTCTCTGCTGGAGTCACTATTGTTATTTCTCCGCTGAGATCGCTGATAATAGATCAAGTTCAGAAGCTGAATACTTTAGATGTAAGTTCAAACAAGTTATTTAATTAAACTGCAGATAAGTGGACTAGAAATCTGAAATGTTACAATAAATCTTGTATGTCTCAGATATAAACTACAAAAAATAATTAATGTAAGCTGTGAAGGCACACCTGTTAAAGTTGTCTAGGAAATCTACATTAGATGAACTAGAACATATGTGCAGTCTACCTCATCAATTTGTTGATGCTCATGTATTTGTTGTTGAAGCTTAGTTTTCAAGAAGATGTACCTGATTCTCAGATTCTAAGTGTAGTGTTTAGACAAGTAAATAGAAGTAGGCTGGGACTGTAGAAGAAGCGAGCACTAATAATTCCTGAGGTACAAGGGTTCTGAGGATGCTAATCGTTTCTGGATAGAATAGAATTTGGTTTATGATCTTTTGGCTTTATCATCAGAAAGATTATGCAATGGCTCCTGTACAGCAGGGATTCAAATGCAGTCTGTAAAAACACTTTCAGTGCTTTCTTGTGTAATGTTCCCTAAGGGTAGTAAATGGATATACTTTTTACCTGCTTTATAACCAGTTATAGGACTAGCATTTGAGGATACTTTCATTTTGCACATATTAAAACCTAATATTATTTTTTACAGATTGCCGCAACATACTTGACTGGTGATAGAACAGATACTGATGCTTCGAACATATATATGCAATTGTCAAAAAAAGATCCTGTAATAAAACTTCTGTATGTCACCCCTGAGAAGGTTTGTACTCAATCCGAATTGTAAAGTCCTGGAGGCAACAAGAGGAGGATTGCTGTAGGAATAAAAGGGAAACAGAGTAGGCTTCTTGGGGAAAAAAAAAAAAAGTGTGAAATATTTTGAATAGAATTTAGTAAGTCTCTACATGGATGCAACTAAGTTCAGTCAGTAATTAACCAAGAATGAAAACTGAGTGTAACGTCTGCAAAATTTAAACTCTTAAAGCAAAAACACTGTGTGTAGCATCTTCAATATATCATAGCATGTACTAGTGGCTGTCGGAATCTAGGCTACTCTGAACGTGGTACTACAGGGTAGAAACATGTAACTACCAAGCTGGCAGGTGACCATCAAAAGCCCGTCTTGTAGTTAACTGTATGCTGCCTTTAGAAATGGTGTTCCACAAGAGCATTGCGAGAGGGAACTACTTAGTGTGCTGAGTGTTTCTTCCTACAGCTTTGCCTTTCCCTGTCTTCTATGACATAAGTCATTTAAATTCAATCAGATTATTGGACCTCTGGGTAGCTGATCCTAGAGCTTTATGGCAATCCCACATCAGCTGCTTCATTGTCAATTAAAATAAAGGTGATTGCCATCACCTTTATGCCTTCAGGCTTTACCTGTGCAGTCCAGATGAACTTTGCAGTACAGAACAATTGTTTCTGCAGTCTTAGCTAGGGTGACACTTGGCTTTGTTTCCTTTCTAATGCCTCTGGTGGGTGTTTACCTAGGTCTGTGCAAGCAACCGACTGATGGCAGCCCTGGAAAATCTTTACAACCGGAAACTCCTAGCACGTTTTGTCATTGATGAGGCCCACTGTGTCAGCCAGGTGAAAACCTTGATTTGTTTTTCACAATGGCAAAATCTTAGTTGGAGCATCATACTCAGTTATTTTTCAATTTTGTTTTTTTAACTAGTGGGGTCACGATTTTCGGAAAGACTACAAACGCCTGAACATGCTCCGCAAAAAGTTTCGCTCTGTTCCTATGATGGCTCTGACTGCCACTGCTAACCCAAGAGTACAAAAGGATATTCAGAATCAGCTTGAGATGCTAAGACCACAAGTGTAAGTTGTCCAGCAGTTTATTGAAACAATTTGAGCTGCGGAATATTTGAATGGAAAACTCAGGAAAGCGAGAAATGCGTTAGAGGTCCATCTGGAACGCTTACGTAGATGTATCAGATTAAATTCCGTGCGCACATTCTCATTTAATCAGACTTAAATGTAGATTATTTTAATAATAATAAATCTTGCCAAACTCTTCCTTATTTGATTAAGGAAGCTGTAAGTGTGCAAGCTACATGTTAGAGTGCATTTCATGAGAGTGCTGGAAAATCCAGAAGCAGGAAGAGTTTTTTAGTTAACATTGACAGTAACTTAGATTATGAGTTACTATTGGGTCTGGATCACATTTTAACATTTTCAGTGTACCTGATGGAAAAGTAAAGCACTCTGACTTTTCTTTTTTAATTTTAGAAATACTGTTTTGTTGAATTCTTTAAAAAAATTTAGAAATCTGTATGAATGTTAGAATGACAAGCATTTCTTCCATGCTGACTTCCACAGTGCAATGTAGCTTTCTTTATTTTCCAGCCATGGGAAAAACAGAAATTTTAGACCCAAAGTGTGAGTGATGTGAGGATAGTGCAACAGTAATTTCTGTGCAGGTAACACAGGACTAGTAGTAGTTACTTGAATTTGAGACATTCCAGTCAATTCCTAGCTTGTTGAATGGACTACTACTACTGCACTCATACAACTGGTGAGTACCAATAAGATGTCTTGTTTTTAGGTTTACAATGAGCTTCAACAGGCATAACTTGAAATACGATGTATTGCCCAAGAAGCCAAAGAGGGTGGCAATGGATTGCTTGGAATGGATTAAAAAATATCATCCGTGTGAGTACTGAGCAATGTAGTGTGCTCCTATGCATTTTTATGAACTACTTTATAAAAGCTTTTCCTGCCTTTACAATACAATATATATAGTTTAAAAAAAAAAAAAAAAAAAAAGCCTTGTGCCTTTTTCAGGCTACTCGTACATTTACAGAAACAAGTAGGAGGAAAAATATTGCTGATAATGAGAATCAGATTTACAGACATCCTAAACTTGAGAGTTCAAGATAAGACGAAAAAGGAAATTATGGTAGTGCTCTGAGTAACCTGTCTGGAGGTTGCCATGCCTTTTAGTGTCATCTAATACCCATAGAGTTGTAATAGTTTAATTCTGTTTGTCTGTGCTTATCTGTGGTTCCCCTTAATCATATCTTTTGTGAGCCATATCTGTCTCTGCTCTCATTTTGGAGTCCTGCTCCTCCTGCTGTTGGAAGCTGACTACATGAAGCTCCCTTCATAGCTTCTCTAGTGAAGTAACCTAGTAAACAAGTGAGGAATTGAATGAGGAGAAACTAACTAAACCATCTGATATTAACAAACTTTGCTTTTTTGAGCAGTTACCCATTTTTCCCTTATTGGAATCAATGTAAGTGTAATGTGCTATTTTCTCTGACACAGGTATGACTGTTACAGCTTTGTTCCCTATCACCTGCTTTATTCTAGCACATCTCTTATATTCGCAGATGACTCTGGAATAATTTACTGCCTTTCCCGTCACGAGTGTGACACAACTGCAGCCATTCTGCAGAAGGAAGGTCTTTCTGCACTTGCCTATCATGCTGGCCTCACTGACTCCAACAGAGATCTTGTGCAAAAGAAATGGATTAATCAGGATGGATGCCAGGTAAAAGAAAAGCAGCTGGGGAAGGCGGAGGGGAAGGAAGTATTTAGAGGAAAGTATTTAGCGGAAGGAAGAATTTAGAACACTTGTATTGCTCTTGGCCTAGTAAAGGAAAACAAAGTTGTGTAACATTATTGCAAAATCAGATGCAGGGTTAAATAACTGATCATAAGAGAGCAGTCCAAACATGTCAGTCGTCTTTTCATTGTGACTTTTACAAATCAAAGACTGCAGTACTGCACCAAGGTATGATACTCTGGGAATAAGGAACTGAGCTGTGCAAGGCTTCTGAAACAGTCCTAGGTACACTTGCTGAATTGTATTTTGAGATTCTCAAATTTGGAGTTTTCCCTCTATGGCAAAAGGGTCTTCTAAAAGAAGAAGAGAGAGACTTCTTCTATTCTGTACTTGTCTTGCAGGGTTCCAATTGAAATTCTCTGTTCTGCATAATTTCATAAGCCTGATAACATGCCTATTTTTGGTGCAGAGTACTGCACGAGTGATTTTCGTAACTCTGCATAACAAAGTGTGATTTCTTCTAGGTTATATGTGCAACAATTGCCTTTGGAATGGGCATAGATAAACCTGATGTACGCTATGTTATCCATGCTTCCCTTCCTAAATCTGTAGAAGGTTACTATCAGGAGTCTGGCAGGGCTGGACGAGATGGTGAAATGTCTCACTGTCTGCTCTTCTACAGCTACAGTGATGTAACCAGACTTAGAAGACTAATACTAAGTAAGTGATTTTTTTTTTTTTTTTATTTGGAGCTTAATTGAGACAATAGTAAAGAAGTCACTTAGTTGCTGGTTTCTGTTTCAGTTAGGCTGAGTTATTTTCTCACTTAAAAGTGAGATGGTGTATGGCATTGCAAAGATGGGAGAACTGTGCACCTTTGTTTTATTATTTACCTGAATGATTTTCTGTAGTGAAAGATTTTTATTACTTACGCTTAGTTCTAGTCAAAGCCATTTTTCTTTATACGTATTTATCTCTTGATTTTTATCATTATAAATTTTTCTCCATTCTTTAAAGCTTGAGAGGTAAAATCTGGTTTAGGTTAGTTCTGTACTAAACTACTTGTCCTTTTTTAAGCAACAGAATATTATGTTTTGTCTTTTTGTCTATCTGATAATACATAAAAAGACAGAAGTGAAGATAAAATAAATATGATTGAACTTATTGCATTTCAGTGGAGAAAGACGGAAACAGTCACACGAGAGAAACCCACTTTAACAACCTGTACAGTATGGTTCATTACTGTGAGAATGTAGTTGATTGCCGGAGAATTCAGCTGTTGGCCTACTTCGGGGAAACTAATTTTAACCCGAACTTTTGTAAAGATCACCCAGAAGTAATTTGTGATAACTGCAGTAGAAAGAAGGTAAAAATCTGTTCTTATTTACAGTGCTGTTAAACTGATCTTGTATTTTGCTGCATTTGAATAACGGTAACATTACACTTGGGAAGGTAAATAGAGAAAATGAGTAAGATGTCTTGTGGTTTTGTGATGCTGAGTGCTCTGAATTATTTTCAGGGTTTAAATGAGAGTATAATTACAAAACTATCCGCAGACTTATGCTATGTATGTTTCAGCCTGGGTTGACTAGCGAGGTATAAAGATGTCCCTTAGTGTTGCTTTTTGGCCACTGTGCTTATTGGAGACAGGAACTAATATAACATCAGCTGGAATGGCTCTGATGTTGGCTATCAGTGGCTATGATGGCTATACCTGATGATGCTTCTCCAGCCAATGTTTGTAGCATTACCCTATACATAGAATCATAGAAAACAGTATGTCTGTGATTGTAACAAAAATTGACTAGAATAATGCCTATTTTGTCCAGCCTTCTCATTTTAATGTGTGTAGAAAGCATAAGTTCTAGTGCATGGCAGCAAAAAATTACAGGAATGTTTTGCAAACAATTTACCTTGATCATCGGTACTGACTCAGCAATCTTGCAGCTCTTTGTATAGAATTAACACACTAAAGGCTACATACAGTCAGCTGGTATGTCTCTTGTCTTGCATTTTTCAGAGCTATATCTAAGCTATGCCTATACTCCATCACTGTAGCTGTACTAACTAGCAAATCACTATTTCTGTGTTTGGGACAAAATGAATTCATGACTGGAAAAAGCTCAATAGTGAAAAACAAGGTTGTCAGTGACACAATCTGCATTAGGATAGAACCACATCTGGTTGTTTCCTAATCAAGTCTATTTTAATAGGATTACAAATCAAGAAATGTAACCGAGGAAGTGAAAAGCATTATAAGATTTGTACAGCAACATTGCGGACAAATGAGAGGAATGAATGCAAAGAGAAATGCAGGTTCTGGAAGATACACACTGAATATGATGGTAGACATTTTCTTAGGTAAGTATTGTTTTCCCAGAAACAAGACCTAAATACACATGGTGCATAAACGCCTGATGATCAGGAGGTCTTTGTAATACCAGCAGTGGTTTAAAATAATATATATTTGGCAAAATTATTCTTCCCAGGAACCTCTTGATGGTTAAATGATTGAAAATAAACGAGACTAAAGCTTTAATCTCTTTCAGGTTGCTATAGCGATAATATTAGTTTTCTGCTGGTGCTTGGACTTTCTGGTCCTTGCATGCTGTGTGTGTGCATACGCGCTCAAACCATGGAATACTCTTGGGAGTCTTCGATGAGTTTATAAGCACATGCCTGTGAAGGCGCTCTAATTGCAGGCTAATCCTCTGCCTTCTGTTGCACAGGTACAAAGAGTGCGAAGATTCAGTCTGGAATATTCGGGAACGGGGCTGCGTACTCAAGGCATAATGTGGAAAGACTATTTAGAAAACTGGTATTGGACAAGATTCTGGATGAAGACTTGTATATTACAGCTAATGACCAAGCTGTAGCTTATGTAATTCTAGGAGAGCGAGCACAGGCTGTGCTAAACGGATCACTGCAGGTGAGCAACATTCTTTTTCCCTTGAACATACTGTTTTAAGGAATATGCTGCAGTTTTTGTGCAGCATATACCTTGTGATTTTTTTTAACATAGTTTGAGTACCCACTGAAGTACAGTTACTGATCTTTAGTAAATTCATGGAGCAGAATCTGACAATCATGACTTGCAGTCCAGTGTTCTAATTGTAATGTCATGAAGCAAAAGGTGAGTTTGAGAGTACTGGAGAGGGTTAAATCTTCCTGTTCATTCTCATTCTGCTTGATTCCATCATGACAAGAATGCAACGTTCTGGGACTGTTCAGCCTGGAGAAGAGGAGGCTCAGAAGGGGTCATATTAATGTCTATACCGGAAGGGAGGGTGCAAAGAGGACAGAGCCAGGCTCTTCTCAGTAGGGCCCAGTGCCAGGAGGAGGCAGTGGGCACAAACTGAAACACGAGAGGTTCCGTCTAATCATCAGGAAGCACTTCCTTACTGGGCAGGTGACTGAGTAGGGGAATGGGTTGCCCAGAAAGCTTGTGAAGTCTCCTTGTTGAAGACCTACAGAAGTCGGGAATGTGGTCCAGGGCAAGCTGCTCCTGTTGGCCCTGTTTGAGCTTGAGGACTGGCCCAGGTGACCTCCAGAGGTCCCTTCCAACCTCTGCCATTCTGTGATTCTGACCAACACAGGAAGTGCTAGCAAAGGAGAAAAAAAAAAAAAAAAAAAGGAACAGCACTACTTTATTCTGCATTTTATGCTCTATTTTTTTCCAGCCATTGATGCTCTCTGAAAGAAAATGCACTCCTCCAAGAAGGTCATGAAACCAGTCTCAGAATTGCTTGAGGCAGTACCTCCTCTGCATTAGTGCTGTGTTTGGAGAAGAGGAGAGCCCTCAGCAATAGACCTAGTGACCTCTGTTTAAAGCTAGCTGTGTATTGCTTTCACAGGGCTTTTTCCTGTGTTGTGTAGACTTGCTTTGCTTGTTCTTTGTAGAAGAAACTTACAGGTGGTTGAGAATGGGTGCTTTATCAACTGGCCTGTAAAAAAGATCACTTTAAAAATGTGTACTGGGTAAACAGCTTTTTTTGGTCCATCAGAGAATACTTTTGGTTTCTTTCACTCTTCTTCTGTGTCATCAATCTATGCTCTAATTACTGCTCTGCAGCAGCTCCCCTGACAGAAGGTATTGATCGGCTTATCTTAACAGGTGGAATTTCATGAAACGGAAAGTGCCAGTGCCATTAGAAAACAAAGGGCTTCTGTGACAAAAATGTCACAGCGGGAAGAGATGGTTAAAAAGTGCCTCAGCGAACTTACAGATACATGCAAAACTCTTGGGAAAGTCTTTGATGTGCATTACTTCAATATTTTCAGTACTTCAACTCTAAAGAAAATAGCAGGTAATGTCAACTGGTTGTTAACCCCCTGTAGGCAGTAGGCTGCATGTGCAACTGCAGCCTTTTCTGAGAGAAAATCTAGTTTCCTAAAGTTTGGAGAGAGACAGTTTGCCTATACGCAGCTGAGTGAATCCCATGCAAGTAGCATATGCAGCATAGATTCCCCTGGGGTGTACTAACCAGCTAGAAGTAAATATGTGTATAAAAAAAGGCTTGCTTCCCTGGGAAATTAGTGGGCACCGTGGCACGAAAAGGAATGGATTTTCTCCAGAATGTTCTACTGCGATCTGCATTAAAAAGTTACTTTGCTGTGTCTAACTGGTGCTTTGTTACGTTACAGAAACCTTGTCTTCTGACGTGGAGGTTTTGCTGCAGATAGATGGTGTCACTGAAGATAAACTGGAAAAATACGGCGCAGAAATAATTAAAGTGATGGATAAGTACTCTGAATGGACCGTGCCAGGTTTGGTATTCTTTGCACTAAATGTGTGTGCTCCTATATATTCCTTTTCCCTCCTTCTCTGTATAAAAGTTCCCCTGAAAAGTCACCTGGTTTTAAACACAATCACTGTTTCTTCGAGTTCAATGAAAAGGGAGAAATTTCACATTCTCAGAACATACAAAGATCTTCTCACTGGTTAAATTCGGCATAGTTCTGAAAGTCTTTCCCTTTTTCTGTTTAAGCATACTGCTGCACTCCTTCCCTGTTAGTTATTGGGGCTTATGTAATGTACTTAGACAGAGATTTCAGGGCATTCAGGTTAAAAATCTTGCCCCTCCCCTGCATATTTTTCCATCTGAATCTACAATGTACTGGGTAGTGCTGTAGCCTGGCAGACCATCAGTAACAACTGCCTTTTAGTTTTCACAGTAACTGAGATCAGCAAGTCCAAGTCTGCACTTGCTAGCTCCTGCTGAAATGTGAAGAACTTTCAAAACTAGATGGAGGGGGCAAAAAAAAAAAAAAAAAAAAAGGCTAGCAAGTCAGTATGCCAGTACTTTACAGACCCTTTTACAGCTCTTAACCTTATGCACAGAGTTCAGCTCAGTGGAGAATTAAGCCATGAGACTGGTAAACGTGGCAGTGTCATGTGAGCATAGCGTAGTCTCTGTTGTAATTAGAATATTTTATATATCTTGGCCATCCATTTAAAAGTGATCCTTAGTTATGTTTAAGGAGGCTGTGTTTTCATATGCTGCAATGTGAATAAATTCATGTCTACAAACCTCACTTAAGTGTTTCATTTGACTGCCTGTGCAAAGAATCATGTCCTTCTTGCTTACAACTGATTGAGGAGGAGCTCTCAGCTGTCTGAGCCTTTCAGCGTCTCCTGGTGCTGTTTTAAAAACAAGTGCTGTATTTGAGTTTATTATTTATGGTATATTCCCTGTGTCAGCTGGAAAGAATTATGGAAGAGAGTGTAAAGGCAGAAAGCTCAGTGCTACCAAAATAGTTTAGAAAAAAAGCCAAGCTAGTGAAAATAGGGCTAGTCTTCCCTCTTTTTTTTTTTTTTTTTTTTTTTTTTTAAATCATGATGAGGTAAACCAAAACTTCCTTCTGTCTGTCTGTGCTTTACAACAACCTAAGAAATGCCTCTAGCTGAGCCTGGAGCATCACCAGGAGGACTGTGGTTCAAGGAGTATTTGAATGGCAAGGACAGAAGTTTGGCGCAAATAGCGTGCTCTAGCTGACAGTTCTGGCTGCCCCAGGCAATGTTTTGATTTCATTAGTTTTAATTCATCGTCTGTCTGCAGAAGATGCTGCCTGCCAAAGTGTGGACACAGCTGCGGGGAGTACTGGCACACCTGAGAGTGAGGAAGAAGCAGGAGATGTAGTTACAACCTCAAGCTATTTTTGCAATAATGCAAACCAAAGAAGGAAAAGGAAAAGGCCGCCAAACTTCAGAGAATCCAAGAAGAAAAAGACAAGCAGTGCTGGTAGCCAGCAGTTTCGTCCCAAAGGGTATGTTGCTTGTGATCAGTTTAACTTTTTTTTTTTTCCTGAGATGATGATGATCCCAGAACTGCACTGTTGTCCTAGTGCATTTTCTTAAGTAATTGTATGGGTTTATGTATGTTAGTCAATCAAATACTAGACTTTAAAAATTAATTCAATATCAGTTTCAGGCTTCTCAGCAGGGGGTGTACCACTACACTGCTTCCACTACTGCCAACGTGCTCTTGCTTACCTTTGCCATTTCTGTGGTGGGGTATTGGTATTCCTCAAACTAACGTGTCAAGCTTATAGCAGGAGCAGAATTTGCTGCAAAAATAAGCCATAATTTTATGATGTCCCTTTCCACTGTCTGAAATCTCAGTATGCAGGGCAAAGTAGAGGTACGTTCTCAATGTACCTTCATACTAACATTCACCTGTAATTAGACTATGTGACTGCACTGGAACCAAACTTCAGCTTTATTTTTTTCTTAATTGGCTTGACCATTTTCTCCATGCAGTACAAGCTCTGAAAGCGTGGAGCTTTCTTGCCTTATCCTGCTGGGCTGGTTGTGAAGTGCAAATATAGCCTTGCTTCTGTTATTCTTAAATCTATGCAAATTCACAGTGGTAACATAGTTTATGGTATCATGCACAAAAGGAAGCATAGTTGGCAACTTAACAGAGTCTATATGAAGAACACCTGTTTAAAACTTTATTTTACACTTCTGTTACAAAGAAGTGTTTTAAGGTATTTCACAGCTTGTCAGCAAAGAATTTACGTTGCTTGCTTTCCAGAATAAGCTAAAATATAATGGTAGTTCTTTCAAAACTCCTAGAGCAGTGTCAGTGGTAAAATGGACATGTTAAGTGTTGGAAAATTGGCTTGCAGTCCTTTGTTAATTCAGAATTTAGCACTGAATGTCACATGTTTGAGTCCAGGATCCTGGTTGGTCTTGAGCTTCTAAGGCAGCTCAGCTTTTCCTTGCTTTTTTCTGTCTTGTTTTTTTTTTTTTTTTTTTTTTTTTTTTTTTTTTTTTTTTGTTTTTTTTTTTAGGAAATAGCAGTTCCAGCTCAGTATGTTTTATTCCTTTGCTTTCCATCTTCCCATCTACCTAAAATATTAGTAATTAAATGCTGACCCTGAAGTGTCATTTAATGTTGATACTCTAATTAGATTAATAGGAGTTAGGTCGGTTTAGCATTCTGTGTTCATATTTCAGGCTGCTTCTTGCCCTTAGGCAGATGTCAGAGCAACAGCTACACTAAATTTACATTTCAAAGGTATTCTTGCAGCCATGTGTATTTAAAAAAAGGTTCAAAAAAATGTAGTTGTCTAGAACATCTTACATGGTGTGCAACTGTATAAATACACCACGGGTAGGGAATGTGGCAAGTAAATCAAATGTTCGACACAATGTTGTAATTTCTCTCTAAATCTTGCAGCGGTTACAGCAAGTACCGAAGGACCAAAAAGCCATCCAACTCTAAGACTTCACCTTCATCTGGCTACAGCTCAGCGTCGTACAGCGTTAGTGCCACACAAGGAACTGTTGGAAAGCTGGGGATTATGGCACCACCAAAGCCGAAAAACAGGCAATTCCTTCAGCCTTCATATTCACTATTGTAACTAGGAAAGTGTAAATACTGTATAAAAGCATGCCATGAAGCTGTAATCATTGTTTATAAATCTTTATTTGATTTGCTGAACTTTCTTAGATTTGTACACCTGTGAAGTCCAAAATTTCATGTTAAATAAATATTTTTAAACTCATAAATTTTTCAGACCTTTTTTCTACTACAAATATGAGTTCTGACTCGTTCTAGATGCCCTACTGTTTCAGGGAAAATAATCCCTGTAAGCCTGCATTAAAGCTACCCTCCAGGATACACTTGAGATCACGAATCAAAAGCAGTTACTGGAACTGTGAATCCCAGAGTTGTGGTTGCCTCTGTTCTTCTCCCTTGCTAGACATCTAAGTAATTTAGAGCTACATAGCAGAGGAGTTCTGAGAATTTAAGTCTTGGGATGTTAACCTGACATATAAAATACGATTAACAGCTGTAAGCTTCCTTTTTTTTTCCCCAGATACTGGGGCTGGAGTGTCTGCTGAAGCGCCGAGTGCTGTCCTAGGTGTACTCTTTTAGATATCCTGTTTGTTTGTTTTTACACCGTGGAGCTGTGTTATCATCATGGCTGTGATAAGGGCATTTGATGTGCCCTTCTTTCACCTTCTTGCCTTGCACAAGGCAGCTGTGCTAAGTTCAGGTGGGGTTAAGATATGTATCTGTTCCTACATGTGCGTTTCAATGAAATGCCTGACACAGCAGGGGCAGAACCAACCCCACTGTTGGTTTGCTTGACTGGAGCAGAGGATTCCTTCAGCTGTTGCTGAGCAAGGAGTCTGATAGCAAGTACTTTATATAACCCGTCCTGTGAGTGAAGTGTGCTCAAGGCTGTTTCAATTAACCTCACTGTTTAAAAAAAAAAGTACACTTTTTCTATCCTGAACATGCCAAGCTGCAGCATAAAGCCGTAGAGTACAATTAATCACTTCTCTTGCCTGTCTAGCAAAGATTTTGATCCCGTGCTCGTGTGGAATACAAGCATTGAATAGCTCAGGTTGGAAGGGACCTTAAACCTCATCTCATTGCAATGCCACTGCCAGGTGTGGGCAGGGCCACCACTGAATACATCAGGTCATCAGTGTGGCCTTGAACCCTTCCAGGGATGGGGTGTCTACATCCTCTCTGGACAACCTGAGGGCAATTCTTCACCACACCCTGAGTGAAGCATTTCCTCCTAACCCCTCATCTAAATCTCTCTTTTTCAACCCATCCCCTTGTCCTATCATTTTATGACTAAAAAGTCGTTCTCCGTTTTTAGTTTTTTTATTTCTAAAGCCACTTTTAGGCACTGTAAGGCTTCCACAAGCTCTCCTTCTCTTCCCCAAACCCCCGACCCTCCTTCTAGTCACCGGGGCCGCCCCTCACGGAGCGGGGGGCGGGAGGCGGGAAGCGGCGGCCTCCGCCGCCGCTTCCCGCCTCCCGCCCCCCGCTCCGTGAGGGGCGGCCCCCGCCTCAGCCCGGCCCCGCCATGGCGCTGTCGGAGCCCAGCGAGGCCGTTCCCGAGGAGCTGTCGCCTCTCAGCCAGCAGCGGGAGCAGGTCCGTGGCCGTGGGGTGCCTTTGGGGGTGGTGGTGATGATGGAGGATGGGTCCCCGCTCACCGCTCGCCGTTCGTCCCCTCAGGAGCGCACCCCGAGCGGCGGCGCGGAGCTGAGGCGAGGCCCGGAGCAGGGCGGGCGCCGAGCGGGGCCGGGCCGGCAGCTGCGGGTGCTGCTCACGCCGCTGTCCGTGGCGGGCCGCAGGATGCCTCAGAAGCGGCTGCTGGGCGCCTACGACGACGGTGGGGGGGAGGCGGCGGGCAAGAGGCTCCGCGCAGAGCCCCCCGGGACGCCCCCCGGCAGCCCGCCCGGCCCGGCCGCCGCCGCCTCCCCTCATGGCAGCGGCTCGGACGGCGGCTGGGACGCGGAGAGCGACGGCAGCGACGGCGGGGGAGCGGCGCAGGTGAGCGGAGGGGGGCCGGGAAGGCGAGGCTGGGGGGCGTTTGGCCTCCTTGGGCCTCGGCAGAGCGCGTTTTACCCCTTGGGAACGGCTGAGGGGCCGCAGAGCTGAACGAGCCGCTGCCAAAACCACCAGCGCCTTCCCGCGGGCCATAACCAGCTCCCGGGGAACGCGGTGCAGAGATGAGATACGACAGTTTTGTCAGTGCTCATTCGTATTAAAATCACCATTTCAACTTGTCCTGGCCACCTTTTTCTCTCAAAGATGGAAACAAACAAAGCTGTGTTCTGTTTAGGTGCCACATTTTCCATATTGCCTACCTGTAAGTTGCTATTTGT
Source organism: Netta rufina (assembly GCF_964035555.1). Classification (NCBI taxonomy): domain Eukaryota; kingdom Metazoa; phylum Chordata; class Aves; order Anseriformes; family Anatidae; genus Netta; species Netta rufina. The sequence goes on along the minus strand of NC_140134.1, from coordinate 22,236,340 downwards.
TTTGCACCAGCTTTGGTTCAGCTGTAGCATGATTCTGATGAGCTGGTCCCTCTCGCAGGACCGATGCTAGCAGTCAGTGCTGTAACGCGTGCTAGTACCTCTATAGACCAGCACTGGTAGGGAATCACCCTGGTTTGCCCGCCTTTTGTTTGTTTAAACGTGCATCAAACCAGCTCTGGACAATCCAGACAATCGCTTTAGAGACTCACGGCCCAGAAGCCTGGGCCAGCTCTGGCGTGCCGTGTAACTGTGCCGAGGTCTGTCTCGCTTTTCTTTTTGTAGGATGGATACCCACAGCTATCAGCTTATGAAAGGAAAAGACTAAAGAACATTACAGAAAATGCGAAATTCTTCGCTGCCTTAAAGCTGCACGAGGTTTGTATAGATCCTACCCAGTGTCAGCCACTGTGCTCCCTCCCGTAAGGGCACTCATGCCCCAGGAAGCAGCCTGCTGCCCATTGTTGGGAAACCCTGCCCTGATAGTGACAGGGGCATCAGGAGAGGGCATCAGCACTGCCCTGACGGGATTAAACATTTGCACTTCATGTTGCTAGTTAGCTCCCTCCAAGGAGGGGAGGCCGGTAGGTGACCCCATGGAAAGCTGGGTGAGCAAAATCCCAGCAGGGCCAGCTGAGCACTGGCCCAGGGGCAGCCAAGCACACAGCTGCGGCTGGGCCTGTCTGGGAGGCAGCGAGGCTCCTTCCTTACCACCAAGACTGCAGCTTGAGTAAAAATGACTCTTCCCAGTTACCCTCAGAGAGGTCAGCAAAGGCACGTCTGCCTGCAGCCACAGCGCTGCCAGCAGGGCAAAGGCCAGAGCCATCAGCTAGGGTGAAACGGGGGAATTCTTGTGGGTACGTAGAAGACCAGTGCAAAGCAGAAAAAACACAGTCTGATATTTAAAAGTCCCTTTTTGTTGTTGTTATAAGCAATTACAATATAGTTTACTGCAGCCTTTATACAGGTTGGCCTTTTATGCTTGTTAGATATATTTTTAATCTTTTATTTTTTCTTTTTAAGTCAGCTGCAAGACTTCACAAAATTGCAACTAGACGACAATCTAATGTCACTAAAAGGTAAAACAACCATGTATGAGACTGATACCAATGTTCCTTCATTGAGTTTTAACTGTTTTAGTGCTACCACCTGCACATAGCAGATACCAGCAAGAGGGAGAGCTAACGATGAGTCACTCTCCAAAGCTGAATCTGCATAACTGATTATCCTGAGCTGTATGAATTTGTAAATAGGTAGCTCCAAGGTAGTGGCTCTCCTCTGCCATCCTATGGAAAGAAAATGCTAGTATGAATGCCCTTTTCATCAAGTTACAGAACGTGCTATTTTTGTGATATTTGTATTAAGGTAATTTTTTTTTTTCTACTTGTGATTTTTCTGCATGATGGCTAAAGAAAGAAATGTTAAATGATGAGAACAAATAATAGGAAAGGGCATGGGAAGGAAAGGGTTTGGGGGGAGAAACAAATGGAAGGGATAGGCTAAGCAATTGTTAAAGAAAAGACATTTGGCAGTGCCAAAGCAATGTTAGGCAAAGCCGAAAAATGAGCTGAAATACAAAATAGAGAGTAAGATAAGCAAGGAAAGGAGAGAAAAAGGTGGCTAGATAACGAGTGGAAGGATGAATTATAAATGAGGATGGGGAAGAAAAGCAGCAGTGGCAGGATGTATTACAAGGGAAACATGTCATCAGTATATATGCATTACTAACTGCTCTTTTTGTTGTTGCAATCACTGAAAGAGAAAGTAATCACAGTGCTCCTAAAGTCGATCAGAACATTGAGGTGTCAGAGCTGCAGATAAGAACCTATTCCGTAGTGTTTTACTTAAATGCTGAGGGCTCACGTTATCTAACTGTGTAATTTTTGAAATGTTTTACTTGTTGTAGACCTAAGCCTAAGAAGGCAGAAGAGGAAACAGTGCGACGAAGGTCTATGCGCCTGCAAAGAGTAGAGCCCTCAGTGCTGGAGGTGCCTACCCAGCCAGAGGCAGAGGAGGAATATGTAAGATGGGGATGGGTTACAGAAGCCTGTGCATATGCTTAGAAGTGTTACAAAAACGGTGCTAGTGAAGTTAATTCATAACGCTTGCCTTTGCTAAGCTTATTGCAAAAACCTTCAGACATTCGGGAAGGTGCGTTAGTGTCAATGACGAGGTAAATCCTCGAGGTAAAATCTTTTTTTAATGTTTGTTTCTTGTGTTAGAGTGGATGTGTTCTCAGAATATCTGGTGTGCAGAAAACAAAAAATCACTTTATTCATAGTTGTAGTTGATCTGAGTTACGAAAATTGCTAATGTCATTCCACAGCCTCAGGTTCCAGCCGGACCTCTGCCAATGGTTCCAGAAAATCTGGTGAAGAACAGCAAATTGACAGAGGAATTACTGGCTACATGGATGAAAATAAGCGAGGTATTACTAGCTATAATTAATGATATTTAGATTACATAAATTAACTTGAGTTTGAAGTAGTCTAATTCTGTTATTATAATTTCTTTTCCTTTCAATTTGCAGACGAAACCCAATGATACCGAAAAGCACATGTGTGACATGAAGAGGTAATCTGAAGGGAGCAGCTAAAAACTAGATCATGTCTAGTTTGTTCTTCTCTTTCATAACTCATATTGTAATGATATTCTCTAGATATCAAAACAGCCTAAACAGTATGATCCTCAGTGAAGATAATGTCAGGAAGGTTGTGCAAAACCGAATATGTTCTGTGGCCATCCATCCTTCTGAAAGCCTCATCTTTGTGGCAGCTGGGGACAAGTACGGGCATATCGGCCTCTGGAACGTCGTAAGTCCTCTGCGTGCTCCTCGCCTGGCAGAAGTGTTTGTGGCAGGATGGGCGCGGGTGGGGCACAGGCTGGAGTGTCCTTTTCTTGGCTTGCAAAGGTGTTTTGTACTCATTTCTTGCAGATAACACCAGGGTGTCTGTTAATTTCAGGCTCACTAGAGTTGCTCAAAAGGTCTGGTCCTTCGCAAGCCCTGGTTTAATGGGAAGAAACTGGTAATTTTAGGGAGGAGAGAGAGGAAGAAAATGGATCACCAGCTGAAACCCAGTGAGGGTTAAAATTACAATTCACAGTTGAAAGATTTGGGATCTAGTTACAGTACCCTGTTAGCAATACCATAAATAGGTTTTGGAGAGCGAGGGTAGATGGATGTTCAAGTATTTGGGTTTTTATATAAATTTTGGGTAGATGCAGAGAGTTGCTGTGTTTCCAGTTAGCAGAAACAAAAGTGGCTCTACCAGTATATGCTGACACATATTTATGTACATTGCCTGTGAAAAATAGCTTAGCATTTGGGAATTTGAAAACTGCTGAGGGCTTTGCAGATAGCCTCATTATGGATTTTGAATTGCCTTAATTACTCCTGCAGCAAGAATCTTTGTGCCTGTGACTTACACCTTCCTAGCCTCCCTCCCACCCTCTTCTCTGATCTCACATCATCTAAACCAGCTGCTTGACGTTTGCACACATACAGATTTTCTTTGCGTTGTTTGCAATGCTATTAACCTTTTCTGTGGAGTTTCTCTTGAGTCATTTCAACTTTGACAGCTTCAGGAAATTGATTGACTAGCTTCAGCTTTGAGACTCGACTCAATTGTAAAGACATTTAAAGTGCAGCATAGAAAGCTGAGACTGCAGAGCTGCTGCTGCTTCCTATTGAGAAGCATGATCTGGTTGAGGTTTCTGAATGCCACAGGCGTTCTTCGTGGCCTTGCAAAGACATTTCATGTGGAAGCCTAGAAATGTTAAAATTGCTGTCTTACTGTCTTCCCTCTTGATTTCCTTTTTTTTTTTTTTTTTTTTTTTTTCCCTTCATGAAGGGAGTTGGACTTTACCAAGCTGGGATTAATCTTTGTGGAATGACTTGTTCCAAAATGAGCGCTTGGTTTCTTTTAAATTATCAGAGCTGGAAGGATACCAAGGTTTGAAGAGAAGATACAGGAGATGATGCTTTACATTCAATTTGGGTGAATGTAATTTAGCCTGAGCTGTAAGCAACCCAGTGTGTCTGTGTTCTGCTGTTAAAAGCATATGCATGTATCAGCATACTCAGCAAGGGGTTCAGTGGTAACTTGGCGCTCTTTTGAGTTAAATCACTTGTATAGTGGTGAAAATGGTACTGGAGGGAGGCCCAAGCTTGTCAGCAGTGTGCTGAAAGTGCACGTGAAGACAGTTCCTTTATTCCTTGCTAAGCTGAAACTCCCTCGGTCCCAGTGAGACGTTAGCCTGGGCAAGCTGTGCCCCAGAGCAGCCTGGCTGCCTTGCTGCCTGCACTGTGCCTCCCCTCACCAAGCTCCTGCTGCCTTCTCCATGTAGCTATTCAGGGAAGACAGCGTTTGAAAAAGAGACTTTACTCTGAAAGTTGTAATTAACAGAAAGAATGAATGAATGGAAATAACGATCTGTATGTGTCCATCAACTCGCTTGTGTTTTTCAGGACTGTAAGGGTGAAGAAGGAGCACATGTCTTCGCTCCTCACAACTACTCAGTCAACTGCATGCACTTTTCTCCATCCAACCCTGCTCATTTGCTGTCCCTAAGCCACGACGTTCTACGATGTGGTGACGTTACTAGGGCGATCTTTGATGAGGTGAGCACTCCCTCGCTTGTCTCCGACTCATCTCCCAAATTACAGGAAGCCTAATTCACATGTCCGCACATGATGAAAAGGTTTCTGCAGCACTGGAGAAAGGAGTGCGCTCATTAGTCCTCGCTCAGGATAACGGTTGTTGGATTACAGGAACACAGAGGCGATAGGGTCTTGTAAGAGTTTTAACAGAGAATTCACAACATGCTCTTGTCAGGCGGGTTTGGATGGCTAATTGCATACACTGTAATAAGGATACTAGGTTAACAGAAAGGTTGCCTAAATGGATAGCTAAGGCTGGAGTCATCAAATTAGGTAGTTGTCTTCAGTATTTTTAGTATATTTAAAAAGCAAAAATGCCCACAGTGTTTTGGGTATTGTGAATGTGTATTTAGTTGAATAATTTCAGTTTCATTTGACCTTTTCTATCTGCAGATATGCAGAAGTGAAGACAACTTATCCTCCTTTGATTTTTTGGAAGAAAACGCCTCCACTGCAATAGTAGGATACTGGAATGGCAGTGTCGCTGTCGTGGACAGACGGACCCCAGGAACATCTTCAGAGCTTTCTGCTAACATTGGCTTCAAAATAACGAGGACAGTCCATGTTCACCCAGTGAATAAACAGTATTTCGTTGCTGCTGGCTCAGTGTATGTAGCTCAAAGTGAACTGCAGTTATTGTGTATATGAAATGTTCCGTTTGCATCGGTGTTTGACATCAGCTGTAAGTGGGAGGTTTGGAGAGCAGCACCAGCTGCCGGGGAGGGAGGCAGGTTCTTAGTCTTAGTACATAGTCTGTTTTTTTGTTTGTTTGTTTTCTGAGAGATCCCGGTGGAGAGGTGTTTTACTGTGCTGTTTGTTTGGAGTGGTTTTGGTGCTCACAAAGTCCCGTAGAGCCACTTGCTGTTGTGGTTGTTGATAGGCACTGCTGAAGTAAAGTTCTAAACACGGTTCATGTAAAATGTGTGTCAGTCTTTTGAGCCTTTTTTTGGAAAATAAAAGCTCTGGTTATTTAACTGCCACCTGGTGTGTTACAGGGATGTTCGTATTTATGATGTTCGGTACCTGAAGTCTAATGGGAACAAGCCTGTGAGTACTCTTAATGGACACACAAAAAGTGTTGCTTCTGCGTACTTCTCACCTGTAACTGGCAACAGAGTCGTGACGGTGTGTGCTGATGATAAACTGAGGTAAGGCTGTGTGGGAAAGAGTAAACTTTATGGAAAATACCAACTGATAGAGTTTGTTGTTTCCTGCCTTCATTAACTGTCATTGAGAGCATCCTGCCTTGATTTGGTTTTCTTGTGTAGGCATTTTTAATGCTGCACAATTTTAAATTTTTGTTAATTTTTTATTTTCCTGAAGAATATTTAACAATGAATAGGAAAATCTACAGGTGCTGCAAGTCTTCACTCAGCAGTTTGTTGAACTTGCCCCTGGGTGCTGGGGATCCTAAAGATTTACAGGGGGTGAAGGAGAGCCCAGGATTTCTGTTGATGGTTTCTCGGTCAATAGAGCTACACCTGGCTGAGGAAGTCCTGACACTGGAAGCTCTTAACAGTGTCTGCGTTTCCCTTCTCTTGCATTTTTTTTCCCCTGGGCATCCTTTTTGTGCAGTGACTAAATAGACAAGATCCTGGGCTAGAGAAACCTTTCATTTGTCGTAGCAAGCCTCTGTTGTTCTTCTCTTCTAATGACTTTGAGAAAGGATGACCTTCAATTCTAGCTAAAAGCAAATCCATTTTAAAAGTATTTGAAAATCGCAGCGGGGATGTGGGTGCTCGCACTGGGCAGCCGTGTTCTGTGCTGCCGTATTCCAGTCTTGCTGGGTCTGTGCCGAGCTGATGCATGCAAAGTGCTTTATGAGGAAGGGGCTGCCTTTTTTAACACGTACCTCTTATTAATGCGATATTTCATTTTAAAGGGTCTACGACACCAGCTCTTTATCATCTACCATTGCAGTTCTCAGCACTGTCAGGTAAGCTGAACGCGTGGGGCTGAAGAGTTGGCCCTCAGCAGCAGCTGTGGGAGTGACAGCGAGAGGCTGCAGCACGCTGCACTTAGCAGGGGCACGGCTGTGGAGCTCTCCTGGCCTGAGAACTTGCCCTGGTCCTCGAGGCTGCCTGCAGTGGCTTTGTTTGTAAGGCACGGCTGGGTCTCAGCCTGCTCTGAGTCGGTGAAGGCTGCAGGAAAGCTGTAATGTCTCCTGTGTACCGGGAGCAGACCTTTTTGTGCCTTCTGAAATGTTTTGTTTCAGAATGCTTTTGCATTATGCATTTTTTTGTTGTTGCTTTATTTGTTGTTTTGGGTTTTAATATCAAAAGTTACTTCTTAACGGTGAGGAACGTGTTCCTGAGTAGTCTCAACACTTGCAGAATAGGTTTGTTCTCCAGAAGGAAGAATTGTCAGGCTTGCCTCACTAGGGCACTGGTCAGCGACTGGCCTGAAAATTCTTAGTTTGCAGTTTATCGACAGGCTTGCTGCAGTTACCCAATTTTCCCTACAATGTGCAGCTGTAAGTCTGACTACTCTGACAAATAATCATTCATGTCAAAGTATCCTTTGGTTTCTCTTTCTCCCTTATGTTTCTTTGTCACATCCGACCCGTCACAGGACAGCAATCCCCTGAATGGATCCGTGCAGTGTTTGAAAGTGGTGCTGGCCTAGGAGGCAGGGCAGATGGGTGGGAGCAAGTATGATGTAAATGATGGTACTGAATTCAGTAAGAATATTTCTCTCCCTTCCTATTTGTTTCTCTGAAGGCATAACAATAACACAGGACGCTGGTTAACTAGGTTCAGAGCGATTTGGGACCCTAAGCAAGAAGACTGCTTTGTGGTGGGCAGTATGGCGCGGCCGAGACAGATTGAAGTCTACCAAGATACTGGAAAATTGTTGCACTCTTTTTATAACATTGATTGTTTGGGCTCGGTGTGCTCCATTAATGTTGTTCATCCCAGTAAGAACATCTTAGTGGGTGGCAACTCCAGCGGTCGCCTTCATGTGTTCAAAGAACAATAATTAAATGCTTTTTTTTTTTTTACATGATACGTTTAATTTTCATTAAGCAATTCTTAAGCTAATTGCATTCTCTCAGGACAAAAGTGTATTTTTAAAAGCTCTAAAATAAATTTTCTAAACTACCTTTGGCATTCTCTTCTTTAATTAAAAACAAAAACTAATCCTACTATGGCAGGCAATTACAGTGGTTTGTACCAAAATGTGTTTTTCCTCAATACTTAGGTGATATTTCAAAAAAAGAAAAAAACACTGGCTAAATGTACGAGACACTGCTTAATGATTTTCATTAAAGAACCTGCAGCGTTTCTTCTCTAACAGCTCGTGTGCCGTTCCCACCACAAGGCTGGCACACCTGCAGCGCAACGCGCCCGTAAGGAAGCTGCCTTGTGCCTCACGGGGTCCCTGCTTCAGAGCGCAGAGGGAAGGTCCCTTGTCTGCCACCACGGTGACCTGACGCAGAAGCCCCTCGGCGATGAGCCCCGAGGTGGGTGCAGAAGCGGAGCTGTGCTCCTGGGCTATGGGTTGCAAGGTGCTGGCTCCGAGCTCCCCGTCCTGCACCAGGAAGTGCTTCACCTTCACCAAGCGGCCCTTGGCACGTGGCCTGTGTGGCCGACACCGAACACAAAAGACGGTGAGAGGCTGTTGGGTTCGTACGCCCGTGCTGGGTGCCAGCCCTGCACTGATGCAGCTCCGGAGAGTGGAACCTGCCAGCCCCAGGCGCAGTTCTGCAGCGTGGGCAGCACCGCTGTGCTTTGCTCTTGGTCTGCAGGCCCCAGCTCAGCCACAGCCCCTCTGGGTGCAGGCATCACCTCGAGGCGCAGGCTTTTGGCTCTCCCTGGGTCACCCTGAGCCCCAGCGGCCCGCCCGGGTTTCTCGGGGTGGCCAAATTTTGCCCACACCCTGCGCTTGGGTATGGTTTGTACTCGAGCAATGAACACTGACACCACAAGCACTAAACAACTCTCATACCAACTCTGGGTTTTCATGATATTTAAATATTTATTTAAATTTAAAAATACTTTTCATGGCACCAATGATTTTATGCTAACTAAGATATTGAGTATGTAGAAAAAGGTACATTTTGAAGGAAAATGTAACTTACAGTATTTGGCACATGAAAGGTTAATTTCTAGATTTTTCTTTTTATGAAAACTAAGAAATTCACATTTTCAGGTATTTTACCGTCTACTGCTTAAAGATGCAGTATGCTATTACGAGATATTTTTTTTTTTCTGATATAAGAATCTATGGAAACAACATTTTAATATAAAGACAGGTAAAACTAACAGGTAGTGAAACACAAGACATAATATGGAACATACAGGAAAAACATACAATGAAAAATTACCAGTTCTCGTGGTTTTTGCAGTAAAATGCTGGGTGAAAACTGCAGAGGTAACCTAGGTCTGGCATTTATAGCTATCCTAAAGTAAGCTGATGGAAAAGGTTTTCAAGGTCAATACTCGGACGCGTCGCGTTTCTGTCGAGGGAAGGTGCCTAACGCACAAAGTATCGAGAGCGCGGCGGCCGCGGGGGCAGGCGGCTCCGCCGAGGTGACACCACGCGGGTAGGGCAGCAGCTGAAACAAGGGAATACTGCATCTTTAACCTGGGGTGAGAAATGTCGAGTTTGAGACTATCACGCACTGCATAGAAACACCATTAACTACAGACTGAGGTAGGAACACTACACTAAGAGTTAATTTCGCTATGTTGCATAAAACAGGATATCATGTAAAAACCGATCCTCTGTCCCCTGCAGCGCTCGGGACTTCTCCTGTCTGCTCAGAGCCACAGCGGGACCCCAACCCCCTCGGCTGCCGTGCCGTGAGCGGGCAGTGCCGGGGTGAGCGGGGACCGCGCTGTGCCGGGTGCCGCTGCCCGGGGCCGGCCCCACCAGGGATGGTTGGCGGGCTGCTCGGGCAGGGACGCGGGAATCGGGCTGCTTAAAACTGCAGTTATGGCCCCAGCTTACGTAAAATCTCTCCCTGAGATGAAAAAAAAAACTCGCTCGTCTGGTCTCCCTGCCTTGAGTACGTCCAACTTCTCATCCAAAACTTAACAGAACTGGCTTTTATTGCTCCCTGTGTAAGAGACTGTTACGCTTCCCAGGTAACTGAAGGTCCCGGCGGCTATGTCACAAGTACAATGAGCTATTTTTTGTTTATTTTTGCTTAAGAATAATAGATAGGTCTAATGGTTGTCCATTGGCTTCTCCAGTGTTACCTCTGCTCCGGTAGTTCTGTCCTTTTTATCTTCAGAAAAGTCATAAAATTAGAGCTCCTCTCTGTATTCCAAAACTAGTAGCACGTTAAACTGACGTTAGGCTTCCAGTCTATAAAACATTTACACCATTCGCTCGGCTCGAGCCCCTTGGTACAGCGCACCGCGTTCACCCGATCCGTAAAGTAAAAAAAGACTCGGTTAGGTTCAATAACAAAATAGCTTCTCGTTGTTAAAATATACGTCGAAACAGTCTCTTTGTTTGTACAAAAGGAGTACAGCTTCCCGAGGCTCGCTGGCTTCCTAACCATCCCCAGCCGTGCGCCAGGGGCTGGCCGAGCGCTCGCCCACCAGCGCGGAGCCCGGAGCCGCGGCAGCGAAGCGCGGTGCCGTGGGCACCCGGACAGGGACTGGCCACGGCGCAGAGACAGTCCCAGGAGGCCGCGTGTGGCGAGGACTCAGGGTTGCACAGCAGCACACGGCCGCCTGCGTCAGAAGGAGCCGGCGTGGGGCGAGGCCAGCCAGGGGTGCCCCCACAGGAGACTCCAGCTCGGCAGGAGCGCTCTCTGCAAAGCGGCGCTCGGCGGGCGGTGGCGTGGCGCACAGTGGCGGATTCGATAACGTAACGATACACGAGTGTTTAAATTAAAACTCAGTAGCACCATTGCTAAAGCTCCTGCGTGATAACAGCATCTCTGGCCTCTCGGCCGCTGGCTGATGCTCGTACAATGATCAGTGGTAATAGTAAAATAAATTCCTCTCTTTATTCGGTACCTCCAAAAGTAACACGCGCGGCTGTGAAAATCAAAACTGAAACCTTAACTTATTCTGCGGGCTCCAGGGGTGGAAGCAGCGGCCGAGCAGGCTAGGGAAGGGCAAGTGTCTGGTCTGCGTCTACCCCTCTCTTCCTCCTGGAAAGAAACGTCCTAGGCAGCACTGTACTCGGGGTCATGGGAGAAGGAGTTATTGCAAGAGCCGAAGGTGCCACAAAGGTCCCGCTGGCTGGGGACAGCAGCAGGTCTCTCCCGAGTCCGCCTGGCTAGTTTTGTGGCGGCTCCTGCCTTCAGGTGTCAATGAGCAGGCTTACCACGGCGCGGACTTTGCAGGCAAACCATCGCCTGAGGGGACAAAAGTATTGGTAATGGAACTGCTCGAACTCGGGGGTCTGGCGGATATCGCGGAAAAAGGCAGTGTCAAGGTCGGACTCGGTAAGGACGATCAGGAGAAGGAGCAAAACAAAGAGGAGTCCAACTGTCACAAGGAGCAAACGGAGGACACTTAAAACAAACTTATTCACCTGTTCCGCCCGTGTCCCGCCGTGGCTGCTGGCACCCAGGCACAGGGCGCGGAGCTCGCCCGGCTCCTCGGCCTCGGCCGCGCTGGGCGTGCCGGCCTCCGACTCCTTCTCCTCCTCGATGCTGCACGGGGCCCCGTTCAGCTGCCGCGACAGCAGCATCAGCTCCAGGCTGTGCTCGGCCACCGGCGTGGGCAGCACGCTGTCGGCCGGGCTGTAGCTCTCGTCGGCGATGACGGCCACCCGCTCGCTGCTCTCGGCGCGGCCGCCGCGGCCGGGGGGCACGAAGGCGTCGCCGTGGGAGGCCGAGCGCACCGGGGTGGAGTGGGCGCTGTCACGCAGCGACTCCAGGCCTGGGCGGGGAGGGAGGTGCTCAGTGGTGCAGGGGGGGACGGGGCAGCCCCCCGACACCACCCGCTCGCCCCGCAATGCCCCCAGCCCTACCCGGTGTCCCCAGCGCAGGGTGGGTGCAAAGCACTGGGTGACATCTGGCGAGCAGCCCATGGCACCCTGCTCGGCTCTTGTGTGGTTTTACTTATTTTTTGGGTGGTGCTGGTGTTTTTTTTTTTTTGTTTGATTGTTTGTCTGGTGGTGGGTGGTGTTTTTTTTTTTTTGACACCTGCAGAGCAGTCGGGGCCCTGCGCAGCGCCTTTTTTGTGCCGCTTGTGACTGCAGAGGCGGCTCCCCGGCGGGCGCGTGACTTGTCACCGCCGCCAGCTTTTCTCCTGGAGCGCGGCCAGGCTGCTGGCAGGGGCCCGGGTTTGTCATCAATCACCACTGCTTCGCCGTGCTGCAACCGCCTGGAGGGTGACAGCTTCCCCTCGCTCACGGCTTGCTTAAAGGCGCCCCTGCCACCAGCTCAGCACAGATAACCTTCAGCTGGGAGCGCAGCACGGCACTGGAGGACAAACGCCTGCTGCCTCCAGCCCCACGTGCCCATCCCTAGACAACCAAACCCAACAGCTCCCGTCCTAGCAGCTCTCCTACGCGCCCGTCCTGCTGCGAGGGCCTCACGGAGAAGCCCCTGGCTCGTGTGGAGCCTTCCCGCAGGGGGGAAGCGGTGGCTGCGTGGCTGGGGGCCGTGGCAGGGCCTCCTTAATGCCAAGGTGGCTCCGGGCCGAGCCCAGCACTGGGAGCAGCCGCACGTAGGAGAGGGGCTGCAGCAGCACCAGGTCCTAGTGATGCACCACAAAAAATGTCTTACACACACACACACACACACACACACACACAGAGCAGCAGAAATAGCCGCACAGCAGCGTGCCCCACCACATGCTTGGCGGAGCTAGAGTTACAGCCCAGCCGGGGCTGCCCTTTACAGGGCTGAGCCCTGCACGCAGGGCAAGGGGGAGCTCCTTCTCCCGACTAACAGAAAAAACAGAAATACCAAAAAAAAATGCAAAAGTGCCACTTGTTTCTTGCAGCTTTCACAGTGAGAGAGAGGCAGAGGCCCCCAGGGATGGTGGTGGGCAGGAGGTGCTGCCACTGCAGCGTCCCCTGCACGAGGGGGTGAGCTTGGTGAGGTGCTGGCCAGGCTCAGCGCAGCCCCATCGCTGTCCCACAGCCACTGAGGGTGCCCGGGCTGTGCCGGCCCCACTTGGAGCCTCAGGGGACACGTCCCCAGGTGGGGAGGACACCGTGCACCGATGCTGTGTGGGACAGGGCGTCCCTGGCTGCCCCAGCCATGCCCGCTGCCAAACCGTGAAGGGAAGGAGCCCAGCGGCCACCCTGCCCGCATTCCCCTGGGCTTTGCCACCTCCCGCGTGTAAATCCTCCCCGGATGCCTCCGGATCCTGCCGGGCTTAGCGCAGCTCCTGTGGAGGCAGCGAGCGTGGGGGCAGCTGGGGCGCTAAGCACAGCGCAGGAACCGGCACCCTCCCACCCTGACAGCTGCTCCCTGCGGTGCACAGAGCGCACACAGCCCCTCGCTGCTCCCACTGCATCCCCGGTGGGACCACCACTCAATGAGAGCGGTGCCACCGCCCGCCCAACCACCCCTGCCACCTCCTCGCTCCGTGGGACCGGCACAAACAGCTAGGAAATCTGCGGAAAGCCGGGACCAGCCCCAAAACTGGGTAATAACGTCCCATCAGAGGAGCCACCAGGTGCTCCCCACAGCCTGACCTGCATCCCGTGCCCCCCGGAGCTGTGGCTGTGGGACCCCCCCGGACACCCAGACCCACCGCCTCACCTGGTGCGTGGCCGTGCCCAACATCGGGGCCAGGGAGAGCGGGCAGGAGAGGCAAAGCCCCCAGCGCCCGGGCCAGCAGCCGCGGCCCCAGGGCCAGCACCCGGACCCGCACCTCGCGGCAGCAGTGGTTGATGAGCCGCAGGTGGACGCTGACTTTGGTTTTGATTTTGACCAGGCACTTCACCATGGTGGCAGGGGTGCCCGTGGGGTCCGAGGAGGCGCGGGGCCGGCCGCCTGCCCGTGGTTCGGCTGGTGCAGGCAGTGCTGGGGCCGTGGGCTGGCCGTCAGGGCTATTCTGGGCGCTCGCACCGTGCCCCGCTGAAGTGAGAGCGACAAAACGCAGCTGCCGGGGCAGGGTGTGAGCTGCCAGGTGCCGGGTGATTTATCGTGTGGGGCTATTTAATGCCCTCTCCTTTTTGCAACGGCACCCATGGGAGGTGAGGAAAGGGTGCTTGTTGTCAATAGGGCAGCTGAGGTGCCCCAAAAATCAGCACGGACGCCAGCCCCGGACACCCCCAATGGGCACAAGCACTGCTTCTGCTGTGGGGGTCCCCCAGGCTCCGGGCTGTCCCCTCCTCGCCCTCGCCAACCTCCAGCCTCCCTGTTTCCCCAGCGGGTGCCAGTGGTTTGGCAGCAGGGCAGCAGGGCAGACCCTGCAGCAGCTTGGGTGGCAGGAGCAGGGTCTCGATCGCCTTTGCATTCAATATTTTTGAGCACAACCTTACCGACTGGACTTCAGAGACTCTAAATGCCGAGAAACAGAAGGCGGCAGCGAGCACGAGCACATCTGCAGCCGTACAGAGCCCCCTGAGCTGCTCTCCGCACCCACCAGCCGCTAGCTGTGCTCTCTGGCCCCTTTTTGGGCCCCCAGCCGGGGCGGCGGTGACAGGCTGCATTGTGTCAGTGCTTTGCTCGCCCTGGGGACCCTGGATGTGATGAGCACAGACAGGCTTCTTAGCTGGACGTGCATTTGGGTGTGCATCGGCTTTTCTGTGTGCCCGTGTGTGTGTGCCCGTGTGCAGGGCTGCGCTGGCTGCAGCACCCCGGTCTCCCCGTGTCCTACCTTCCATGATGGAGATGTGAACGGCTCTCCTGCGGGTGCGGGGCACGCTGCTCAGCCGGGGGCCGTGGGTGATGGACGGGCAGCTCCGGCTCGGCACCAGCCCTGCCCTGGGGACGGAACAGGGACAGTGAGAGCCCGCGGGCTGGACCCAGCACGGCCCAGACGGGGACATCTCCTCCTGCCTTCCAACAGGTCCCTCCAAAATGCCCTGTGATGCACAGATCTCCCTCTGCTCCGCTCCTGCCCCAAGCAGCAGTGGGGCCATGCCTGCCCTGGGCTCAGGGATACCCACAAAGCTACAGCACCGAGGGACAGGGCGGCTGCAGGAGGCGGCTGCAGATGCTGCCTGCGTCCTTCCCAGCAAACACAGCCCGCACTGCGAGCTTGTGCAGCTTGGAGAACTCAAATAGGAGTGAGCTTCTGAAAACCCTTCATGAGCTCTTCCTCCCAGGGCTTGGGCTGATGGAACAGGGCTGAGTGGAGCCCCAGAGACCCCTCTGCACCCCGAGCAGTGCGGTACCCCAGCCCCATGGGCTGCAGCCGGGCTCTTACCGATGTATCTCTGGCGGCTCCCGCTTGATCTTGGCGCTGGACTCCATCACTTCCTTTGCAACGCGGCCACTGCAGGTAGGAGAAGAACAGCAGCTGTGACCAGCTGGGCAGGACCCCGGTGAGCTGGGGTGCTGGGCACTGTGGGACCCCCTCCCCTCTAGGGGAGCCTGCCCAAGGCATCCAGACCATCCCGTGCCAGCCAGGAGGGAGCTGGCCCTGCAAAACCCCCAGAGCTTTCCCTTCCTCTTCAGCCCTGTTCCTACCAAACAGAGCTGGAGAGACGAATGTCAGCAGGGGAACAGAGACAACGTGGCCATGGCCTCGCTGCGGCAGCGACGGGCGGGTGTCCTGTGACCAGAGGCACCCGAAGCACAGCCGAGGGAGCACCCGAAAGCACACCCAGCAGGGACTCGCAGCCGCTCCTCACCTGTATCGGAACCGGCTTCCTTTGAAGAACAAGTTGCTGCTGGACACCGTCCGGACCTGGCTCGACTTCTCCAGCCTGCAAGGCACCGAGAGCCGCGTGAGCGCCCCGCTGCTGGGCACACGGGCAGAGCCCTGGCTGGTTTTGCTTTTACAGCACCCAGAGCTGGGGACTGACGGCTCTACGGGGCTGGGGAGCGCAGAGGGGCACCCATCGGTGCCTTCGGACAGGAGCCCCTGGCCCCATCCCCGACGGGACGCATGGATCAGCCCCACACAGGCAGGCTGGTGGCTCCGGGGGCTGCACAGCGCGAGGAGCCCCTGGAAGCTGCCCCCCCAACCCTCTGCCCCCACCCCAGGGCAGCCGCTCCCTCGCCCCCAGGCCGGGGCCGAGCGGCACCGCCACAAGCCCCCGGTCCACTCTGCTGGGCGTGGAATCCTGCCATCGTGTGCTGCCAGCATTAATCACAAAAAGATTTGTAAAGCAATATTGCAATTTCATTCCATGTTAATATAATGAGAAATGAAACCTGCTGATTGCAGCCGCTGATTGCAGTATTCCCAGAGAGAACACATTACACACTTTATCTCACATCTCGCTGATTAGAATAAAACTCATTATAAAGCACAAAGACGGCTATTTTTAAGTAAACCGCCGTACGGTAAAACCAAGGCATTCTGCCCCGGTTTCTCAGCAGCCAGCCCAGCCCACAGCCTGCCCTGCAGCCCCTTGTGGCTACAACCCGGCCCTTTCCATGCAGCCTGTGGCCACCAACCCAGCTGGCCGAGGGCAGCAGCACTGGCACCGAATGAGCCGTGATTGACGGGGAAAAATGCTAAAACACATCTGGTGCTGCGGGCAGGAGGTGTGCTGCTCGCTTAGTGCTAGAGGCCTGACCTCCAGACAATTAGTTCTCATCTCCTGATTGAGGGTTTGCAGCGCTGGGATGGACGTCCTTGCACTCACTTGTAGAAGGCTTGGTTTTCGATCCCACACTTCCAGAGGTGCTTGCAGGCTTCTGGCGTTGGGGCGAAATAGGTAAGGACAATTTTCTTTTCCTAAAGGAGAAAGAAGTCCACGGGGAAAGGAGTGAGTGGTGACCAGCAGGCTGCGTGCCGGGAACGTGGCTGGGGCCTGGAGAAGGGGGGGCCAAAAACCTGCACGGACAGGGTGCAAACCCCTGCAGGGACACTCCCTCCCTCCCTCACTGACACCCAGACTATTTGCATTTTGAATGTCCACAGGCACAATTTTAGCACTCGTGCAGCTGGTGCGCACGTTGGCGGCTCTCGGCAGTGCTCTCGGGGTGCCTCGGTCAGCCAGGGGTGTCGGTGGGACGGCCGGGCCGCAGCACAGCTCAGCCCCACGCTGCTGTTGCTGAGCTCCCCCCGCACCCCCCTCAGCACGGCCCTGCCACCTCTGGTGCCCACAACGAGGGGCAGGGGCAGCGCGGGGCATCCGAGGCACTGCAGCCATGGGGAGGGCGCAATGGGCTCAGCATGGGCCATGGGCACATCCACAGCAATGGCAGAGCTGCAGCCCGTGTCACCCACACTACAGGGCCCCTCTGAGGGGCACACCCAGAGGCTGCAGCCCCCCGGGGGCGTTAGGAGCTGGCTGCGTGCTGGGGCAATGAAAAAGGCCGTGCTCAGTAGGACCCAAGATAAGAGAATGCACTCACCTCCTTCTGGCTTACGTACAAGTAAAAAGTCTTCCCCTCAAATTTCATTTTGGTCACCTCGTTCCTGCAAGGACAAGGACAAGGACAAGGTCACACACATGAGAGGCTGCCTGGCCCCACAGAGCACGCGGCCACGCAGCCTCCCCGCAGCCCGGCCGTGTCGGGGATGGCCTGGAGATGGCTGGTGGCACCGGCAGGCCAGCAGGCAGGGCGGGTGGCCAGGAGACAGACACTGCCACGGGCAGAAACCCGGGGCAAACCCCCCCTCACTGCCACCCCTGGGGGCTCCACTGCCTCCACCCAGCACCCAGCAAGTGCCTGGGGAAGGCACCAGGGCTGGGAGCACCCGAGCACCCCCGCCAGCAGGATTGCAGCCCTGGCATCCCTCCAGCACCCTGGGGTGACATGGGCACCGTGACGGAGCAGGGGGTGCAGGACAGCACGGGGCCCACTCACCATTTGATGAAGTGCACTCGCTTGTTCCCCTGCAGCACCACGAACCCGAAGGGCGTGAAGGCCAAAAACGCCGCGTTCCCCGACACGTCCTGGAAGGCAACAGCGGCTCCTCAGCAGAGTGCAGCCACGCCAGCAGCGGGCACACGCCACCGTCCACCCCCAGCTCTATCGGGGTCTCGCAGCCCCCCCCGGCCCAGCCCCACACCCCGAGCATCCCCCGGCGCAGGGCAGCTGCCAGCCCCCGTGGTGCCACCAATTCACGAGTACGCAACAAGCAGCGAAGATGACGGTGCCCAACCAATTCCTTTTGCTAATAATTCAACAGGAAAATGGTGAAAACCTGTTGGACCTTTGACACCCTCGGAGCCCTGCGCAGCCCGTGCAGCCGGGCAGCGCCGAGGCAGTTTAAAGCCCGTAATTAGTGTCGTGCGCGGAGCCAGGCGGCGCGGTAACTTAATCATAACAACCAGACTCCAGGGAAGCGATCATTAACTGCACTGATGCTCATGAAAAAAGCAGATATATGCTGAATTTTAAAAATATTATAAAAGGGTTGTGGCTGCTCTTTAATTGGGAGGCTTTTCCTCAGCCCGCAGATGCCTGCCCTGCGCTCAGGCTGCTTTATCAGGATGCTGAGCTGGAAACGGGCACGACAGGGGCTGGCAGGACACACGGGAGCACTGTCCGCAGCACTGGAAGCAGAAGCAGATGCAGGATTTCACGGGGGAGGATGCCTGCCTGGTGCCTGCCCTCCTCCTGCAGTGTGCTGCCTGGGCCTCACCGTGCAGCCACGGGCATTTTCTCTGAAGGGTCACTGCCACCAGTCCTTGGCTCCTGTCCCTGTACAGATAAGCTACCTGAATGCACATCAGAGGGGTGCAGGAGACAGCTTTCCTGATATCTTCAGAATTTGGCAGAGAACGAATCGGTTTTAAGTCCAGATTAGATCAAAATCCATTTTAATCTGCCAAGGGTGAATGGCCAAAAGCAAGGAGCCCTGAACATCCAGCCTCCTGCACAAAGCAAGGCACAAAGCCCCCAGTGATCAGGTCCAGACGGATGTGAAGGGGACGAGATCTCCATGCGGCACCATGGACCGGCAGCGCCCGCAGCCCAGGGCTGTGGCTTCTTGATGGAGGTGGGAGGTGGAGACCCCCACCACATCCCCATCGCTGCCCCACACCGTCTGGGGGGCGCACGGCGGTGCCGGGGCACAGCACCCCGCTGCTAACAGGGGTGCCAGAGCGTTATCAGCAGGGAGCCAAATGTGGGCGCAGCTCTCCCAGCGCCAGCCCCTCGGGCTATCGGCACAGCCAGCGCCGTGCCGTGCTCTCCCTCTCCCCACCCGTGCTGTGCTCCCGCTGTTTGCAGCCCCAGCCCCATGGCCCTGCCCAGTGCCCAGCAGCAGAGTGCAGATTTTGCTGTCTTTTGGGCATTTGTGAGCCTGGCCCCTCCAGCACCCTGTGCCACAAAGCCTCACAGTGCCCAGCTGCAGGGGTAGGACTGCATGGCTCTGCTCACGTCCTCTGCCTTGCTGATTTTATTTAGGCTCTGCCCTGCTCCTGTGCCAGTAAATGGCCGGGCTCCCCCCGCCGGCCAGATGTACTTGCTGTGAGTGGGAATTTACACGGCGTAACCCCCTTAAAGTCCCTGGAGGAGCTCAGAGCAGGCGCTCCCCTTACGGCAAAGCTCTCCTCCTGCTTTGCATCCCGTGTCCATCTGCATGTGATGGGATTATGAGGGACCACGGAGAGCCAAACGCAATGACATCTAGAGTCAATAGAAAGCATTTCAAACAGAAAATTCGATTAGTGGCCAGGGAAGAGCAGGGAGTTAGACTGTCTCCGGCAGCTTAATGGCTGTTGGTCTCTCAGACACATTACTGACCTTGTCGCTGCCTCCAAATTACACGCTTCTGCAGATGATCAGCCATTGTCTTTTGCAGTTGTCTGCATGTACAAACGCCTTCTTACAACTTCCCTAAATACTCCTCGGGAAGGCCCTCGGGGCAGTTATCCCCCCTGCTGCCCCCTGTGCACATATTCCCATTTTTATGTTTTCATGCCCAACCCAGCGCCTGCCACGCTCCGCTGTGCTCCCGGTGCCAGAGCCCCCGGCGGGTGACAAACGGCTGTGCCTGGAGCATCACGGCACCTCTGCAGCGTGGCGCCTGCCAGCATGAGAACGCAGAGCCAGAACAGCGCTCAGGAAGCCGTTTTACCTTGCAGGGGTGTGGGTCAACTCCGTAGGTCTCCAGAGTCTGGGCTTTCCTTAGGAAATTCAGCTCTGAAGTAGCTGGTGTCTGCCCACTGCAGGAGGGAAAAAAGGGGGAAAAAAGAAGAATATTTCATGGGAAACATGCCTGTGAGAAACTGTCCTCAGCTTCGTGGTTTCTGTGAAGAAGGGGCATCGGTCCCAGCCTGTGCCCTGCCAGCTCGTTTGGGGCACGACACAGCGAGCGAGCGGTGCTGGGGAGGACCAAGGGTGAGGAGCCTCTGCAAGGCCCAGGGCTGAGTTACAGGCACTGCCCAGCTTCAATCGAGGCGGGAGAGGAGGGCAGGTTGGGGACAGAGGCAGGCGCTGCTCGGGGGGAGCTTTGCTGTTAGGCCTGACCCAGCACCTTTCCGAAACCCCTCTGCTCCATTTCTGCTGCTACCAGTGCTGCCAAGAGCACCGCTGGCTTTCAGCTGCACACGATGCACAAAGCTCCAAGTGCCCGTCCCGTGGCGTGCCCCCATGTCCTGAACAGCAATAAAAATCAGCAGAGCCTCAACAGCATCCCCGTTCCCATGCGCTGGCCATACCTCAGCTCCGACTTGTGGATCTCCGCGATTTTCCTCTCCAGCTTTTCCGAGTGCTTGGGGAAGAACTGGAACTTGGAGCTGTAGCCCTCCGGGTGCTTCCCCGGGTCGTAGTCCCCGATCTCAGCTGGGGGGGGGACAGAGGCAATGAGTGGCCGTGCACGTCCCCGGGCCCTGCAGTGCTGGATGCCAGGCGTGGGGCCGGGACTCGAAGCCCCCAGTGCCAGGGCAGCAGGGACACACCGCACCGACACGGCCGCGTGTCCCACCGGGAGGGCTCGTTTGTCAGGCTTTAACCACATCCAATTCATTTCACCGTTTGCTTGGGAATCGCCCGCAAGCAGATGGTCACTGTCCCACCTTTATTAATTCCTCAAAGTCTTTGCCAAATACTTTTTGCTCGCAGGGGTGCACGTACCCAGCTTCCCAGGAACCCAACCGCCTGCCCAGGGACTTCAGGAGCGGCCCTGGCAGGGCAGGAGGGTGAGTGCCCCCAGGTTGGGACATCTGAGCCCACAGCCCCCCATGGGCAGGGGACACCGGCTGCATCTCTGCAGCACAGTTGCACACACCACACACTCAGCATGGCGATGCTAATGGTCCCTCAATGTTTTTTTGTGTCCCTCCAGTGCCACCCAGCTCTCCCAAGGAGCCTGGAAAGCCCACGCCGAGTGTTTTGGGTGCTGTCAGTGCCATGGGCTGGGCAGGGGAGGCAGGAGCAGGCAGAGCAGTGCAGCAGGAGCACAGATGGGATAGGGGGTCAGCAGGAGATGGCTTTCGGAGCTTTTCCCACCTCCTGCACCACCAGCGCCTCTGCAACTCGCTGCCAAAAGCACTTTCTCTGCCGAGGCACCCAGCGAACAGCAGCGAGCTTACACAAGGACATCTTCACCCGTTCCAGGAATCAGCAGGACTGCATTTACCTCTCATCTGCAGCTGCAAACCCCGGGGGCTGCCAGCGCCACCGCAGGCTGTGCACGGCCCCGGGAGAGGAGCAGCGCTGCCACGGGGCTGCTTCTGCAGAGGGGCAGAGCAGGCATGGGGGGTGCTGCTGGGAGCAGCCCACGGCGGTTTTGCTGACCACCTTGTGGCCCCTGGACAAAAACCACTGCACAGTCACAAGAGGGAGACGTGGACTAGGTGAGCCGTGGGTGCTTTGCAGCAATGGGGCAGCTCAGAGCAGAGCCGTGTGTGCTTCTGCTGCGGGTGAGACCACGGCAGCAATTCCAATCCTCCCCAGCCCAGCACAGCACGACACGACACAGTGCTGAAGGATGAGCCCTGCACTGGCTGGGTGACATTTGTATGCCAGGTGCAGTGATCTGTTGTAAGTGAAATAATGTAATCAGTACTTAGCATGAAAAGCAAATTTATCTTGTCAAAAAGCATTACCTTGAAGGATATAGGCGGCCAGCAACGCAGCGTCTGAAGTCTTGCAGAGGAGACGGCCGTGGTAGAGATCTCGTTTGATCTGCAGGAAGACTAAATACCTGAGGACAGCAGAGAGAGTCCAGTCATTAGGCAAAGCTTAAATTACCCAAACAGGCAATTTAGGTGGGGAACATCTGCCACAGGACACTGGCAGTAGCATTTCTCTCCGAGCAGCCCATTTACAAGACTCTCCTGCTTGGGAACGGCCGGTGGCACAGCGCAGCAAACGGTCCTGCTGCACCTGGTGTGAGCCTGGGTGGCTTTGTGCCCCGGCAAACCACGGCTCGCAGGAGTCCCCTAAATCAGTGCTTTTTAAGAAAAACAAGAAGTATCTGTGTGAGAGCTACGCCAAGACACTTCTGTGCATGCCGGTACAGAAAAGACAGATCGATGCTATCCAAGAAAGCTGCTTCCAGCACGTATCCCACTAGGAACACTTGCATCCAGAACACAGAGACCTTTCCAAACAGGCTCTGCAGATAAGCACGGTGCTCCTCACAGTGCTCCCATCCTGACGGGCATCTCCCAGCTGCAGCCAGACCCCGGAAGGACCACAACTTACTCACTCTCCCAGAAAACATCGTAAGTTTTTTTTTTTTTTTAATTATTATTATTATTTTTGAGAGGTTCCTTCTGTGGAAGGCTCTCATTGGTTTTGTACATCACCAAGAGCAAAGTAAACTTCAGAAGACTTTTCTGAGCACCTCAGCATCTTCTGTGCTGTTTCCTACTTGATCTCCCACTAAAAATATGAAGATTTTATAAATGCAAAACTAAAGTAAAAAGCTGAGCAGACAGCAAAATCCCAGAGATCCTCTGCCATTGGCTGCCTGCAAAAATAGACTGAAAATCCAAAAAAGTGAAATCCTGGAATATATTTAGCTGTATCAGTAAGCCGACTTAAACCTCCATGCGCTTAGCACGGAGCGCATTCTCCCAGAATATTTGATGGCACAGAGCTTGCGATCCCCCAGCCTCCAGAAGCTGATGGAGAGCTCCCAGCTTGGCATGGGGCTGGCTGTGTGGGGCCGGATATGTGCAGAGATTTGGTGCTGCCCATCCTCGGGCTGCTGAGGCCAAGCAGGGCTGAGCGGGTGTCACGGGCCGTTTGTCACCATTTGGTGCGTATTTGGTGCAAGAGCAGCTGATGCTGGCGGTCCTTTCATTTGCGGTAGCCGACTGTCCACAGCACAAGATGGCTTTTCTGGCCTGCTTTGAAAATAGAAGGAGAAGCTCGTGCTGTTTGTCCCTGTTTTTAACAGATGAGGTTAAGGGGCTTCCTTTGCAAGGCAAACCCCAGAGCTCTCCAGCTGCAGGATGTGGGGAGCACCTGCTGGGAGCAGGGCAGCCCAGCGCCTCTGTTGGCCTCTCCCTTGGAGCACCAAAGACAACTGAATAATTTGCAGCAGTAATGGCAAAAGGCACCAGGAGAGGAATTTGGAAACTTGCAGTAAAAGATGACCTGAGCCTCCAGGAAGTTTCACCACGGACCCCCAGCCATGCTTTTATTTTGCTGCTGTGACCTCGAGAGGGCTCTGCACATCCCGCACACCCGCCCTTCCTTCTGGCAGGAAAGGCAGCACAAAGAGCCCCTAAAGATAGAAACTTGATAGAAGCACTGTCAAGTTTGTGAATTGCCGTTCATCATCCCTTTCTTCCACCGCGTTCATGCCCCTTCCATAAAGGGATGTAGGTAATTGCTTCCAGGGGACTGCCGGGGAACTGGAAGCACTCAAACCCTTCAGACAGCCCCGGCACATGCAGTAACCATCTGAGCAAAGGATGCACTCAGGCAGCTGCACAGAGAGCTCGTTTAGAAGTGGCAGGAGTGTCGGGAGAAGCAGAAAATGGATGTGAAGGGCGCCCCGCTGCTCCTGCCGGAGCCCTCCACGCAGGACCAAGGACTTCCAGCTGGAAGGAGAGGTTTCGGGGAGCCGCAGGGAAAGGCAGGCACGTGGCACAGAGCGGGATCTGTTCTGCACTGGAGGATGCTGCAGAAGCTGCAGTGGCCCTGGATGTTACGATGGGAAGTGTGGCACCCTGAGCACTTTGGGAACGGGTTTGTGCAACCACCTGCAGATGTCCAGGCCATGGGCTTCAAGCAGCACCGAACGCTGCCTGCCAGGCACGGTGGCTCTAAATGCTAACACAACACACACGCTTCCCCCCATTGTGACACTTGGCGTGATTTGGGAATCCTGGGTGCTAAATGTCTGTCGCTGTGACTCAAACATGAAACCAAACCCCGCAGGGCCCCGGCCATCCCCTCCCAATGCCCACCGAGCCCTCACGGTGCCCGCCTCACCTGGTGATCTCCTCCTTCAGAGCCGCGGGGTCCGTGGGGTAGAACTTGACGCGGAAACACATGGTGAAGGGCGGCTGGGCTGCAGCGAGAACAGTGACATTGTCACCAGCCCACCGGCACTGCCCGCCTCGTGCCCCCAGCACCCGGCCGGGGAGGTGGCCAGGCGCCACGCGGGGCACCCCCACGCCCGGAGCGCTGCTTACCCCTCATCTGCTTCACAACCGACTTTGTGAACTCCAGCCAGTGCTGAAACGAGAGGGAGAGTCCTTCAGTCAGCTCAGCTCAGCAGCAAACACTTCCAATTAATAACACTGAATGTTCAGGGCAAGATTAACGAAACAAAGCACCCCTCTGCCTGAAATAAAAGCGTGCTGCCCAGGTGAAGCCATGGGTTGCACGGCAAGGTGAAGGCAGCAGGGAGAAGCACTACAGCACAGAAATGTCCTCTCCTTGCACTGGTTAGGGCAGGACACGGCCCCATGTTCTCCCCCTGCCCTGTCACTTGCTCCCATCTGCCAGGAGCGCCGTGCCGCTGTCGCTGGATGCAGTTTCAGCAGCGCTCCCTCAAGTGGCTGTGCCCGTAGAGACAATGCATCACAATGCATTATGCACAGCGTTTCGTTCCTAAATTTGCTTAAAGAGGCCCTTCAGCACAACCCACGGAGACAAAGAGCCAACACAAGTGGTGCAGCAGCGCGCAACCTGCCCGTGATGCCACCAGCAAAACGCTGTGCGGTGCAGCCAGCACCAGCACCGGGACAAGGGGGACAAGGGGACGGGTCCTGCACCGGGGAGCCTGGGGGCAGGGGGGCCCCGAGCAGCCCCCCCTGTGGTGGCAGCAGCTCCTCGCTCAGCAGCTCTTTGCACAGACACAGCAGAAGGTGCCTTGGGGAGCAGAAATTATTTGTTACGGTGGCTTATATCGATCAGCAGGAGACACAACACAAGCCCGTTATTAATAGCTCCGCCTGTGAGCACTTCCACAATGCTCCTCATTCACAAATCTCAAGTGCTCTAATGGCAAGCAGCGACTGAACACATGTTTGTGCAGCGCTCGCGTTCTGCACGCCTTTTAGGAGGAAGATTAATCCGGCGCGGAGGGCGCTCGGAAGGAGCAGCAGAACTCAGCCCTCCCAGCTCGCTGCTCCAGGGCTGACCCGAGCAGGACACGGCCCCTGGGCACTGCTCCTGCCCCGTGCCAGGAGCTGCCCCATGAGGCCAGGCTGGGGCTGGGGGAGCGGAGCTGCAGGAAACCCCAGCGCAGCGCCCGGCTGCACTCACCCTTTGCTTGTCAGGGTCCACAAACCGAATGCCGAAGTAATCCTTCTCCAGCAGGTTCAGGTGGTGGCACAGAAGGTCAAACAGGTACTGACCCTTGGCATCTCTCTGCAAGACAAGAAATGGCATTTACAGAGCAGCAGGACTGGGGTGGCTGAGCTGAGGAGCTCGGGCGAGATGAATTAGCAGAGGAAGGAGCCGGGTGGGGAGACCAAGGCATTAAACTTGGATGGGGAGACCAAGGCATTAAACCTGTAGTGTCTCAGCAGGGAGGGGAGGTCACAGTGATGTTTCCAGCTCCCCTGGTGTCACAGTGATGTTTCCAGCCCGGACAGCCTGCTCCCTTCAGCAATGAGAAGGTACCGTGTGCCCGTGCAATGTACAGACAGCACTGGAGCGAATGTTAATGAGAAATATTAAAGTATTGAATACAAAATGTGAGACATCTCAAATGTACAGCCCGGCACTGCAGCCCCATACAATCCGGCACTGCAGCCCCGCACAGCCTGCTCGGCAGCGCCTCATCGCAGATCAAACACCGCTCCTGACAGATGACACTGCTCCTCAGGAGAACACGGGTTTCGCTTTTCCTACAAATACATTTAACGTGTATGTTATCTGATCAAACGATCACTCAGCAGACACAGGCCGTGCAGTCGGGGAACTCCTACAGGTCTGGCGTTAACCCGTTCCTGGAGTGTGACGTGCTGCTCTCGATGTCCCTGGCACAGCAACCACCAGCTCTGCACCTCGCTGGCACTGTGCTGACTCTGCCCCCCTGCCCATGGGACAGGGCCAGCAGCAAGACCCCATGCCTGGGGGTGCCCGTGGGGGCACTGCTGAAAGCCTCAGCACCCCCAGCATGGGTGGCTGCTGCAGCGCACTGGTGCTCGGCCACTGGAGCAGGTTGATGGAGGGTTTTGGCGCAGTGGCAAACAGAAGTGAGCAGGAGAAATGGACACAGCAAGGAGAAGGCAGCTGTGCTGGAGATGTGGGGTGTGCAACGCTGGCCCCAGCCCCAGCTGCAGTGGGGGAAATGGGGGAAATGGGGGAAATGGGAGAACCAGCCCCTGTGCCAGGTGGGGCAGCAGAGGGAGGGGACCGGTGCTGCCCAGCCCCACCGCTCCTGGAAGACGGTGATGTGATCTCCAGTGCAATCCCACAGGGCAGGCTGGGACTGACTTGGTCACCAGGCATTTCACTGAAGGCTTAGAAAGTGGCCATGGCTTGGGGGAGGCATGGGCTGGGCTTTGCTTGATCTTTGAGCAAATAGAAACATAAATGACATGCCTTAGGGGTCTAACTGTGCTGCACACACCTTGAAAATAACCGGGGTCAAGGAAACATAGGTGGGGCAGCGCTGTACCCATTGACACAGGGTAAAACACTCCCATTTTCTTCAAAGAGCCTGATCTCACTGCTGCAATTATGTTCTGGTCTGCTCACAAACAAATACAGCAGTGCCCTGAGGGCAGGATTTCCGATCTAATAAAAGGTTGAAATGGTTCATTAGTGTTCAGACTCACTTAAGACAAGTGCTCGGTACTCATTGAGCAGCCCCAGCACCCGGCTGCCCCCATCTCTCCGTGCCCACCCCTGCAGCAGCCGTGGCGGTGCCCCCCCGACCCCGTGGACACTGAGGTCTGCGTCCCACCATCGCCCACCTCCTTGCCCCTGCCATGCCTGAGGACTCCTAACAGTGGATGTGGGTGCCGAACTCAGAAAACCGTGGCCTAGATTTTGCTTTATTAATAGGCTAATTGAGGCTCCGCGCGCATCATTCATCACTGTCAGCCGCCGCCCGGTACAGGCTGTTCGCTCTGCTCGGATGCAAGGGCACAAAATGCAGAGGAACAACGGAACCTGCCAGCAACCAGATCCCTTCAGCCCGAGTTAGAGCAAGCCGTTGTTCTTTACTCAAACAACAGGCAGAGGCAGCCCCACAGCTCCTGCTCCGAGCCCCATGTTGTGTGAACGCTGACTGAGCTTCACCCCTGCTACAGGCACAAAAATGCCAGAGGAAACTGCAAAGAGTGACTCTGGCTTGACAGGCCCAGCAGAGGAGATGTCCCTGGCGCAGCATCATGCCCCTCACCTCCCAGAGCCATTTTTCACAGGAATTTGCTACAGGCTCTTCTCCCTTTCCCTACCCGTGTCCCACATTAGTGCTAATGTCTGCGTAATGTTTTCCTCTGCAATTTTAACACAAAGAAATCGCAAAGAAGTGCAAAGCAGACGTCCCCCCGTCCACCGAAACATGGTTAAGTGTAAAAACGCAAATGGCATTACAGGGAAAAACGTTTTCTCTTTGATCTCTCTAACTTAAATTAAACATATTCTAAATTAGTCATTATGAGGATGTCTTTCAGGAAATTATCCGAGCTGTCTTTACAAATCATAACTTGAAAGGGCTGTCTGTTGCGTAATATCAGCTTAAATATTCTCCGTTTTGATCTTTATATGTTCTTATAAAGTACGGCTTATATCTGTCCCAGCGTCTGCAAGTTTTTGAGGCCAGCCTTTCAGGGCACCACAGCCTGACGGCAAGAGCATCGCTGAGTGCCACCACCGGTAATCCCTGCTCGCGCCGGGAGCGCCGCGCTGACACCACGCAGCGATATCCCCCGCTGGCACTCCTGCTGAGCCCCACTTTCCTTTCTTAAACTCCAGTTACAAAGTTGAGGAACTGCAGACAAACACCACATTGCGTCCCAGGGGCAGCCAGGCATGGCAGGGCAGCGTCACCGCTCCAGATTTCAGCGCTCCCAGCGCGGGCGGGCTCACGGAGCCGCGGGGGTAGCTGGCTTCAGCACCGAGCTGCGAAGGATAATGCGCAGTGCCAATCACTTGCAGTGTACCACGCAGCATTGTTCAGATTCAGAATAGTTCCTAATTTTGCTTTGGTCTTGTGTGAGATGAGACGAAGATGTGCTGCTGGTTGCAGAAGGCGGCATCACAGCACAGGTGCTCAGATCTGCAAACCCCAATCCTTCTGTGGGGCTGCCGCCGGACGGTCACACCGCACTGCCGAGCTGCAGCAACGCCTCGTGCCCGAATGCCTTCTGCAGAATGCTTGGCCCTCCAAGTCTTAATTCGGATTTTACCCAGTGATTACTGGAAGAGGAGTTTGGCCGTCGAGCTGAGCACACTGGCTGGCTGTCCACGGGCTCACCCAAGGGTGCCCAGCAGGGTGCGCAGGGTCTGCGTGCTTCTGCAAACCCTGCCCGTGCCATGCAGCCGGCTGGGAGAGGAGCTGGCGAGTGCTGGGGACAGAGCCTGGGGACTCCTTGCCTCGCAGCCTCCCTGCCTTGGCTGCTGAGCACGCTCCCCACTCCCCAGGGCTTGGGGAGGCTCAGCCAGGTGTGAGACAGCAGGGCCAATGAAGGATGGACAGACAGACGGACATGGGTCTGCTGCTCCACGGGTGGAGGAGAGGTGCGAGGGAGAACCCTGTGCCACGTGGGTGCCTCGGGGTCTGTCCCACGAGGCGCTCATGGGTGCTCGCTGGCAGCACAGGGAGGATGCAGATCTCACCACTGCTCCCGGCCTCCACCCTCAAGCCAATTTGAGTCTTAAAAAAAATGCAGAGATAACGTTTACACAACTGCGCTACTCTTTTCTGCATAAAACAAACACGATCAATAGCTCACCCGGGCTGCACGGGGGGTCGGGTTCCACATCTCCGTGTTCCTCATCAATCATTCACCAGGGGATGAAAGCAGGATTAGGGGACTGCTGTTTGAGCAAGCACCGCTCCTCTGTCAGGTACGGCACCCTGCTGGCACACATCACCCAGCGTGGTGGCGCAGCACCCGGCGAAGCAGCAGAGGGGCTCTGAGGAACATCCAGGGGTGAAGCGAGCAGCAGCAGGCAGGCAAGTACCATTGGCACAGAAAGACACGGATCCAAAAGCAGAAAACACAAAATCCTTTTGGAAAACCACAGCAACTGAAAAGGGGAATGAGCTTCAGGTGCTGCACTGTAAATAAATACAAACCAAACACCTCACCCCAGCAAAAACGGATGGGCCAGGGGAGCTGGTCTTGCCATAGCAGGACCCTCCTGGGGTTTTCCAGCAGCAAGCCCACCAAGCCAGTGGTGTGGTGGCTCACACCTCTCTAACGAGGTTTATTTCTTGAAAGAGGTCAAAAAAATTCAGTTCTGACCAACTCGGCCCCAGGCCTGTTGCACAGCACCAAGGATGCTGGCAGCCCGTGTCTCGGTGCCCGCTCCGGCACATGGAGAGGAGCCCACGAGCACCTTGTCACGATGAGAATTAACATCTGTAATGTGTTTGTAGGATGCAAAGTGCACAACTCTGGTGTGTGACACCCACTAGTGCAGAGCAGCTTTGTGTGACTTACTGCAAAACAGACACAAGGCTCCCGCGGGGAGGTAAGCACCGCACGCAGTACCAAACAGAGGAATCCCAGATGATTTTTAAACTTTAAGACGATTAAAGTAACCTTGCATTCTTAGTTTTTCTAAGCTCCTCAGCCAAAATTAGGGTCATCCACAGCTGAAATAAAATGAGAGTTAATAATAGCAGCTCATCTGCAAATGAACAGCGTTCCTCGCTTCTGGCAGGAGCGCGCCTGGCCCACAGAGCACCGCGGTCCCAGCAGCACGTCCCCAAACCCTGGAAGCTGCAGCTCCAGAGCCGTGCCCTGGCTGCAGGAAGGGACTAAGCCATGGGGAGGCTGCTGGCTGCTGTCTCCTTTCCTCTGGTGAGACCCCCTGGCTCAGCACCATGGTTGTTACTGAGCACAGAGGCGCTAGCACACGGCACCGGCGTGCTGCAGGAGCAGCTGGGAGCACCATCGCACCGCGAGGGATGCCCTTGGCAGAGCCCTGCAGAGTCCCAGCACGGACCAGCCCAGGCTCAGTGCTCACCACTCCAGTGGAAAAGCCAGCTTTATTCTTGCGGACATGGCAAACACAACTCCATCATCTCCAGGGAGAGCCGGAGCCACCCCATGCTTCCAGCCAGCACTGCCCAAGGGACCCAAGCTTTGCCGCTGCGGAGCAGGGCGCAGGATGCAGTGCTGCCACCTCGGTGCTGCACGCACACGGCAGAGGACTGCTGGTGGCTTGATGTCCCCAGCCCATCACCAGCTGGACACAAACATCGCCAGAGGAGGCAGCCTGGCTCCACTGCACCTTCCCCGCCTGCTGCCCAGCCAAGGACAGACACTGGAACCAGAGCCCAGAGCTCCCCCGTTTCCTTTCCTTCGCCCGCCCGGGGCTGTGCACATTGTCCTGCTCTACACATTTCTGCGTGTCGTGGTTTTATTTTGTTGAATTACTCCTCCGAGCAGCCTGAATGTGTTACACTTCATCATTTAATAAATTATACAAAGCTGTATTACACAGCGGCAGGGAAACTGCTCACCCATGCGTTTTGTGGCAGAGATTCAATTAACCACCACCACGGCACAGCCCGGCTAACGAGCACGCCTCCCCCTGCGCCCAGCAGACACGGGGACCTGTGCTCGCTGGTCCCCAGGGCCAGACCCTGCAGACAAGGGCTCCCCTCCCATCACAGCCTGCTTTGTAACGGGGATGCACGATGCCATGCAGGCAATGGAGAGGTCTTCAGTGTGTGATTTGTTATCCACCGGCCTGTTGCTGCTTTGGCTCATAGCTGGTAGACTCTGCAAAAGCCTTGCTCAGACACCACAACTAATTTTTCTTCTTTTCTCTACAGACCACCGCCAGGCCAACCCATGACAAGGTGTGACAGCAATGGGCAGTGCCTTGGGCTGCAGGACCAGACCCAGGGGTGCCCGAGTGCCCTGCCCCTGCTGGATCCCCGCTGCCGGCAGGGATGTGCCAGGCTCACATCGCCCTTCATGCTCCATCCACCAGGGCCAAGGGAAGTGGCCGTGCCAGGCTCCTGCTCCATGTGCGGCCCCAAGGCTGCCCCAAACCCAGCTCCCACCCGGCCAGCATCTGGGCCAGCCCAGCCCACGGCAGCGTTCACCCTCCTCGAGCTGAAATGTTGAATTTCGGCACCCGCTCCAGGGATTAAGTGCAGGATTTGTGGAGGAAATAGCAGCAGCTGAACACAGCTCCTTTCTGCCCGACTCGCTTCTGAAAATCTCATTGTGGAGATGGCCATTCCTCCCTGCTCCATGAGCTTAGGAGGAGATTATTTTTTAAAGGAAACTGTCAAAAAAAGTCTATTCTACAAAGTGAAGTTGAAGCTTAAATCTCTTTGGCAGCAACATCTGAGCTGGGAGAGATCAAAGACCCACCAGCCCTGCTGCCAACACAAGGAGATTTTTCCTAGCAATTTGATTGCAATATTGTGGTTTAAATGCCTCATTTTCAAAATTCTGCATTGTATTGTAGGAGCCTGGGATTTATTATCCCTCAGACAAAGTTAATGTTCCGTTTGCAGGCAGGGCAAAGTCTTCCTGACAGCTCTCTCAGCCCTCAAAGTAAGCCGGCACCTCATCTGTGGCATGGGGAGAAAATGGGCAAAAATGTGCTTGAAAATGGGCAAAAATGTGCTCGAGACTGTTCACATCCAGACAGGAGGAGGAAGCTCAGCAAGCCCTGGCCGGAGCAGGGAGCTGCAGCCTGCCAGCCCCAGCGGGGCAGTCTCCTTGCAGCCTCTCCGCTCTGCCCACGGCAGCACGCCTCGTGCCATCCGAGCATCCTCAGAGGCTGCTGGCGCAGCACATCTTCCAGGTGTGCACTGAGCGCAGCAAGAACGACAGCTCGGATCGCAAACCCTGCCCTGCTCATCCCCTGAAATCTATCTAAGCATCTGACAATTGGCTGGCTGCACATCACGGGCTGCAAACCGCTTCACAAGGCCAGGCAAGGGCACTTCCACCCCGCGCTGGCTGCAAACATCGCTGCAGCAGATGTCCCTCAGCACCAATACCTCCCCCTGGGGGATGCCCCAAGCTCCCACCAGTGCAGGCACCCAGGGGCTGGGTCCCACCCACCCCAGCAAGGTGCCACAGGCAATGGGGAGGTGCTGACACACGCAGGGACAGGCAGTGCACGCAGCCTGGTGGCCCCGCTGCCCAGCGCCAGCTGCTGCCTCGGAAAACCCCTTAGCAGGGAGGGCAGCAGGCAGCCCGTGCTGGGATTGTGCCATGCCTGGCGCTGCGAGCAAGGTCTCTGCTCATGGCCCTCTGCACCCACGCTCTGCTCTGGGCTCTCCCAAACAGCCAGAGAGCAGCGGAGCCGTGCCCCAGCTCCTGGCACCGCAGCGTCGCTGCATCTGCCCACACTGCCCAGCGGGGAGGGAGGGCTGCTGTGCACGAGGGGACATCTGGACGGCTTCCAGGGGCAGCCCCAGAGAGCAGGGAAAATGGGGCTGGAAGGCAAGGAAAGGCAAGGAGGGGCAGGTGGCTCTGCAGGACTGCAGGGAGGGGGGCACTGACCCCGGGATGCTGACGGGGACACGCAGCCGGTGCCCCACAGCCTGACCTCAGCCCCCAGCAGCCATCGGCACCCCCACGGGGAGACAGCCAGCAAGGGGAAGGGGCTTGATTTAACACCGGAGTGTAATCCTGGTGTATTTATAGCATGTGCATTTTGCTGCTAATTCCCTGTTATCTGTAATCCTTCTTCCTAGCTGACACAGTAATTTCTGTCTTCAGGACTTATCACAGGAGTTTGCTCCAGAAGTTTATGAAGCTGTTGAGAAGGAGAGGCATGAGCTGTGCTGCAGGCACGGAGCAGTCTCCTTTCTGACAATGAAACTGGGAGCACAGAAATTTTCTCTCTGCTGAAGGCCCGACTTGGCAATGCGTGCAGGAGCAGTGGGAAGTTAATGCTGCGTAATGGAGATCTGCGTCCCCCATGACAAATCCGAGTCCCGAAGCTGTATTTAATTTTTAAATGCAAACTCCATTGTTACTTTTACTTATTTTTAGCACGATCTGGACAAGCTCCATCCGGATGAAGCCTCCAGCTGGCTCACCCCAAGCACTCGTTGGGGCTCTCCCCGTGTCCCAGGCTGCGATGTGCAGCGGGCGATGCCCCGCGCCTGTGGAGCTGGCAGCAGATGGGGATTTTTTTGCACCAAAATATTACAGAAATGCAGCAGAGGAGCCCAGGCCATCACATAGAGATGCTCAGCTGGTGGCATACTCCAAAGCTGCTTTGGCTTTCTGCCAGTCCACCAGCTCACGGGGTGGGGGGGGGGCCCAGGACCTGGCCTCGTCTATGAATGCTGCATAGCGCCAGTGTGCAGCGTGGCAATGGGAACCTGGCCACGGGTGGCTGGGGACAAGAAAAACAGATTCAGCTCTGCGAAGCCCGAGGAGGCACTGACGTTTTATTTCATGAAGAGTCCATGCCCCTGGCGCACATGAAGCAAGAAACAGCTTCTTCCATTTCCCCCCACACACCCACGGGGCCACCTGGAGCCCCAGGATCGCTCTGCGTTAGCCATTTCTTCCATTCCCAGGAACCTCTCCCCAATGCCCCTGTCACCAGCCACCACACCAGCACACCCCAGATGCCGGCCGTGGTGACATCCCGCTGGCACCAGCACGGCGCTGCCGCAGAGCCTCCCCCCAGGCTGCACAGAGCACTTGGCAGCCCGAGCACAGCCCCGAGCGAGGCACGCAGCAAGGCCCAGTGACTGATGGCATGTCGCCTTACATTTAGCTATTTATTGCTGCTGTGTAACGTTTATGAATTAAATTGGGAATTTATAAGTCTATAATTTAGAGGCACTGAAAACCTCCCTCCATAAAAGCAAATTGGTTTTTCCTGTAACTCAAACTCACTTTTTTTTTCATTCATGCAAGCCTGGAGTGGCTCCATGTGTGCTCTTGTTTAAATTGGCACCCGTTTTCCATAAAGCATGCAAAATATTCTTGGTGCGACTAATTCTGGTATGCGTTCTTTGGAGGCTGATAAACATGTTCAGAGCGATCATCTGACGATGAGTGTGGCTTTGTCAGAACGTCAGCCCTGCCTGCTGCACACAGGAGGAACAGGCTTCCACGCGAGTCGTGCTGTGAGTAGCACGTGGGGGCTGGAGGTGCTTCAGCTGCAGCTGCACTGGCAACAGCTGCATGACCAAGGGGACAGCAGAGGTGCCCAGTTTTGTGCTGTAAATGAAAAATTGGATCGCTGCGTCTCCAAATTCACATGAGAAGCACCTGAAGTCTGTCCCTGGGAGTCACGCTGGCTGTAGGGCAGCTCCAGCAAACTGCCAACAGGTTTGTGGCCCTGAGCCGCGCACCCTCGTGGGACCCCAGAGCTGAGCTTTGCACTCTGTGGTCACTGCACACACAGCTGATGAAAAATAAAAAACAACCAAAGATATAAGCTGCGTGTGCTGCTCACGAGCAGGAGAGCAGGCACCTTCGGCTTTCTTGGCAGCAGTCCTGCTGAGCAGCTCGCTTTTCTTCAAGAAACTGAATGCAGCAAAAAGCTCACAGGAGAAAAAAAAAAAAGTATAAATGGTTCATAAAAAATTTACTTTTCATGAAAGTGAAGCGAGGCGCTAGCAAACACAGAGCAGCAGTTACAGAAAGGCCCAGCGAAGCCCAGCTGCTCTTCTGCCTCACCCTCGTCCATCCCAGGGCACCTGCCGAAAGCTGGCACCCCAACGTAAAACTAAGGCTGAGGTTTACGACTTCTTCCAGAATTATTTCCCTGAAAATAAATTCATCTGTGCAGTCTCCTGGACAGAGGAGAAAGTAGTACAGCTAATGCATCTAAAGACTGAAGAACACAAACAAAACAACAACAACAATAAAACAACAATAAAGGGCAAATCCTGTTTTCATAGACGTAAGAAATTCAAAACCC
The DNA here is from genome assembly GCF_964035555.1 of Netta rufina. Classification (NCBI taxonomy): domain Eukaryota; kingdom Metazoa; phylum Chordata; class Aves; order Anseriformes; family Anatidae; genus Netta; species Netta rufina. The sequence continues at coordinate 22,201,214 of NC_140134.1, read as the reverse complement.
TGAATCAAAACTAAAAGCAGGCTCAGGAGCAATTAATATTTAAATCTCCCTGAATTGCAGCTCAAGAATAAAGATTGTCACAGAAGGAACTGACAAATGCAAGCCTTGTGATTAAGGCAAAACAGATCTTATTTGTGTGCTACAGAAATGACCATATGTGGAATCCTTTTGGGAGACTGTAATCAGTCAGATTAACATGATAATGAACTCTGATTTACTGAGCAATAGGAAGATCTTTGTCCTCAGAGACATCGCATTTCTCACTGAATATTAAGAAAGATTACTTTTTTTATAACCACGGATATCACTCGAGTGCAAGATTGTTAATCCTCCCCAAAAGGTGATTTCATAGGGAAATAGAAGAGAGCAATTTTAAGACATAAATGATCTACGCTAATATAGGGACAGACAGTGAAAACTTTCCATAAATCTGACACTGCCTTCAGGAGGAAGCGAAATCTAGACACCAGCAACGCGTGACGACAAGGTGATTTTCCCTGTAACACCATGGAACAAACTTCAGGTAACGTGCTGGGCACGACGCAAGGAGCCCCGCAGTTCCTTTCCATCACCCCCCTCGGTTAGAGCAGTCCCTCTATGCGGGGTGCTTTCTTTGTGTCTTTTCTGGAGCAGCTTAAATTGGAGTAAAAAGCTTTGTGAACCCTCCTAGCACAGAGGGGGCTGGGGCAGGCAGTGCCAGCATCCCTCTGCTCCATGCACACCGGGGAGTTCCCGGCCCCCTGACACACCAGGGCTGCTCCAGGAAGCCAGAACGGGCATTGCTGGCTGGCATCTTCATATAAAAAAGGTGAAGAGGAGAGATTTGGCAGGGGATCTGCCCCCCAGCACGGGCACAGAGGTGTAGCCCCCGGCCCTGCAGGGACGCACGGGGAGGCTGGTGGCTGCACGGCACACAGTGGGATGTCCCCATGGTGGCACCGGGGATGTGGCAGGGCTGTTCTGCTGTTTGTGGAGAACCAAAGCTCTCCAAGGAGCGGGGCAGCAGCACCAAATCACCACCACTGCCAGGTGGGGAGCTGCAGTGGGGCAGCGTGGGGAGGCAGCCGCATGCCTGCTCACAGCCCAGCTCCACACTGAGCGCTCAGGAAGCCTGTGGAGCAGCTGGGGGTCAGCACCTGAGCACAGCAGATGAGAGTTGTTTTATTCATCTAAAGTCAGGGATAAGAACATGTCCAGATAAGAGCCCATAGTGGCAGCAGAGCACTGTCACTGCTGGTTTTTGATGCCCATCCCTCCGGAGGCACGCGCTGCTTTGCACGGGAGCGCTGCCCACACCTCCCCTGCCCAAAGCCCCTCTGCTGCGCTGCCTCAGCAAAGCGAACCCGCGGCGTTTCCATCCCAGGGAGAAATAACTGTGCAGCTCTTGCAAGGAGTAACTCGTTGCGAAGGCAGATTAAAGGTCAGCTCTCATCTTCCCAGTGCACAGAGCGCTGCCTGACACCCGCCGAGCTCTGACAGGGAGGAAAAGCTCGGAGGGAAGGCTCGGCTCTCGCTGCTGGGAGGAAACCTGGCAGGGACTGCTGCCCGCCAGCCCTGGGAGTGGGGCTGAGGTGCTGGCACGGTGCCCCCGGGCAGCTCCAGGGGTGCTCCCATTCCCAGCCTGGGCTGCGCACCCAGACCTGGAGCCACACCAGTGCCTCCCCAAAACCCAGTCCTCCAGCCCCGGGCACCCGTCCACGCTCTGCCCCGAGCTTCCTTGGCACACCCGTAACTGCAATTAACACCTAACAGCTCAGGTCCAAAATGAGCCACTTGACTCCAGCTGGCTCTCAGGTGGTTGTTTAATTTAGGGAATCTCGGTCTTTGCCTTTGTTTCCTAGAAATGTTTCTTGGAAGCACCAGATGCCCACAGGGCAGCCGCTCTCCCCTGCCAGCAGGAGCGCTCGGCTCGGCTGCAGCCCGTTTGCTTCCCTCCCAGGCTGCCCGGACAGAGCTCACTTGCTCCCCACTCATTTTTCTCTCTTTATCAGGATTTTAGGAGCCAGGAGAAGCTGACCTGGAACCCCAGAACAGTCCCAGGATCGTTCCCTTGCACATCACATGCAGACCCCACACACCTGCCAATACGTTTATCACCCGAAGTTTTGGTAGCGCAGCTCCGCACAAGGAGTGAGGTGTTTACAAATGGCTGTGGTTTTCAGAAATGAAAAGGAAGAAAAACTACTTCAGCTGACGTGTGGTTTTACTTCCAAGGGCTGGTTGGCATAATATCAGGAACAAGCACAAGAAGTGATGTGTTTGTCATCTCCACAAGGCCTTTTTTTTGCCTGTGGGTTTAATGTCTCCAAATACATATTCATTTAAATGCAAATTTCTGGTTTCACCTGGGACCCAACCAAAGCTTTTGCTGAAATGAATGCTGTACTTTCCTATTTACCCACCATTCCCCCCTGCTTTCTTCTGCACCTCAAAGCCCATACAGGTGACCCGGACCTTCAGACCTCGCTGGGAATAAAGCACAACAGGGGAAGGGGGACGGAGACCCAGGGCTGCTGCAGCTCCTCCACACACTGCTCACCACTCACCGTGCCCAGAGCTGGGGCCATTTTGCCATTTTGCTGGAGAAAACACAAAAAGCATGAGGCTGTGGAGGGCTGAGCCCAGAGGAAGGCTCACCAAGGCGTGCTTGCAGTGCCAACGGGGCATCTCCAGCTGCAAGGGGATGGAGCCTGGGTCGGTTGTTGCCTTTTTTTTTTTTTTTTTTTTTTTTAAATAAAGAAAGCCCCCAAAAATGGTCTCAGTCCTTCTAGCCAGCAGTCACATGCCAACGTCACATATGACCTTTTTCAGATTAACCCAAGAGGGCAAAAAACATTTCCTTGGTAGTGTGATTTGGGGAATGGTTATGCGGGCTGACATCTCCCACTGAAAACACCCAGAGGCCACGGCGCGGTGGTATTTTCAGAAAGCACATCAGGAGACTCCGGGCCGTTCAGAGCTCGCAGCAGGCACCCAGTGGGGCTGATTGCTGGTGCCAGCCCCTCGCTGCCCCTCCTGGTCCCCTGCCTCCCCCCCTGGCACCCCACGCCTGGCTGGCTGCAGGGGCCAAGCACAGCTCTGCTCCTACACAGCCTACAGCTCACCTGTAACTGCACTGGGAAGGGTAGTGGAAAGTCCTGTGAGGAGACAAGAAGCCCTTTGCACATCCCTGAATCCTGTGATAAAGTAACAAAGCGATGCCCTGCAAAGAGGCCATGCACCAGAAAAGCAAACAGGAAGCAACCTTCGTTTCTGGAAGCAACCTTCATTTCTGGATACACTTTCTGTATCATATCCTGTAGAATAAGTGATCTAATCCCTGCTAATAGCATCACAGGCAGTATATTTCTTTCATCACCATCTATAATAATCTAATTCCATATGTACAGTGGGCACCACGCACATACTTCCTGAATGCTAAGTGCTCGTGTGGGTTCAGATAATGGCTGGGAAGGAAACGAGGCCCAGCCTCGCTGCATACTAAAATCCAGCCGCGCTAGAAGGATGCCTTCACAGGAACTTGTTTACTTTCCATATCAAAAAAAAGACAGAATAAAGGATCCTTAGCTCCACTCAACAAAAAAATGTTTGACAAAGCATCGTGTTTAGAGATGAGAAACAGTGAGACGGGCGGTCTGACATTTTAAAGCAACGCTTTTGCTGCCTTTGCACAAAGACGCGCGGCAGCAGCAGCCCTGCGCGGGGGGGAGCCTCTCGGGCAGCCCCCACGGCGCTGCAGCCACCGCCCCCGGGCTGCACAGCGAAGGGGAAGACACAGAACAGAAAGAAAGCACTGCCACATCGCAGTGGGTAGAGGAGCAAGTGTGGAAACAAACCCCCACCTGAGGAGGAGAAAGCCGCAGAGGGCAGGAGCTGGCCCCCACGGAGCCCCCCGGCCCAGCTCCAGCACCTCCTGGTGCAACCCAGAGTTGAGGCACTCAGAACCAGCAGCGCCTTTGGAAACTGCAGCAGGAAGCAACTTGGCAGAGGTGGCAAACAGGCCCGGCCCCCGAAATGCCAGGTCCCAGGTTTCTGCCCGCTGTCAGCAACATGTGGCACGGGAAGAGGTGTGCGGGGAGCTGGGACCTGCCAGCTGCAGCCGTGACATTTCTGCCTAACATTTAGTCACTGCAGTTATAAAAGTTCTTGTGATTGAATTCCCACATTTTATACCGTACCCAGGAGTAGCACGATCCTGCCTCGGAAGCCACAAAGCCTTGGGGCACAGCCCCCGGGCACCCTCAGGGCTGCTGCTCCCGGGAGCGCTGTGCTTGGCAGGCTGAAGGGGATTTTGGCAGCTCACGGCTCTGTTCCCGCAGTGTGTACCTGCACAGCAATCACTCTTCCCTGCATGGCCTGGCCAGGCTGCCCACCATTTAAATGCAAATTGAAGATCCCATCTTTGCAGCTCTGCGTCCCCCAGCAGGGTCGGGCACCTCGCTCACCCAGCACGGAGCCATCGGCACTGCAGCCACACGGGGCCCTGCAAACGCAGCAGGGGCAGCAGCATCCACAGGCACTGCATCGTAGTGGGTGGAGAAGAGGCTAAAAGCCAGAAACCGCGGGTGTCCCAGCCAGAAAAGGCCTCAGACCTCTGTGCCCACGTCCCTCCCCAGCCTCCGCTGGCTGCCGCGCACCTGCTGAGCCCCTCGCCAGGCACAGCAGGGCCCGGCCTCAGCAGGGTTTGGGACAACACTGCAGCAGGAAACATTACCAGGAGCTATGACTAATGCCACAGGAGTGAGTAAAAGCACTCCAAGTCACTAAGATTCTCATTTAGAATTGAAATCCAAAGCATGTTTGAGTTCTGCATCATTGTCCACTTCGTGCAGTGCTGCAAAATCTGGGCAGTGGTTCCTCCAGCGATGTGTTAAAGGGCAAATATTTGCTTCTGCTGGGCATGGCCCAGTGGCTTTGCAGCGATGAGCTGCAGCAGCCCAGAGCTCACCAAGGCCACAGCTGACCCCGGCCATGCACACACGTGCCCAGAGCACGTTCCTACCCAGGGCCGCTGCTTGCTCCCGGCGCCTCCAGCAGAAATGGGGCCGTGGCACTGGGACGGGCGGCTCCATGCAGGCACGTGGCACCGTGCTCTGACACGTGGAGACCTCGGGTGGGCAAACACCCCTCAGCCCTTACAGCTCCTCCTGCCCAAGTGATATCCCAGCACCACGAGGGTCCTGCCCCACGCGCTCCTGCTCCAGGCTCCACCGCAGGCAGCCCAGTGGTGGCAGCACCCTGACTGCACTGCACCAAGCTCCAGTGCCAGACGTGAAGGTTGGGGCATGGCTGGGGCTGTTCCCACCCCACAGCTCCATCCTCCACACCCCAAAGCGCTTGCAGATGCTGGGGCAGTGCCTGGGAGCACCCCAGGAGTGATGCCAAGCAAGGAGACCCAGCTCTGCCAGCCGCCTGCCAGCAGAGCGCAATCGTCCCAGGAGAGCTTGGCTATATCATTAAACAGCCTCCAATAGCTCAAACTTTATCACTGTTATAAAAACAACTTCTTGCAATGCTGAGCAAGAACAGGAAAGGTCTTTGCTCTGCTCCCAGCACCCGCTCTGTGTTCACTGAGGTGGCCTGGACAGCCACGACAGCTTTGTGTGTTTACCCACTGCTGCCTGGCAATGGCATGAGCTTGAAATGCTATTTAGAGAGAAATTAATACTGAGAGCTAAAACTAATCCCCAGAAACACAGCCCATGGCTGGTCCACAGGCTCAGCAGAAGCTGGATTTTTATAGAAACCTGAATTTTAGGTCAGATTTCCCCTGCCAGCAACAGTTCAGAAGAGGAGCTGCCCATGTGCATCCCCGCAGGACGCAGTCAGGGCCCTGGACACCCCCCCCGAGCACCCATCAGGGGCCGACCTCAGCACCCACACCTGGGGCTCTGCGTCCCCCCCACAGCCCCCCTGTGCAGGATCTTGCCCCCAGCAGCAGAAGCAGCTGCAGGGAACCCAGGTGCCACCCACGGCCCTTTGCGTTTGCGGTGAATTCAGACAAATTACTGACGAAATGATGTCAGGCAGGAGGATTACTCATGTTCGTGTAGAAAGGCAGTGCTTTAAGCCCAGATGGCTGCGTAAGCTTTACCGCAGCCGGGATCAGCGGATGAGAATTGCACAACTTAATGGAAGGAGACTTCCGATCGAGGGCTTGATTGAAGCTAATGCAAGCTGAATATCTAAACACGAAACACTAGATTACTTCACCAGTGACAGCTCAATAGTAAATACAGACTTTTTCTGGTCTGCTCCCCCAGAGCCTGCCTGCTGCAGTGCACTTTTACACCAGCAGGTTTGGGTGCCCACGGGATGAGCGTTGCCTTCAGGAAGCCAGGGGATGGGATGCCACTCATGTGGCAACACCTGAACCCATCCCAAAAATCTGGGGAGGAGGGGGGAAAGCAGTAAACAAAGCTGTGTGGATCTGGCATTCAGAGGAACAAGTAAAATTTCAACCCCTTAAGTATAATGGAATAAAGGAGATGAAGGTGCAACTCAGTGCATTGACTCCTGAGTTTATTTTAAAACACAGACTCTGTAGTAGAATTTAAAATAATTACCGAAATGAAGCTGTCTGTGCCTGCACTACCCTCCTGCGGCAGCCTCCATCCCCACAGCTCCCCAGATGTGCTCCCTCGCTCGTCTGCTCTGCTGGGAATGGGAAAGGAAAGCCAGACAGAACACCCGATACCTCTCCAAGGCTGCGTCTCAGCACTAGAGACAAAATCCTTCCAGCACAGGCTTCAACAGCTTTAACATACTTCATAGGGAAGGTTGGCATTGCTGAGTTTCTTTTAGAGCAAGGGGAGATGTGAGGGAGAAGGAAAGGGGAGAAAACCTCTAAAAGGTGACTCAGCACTGGCAGAGGAGTTCCACTGCTACTGGAGAGATGTGAGAAGTGAGAACACAGGAGACAGGGAAGATGAAAGAAAAAACCTTTAGATATGGTCAAGTCCAGGCATCTCAGAAGTTCCCCAGCATCACCATCTTCTGGATGGATCAAGAAATGAGACATCTGCCGTGTCCCCAAGGGTGACCGATGACCACCCCACAAGTCTCATCCCTAGATCTCTAACCAACACAGAGTAAAGACATCGCAGCAATCAGATACAATGATGTGTGCATGCCAGAGAGCTCCCAGTCCGTGGGGCTGGTGGCATGAGCGCTGCAACCCCGGGATGCCACCCCAGGGAGCAGCCAGGTGCAGAGCTGTGCCCCAGCCAGCACACAGCGGGGCTGCAGTCACAAATGCCTCCTGCGCACAGGTGAACCTCAGGGCCATGCACAGCACTGCACACTCGGGCACGCTGCTGCAGCTGCACAAGGAAATACGTGCCCAATTAGCCGTCTGCATGTGCAATTAGGCGATGTGCACACACATCAGGCACTGGCCGGGCATTCACACGGAGCTGCCTGCACTACCAGTGCTGTGCCCAACGCTTCAAGGCAGACCAGCTTCAAGGCAGGTCAGGCATGGGGCAGCCCCTTCATAGGAATAGCTTCTGGTTTGCCACACGAAGGCGCACACAGCAGATTTTCACGCCTAAGCACTCATCTGCCTCAGACCCTTCGCTCCGGTGATGCTGGAGAAGTCACAGAATCATGGAGTATCCCGAGTGGGAAGGGAAGTCACGCTGCCATGAGCCACCAGCTGTCCCCAGGGAGCCGTGCCCACGCACACCCCGGGGTCGGGGCAGCACCCAGTGGGGACACCAGCAGCTGAGCACACGGCACAGCCCTCCTGTGACACTGTCCTTGCACTCGTGCAGCTGGGGACCAAAGTGTTCGTCCTCGGTCCCGATGGGAAACCTCAGGTGGCGACAAGATCAAGGCTTGCTAGCGCTGGTGCAGAGCTTCCCTGCCATCCAGCCAGCTCACGGCACCGCGGGGCGCAGCCCATGTTTGAAAAGGAAATATTTTTTTTCCAGGGTGGGGCAGCAACAGCATTCAGATGCACACGGCGTACTTCACAAATGAAGTTGTAAGGGGCGTTGTACAGAAGTTTCAGCTGACCACAAATCTCTCATCCCTGCACACGCATACAGCTGTACTCAGAGAAAAAGTTCTTCAAATGAGCAATACCTGGGAGAAGCAGGCAAACAGCATCTTTTGGCAGCCTTCAGTCTTGCAGAATTGTGGTGTGCTATTATTTGGGAACCTAGCGTTTGTGACTAGCTTGCTAGGCCAAAAATCAGCCCCTGCTGAAGCCTTCCAAAGCCAGGGAGATTACACCTGAATTAAGTCTGCTCTGCTTCTCCACAGCTCCTGATGTACAGCCCGAGATCCTCATTACCATGGCAATGAGACCAAGGCCGGGGATCTTAAGGCACACTTTGCAATATCTGAGGGCTCCCTGAAGGTTCCACCTTTATACAATCATATGAAAATATGCACTTGAAGTATTACCGGAATATGAATTAATCTAATTTTCCCTACAACAAACAACTGCATGAATAACGAGCACCACAATGTATTCCAGAGCCCCTGCAATTATGAGCAAACCTGCAATTACGTACTGCTGTTTGCATGCGAGGCATGAAGTTCAACCCATTCATTTGAATGGAGGTCTCTTAATGAAATGGGCTTTGGAGAAGGTCTATAAGGCAGTAAAGCGTCTGAATTCAGAGATCAATTGCTGCCTCAAACACAAAAACAAGGGTGGTGAAACCCTCATCGCAGCTGTGGCTGCACCCACCCCAGGCAGCACCAGATCTCCCCTCAGCCTGCTCCGTGCAGCTGCTGCACTGCGCCCGCTTCCCCTCCTGCAGCACACTGCGCTCACCTGCAAGCCACCCAGGAAGGACATCTTCGGGTGGCAAAAAGCCCTTTCTTTCCCTGACAAGTGCAAAATTGAGGCTGGAAGGGGGGAAGCCACGGCACAGCCCCACCAAGCATCCCGCACAGCATGGGGACTGCACCGCCTGTGTGCCCAGCACCATTCCCAGCATGGCCTGCCATCCTCCCGCAGGCAGAAATGTCACCTGACAGTAAGAAAGAATTGTTTTAGGAGATGTGCCATGAAAAGTGGCCTAGCAATACACTCAACTGGATTGAGGCCTGTTTTTTTGCTTTCCTTCTCCTATCGTGGGTATAAACGTGGGATACAGAATTACATGGAAAAAAGCTCCGGAGATGTGAAGGGACTAATATAGAATAATTCACTAAAAATATGAATCAGACTAGTGTCAGGCTCACAGAGCTATTAAAAACTGATTTCAAAAGGCAGAACTCACACAAAGCCCTGGAACAGGAGTGTGCCTGCACCTGCTGCACGGCTCCAAGGGGCTGAGGGCTCCTGCTGCGGCCGGAGCAAGCTCCTTCCCTCTTCCCAGACCCATTTCTCTGTGGAACGGGCCCCAGACCTGGCTGTTTGAGCTGCAATGCCTCTTTTAATAACACTCAGAGCTGCAATACCTCTTGTATTAACAATGCTTCGGGTGGTGCCCCTCGGTGCCTGCAGGCCAGCTCTAAGCAAAGGCTCCAGCTCCACACCTGGAAGCACCTCAGGGCTCCCCCAGCCTCACAGCTGTGGCAGCACGCTCAGTAGATTCTGGCCAGAAAAAGCATCTTCACGAGAAACTTATCGCTCGTTTTTAAACATCTCCAGCTCCCGGGTCCAGCCCCAGCACCGAGATCCCGTCCCCCCCCTGCCGCCTGTTCTGGGGCACCCCGGAGCCGCCTTCCCCTCCTGGGGCACCTCATCCTGCCGAGTGCATTTCCAATTACTCGTGTTAAACAGGCCCCTCAACCCACATCAGCAATATTTACCTCCCTTAATTAAAGATGGCAGTAATAAACATGAAATATGGACAAAAATGGATTTTAATAAATACTGCCTCGGGGAGCTCGCGTATCCTTGAGAGCCGAGCTGGAAACGCTTAATATCAGATGTTGCATTGTTATGAAATTAAAACAATATATTGCCACATAAAAGTGGTATTAAAAATAATTATCATAAATTAGGCTTGGGTAGGCTGAAACCACCATGGGCACAAAGCAGCAGCAGGAGGGAAAGCAGGGGGCAGAGAGATACCCACCAGTGCCGGTGCTGTCCCCATGCAAAGCCCTTCACCTGGGGGTCGCAGAGCCCCGAGGAGGAGACCCCCTTTGGAAGCAGCCGTTTTTAGGTGGCCTTGCTGCAGCAGGGGTTGGACTAATTCCCCTGCAGGTCCCCCCAACCTCAGCTATTCTGTGATTGAGCATCCCCAGGATGCCCCAGCAGCGGGTGCACAACAGCATCCCCAGGAATTCATCCTGGACACCGTTTGGAAAAAACACCCATTTCTGCACTAAACCCACTCAGGGGCATCCCAAGAAGGGCCGAGCACTCACCACATACCCCAGGTGCCACACGGCTGCCTTGTGCCTGGGTTTGGGTATCAGTGGGCTCCGACCCCACCAGGACGCACCGCTGGGCAGCTTGGCTTCTGCGGGATGCTCCGGGGCCAGGCATGGCTTGGCGGGGCCAGGCACAGTTTGGCAAGGCCAGGCACAGTTTGGCGGGGCCAGGCACAGCTCAGCAAGGCCAGGCACGGAGCTGCTCTGCCTGGAGCCCCCTCGGCACCGGCTGAACACAGCTCCCAGGGGAGAGCTGCACCCACACCAGACCTGCCCTGCAGAGGGGCCGTCTGCGACCCACAGATCCCAGCCCCAAAACGTGCTTCCCCCCGCGTTCCTCATCCCAGTCACAGATTTCAAGGTGACCAAAACTGAAATAATTAGTCAATGCCTAATTAGCTTCTCGCTGCCCTGCAGAGCCCGCAGGGCGAGGACTCGGCTCACAGGTTTGTGTTCGATGACAGAGTTCAAATATTTACATTCTCAGGGAGTAAGCGCTCAGCAGACTCGGGATTTAAGTACTTAAATGGCAATTTCTTTGGGATACAGGCTGGCCATCACTCGAATTTCTGATTGTAAGGGAAATTGTATAAAGCCGATCTCGTTTCATACCTCTGCATGAGGAAGCTCCAAAAGTCAGAAGGAAGGCAGCGTTTTGCTGATAACCGAAAATGGTGTCAGCGTGGGTAATCGTCGTCCTTCCAGCCCGACTGATCACGGGGAAAATAAAGGAAATGCTGATACCAGCTGCTGCTGCTGGAGAGCGGACGCCAAACACAGCTGATGAAAAATGAACCCTGTCAAATCTATTTGATTTTTTTATGATGAGTTTAAAAAATTGGTTAATAAAGGCAACAGTGTTGATTTAATATATTTAGACTTCCGTAAGACATTTAACCTGGTATCGCATGACATTTTGATTAAAAATTAGAATGATACAAAATCAACACGACACGCACTAAACGGATTAGAAGCTGACTGCCTGTCTGAAAGGCAATTAGAAGCTGAAACCACTGAGCAGGTGTTTCTAACGGGAGTCCTCCAGAAAACAGGTCCAGCTCCTACGATTTTAATCAAAAACCTACCAGAAAGCAAAAACATTGCTGTGAAGTTTGCAGACAACACAGAGCAGCAAACACCAAGATGCTCAGCCACTGGTACAGAGCAGTCTGCATTGCTTGGTAACTAAAAAGAAATTAAAAACAAACATTTCCTCCCTGCCAAATGAAGTGCATACATCTGGGAGTGGGAAGTGCATGCATACACCTCCTTCATCAAGGTAACGAAGCATCCCTGCCCCGTGGCAGAGAAGTGCTGAGGACCATGGGGACGACGGGAGCCTTGCTCCGAGGCAGGGATGTCACCGCCTGCCTGCCGCATGCAGGAGCATCGTCAGCCCCAGCACGTCCAGAAAAATGTCACAGGAACACAAACATCCACCCTGGGCCAGAACAGAGCTTCAGCCCTCCCTGTGCCCGCCCTGACACCCTGCATGCAGAGGAAGCAAGAAGCAGAGCGAAGGAGATGCCCCTGCCCCAGCCACAGCGCATGCAGGGGAACCCGGACCCCCAGCACAGGCAGCACCGTGCACAGCCAGCAGAAAAACGGCACCGAGGGCTGCCAGGTTCAGGAGCTATTTTTAATCTTCCCAAAACCCAGACGCTCATGACTCAGCACCAGACACTGTCCCAGAGACAGCAGCACTGGCTGCAAGTCCCTTCAGGATCAATAAGTCACCCACTTCCACCCCAGCACAAAACCAGATGGCCCAGGCAGCGACACCACCTGCCAGCAGCGATGCTGACAGACCCCAGGGGCAGGGCTGGAGGGGACCGGGAGCCTCTGGCACCACGGCACCGCTGGATTCAGCAGCAGCCCCACTGCCCACAGTCAGCTGGGGCTCGGCCAGGAGCTGCTCTGCCCCGGACACCTCCTCCTTCCCACCCAGGGCTGTTGCTTTTCTAACTGGAGTGAAAGGAAAACGCTCCTCTGCACCAGCTTGCACAGCACGTGCAAGGGGACGCAGCACCTCACCGCCTGCAGACACCCCACATGTCCCCCACATCCCCAGGTAACACTGGGTTACTTGGCACTCCCAAAGGGACCTCCTGGCAGAAGGCAGCCTCTGTCTCCAGATTTCCTTCTGCTACTTTCGCATTTCCCCTCCAGCTCTGTGTTTCTCACAGTGTTCCCTTTCCAGGTTTCACTGCCCAGTAGTCCCAAACTACAAACGTTCAGCAAAGGTCGATTCCACTCCTTTGGGAGTCCCGTGACAGCCACTGAGCTGAACACCAACCCACAATTCATCTCAATACATTGTGAGAAAGCAAAGCTACCTGCTGCATACAAATGACAATATTTTTTGGGGGTAGAACAGAACTTTTCGGCACCGTTCATGCTGGGACAGCAAAGCAGCAGGCTGCAGTCCTGCTGTGTGCAGCGGCCGTGACGGAGGGGACAGGGACACTTCTCTGCCAAACCCACCCGCCCCTTCCTGCGGGGCACTGCCCACGATCACAGCACAAACCCTGGCCAAAAAACTTTGGTTTTGGGTGTACAAGTGAAGGGAGAGCTTTTGGGCAGCGGCAGAGCCCGTCGCAGGCCAGAGCAGGGGGGTGGCACGGAGCAGGGTGTGGAAGGGCTGGGCTGGCCCCAGCAGCATGAAATGAGTCTGGGGGCCCCGGGATGGAGCTGCTGTAAATGAGGACAAAGAGGAGAGCTCGGCTGGGGGCTCTGCAGCTCTGCAGCAGGGTGCCCTCACCACACAGCTGCCTGGGGCTGCAAAAGGGGCCCAGGGACGCTGCAGCAAGGAGGGGCGGCTGAAGCTGCTTGCTGTAATAGTCTGTGTTTAACAGATCTCTGGCTCCTGTGCCTCTGCCAAGACTGAGAGAAGATGCCAGAGGTGCCAAATTGCTGCACTCCAGCAGCTGAGGCGACAATATCTGCTGATTATTTATACACAGAATAACATATGGCCCCTAGCAATAATTGCATATTAAGCAGTCTATTAAAGCAGTTCTACTCCATCCTTAGCAAACCTTTATCATCCAGCCGCAGCACAGATTATTATTAATCACCTTTTCTGCTCTGCTCCACCACAGGAGTCAATCAAACAGGAATGCTGAAAAGCATCGTTCCATGATGGACCTGTTTAACAGCTACTGCTGATATCCGTCATTATTTTGCTATTACTGATACTTAACATTTCCGCATGAACCAGAAGTTGTGTGTGTTTGTATCTCATGTGTTTGTGGACAAAAAGGTAGGCCTTGGCTGCTCCTAGCTGCCGCAGCCCTGCCTGCTTCAGGGGAGCAGCACGGGCTGGCCCAGAAGGGCTGTGCACTAAGGTCAGGCACTAGCACTCGCCTGCAGGAACAGCCACACTTGTTCCGCTCCCTGTCTTCACCTGGATATGACTGGGAAGAGATACCAATGTGTGATTTGTTGCCCCTTTTGCAGATGAAAATAAAGTGCAAAGTGTTGTTTTCATGCAACATCTGCATGGCTAACGGCTGCACCTTCCAAGTTGCTTTAGACACAGCTGTGTTTTTTCGGGACCAGAGTAGCAAACATCACACCACATCACATCACACTGCACTGCAACACATCAAACTGCACTACATGGCATTGCATCACACTGCACCACACCGCACTGCACCACATCACACCACACTTCACTGCACCATGCTGCATCACGTTGCACCACACTGCACAGCACCACGCCGCATCGCAGTGCATTACATCACACTGCAGTGCATCACGTCACACTGCGCCACACTGCACCGCATGGTACCACATCATACTGCACATCACACTGCACCATGTCACACCACATCATGCCACATCGCACCGCATCACACCGCGTGGCACTGCATTGCATCACAGCCGTCGCATGCAGCAAGAGTGCTCAGCTCTTGCAGACCAGCCTGTGTGCTTTTAATGAAGAGGAAGGATCAAAAGGATCCATCTCCTTGAAGATACTTCTCTGACCTCATGAATGACATCAGCTGTCCCTGTGCAGTCCTGGGAAAAGGAAGACAAATGCCTCCTCTCTATTTCCCTCATTCTGCCGGGCGTGATGAAGACGTTGATCTCAACAAGCAGCCCTGGCAGCGGCTCAGTGCGCGCCGACCAGCACTGGGTACATGCGAGTCAGAGCGATTCACTGCTGCTGTGAATTACAGGTAGCAAACTCCCACATTGCACAAAGAGCCACTGCTCCGTGACATATAAAAAGCATTAAATTGGCTGCAGTAAACTGGATTAATTCCATCTTGGCTCTTTGAAAAAAATCCCAGACACCTCCAATTCCCCTCAGCCTCACCGATTTTGAAGTCACGAGATAACTCTGACCACCTAACTCAGCCTTTTCAATAACATAAGCCAAAAAAAAGCCCACAAAGTGAAATGTGTGTATTAACAACAAGGTGTGATGAAAGTAGGCCCAAGGCTTTTAGATAACTTGAATTAGGGAATGACAAAATCTCTCATCATTTCCCTCAGTAAATTCTTTGCACACGTAAATCCATGCTCTGTTAAAGCCACACAAAATCCTTGCAATGTTACACTAATTTCAGCCCCCAGTTACCAGACCCTAAAGTATTCTGGAGACTAACTGGGATTCAAAATGCATTTAATATCTGTGTTTTTTGTTTTGTTTTGTTGCATCATGAACGTGGCTCAGCAGTGCCAGCAGTGCTCAGCCCTGGTCACTGTGTCACCGTCACCCATGGGAGCCGGGGGTGGCCCGGGCTGGCTGCAGCTGCCCGTGCTGCAGGGGGGCATCTGTAACGGGGCAGAGACGAAGGCAGAGCTGCAAGATCTGCCTTGGCTGAAAATCTCCACATCTCCCAAGGGCACAGAAGGAGATTGCTGCAGCCACAACACAAATTCTTACAAGCAGACAAGTGCCAGGAATGGCCATACCTCCCCGACACCCCACAGAAACAAACCCACGGGCATCATAACTGTGTGACCATGGGGGCACAGGAGCCACAGGAGAAGACCATGCTGGGTTCCTGGGGGGACAGCGGGGCGCTTCCTGAGGACAGGGAAAAAGGCGAGTTAGCTTTGGTCAGCTTGGCTCAACAAGGACACGTCCGCAGGAGAACATCTAGAGCCCAGGCTGGGGGGGCTTCATCACGGCAAGTCTTTGAGAAGCAGTGTTTAAAAAGGCAGTTTGTTTTCTGAGGGTTTATTTCTCCTCTGTGCAAACACGGTGACTCAGAAGCTCCCCTGGGTGCAACACCAGCTGCCAGCCCCAGCCCAGAGGAGCAGCACTGATCGGGAGCTTCTGCCAGCCCCTCGCACACGGCTGCCGTCACGGTGCCTTCTGAGCTGGCTTTGGGACAGGGCACAAGAGTAAAGAGAAATGAAGGTGTTTGGGATCAGGCCCCTATTACTCAGAGCACATGAGCAGAACAGAGCCGTGTTTCCAGCCCAGGATGGGCAGGGAGAGTGGGGAGAAGGAGGCAACTTCCCACCCTCCCCTAGGCTATCACCCTAAAACTTCATTTATTACCAGCCAAGTCACCTGTACGGAGGAGCAGCAGCTTCATTCCTCATGCATTACCTCCATAAGTCTATCCTTCAGCTGCAAACTTATTTAAAATATTTCCCTCTAGCTGTAAATATTTCTGTCTGCTCCTTATGCCATCCCCATTCCCATTGCACAATTAACCAGCATCCAGCCTTTCTCTTCCTCCTCCTTCTCCTCCTCCTCCTCCTGCTCCTCCTTCTCCTCCTCCTTCTTCCTCCTCCTTCCTTCTTCTCCTTCCCCACTCACTTTCACAGGGCCACCTGAGCCCTGTCTCATGAATTAGCAATACGCCTCAGCACCAAGTGCCCCTACACTGCAGTGCGTACAGGATGACCCTCCTAATAGCCCGGCGTCTGGGTGAGCCTTCAAGATAATTTCAGTGCCTTATGCTGAAGTGCTAACGTGCTTTGTCACATAAGGTGACTTTGCAAAGCATTTGTAAAGACACTAATATATATAAAAATAGATACACGCAGAGCAGGCACGCACAGGCAGCGCAGTCCCACCACGGGTGCATGGTCTGGGGGAGGACTGGATGCTGGGGTGCTGAGGGGGAGCTCTTAGAACAGATTTTGGGCCAAGATCAGGATTTGGGAAGAGGCACCTTTCGCAGCTCACTCAATGCTTGATGCTAATTGGTGCCGTGACCCCAGCGGGCACCGCAGACAAATGACAATCCTTTTTTTGCCCAAACCCTCGGACATCCCACCCAACCACAGCCCACGGCCGGTGGCTGTGGCTGCCCGCTGCCTCCACGCGAACACCCGGCAGCAATCAGGTCTCACAGTGCTGAGACCTCTTTTGTCTTCCCCTTGCTCCTGGGGGAGACGGGCCGGGGATGCATAAAATTATTAACTGCACACGACAATATGGAAATTCACCGCCGTGGGCAACACGGTCACAGATGCCCCAGATTCGGCTGTTGCTGGCTGCGGCTGTACGAAGATCTCAGTGGACAGGCACGAGTATTTTTGTATGAGCGTGACATCATGTGCAAACGTGTCACATTGTTTTATGTCACACGGACGTCCACGAAGGAGCCTGCACTCCTGCCAAGGTTAAGCAGCAAGCTGTTTCTGCAGCCCGACCAGATGCAGCGTTATGAACAAACCCACACAGGGGGCTGCAGCCCGACTGCAAACAGCCCGGGAGCTGCTGGGGCTGGTTGGGCACGGCGGGGAGATGCTCTGAAAATGTCTGTGACCCCTCTTTTTGGGTGGATGCTCTTGGGTCTTAGCACCAGCTCCAAAGCCCTCGGTGGGGCAGGTGCCGGGCAGCCACAGCTCCCATGCCCTGCAAGCAGGCTGGAAAACGCTGGGTGTCAGACCCCAAAAAGGTGCCACAGGCCCTACACGTCACTGGGGTGGATGGCACAGAACTGTGTAGTTCCAGGCCAGTCCACAGACTGCTCACAAAATGTCCTCTGTAAATGAAGTTTCTGATGGTACTTTTGGTTTTGATCCAAGTGCTGGTACCTTGGCGATGTGCATCACGTACGTCCACCACACAGCACATATAGATGTGCAGGTTGTGCCTTCAGAGCAGTCTGCACGAGGCTGGAAGGGACTGGAGGCTGCTGCTGGGGCAGGGAAGCACGGCTGGAGCTGCCCTGCACTCAGGGGCAACTGGCTCGTTTGCTGCTTAGCTCTATTTCTAACCACGCCATTTCTTATATGTCACGGGCCTTTTCTCATTGTTCCACTGAGTTTATTTTCCAATTTGTTTGCTCTCAAGGCTCTCTCCGAGTTTTCATTTAAATTTTCACCTTCACTGCTTTCCTGAGCAACAGCCTGCGGATGAGGCAGGAGGTGAGAAACCCGCCAAGGCTCGCGGTGATGGCACCTCGGGGCCGCTGCTGGTCGTGGGAAGGAGGGGTGCCCCAAAGCTGCCCTGTCCACAGCCCCACGCTGTGCAAGCCACTCTTCTCCAGCAGCAGCTTGGGACCCACGCTGAGCCCAGCTTCTGCTGAGCACCAGCACCCATGGGCCATGGGGTCCCTGCCACGGGGGCTGCACTCGCTGCAGGGGCTGCCCGGCCATGTGCTGGGCACCCACACCATGCAGGGGTGGCTTCAAAGACCACACATGGTTGATTCTGCTTCGTGTTTGTTCAGTGCTTGGCGTTCCCAGGTGTGTGCCGGGCACACTTTGTGTTCTGAAAAATAACAAAGTTGGTGCAAATGGGCACGGGGAGCTCGCTGAGGAGCTGGGGTGCCTGCCTCAGGGCTTCACAGGCACCGAGGCTCTGCGCTGTGTAATTCACAGGAACAGAGACCCCGGGGCCAGCAATCTCCCTGTGTCTGAGAGACTTTCGTCTGAAATGACTTAGAACTGACATCAAACCACAGCTCCCTCCAGCACTTCAGCACTGCCGAGCATGTAAAGCTCAGCTCTGCGCTGGCTGTTCACCAGCAGCACTTTTGCAGGACGATGCGTTATCAACTCATCACTCACAGACACTCAGTAGGAACGTCACTTTGTTATCTCCATCACCTGAAATCCTGAGTGGTGTAAACAAATAAATGTGTGGCAAAATTCCTGTCTTAAATATAATTTTGCACATGCGCCGATAGTTCCTTTGACCCCACGTAGGGAACTTGCATGCCAGACCCAGCGTCTGCTCCCGCACAGGCAGAAGGTGCAGCAGGCACAGCACGGAGCTCATGGCACGGAGCCCCCCCAGCACCCGCCTCTGCTGGGAGCCACCCATGCGCCTGTCCCTTCTGCTGAGAAAACACCCACAGCAATAAAGATGCTTCTAACCTCTGCTATTTTCCCTTTTCATCTATTCAGTTTATCCTCTCTGTATTTTTCATCATGGCTTGAAAGTAAATTATAGGCGCATTTTGCTGAAGGAAACATTTACATGAGCTTCTGTCTGTTCTCCAGCACAGAGAAAATATTGCCACAAGATTTTGCTTTACGCTCAGCTCTCCCATTCAGCCAAATAAAACGGGCAGCTTCAAGGATCAGGCCAGACTCACTGAGGCTGCAGATGTTGGCACGGGGCACCAGAAGTCAGGCAGTCAGGGATTTACAAGGGCGTTAATGCCAACGTGGCAGCAGACCCACGGAAAGATGCTGTCAAAGGTGGTAATTGGAAAAGCGCACACAGAAACGCAGAAGAAACCCTACCAGACTCCCGCACACAGGATGTGTAAATTTACTCTTCTGACTGCAAACTGTTTGAGAGAGATCTTTTCCTCCAAAAAATGGTAGATTGCTATAATTTACCCATTATCGGGGGCAAGACAGCCTACCCCGACCCACAAGACTACCGTCTGATGGCAGCACGCACATGCATGCCTAGGCTGCCCAGGGGGAGCAGGCACAGCCCGGGGCTGTCACCCACAGACCTGTGCTTGGAGACACCGTAACTTCACCTCCCTGCAGTGCCAAGCACGCCAGTGCCCATGAGGAATTCACCACCATTAAAGGCTGCTTGTGAAAGCGCTGCTTTTTGCAAGTTTGCTCTCAAGGAAAAGAGCTGGAACGGGACACGTGCCACGGGGAGATGTCACCAGCACAGTCACAGCAGCTCAGACCGAGGTCCCCGTCCCCATCCCCTGTGTGTGCCAAGGGCTGCCGGGGACGGGCGCAGAAGCAGAAAGGACCTGCTGTGCTGCCTGCCTAAATGAGCTGCTTCTATAAAGGGGAAGATCATCACACAAAGCGTGCAACAAGTCTGCGCCCCCGTGCTCCTCGGCTGTGCTTGCAGAGCAGCGCAGCGGGGGCCAGGGCACGGCGATGGGGAGCAGCCCAGGGAGGGCAGCCGGGGGTGGCTGGGGGTGTCCAAATCAGCCCTGGGGAGCGGGTTTCACTCTGCACAGCATCATCGGGCAGGATGCTGGAAGGCGGTGCCCTGATTCGATAGCTGCAGCACAAGGAGGGAGATGAAAATACCGGGGAGGGTGCAAAAAAGAGACAAAAATTGTTTGGGAGCTGGAGAAAATGCCTGGCAGTGGGAGTGCTGAAGAGCTCAGCCTCTCTAATACATCAAAAAGAAGAGTGAGAGGTGACATGATTATCATTGGTAAGTGCCTTCACAGAGAGAAAACACCAGCTACTAAAGGGCTCTTCAATCAAGTGAAGAAAAGCGTCGCAAGCAGCAGCCTCTGGAAGCTGGGAGCAGACAAATTTGAATTGGAAACAGGATGGTTTTTTTTAAACGAAGGTGATTAAACAGAGGAATAAACTGCACCGGGAGGGGTGGATCCTGCAGCTGAAGGTGCCCCAAATCCAGAGCACGGCTGCTCCAGGTCCTGGCCCCAGCACCTTCTGCTTCACAAACCCCTGGTGTGCGTGTGCCAGCACAGCTCGACAAGCCTTTGCCAAAAAAAAAAGTGCCTCTCCACTACCTCATGGTACAACCACTGCCTGCACAAGGCGGGCACGGGTTTATGCACAAAAAGCAACAAATGCCAAGAGCTGGGGGTGAAGGGAGCCAGGGAGGGGGCTGAGCACAGACCTGCATGGGAGCGAGCCAAGGATGGAGGGATGGAGGCATCCGCCCGCACCCTCACCTCTGCTGCAAGAGGTGGCCTTGGGCACCCGCCTGCCTGCCACTGCCTGTAGCACTGATTTTCAACCAAAGGCAAGGGATCCAACTCTGGGAATTCTCACTTCGGAGGCAGCAGCCTGCACCCCCACCCTCCCTGCACCGTGGGGCGTTAGCACGCAACGCCAGCACGAGGCTGGCCACCAGGAAGGACATTTCACTCACACCAAGCACAATATTTTGAGAAGCAGGCGCTAATAAGCAGGAATGCTTTGTGAGACAGAATTGAGTCCACAGGTTCACGGGAAGGCTCTCCCGCTGGTTTGAAATGCAAATCCCCCCGCGGAGAGCTGCCCCCAGCCCCGCGCACGCTGATGCGAGCAGGCGCTGGCGGCTCCAGCTGGAGATGCTCAGAGGGCGCCGTAGCCATGGAGACGTGGGGCTGAGCAGCCCAGCACCAGCCGGGACACAGCTCGTGGTCCAGGCACCGAGTTCCTCAGTGCAGTTCCCAGGGACTGCGTGTTAATAACAGTTGCATCCTATTTATCATGTGCCTTTATTGTCTCTTTAATGAGCTCTCCAGGAAAACCTGGAGAGCGTTTCCTCGGAGGACGAACGCCAGCCATGGAGCTCCGAGTGGAGCCGTTTGCTTTTGCAGTTCCCTCCCTTGCCCACACGCTTGCAAACACAGAGCAGGCTGATGAACTATTAATAACAGGACAGCTACAACAACCTTCCCTGCCCTGTTTTTTGCCCCGTTTCTCTGAGCACAGTGGGAGTGCGGGGGCTGTGGGCACGCTGGGGTGGCCCCATGAGGCTTCCCCCAACACTGCCCGCCACAAGCACAGCGCATTCCCCAGCACAGCCACCGCCAGTCCTGCACTCACCCTTAACCACAGCACGTTTTGGGGCCAGCAAACACCACAGCAGTCAGGCTTCCACCACACCCACAGTTGCTTCACCCAGTACCACCAGTCTGAGTGACCTGGACCAGCTGGAGTGGCACTGGTGGCACCCTGAGCACCCCAGCAGCTTGTGCCAAGATCAGCCCAGACGCGTGGTGATGGTGATGGTGATGAATGACAAAGCTACCCAGTGCACCCGAATGCAACAGCCATGTGAGTGGAGCCTGGAATTCCCTTCCCACTCATAGCTAGGGGAGCTGTAATCAGACAGGGACGTGCCCCACGTGCTCTCTGCAGACCAAACCAAACAAACCTGCGCTGGCTGTTCCCTGCACTTGGCAAATTGGGGAGAAGTCCCCCAAGGTGCAGAGGATGGATTGTGCCC
Source organism: Netta rufina (assembly GCF_964035555.1). NCBI lineage: Eukaryota > Metazoa > Chordata > Aves > Anseriformes > Anatidae > Netta > Netta rufina. The sequence continues at coordinate 22,179,544 of NC_140134.1, read as the reverse complement.
TGTCCTCGCCTCCAGCACCCGCAGCACTGTGGGGCACAGCAGCCCTGCCACAAGTCACACTGTGCCTGCATGGCCTAGGGAGAGCCCCGTGGGAGGGCAGGGGACCAGCAGCTGTCCTGGGTACTGCAGGATGGCTGCAGAAAAACCACACGTGGCTTACTGAGCCCAGACAGTGCCTGTAAATCACACTTTGCCAGGAAGGCAGCACAGGGGCAGTGCTGTGGAAGGGTGAGCGAGCAGCTGCCCGTGTCTGCCTGGGTGATTTGCTGTGGGAAATAAAGCTGGCCAGGAGGAGTGCAAAGTGATTTTCTGTAAGCGCGTTCCATAGCACTTATGAGCACTGAACATCTTTGCATAAGAAAAATGTTTATGCCACCGCTGACTGTGATTTATTTCAGTTAGCACACCATTTCTAGGAGTAATCTCGCCGGATGGATGCGGTGAGACTGCCGGCCTCACAGGCTGTGAGCAGGAGCAGTGGTTCTGCTGTAAGGCACTGCCTGATGCCCTGCTCTGACTTGAATTCGGCTGGGGCACCATTTTCAGCACCACCCCAGAGCCCTCCTAGCACTGCACATGTCTGGGGGCCCAGGGGAGCAGGGCTGGAGCTCCCCACCTCCCCACCAGCACACTGCCCGTCGTCCAGTTTAAAGCCCAGCGAGTGCCACAGTGCTGGGGATGAGCTCGGTCCAGCAAATCCCAGCAGCTGGGAGCAGCTGGGCTCCATCTCCCAGTGGCTCCCCCATTTCTCTACAGCTCTTGCCAGCTGCAGGAACCGGGCACTGGATTTGTTCCTGCATTCAGCATCTGCCATGCCCAGCTCCACGCTGTGCTCCTGGCTCCTCATTTCACTGCTAGTCCAGACCGACCGAGGTGGCCACTCAGAAGTATGGAAAGATTTATTTTCTCCTTTAACCAAGAGCCACAGTCACTAAAACCCCCTTTCTGGTTAATGCAGTTTTGATACATCAAAACACCTACAAGGCAATTCATTTATAACGAGCAAACTTCAAAGGCTTGAATTTTCCCCGACGGCACGGCTGGAAGGCTATAACACCCCAGCAGGTCAACAAGTTGAAAGCCGCATTTTATCTGGCAATTTATTGAAATAAATTTTTTCAAAAACATGACAAGAACTGAAGGCGGAGCCTGCTGAACGGGCTGCAGTAGCTGAGCTTCTGCGCAGAGCGGCCAGATACGCAGAGCAGCAGCAAGGACCCGCGGGGCACCACAGCACGAGCCCCACTGCCCACATCCCCGGGAGCCGTGGTGGGGCAGGAGGCTTCACTGCAGACCTCTGCAGAGCTCTCAGCCAGATACAAGCAATAGGTTTAAACATGGAAAAGCATTTTAATAATTATTATCATCATCACCGTGTAGTTCAGATGTTGTCCCCACTGTTGTAACCCAAAGCCATAACCAGAAGAACATGAAGCCAAGCCCTTTGCTGCACCCAAAGATTTCCTTTCCACCAGGTATCCTGCGCTGTCTGAGCACCCGGGGAGGTGATGAGCAGGGAACTCCGGCCCAAACACAGGCTTTCCTTGCATTGTCTGGGTGGGAAGGAGCTGGAACAAGTGGATGTGCCAGCTCTGGGGGAAGAACGGCCCCTTTGTGCGGCGCACATTGTGGGCATTGTTCCCTGCCCGCCTGTCCTCACACCAGGGCTGCCCTGCAGCACTGCCAAGGTTGGTGGCAGCGTGAGTCACCCTCACGTCCGAGCTGCTTCCCTCCGTGCCACTGACTTCTCTCCTCCAACAGCTCGCAATCATGTTCACTCACTCTCCCAATTTCTCTTCCCTCTTCACTGTGTTATGTTAAGGAAGGGAAGAAATGACAGAGACTGACTAACAACACATACCGGAGCATTAGAACTGGTGTTGGATTCGTTGGGCACTCTGAAAATCTCAGCCTCACCCTCACTTGGCAGAGGGAAATGGATTTGGTAAGACCAGCAAGGGTGACTGGGATTGGTCTCCTGCTTAGAAAGAAATTCTGAAATTTGGAGAAAAGAGAGTAGTTAGCTGTATTTTTCTGCCCGTGATGCATCTCTACCTGAACACAATGACTCTGCGCAAACCCAGACCCTGCCTGGTCCCCAGGGAGCGCAGCGTGGCACGGGGCTGCTGGGACCCGCGGGGAGGGAAGGGGAGAGGCTGCTCACACACAGCCTGAAAGTGAGCAGCGATCCCACAGCTGATGCACCGGCAGCTGTAGTGCAGATTAAAGACCTAGCAGGAGATGTGGCTTTGCTGTTCTTTCATGGAGCCAAAAAACCTGTAAAATCGGAGAATTTGAAGCTGTTTAAAATACTGGCAGCTGCCTTGGTGTGCCCCTGCTGCTGTCCTGCCTGCTGCTGCGCCCCCTGCTCCCGAGTCCACCAGCTGCTCCCACGGCATAGCACGGCACGGCACGGCACGGCACAGCATGGCACAGTGTGGCACAGTGCAGCGTGGCACAGCATGGTGTGGTATGGCACAGCACAGCGTTGTGTGGCACAGAACAGCACAGCACGGCATGGCACGGAGCAGCACAGCACAGCAGGGCTTTCCTGCACTGTGCAAGTAATCGAGGTGATGCCCATTAGCTCTAATGGGAAGCTACACTGCCATTACTTCCTATTTGGGCTAACGGGGCGCTGCTCGCGTAACGTGGTTACCGCTGCAGACAGCAGAGATGCTGCAACTTCCCTTTCAGCTAAACAGACTCCCAGGGTCAAGAGCCACAACTTAATTCTCTTTGATACAGGAACCAAATTAGTCCCTGGCCAGGAAAGCAGTTCATTAAGGCAGGATGATGGACGGTCGGTGCTGCGCATCGCACTCCCTGCCACGGCCCCACACTGCCCCTGAACGCACAGAGACATCCCAGAACCAGGGGGGAGAGCCCTGAGTCAGCCCACCAAGGACCTCCTCGCCCCGAGACACTGGCACAGTGGGACCCTCCGACATCCCCACACCACGAGAGCCTCGGGGGTCTCCGGCCCCGCAGCACAGTGCTGGGAGGTGGAGGAGCCTCGCGCCCGGTGCCCGGCAGCTCGGAGCTCTCCCCGCTCGTTTGTTTCACACGTTCCTCACATTCACTTCAAGTTAATTCAGCATGCCTGCTGGGTCATGAAGGGATTTCCACGTTTATCTCCGCTTACAAATTCAGGGTAAACCACAACTTTTTGTCAGGACGCAGGAGGTGGCGGGGGAGGAAATTGCTTTTCATCCTCCCAGGAACAGCCCAACCTGCCCTCTGGAGCAGTTTGCAAGGCTGAACTCTTGATCCTCCCCGAACATCTTGGATTCCGAACAGAAACTTGATTGTTTCTGGGTCTACTTTGATGTTATGTTTTCATAATGAAGCCATTTGCAGCATGAGAATTAGGATTGTGTAACGATCTATACGGGAGATAACGGCCTTCCAGGGCCGCTAACTGAAAGCGCTCGCGCTGAATGGAGCTGGCGGTGGAGGAGCTCAGCCTTGGGAATCTTTTTAATGTGTAAGTATTTACTAAAGAAGATTTTGATTTCAAACTCCAGAAAAATGAAGTAGCTGAAGAGATTTGCCAGCTTGATTTGGGCTTGCAACAGTACGAAATGGCCTTGAGGTAGGCACTTCTGCTTGGCAGGCTGATTATGCAGTCTGGTCACATCGGTGTTCTGCGGGCGATGGGAAACAATCCAGGATGCAAACCCAGGAAACGTTTAATTTCTTCCCTCCATAAACCTACTGTCTTCATCCCCAGAACGGGATACACAGAAACAACCCAAGCAGCAGATACAGTTCCCAGCTGCCTGAAGAAGTGTCAGGCACTGACCGCTGCCTCCAGCACCGATGTCTGCATTGCTGGAAAGCCCCAGCCCAGTGCTGCTGAGCGGATGGGGTGGGAGAGACCCCGCTGCATGGCCACGGGTCCCTCCTGAGAGCTGGTGGGGTGCAGCCCCACATGCCTGCTCCTCTCCTCAGCAGAGACACAGGAGAAACAAGCCCAGAAAACCACCAAACGGTGACCCAGCACGACGGAGCCAAGGGCACCACTGCACCCACGCCACTGGAGTCCCCCACTCCCTGTTTTCCCCCGGGTTATGGAGAGCAACGAGCACCCCAGGGAGCAATGAGCACCCCACAGAAAATGGTGCTGGTCCTCCCTGGTGGTCTTGCAGTAGCTCGGGCAGCAGCTCTGAAGATAAGAACCAGGATGATTTTGCCACGAGCAGGCCCCCCCCACACCCTCCAGAGATGATGTCTGATGTGAGCGGAAAACAAAGCAAAGGTGCATCGCCTGCAGCACACATCCCAGCACCCGCGGGGCTCCAGAGGCACAGAGCATCTCTGACGCAGGGGCACACCACTTGTTTTAGCAGAAAACACAATATTAAAAGGCTTGAGCACCTTTAGAGTAGCAGCACCTCAAAATCACCAAGCTCCTGTCAGAGGTACAGCTTACTAATCTCAGGGCAGCTACAGGGGCAGCTCATAAATTTAGGGATGCTTTGGACCCTCCCTAGAGTCCCTGCAGCCTCAGCCCCAGAAGTGGAGCTGGTTGAAACCCGCAGGGCAGGGGCAGGGCACACGCGTGCCCACAGCACTGCCACCATCCCCAGAGGGCACGGGAGGACCCGCCAACCCCACTGCAGCGATGCACACGGAGCTTCCTACTGGATCAAACCAATAATCACAAACAAAAATAGGACTAGAGTTTCTGGGTTGCATAACGAGGAGTCGCGAGCTGAAAGAACAAGCCTCGGGGAGCGAGCCTTGGGGAGGCTCGGGTTAGCTCCAACCGCTCGTTACAGCTCCCGTGCCTTGCGCTTTGTTCTGTGACCTCAGCTGGGCTGGCAGTTGATCCCAAAAAGAGGACAAAAACGCTACCACAGTGCGGAAAGTTGCAGATGGCCCGGAGCAGGGAGGCGCTGGAGCGGTGCTAAGCTTGGCTCTGCACAAGCCCAGCTGCAGGCGGCACGCGGCTGCTGAGCCCTCCCCAGGGGGGCACCGGGGCCAAGAGCCCAAACCCCTGCCCTGAGGTGCAGCAGAAAGGGGGCTTGTGGGGAAGCCAGGGGAAAGAACAGAAATGGGCTCTGCAAACTGGGGCAGCACGGTGAAGTAAGTGATATTGTTCAGAAATCCTGCACCCTGTAACATGGTTCTGCTCTGTGTTGTCTCCGCAGTACACATACCCCTAGCACACAATGTGCAATTAAGTATTGAAGCATCTTGTTAATCACTTAAATTGAGGACCAGAGTCCTCCTCACATCCCTGTTTGTCCCTGGGACATATGTTTGAGAGCATCCCCTGGTTGCTCCCGTGCTGGAAGCAAGCCCCGCAGCACCCGTCAGCATGCAGCAGAACCCCCTGCCCCCCGTAACCCGGCTGTAAGCTGGGGTGCCCACTCCATGGGCTTCCTGCTTGGTGTGCTGTGAACTTCAGCAAAACGAGGAACATCACCTTGGCGTTTCCAAACCACTGCGTCTGTAATCGCATTTCAGCGAACGCCTCGGGGCGCTGCGCCGAGCCCAGCACGCTGGAAGCAGCCCCGCAACCGCCAGTGGCTCCTGCTTGTTTTGTATCCTATCGATGGGCAAGGCGACAGCGTGTAAGATAGGGACTCTTAATATAACTTCAGCTTTTAATTCCCCTCGCTGCTTATCAGAGGGATGCAGACGCCTGAACAAGAGCTTACACCCATCCAAACCACCCTGCTTGTCACGGGCACTTCAGAAAGCAAATCGCCTTCCTCTCCCCATGGCTGTGCAGCCATCCTGTGGCACATCCTATGGCACCATCCCATGGCACCATCCTATGGCACCCTCCTGGGGCACCCTCGCTCCAGCCCAGGTTGGGCTCAGGGTGCTAGACCACAGCCCAACACAGACAGACCCTGCTCAGGGCTCGCTGCAGATTTCTGCCACAAAAGCTAGGAATTTGCACTCTGACGGGAGCCGATTCCAGCAAGCTACCAGGACGAGCAAAGCATTGCTCTTTTTAAAGTCTCCATCCAGCTTTCTGCCTTGTGCCAAGCCCCAGGCAGCGTGGGCAGAACCTCTGCAGCCGTGGTTCTGACATTCACCTCAAAGCTCGACGTGGGAAGTTTATTGCTGTGATCAGGCCCAGGGAACCTCCAAATCCTGGCTGAAGCTCAAGCACGGGCGCAGTGCTGGAGGTGGCTGTCCTGGTCCCCAGTGGCCTCAGCTGAGCGAAGGGCTCAGCACAGGAGCCCCTGCAGCCCGCAGGCACGATCCTGCTCCACGGGGGGAGCTCAGAAGAATGCTGCCTGCTCTCTTCCCAGAAATATCTCTCTATTAAAGAAGCTTCTCAGTACAAGCAGCACCCCATACCATAATTTGTTCTATAATGTGTGAAAAGAGGAACAAGTGTGTCAGCTCTCATGTGCCTCCCCTGTGCCTCGTCCTGCAGAGCTCTGTGCAAGGGCCTCACCTGGCCAGGTGCAGGAAGCAGAGCAGCAGCTGCACCAATATCCTCCTGAAAATATGAGACACTTCTGCGAGGGACAATTTAATTTTTAAACCATGTGACATTCTTGAATTTTCCTGTATTAATTCATTGCTGTCTCCAAGGTGTGCAGAAGCAGCTAAAGCTTTTCATCACTGTTATATAGAGAAAAATTGCATTATGGGCTGCAAATGTTCTTCGGGCAGTCTCTTTAAATGGAATTTTTAATGTTTACTTTTTTCCCCACCTTTCTGTGTAGTCTCTGAATCATCTCTGCTTGATTAATTCCTAAGTCATTTTAGGAAGTCCATGTACTCTATAGACACGTTAACCGAAATGTCTGTCTGTGTGGGTGAGGGTTACTGATCTGTCTTTCAATTTGCAAAGACAAATGCCTCGTTTTTAATTGGGACATGCAAAATATTTAATTGAAATCTTATCTTTTCTGCACATACCTAACCAATCCCGGGAGAAGCCGCAGGTACATCTCCCCCAGATATACAACTTCTTCCTGTGTGAGAGGGTGCCAAAGGGCTGCCTCTGCAATAAGCTACAGAATTTGTCTCAAGAAATTAAATCAGCAATTTAGAGCTTTTCAAGTGCAGTTTACCTGTTCCAAAGGAAAAGAATAAAGATATATATTTATCTCACAGTCTTTAAACCCTGCCATACTGGAGGCAGACACAGCAACATACGATCCGAAGGCACTCCAAGCGTGCCCCTGCTCGGATGGCTGCCACGACACCGGAGAAATTAGTCCAGCTCCCAGCACTGGCAGGAGCAGAGAGACACACAAAAAAAAAAAATCCCTTGTGAATCCTGGATCCAATTAAAATTATTTCAGGCTTAATGATTTGAGGTGCTGCTGGTGACGGAGCGCTGCAAAAGCGTATTGCAAAGCGCAATTCGGAACTGGGAACCAGAAAAAAGAAGCGACCTGCTGTGACCCCGGCAGCAGAGCCCCGTGCTGCAGCTGGATGCAGGGCCGGGAGCTGCTCCTGCCTCCTGCGGGGCTGTTCCTGGGCACAACCCAACTCTCAGCCCATCCCCGGAGTGCAGCCATCTCCTCACCCCTCTGGGTCTTCTTCTCGCTCACATTCCTCCTTCCCCTCTTTGCCGTGCTAATATTTACCCAGGCTGACGAGCCTTTACCCTTCAGCAGCTCCTGCGAACGCTTTGCCCTGAGCTCTTAAACCTTGCAGACACCGCTGGGCCCCCATCAGCAAATGTTAGCGGGTCCTGCAGCCACCCTCTCCCAGCTCCAGCTCCACCGGGACCTTCAACAGCATCCAGGGGAAGGATGCCCAGTCCTGCTGCCCACCCCATGCAGCCACCAGCCCCACTGCACCCCCTGGGCAGCCCCAGCCCCAGGGCTGGCCCAGGCACTCTGCAGGCCCCCCCTGCCCACCCTGAGCCCCGCCAGAGCCCCTGGTACCGGGCACCTTTCCCTGCACCCCCCAGAGTTGACCTTCTCCATGTCTCCACCATGACTCCCTCGCTGCACCTCCAGCACACAATTTCTCCCTCCACCTGCTTGCACTCACACACTGCGACCTGCTTCCTCCTCCTCTGCAGCGATTCCTCACCTGCAGAACGAGGACGTGGCACAAAAACACCTCTGTTTCGCTCCACTTCTCTCTTGTTGCCCTCACGCCTGCCCCCAGCAGCACCCCAAGCCCCACCTCAGGGGCTGCTTTCTGCCACGTCCCTCCCAGACTTCACACCCTGTCTGAGCTAAGAGCTTGCTCTGATTTCTGTTCTTGCACCCCGCAGAACTGCCAGTGCTGGTGGCGTGTTTCGGGGCAGGGGGGGAAAGGGGCTGCCACAGGCGATGCGGAGACATGAAAGCAAGGGAGGGAGAGCACACGAAGCACTTTCTTCATCATCAGGCCAACACAAAACGATGTCTCAGCTATCCTGCTCCACGCTTCCTACTCAGCAAAGACTGGCTGCGGCCCCCGGGGACCCTGGGGATGTGTCAGGACTGTGACGGGGCAGCTGCTGGGCATGCCAACCTCAAATGTACCCTTAGGAAAATCTGCCTGAATGAGCTGCACTGACAGCAAAGGGTGACCTGACTGGAGAAGAGACCCGCGCTGGGCAAAAGGATGTACATGTATTTTTTATGGTCACTCCAAAGCAGAACTGGGGACACTCTCTGAGTAGCTGGAGCTCATAATTTTCAAGAAGCAAGCGAGCTGTGATGCTTCAGACGTGGATCTGCGCATCCCGAGAGCACGCAGAGCCAGAGGTATCATGTCTCCAGCCAGCACTCATCCAGCACAGCGTGTGCACAAGACTCCGCTACTCAGGTTTAATGTAAAAAAGGTTCTGGCTGTCTGTTCCACTTACTCACATCAGACCACGTTTTCACATATGATTAGAGAGTGTCTCTGACGAAGGAAAGCAACGCTTTGTGAAACCTGCGGTACGAAAAATAAGAGTACACCTAGGAAATGCTCACACAGGCTGGAGGAATCAATGCAAGTTACACTAATCTGATCAAGAGTAAAAAATCTAATTACATTTTCCGTTTGATGGCTTATGTGCAATGTAAGAACCCCCCAAGAGCCTTAGAACAGCATGCAGCCCAGAAGCACGCACGGAGGGGAGGCAGAGGGAGGATCTTGCTCTTGATCTCGCTGATTTTGGCTGTCTGTCCCAGCCGAAGGAACTCCCTGACCTGTGGGGGACTGGGGACCCCCAACCATGACTTCATAACCTATGGAGGACAGGGGACCCCCACCCACGGCCCCTCAGTGTCACCTTCCCTCCTCCAGCCTGGGGGCCAGGAGTGACCCGGCCCCAGCCTGCACAGCTCAGCACCACCAGCGCTGGTCATGCAGCTGAGATGCAAACCATGCAGAACACCTCCATTTTTTTTAGAAACTCCCAAATTAGAAAATTCCTGGGAGGTGCAGTTCTGCAAAATGAGATGCTCTTGCTGACAGCAGAAGTGAAAAAGTGCAACCAAGCGCTATTCTGTCTGGCCGTGTGCTGAATGAGTTGCCCTGCAGCACGGCTGCGTTCCCCACCTACCGAGGCACTACAGAGGAATTTGGGCTTAAAGAGCTGGGGAAGGGCAGGCAGAGAGGAGAGGAGAGGGCCCCTTCACTGCTGCCAGCAGGGACAGGGGGCAGCGTGTCCCCACTCAGCCCCCGCACACGCAGGGACGCTGCTCGTGGAAATATTTGGTGGAGCCATCCCACAAACTCAAACCAAGTAACGCTGGAGGAAGGAGATAAGAATTAAAGTCACAAGGCCACATGAATCTCTAATCCATTAGCAGGGGAAAAGACAGCACAGTAAAACACGCAGACAGCACTGGCACCCTGGCTGCTGCCCGAGACAAGCGGTGCTTTCTTGTAACACCACCACATAAATACCGACGTGGCTCTGTGCACAGACACAAAACACTTGTTGGTGGCAAAGGCAGCGACAGAAATGATTTCTGTATTATATAGACAGTGGAGAAGCTGCAGCCCATAAAAGTGACCCACGCACACCTTATCACTTACAGGGCAGACCCAGCTCAGCCACTGCTCACGCCTGCTCCTAAAGCAGCCGTAACTGCTGCTTTACCACCGAGTATTTGTAAATCTTGGCCTTGCAGGTCGGTGCTGCCTGCAGGCGTGCAGCACTGCTGGGTCCCCACCCCTCGTGTCTGTGCAGAGCGGCGCTGCCGCGGAGCCATGGCACCTCTAGTCCAAGGCCAAGTGCGCAGTGCTGCCCTCCCCGTGCCTCCTGGACTGGCAGCTTCTCTTCAGTAACCAAAGAGCCGCTAGAGAGCTCAGTCTGTTTATCAGAATGCCCGTGCTTGTTCCCCTGGCCTTATTAAAAATCCCTTCTGCACGCATTTTCCCTATCGCCTTGCGGCAGTTGAGGCCACTTCAGTTGCACCTTGGATATGGAGCCATTCTCAGATGTTGCTTTCTATGCAAAAGCAGGAAAGGTAAAACAAAAACCACGGGGACCATCTTGTGACTTCAGCAAAGGCCAGCTTAGCATGCGTGACTCACGCCGGGCTGGTTCCGCAGTTCGTGTTACTGACCTTTAAAACACCCTCAAGGACTTTTCAAATTGTGTCAGTCACTTGCCTGATTAGACAACGCAATCATATTTCACTGAGCTACACGGGGGCTTTTTCTGCTCTGAGATTTCATCCTTCCAGCTGCAAGCGCCGTGTTTGCAGAGCGCAAACCAGACCGGGTTGCAGAAGGAGCCTCTCTCTCTCTCTGGGCTCAGCAGCACACGTTTCCAGCACCCTGCCCAGGACCATCCTCACCTGCTCCCGGGGCTGGTGCTGCTCCTTGGGGTGCTGCCAGGCCCCACGAGCACCAGGTCTCCCCCAGGAGCCGTGGGGACGCCCGCAGCAGGGATGGTGCAGACATGCCGGGGTCCTGGAGGACTGCGCTCACCGTGGCCAAATCCTGCACCCTGCAGGGCCCCGTCCCCACAGTACATAGATTTGTGAGGTGGGCATCCCCCTGCCAGGGACCCCGGGACTGTCGGGGGGCAGGACACACAGCCTACACCCAGACCAGGGCCGTCAGTCAGCCGCTGAACGCCCTGAGCAGGCACACCACAAATGGCTCAGAATAAAAAGCTTTCCCTAAAATACAAAGTGCTGTGCCATGGCTTTTCAGCGCTGTTAGCTCGTACATTATTCGCTCAATTAGGTCCTTACTCTGCAGAAATAGATGGGTAAATAGATAGAGGAGTACAACCCTGTCATTCTCAGCTCCTGAAAAATTAAGCAGGCTGCATGGTCAGTGTTGATTGCACGTCAAAAATATGCAGAGGAGAGAGAGAGACTCAAGCACAAGCATTGCTTGGCAGTTTTAAGGTTTGTGAATTCCCCTTGGAATCAGGGCAGTGCCTTTCCCTGCAAGCAAGCCTTCGTATCAGGCCTGATACAGAAACACATTTCCAAGCCGTTCGCTATCTCCAAGATCCACGCGCTATCTATCGCCCAGACAGAGTTGCTGGAGTTTAGGAAAGGAAACAGAGGCTCTGGGCTGTCTGAGATTTAATTTGAAGCCTCTGAGAAGATGCACATATCTAAACTGTCTTCAGAAACAGCCAGGCTTTACAAGGGTGCAAAGCAGGAATATTTCAGCATGCCCAGAGGCACGTTTGCTTAGTCAATCATTGGCAGAAGTCTCCCTTTGCAGACTGTAAATGCAAACACAAGGTGGGGGGGACCAGGAGAACCCACCAAGGAAGCAGAAGCAGTCTCCTTCCCCTCCCAGTGCTCCCAGCTTAGCCCAGGGCAAGGCACAGACTGGGAGCAGCCAGACGGCACTGGCAGGGAGGCCGGCACTGCCCACGGAGGCTGGCATTGCCATGGAGGCAGGCATTGCCATGGAGGCTGGCATTGCCCTTGGATCCTTGGGACATTTAGGGGAGGGGAGCACCAGAGCCAGGAGCAGCCTGGAGACAGATGGCTTCAAAGAGAGGCTGCTCATGGGGCACAGAAAAGAGCGAGCATCTTTGTAATGAAAATAAATATTCTCAGCCTTTCAGGCCATCTTCTCCCAACACACCCTGAATCAAAACCCGTTGGTTAGCGATTGCCAAAGGATCTTTCTGCCAGCACGCTACCCTGCCAGCACTAAAAGCCCTCGAATTGGCCCTCGAAGCTTGGATGAAAACATCCACCTCCTGTGCATGCCAATCGCACGCTGATGGCAAGCACTCAGAAGCACAGCAGCCCACCCTACAGAACATTGCTCTCAAAAAAATGGGCTGCCGTGGACTTGCCAGGCACTCAGCGACTTTGCTTATTCCTAGACAGGATGGCTTGTTCCACCCAGGCAGCAGCTTGAGCGTTTCATTACGAAATGACAACAAAAGCTCAGAATTAAGGTAAAAACCTGGCGTTCTTCCCCATTCTCAGCTGCTTTGCCACATGCAGCTTGGTTTTGCAAACACCATATAGGCGAGATGTCGCAGCACCAGGGGCTGGCCCTGCGTGTGTCTGAGTGGGGTCGTGGTGCTGTGTTTGCGGAGCATCGCCGCCTGCCCCACGGAGGAGGTGGTGCAGACACGGGGGCGAGGTGGGGGCTCGGGGCACAGCCAGGCTGTCAGCCGGAGGAAGGCCAGGTCGGGGTGCCAGCCCTGCCCCAGCAACGCTCAGAATGCAAAATACTCAGAGCAAAATACCCAAGGCCTGGTATCAAGAAAATCAGCCATGAAGCAGCAGAAAGCTGTTTTAGATAAGGTACGGAGGGGAAAAAATAAAGAGGTTTTGTAGAGCAGCCCCAGCTCCGCACCCTCCCCAGAGCAGAGGGGGGGGGTGGATGGCACTGGGTGCCTGGTCTAAATCCAAGCAGTGAGAGATGAAGAGAGCAGTGCGAGGACGCAGAGCCTCCCGCCGCATGCTCCAATGGACGTGCTCATTAGTATTAATTACTGCGAATGTCCTGTATCAGCCACGGTGCTGAAACGCAGCATTAACCAGTTAAAAGATAAAGATTTCATGCCTTGGCCTGCACGCATGCAGCCTGAAACAAGCATGTGCCATTGCCACGTCCCTCTGGCAGCCAGGACCACGATCACCCCTAGCATGATGCCTCGCTCACGCCGATGCCACGCGGAGCTGTTCTTTGCGAGCAACGTAAGGCCAGCAGTGTGATTAACGTGCTGGCATTGCAGGTGGCTCTGCCTGCAGGAGGCTGCTGCAGCCTCCATCCCCTCCCCAAGGTGCCACAATCTTTATATCACATCCCCCCACAGGGCCACCACGGGCTCGGATCATCACCCCATCCACCCATGTCCACCCTCCTCTGGCTGCGGCCTCAGCTCCAGGCCCCATCCCGTCCCCACCAGCCCGTGGGGCACGGGGACGCGCTGACACGGCAGGCAGGAGGGGGGGGCTGTTGGCATCAGCAGATAAAGTTGGGCAAACACATCCAGCCTTCCCGGCGCCCTGCCAGGAGGAGCTTGTTAGGCGCGGTGCGTCACCGCTTTTGTGCGCCTCAGCTCCGGCTGTCAGCCTGCCTCACGCCGCCCGTCACTCTGCCGGCTGCGGCCAGGGCTCCTTCGGAGGCCGGGGACGAGGGTGCGGATGCTCTGCCCCTCTGCGGGGATTACATAAGCAGCAGGCTTTTGTCCTCAGAGCGCTGCAGCCAGAGCCGGCACGTCAACCAGAGCCGTGCGATTTCCTCTGACAGCTTCGTCCTGAAGAACAATGGCCACGACGGGGCTGTGAAGCCCCGATTTCTAATTTTATTTTATTTTTTATCGTTTTATCTGCAAAATAATGTGCAATGCTGACAGTCCAGGACTTCAAAGATCACGCTGCTCACAGCAGCCCAGGGCAGATGCACAAGCGCATGCGGTGCGGCATGGAGGCAGCTCCTGTCCAAAGCCCCCCCGCCAGACCCTGGTGTCTGATGGAGAGCTCCAACCTGCAGCCACTGAACTTGCTAACGGCAGCAGGGAGAGGGGCGGCTTTATATAAGCACTTTACAGGCTATAGCCACGTTTGGAGAAAGCAGAATGATGAGGAAATGCTGTCCCCATAAAGCATGAGTTACGGCATTACAAGCTTTTCCCCTTGTAGCAATGACTCCGGCGCCCGGGGTGGCTGCAGGAACCTGGCGGCTGGGGAGGTTATGGGCCAGCATCACGGTGCCTGAGAGGAACTGCAGATATATAAATCTGGCTGTAATTGTGGAAATACGTTGGAGGCTGAGATAAAGAAAAGCCACAGGATTACACGGGATTGGAAAAGGCATTGCATTGTGAGATCGGCACCTCTGACTTACAGAAGGAAAATTGATTCAGACAAAAGCATTCTAAGTGGTTTACATTCTTAATATGCTATCAAATTAGTTACAAAGATGTAACAGCGGTAGATGTAATTTACCTATTCCGTGCAAGGACGAGATACTCTACAACACGGTAAATTGATTTATAAAGCTGGGAGGCAAAACAGTGCTACAAGAGATGAGTATTGACCCAGCGATAGCGACCCGCTGGGCGGAGGGGAGGAGGCAGCATCGGGTCCCCTCCGTGTGGGGCTGCGGGATGAGGCACCGAGAGCTGCCTGGGGGCAGGAGGGGGCCTGCAGGGTGCACGAGGTGGTGGCTTTTAGGGTCATCTCTTGTAGGAAAAAGACTGGTAGAGTGCATGGCACGTCCTCCTTTTTAATTTGCATCATAAATCCCATCAAGATAACCCCGAGCTTTGGAAAAGCAGCTCCAAACACCGGCTGGAAGGTGTCAAACACATCGGGCTGTCTTTTGCAGACGAGAAGCTGCAGGTGCCCATGCAGACAGCAGATTCCCATCACCTCGGCAGCGCACCTCGTTCCCAATGATGTTTGCCTTTCATTCATCCCCACACACAGCCACCTCGGCACCACATATTCCAGGATCTCCCTTAGAAGTAGTGACCGCTGCGGAGATGGGCAATGGGGCCATCGCCTCCCAGCACTGGGGGGGCACTGGGAAGGGCCCTCGTGCTGTGTGTGCCACTACTGCCCTGCCAGCACATGCCCCGTCCCTGCCACGGAGTGCCTGCCCCTATCACAAGCACAGGACTGGATGGGCTTCTTGAAAACCCTCTCTTCTCCAGCCAAACACACCCTATCTTCAGCTCTTTCTCACCAAAAGGTAATTACCTTAAGAGCTCATTATGACTACAGGATGTGCAATTACTGCCTGGAAATAATGCACTATTTTTAGCACGTCAGAGTAAAAAGTGGCAGATTGACAAGAATTATCCCTCCAGCAACGAGGCAACCGGCTTATTGAAGCTGGCTGCTGTTTGGCTGGCAAGCAAGCTCCTGGCCCTTCCACAGGCGGGGCACCACCAGCAGACCTCGTGCAGGGGCAGAGGCAGATTTTGGTCCCCGGGGCAGACCATGGTCCCGGGGTGTCCGGGTGTCACGGCCCCCTTCCAGGCTGGCGTGGAGCCACGTGTGCCCCGTGTGCTGTCCCAGCCCCCAGTGTCACCTGTCCTGTGGGACCAACCCTGCCCCCTGCGTGGGTCCGTGCAGAGCCCTGTGCGTGGCCAGGAGATGCTGGGGTGCTGCAAAACCCCTCCTCGTGCTGCTGAGAGCCCCCCGGGAGCTGTCTGAGTCCTTCCTACACCCCTCTGCAGACACACACAGCGCGTGGCTGCCTGAAGCCACCTCCTGCCATCCATGCAGCGATGCTCTCTGGAGCCTTTCCATGAGCAACAACAAACGCAGAGCAGGACGCTGCCCATTATGCTTGGAACGTGTATGGATCACAACACCATAAATATTTTAAGGGCTGGAGTGACTCTGTTGCTAACCTGTACCGAGCTCCACTGGCCCTCACAGCCCTTCCCCCTGCAGTCCAGGCAAAAGTGCCATATTTCCACCTCGGTGCAATCACCGTGCCTAACTGACGCTCTGAACGAATGCCAGAATAATTGTAGCACTCACAGAAGAACCAAGTCCCTTCAAAACAGCCTCTTTTGTCTCCTGTAGTTTATCAGACGATTTTATTTTCCCAAACACACCTAAAAGACAGCACGCCGTAAGCACTCATCCTCTTCACGCTCGCTCTGTATCAAGTGTTTTAATTCATGCCAGCTTGCTCACTTGGAAGACTACAACAGCAAAATGGCACCGTGTTTCCTCTGCCCAGCCAGGGAGAAAACATCGGGAAAGGAAAGCGCACAGCTCGCAGCAGTATCAACACGCCAGCACTCCACGCACACAGTACATGATGCACCAGCACAAGTTTGCCCAGGAAGCTGTCACAGATCTTAAATAATCCCATTATTTGCAGACAAGCTGTTACCGTCACTGAGAGCACTTTGGGTCAGCTCTGGCCAGGGACAAGGAGAAATCCATCCCTCTGGATCCGGCACGCTCGAGCACCCAGCAAGTGCAGGATGCACAAATCCTGCCCTACAGCAAGCACGGGGCTTTGGCTCTGTGTGTCCCAGCCTGGTGCCAGGCAGAGGAGCAGACCTCCGCCCACCCTGCCCTGCAGCTTTCATGATCAGAGGGACCCCAGGTTTTGCCAAAGCAGCCCATGCCACATCCTAGCCCAGCCTGCCGAGCTCTGTGTGTGTGTGTGTTGAGCGTGTGAGAGACTGGCAAGAGAAGCAGATCCTTTACAATCATCATCGTATGCCAAAAATATAAAGATTGTAGCCACAGGTATGTAAAGCAGCCAACTACACCGAGAACGCCACCAGCCAACATTTGGAAAACCGTGAACAGAAATGAGGCAGCCTTTTAAATCACCAGGACTTATATAATGCATGCGCAACTGCCTCCCCACAACATATGGCAGCTTTGCTGTATCTACATACCCAGAAAAAAGCCTCTCCGTGCCTGCCTCCAGGCTAGGAGTAACCTTGCTCTAGCTGGCAGCGAGATACCTGCTCGGGAACACAGGGAGCCAGCAGCGAGGTGCTCGGCAAGGCACAGCACTGCAGAAAGGGGACATCACAAACACCTCTGGTCCTATTCAGCCCCCAGATACACGACTGCAATCACGAACTTCCCTTTCTCTGTATAATTCAAAGGATTCAATAGAATCCTTCAGATACTCATTTTGTATTGTAGCACAATAAATGTCTACGTGTGGGTACTGTTACACAAGCACAAAGAGGAGGAGGAAGCACCCCCGGCAGCTGCGTGCAGTCGCTCCAGAAGCCCACCAGGCAGCGTGGAGCAGGAGACCATGTCGGCAAGGCAGGCGTGAAAAAAGTTCAGAGCAATGTCCAACGGTAACTGGCAGGTAGCCACAATTCAAAACGGGATCCACGGGACCTAATGGAGAACCACAGGCTGCAGTGCCCAGCAGCACTCGGTGTCCTCCTGCCGCACGCCTCTGTCCCCACCGCCAGCCCGCAGCGCAAAGCAGGCACCACGATGGGGGTGTGCTCAGCACCACGGCAGTTACCACACTGACCGCGTGTGTAGTTCCTCCAAAAGTGTGAAGGAGCTGATTTATTGACTTTTTTGCACGTTTATTTTTAAATAAACATGCACCCGCCCCCTGCCCTGCCACCTTGGGGTCCCGCTCCCCTCCCTGCCAGGCTCTGCCCAGGGGCACAGCACCCTGCGCAGGCACTGCCGCCTTTCCCCGCGCTCACTGTCAGAGCAGAATTGCTGCTGCTGTGCTGCTGGAAGTGTTTTAGAAACCTAACTATGCCAGGACAATAAAGTTTGAAGTAACAGCTAATTTAAGTAGAGGTTTATCTGCCATACCGGTTAATCTGACGGCATTAATTAAAGAAACGCTATTTCAGTGCAACTCACTTGCCTAAATGGTGCTTTAAACCCAAGCAACCCTTTCAAGAAGATTCATGCAAGTGTTTGTGCTCCTCCAGCACTTTGCTCCCCCCGTCAGCACCATCCCCAGCAGCGGCAGGATCACAGCTCCTGACCAGCCCCTGCAAAACTCCCTGCAAACGGGGACAATCCTGCACTCATTCTGTGGCTCAGCACCTCCGTGTCCCATATGGATGCAATTGCAGGTGGTACAGAGGAAATAAATAAGGGGCAAAGAGGAGAGACAAGATAACATCCATGGGGGGCTGTGGGCACCATGTCCCCACCAGCAGCGGGGCCGAGGGCATCTCCCGGGCTGTGTCTGTGCCCCACCGCCCGCCTTGCCCCGTTCCCATGGCAGCCCCCGGCCCCCAGCAGCACCGCGCCGCTGACTTTTCTCCCTCTCCTTAGAAACCCGTGGAACAAAACCAAGCCAACAATCGGGCAGTGTCTGCGGGGTCAGCGCGCAGTCACAGCCTTCAGGCTGATTTACTGTCTCCCCAGTCCCATGCAGCAGCCAACACAGAAGCCACCGAGGGCTGCTTTTTGTTTTTTCCCCTTCCTGTGGAAACCGCACGGAGCGCGGGGCAGCAGCAGGCTCCGCTCCCCGGCTGCTCTCGCTGCTCAGCAGGCACCACTGCCGCCCAGCCCGAGGCCGTGCCTCAGGATGCGCTGCTCCAGGCATGGGAAGAACGGGCACACAACAAAGAGGGAAGGGAAATCGCGTGTTGACAGGACTGTTTAAAAGCCGAGCCTGTGATTTCAGCTGACACCCAGCACTGGCGGTGGCTCAGCGAGGGAACGCCAGCACCGTGGCACTTGGGGAAGCTCGGGGTCAGGGCACCTGAGTGCTGGGAGGAGCGGCACAATTTCTGGACTTGGGGTACAACACTCACAGCCACCCTGGGGAACCCAAGTTTAAGTCAAGGAGAGCTCAATGAGCTGTAACAGACAGAAGCCATGGAGGGAAGGACCCTGCCCGGGTCCCCAGGAGCCACCTAACCCACCGGTGACACCCTCACAGGGGTCACCAGAGGGCTGCAGAAGACCAGGGCCACCTTCTCGCTCCTCCTTCAGCTGCCACCCCACAGCCAGAGCCTCCCCAGCCAGGCTCCTCCAGCCCCAGCACCGCTGCTCTGGCTGCAAGGGCTCACTGAGAGCTCACAGCACACACGTTAGGCTCTGAGATGCATCTCTGCCTGCTCGCTGCTGGGGGGCGAGTGCAGAGCCAGAGGGATTTGGGAATTCTGTCTTGAGCATGCAAGGTTTAATTGCTTACGCTATCAGTTACTGATGCACTCCTGTGGCAGAGCCCTCGCCTGCTCCCTCTTTGCCCAGCGATGCGGTAACGTGATGCAGTTGTGGTATTGCTGCCATGAGCGCTCCTGCAGCGAGGCCCCCAGGGGCAAACCCTGCCCCAGGCCCCAGCTGTCCCCGTGCTGTCACCGATGCCAATGGGGCTGCAACGGCGCTGCCCCCTCTGCAGCCGTCCTACGTGGGGCACCCACTCAGCACAGCGGGGTTTTGCACTTCTGGCTGCAGTTCAGCCCCATAAGGGGTCATTTTGTCCTCAGAAGCATCACACTCAGCCTGCAGGCACAGAACATGTTTCTGGTGGTGGCACCTCCCCGGGTTACCAGCACTGGGCTGCTGCCCCCTGGGACCTCGCTGGGGAGCCAGAGGTGCAACCCCCTCACCCGGTGTGACAAATGGTCAGGACACGTCCTGTACTGGGACACACAACGAGCCCCACTGTGCTGCTCTGCCTTCCCCTGCCCCTCTGCCCTGCAAAAGCAGCGCAGGCATCGTGCACCGAACCATCCCCGCTGCCCACCACCCTGGCATGGCCAGCACAGAGGCCCAAGCACTGCACCAGGCAGCACCAGGTCCCCAAGAAAAATTTAAAGCCAAATCAGCTTAAAATGGGTCAGGCATTAAGCTCACTGACATCGTCGTAACAGAATGCCACGTGTTAATTAAAAAGCCCTACAGCAGTAGGAACGCTCTCCGCTCGCTGGCACTGGGGTTTCCTAAGGAAAGCCTCCAAGCTCCCTTCTGTGCTCCAGGCCCTGCTGGTTGCATTTTTAATTCCGTGGGACGTGCCCAAGCGGTCAGTGGAGATGGTGGAAGGCATCCCATGAGAGCACAGAGAGATCACTGTCACCATTATTTAAGGCGCACTACACTGGGATTAATATTGTATTAGCACCTTATTTATGTCTGTAACAAAACCAGATGCTATGCTGGGGGACACAGCATCCAAATAAAATCAAAGCGCTGCTCAGGCGACACGAAAGCTCCAACTTAAGCCTCGGGAAGCAAGGAAATCCAGAAGGAAGGCTGTCAGTCACTGCTAATCCTCTCAAAGTGGCAGCTGCCCCAAGGACCCTCTGTTTCATTCTTAAGCCCCAGATGAAGAAATCTGTCATCTGCAAGCAGGAGTCACAACCAGTGAAAGCCTCAGCAGTGGGCTCAGGGAGCTGCTTCTGAGGTCTGGTGACAGGCTGGGGAATCTCTCCCTTGTAGGTCTCGGGGCTTGGTACCAACCCACAAATAAGAACGGCAAAAAACTGTAAACATGCAAATGATAACGCAGCTGGACAAAGGAAAGGACGGTACTAACAGGGACCTGCAACAGACCAAAAGGAAAATCCATTCCGGGTCGGGAGAAGAACCTAAATGTTGAGGAACAGCCCAGGAATGTGATGATTTAGGCAGGAAATCGGTTCTGGAGTTACTTTCTGGGGAAGCTTCAGGGCACCACAGGAGCTGAGCCCACGACAGGGCTCGCTTGGAACAGCCATGCCAGATGGCTCCGGGGCTTGGGGCACGTGGATTTTCAGAGCTGTCCTGATACAGAGGGAGGTGGATGGGCTGGGGAGGGCAGCACAGCACGGGCACTGCCCTGCCTCTGCCCTGCCTGCTCCAGTCCCAGCCCTCGCTGCGCCTTCTGCTGCCATCGCAGCTTCTCTGCTCCACTTCAGCAGCCCCAGGCCCTCCCAAATTTCAGGTCCCAGAGACATCCTGTTCTTGTTTCCTTTGGAAATCCATTGTTTGCAAGCCAGAAATATTAGTCAGCATGCTATATAGTGCAATGTTAATGAGAATTAAATCGATTCATGAGAAGTACCTGCTCAGCATGTTTATTATCTATTTTTCAAACACAACTATATTGGATTCTGGCTTTTTTTTCAGTCCCAATACACTGTCCATTCCATGAGTTAAGTAGATAGATAACGTATAGTTAGTACACCTATGAACTACCCAATCCATATACTCCTAAAGTCTCTCTCTAGCTCCAGAATACCTTAATCAATTTCCGTAATTTTTTATTAAAGAAAAATTTCATATAGGCAGCTAGATGGATATTTCCTTTGGGACCACATCTTATGTGCCAAGCTAAAAGCCAATCTGATTTGAAACAGCCCCGTTATAAACCCTCTGAAAAATAGAAAGCCCTCATCAATATGACAGATATGCCACTATAATTAAAGTCTTTGGTAACAGACATTATGCAGCCAAAATTTTCTATTTCCAGCTGCAGCATTGATCAAATTTTGACATCCAATATTAAGTAGCTGAGCTCTCTCTGGACTCAAAAAAAAACACAATGCCACAAAGCTTTTGTTAATTATCATTTATAAAAGTGCCTCGTGTGTCTGGTGAGGCACAGGCACCTGGTGAGCACCAGCCACGTTAGTGTGCTCCTTCCCTCAGCACCCCAAGGCATCCTAAGGTTCCTCCCTGCTCTCAGGGGCCCGGTGATGGAATTCTTTTCTGCCATATATGAGAGATTACAATACGTGCCCACCTTGAATTTCCAATGAGATGCTCAGTCGATGCAGGAACCTGGCTCTCCCAGGGAAGAAAAATGGTCTCAGTGAGAGCATGACCCAGCCGGGCATGCATGGAGGTGATGCAAAGTAGAAAAGAGCCCCCACGCTGCCACGGTGCCCATATTTAAAGAAAATATGTTAAAATTACAGAGGCCTGTCCTCTCCCTTGTTTACAAGGCAGACTTAGCTCACTCGCCTCTCTGGCAGGGCCCTGGGGAGCTCTCATGTCTTTGGAGAGCATTTTCTGCTCCTTCTCCTCCTCCTGCCCAGGTCAGGCTCCAACACACACCGTTCCCCCCAAAGTGGCACACAGAAACACCGCGCTCCCACCGCCTAACGCTCATCCCACAGCACACGGACGGACTCCTTGCTCTGCTCCCTTGCCCACAGAAGAGCAGTTTCCATCTCCGCCAACGTTATTGCCACTCTCCTGGCCAGGACCAAAGGGACCGAGCGGCTCAGTAGAGCAGAGCCCTCTGTTTTGGGGCAGCCACTGGAGGATGCAAAAAGTTGGTCCCTGGGGCACCAAAAGGTCCTGTGGCTTAAAATACAACTCTGCTCTAAAGCCTGATTATATAAAAATGGCCCCATCTTGCTCAATAGCACAACTCCTGATGCGTACCTGGAGAGACAGCTGCTGACTTCATTGAGTAAAATAGGATTTTACTGAATTTTATCCCGGCTGCCTCTCTATGGATAACAAGCACAAGGAAGCACAATGGCATCTCGCATTGTGTGTGCATGGAGAATGAACCACATTCCTCACGAAATGTCAGCTGCCGAGTCACTTCTGCAAATGAAGGCAATGGATACCAGTGAAGGTAATTTACACAGACTGTAATTGCCAAAGTGTAATTAAGGGCAAAGCATGGTCTGCGTCTTTAAAAACGATGATGCAGGAGGAACAAAGAGCCTCGCTGTTCCCAGGACTACGCGAGTTCATTCCACTGGCAGTTACAAAAATCCTATCTCTGCTTAGAAAAAAGAGCAATTCTCCACTGCCAGCTTGAAGCGTGGTTCACAGAACTTCATTCTCCCTTTTCAGAGAAGAATCAGACACTAAAGGCCAGGTATTTTTTGCAGATTCTCAGTTTGGCCTTGCCCATAATTATACAACTAACATGAAAACCCCTGCACCGTGCGCAGGAAAAGTGCCCAGCCGGCCCCAAATCCCACAGGTCGCCTGAGAAAAAGCCACGGCCTGGTGCATCTCACCCAACAGAGATCTGGAAATCTAATCATTGCAAAACCGCGCCTCAGGGCCACGGGACAGGAAGATCAGACAACCTCTGAGCACCCACAAACCAGCACCGCTTTGTTCTGCTTCCCAGCCGCTGCTGCTGCCGAATGCAGAAGGCATTTGCTCTTGTCCAGCAATGGAAGCACCGTAATGAATATTCAATATCTGCCTTCAACTGTGAGAACTCCTTGTGCCAACATCCCAAAAAATAAAAAATAAGAGTCAGACCCGTTTTAATAGGAGGCTGCTCGTGATGGCAGCAGGTGGAGACACACGGGATTTGATTGTGAAGCTTAAAAGCGCATTTTCATTTAAGGCACTCAGATAGGCACGTGCCTGCCCGTCTGGGCACAGCTCCTCGGCACTGGTTTCACAGAACGACACCACCTCATGCCAAGGACTGATGAGAAAAGAACCACCTCTTGGATAATGTTTCGTGAGACTTCACTTCAATTTTAATTGTTACAAGCACAAGCTTTTAAAAGCAGATAAAGCTGTCTCATACCTGCAGCGTTTCTGTTCTCTAGAAGTGGCAGCATTTCACACCAGGTGGCTTGGCGAGGATGGTGGAGCCCAGGCTCCTTGCCCCACCTGTGCAGCAAGATGCCAAGGAGCTTGTGCATCCCCACCTTGCAGCACCACAGCCGCTGCCTTCACGCTCCTCTTCCTCACCTGGGCACACCTCTGGGAACGTCCCCAGCGTGCTGCCCCTGCAGCCGTGGAGTTTCCCCCAAAGCGGGCTGGCAGAAGGTTACTTCCAGAGGAAAACCTGGCCTGCATCCCCCACCAAGAAGAACCCCGAGTTTCTGCACAAAAGCAGACCACATAACCCTAATTTTGATGCCCTTACTCACACGTATGGAGTTTTCTCATTTAAAACAAACCCTACTTCTTTCACCTGTCCTGCTTTGTCCTGGGGCTCTGAGCAAAGAAACCTTTGCTTCAGTCCCATTTCTAACAGCAATTTGCTCTGTAACTGTTCATCTATTCCTATAAGGAATATAATAAAGCCAGACTGCACAAGCTGGGGGCGGTTTGTGCAAGAGCTAGGGCTGGTTATGACATTGCCATACCGAGGTGAAAGCTCCAGTGAATATTCAAAGTACTAATTCCCTTCTGTCCTGAATGAAGCCAGCTTTTGCCTTTCCCCTTTGTGCTCGTGCAGGCAATAGGCAGAGCTCTGATGCCACAAAGAGACACAAGCAGAGGTCTCCTGCGACGATGAAGGCACCATGCAGATTTTGATAGTCACAAAAAGAGTCACAAAGAGCCACATCAGCTGTAACGCCGCTGAGAGCACAAGGGGGAA
This sequence comes from Netta rufina, assembly GCF_964035555.1. Lineage (NCBI taxonomy): Eukaryota > Metazoa > Chordata > Aves > Anseriformes > Anatidae > Netta > Netta rufina. The sequence goes on along the minus strand of NC_140134.1, from coordinate 22,155,451 downwards.
ATCCTCAAAAGGTGTCTGAGGTGAAAACAAATTCGGGTGCTTTTCCTGAGTTCTGACCTTCCTAAGAAGCTATGAAGAAAAACAACCAAACCAATAAAAGGGAATCCCACCACAAGAGGGGGTTTGGCCCCTTCCTTTCACACCAGCCCCCAGCCTCAGCAGGACAATCGCAGGTCCATGCACACCCACACGCTGCCAGCCAGGAATGACGTCCCCTTGCCTTGTTTGCCATGCAAGAGCCTCAGTCTCTGCAGACACTTGCTGTGGATTCAGCAGCCTTGCAGGCAACTCCAGATCATCAATATGAAATTGCTTTCATACCGCTGTGATAATTTGCTCTGGAAAATTTTCAAAGAAAAGAATTTGACCTGAAACCTTCTTATTTGCAGAAACAACTCCAAAGCTTTTTGTAACTCAACAATAATGTTGTTTTTTTTTTGACCATGACCAAATGGCTGATGACAGCACAGTTCAGTTATTTCTATAACAGCACCAACTTTTGACCTTTGCATTAACAAGGTATCGTCCGTTCTTGACAGAATTGGTAGCAAAGAAAACACGGCACTTCTTCTCAAGTGGCAAATCCCCGCTCGTTCCCCAGCCTTCCTCAGTAAGGAGCTGTCATTCGTAGGCAGTGACAGCAGTGCCACGCTTCCTCTGCTGTTTCAAAACTACAAAGCGATGGTTTCAGAGCTTCTTCTCTCAATACCCCTGGTCCGGCACAGGGCGATCGAGGCACGTGGGGGTCTCTGTGGGAGGAGGCGGCTCTGCCTGAGCACAGCCACAGACGTCAGCCCCGTCCGCGCGATCGCTTTGAGCTCCTGAAGAGTGAGTCAAAAATTAAAAATAAGTGGGCTGTTCAAGGCACTTTCAGTATTCCCCAGACAACTCAAAAGCAGCCTCCTACTGCGTATTACCTAATTTTTACATGACAGAAGCAGAAAATTCCTTCTTTCATGATGCTGTAGGTACATATTTTTCTACAGTGGTATCACCTTGTGTGTACATATAGATATATTTGTCTTCAGGATCTTATATGGGAAAAGTGATAACCAAAGCAATTCTTTTTGGAAAAGTGGCTCCTCCAAAGGGGATAGCTGGCAGTTTCACAGCAGGTAACGTTGTAGAACAAGTATGAAAAGTTAACAGAAAACAGACATTTCAGCTGGTGAAGAAATAGCAGCACTAGAAATATTTTCAACAGGTCTCCATAACAACTTCTGTTTCTGCCTCCCATTAAAATGGGAGCAAATATGTCACTAGTTTTCCAGCGGACGTTTAGTGGATGTTTTCATCAGTTGCCTTTTGTATCCTTTGTATTTAAAATTGGAATGAATTTTAAAAGAAAAAGGAGATGAAACCCAAGAAACCCTCAGTTTTGACTGTTACTTTGCCTCCAAACTTGTGCATTTCAGGCGGCTCTCCTTTTTTCGGAGCCCACGAGCCATATGTATTTAAATGTTTGAGCAGGGAACGAAGGATGCTGCGCAGACAGCGTGCCGTTCTGCAGAGATTTATCTGAGCAAGATTGGTAGGTTTGTCACAAAAACATTTCCAACGTTATAAATAAAAACATGACTTCTGATGGAGTCAACAGCAAACTGGCAAAAGCAACCTGGCGCTGTGGCTGCCACCCCCGCCGGCACCCATGGGCTAGGAGGGGTGCAATCCTGCATCCTCTGCGGCCCAGGAGACTTCACCAGAGACTTCTTGTGGGCCAGGATTTCTCCTCGCCCATCACCACTGCCCTTGTGGTGCTCTGAGGCCTTTCCCCAGCCCTGAGACCGTGCAGTGCTCAGGGAGCACCACTGCCTCCCCTGGCTCCACGCGCAGCACCGGCTCTGGTACCACAGCCAGGCCTCGGGATGAAGAGGGGCAAATATCTCCATGCACGAGAAGAAAGGCACCAGGAGCTGACACAAGCATCTCACCATGAAGCCTTGTGGCTTCCACAGCTCTCAGCAGCAGGAGGAAACCTCAGACACCGAACGCATCACCTGCTTCGGGCTTCTGACAAGAGGTCCCGCTGCGCACGCAGTGCCCTGCTAACCTATTTCCCAGCAAAGGCAATTGGAAACTATGGGAAGATAAAAAGATAATGAACAAATAACCTTCACAGTAGCTAGCGCTGCAAAAAGTTGAGGCTTCTCTCGTGTTGACTGCCTGTTATTAACGACCCTGTCATGTCTTCTAATGAACTTTGTGCTTCATGTGGAAAACATGGGTTTTGTCCAAGCACATGACCAAGTGCTCTTTTTCATTTATTTCCAGTCTTACATAAGAAAGTTGTTGCGTTTTGAATCCAGGAAACCTCACTTTTTATCTATTTTCTCACTTCCCCACGTTCTCATGGTACGAGTAAGTTTTGAAACAAAATGCCAGGGTCTTTTCACGAAAATACTTGATGCATCAAGCAATGGCAAATCGTTAATTACTTCAAGCCCTTTATGCCACGACTGACACCACAGCGAAGAATTTAAAACATTTCCTCAGACAAGCAGCTCAGTCACACAGAAGCCGCAGTACAAGAGCATTTCTTGCTGTCTTCAATGCACGCTTTATTCCGATTGTTGTCAGCCCGCTCTGGCGAGCCGCGCGTTGTTTGTGCCCGGAGCCGTGGGACGCAGCAGGGCGAGCGCACGGTAACTCCCATGCTGGACCAGAGCATGCTGCTGTGCTGAGCCAACAGCCACAAGCAAGGGCTGCCCACCTCCGCCAGCCCCAGGACAGGGAGCGGGGACACCCGAGGAGCCCACCGTGAGCAGCAACAGCTCCACGCCAAGGGGCAGCACTGATGGCCACCACGGCATTCCCACCTCTGGCGAGCCCCACGTCGCAGATCATCGGCTCCACTGCTTCTAAAGCACCTCAGGGGCGTGTAATATTACCAAAATACAATATTCTCTGAGTCCAGACAGGACAATGTCTTCATCTTCTTTCAGACAGCTGCTGGGAGCCCCAGGTCCCACGAGCGGAACAGCACAGCCCAGGCCACATCCTCCTGCTCCCCAAAGGGACAAACTACTAGAATATACAGAAAAAAATGCACGTATATACTTATATTTATGGAGGTCCAGACCCACTGCAAACACCCTCTGCCTCAGACAGCCGTGTACCAACAGCACAGCTGCCAAGCTGACCCCAAGCGGGACGGATGTGGGAAGCGCTTTCGAGGCTCCTCCGCCTGCTCAGTTGGGTGTTTGGGAGTGAAAATTAGGACAGAGGAGATGAAGGACTCGTCCAAGCTCAGATGATGAACTGCTTGTTTAACAAGGGAATATTACCAAAGTAAACTTTGGATAATCAAATAAAAAAGGCTTTATTTAGAAAGAGAATATTCAAAGTTATGATCCAGCAGCACAGAAACCCTATTCACACGCCTTTTGTCAAGCACAGCCAGAGGTTAATTCTGTTGACAGGTTTAACCAGCACTATTATCTGAAACATAAATAAGACCTCTTACAGTCAGATCGGCCTCTGAGTGTTTTTTCTTTCACAGCGATGTGGAAGCCAGACAACACGTCAGGCTGGCCGCGGCTCCGGAGGGCACAGCGCGCACGCACATCCTCGCGCTGCTGGCACCAGCGACACAAACACAGGGGCACAGCCGCACAAACGCACGATACAAACTTCCACCGAGCAGCTTCCCTCCCCAGATGTGCACTGTGATCAACAGCACTGCAGTCAAAAACAATGACTTATGCTTTGGACGATTTCTCCATATTTAAGTAAAAATAGGAATGTATAAATTAGAAACAACAGGCGAAGAAACAGCCTGGATGAGGAAACACCACGGATCTCAGCAAGACATGAAATATCTGCGCTCGTGAGGGAATGACCTTCAAAACTCATTCACTGTTCCCTGCCTCTCCGTTGATGGTTTTTCTCACATTAGACATTCCTACTATGTGTGCTTTAATTTTGCATGGACTATAAATACTTTGCTTATAAGGCAGCATGAAAGCCATAGAAAACAAATATTTAACTATGGTAACCTTGATTGTGAGGGTAACACAGCTTATTCTGTATACCTTAGGTCATCCATACTAAATACGAGGACTCGCTGTTTACTATGCTAAACATGAAATAACCCACCGAAATACGTGACCAAGTACTATTTCCTCTTAATAAAATAAATAAAGGCACGCAAAATAAAGACACCTTGTTAAATGAAATTAAGGACAGAAAATCCAGATTTTTCTAAACTGCATTGCCTACATTTTCTCTCCCAAACTACATTTTTCCATTTCATTTGTATCAAAACCAACCTCTTGAGAGACAAACGAGTTGGCTTGTACAAAACAAGCCGGCTGCCACCCCAGCTGTTTACGGGGTCACACTTCACAATCTAGGAGGGGGAGGTGAGTGAGGAACGAGCGGCTTCAGCGTTCTTCGGCTGCTCTTTGCACAAAACACCATATTTACCCATTTTAGACGATTAAAGCAAACCCGACCGTGCCTCCCATAGCCTGCAGCACTCCTCCCTCACCATCCTTTGCCGTTTCAAGCACGCTTCTGCCCGCAAACTAAGAGATGCTCCCTCCTCCTCGGAGTTGCAGGACAGCGGGGAACTCGGGAGATCCACGACCCGAACCGGCGGGTGGGAGTTGCCGCTAGTTACACCTTGAGTCACCTTTACTCAAAAACTCTGCCCCGAATTTTCCATTGCCTACGGACTGGAGCGGAGCCAGCCGATGCCAGCAGGGAACAGCCGCGAGCGCTCCGGCGCACAGGGCTCCGCCGTGCCAGCCGCCCCCGGCAGGCTCCTCGCCGCCCCTGCCCGAACGCCAGAAGCGCAAAGCGAGGGCGCCGCACCCGGGGCTGCCGCTCCCGCCCCGCGCCGGGTCCCTGCAGCCGGCCGCCCCCTGCCGCAGCCCGGCCCGGCCCGGGGCTCCGCTCGGGAGGCGGAACGGGGCACGGCGGGGCGGGCAGGCACGGCACGGCATGGCACGGCTCGGCATGGCACGGCGTGGCAGCCGCCCCCGGGCTTCCCTTCGTAGCCAAGTGCTCCCCGCAACACGCGGCCGGCAGCGGGGGGCGAGCAGCGCCTCGCTCCGCGGGGCACGGCCGAGCCCCCCCCGAACCTCCCCCGGCCCCCGAGTGGCCGCGCGGGGCTGCCCCGGGTCCGCGGGGCTCGGGCTCGGCTCCCCTTGCCCCGAGGGGAAGGGGTCAGATGGGATGGGATGGGATGGGATGGGATGGGATGGGATGGGATGGGATGGGATGGGATGGGAAGGGATGGGATGGGATGGGATGGGATGCTCCGGCCGCTCCGAGAGCCGCGGGAGCTGGGGAAGGGGGGAGAGGCTGGGGGGGGATCCGCGCGGCTCCGGGGCCGCCGCCGCTCCGCCTTTGTTCGCGGCGGCGGGGCAGGACCGGGCGCCTTTTGTCTGCCGGCTCCGTGCGGCGGCGGCGGGGGCACCGCGCCCCCGGCCCGCCCGGCTCGGGGCTGCCCCGGCCCCGCTGCCCCCCGCTGCCCCCGCGCCCGGCCGGGACGCGCCGCCCGGCGGCCGCGCTGACCTGGATGGTGCAGGTGTACTCGCTGTCGTCCAGCAGCCGCACGGTGCAGTTGTACTCGCGGTCCAGGTTCCTGCTGCTGCCACTCATCCACCTGCTCAGCATCTTCCCGGGCGCGCAGCGGGCGCGGAGCGGCGGCGCTGCCGGCGGAGCCTCCGCTCACATCCCCGCAGCCGGCGCGGAGCTGCTCGGTGCTGTGCGGTGCTGTGCGGAGCTGCTCGGTGCTGTGCGGTGCTGCTCGGTGCTGTGCGGTGCTGCTCGGTGCTGCGGGCGCGTCCCCCCGCCCGGTTCGGCTCGGCTCGGCCCGGCCCGGCCGGCCCTGCCTCCGCTGCGGGCGGAGCGGTGCGGAGCGGTGCGGGGCGGTGCGGAGCGGAGCGCGGTGCCCGTGCCCGGGCCGCGGCGCTCGGCGCACGGCGGGCGGGGTGGAGGCCGGCCCGGGGGGGCGCCGGCTGCGGGGGCCAATCTCGGCGCCGCGGCTGTGACGGGCTCCGCCGCAAACCAATGCGGCAGGGGCGGCGCGGATCCGCCACCTCCCCCGGGCAGCCCCGCGCGGGTGGGGGCTCCGCGGGGGCGCAGCGGCACGGGGCGGGGGGGGGCGCCCCGGGGACACCGGGACGGAGGCAGCGCCTGGCCCCGTAGCGGGGGCGGCGAGGCGCCCGGCGGGGCGTTGGGGCTCTGCCGTGTGCCCTGCGGGGGTGGGCAGCCCCGGCTCACCGCCCGCTCCCCCCCCCCCAAAATAAAAAAGCCCCCCACTCTCCCACCGGCCCCGCCGCTTGTGCACAGCGGCCGCCGTCCCCCTCCCCGCAGCCCGGGGCACCTCGCCCTGGGCCGGTCGGGGGGGGGGGGGGTAAGTGTGGGGCGGCCCCCCCGTCCTGTGGGGAGAGGAGGCTGCGGCCCTGGGGTCGGTGCGTGAATGAGCACGGTCCTGCAGGGCACTGCTCTGCTGCCGGGGGGCGGTTTGGGCGAGGAGGGGGCATTGCACGGGGGGGGGCAGCTGCCGCCCCCAGCAGAGAGACCGGACTGACAGTCCCCGGGGCGCACGGTGTTCTCCCAGTGTTGATTCCCTCCGGAAGGAAACTTTTGTATCTGTGGCTGTTGGATAAAATGGACTCTAAAAGTGATCAGCGCTCACTCGGGTGCAGTGGGTGCTGCTCTGGAGAAGTGAAATTCGTGGTGGCAGCGAGTGGGGCTGGAGCCCCCCAGCATCTCCCCCCATGCGGCCCTCGCTGGCCCCGGCTGGGCATCACTCTTGCACCACGGCCACCCCTGCACAGAGCACGGCTCCCAGCAGAGGGTTCAGCAGTGCTCCCACCACCACCCGGCTCTGCATGAGCTGACAAATGCCCACCTCAAGCAGGCCATGGCACGGGGCTGCACTAAGCTGCTGGTTCAGCCCACAGCAGCACAGATCCCATCCAGCTGCACCTCCCTGACTCAGCTCAGCTGTGCCCAGAGCTTCTTCCCCTCCAGCTGTGTTTGCAGGCTGCAGCGCAGCTCCTGGCCCTTCTTCATGCACCCAAGCCTTAAGCTCCAAACATGCAGCTGTCCTGCCTTGTCCCCCAGTAGCTCCACTTCTGCGTTCCCAGCCAGAGAGACGGCTCACGAAGCCACGTTGCTGGCCTCCCTGCAGGAGCAGTGCCACTGACCCAGCACCGCTGCAGCATGTAGGGCAGGACCCTGCGCTCTGGGGCCATGCAGACCGGGAGCTGTCCCCACTCAGGTGGCAAGGGAAGCCTTTCCAGGCCAGCCTCGCTGCTCCCAGCCCATCCAACCTCACCAGCTCTGCCCACCAGGCTGGACACAGCCCTGTGTGCTCTCGGAGGGACCACGAAGGGGACCAGGCTGGGTTACCTTAGGATCCTAGATGCAATTACTGCAAATGTCCAACTAATGTGAATGGCAGAGTGGGAATGAGACATTACAGGCAGTCGTACTGCAGCAGTGGGCAGCATGGTGGAGAGGAATTTATTCTGCTGGAAGAACTCAAGGCGAACCCAGCGGCTTGGCCTCCAGGGGCTGTCTGTTGGGACCCCGAGCTTTGCAGCCCCCCGGGAAGGTGAGCTGTGCCCGGCGTTGTTGGGAGGCGTGATGCAGAGCCCAGAACAACAACGGCGCTTTTCAGAGAGAATGGGACTTCTCCTGAACCATCTGGGCACTTTTACAAAGATGCTTGTATTCACTAAAGTAGCTGCTACTTTGTCATGTATCCCACTCTGCATAAATTGTTCATCTGCCTCAGAGCTCCCCCTCTGAACCAGCTGAACTGTTAATGAAGAATGGGATCCTCAGCATTAGCAGGTGCTGCTTTCATAAAGAACAGAAGCCTCTGAGCCAGCTGAGCGGCTTAATGAAGAGCAGCATTCATGCCACAGCAGCCACGGCTTTGTCAGGGAGCCTCTCACCCATGCCACAGCTCGGCTATTAACTTTGTTCCTCAAGCAAATGAACAGTTTTGCTGAGATTCCAGTTTTCGACAGAGACACTGTATTTTTTTTAGAGCTCGTCGCTGAGGTGAGCAGGAGCCTGTTGGCCGTGTTCGTCCCCCTCTGCTGCCTCGGACTCATCCCTGAGCAGGGAGCAGTGCTGGCGACAGACAGACAGACATCTGAGGGGAGCCTTGCTCTTCTCTCTCAACCTACCTAAAAGGTTTCCACAGAGCGTATCAGAGACCAGGAGATGCCTTTATAACAATGTTCTCTGTTCCCAGCTTTGATCGACAAGAATGCAGTTCGGATGAGTAATGTCATTTTTTCCCCTTTTTAATAATTAACACAGCAAATCCTACCAGTTCTCCATACTTGGATTCCCCATGACTTGCACTTTTGAGCTCAAAAATCCAAAAGGCAGATTTCCAAATGGATGTTTGAAGTAAAATCTGAGATGCATTTGTTTTCTGGTCAGTTAGATTTCAGAGAGCTCAGCCTTAAAGCCCGGGGGAGGACACAGCGTGGCCGCCTTCGCTGCTCGGAGGGCAGGAGCAGAACTCCCTGCAGGGGCAGAAGTGCCCAGCTGCCCCACTATTGAATGTTACCGAAGCCAAAGACCCCAAAACTGCCTTAAATTCAAAGCTATGCCTTACTCTTTGCCTGTCTCAGGTATTTCAGTAGAAAATGTCACACATCGTATTTATCACCCGTGATAAACAACCGGCTTGGCACAGCCTCCACCGACAACTGCTCATTTTAAAGTATGCCAACGTTCAGCAGTAAGAGCTGCTTCTTGGGTTTTGGATGACCGAAATACTGTCCTCTGCTTTCGCTGGCATTTCTTGTTTAACTGCAACCTGTTCTGTTTAGATACTCTCTGCATTTTCTTCATCTGGAGCTGAGAAATGAGGCTGTCAGCTTTGCTTTGCTTTTCAGCAGGCAGCCCCATCTGAAATTACAGAAAAGCAATGGTCCTTGTTGTCTTAGCTCCAGCATGAACCCAGTGCCACCCAGATGAGATGTCAAAACCTGGCCCAGCTCACAGGGTTTGCTCATCACTCAAATAGCCAACAGTACCGTCATCACTGTCATTATACTTCCAAATCAGCTGAATTCACAGTCCCTGGCCTGTTCTCCCAGGCTATCTGCAGCGTGAAGCAGGCATCGACTCACACTTGCTCTCAGTGTCTGTAGACTGAGAAGGGACAGAAACCAAAGGCCAGAATCTCTGCTAGCCCTTAATTACTTCTTGTTGATGAACAGTTTTTGGAAGGTAAGACTTAACCTCTTCCAGAAAGAGGTTCCCTGCCCTGCATTTATTGCAACCAGCCCATTCTCATGTCTGAGTCCCCTTACATTGACCTGATCTGCATCTGGAATAAATACTGGAATATTCCTTGTACTATTTTACAGTATTTTTCTAGAATAACGAGTGGTTACAAACACTGCAGTAACCAACAAGGGGCCCATCACTGGCTCCAGGCCAGTGCTTTAGGACTGCACATTGGCTACAGCCGGGACACTTTTTACTGGGGTGCAGCCGGGGAGCGTTGTGCTGCCGGTTGGTCTGTGCAGATCGTGGGAGCCCCTCAGCATGTGTCTGCACATCTCCATCCTCAACACCAACAGCCGTAGTAAACACTGGGGCCAGCAACCTCGCTGCCTCCTCCAGCAAGCTGCACTCCTTCAGGCACAGCCGACGTCCCCCAGACCACGCGCAGCCCACGGGGATGGGCTCAGCCCTGCGCTGGGGCTGGGGGCCGGCAGCTGGCAAAGGGTGCTCTCTGTTCCCAACCTCCTCAAAATGCGTCCTTGTGCAGAGATACAGTGTCTGCCTGAGCTAGAACTGAGAAAATGCTCTACCAGTGACTTACAGGCAAGGTGAATTAAGCTTGGAACGAATTATGTTTGATGCACGGGGCAGCAATGGCAGCCTGGTCCTTCTCCCAAGTGCTGGCCGGGGAATACATCATCCCCAGGTAGGTGACCGATTGCACTGAATCACTGCCTGTCGTGTGCTGGTGTGACCCTGCAAGCAGATGTGGGGTCCCTTTGTTAGGTCTGCATGTCCCGAGACCATTTCTAGCAGCAGCATCTGATGGGGAAGGGCTGCTGCGCTCAGCGGGGCTCCGTGTGCCTCCAGGGACCTGCATCTCCCACCAGGCTCCTGCAGGGTGAGCTTGCTGCTGAGCCAGGGAGAAAAGACAGAGGGCAAGGGAAGGTGAGGAGAAGAGCAGGCTGAAGTGGGAGAAAGGGAAGAACGGGGGATGAGGGAGGAGAGGAGGGCAGTGAGGACAGATGTCAGCTGCAAGAGGACCAGAAGTGAAAACGGGGCTGGAACCGTCCCAGCAACCGCCCTGCAAGTACCCGGGGGGGAATGGGCTGTAGCATCGAGCTTCCCAAATTGCAGGCATGTAAAATTTTAACCATAATTTGCAATTATAAGCAGAGGATAGCATTTCATCCTGTTAGGAGGAGGTGGGAACCTGCAGGGCGATGCAGATTAATTACTGCTGACATACGGGGACAGGCTCATTAGGCTGAGGTCTCCTTCAGTCCTAGCACAAAGTTTTTGGCTTGAGGCGGTTATTTCAGGGAGTAATTACGGAGCTGTGCTGTTAGGCAGGTCACAGCAGTCGGCCCCAGAGACCCCTCCATGCCTCCTGGCGCTGCAGGGATGCTGGAGCAGCTCACGGGGTGGGGAAGGAGCTGGGAAGGGCCGGGGGGGGCAGTGCCAACCTCAGGCACCCTCCCTGCAGTCCCACACTGGGTGGGCACAGGGCAGATCCTCCCTGCAGTCACCCATTGCAACAACAGTGAAGAGCATCACCGAGCTCTCCACCACCTTTTTTTTGGTCCTAGAGATCATTTTTAGGCTCTCTATGCACGGATTTCTTCACTTCACTTGCGAAGGAGAGAGACAGCACGGAAGTGTGACTGCTCAAGCCGGCAATTCACAGCAAACAATTGCTCTGACTTTTTTTTTTCTGCTTGCAGAGCTAATGATAAGTCTGTCACAAAAAGCTTTGCTCCATGTGCTCGCAGCTGAGACTCCAGATTGGAGGCACTGTGCTTGTGACTGGCTGGATGGGGCATGCAGGATTTTATCCTCTTTCTGAGTCACTGCTTTGGCAGACATTTACATCACAAATCCTTAAAAGTGCAAATACAACTCTCGGTCCCCTTGGGTACTTAGGGAGGTAACACCAAAAAATGCTCTTGTTGCTTTTTTTGTTAGCAAGGTACACTCTGTTTTACATCTAGAGAATACAACTGGGGAGTAGTTCCAAATCCAGCCCAGCAATCCATTTAAAATATTCCTATAATTCTATTTCCTGGCTGCTTCTGTCAGCGCTGTCAGCAGCAGGTAGGAGGCCTCTCTGCTCCCTGGGAGCACTGCACGTGCAGGCAGGACTCAGCTCGGCGCTGGGCACACTGCAGAGGTGAGGGAGATCGGGCTGAAAGGCAGGGCACGATGGAGCCCAGGCCCTCCCTTGGAAGCATGCAGCACACGTTTAACTTCCCTTTGCATCGTTCTCCTGGCAGAGCAGTGGCTCTAAGACCAGAGCTCTGCAGAAGAGCCGTGCACAGCTGTGTACAACTGGGGCTGTGAAATGGAGGTTCACAGAAATGCACTAAAGGTGTGCGTGTCCGTGGGTGCTGGCGCTGGGCACGGTGAGGAGCTGCTTCCCCACCAACACGCCCAGTGAAAGTTTCCTGTGCCCCACCACCATGCGTCATGGCCAGTGCTTGTGACTGCTTTTATGATTCTCGTATTCGGTGGTATTTTTTCTGAAAGTCCTGCTTCTTGCTCTCCATGACTAAGAAGTAATCACAGTGTCTGTCTCTCTCTCTATATATTTCTCTCTCTTGATTGAGAAAGAACGCTTGAAAATGTGAGGCATACGCAGCAGAGTGTGCTCAGCAGGGGGTCAGAAATAAGACAGCAGGGAAACGCAGCCCTGGGGATTTTTGCTCTCCATCCCATGATTCACACCCCTGGGTCCTGATTTTCAGGCACGAGGTCTTGGATTTGCTAATGCTGCCACCAACACGAGTGCAAGAATTTAAGCATAAGTAAATACCTCAGGAAGGGATTTTCAGGGAAGCTCGAGGGACCCAGAGACTGAATCCAGCAGGATCTGGGCACCACAACTCTATTAAGCTCTGCCAAAACCCCATCCTTTGGGATCCTGGTCTGTGCGAGGCTCCTGTCCCGCTGTCCCCCCAGGACCACGCTCCACCAGCTTTTAGCAGGCTCAGAGAGCTGCTGCACAGTGCAGTCAAGCCAGTGCTTTTCTACAGGAGAAAAGATGACACATCCTGCAGCATTAACTCAAGCTTGCTCCCCAGCCCCTTGAGCGGATGGTAGGGTACGAGCCTGCGGGAGCCCTCCCAAAATCTCTCTTGAGGTCAGCAGGGAGGTAAAGCTGCCCAACGGCAGAGCACGTCTGTTCAGCTGCAGCCTGACCCTATTAACAGCAACTAGCCGAATGCTGCTCCATCCACTCGCAGTAACTTCATAGGGTTTGACAAGCGCTGGATTTAATTTAGATTCAGTCTCAAGGACTTGGGGCACGGCTGCTCTGGGCTCTGCTTGGTTCCTGCAGCGCTGGGGCTGAGGGTGCTGCGGCAGCTCCCATGTCCTGCACCCCACATCCCGCATCCTGCACCCCAAATCCCATATCCTGCACCCTGCACTCCACATCCTGCACCCCCCACGTGTTGGAAGGCATTCTGCACAGGTCCAATGCACTTCAAACCAACATTTACTGTGTGAGGAGCATGAAGGAAGCAAGTCAGAGGCCTTAATAAAATGACCAGCACGAGGGCACGGTGTAAGGAAGATGCATTTGCATGATGAGAGTGTTTCAGGCAATGGGCATTGCTTTTTTTAGCTTGCTTTTATTTTTCTCTTAAATATGTTTAAAATTATTTCCTTCAAAGCGCTTCTAGTAGAAGCCTTTTGTTTGAAGTAAATGGATTCCTGGGGTGCTTCTGCATCTAGAAATTCAGCAGCCTGGGTTGAATATTTACTGCTCATCATCATCATTTAATATACAGATTTTTTGGCCATTTCCGCTGCAAGAGCACTGCAAAGATAATTTGTGTGTTTACAGCCATGTCATTAGGTTGTCGATAGGGAGCGAATAATCCCTCACATTTCCAAGGGCTATGCATTTACTGCATATTTTGGGTGGAAAGAGATCAGGAGGGTTGTGCAGGCTATTTAGGGGCCCACCCTGAGAGGCAGCAAACACACTTTTTCAGGCACTGCTGCCCCTAGGAATTATCTTCAAACATCCCCGCATTTTGGTGGCATGACCACATTTGACCACCCCAGGCTGCACAGCGAGCCGAGAGAATAAAGTCAGGCTGGGCAAGGCAGCTGCTGAAGCTGAGGCCAGGGGTGGTGCCACAGCCCAGCTCTTCCTCTATTTCGGTTTTCTTTGTTTTCTCCTCTTGCAAATGCACCATCCACAGAGCTGGAGCTGTTCGAGCCTAACAAGGTGAATCCAGTGTGTTATTCCCCAACCTCGAGTCTGCCAGAGCCGCTTAATGCTGTTCCTATTGATAAGGCTCTGGAAAATCAATGCAGTGATGATGCACACTTGTTATGCGGTAAATAGCCTTTTCTCCAGAAAACAGATCCTTTTTAGAGGTTAATGAATTACAAGGAAAAGGATGCATTTCAGGGGATTTTAGCCACCAGAGGGGCTGGGGGAGGGCGAGAGCTGCGCAGCTCTCGGAGCCGCAGCAGGACCATTCTCTGCTGCCGCAGCAGCAGTGCTGGGTAGCAAATTAAACTTTCCCTTCCACTTTAGGAAACCCTCGGGTTTTTGCTTCTGCTTTTGTAGATTTCTTTTTTTATTCTTTGTGTAATGTTATCCTTTTATTTAGAGTCAATATGAAATCCCTTTGTCCCTCCAGATTTCTGACTGCTGTCTGGGATTCAGAGATTGTGCTTAGCCGCAGAAAAGAAATTAAAGAGTAGGTATTGTGCATAGGAAAAGTAAGTCATTCCCATAAGAAAAAATACCCGAGTGGAAGCATATTTAGGAAAGCATTTGGCATCTATATTAACCAGTTTCCTAACCATTTAACACCTGTGGCTCTGCAAGCGTGGCCCCAGCCTGGCTGCTCCTGCAGGCTGCAGAGGCACCGGCTTCGAGGGACAGTGGCTGTGCTCACCCAGATGAACGTGGTAAAATCCCCTGCTTTAATTTCCTATACACCTTGAGCCCCTTCACTGCTGATGCTGCATTCCCCCCCAACATCTCCCATCTCTTCCAGATTTACAATCCACCTTGCTCTGCTCTCCCCATCGGCTGCCCCCTCGCTGCCCTGTCCCAGCCCAGCCGGGGCCGCATCCTGGCTCCAGCCTTCGCCTTGCACCACGGGCTGGCAGCTCAGGGAACAACATTAGCAGCATGGGGACACCTGAGGTACACCCCAGAGGCTGCAGCTCTTTTTTGGCCTTTATTAGGAGGAATAAAGAAGAAATGATCAGAGAGCAGGCTGCGCGTGGTTGCCTAGGGATCAGCAATCATGGCCTGATTGCATTCAGTGTGAGCAGAAGGGGATGGCCCAGCCCAGGACGTGTGTATGGATGGGCAGACAGGTGTGCCCTGTGTCCAGACACAGCCAATGTCTCCCTGCAATCAGAATGTCATTCTGCACAAAGCCAAACCTCTACAGCAATGAAAGTGCATTACATTTACACGGTCGTATTTAATATGGTATTAAATACACCTATTAAATAAGTTTATTAAAGTCATTAACGGCAGGAATATTTTTATATATACTTGATGCTTCTAATCAATCGAATTATGAACAAAAAGATTGAGAAGAAAACACAGATAGAAAAATATGACTGAAAGCTAACGCCTCTCCGTGAGGAGCTCAGCAGGCAGTCAATAACTGCCACTCTGCAATCAATAGTGAAGTATTTTTGAGTAAAAATGCCTTCTTGTTCTGAGTCTGTAGTCAGAAATGAAAAACTAATACCTGGCAAATGGGAAATGGGGGAGCAGGCGTTAGCTGGTCAATTAAAAGTCATCCAAGGTATGAGGGGCAGAGAGCAGCGACCAGCCCAGGAAAACAAAGAACAAATCTGGGGCCATGGAAGATGTTAAACAGCAGCAATCGGGAACACCTGAATCTGAAAAGAGTCTGTTGACCCAGTGCTGTTGATTTTGAATACAGCTTTGAATACTGTGGAAAATCCAGCAGAGAGGAAAGTGCTGCTGCCATCCTGATATTCAAGCAGGCTGGCAGATTTCTATAGAGGAAAACTAATGGAAACAAAACAAGACATAATCAAGGGATACAAATGTAATTGTGGCCAACACAGTTTTACAGACAACTGATTCTGTCACATAGATGTGATCATGTTCCTCGATAAGACTGCAATGTCGTGAGCAGTGTGGATGTGTGGCGATGTGGGATGTGCCACACGCTTGCCCTGGCACACGAGGTGCTGAGCTGCAAGCGGGCCATGCGGGGTGCTGGCAGCGTGCGGCCGCTCTGCTGGGCATGCAGGGGAGCTCTGGGGGACCAGGAGCCGTGTTTTCCCATCATCAAAGTGTTAGCAAACGTGAGATCACTGCTGATAAAACACACGGATGAGTAACAGCCTGGCAGGACAGCCACACAGGGAGGAGCAGCTGAGGCACGCGGAGCTCTGAGCGCTCAGGCCTGGCACAGTGGGGCTGCTCCGAGCACGGGGCGCACCAAGCACACGGTCCCTCGGGCACACAAAGAGCAGGAGAGGGCTCTGCCCATGGAAAATTCACTTACCCGGGGTTTAGGCCGATGCTGGAAATCTGCATTCAGTTCTGGCATTTGAATTCTGAACAGAAACGTGCAGCCAGTGCAGGCGAGAACGAGTGAAATCACTGAAAGGCTGGCAAAAATACCCAAAGAGCTCCATCTGCTTAGCTCGTGAAGAATACTGAGAGCTGACTTTATTAGGGTGCATAGATATCATTATGGTAAAGAAAACACCTGAGGGCTAGAGGTTCTGTCCTCTAACACAGGAAGGCAGGGAAAGTGTTGGTGGCCAGGAGCCAAACCAGAGCCGTGCAGGAGCCGAGGCTCGCGGTGTGCCCGGCCGTGTAATTCCCTATGGGATGTGTGGCCCCAGCAGAGCCTCGCTGCCTCTCAGTGCCCCCAGCCCCATTTCCAGCAGACCATCCTGCTGGGACACCACCTTCCCCATGTGGGGCCACAGCAGCTCAGGATGGGGCTGTCCTGCTGGTCCCCAGCCCTGCCCTGAGGCTGCTTTGGGCACTTGCAGAGATTTGCAAACGCTGTTCTTCAAAAAGCAGGAAGGGAACATGAAAGAACGAGGAGTTAAAAATGAGGTGAAGGCCTTGAAAGCAGGTAGCATTTAACCTCCCTGCTTTGAAAATCTGGCTTCCCAGAGTGCAGCCAAACCCCTTCGCAGGGCAGCGCGCATCCCGTGCCCACTCAGCCCCATGCAGCAGCGGGGACAGCCTGGCTGTGACAGCTTGGTCGTCGCACTGCCGGCTCTGCTGTGGCTGCTGGCACCACGGGGGCATATTGGAAGGAGGGGGAAATGTCACTGCAATGTCCACGATGCTCTGAGGTGGCACTGGGAACAAATTACAGGCGCAGCAGTCTGCAGCCAGCACTATGACCATGGGGCGATGCAGGGGGAGGTTTCGTGCCCACGCTGCTCAGCTCCAGCCCTGATGCTGTCCAGCCATGTGAGGCCAGCGGGGACGGAGCACACTTGGGGAGCCTTCTCCTGCCCTGAAGTGTCAGTGAGCCCCTGTACCTCCTGCTGCAGCATCTCACCAGGTGAACCCCTTCCTGGAGATGACAAACTGCAATTGTGTTTTGGCACCTGCCAAGCAGGCAGCAAGAGTTCACCAGACAGCAAAGGCACGGGGGCAGGGGAAGCTGGTGGCACCCTCCCCGAGAGCAGCACCTCTGAAATGGGAGCAAGCTGCCCAGTCACCACCAGCAGGGTCTCTCGAGAGAAGCAAAGGGAACAGGGGGAGCATGTTTGTAACAGCAGCAAAATCAGGTTTTTAATCCAAAAGACTGTATTCCATCATCAGAAAAACATTTCACCATAGTGCTTATACATCCACCACATTTCCCTCCATCCTGGGAAGATCCTGGACTCTCCCACAAGGTCATCAGGAACTCTGAGGAGAGCTGGTGATGTCCAAACCAGCCCCTTACTGGTTTGTGACCAGCTCCTGAGCCCCTTCCCATGGATATCCCCTGTGCTGAGCCGTGCTCTTGCTGTGCTCAGGGTGGCAGAGCCAGGGACATGGGGGCAGGCAGTGACAGCTGAGGCAGCAGCCAGCACCGGGCAGCACAGAGCAGCCCCAGCCCCTGGTCCCAGCATCTCCAGTGCAGCGAATGGCAAGGGAAAAGACAAGGTTCCCATGGGAACGGAAAGTGCTGACATTTCTAAACTAAAAAAGGAAAGAAGCAGCAAAGTATGTGCTCAGCAGGACTGCACGGATATGGGTGGGTGGGTTTATTTCCTTTCCCCATCTTCTGTGCTTGAAGGTAAGATACTTTAATAGTAATTTGCATTAGGTTCATACACAAAATGCAAGCAGAGTTTCTGTTTATCCGGTTTTGGTGCTTTAATTCAGGCCGGCTGCCTGCAAAACTCATTTTGACACAGAAAAGTACTGTGCAGGCTTCACCTGTAGCCACACAGAAGGAGATGAAGCGTCCCCTTGAGATCACGCCGAGGCACTTCTCTCTCTCATGCAAAATGATTGAGATAAATAGCAGAAATTAAACTGCCATATTGTGGTGGCTAAATTATTTGTAATGGCTATATAAAATATATTTGCCGCACGGTAGTTAAGTGTCCTAGAGTTTCAGATGGGAAGATTTTTAGCTCAGAGAGATGTTTATCTTCCTGTCAGATCAAAAAGCCGTGGAAGTGGATGGTGACTCAATGCAGATGCTGACGCTGGACGCTCACTCCTGCAGCAAACGGCACGGCGATGCCCCGGACACGGCTGCTCCTTAACAGATCTGAAGAGGAGCTGCAATCCTGGCAGCACAGCACTTACAGCCTCACCATTTAAAAACCAATAATGGGTTTTGCACAGCGAAGACGAGAAGTCGATGAGGGAGAAGCTGGCAGGTAGTTTCTGCTCACTCTAATCCATAGCCAAGGAAAGGAGGTTAAGGGAACAGAAGAGGGCTTGCAGACACCCAGAAAGCAACTAAAAGAAAGGAAGAGGAATAAAAAGAAATTACCAAATGTTTCTGACAGCACACATAAAAATAAGGAATTATTAACGCCACCAGTTAGGAATACCAAAAAGTGCCAGTTCTGTGATCAGGGAGCGATTCGGGGGCAGGCTGTGCTGCTGCCGGCAGGAAGGGTTGTGTGCAGGACCCACGGGCTCCCACAATGAAAATCCAGACACCAAAAAAAGCTGCATCAGATTCCCCGGTGAGCAGAGAAGAGCTCCCCACAAAGGGCAAAGAAAAACTGAGGGACTAGAGTGATCCCAGCTCCTCCTGCCCTGCCGGGGCCATGAGCAATGGGGCATCCCACACAGCTGCTTTCTCTCACGTTACGTGTGAAAACACAAATATTTTTAGGTACTTCTTCTCTCAAAGCATTTAGGAATATTTCCAACTCTCTTCTGTGCTTTTTCTTGCACCTGTGCATTTTCTATTTCCCCCCACAGACGCCCTGTGATGAGATTGCCCCTGGGGAAGGCAGAAGTGCTGTGCAGGGCAGGGGGTCTGCAGGACGGGCTGCCCAAGCACCAGCAACCAGGAGCAGGCAGTGGGGGCCAGCAGGGCTGCAGACACCCACCCTGCACCTCGGTCAGCACCCCTCGAGTGATAGCAGGGCCGCCTGCAGCAGCTGTATGTTCCTGAGCCCAAAGCAGAGGCAGGCAGCTCCGTGCAGGCACGCTCCGAAATGCTGCAGAGCCGATTTTCTACATCAGCTGTGCCTCGCTGCCACCCTCCTCCCCAGCCTGCTTTCCTCAGACTGTGCCGCGTGGTGACTGCCAAGCGACAGCAGTGGGTTTACCAATGCCTTGGGAAGCTGATCCTAAAATAAGCACCAGGGATGGGCACGGGCACCCCCTGCGCCCCCACGGCACGGGGCTCCAAGGGCAGTGCCAGCCCTCAGAAAAGTGCCAGGTGATCTCACAGCCCTAATATGCTGCTGAATAACAAAACATGGGCAAAATGAGAGCGCTCCTTCCAGCTGAGACATCCCTCGGTTTGCTGCAGTGGATTCAGCTGAATGGGACCAAAGAAGTGAGGATCCAGACCAAGTAACGGGGTAGTTTCCTGCCTGGGAATTAGGTACGGAACAAAGCAACACCAACTGGTTCAGCAGCACTCTGGAGCACACAATGCAGAGAACAAGTTTGCCTTACTGGAGGTCTTCTCCATCTCTCCTTTCGTACCAGCCTCGAGTCCCCATCAGGCCAATCCTCCTCCTTGAGAGCTAACTTCTCTCTCCAGGTATCTGTCTCAACCCATCTGTTTCCGCCCCAGTAGCTGCTCAAAAAGACTTGAAGACGTCGCATTGTCTCTGCACAGGGTAGAAGTGACAGAAACCTTGTCAAAAGGGAATAAGCGTTTGTGAGACAGCAGCTGTTGTATGGAGATTTTTGTAACTCCAGAATATTCTAGTGGAAATTTCAGAGTTACAAAAATCTCCGTACAACCTGCTCTTGACTTACCAGGTCAGGCAGTTTTCCACTTACATTTTCTAACCCCAAAGACGAGGCCTTTTTGGGCAGCCCCTGAGGTTTCACCTCTGCACGCAGGGGGCAGGCACTACAGCCAGAGAATGCACTGAAGGCAGCTAACACGTAGCACAGGCACTACTGGGGAAGTATCTCTATTTTAAAATAGTGGAGCAAAGTACTGACACAATACACAATATCCATCCTGACCCTACTGTTACACTTTAATGTGTAAAATTAGCCATTTGCTTGCCTTTGCTGTCAGCCCCAGCACTCAGCTCCAGCTGTGGACAAACCCCCAGGGTCTGTCGCAGCCCCACAGAAGCACCCAGGGGCAGCACTGCCGGCATCCCCCCCGTGAGCTGGCCCCCAGGGAGCTGTGGGGCCACACGCAGATGTGGTGCCAGATGCTGCCAGACCCTGCAGAAGCACGAGGTTTTTCTTCTTGCTGGTGGCACGGCGCAGGGGGGCTGCTCGGGTCAGCAGCACAGGCAGGGGCTGGTGCTGTGCAGGCAGTGCACGGCGTGTTGGTCACAGGAGAGGGCTCAGAAGTCCTGACTTCAATTCCCGGGAACTACAGTGGGAATATTTTGTAACAAGGAGGAAAAAAAAAAAAAAAAAGCACGCCAAACTACCTGCATTCCAAATAGCTCCACAAAAATGGGCCACGAAACTCAAAGGGGGTTATAAAAGCAACCCCACCTTAACGCCAAGCATTCTGCTTCCTCGTAGTTAAAATCTGATGAATTGTGCTATTTTAATCCATTTTTAAAGTATGTCATCTGTATTCTAACCACTGACCTTTTCCCAATGCCCTCCAGGCCCCCAACAAGTAGGTTACATCTGTCACTCCAAAAGGCAGCGGGACGTGGGGGGCAGCGCCTCAGGGTCCCCAGACCTCTGCTCAGCCTGGGGGCAGGAATGGGGGCACCTGTCCTCCCCAGCTTGTGAGGGGCCAGGAGGGTGTTGGCACCGGGTGCCAGCTGGGCCTCACACTTCTTGTGCCTTTTCAAGACCGTCTTAAGCTGAGCAACCCATCACAAAGCCCAAGGTTAGATTTTTGCCTGCTTTTGCTGTTTTTCATCTTCAGAGTTGAACTGCTTTGCATTCTCCGCCATTATTTTAGACTCAAAACGTGAAACGTTAGAGAAGACAGTCACGGTGAATAGCCAGCCAAAGGACCTGCTAAGCGTGAAGGTGTTTGTGGTGTACAACAGAGGCAGCAGCTCTCCATCCAAATGACATCGACCCAAGCGCATCCAAATGCCGACAGCCAGCCGCCCACAAACCCAGCTCCTGCCTCTGTCAGCTTCTCTGTACAGCCCTGTGCCCTAACCCGGTGAGGAGCTCCCTAAACGCTCTGGAGCAGACCCAACACATCCTGTGAGTTCACCAAAAACCTGAGCAGGATTCTCTTCTGCCCCGTGCAGAAATGGGCCGTGCTGCAGGTCATTAACTCACACTGTGCTTGCTGTGATAAGATCTGATGAGGTGGAAATCCATCTGATAGCCTAGGAAAAGGCTCGAGGGATCATCACTGGAAATCGTTTCCCAAGGCTCTGCAGGCTGGTTTAACTTCCACAATGAGAAAAGCTTTTGTTAATTCAGTTTTATGATTAAAAAACCCTTAAAGACTGCCTCCTATGACATGAGACGTAACCAAGCTCCAATGTGTCATTTCTCATCACTCACCATATGCTTTGATGGCTGGAAGCACGCATGACCAGTGGAAAGCCTGAGATGCCCTCTTTCTATTTTTTTTTTTTTTTTTTTTTTTCCACGGGAGAACTGTTTGTAAAGGATTGTGATCACTTTCCCTCACTTTTAAGAGGACTACGAGATGTGACATGCCACAAAGCAATAGAGCACCCTCGGTGTCTTCTCATGGACTAACTTGCCCTCAATGAAGGTGGCTTGTGTCAGTGAGTCTCATCCTACCCAAGGGGCTGTGACCAGAGGAGGATGCATGGAACACCCCGACATACACCCCATAGCTCCAGATGTAGCCTTAGAGAGAATTCAAGAAGAACTTGTGCTTGGAGCAGTAACAAAAATCTAACAGGAACAGTCAGTGGGTGATGTCTTCTCTGGTCATTTTTTCCTCAGGAAAAAAAAAAAAAAAAAGCATTTACCAGAGCTGATTTAATTCACACTCTAATTTTTCTAACACCTTTTTCCAGCATTAAAAGGCCATGAAAAAAAAAATGTAAAAAGAGCTGCAAATTGGGAAGTATTTTTATTCTCCTTTTTCACTGGAGACTGGAAAACCCAGCTGGCTTCCCACTGGGGAGGCTGACAGCAAGGTGCTTCTGCTGCAGCTGTGTGCAGCTCCAGGGGGGGCTCGGGGAGACGAGGGTCCTGATGACCCAACCTGAGCCTCCCTTGGCACGGGGATGGTGTAACCCAGGCCCTGGTGGTGATTGTGTGCTGGATTTGCTGAAACCCAGCAGGGGTTTTGTACTCCTCAGGATTTTCAAGCAGCCGTCTGAGGAGGTGCTGACTGCTAAACGCCCTCCTTCGTGTTCGGAAGCCGCCAAACGCCGTGACTGTTTCCATGTCTATGCCATCGGAGGAAAACTGAGGCCCAGTTTAAGCCCTGGC
Organism: Netta rufina; assembly: GCF_964035555.1. NCBI lineage: Eukaryota > Metazoa > Chordata > Aves > Anseriformes > Anatidae > Netta > Netta rufina. Next base: position 22,133,181 of record NC_140134.1, on the reverse strand, counting down.
TTTATCTCAGCACCGCCCAGGGTTGTTTATTGTGGTACCAGAGATGGGAAAGCACACAAAGCCCAGGAGGCTGGGACAAAGCAGGGCTGCAGGTTAGCGCAGAGCCTGCTGCACGGGCTCCCTGCCACGCACACCGAACCCCTGCACCATGCAGTACTGCCAGACCTCATAAAGGTGCCGTGACACAGCAGCAAAGTGCTTCTGGCTGCAGCCGGAGGGCTCAGCACCTGCAGGACAGGCCCACGGGGCCCAGCCCCACTGAGCACACCGCAGTAGGGCACAGGATGGCAGGCAGCCCCCCGGGGACGGCTGTCAGCCCCCCAGTGCACCCGGAGCCACCTCCTGGCCTCCTCCCCGCAGGCTGCCGTGTCCCCAGCGGGCCGCAGTCATTAAGCTGACATGGAAGAACACAACCGTTCTTCAAAGGGCTGGCAGAGCGTTCGGGGATTTCTCCTGTCAGAACACAGCTGCACTAGAGGGCAATATGAATGTTGGGGAAAAAAAGGAAAAGGAAGGGAGTAGGAATAGGGGGACAGCTGAAAATGAGGAAGAGCAGGGAGCACGATGGACTGTGCAGGAGAGAATAAAAACAAGACTTGAAGAAAGAACTGTTCCCTTTGCACAAAGCGATATTAAGTCAGGAAGGAGCAGAACATGGGTGGCAGTGCCAGCTCAACTAGCACAGGCGTTCAGAGACAAATGCAGTCGGGTTGTACCGCACTGTGAGCTTAAAGCAAGCCCCCACAAAGGCTGTGTTAAGTGCTGGAATTGGTGGGTTGCAGGCAGCCTTCCTCAGCGTGCTGCTTGCAGAAGTAGCTGGCACCTGCACTGCCCTGCCATGGGGAGCTCCTGCCCAAACCCTGAAGGGCACAAAGCACCTCTGAGCAGCCAGCTCCCTGCTAACATTTTGGTAAAAGACACAACTACCAAGGTAAAAATTACATGAGCTCATGCACTAATTAAAAGCAAGGTTGTGAAGGAATTAAAAAGTAGGATACTTCTTGTTACACGTTTATTAACCGCAGCCCAGGAGGCCGGTGCTGGGACGATGCAGGGCAGTGGGAAAGGGACGGTGCCCACAGGCAGGAGCACGCGGCCGTGCTCAGACAGGGCAAAGAACTACGGCTCTGGGGCAGTTCTGTGCTTCCAGTGCTCCTTCCTGGCGGCACTGTCACCAGAAGCTGAAAGCAGATCTGTCCACAGAGGGCTCTGCTGAGGGACCCAAATCACCGCGTGGGCTGGGCACATTTAATTACAAATATTTACCAGGCATCTTTATGAGCATGGCTTTGCTTCAGTTTCATCCATAACAATTACATTTCCAGAAAAAATACAAAGAAAAAAATTCCTCAGAGGTAAGAAGCAATAGAGATAAGTCTGATTAGGAAGACAACTATTAATAGCAATTATGCTTTAATGACTATGGCTAATCTTTTTGAACCAGCAGTTTCTAACATGTCCTTCACCAGACACAGAACTTAACCCTACTGATTCTCTGTTCAATGAGATGCTGAAAGGAACCGAGTGGACACATTTCCCACGGATTCATGAGTGGCTAGATATAAGACTTCTTTCAGAACATTGCCATAAGTTATATATGAGGCAAGAAGGACGTAAAGTTGTTTGAGTGTGAGAAACCTGAACGTGTCTTTGTCTTGCTGGCTGCTCAGTCAGTGTAAGGTTCTGCTGCTATGGACCCTCAGTATCACAGAGCCCTCAGAGCACCTTCCTCAGCCTGGCCAGAACCAGGACAAAGCGGGCAAGAGGGCAAAACTGACCTCTGCAGGCCACAGCACAGGTAGCCTTGCCAATGTCTGTGCCCAGGAATTACAATGCTATAGCTACTCCACAGGTGGAAGCTGACAGCGGTGATTAGGTTTTCAGATGAACACAGCTACATTGTGACTATAACAAAAAGTACACAAAAGTGCCCCGTGAGAAATCATGATATTTCCCAATATACCTCATATACTCGGTACCACAGGTGTGGGCATCTCACCTATTCCTTTTGTCCTACTCCCCCACTGCCTTCGTGGTAAATGCTTTTTAAAGTAGACTTCAATAGTGTTAACTTTTGAAAAATATCAAAGTACATCAAAAGCAAGTAGACTTATAAAAAAAGATACAGTATTTCAAAGTATTTTGCAATCTTACAGATGCTGGATCGTAGGTTAATGCAACAGAAGAGGACTTGGGGAGGGAGGGACACATTTCCCCTCCATAGAAGACTGGTGAAAAAGACATTTCTTGTGTAATGCTAGAAATGATTTTTATCTTTTTTTTTTTTTTTTTTTTTTTTTTACATCTGAATACACAGTCCTACCAAGCACTGTGGAGCAATTGACCTTTACTTTGAAATCACACATAAATCCAAAGCACACAGATGGGTTAGTGGGTGCCACCTCAGAACTTCTACCAACAATTTGAACATCTGGCCCAAATTAAAGAGGGGCCCCAAGATCAAACTCGGCACAAAGACGTTGCATATCAACACCACGGCATGCTCGGAATAAAAACGTTGCAGGGTGAGGAAAGCAAAACAGCCAGCAGAGCTCCATCCAGCTGATGCACAGGCTCCCTGCAGCACTGGCTGCTGGGGCGCTGGAAGCTCATTTTCAGCAAGCACAGTGAGATTAGAGCCACTGCAGTCGGTGCCCGAGGGCTCTCTGCAATTTAACCCTCAAGGGGAGAACCTCTCCGTGTCCTCCTGGCAGCAGCTATTGATGTTCTCAGCACCGAGGAGCACAAGATGCTGCAGAACTCCGTGCTCCTGACCTGGGCAAGGGGCACAAATGCGCCCAGAGGGGCCTTGCTGATGGACTCATGGTGAGGATGTAAAGCTTCACCTCCTGGAGAAACTGGGCTACACGTGTAGATCACTGTAACAGAAACAGTCTCAAGGAACAGGCTGAAGAAGCTGTCCTAAGACCATCTTTCTGGCAGAGGTCCCCAGGAATAGTTACTCCTCTCTGGCTGCTGGCTGCTCGCTCCTTTTACCCAGAGCAGGATCGTGCCCTTGGTGCTCTTCTGCTGGACACCTTCAGCACCAGTCACTGCTGCTCAGGGCAGCCCCGTGCACATCGTTGTGCATCCTGAGCACTCTGATGCTATTAAACTGAAGAGATTTATTATTAAATCCCAGTCACTCTGAAGTGAGTTATCCAAGTTTTAGTTGAACCAATTAACTGATATAATACATGGCTCTTGCTTTCCCAAATGAAGAGAAGCATCTTGCTTTCTGCTCATGTCTCCCTGTGAAAATGGTTTTTAAACACTTTAATCTAATTAACTTTTTGAGACTGAGAATCTGCTGAAGGAGTTCAGGTGATGAGAACTGGTGATTGATGTACACGGTGCTAACCAAGGAGAAAATCTCTAGGGTTGTGAGGGGGGCTTAGGAAAACAAATCTCCTTCTTAGGAGACAGCAGTCAATGTCAGGGAGGTCCGGCTGGCTGATGTGCTGTTAAAGTGAGGCTGGAGGGACGAAGCAGCCAGGAAGAAGCATTTTCAGAAGGCACCAGCTCAGGGCCCCCTGCAGCCAGCAAAGCTGCACAAAAGGGGTGCGTGGGACCGAGACCACAGAAAAGTGGCTGCAGCAGGGAAGCCCAGGATGTGCACACGTGTGCAGACTGACACCCACATTTCCCAACAGCAAAGGCTCTGCCACAGAAGCAGTATTCTCTCTGTCGTAGGGACCCTTCCGAGGTTTCCCTGCTTTGCTGTGATGCAGCATGCAGTGTCTTGACCATCAGCTGTTTAGCGCAGACGCGTCAGGCTGAAACTGGAACTGGCCCAACACAGAGCCTGATGCTGCAGAGCTCTGCAAGAACAGGTAGCAGAGTCCTCGGGAGCTTAATGGGAATCATTCACATAGCGACGACCTTGCAAGCCCTTGCGAGAATACAGGCCTTGGTTAGCTCGCTGGGAATTGGACAGCCATTGTCAACCTCGTGTGGACCTGAAGGCAGCACCAGATTACAGAGAGAAGGCAGCTGTACCTGCCTCACAGGTCAGCATCTGGTGCAGGGTAAATAATGCAGAGTCACAGAATGGTTTGGGTTGGAGGAACCTCTGGAGGTCATTGGCCAACTCCCTGCTAACTAAATACCTGTATTTAGCCCAAATCATGTCCCACTGGGACAGGCCCCAGAGCCCTGCTGGCACGGCTCTGTCAGCCCTGACGCTGCCAATGTCACCCTCCCAGCTGCCCCACCAAGGGCACGAGGGACGGTCCCGTGCCAGAAGTTGATGGAAGTTGTGCTCCCTGGCATTCTGAGACTCGAGCTATTTGCAGAGATGAGAAGAGGGCATTGAGGGCATCTTAGTTTCTCAGCTGCTGCATAAGCAGATTAACTTTACTTGCGGCTGATCCATGGAGAAATGGATCAGCAGGAGCCCCTGACAAAGACAGATTTCTCCCCTGCTCACATTCTGCTTGCTCACAATAAACACTGGATGATGTTATTTACATGACCTGTCTTCTCTTCTCTCATTTGCATCACTTTACAACTCAACCTCCAGCCTGGGTCACAGCCCTGCCATTAAAATAGGCCCTTCCTGAAGCAGCCCTGAAGCCATTTTTCATCCTGATCTCTGTTCCCAAGCAGTACTTGTGACCCCAACTGCAGTTCCTTGGAAAACAGAGTTAGAAGACGGGAAAGTAAAGCGACTGCTGTGAAAAGCTCCATCATTGTCCCCCCAAGCCAACACGGGTCCCACTCTGCACCCAGGGCAGCCCCTGCTCCCCTTCGGGGGACAAGAGGCTGAGCCCTGGTGAGCCCCCCTGCCTCTCCTGCTCAGCGAGTGCTGTGCCACTCCTGGGGCTCTGCAGAGGCAGAAGGGCACAGGGAAACCTCACACACTCTCCCAGACAGGGAAAGCAACTTTGGCATTCAAGATATTTCCCCGTGTCTACCAAATTCTTCTACCAAAAACCTGATGCTATGCACGTCCTTACAACAGCATCTGCAGGACGCCCCCATAACAAGCCAGAAGGTTGCTGCCAGTGGTGTCCTCTTTTCTCCTTTCCCTTCCCTACACAGGCTATCTGCATCAATCACTATTCACTGGAAGCTTCCCAGACCAGCAGTCATAGGGAAGACGACCCCTGCATTATGTGACAAGTACAACACGAGTAGGGCTGACTACAGCTCTGTGCAGGAGAGGCAGTAAGAATCAACTGTTGCGATGGCTGCTGCTTTATTGGCACACAAATTAAATTAGAGACGCACACATTTCATATAATTGAAAACATGCTAATGCATATGGACAGCTCTTCTAGTCCTCAGATCAATAAACTGTTGCTTTTCCTATACTGAAATGCCAATTCCTCTTAGAGCAATAAAGAAAATCTGCCAAAATCCTAATTAGTAGTTTATCTTTAAAATCCTGAATTTTCTACTGTGAAGGAAGAAATACATACACAAAATTCTCAGCTGTGATAAGGAGTGCTTTCCAATCCATATGTTGTAAGAAATCATTTTCCTTTTTGCTTAGGACAAAGAGAGGTAAACAGCATGTTTCAAATTCAGGTCATGGTTTGACACATGGAGCAACAATCTATGATGCTCAGTTTGTGGCTTTCTTAGTCTATAATGGGAAGAAAACAAAAAAACACCACCCTATCCTAGGAATCGACTGCAAGCTAAAATGAGGTGCACAAACAGCGCGAGGAATTGGTCTACTGAGATAGTAGTACTCCTGCACTCAGACACACAAATCCTGATCACCTGCTGGCAACAAATTACTCCAGATTTTAGAGCTCTTCCCTGGGATTGTCGTTTCCAATCGGCCTCCAGAGCACGCATGCTAAACAGCAGCAGCCGCTTGTGTGCAGTTGGGAAGAGTGAAAGAATTAGCCAGGCTCCAGGACTGTTCCTCACGGCCCAGCAAGCTCCCATTGAAACTCTTAATACTTAATAAGCATTTGGCCTTAATTGCTGATTTTATCTCAGCCTGGGACGTGTGCCGTACCCGCTGAAGAGCGCTTGTGGCAGCTGTATGGCTGCCCAGCGGGGTTGGGGACACACCAGGGGAGCTGACCCAAGTGACCGAAGGGACATCCCATACCATGTGGCATCACACTCGGCAATAAAAGCTGGGGAGGAAGGGGGAACGCCTGGAGTGTTGGTATTCATCTTCCCAAGCAGCTGTTATGCATGATAAGTCCTGCTTTCCTGGACAGGGAAGTAGCAAAAAAAAAAAAATCCAGATTGCATTGCCTTACCTAGTACGCTGCCCTGGCCTCAAGCCCTGAGTTCTCGCCCTTTACCTCTCTGGTTCTCCCCCAGCCCACCAAATACAGGGCAGGGAAGAGGCTCTCTGAGATCACAGCAATCTCTGCATTCTCAGCTCCCGCTTTATTCACGTTCACATTATTTGGTGTTAAATAATCCATGAGAAATTAATTCTAATACGTAATCCTTTGTCCAGCAGAAAGACATATCATATATTAGGTCATAAAACAGAGTATGTATAGCTACACGGGCACGTACTTGCATGTGATTTCAAGCACAATCACAAACTCTCCTGGAGGTAATGATTGCACTTATGCTGTCTTTTTTCCCCCACCCCTTAAAGATGCTCCAGTAATTTTATTGGCTGCAAAAGGGCCTTTGAAATCTGGCCTAGCAAAACCCCCTCAAGCCACAGAAGTCTTTTTATGTCCCATGGAATCTCATTTATATTTAGCAGAGTTTAAATTATTATTTTCCTTCTGTGTGTGTGTTCTCCAGCAACAAACTAAAACAGTAATTGAATATGAATGCTTTGAGAAGCCACAACCACACTGAGGCAAACAAAACTCACCACCACCACCACATGAAAACGCTTGTCCTCACTTTGCTGAGCCACAGCTTCTCTGTGGTGCACCCGACCTTTTCCCTCTGGAAGCAGGAGATCCCCTAAAGCTCTCTGCACGTGGTCAGAGGCCACAGCTGATCTTCTATAGGGATATATAGGTTTGGGGATTTGTTCTCCCCAAAAGCAAATTTGTTTTAATTTGTCATTAAAGGGATTCCATGGGCACCTTATTGCTGCATACATAGCTGTGACTGCTTCTATTAAAAAGAAAAAAAAAAACTTATCCATTTGCAAATATTATTTAGAGAAAGCCTGCCCCCCCCCCCCCCCCCCCAGCCCCAGCCCACACAAAATGCTGAAGTCTGCACTGAACCTCCCAAAGAGATGGGTTCCTGGGCCTGGCGGGACAGGACCCCCGTCCCAGCACTTCTCCCCAGACACAGGTGTACTCTTCTGATCAGTTTTAATTCAGAAGTGCTGCCCTGAGTCAATCCCAGACGTTATTCAGCTGTTTTCATTACACAATAAGTTCTAAGAGATTGTTTCTGATACACACTCCAAATAACTTAGAAATATTTCCAAATTTCAGGTGCCCATAAATAAACGTAATAGTATTTCAATTAAACAACACAACAAAAGAACATACAAACACACAAGGAGTACCAATTCTTTTCAAGCTGTTCCAAGTGCGGTCTTTAAGCTTAACAAACAAAAGCAAACATTTTCCTTTGTAATCAACATGCCTTAATTGTCTTCTTCATCCAAAGTCACATTTTCCTTCAGAGATGGGAAACCTGATGCTGAGATGTTTATGAATCAGAATGAGAAAAGTGTGTCTGTGCCTCCTGGCCTCCTTCCAAAACACTCCTTACTCTAACCTAGGCATCACAGCCATTTACTCTTTCTTTTTCCCTGCTTCAGTTCTCTTTCTACTATATATATATATTATATTTCTTATTGGATCTGCATAGCTTTAATCTTACTATTGCTCTCCATCCCTATAAAATGGTACCTTGCTGAGTAGATCTGCCCAAGGATGTGCTAAAAAGAGAAGCCTGAACGGATGGGTGGCCTGTCTGACCTCACACTCAGTACTTCCCCCTCTTGTCAGCTACTCTAAGGATGAAAGATGCTTTTGATGCATGAGAGTAATACTTAGGCAGTTGTGTAAATATAGCAAAAAATAGCTAGAAATAAGGGGGAAAAGCAGCAGCGTAGAATACGACTAGCTAATATGCATTGCTTTCTTAAGAAGTACATTGTAAGGTGCACGTACGTGTGCAGGTACGCCCACGTGCACAGCTTTGAAGATCTGAGTATCGGCAGCTTTCTTCACTTGCCTCTTTGTACATTCTCTCTAACAGCCTCAGCCCGCTCGTCCAAGCTGCCTCTGGATGAATACGAGGAAAGGCTCCTTCTGGAAGCCGTGGAAGAACGGGAGCCACTTGTGATGACAGAGCATCTCACCCTTAAAAGACACAAAATCTCTCCCAAGACAGATGTTGTTAATAAAGCTCAGCACATTGTTTAATCTGCCTTGTTCTTGTAATGAGCTTTGATAAAACCTCACATGAAGGAAGAGTTGTCAGGGTAGCACACAACTATTCTAACACAGCATCAAAAGGTAAAAAGTACGAGCAAACTGTTGTCAACAGAAGTATGCCTGCGGTAAATCACTATGCCACTATTTCTTGGTCTTTGTGCTTTGTCTTTTTGCTTCAAGAAGAAATGTCTTTTTGCTGAGCACTGTATGAGTGCACAGTGCTAGATGTGCTCATTTCAGTCTATATTTACAGTGTTGGTTTTGGATAGACTGCTGCTGAGTTTACTTACAACACATGGTTGACCTGTGCCCCACCTTAACGAAGCTTGAACAAGCTGTAAGAGATGTTGCTTGCAAACCCAAAGCAAGCAGCCGGTGGTAATTTGAACACCAGTCGCTGCTCAACCCAGAAGCAGTAAACAACAGGTTTCAAAGAATCCCATTTCAGTGATACTTCTCCTTCTCAAGCCAACAGAAATCCAGCCTACGAGTGCATGGTAGGACAACCCAGCCTTGAAAAGATTACAAAGCACGCTCCAGAATGACCCCTCAGAAGTCCTCATAACAAGTGCTGATATTGAAAGTAATTATTTTTATTAACTGCTATTCTTGCAAATGAGCAAACAAAACTATTAATAGACACAGCTCTAAGATAAGCAGACGGTATTTTTGAAGCCACTTTGCAAGACAACTATTCTTTAAGCATTTATCTCATCCACCAGCTGAAACAATTATATTGAAAAAAAATATTCCCTGCTACAGTGCTATTTTGGTATTAATAACTTGTACTCTAACTGTAGCCTTACAAATCTACGTGGAAATGCTAGTAGGCTGTGCTGCTCATTTTGACAGTTGCGCAGCTTACCAACAGATGGAGTATGTTAATCAGTTTTTCAAGTATAAGCTAGAAGCCTAGGCTAATTTAAGTTCCCTATGCAGAATGCTTGCAAAAAATACAAACTCCTGATATGTGAAAAAAAAAAAAAAAAAAAAAAAGCAGCTTCATTCTGCTGAAGCTGGAAAACAGGATTTCGGAATATTTAAGTATTTACTTTTAAAATCACTAGCTTTCCATAATGCTGAGGAGCTTATAAAATCAGTATGCTCTCATATGCAGTATTCACAATTTTACACCTGATTATATACAAAATTTTCAACTCCACAGCTGCATTTCCACCATTTAAAAAGAGGAAGAAAATCCGGAATGAGCCAGAGCAACACCCCAGGCAAGAAACTCAAAACGAAGTCCCAGAGGGGCGCTCAGCCCAGCCATGTTTCTTTAGGGCCCACCTTACTGACAGCCGAATAACTCGATAAACAAGCACAGCTCCCACCTTTGGCCATAGCCAGCCCTCGTCTGTCCCAGTACTGGCAGAAACGGGCACTGAAGTCAGCTGGGGGCTGCGAGCAGAGGCTTTCCCGGGGGTCTTCTGCATCCCCACCACCACCCCCATTCTGCAGCCCCCCACTCATGTTAGCTGAGGACCCACCTCTTCCCAAGCTCAGGATGCCAAAGCCCATTCTGCTGCACACTTCACTAAAACTATTTTTCATCAAAATCCACCTGATCTCCCTCGCAAACCAGATATCTCTCATGTCCCCGGTGCTTTGAATTGTCCTTAACTGCCCTGCGCAGCCTCACCTGGGACCCTTCCACATCCTCCTCATGGGCCAGGAGCTCCATTTAAGCCATTTAAATACATCAAAACTCATCTTTCATTTAAAAACCTGTTTCAGATTCTGAAGGGATCGAAATACTTGACTAGTAGAACAATTCAGACTTTTTCTAATTTGTTGGTTTAAGTGTCAAAATGTCCTGTCAATAATATACCCTGGAATACTATAGCTCTAAAAATACCGTTATGTGGGGCTCAAACTTTACAACAGAAAATGAAGGGAAGTAAATAATAACCAGAATACCCTTTACAAAGTAGAATATCTGAAGGAAAGTAAAACAAAAATCAAAGGTAATATGCATTTCATCAGCAAAACCACCCTGCTCAGTGAAACCAACCGAGGAGAATGTCTGTGACCTGCCTGCAAATGCTCTGGAAAAAAATGATGCCTGGGAAGCTTTGGAAAAGCTCTTTGCATGCGACACAGAGGGCTGTGCCAGGCAACTGCCTGGGGAATTTCAGGTACTTGTAAGTCAGTATGCATATTCTTGAAAGACAATAAGCCTTTTAGGAACTCACTGCCTATCTGTTCATCACTATACATGCCCCAGATCCATACAAAGAAATGATAAAATGTCTTTTCCCCCTTGACCTGTCTAGTCTTATAGCCAGAGCTTCCAAAGGCATTTGATTTCTCACTTGCCCTTAGCACCACTGTAAGCATTTTTCCAGTGCGTGCTCATTTCTAGCACTGCAGGCCCTCAGCTGAGAGTGACTTTACTTCTGAAATACCTCTAAATATGTTTTCTGCTCACCACAGTACTGATCAATAGCTCAGGAGAGAGGATGCACTTTCAGGTCATTAGGGGTGAGGTCTTGATTATGAAATGTGGGGCCCGAAGAATACATTATTCAAGGTAGTAACAGCACAGAGATCGACAGAGCAGTTTTGTAGCCTACTAGGTTACTTTAAATGATTTCTTCATGTTCAGCATCTCACACGCTGCAGTGTATACTTCCCTGCAGTCACCACTGTGTTCTAATCATTCTTTCTTGGAAAATGTCAGCACCTTCCAGAAAAACTGTGATTTTATATTATCAAATGTCTCCCTATTTTTATGACATCCTACTCATGTTAATAGAAAATTAATTCAATTAATTCATTCTTCTTCTCTGTAACTTACAGAAAAAAATAATCCACAAATAGAGTTGAATTAGGATTTTTTTATTATCTTAATGAATTTGCCGTAGGAGTTTGCTATTTTACTACTACTCTTCTGTTAAATCACACTTGTATATACTAGTATTATCAGCAGCAGACAATTGGTGTACGTAAGCTCAGCAAATATCAAGCCTTGTCTGAAGACAAGCTCCAGGGTACGTTCCGATTTACAAGCAAATGCATCCTTCCTGTGCCGTTCCCCTCTCCGCTCCAGTCACGCAGCTTGGCAAGGGGAGGCTGATCCGAACAGGGATGCTGTGGCTGCTGCAGCATTTACCAGGAGCCACACCTGCCACTGCGGGGACACGGCCAAGGACGGTGTTGCAGTGCCTTGCTGTGAGATCTGCCGGTCACTGCCAGTGCTCTTCATGCTTCATTGTCTCTCCCAGACTCTGCGCTCCCTAGAACATCATTTGTTCCCAAGAGGACCGTGTCCATAGCTTTATGCTTTGGCCCTCACTCACCAGAAGTATGTTCCTGTAACAAAGGCCACGCGGCATCACATAGGAGGTCCCTGTGTTCTCCGAGCAGTGAGGAAGCAATGCCTAGGGGCAGAGGTATACAGCGCCCCTTTACCTCGGGTGCCCTCCCACTAGTCTAGGTTAGGCACACGGTTTGAATCCCAAGTGTGCTCGGCAGTCTTTGAGGACCTGCTCCTCTCCTGACTTCTGTAACGCCTTTCTGCATGCCGTATTCCTGACCTCCACAACACAGCAGTGGTGGTGCATGATCAAACCGTGCAGTGTGCGGAGGAAGCACGCCCTTCTATTTAATCCTGCTGCCCAGTGTTTGCTAGTTGTACCCGCAGAAGAAGCACTTAATAATCTTTCTTATTCATCTCCTACATATTATTCATCACTTTAAATACCTTTATCACGGTCCTTCTCCCTGTCATCTTTTCCGAACCCCCTTGCTGTCTCCCTGTACCAAAGCCACTCCACACACCTTTGATCACCCCCATTTCATAACCTTCTCATAAGCCTGTGATGAGAATCGCAGTGTTCAGGAAGCAGAAGCACAGAGAGAATTCATACATCGACAATACCTTCCATTTTATTAGTGCAAATTCATACACTGACAATACCTTCCATCATTCTTAATTTCTGTCCTAACAATACCCTTTATTCCACTTTCCCCACCTTTTCTTTAATACCCGCGAGGATAAAGGAGACGTTATCAGAGATTGCTAAGAGCCCACTGTGTGTGTGGTGTTGCAATTGTTTTCTTTCTCCTGCATGCATTACTTGACATTTATCAAAATTGAATTCCTCTGCTGTTCTATTTACTCAGTTACTCGGTGTCATGAAATTCAGTAACCCTTTCCAGTCCGCTTCATTTTTGATTACTCTGAAAAACGATGCTTAACTTCCACAAATTATATTGCCCTGTTATTCAGTGCTTTTTTCCCCCTCAGATCCCTTATGAATAGGTGGGAAAAGGTCACAAACTGTTGTGTCACTAGTAAAGAAACTCCTAACTTCATTCTTCCTAGCTTTTCACTAATTACTAATCCAGGAGCAAACTTGTCCTCTTTATAGCTTACTGGTTTAATTTAGGAAAACTTCACAAGGAATCTCAAGAAAACTTTCTTAAATTCAAGCGAATTGTGATGATCGAATCACTGATGTTTCCCGTTCCCCTGACATAATCTGCACCCCAGCTAAAGTCTTTGAGGAGAATCTTCTGTAGTGAACAGAAATACAGAATCTTTTCTGTTACAGCCATATTTCAACTCAGCTGCTTCTTTTGACGCTTTCTAATACACGTGAACGTTTTCCATTCCTTTAGAAAGTTTATCTTCAAGATCATTTTGGTCTGCCACACAGTATTTCTACATTTAACTTGACAGATTGCTTTTTCTATTTTCTTTGTTTGGACACAACTTCTGTTTCTTAGGAAGATAGCTGAAAACTTAAAATAGCATCTCCAACTGTGTTAAAGTACACTTATTTCTGAGATCCTGCCAGTGTTTTTGATAAGTGACCTGCCCCTGGGCTGGGCTTCCAATACTCTGTCTTGAAAGAAACTCTGTATTATATAGAAACGTTATATCCCCCTAAACACTTTTCTTTTGACAAACCCCGATTTGCATATCTCCTCTTTCCAAAGTTAAGCATTACTACTGTATATTTTGATATTTTTTTCTTTGTTTCTGCAAGGATGGTAAATTTGAATACTTTGTGACTACTCTTACAGAGCAGTTCTTAAGTAGAAAGATATAGGAGCATGTAAGGTTTTGATTCGGTCATGAACAATTTTTCTTCTTAGCATCCTTCAGTTCCTCCAAGGCACGTATGGTGTTTAAAGCTTAGCTGTGCTCGCTTTGTGTCTCACAATGACAGCTATGAAGTGTATAACAGGCAATGGATCTTTCCATTACCACTGTATTACGGTGAGGTCAAAGAAGCCAAGATAAACCTTTCTGAAGGACTAGCCAAGCTCCCGGGCAGAGGTTGAGCTGAAGATGCCAACAGATTATTCCAACACTTGGCGTAAGATCATGGTCAAACACTAGACCACAGCTCGGGAAGGCTGGGCAAGAACACAGCCATTCCAGCAAGGCACAGAACAGACTAGGACTGGATCACGGGGCCTGAAATGAAATGCAAATTAATCGGAAAACCGCTTGCTATTGCCTCACCTCTCAGATATGCAAAGGCAACCACAAAAAACGTGCACAGGCAGCTCTCCCCCAGGCTCACAAAGCTCCCTGTTGCCAGGGAGATCGCTCGCTGCCAGCTCTGCAGCGGAGCCAGAGAGGGGAAACAGTACTGAGCGGTAGATGAGGAGGAACATTTCTGAGCAGACTTCTACAGGTCGGTGAGAGTCACCGGGTGTGAAACCCAGACATAGTTCCGGGCTCAAACTGATGTTTAATATTGTATTTATGTCATTTAGACGAGCACTTCCCTTCTCACAGCACCCAGGTTTGCATAGAATTAGTGTACCAGAAAGAACGAGCTTAACAGAACAGACTCGGAAACCTGTGACTGGCTTTATAAAATTTGCAACAGCAGATACAGACCGTGAATCTACACCGCCATCTGCAGAAAGCAGCTTGGCAAATTGAGATTAATTGGCTCCCCACGCAGCCGCAATTACGAGTGCCAAGATGCAAATGCTGGCGTGCGAGATAGGAGCTGGGCACGGCACCCGATGGAACGACAACGCCGTGAGGCTGCCCAAACACCGCTATCGCAGCCGACAGACCCTGTGCCACGTATGCTGTACCATGGGAAACATTTGCTTTTATGCTTTATTTCTCCAGCCTCATTCTTTCTTCTTCCTCCTCCCAGTTGCCCCAGGGACCCCGTTGTTTCCCCCCATTCTCCCGACACCTCTAACAGCCCCGTGCCACTGATGATGAGCGTGGTCACAGGGCTGCTGGAGGGGCGCAGCAGCACCACTGCTTAAATCCCACTACAAAATGGGATTCTCCAGAGCATGAAGCCGTGTGTGGCTCCCCCGTCACCCCCTCGCCACGCTGAGGCGACGACCCCGGGGGCAGGACGGGCTCGGGGCTGGGGCTGGGGCTGGAGCTGGGTCCCCCCTCCCTCAGCCACAGCAACACAAGGGAGAAACGAGGCTGGGGAGCCGGGCCTGGTGCTTTACTGGAGCTTTGATCACAAACGGGCGGGCGCTGCCCTCACGGGGCGCCTCACGGCCCTCAGCGGGCTCCCCTCACACCCCCGCTCAGCCGCCTGAGCGGGCGGCGGCGCTGTCGCGATAGCCCGGCCATCTCGCGAGAGGGGCCGGGCGGCGGAAGCGGCGGGGAGGGGCGGAGGGGAGGGGGTGGGCGGCGCGCCGCCAGCGCGGCTCCGCGGCCCGTCCCCGGCCCCGTCCCCGGCCCCATCCCCGGCAGCGCCCCGGTCCCCGGCCCGGCCGGAGTCGGCGCCTGGGAGCCCCGGCAGCGGGGGCAGAGCGGCCCCGGCCGCGGTTCCCCTCAGGCGGAGGCGGCGGCGAGCGGCGACGCCCCCGCCCCGCGGCCTCCCCCATGGTGGGCTTCGGGGCCAACCGCAGGGGCGGCCGGCTGCCCTCGTTCGTCTTCGTGGCGCTGCTGGCCGTCATCGCCGTGCTCGCCTTCAACTGCTGGAGCGCCTCGTCCCGCCAGGCGCTGCTGCGGGAGGAGCTGGCCGAGCTGCAGAGCCAGGCCCAGCGCACCGAGGTGGCCCGCGGGCGGCTGGAGAGGCGCAACTCGGACCTGCTGGGCAAGGTGGACTCGCACAGAAAGCAGCTGGAGCAGAAGGAGGCCGACTACAGCCACCTCAGCAGCCAGCTGCAGGCCCGCGACGGGCAGGTGAAGCAGTGCGAGGACAGCAAGGTACGGCCGGGGCAGGGGGGCAGCGCTGCATTAACAGGGGCTGCGGGCCCGTTGGTGCTGAGAGCTGCCAAAACTCCATTTTCCAGACGTCTCTTGTTAATTTTTTTTGTTAATTGCCTCCTGGGTTTGTTCAGTCGGTGTTGAGCAGTCAGGGAGCTGTGCAGAGCCTTAAAAGCAGAGCCCCAGCTCGCTGCTCCGCAGGGCCGGGTGTCTGTGCGGTTGCAGCACCTCCAGCTTGTGGCTGCACCTCAGCTCCCCTCGCCCGCCGGCCTCTGGTTCTGCTGCAGCCAGCGTGTACGTGGAAAAAAAATTGTGCTGCTGACATAACGTGTCACTGCTCCTAGCCACGCCAACAGGAAACTCAGCCTGCCCTGCTCTGTGGACGTGGCCTGGGAATTCCTTTCCTTGTGGAAAGGAGAATGAGGGAGTGCATCAAGTTTCCTTGGCCCGCTTTCAGAGCTATTGCCCTGAGTTAAGAGGAGTTAAGCCTGCGGTAGGGAGCAGACAAGTTCTCTTTTTCTCAGCCATGTGCATGGCAGCGTGTGCTTCATTTGCATACAGTTCGTAATTATAGCGTCTAACTGAACACTTTATCACATTAGAATTTATGGAAATACCACCCTGTCAGGCTTATCACTGGCTGAGTTTGTTTTTCTGGCCATTTAATATCATACTTTTAATGAGCAGGGTAAGAAAATACATTTCTTTGTCATAGAAAGTAAACAGTTACACGTCTTAATCTAATTATCAGGAAGTAAGTTGGGAGAACTACCAAGTCTTTCAAGTTGTTTTAGTTTGTATCGAAGTTATGTGTTCTTTTTTTTTTCCTGCTAGCCATTAGCACTAAGCTATCGTGTGTTCAACAAACGTGATTTCTTTTTAATGTATTTTTTTCTGATTGGATTCCTGAGAGATTGGGATAAAAACCCAGATGAGGTATGTAATGGTAGATACCAGTGCTCTCCATTGGAAGTAAATACAAATTAAACGCGTTGTGACGAACATATTGTGACGCCATAAAATCTGCTTTAATCTATGAATAAGTATTTTACACAGGCATGAAAGTATTAGTCTGTGGCAAGTAAAAGAAGCTGAACTGTTGTGCTGGCATTAAAGCGGTTAGGTTTGTAACAAAGGTGATTACCCTTGTAAAAGACAGAGAACTGGTTACAGTCTCCTAAACCGATGTGTTCTGTGTTTGTTTTTAATTGAGCATTAATACCCAAATAGTGAGGGTAGGTAGGGTTAGGTGTTCAGTGTCCTCTCCAATAAAAGCAAGCATCCACAAATAGTAGTGGGTTGAAAACACTGGGGGTGTCCATCACAGCACCTAATTACGTGCTGGAGTGCCCTTCCTTGGGCTCTCGTGGATACTAAAATGGTAAGAATTCATGGCTAGCACTGTGCTGCAGGACTCCAGGAGACAAAATGCCAGTGAAGGTCAGGGTGCCTCATGAGAATCACTGGAAGCCCGCTGATGCAGAATACAACTGGAGGTGCTGCTGAGCTGCGTGTGCTGACCGCTTTGTTCTCTGTGAACCTGGCTGCTCTGGGAATGCTTTCGGGCTGGCATCTTGCAGGGCAGAGCTGGAGGGTAGCAAAAGAGATGAGACTAATGAACCTCACAGTTATTTTTATTGATGTATGTTTTTTTTTCGTAACCAGTCACTGGCCATTTCTTTTCCTCCTCTTTGAACTCATGTTCTCAGTGGCTTATACCCTAATTTAAAGCCAATCAACTAACCAAAAAGATGAAAAACCTTTAAGTGACTGTAGTTTAGAGAATGAAACAGTCAAAAGATCTGTTACTGAAACAAATGCAGAGTATGGATAAAGCACCTGACCAAAAGACTTGACTGAGAACTTTTTTATCTTGGAACAGAATTTGGCAAAGATGTTCTTTGAACAAGCTATTCCAATGATCCTAGCCCACTAGTGGAATATGGGAGCTATAATAAAGCACCAACACTGGTAACTCCTGGGCTGTCAGGAGATCACAACAGATCTAGGTTTGTTTCATAGCAAACTCGTTTGAAAGATGCCCCTCTGGTGCCTGTCACAGCGTCAGTTCTGCTTTGTGCTCCTTCATCTTTTAAAGAGGTTCTTTGGTGGTCACGCAAATCAACCGTGCATTTTCCAGTGCAGAGGCAACCTGAATTTCTTCCATCAGCTTCCTCCTAGGTCAGTGATATCTGCAGCCGAGCCCAAACCCCTGCCTCTCTCCTCCCTCCTTCTGCACGCATAACGAGCCAGTCACACTGCACCAGAACGTAGATCTGTCATAAGAACGAAAACCAAAGATAATAAAATGGCTTCGTGTCTTGTTTTTTTAAAAAAAAAACACAAAACCACACCCACAAAACCCACACACACTCAAAGTTTGAACTGCGGTAAGGCAGCACCTGCTGCTCACGAGGTGTGAAAGCTGAGAGGCAAAGGAGGAAACTCCTAAATGTCTCTAGAGGCTGCCATGAAGATGACCCCTTGAAATGCAGCTGAACGTTTTATTTTGGTGCACTGGAAGCTGGAGAACAACTGATTGTAAATCTAGTTTGAGCCGTTCTTTACCCACTGTATTTAGGCCTTCCAGAACTACGGCCTTGCAAATCTCACAAAGGTACTGTAGAACACCTTGAGAAAAGAAAACTTTGGTAAAGACCTTGGTAAAAAAGAACGGCTTGGTAAAGAAAAGGAGCTGTGGCGGAACGTGGCAGTGATCAGAAGCTCGGATTTTGAACAGTGATTGGTAACATCCACAGTGGAGGCAGCAGCTATAAATCACCCTCTTTCTACTAACGAGACCTGGCTTCTTGGGAATTCTCTTTCCCTGTCACCCTGTGATGGTTGCTGGGCCCTGGAACAAAGCGGAGAACTCTTGGGGAGGCAGGTGGCTGCAGTGGCTCACAGCATTTGGGAGTCCTGAGCCTTTCATACTTGTTTGCAGCACACCAGGAGGATGCATTGTTCATAGTTTTACTCATCCCTTTGCTGTCAGCTCAGTAAAATGATTGAATGGCAGGAATTCGTGGTGGAGAGCTCCCAGATGGCAGCCATCCAGCGTGTAGGGGTTCGTATCTCTGTGTTTGCTGTTGCAGCTCTTAGGAGCACGCCTTGTTCATTCCAAAGCTGTGCTGGGTGTGTAACACATCCTTGCCCCTTAGCCAGTGCCTAGAAGTGCTGCTCAATGGGATGAAACTGTCTAATGAAACGTCCTCAGAAGCAGCTGGCTGGGTTCCTTTTTGCCAAAGCCTGTTGGTGGCTCCTCAGTTTGCAAGGGTGTACTCTGCAGCAGTGGTGGTGAGTGCCTCCTCCTACCTCCCCGCGTGTTCCTGATCATTAGCATGACAAATACCGCACCTCGAGGCTGTGGTAATTGCCTGATGGAAGCACTGGCTGTTCTGAAAAAGGCACTGGACAATTCCTAGTAGAAGGATCATGGAACTGCAGAGCACAGCCCCTTGTGCTGTCAGTCTTTTAAGGAGCTGCGGTGTGCTGCTCCAGCATGTGCCACAGCAATGCATGGGGAATGCCCAGGGGCCTGAAGCGAGCCAGAGGGGTACGGACACCTCCTGTGCTGCTTCAGCAGGCAGTTCGGAGGGCGTTTGCCCTAGAGAAAGAAATGACTCACAGGGAAATACGGGTGGATGTGTACTTGTTTCATGGGGAAGCGGTTACCACCTGTGTTCAGTCCTGCAATAAATGTGTAGACATAAGCTCCGGCGTGTCTATAACTTTCTTTTCTTTATATGAAGAGACTGTTACAATTTGGACAGCACTGGAAGCGTTGCCTTTGCATATAATTAGCTCCAACGATTTCTTTTACACTTCCCAACTGCTCTGGAAAGGATCTGAGAAGCCACTGAGAAATACGGACGGTGAAAGTGGGTCTGGATTCCAGGAGGACACAGATCTGAAAGAACTGGGCTTGTGCCATGGTTGTGGAGTGGGTTCTCTGCATGTGTAGGTGGAACAGCTCCCATGAATCATACAAAGCTGCTGCTGCTTCTGTCCCTCTGATTGGGGACATTTGCTGTCAGCTAAGCTGTTTGGGCTATAAATCCTGTCACTTTTCTCTGAAACTCGAAATTGTCAAAATGAAGGACTGTGTGATAGAACTGATGCTATCTATCTACAAGTCAAACTCCTGTTAACAGAGACAGTTCCCCCTTTACGGGTCAGATGTCCCTGTACCCCGTTAAGCCTTTGTGTGGGGTGTCCTGCAGAAAATCCCCATTTCAGCAGGTCTGGCGTGGCTGTAGCTCCTGAAGTTGTAACCGCCCTGGGGCAATCAGAGCTGGAGTGCCTCTCGTATATAGAAAAAAAAGGCAAACACAGTCACTGACACGGTGTTAAAGAAACAAAAGGTTTGAAAAAAGGGAAGCTGGAGGTGGGTGGAGGAAGTCCTAAGGAAGGAAGGGCATTCGGCTGCATTTGTTTTGGCAGGAAATGCAGGTAACTGGCTCGGCACCCAGGGGGAACACAGCAGCCTGTGTGCGTCCCCTCCGGGGCTGCGTGCCTCTACCCCGCTGTGGAGTAGGAAAGGGAGCTTCTCAAAAGCAAAGACAACTGGATTTGAGATGGCACCAAAGCTGTGTGTGAAAATACTGATGGCCAAGCTTTCTGTTGGTTTTTGTTGGTTTGTTTGCTTTGCCTTTTTTTAAGTTAACTGCATGCGGTCTTTGCTGCTCCAAGAGGTAGTCCTGGCCTTGTAACCCAGGAATGACGGCCCTGTCTCAGCACCCTTTTGGAGTTATCCTTTACATCAGTCATGAAGCTACAAAGAGAAATGATGACAGAATCCGTGTTGCCTGATGGTGGTCATAGATATTTTTTTTCACCCTTTCTCAGTACGCTCTCTATATCTGCATTTTGCCTCTGTTATTTTTGTCTTTGTGTAAGAGCAAGAGGAAGCATCTTTCCTTGATGACTTTGTGTACATGCATTTCTTACTGAACTGCTATTTTTTTCCTTACTAAGAATACCAAATTAAAAGCTGTTGTGGAAGTCCACTGCTGTCAGCTTCTCTCTTAAAAGAATAATTTGTGATACAAGTTTTACCTAGCATCACATTAAATATTTACTTTAAGCGTACATAAGGTGAAACATTGTTTTTGCTTATGATGCTGCTTGCCTATTTTTATATACTTCTTCTATACTTAGGCTTTGACTCTGGGAATTCGCGGGCCCCGTTGCAGTATCAGAATTCAGTGTGTTAATTTTAGCCCTGGCAAAATCTGCTTTTTTTTTTTTTTGCTTTTTTTTTTTTTCAGAAAAAGGCAGATTTTTTCCTTCCTAGCAAAGCCTAAATATTTAAGTTGATGTTATCACTTACAGATAACTAAATATACATTATTTACATTTGCAAGAACTTTTTATATGTCATCCTGATGATTCTTTACACATTTTCACAATGAAAAAAGAATGAATTCAAATGTACCTCAGTCTTTACAGTCTAAACTGTGTAAACCCTCTCTACTTTGCCAGAGATTTCCTGTATTCATATAACTGTTTCTTCCTTTCAGATTAAGCTGCAGAACAATATATCATATCAGATGGCAGACATACATCGTTTAAAGGGTAAGGAATTTAAGGCCAAACTGTGTTTTTGCAGACTGTGAAGCTGCATGTTTTGTAATTGGTGAGGTACTGCAGAATGCAGCTTAAATGAAAGATTGAATGATGCTTGGAAGATTGCATAATCTGAAATTTCATGATGCTCGTTGGTTATCTAGTCTGGCTATAAGTGTAGGGTTGGCCCTCGCAGACTTTGCTCCACTGGCTGCAGAAGGATGGTGTGTCCTGGCACGGCTTGCTCCCAAGATCCTACAGCTGCTTTCGTGACCAGCTACGCAGTGCAGTAGAGTTGGATCAGCAATGCTGTGATACTAATGCTGGGTTAGAAGAGGACCAGAAAGCATCTTTTTAGGCTGTTATTACAGACATTGTAACCACGTCTGTGTATCTTACTGTGTTGATTTTGGAGAAACCTAGACCAGCTACTGCCAAACTTTGTACATGCCTGCAGACGGCATACTTGACACTTCTGCCTGTAGCTTTAGAGCCGCAGCTTAAAATAGTAGGGAGTTTAAACACTTATTTGTATACTTAAAAGCAGGGGGAAGAACCTTTAGAACAGTTCCTTGTGAAGACAGGAAATGTACGATTTCCATGGATGGTGTGAAAGTACCTCTTTTTACATTTATTGTGGAAAAACAATAACATAATGGAAATTTTGCGTTATTCAGAATAACAGATTTGTTTCAGAAAATTGGAGAAATTTTCAACAGATAGGTGAACTAGTGTTGTGTAAGTTTTCTGAATGAAAAGGTAAAGAACAGTTCATTTTCTTTTAGTTTAAGTCATAGTATCAGAAGATTTGTTCTGTAATCTGTATTGACATCTGGCATAAGCAAGTTGGCATCTTTTTCAAATTAGTTTAAGAATCTTTATGTAGAAGAAAAAAATCGAGAAAGTTTTTAACTTAAGTAGCGATATTAAAAGTTGTATCTGCCACAGGGCATTTTTTTTTGTTACAGCTGTACATTCATGTTAGTTTTTGCTTTTTGATCTAGAACAACTCGCAGAGTTACGCCAGGAATTCATTCGTCAGGAAGATCAGCTTCACGAGTACAAGAAGAACAATACTTACCTTACAAGGAGACTGGAGTATGACAGGTATGTCCTCAAGAACGTTAGTAATGGTAGATTTGCGTGTATGTGATAAAGGTCCATTAAATAGCACAAGTTACTCGTATTCCTGTTAATCCTCAAATTTGAGCGTACCCATTCATGATGGGACTTTGACTCAGCTAGTTGTTTGATTTTGAAGTTCTATTATTAATGTTGAGATCTTAGTTAACAAATATGTGGAAGAGTTTAATCAACAGCATTCTGGAAGCCGGTAGGGTTGTTAATTGCCGTCTTCCTAAAAGTGTAATTTATTGAACTGAAGTTGAAAGCATTACGTAGAATTGGAATTTCAAGTATGTTAAAGAAGCAAGGAGAAAAATTACTCCTGAAGCCCTAGGGAGTGCAGAAGATTAACACAGAAAATGTTTGAAACTTTCGCCAAAAAAAAGTACATACCTGTTTCTGTGTGTGCTCTGTAGAGTATTTGCAGGTTTGTGGGAGATGAGAACTTTGTGAATTGTGTGGATCTCTCTGTGGCTTGTTAGAGAAGTTGGGACATCTAGCTGTGTCATTCAGATCTTGTTATTTGAGTTGGTAGCAGTAAGTGATAGTAGTAGTTGTGCATCTTCTGTGTTGACAGCCACGGAAGATGTATTACTTTCCAAGTGGAATAAATATGTGCTGATGACAGATTAACTGTGAAGCTTGAATTTTCGGTTGCTTTCCAGGTTTCGGAGGAAATGTCTTCAAGACACGTTTGTTATCTTGCTGTTTTTCTGCTTTGTCCCTATTTTTTTCCAGTTCTGCTTTTTTTTTTTCTGTATTCAGTCCATTTCCATTCCACATGCCTTATTCCACATAGAAGGTTTTTGGACAGACTATTCTAGTTTAGGTTTTTGTTCCACTTCATTTTTCCCCGTATTTTATTTATGAGAGAGCAAATATAACATATAATATGAACCAAATGAAATATGACTGATAACGCGTTTCTAATTAAGTCTCCAGTGTGGGCAGCAGATCAAGGAAATGAGACTGCAACATGAAGAAAACATAAAGAAATTAATGGACCAAATTGCACGGGAACAAAAGGTAATGCACGATTACATTTCTTTGAATTAGAAGAGCCCAAAGTCTGCAGGTTCCTAACTCAGAAGTTCAGATATATTGGAGGGCGTGCACGTTTCTCCTCTAACTTTTGGTTAAACATGGTACTGAGCAGCCCTAGGTGGATATTAGTGTAAGGCCATCTGCATGTTTTGCTGTCATTGAACTGAGCCTTGAAGATGAGGCTTAATTCTCTGGCCTGCTACAGCCTTCCTGCATGACACCACCACTCTGGATTTTATTTTTTTCTCTGTAAAATGGATATTGCTTTGTAGCTCTGCAGGGTAGGATCTGTGTTCTTGTACAGGTTATTGCAAAGGGGAGCTTGAGCTCTGAGGCCTCTAGTGCTAATGTGATGCAAATATCAATAGTGTTTAAATGGTGTCAAGTGTGCAATTATATGCTGCAAGCTGTCAGTAGAGTGTTAGCCTCTTTCCTACAAACAGATGAAATAATATACTTTTCTGAAGACTTCTGTTCTTGTTTAGTCTCTGTTTACAAGCATTTCAAATAAGTCAGACTTCAAGTAGATTTCACTGAGATCGTCCCTTAAAGCTAGAATTGTTTTTAAGTATGTGACCTTAGGTTTAAGGCCAATGATACCTTCACCAGTCTGTGATGTGTGTAAGAGCTGAGTTGGCCTTCATTCCTTTTACCATAGTAATTTTCTCTGTGTGCCCATGTAGTTTTGTTTATTTATAGATTACAAGTGGTATCTTCCTGCTAGAGGCAGAATGCTAGCAAATGTAGCGCCTATGAAAACAACTTTCCAAGGTTATCTGTTCTAGTGCAATTAAAACTAATGTGTTGTGGAACGGTAAAGGTTTCCTTTCTATTCTTTTGGGCTAACTCTGTTATTCACAAATTATGAATGGTTCAGCTGTTGTACGTATGCCAATGTAAATGTTATACAACCAAGAAATATTTTACATTTTATGTGTCCAGAATCTCAGCTCCTACCCTCCAGAATGAAATTCATATGTAAAGGAATTCTCTTTTTGCTTAGATGATTATCTAATTTATAAGTATGATTTTGCTTGCCCAAAGTAATCTTAAATTTGAGAGAGTTTGTTAATGAACGTTCAGGGATATGCTTCATGTTGTTTTCTTATTAATTTGTTCTAACAGGCCACGCAGAAAATTCAAGCCAGTAAAGATACTGAAGTAAATCCCAATAGTGATGACCAGGCAATATCTAAGACTGTTACAGAGACAGAAGATAAAAATGCAGAAAAGAATGAGCAGCCTTCAGATCATGTTGTAAACGGCAAAGGTATTTCCTTTTTTTGTCAGTTGTGATAGATAATGAGCCAAAAGTGTTGCGTCCTTTGCTGTCGTACAGAATCATGTGTTTCTCTGAAGCAGAGCAATGTGTTATTAGACTTAGATAACTTGATTAGCTCCATGTCACTGTACTAAGTTAGAGTTTACAGGTATCCAGAGTTTGTCATGTCCGTTTTCTGGGTCCTTTTGTGAAAGCAGTTTCTTGCACAGTTTTGTGTTCATTTTCATAGTTTATTTGGCATCTCCCTTCCTCAAGTGGCGAGTTGTGAACTGGGGATTGCCACTCCACTCACTGTGAAATTTGTCTTGGGGTGAGCTACTGGGGAAGGGGCTTGCTGCAGAACAGGAATATGCACAGAGAAAGTGGTTCAAGGTGAGGAGCACTGAAGCCACTGTGAGAAATCTCCAGCTGGGTAACTGACCAGGAGCAGTGGGAAACCTTTTTTTGTATGAGCTGTGCGGGAGACCCAGCAAGTAATTAACATAATTGTTTCCTGCTGCTAGTCCATTCCAAGAAGTATATGGGTTCCCCTTGCTTCTGCTTCTTGTAGTGCTGAATCCACACCTTTTTGTACTGGTTCAGTGCCTGTTCCAGCAAGCTTCTTGAAGCAAACTAGAGCAGCGCATCTGTTTCCCATCCGTTTCTGAAGATTGCACTGACTGACTGACTTTGAGATCAGTGCTCCAAGGCAGTCTTGAGGGACTTTGCAAAACAGCGTAAGAAGTCTTGTAGTTGCATTAGCAATGTGGGATGTTTTCTGTGGATGAAAGACTTTTCTGGTCTTGGAGCCTTCCACAAGAGGGAAATTCAGCCTTAAAACTTAAAGGTTAATAAGGCAGAACATCCTATTCTTGTCTTACAGAGAAAATCAAAACAGGAGGAGATGCAGGCATGCCTGAAATAGAAGATAATGACCCTGCTAAGGCTGAAGATACTCCCACGGGTTAGGAGAAATATTCTAATACTTTCACGTTTGGGTTTTTGATGTTATATATTCTGCATAAATACTGTATGTTTCATAGTAAATGCAAAGTTTTAAAATTTGCCTATGATAGTAAAGTTCAAGTGGGGTGTAAAATTTTTTTTTTTTTTTTTTTTTTTTTTTTTTTTTTTTACTGTTTGTTACAGATTTGAATTCTCAAAACTGAGCGCCTCAGTGCTTCTAATATTTTTTCCAGGAAATCTTGTATTTCATATTTTAATCTGTGATTTGAAAACAAGAAAACAATATATTTACAAGATTGTCAGAGGAAGAGCTGATATATATTCATGTTTCATGTTAAGGCTTTTGTCAATGTGTTTTATTTTAGCTTTAAAGAAGCCACTTATTTCAGCTCCTAGAAGTGATGGTCATCAACCTGTTGTAAATCTTCCAACTGAACAGCCCCATGCTCCAAATCTGGCACCAGGTAAAATTCTTATTAGCAAATGTGTCAGCTTTTGCAGCAAAATTTCTGATTTGTATCTGCTATCTTATCATGGACATTAGGTGCACATGGCCAGCCTTTTATTCTTGTTTGATGTTGTTACAAAAAGGAACAACAACTATTGGTATCTGTTGCATACAAGGTTACTAC
This sequence comes from Netta rufina, assembly GCF_964035555.1. Lineage (NCBI taxonomy): Eukaryota > Metazoa > Chordata > Aves > Anseriformes > Anatidae > Netta > Netta rufina. The sequence continues at coordinate 22,107,081 of NC_140134.1, read as the reverse complement.
AGGCTAGTCTTAGTCTGGCCTCCTGACGTGGCTGGTTACATGATCTCTTCTTCCTCCACACACACATGGTAATTTTGGAGCATTTTGACCAACTTCAGCCAAATTTGACAGCTAGAAATTTCAGAAGTAAGTGCTTCAAGATTCCTCCACTGGACAGAAGAGAGTGATAGAAATTAGTACACCTGCTTAGGGTACTAGGTAGAGCTTCAGCATACCATCAGGAGTCGATTGAACATCTACTTGGAGATTAAGCAGTGGTACTACCACTTGCTCAGTGGCCTCCTGTTTCTGTTAACAGCTAACTTTAGGGTGATGTGTGGGAGGTCTAGGATGTGAGAGAACTAGAAGTGCTGCAGAGAAAGGGTTTGGAAGAATTGTAGTTAGAATAGACACAAATCCATATAAAATATGTTTAAAATTACTGCTTGTGGATCAAGTGACTTTGTATTAATGTCAAGAGAACATTAAGTTATGGCTGCTCTGTGCTTCAGGTGGCATGTTCAAATGCTGTCCTGCTAAAAAACAAAACTATAACATATGCATTGTGTGTTTGTGACATGACCAAACAATTGGAAGTTTTTTTTTTTTTTTTTTTTTTGTAAGTTATGCCCATTACTGGTTCTTTTGAAAAGAAGCCAGCAGAAGTATTTCTTAATTTCTTGCTTTTTGTAGTGGATAGATAAGCAGATTAGAATACCGACATCAGTGAACTCAAGGTTTGTATATGCATTTAATGTTTGAAAGCCTTGGCATTTAGAATATTAAATATTTCTTTGTGTTGTTTTGAGGTAGCTCTCATTCTGAGTTTTATTAATGAGAAAATGTGAATATGGCAAGTGAAATGCTTGTTTTGTTGAATTTAGGAACTGTTTATCAAGAGAAAGTTACCATAAATTTCAAGGAGACCAGGGTTTTCTGTATTCCTTGGCTCTGTAGTCCTGTCATTCTGCTTTTTATTTTAACATAACTTCTGTGACCTACTGCCGTAACCTTCCGATCAGATTGTAGCTCTTGAAACACTTTATGTTGCTTGGTAGATTTTTGAATATGAAAGCAGAATCAGCAGGAGGAAAAAATTATATAAGTGAATTATTCAAGGCTTCATCAAACACTTAAATATTTACTGAAAATCAGATCAGAAGCTAACAACTGAATATTGATTATTTATTAAAATGTGATGAATTATCTTTTGCAGTAGCATTAAAACCATCTTTTGGAACCACATAAGCACTGATCACATTTCCTTATTCTGTAGGTTTGCATGGTGCCAATGATGGAAATGTTGATACTGTGAAAGAGATACCTCCAAATTCTCTTCAGCATTTAAATTTTGGAGAAAATATGGAAGGTCAGAAAGAACACAAAATTGAAGCTGACCATATAAAACTTCCAAAGAGCAAAGTTGGCGACTTGCAAAAGATGAAGCAAAGTAAGTTGGTCCATGTCATATACTTTGTTTTATGTTCTATCTGTTCTATTACTGCCTGTTTGGAAAACAGGAACCACAAGAGCAGGTGGCCTTCTGGAGAGTAAGCCTGAAAAGAAATGCAATGTTGGGCTGTTTTTAAAACAAACAAGGAAAGGCATGCCATAATGTGTCATCTTTCATATGTATCCAATCAGTACAAAACCCGTTGCTAATAGGAATTTAAAACATTGTAGGAAACTACTACACTTTAAATTGATCGTTAATTTAAGAGTTCTGGTACGTGCATGATAGAGTGACTTATATTCATGTGGTTACTTGACTTACCTACGATGTTTTGGACAGTATCATAAGAATTCAGCCCTTACAGAGGGGAATTTGTAGTATATGCGTATTGGCCAGAAGTTTGTTCTGCATGAGGAAACCTTCCAGCACCCTTCTCTTCCATGTCTGCCCAAGGAAGAATTCTCAGGCAGGAGCAAATCATGTATTTGCTTATTGTGTATGCTGGTAGCAATACTGCGGGGGCTTAATAGGGCAGACAGCAGGTAAGATTTGCACGGGTCTGTGGTTGTCTTTGTGCCATTGTTTTTAAGATGCATCTCTGCCTTGCAGCTAATAGCATAACATTGGGATACTGGTATTTCCTAGAGTGTTTAATGTAGCATCTTTCTGCCGTTGTTCCCATAATAGGAAAATTATTTTCAAACTGTTTTCTTAGGATCTCAGTAGCAATACTATGCTCCTATAATTTATGTGGAGGTGGAGGGGGACATCTAAAAGACTAGGGTGGGATAGGTGGGAGCTGGATATCAACCTGCTGTTCCTGGAAAAAGTTCATTAGGGCAGACTTGAGTTGTTTTAATATCAATCATGGATCTTTCTGGTAAAGTGAGGGTGTTTGAATAACTCAATAAATGAATGTGATTCAGTAAATAATATACAAAGTTAACGTGCAATTTGCTCAGTTTTTCTTCCACTATGTGTGTCATGAGATTTGCGAGACTGTTTAGTTTATTGAATGAGCTTCTTGAGAAGATCCTGCACTTGTGTGAGTGACCACAGCTGAGAGGATGGACCTTCGTACTTCAGTTGTTGACATTTTTAAATGGATTTCTGTCATCCTTAGTAATGAATTAAATGACATGGGGGGGGGCTAGCTTTGAGGCAGGATCAGTGAATGAAATGTTGAAGGCTGTGGATACCCGAGAGTCAGTAATTATCACTGATCAGTATTTTCCCTTTCTCTTTGTGGTAACTCTTACTTGCAATAACTTGCATCGTAATGATACAGCGAAGGAGAGGATTTTGCTCTGTCACAGAGAGAAATGAACTAGTCCAGGTTTCTAGAAGATTTTATTTAGATGATTGATCAACAGTGGCCATTTGGAGAGGTCCACTGGTGCTAAACTCATCCCTCTGGTACAGAGGAGACCAGCTCCAGCACACACATGTCATTGTGGACAGTTGCATGGCTGGGGTTTGGCAAAAATGCTAAACCCTTAAAGCAGGAGGCAGGTGCTGTAGTGAAGGAGCAGCTGCGTCCTGAAGCTGAGCAGGAACCCGAGCTTGCCAGGGCTGTCCTGTGTGCCGAGGTGTGCTGTGTGCAGGCTCCAGCACAGCAGGTCTGTGTTGGTTTGCTGCATTTCCTGGGATCCTTCCAATATTTTAGCCTTTCCTTCTATCAGCTTAAACTTAATCGGTACTTTCTTGCTGTACTATTTCTGTATATCTACAGGCTTGTTTTTTCTATAAGTTAAGCACATTCAGCTCTTTTCCCATAGCTCATTTTATATTTAATGGGTGAATTGCACAGTTCTGCCTGTTTGTATAAGGCAGAGTCCAAGATTACAAGCAATATTAGCAAGGGTTAGTTAATCACAGAGATGAAGAGTGAATAATGTATCGCTTCTCACTTATGAACAGATCAAGTTTCTTCTTACTTATTTTGTGGAAATGACCAAAACTTCTGTCTCTCTGCATTTGAGGTGCGTTAGATGTGTTTCTTCCGCCTTTCTTCCTCATCTGGATAAGCATTTGTCCTGGTTTTATCTGGGGTAGAGTTGGTTTTCTTCTTAGTTGCTGGTACAGTGCTGTGCACTGGGCTTAGGGTGAGAGTGGTGCTGATGGCACACCTATGGGTTAGTTGCTGCAGAGCAGGGTGCACACAGAGTCGAGGACTTCTCAGCTTCTCACACTGCCCTGGCAGCGAGGAGGGAGGCTGGGGCTGCACCAGGAGCTGGGAGGGGACAGAGCCAGGACGGCTGACCCCAGCTGGCCGAGGGATGTACCGTGCCATAAGGTGCTGTGCTGAACAGGAAAGCTGGGGGGGTTGGCTGGGGGTGGCACTGCTGCTGCTTGGGCTGGGCATTGATCAGTGGGAGGTGAGCAACTGCACTGTGCATCACCTGCTTTGTGTATTTTATAATTGTTATCCCTTCCTTTTCTGTCTTACTGAACTGTCTTTATCTCAACCCGTGAGTTTTACCTTTTCTTCTGATTCTCTGCCCGTACCACATGGGGAAGAGGGGAGTGAGCAGACGGCCGTGTGGTGCTGAGCGGGGTTAAACCACAGCAGCAGTGTGTCGTTGTTTCTGTGCTGAATTTTCTACGCTGCCACAACCAGTAGTTACCGCTGTTTTAAGACAGAAGTTCATTTCCACATCTGTTCATTGTAACCTCAACCTGGTTTTTAATCCTGATGCTGAAATCGTGTTCTTTAACTTCTGTGTTTGTTTCCAACACGAATCGCTTAACATCTGCCTTGGCAGACTCTTTCCTCAGTTCGTTTCCAGTCTGTCCAGATTGTATCTCACTGTAATCCTATTTTTTTTCATTTATACCTAATCCTCCAGACTTGAATCCTCTGTGGTCTTGGTTTAGTGTCGCTTTCTTTAAGCAATGGACAAGCAGACTGAATTGCTGTGGACTTCAGCATATCTCCTTAGAATCCCATTAAACACGGATCTGAGCTTGATGTTATACCTTTAGTCTGTCATTGGTACTTGGTTGGCTGTCTGGGCATTTCACAGTTCCAGCTAATTATGGTTCCTGCATTTTTCTAGTTTATTGCACCACTGTCTGGACCAGTTCTTAATTCTCTGGTGTGAGACAGAAATGCGGAATTCAGGGCACTTCAAAAACTTCTAAAGCTCAACAGGAAACTTGTTCGTTAGGTGGTTAAAAAAAAATCAAATCAGAGGTGCAAGGCAGATCTTTGTTAGATTTTTACCCTTGATAGTATGATACACACTTGGTAAAATGATTTGCTGTATACAAAGTCAGAAATACATTGCTCAACGTACTGCTCTGTTTTTGTATAGAAAAATTCCAGTCCTCCTCAGGAAAAAGTCCAAGTACAAAGCTTTCACTGTGTGCTCTTCAGCATTCAAAAGAGTGAAGCGTATAGCAATGAAGATTTCACAAGACAAGTTCCGAGTGGTTGAGTACATCCTTTTTCCACGGAGGTGTTCCATAAACAGCGTTGTTCTCCCTCCTGCCCGCACTCTCCCTTCTGCCCCTTTTCCTCCAACCAAAACTACTACGGACAGCCGATAATCCTAACCTGCAGTCTGCTTTCATTTGGAAACTTTCTATTTCTTTCCTCTCTGCTTCTGACTTAATCCTTTGCCTACTTCGCAGGCCGATTCTTTGATGAGAATGAATCCCCTGTTGATCCGCAGCAGGGTTCTAAACTGGCAGATTATAATGGGGATGATGGGAACGTGGGTGAGTATGAGGCAGACAAACAGGCTGAGCTGGCTTACAATGAGGAAGAGGATGGTGATGGTGGAGAAGAAGACGTCCAAGGTGAGCTTGGGCCTTGTCTCCATCCCATTGTAATAAAATCCACGCTGAGTTTTCTTGTTGAATTTGTGTAAAGCCTCACTACTAGCTGATCAACAATTTCTAATATGGAATAAGTAAGCTTTAGGCAATTTTTAAAATTTGGTCTCGCTTTCCATTTGAAAGCAACGCTACAGCAGTTCTCAGAGTGCTTCAGTAGCTTACTTGAATTGTGTACAGTTTTTGCTAGGAAAATCTTTTCCGAAATTTGAAATCTCTTGATTTTCTAAACACCAGAATCTGGTGTATAGCTAGCTGGAATGTAGTCTTCGACCTTACTAAAGCAATTTTCAAGTAGAGAAGCGTGGCTTTTTGACTACTGCTTATTTTGTCACACCTGCCTAGAGGTGGCACACGGTGGAGTCTCAGTTACCAATTCTCAGTGTAATTTTTTGTGCGTTGTACACAGATTCAACAGACTTCTGGTTTTCCTTGTTAACCAAACCTCAGAACTCATCTGGTGTTAGCCTAATACCTGTATACGCATGTTCACCGCCTCGTTCTGCATGCACTTCAGAGTATCACCTCCATTGCTTGTCTGCCGTGTGTCTGCCACGTTGTCTGTCATTCTCCATGTAGCTGTTTGGAAATACCTCCTGAAGGGCTTGCATGTCTGCAGGGTTGGAAATGTTTAAGCAAACATTTATTGCTGATTAAGGAGGTAATGCAAAATAAAGGGGGGGGGGGGGGAAGTAACTCTGAAGTTCTATGTGTCCCCTGATTTTGATCCTTGTAACGCAAGCTTTTTAACTGGTAGTTTCTCAGACAATTTTTTCATTATTGTTTTAGGCATAATTAATGGAAAAAGCTGATAAAAAGCACCTAACTTCTGTGGGCGTGCATCTAGCTATGCGGTGTAAGCATTTTTTGGCTAGGCTGGTAGTTTGAAACTCATGAACAAGCAAAAGAAAAGTGTGGATCAGAACCCTGGGCAATTAATTAACTTACTGATGAAAATGAAAACTGTGCTCCAGATGATGTGGTCTGTTTTGTTACACTTTTTGCTCAAAGCTGTAGCAGGGGATTTTAGTCACTCTTGATTACTCATGTCTGTTCCTCTGGATGGGTTATTATGAGGTTGTAAATTGCTCGTTAAAGCCAGCTTCCAAATGAACGTACAGAAGTACAGGCGGCCTCTTGCTGATGATGTGCCATGGATGTAGGAGACTTGCTGCTAACGATTACGATTCTGTCCTGGGAAGGAAAGCGGGGTGTGCTGTGTGGGGTGTGCTGTGCCTGGCTGTGTGTCCACCCTGTGCTCTGCACATCCAGGCAGTCCTGTGGGCACTTCTTGGTTTTTTGTTTGTTAGTTTGGTTCCCTCTAGCACGCAGCAGATGCCCGGCTGCTCACCTGCCTGCGGCTCAGCGCTGTCCTGGGCAGCCGCTGCCCTCGTGGTGCTGCCGTTCCCCTCCTGCTGCCTCCCAGCCCAGAGCGAATATCCTGCAGGTGGTAAACTGCTCCCAGGGCCCTGAAGGGCACCCTGCGTGCCTCTTACAAATGGGTGGGTCCGATAGAGTATTAAAGGGTAGAAACTTGTTCCAAACCACAGAGGTTGTGGTTACATCGCTCGCTATGCAAGGGAAGTTTAAAAAAAGCTCCAATTGAAAGTGGTCTCAAAACTTTCACATTTTGATGTGACACCTCGCAGCTCACTGCTCTGCTGGCTTTAAATGTGGGCTTGTTCTGACCAACCCCTCTTTATATCCGTGTAGATGTAATAGATTCTGTATCTTGTAGTAAAGATTGAAGAGTGGCCTCAGGAAGCCTTTTCCTGAATAGTCTGAGCAGCATACGTTACAACCTCAGAGTTAATTTTCCAAACCTTTCTTATCTTGTTTCCTAATGACTTGTTCCCGTGCAAGTCAAGCAGCCTGGAAGGTGGAACTGCCAGGAGCAGCGTTTTAGAGAAAGTCTGCATCAGCTTGTGCACTTAATTTGTTTGTAGAGGAGGAGAAGGTGGAATTGTGGGGATTTTGGAGGAAGGGTTGGTATAATTGGTCAGGGAGGGAAAAAAATGAATTTCTGCTGAAAAAACTATTAGGAAAACATCACATGGCTCTGCATTAGGCTAGAACAAAGCATCTGGCATGTGCGAACAGAGCAGTTTGGTTAAACATGTTTTTCTGTTGCCACTAGAAATGTGTGGGCCTTCTATTGAAATTCTCAGAGAAAAATACACAGATCTGGGAGGTGTGCTCACGTGGATGTCAGTATCCAGTCTGGCATCTCTTATTGCAGTTCACCTGCTGGAAATGCAAAGTGATACTTCACGTGTTGGCTTCTGCTGTAGTAGAAGTGTGTTTTGTTTTGTTTTGTTTTTGTGGTGGCTGGATGGTGAAAGATGATACAAATCAAGTGATAGCCACGTGCTTTAGTAGTAGTTATTACCAAACAAAAGCATGTCACATAGATTAACAAGACTTTTGCTGGTGGGAGTAGGTTACTATTGGCCACCTGCCTCACTTGCAGCCTGATGACCAAACTCCGTGTGGAAGTGTTTTAGAGCTTCAGACAGCTCGTCCTCAGGTAAAAGGCTTGGTGAAATTGTGGAGAAATGCAACTGATGCCAGTGACTTGAGCTTTGCTTTCCCTTCCTGTGAACAAGCATATTTCCTGAATATAAAGAGACATCGTGAGCTTTGAAATGCAGCAAAAGCTTAATTAAAACCAACTGAACTTTCAGGACTTTCTGATTTATTGAGGGAAGAAGGCTGAGGACCCACAGAGGAGATACCTCAATTATGGCAGCTAGAATAATCTATTTAAAGACATCTCTCTCAAAAACTATTGAAGTGAATTTCCTTGGCTGATTCTGTTTGTGTGTGTGTCTGTGCATGTGCTACAGTAAATGGTTACACTGAGGATGCACAAGTTTGGGGTTTTGCTTTTAATTTGTTGATTTTCCCAGAGGCTTAAAACCCCAGGAAGAGGTCAAGAAGTAGCACAGAGTGGTAGAGAGAGAGACGGTCATTCAGGGTCTGAAAGACGAGCTGGAACATTTTCATCCTTCCAATCAAGGACAAAGTAGAAACTCTGCTGTAACGGTGAACCAAACGCAGCTGGAAAAGATGTGGCACTCCCAAATTGGCCACTCTGCATCAGCTGCAGGACTGCTTACCCTGCATTGCCCCTGCTGTGCTCTCATCCCTGCTGCTGTGTATTTCCTGGCTGAACTACACATTCAGGAGTACGCGTCTTGGCTGGAGGGCTATTTATTCATCCTGTGGTGGCCAGACAAGATGGATTTCTTTCAGTTGGGAAGAGGGGTGGTGAGGAACGTGTTGCTGATTCCTCAGCAAGGCTGAGAGAGAGATCACAGATCTCCATTGATAAGAGGTTTGGAAAGGTAGAGGGCTGCTTTTTACGTTTTTAAGTCTGTTTTCAAATTTTACACTCAAGCCTGAGATGCAAGATAGCAGAATGTAAAAATGGTGACAGCAAAGTCAATTTGAGCATTTCGTTTTTTTTAAAAAAAAAAAAAAAAAAAAAAAGCCTTCCCTGAGAAAGGTGCCACATGATAGAAATGGGAGGATACCATTTTTCAAACCTGGCAAGCAGGTGGGAAAAGCCTTACCTTACTCCTTTGCGATCTATTCAGGGACCTGGAGGAGAGTCATAATGACTTCTCTATGCAAGTTGCATGAGGTACTCAACATTTTTGTAAAATCTTACAGTGTTTTAACTCTAGAATGGGTTAAAAGTTGGTGATACAACTTTTCAAAGTAGTTGACTTTGTGGTTGGGTTTTGGTGGGAGAGTTTGAAACATTTAAAGGAATACTCAAATTACAGTAGTAAGTTTAACAAGTTCTACGATCTCTTAAGTCAATAAATCTGTGAAACACAGTTGTAATAAAGCCAAGGATATTAAATAGTGTGAAGTCACAGTTTTTCAGAGGGGACAACTCCCAAAGTGCTGACAGCTGGACTTGTAATTGCAAGCCCATATGCGTCCTCCATATTTCCCCTGATGACTTCATTCCCATAACCAGACAAAGCCGATTCAATGTGGATGTAGAAAGCGCATTCAAATATCTGTTTCAGTAGTGTCACATCAGATTTGGTCTGAATATTTCAATTGCAGATGATGAAGAAAGAGATCTACAGAATGACCTCGTCGATTACGGCAAGCCACGCTTCGGTGATGGTGTTCTTTAAAGCTTGAATTAAACAGGAAATGGAGATGAGAAGAGATCTCAACTGAAGAACTTGAAGTGCTGCAAACTGAACCATTTTTACTTCAGTGTTTCATACTTTAAAAGAAACTGATAAAAAAATACGATAAGTATACTCAAAGTTAGTGAAATAACAGAAGGAAGCGGTTGTGTACATATGTACATAGTTGTACTATTGCAAATTGTATTAAAACTACATTTCTGTTGTTACATTGAGCCAATTACTTCGACTGTACCTTACCTGTAAGAATCTTTTCATCTGAAACCAATATTATAAATATGGGCTGAGCTGTTTCTGCAAATTAGAAAACTTTGTAAACTGGAGAACTTGTACAGTTTGTATCTCATGTAACAAAGACACTGTGGAAACAATGTACAGCCAAAGGACTCCTTTTCTACGGTAATACCTGTATGAGCAAAAATACTCCGCTTTTCTCATGAGTGCTGTGTTTTTGTATTTTGCAGGTGAGCTATCAGTTGAGAATGAAAACTGAATGTTTAAAAAAGTTGCTCCTTCCTTAATGTAACTGAGGAAAGATACGACAGTGAAGTAGTCCTCAGAAGCAAGTACCATTTTAAGTCTAATATACAGTGACCAAAACTCATAGCTACAGCTGGAAATCAGTGAGAGTAGAATTTCAGTAATTCGATACATCCTGAAAAAAGTTGTTTAATATCTTATTTTAGAAGGTAATATAGATAATTCAACACAGCTCGTAGGAAATTTTTGTGTACGTGTTAAAAAAAGGGCAAGTGTTATAGTGAGAAACAAAGACAAGTTTACATCAGCTTCGTAGGAACTTTATTGGAAGGAACACCCCTCCCCTCAGTAAGTAAGTTGTAGCCACCATTTCACTGTTTCAAGAGCCTCCATCCTGCGTCACACTCACTCGAGTTAATTTACAATTTAATACTTTGATACAGATCTCTCTCGACATCTGCCACGTTCCATGTTTTGTGGTTCTATCTCAGACGAGTTTGTAAGTTAGATACTTTTTGTATTATGTGTTTAAGCACTTTCTGAATTTTATGGAAATGATTCATTTGATGTACAGTAGAGGAAATTAAGGTTATTAACCCAACCTGCTTCTCCAAAAGGGCTACTGTGAAAAGAAATTATAGGACCTTTGACGTGGGTGATTGTACTTTATCTCTGCACTCAGGTTCCAATTTCAAATAACAGCTAAGGTTTGCTTGATGTCATTTCAGTGGACCTATTAAATTTCAAAAGTTGTACTTTTTTTTTTTTTTTTTTTTTTTTTAGCTATAGGGATATTCTTCTAATGAATCTTCAGTATACAAGAAATAAAAATTTCAAATTCTGGTGATGCATCTCAAGGGTTTTGTTGTTTTGTTTAAGGCTTGAGCTCTTCATTACATCATACTTGTGGGAGGCAGATGGGGGGGATAGCCCTTTGCATGGTGTGATATCCTTTCAGTTAAAAATAAAATGCTGAACCTGCTCCGAATTAGACACCGTACTAATACCACACAGTAAGTATAAACCTGTACCAGGATCCTAAGAATAGCAGTCTTCAGTAAATACTGTATTTGACCACTGCAACTTTTTGTTTGTCTTAATGTAATTTCGCCCTGAATTAGGTGTTAACTTGATTCTTCTAATGAAAGCAACGTATATGGGTTCTAATAAATTAAGTTGTTCAAAGTTTGTGAGGCTTTCTGGCTTTTTTCTTTTGCAGCAAAAGCATAAGTCAAGGTGATTTTGACTTTTGAGAGTTGGATTAATTGGGGCCTTCACCAAAGCTGAGGTATTCTGGCACACCAGCAGTGGTTACAGCTGTTTGATAAAGGCCAACTTCTGGGATGGGGCATGAGGTAGAGAACTCACTACGTGACCTGAATATGATAAAAAATAAGCTTGGAAGGCAGCAGAAGCATACGTTGCCTGGAACTTTTTAAGCCGAGAGTGAGCTTCACGTGCAGTGACTACAACTGCAGAACCTCTGGCACTGAATAAAAATGCTGAGAGGCAGGTGCTTATGTGGACACCTGGACCATTTTCGGGTAGATTCTGTGGTCATACCCTGACTCCTAGGACCATAAGGAGCGTTCTTTCCCTGTAACACGATGGGGTTACCTTATCAGAATTTTATTTTTTAGCTCATCATCTTCAAGAATGTCAAACCTTCCAGTTTATTTCTTTGACTCCACATGAGTGTGGTGCTTTTGAAAACACTGACCAAATACCCCTCTATACCAAAAAGCAGAATATTCTGCTAGTGCTCAGGGATCATTTTAGGGAGTTTACTACTGTGGCTGACCTTCAGAGTGACACGCAGAATTCTTTAATATGTTTTTTTTCTGTTTATTCCGATTTTCCATGAAACCTGGCTACTTCTATATACTACAGAATTACATTATCCAGTACTTTTAAGCAAAATTATTAGATAACTGATGTTTAAAAATAGATGAATTTGATAATTACAGTCCTGTTAAAACTATTGTATGCATAATCAATTTCTTAGTGCATAATAACTTCTTTGTTTTCTTGTACGCCACAGGTCCCATGTTCAGATTCTTTAGATCTTCTGATAGCAAAATGAAACCACTCCTCCTGCCAGCTTTCTATGCCTTGCTGCACCATTGCCCTTTTATTACCACACCTCACTTCTGCCATGAATTGGCCTGGAACAGACCACGTACCTAACAACCCACACCAGCATTGCAGGCTTGTTTGAGCAAGGCTTAGTTTGTAGGGCAGCACTGAGCGTATGTCTGCAACAAATTATTTGTCATATGACTTCTCCAGTGACTGAAGCATAACAAAGAACTCCGCTCTGCTTTTCCCCTTCCTGAAACACCCCGTGTCTGCAACCACACTACTTACAGGTTGAAATTGATCGGGCAAGAGGAAGAAAAATTCCTCATTCTGTTTTAGTAAGCTGGTAAGATGCCAGCCCAGATGGCCATTTGGCCTCATCCAGTACTCTTATTTCTTGCATTTTTCTATCCTATTCCTTGAGAAACTGATATTCAGTTTCATGGCTTCTTTCATAATTGGCCAGGGAATCCGTAACGCAGAAGGGAAAAACACAACAAAGTTATGAAGGAGAGACGTGAGAGCCTGTCCTGGATGAAAGTTTTAATTTCTGGCTTGGTTGGTGGCTCCTTGGCAGGAGCAGGAGCACCGCTGCTGATGCACCGATAGCGCTCAGCAAAGTTTTGACATGAGGCAAACGCTACCAAGTCCCTTTTGCTATTTGGAAAGTGCCAGCAGACTCGGACAGCAAGCTGTACGCATGAATTGTAGGTTTGTTTTGCCCCTGTGTTTTGGGAAAATATTTCACTTCAGCGGAGCCCATACCGAAACACAGTTTGATCCTAGTGGGTATCCTTTTAAGGAATCTAATTTAGGTCGCTAAGCGCTTTACCCTTCATTATTTAGTGATCCAATGTTTAAAGAATTTTATTTCTAAGGGGAATTGTTCTGTCAAACAAATTCCACTTTGGTGAAGAAGAAAAAAAAAGTCTGTGTTCTTTTGGGAAACTGCCAATGTTTTTAGAGCAATGTTCCTATTTTTTTTTTCTTTTTTGGTGGCTCCATTACAGCTGTTTTCTACGCCATGTGGCTGCTGCTGCTTCCTCCACCCCCTAGCTGAGCTCTGCAGCGCCTTCGCTCCCCGTGCTCCTGCGGGCCAGTTCTGCCTTCCTGCCCTCCCCACAGCATCTGCCGTCTCTGGACTACACCAGTGCTGGGTCCGTGCCTCACAGCCCAGGCCCCAGGCTTGTAGCGAGGTGCCCCAGCTCCCTCTTGTCACCACTTCTCCCTCCCCCTTCCTTGAACCAGGCCTTCCCAAGTGTTTTGCACCTGCAGCACCGACCTCCTGCTCCCCTCTCTCCTGATGGCCAGGAATCACTGCTCCGGGGACGTGGGACACTCTGAGCTGTGGCTTGAGCTGGAAAATACATTCAGCTGTCTGAATGATGAAGCTGAAGGCACAAGACAACAATTGGAGGCGTCTTCATTTTTCAAGAATTCCTGGAGCTTGTCATCCTCAGCTTCATATGAGATTTGTTCTTTGCACGCCATCCTGGAAGCGGCGGGTCCCACTGGTTTACTCCATTTTTTTAATGCTGCAGCAATGCTGAGCAGGGATAACTGCCTTGGCTCTAAGTAGGCTGTTCCTAAAGCAAACGTCCCCAAAGGCAAATAGCCCAAAGAAGTGGGGCCTGCCTCATTTTTACAGGCTTCTAAAGATTCCAAATTCACAAACGATCATTTTGTTGTTTCCTGAGCCACTTTATATTTAAAAACAAACAAAAAAGCCAACAACAAAGTGTAAAGTTTGCCAACTAGCTCGAATCCGTAGTTCTCATCCAAAACATATTTTACCTTATTTTCAGGAAGGTGAAGGCCTAAAGAAGTGATGAAAATGTGATTGCTCTCAAACACATGGAAGAGAAGACGCTGAACAAAATGCAATAAATGCATCCTTTTCCAATAAAGTTCCATCAAACACAAGCCCACTTTTTAAACACATTAATTAAAAATATGAATCACTGACCTGCCATTCGCATGACTGTACCTAATCTATTCAAAAGAGATGTTCTGTCAGCACCACCACTATCAGCACGGATAAGTGAAAACATGAATGACTAACCTATCCCGATTTTATTTTTTAAAACCTAATTTTGAAATCCCTGTGCCATTTTGGCTGAGCCAGTACCTGTTTCCATGGAAATGGCAGCATACAAAACGTTGACATATTTGAGAGCGAGCGAGCGCTACTTAAACATCTGCTTCCCCGATACCACCAGCTAGACTTTAAAATAAAACTGGCTCTCACATTTGGTGGAGCTGGTTTACAAGAGAAATCAAACAGCATCTTTAAACGATGGCCTAGCCCAGATCCTTTTGTTTAAACAATATGTCCAGATAGCGACAGCAGTACGCAGTGCGCCGAATTCTTGTTTTAAGGCTCATGCATAAATAACTTCTCATCTATACGGCAATGCATTTAAGGAGTAATCTCTTGAAAAAAGCAGCTAACGGGACCAACAGACCTTTTCCTATCTTTTCATAAGCTCACACCCAGTTTTCAGACATAATTCCAAGTGTTTCACTTCACCTTACAGCTTTGCATCGCTAAGCGCTCAGCGCTGTCACTGTTAAGAACATTTTGAAGCGAGGCAGTGTGGTGAGGATGAGCAACTACCCTTCATCAGAGCCTGGCTTGTAGCCACGGTGGTGTGAAGAGGCCGGTATTTGAAGCAGATTTCTGACTGCGTTTCTTTACCAGCAATCTCTTCAGCCAGCCAGGCACGCTGCCCTTCTAGGGGTCACGTTAGCTGAAAATGTATTTACCCTAAATTTTAAATACAGTCCTTTAAACTCAGAAATAAATACATCAGCTAATAAAAGGCGTGGAGCTTACATTATTTTGACTTTACTAAAAAACAAAAATAATTTGCTTTCATTTTTTTTCTACAATGATTTCTCATTAGTTCATTCTTTTCCCTATCCTTACTTGGATACCTGAAGAGTAACGGCTGTACCCCAGCAGACCCCTGCAAACACACCAGACTGAGTTAAGAGTATGGAAAAAATTGGCTTCCTACTGATTGGAGATCTAAGGGAAAAAGAAAAAGCAAATCAATATGCAATAAGAAAAAATCTATTTTCTCTTATTTTGCCCGAGCGTATACCTGAACAACCTGAGTTAATTAACTTGTGAGACACGGATGGCCACCGGTTTCATTCTTTCATCCCTTATTTTTAAGAAGTGAAAAACATTTAATTTTCCCATGGTACTACACTTAGAGAAAAAAATGCCTTAGCTGATAAAACTTGATTTATCCCTCTGCCTCCAATTCTTCATCAAAAAATAAAATAGAAAAAAACAAACAAACAGAAGGAACAGTACTTTTGCAAGTTAACTGCAAGTGATCTGAACAGCTATTGGGGCTAGCAGTGACTACACAGTCTGAATTCTCCAAAACATTTTGCAATAGCTCATAGCATTCCAGAAGTTTGTTAAGGGGTAGCCTAGAGACTCTATTTCCACTTTCATTCCCTACACTTAATTTTTCAATCTACTAATAAAACTCATCCTGGGGTGGTAATGAAATGGAAACCCCTTTGTTCGCAGAGCAGAGGACGGGCACACGCCCGCAGTAACCCTGTTAGCAGCACTAAGCTCATCCCTGGCACAGGGCTTTGATTCATGCTGCTCAACTTCAGGCACTCAGCAAAGATAATTTGAGAAGTGTGTAATTGTTCTGGGTTTCCTTTTAGTTCATGGCAAGGAACAGGCTCCTCCCGATGGAGATTCAGCGCTCTCCCATCTTCCATGACGGAGACGGGCAGGCAGAGTGCCTGACGCCAGGAGGGATCAATCCGGTGAAGGGACTGATCCAACACATTTGGATCTTGCCTTATAAGATCATTTTCATGGGCCCAATTCAACATACCCTGAGTAAAGGCATCCCACAAATCCCCATCAGAGAAATCTATCCATCCTAAAAAAAGAAAAAAAAAAAAAAAAGGAAAAAAAAAGAAAAGGAACAAGAAGTAAGTATGTTCTGAACGTGTGCACTTCTTTGGAAGCTTTCCACATAACTCAACCCTTTTCCACTCCCCTCTTGCCATTTCAAAAGCCAAGCGTAGTAGCTACCACGACTGCCAGGTCACAGAAAGAGTAAATGGAGTAAAAACTTATCGCATTGCCGTGCTGTCTGAAGTTGTTCTGCTCCCAGCCAAGAAGTCTTAGGGTGGGTGAAGCCAGTGTTCAGAAATGCCTGCAATACTTCTCCTATCTCAGTCTCCGAAACTTACTTGAACTCTAGAAGCTGCACAGGCTAAATAAACAACTGTTACACGTAGCCCTTGGTGTAAAGGAATAATGGCAGCTGGCCAAACAGCAGACGTTTGGATGCCTTCATTCTTTAGGGACAGGATGCAAACCCCAGATTTTGGCATCCAGTAGAATAATGGGGTAATTAAAAATATAATGCAGGCTGTGGCAGCGGGGTTATTGAAAGAATTGCTTTCAGTGCATTGTGAACTATCTGCAACCACTTAACTACGGTGATCTCTACCGACCTCTTAATTAAAGAATAACACCACCTTACAGCTTCAAAGCACAGTACAGATGTAAACTAATTAACATGTAACAACTGCGTGAGGAAGTTTAGGAAAATACTAAATTCCTCAAACACTTAGAGCTGATACCATATCAAAGGCCAAGAAAATTCTTGCAATTGCCCCATTTCCTAAAGGTTTCAAATGCAAAATTAGAAAAGAACAGAACACCTATACACTTTGCATAAATAATCAAACTTTGAAAACCCCAATTGTAAAAGGCTGTACTTTAAAAGCACTCATAAGTCCATGTAAATTAATGTTCGGATGCCAAAAATATTTTGCTCAAGGTCAAACTGAGAAAATACATATTCCCAAGTCATTTTTGATCAGCAAGTGATTGCAGTACTTTGTTTTTATGCCCAGCCCTGAAGAGAAATCTGACTTGAGGAGACATTAGCATACAAATGGGATATGAACTTTCAAAGCTTATGCAACTGCTACTCCATTACAGACGCTCAAATCAATTACATTGTTAAAAATCAGAGGAAAAAAATCTTTGTTTCAGCTTAAAATATGAGTACTCTCTTATACCTCTGAGACATAAATGCAATTTGAAGCTGGTAGAAGTTTAGCGCATTAAGAACGGGGAAAAAACAACCCGAGTTCAGGCAGTGCTCTCCCTGCCACTATTTTCTTCCCTCCCCTCCTCCTTACTTCCATTTTCCTCTCCCCCCCACAAAAAAGGGTTGGAGAGGAGACTGAATTTTCCTCTCAAGATGATTTAATTCAGTCTTCAAATTAGAGGGATGCTTATCCTGCTTAGTGGGAAAAGCCTCAGCACAGCAGCAACCACATGAATTCCAGGTACCTCTGTAACGAACAGATGGAAAACAATTAACAGCAAGCTGAAGACTTTGCTACCTAGAGCGAAGGATGGTTTCAATGCCGTGTATTAGAAGTCCAAGCACCTACACCAAACAGTTGAAGAAATAATTTGTTCTAGTTCGTCCCACTATCCGATTTTGTAGGTTTTCAGTAGACAGATTTTCCCAAAGCTTTCTCAAAGTTACACAGATCCCACAAGAGCCAAGACTCACTGCTGAACCTAATTTAGTTTAAAATTAGGAGAACCAAGCTGCTGGGTAGTATCTCACCAAAAGGGAAAAATTGGCTCTGTATTAAATAGATGAAAAATAACCATTTTTTTGGAGAAATTTAACAGCTGCAGAGAGGATTCTGCTTACATTTCTTAAAGACTAAAGTGACAAATGACAAGATGAAAACAGACACCAAATAACTAGTGATATATGCGTTTTATTAAATATTATTTTACATTTTCATATAGACAAAATCATAACCAGTGAAAAACAAAGCCTGCAGAGCAAAAGACCTGTTATAAGCACTTTGCAGTGCAAAATTACACGCTCTCAGTGATTCACAGCATGATTTGCCTGGGAAATACACCAGGGTGACTGGACCTGAGGCTGTCATGCACTTCTGCTTCAGCGGAACATGAATACCTGCCACAGACCCTCTGCAGAAACCACCAGTTTGATAAGAGGCTGCGTGAAACCCCCGCCCCTCCCCTGCACTGCATTGTTTGACCCGCCCGAGGCCAAGCCACGAGTGGAGGAGGAAGAGGAGCCGGGTCCTTACCTTCAGTTCATGGCACAGCTAGGGCAGCGTGGCACTCCCTCAACTTCTCTGCACACACAACCACGTCCTGCTCCCTTCAGACTGAACAAACGTGTGCGCGTGTGGACTTGTACGTGGAGAATTCACTGCCACAAGCTCACTGCTTCCCACCTGTAGTAGAGCAACTGAAGCATTTCCCTGCTCGCACGCAGCCAAACACACCACAGAACAGCGATTGCTTCAACTTCCACGGCACAGGAAAAGATCAAATTTTACTTGAATTCATGACATTGCGTTTCCCTAAAGCCCTGTTCCTCAGGTAGCAGCAACAGTAAAACAGTGCCAGCAGTCTATTATTAAACTTGCTCAAAACCTGGTGTGAATTATCAGCCTTGTGTTTCCTCCAAACAGTGAATTAACAGAAGTGATTAACACCTGTCAAAGCGTTCTTACATTCTCCCACAGCAAAGACACATGTGCAGTGGAATGTCTTCCTATCGTAGGCTTGCTCTATGTAAACGTCAAGTACCACAGGTTTGTTTGGATATTGGAAAAAAGCTGGATCAAAAAAAAAAAAACTACAGAGAGCTCACGGGGATCTCATGAATGTTCATAAATACCCCGGGGGATATGCGGTGAGGTCAGGCTCTTGTCAGTGCTGCCCAGGGCCAGAACAAGGGGCCCCGAGCAAAAACTGGAGCCCTGGAGGCTCCCCCTGGGCCCCAGAAGCAGTTCTGTGCCTGCGGGGCCACAGCCCTGGCACAGGCTGTGCTGAGAGGTGCTGGGGGCTCTCCTGGAGAGCTCCAGCAGCCACCTGGATGTGGGCTGGGCACCAGCTGGGGGTGGCCCTGCTGGGGGGCGTTGGGCCAGAGGCACCCGGAGGTGCAATAGCTAGAGCTTTTAGACTCCAGCACCGAGGATACCGTGTTTCTTAAAGAAAATAGAAAAAAAAGGAAGTGGGGACATATATCCCTATTTAGTAGATTACACTGGAATTTTCAAGGCAGAGAGAAACAGGGTTATGATACTGATGCAAGAACTTCCTGCTGAGAAACCAGCGTGCTCTTAATCCCTCAACCTATATCAATGTCTTCCCACGTAGCAAGGATGGGGTTGCTGGTATGGACACCACAGTTTAACTTCCCCAAACCGGGCCTGACCACTTGCAGATGTGTATTTGCATCCCCACAGGACTGTTTCTTGACTGTAGACACTTCAAAGACATTCTGTGCTGGATCAAACATGCGTTTAAGTTGGTTTAAATTTGTGCTTGCCTTTGTTTCTGAACAGGCGCAGAGTACCATATGAATCCTGATTCCTGTCAGCTGCAGTGTAAGCAGTCAGAACACCGCGTCTGGGGCTGCTCCTGGACAGCCAGATTGGATCACAGACGTCTAGGCACAAAGGAGCAAGCAGAGCCTGGTAGCTGCTTCTCATTTAAGTCAAGCGCACGGTTCTGTTTCCCTATTAAACAACGTTTCTTCCCTTCAGATAAGCAAGAGAAACAACAACTACTGGAAATAGGTGATTTTAAAAATTTAAACCCAAACAAGAATCGTTTTGTTTACACAACTCTCTCTCATAGTCACATCAGAGTTATTTTCACTTTGGCAGAATAAACTACACTCAACAACTGTGCTCAGAGTAGCAACTGGTACCTACACGTGAAGAAAGATGAAGAACTTAAAGGGCCCCCACATTACCCAGGGAATAAAACCCTTTTCCCCAGAAAAATACAAAGCCCCTCAGGCAAGATTTAGGAATGCACCGTCTTCAGCTTATGAAACAGAATTCCAGGCGTGACCTGATCCTTGCGTGTGGGTCCTGACGCAGGGAAGAAGAGCTCCAGCAGCATATGACTTTGGAGTCTTGCTGAGAAGTGCTGGACGCAGTCGCTGGAAGTTACATTCAAACCTGTAACAAAATACAACTCCTAAATGCAGACATACGAAACGGCTTCCCAGGAGAAACGGGTGGACTCACCCATGCTGAGTCTCTGTAACAAATAGGACAGTCACTCCAAAGCAAGTCGTTTTCAACGAGTATTATGAGTGTGCAAACAAAAAGCTAACAGATCAGTGAGACTTTGGGGATGCGGGAAGGCGAATTTGGGAGGAAATCATAAAATATGAAGAACGGCCTTTCAGATGAGCATTCACAGAGTACAACATTTCAAGAATGTGCAACGCTGCTGGCAACTATGCATTTTTTTCCCTTCAGTTTCTCTGTAAAGTGAAGAAAACATGCACCTAGAATATCTCAGTCTGACAGTCCTTGAAATCTACTGTCAAGGGAAAAACCTGCCGTTGCCAATACACGAGCCTTCTCTGAAGCAAGCACACGTTCCAAGCTTGTAACGCTCCACGTGCATACACGCAGACACAGCACTCTTTAGTGTTTTCCAATTTAGTGTCTTCCCATTTTGCACACAGGCAGGGCTAATACTCCTTGCATGCTATGCGTTATTAACATGGGGAACAAGTTTCAGCAGGAGGACCTTTGAACTTTTGCCTTCACAGCAATGCCAATTAACAATACGACTTCTTGTGTTCCCACCTGACACGGGACCAAGCCCTCCAACTCCAATACCCTCCAATTCCCCCTCCCTGATAATCTGAGGATGGCATAAGAGCACTGCGGAAGACATATTTAAATATTCCTTAGTACAGAAAAGTACCCCTCTCATTCCTGTAAAGATTAGTTTGAACCCTGAGTCACATGCTTTAGTAGCTCTTCTAAATGTTGTTTTTTTTGGCTTTTGTTATAAATGCACTAGATGGTTTTGGTATTCGTACAAATATCTGCTTGCATCGAATCCTGCCGAACGATTTCCTCTGGCAGCTAGTTCCACTTTAATTACATCGCTTGAAAAAGTATTTCCACCTACCATTTTTCAAAACTCCCACTTTCTAAGTATCACTGATGTCCTTTTGGGCTCGTGCGATGAGACATCACAAAGTTATCTTGCCGTACTAGTTCCTCTTAATGGACTGACAAACAGTTTAATTAAGTTTTAACATGTCCAAGCTAACCTTTTTCGCAGCTGATCATACAAAAGAAATTCAAGTACAATGCTTAATGATTGTGTTTAGAGATACCTGAATGCTCTAAAGGAATAAGGCTTGTTCTGGGTAAGTACTACACTGTTCCCGCTGCTTTTTTTATGACCTTTTTTCTTCAGAAACTAAGGTAAAATTATTTTTATAGTGTCTTCTGCTAAAGAACGAGTCCTGTGATAAAATTTTAAAACAAATTTTGGCTTCACAGCAGCAGATGCGGTTGAGTTTAACAAGCCAATAAATAATATAAGCGACTAGAGAGCTGGGACTTTTATAATATGATGAGGGTTTAAAAGCTAAAATGGGAGTCAACAGGTATTAGAAAAAGAAAGCGCACGGTACCTGCGGGTCTCTGCCTGCTGCTCTGCGAGAGCGCCACAAAAGCTGCTTTTGTGGCAGCGTGCTGCTTCCACACCAGCTCCAGAAGCCGTCCTAAGGTCATCAAGCACGTTACTGAGAACCGAAGACTTCTGTTTACGAGGCTGGGCGGCTAACAGCCACCTCCGACAGCAAGAAAACTCGGACAGACGAGTTGAGAAGGTCGCAAATGGCCAACCCAGCCCCGCCACCTCCCCGCTCCCCACAGGGGCCCCCCAACACCTTACAGAGGCTGCCGAGAAGTTGAAAACAGCGAAAAAAGCGTAAATCAAGCTCCACGTTTGGCTCGGGAGGTGCCTGAGAGCAGCACCTCAGCCCTGGCAGGCGGCAGCGCACAGCACGGCCGGGCCTGAGGGGAGGGCAGGGGACGGCAGGGCCCCCCCCCGGGCCGCTCTCCCGCTGCGGGGCAGGCTCGGGGGGGGAGCGAGGCGGCCACCTCCGCACCCCGGAGACCGAGGGGGGGTGGGAAACCGAACCGAGCCCAGCCGGGCCGAGCCGGGGCCGCTCCCCTCAGCCCCGCGCCTCAGGGAGCGGCGGTGGCGGCGGGCGGGGCCGCTCCCCTCAGAGCTCCCTCAGAGCCCCCTCAGAGCCCCCCCGCTCCCCTCACAGCCCCCCCCCGCCTCACCTCAAGGCCCTGCCCGGCCCAGAGCCGCTCCTTGAGGCACCCCCGGTCCTCAGCAGCGGGAGCAGGCACCGAGCCGAGCCCATCCCCGTCCCCGTCCCCACCGCCCGCTCCCCTCCTTCCCGGCCTGCCCGGCGCTGCCGGCCCCCGGCGGCCCCCTCCTCCTCCTCCTCCTCCTCCTCCTCCTCCTCCCCCCGGCCGTGGCTGCGCGTGCGCGGCGGCCCCGCTGCCATCCGGGTCCCTCGGTGCGGTGCAGCAGGTCGGTAGGCGGGAAATGGCGACTGGCTGCTGAGCGCCCGCGGAGCGCCGAGCCCCGGCGGCGGCTGTGGCTGTGGCTGTGGCGGTGGCGGCGGCAGCGGCTGTGGCGGTGTAAACACAGCGGCACCCGCACGGCCCGGCCCGGCTCCGCGACGCCGCGGCCTCGGCCCGGCACGGCCACCTCCGGCCGCCGGGGGCCCGGCCAGCGGGGGCCCGCCTCCCCGGCACCCCGCGCCCTCAGGTAAGCGAGGCGGCGGCTGCGGGCAGCGCGGTGGTCCCGCGGGGGGGACACGGAGAATTTGGGGAAGGGGGGCAGGAAAAAGGAGAAGGAGGAGAAGGGGCGGCGGCGGTGCGGACACCGAGGGGGGGGGGGGGGTGGAGCGGCCACCGGGGGGGAGCCCCCCGCGCCCCTCACGCCCCTCACGGCCCCGTTCCGAGCTCCCCCCGCGCCCCCTCGGCTCCGCTCCCGTCGCTGCCCGGCGGCCCCGGGGCTCCGCCGGCCCCCGGAGGGGGTGGGTGGCGGTGAGGGGGCGGCTGTCAGCCCCGCGCCGCGCCCCCCGCCCGTTCCAGGCCTCGGCCTGCGGGGTGCCCGCCCCGGCGGGTGCCGTCCCGGGGCTGCCCCCGGCGCCGCCGCGGTCGTGGCGCTCGCTCCCGGCCCGTTGTTTGCTGCCGGCCTCGCTCCCGGCCCTCCCGAGCGCTCGGAGGAGCGGCCCCGGGGCGGGGGGGAGCCGCCCCCGGCCGGGCTGTGGCGCTGAGGGGCCGCCGGTGCCGCCCGGTGGGCTCGGCGTGAGGCCGCCGCGCCGCTGCCTCGGGCGAGTCGCAGGCTCTGCTGCCGCTCGTCCCTGGGTGAAACGGGGCTAATAACACCTCGGAGAGTTGTTGCGAGAAGTAGTTAATGTTTGTAGAGGGCTTAAAAGACCTAAGTGTTATTAATTAAGCCCCATGACACATTAAGGTAAGAGTTAGTGAATCAGGTTTACACGCGGATGAACCGAGGCAGGAAGAGATTACGATTGAGCTGGAGTAACGCGTTGGATCGGTGACAACAACAGAAAACAAGTTGTAACTACTTCGCGCTGTAGGCACAAGTGAACAGTTCTGTGTAACAGAAACGCTTCCAAGATGATTTCCCCTCCCTCTGTACCCCCCCACCCCCCCCAAACCGGAGCCGTTCTGCCTCAGTTTCTCCTGTGTGACTTCCAGTGGAGTGGAGAGCTCCAAGGACACTTGCGGCTTGCCCACTTAAAAGTGTTTCAGCAGTTTTCATAACAAGATATATGTTCTAGGATGCAAGCCAAATCCAGGCTTGAATTCCATAAAACATTCTCCACTTTTCCCCTGAAAACATTGTGTGGAACTTAGTTAAGACTTGATCCTGTTCCAGTCAGCGGAGTATGCACTGAAGCTGACATTCCTGTTTCATCTGAGAAAGTTCCTTCGTTAAAGAAGAAATTCTGCTGTCATTCTGTCCCGCAGATTTAACGGCAGAGTTAGATCATTTTCTTCTAGCGATGTAAACATTCCACATATGCTGGAGCTGCACATGCATTTTCATAATTTAAAGGTAATTTTCCATCTCCAGACTTCTACCGCGAGTGTTGGTAGCTTCCTTCCCCGGCGTTGATTCCCCGGCAGACTGACGTGACACTGCTGCAGGCTGAGTAGCATCGAGTGATTAAAACTCCTACCCAATCCAAAAGGAAAGTTAGCCTCCATCTTACGGAGTTTTTCCATTCTCTATTGGCATTTGTTGTCTTTGATCACTTGCAATGCTGGTGAGGTTGACACCAACAAAAATACTGTTTCCAGAAGCCTAACAATCACTTTTTCCTCTTCTGACAGTTTTCTGTGCAAATATCTCATTCCCGTGGAAGAAACTTTTTCATAGGTGTAAGTGGAGTAATAGCTTGGAGTTCCTGCACATTTTTGTTAGGAGCTAATACTGGAAGTCAAACTATTTTGGCAAGAGCTCTCAAGAGAAGGCAAAACAGCATGCATCGAGTAGGATTGGAATTTGGCAGAAATCTAAAATTAATGTGCGTTTCTAGACATCTGTATTCTCTGACAGAAGCTCGAGACTTCTTGTCCTTTAGAAGGGGTAACTGGAAGTTCCAGAACGTCTTCAGGATGGATTCAAATTCGCAACTGAAGAGTTGGACTCAGCGTAGCTGTTTAACTCTGAAGCTGCCTTTTCCAATACCTGGGGTCACGGCTCTTCCCTACTCAAAGCCTGTACAAGCTCTTAGCCATCCGTGAGTTTTCAGCCTGGTCTCCCTAGGGGAGCCAATTCCTAGGGACCTCAGCTTTTGGACCTTGCTAGCATCAGCTCAGGAGTACCCCAGCCACAGGCTGCCCCCCAAATTCTCCCCCTGACTCCATCCTTATTCTCCCCTTTCTCAGGAGCATTCCTCTCAGCAATCCTCCTTTCCCTTCTGATTCATTGCTCTGATCAGCTCAGATGTGATGCTTCTTACTCTTATTAGCCCAGGAAGTAAAGGACCAAGTCTGAACAAAATTCTTTCCTTTTGCTGGCAGCTGGCATTCACACTCCAGCGTTGGCACCAATCTCTTGTAAAGTTTTAGCGGAAGATTGTTTCCATCTATTGTACGTGAAGAGCTCATCTGATGTTTATCCATCCCAGTTAGGTCTTCAGAAAAAGCAAACGTGCACCATAAGCGCAGAGCTGATTAATCAAATTCATAATGACTTACAGTTTTTAGGGGGCAGAGTGTTTGAATCATGCTGCTGTGATCCTGCAGAGGAGCAGTAAGCTCTTTACAAGCTGGTTGAGAAGGAGTAGCCGTGTAATTCACGTAGGTTTTGACAGTGTCAGCCCTACGGAGTGCTTTAACCACAGGTTAAGTTGCTCAAGTGCGGTGTCAGTTGCAGTGCAGTGCATCGCCTCTGACTGCTCGGAGGAGAACTTCGCACACAGCTCCTTGTCAGTGCGCCAGCCTAGCGTGCTGTTTACATGGTGAGTTGCCTGGATAGCGATTATTTATTATTTTAGAAAAATATTTTACATTCATAGATGAAGACACATGCAATAACACTTGAAGAATTAACTATGAAATCATCCACATCTAAAGCAATTAGAGGCTGGGTAGTAGTTTCCCAGTTGGCAGCCTTAACTTTTTCTAAATACATTACTTCCTAATCAGATCAGTTCCAATAATTACTTTGATTAAAGTCCTCTTAGCTATGGAAAATAAGATTTTTTTTTTCATCTTACCTCATGATCCAGGGAAACGCTTGTCAGGACAGACTGGTGTAGGAAAACGCTGAGTTGTGTATCAGGAAAGCTGAAGTCTATTTGCACCTCTGCTGGGTGCGTGCTCCGACACGTCCTTTGTTGCCTCGGTTTCCCTACCTGATGCTTTGGTATTTAGGGTGCTGGGACCTGCGGACAGCCCGCTGGGAAGCAGGTATGTGGCTGCTGGTGGGCAGCATTAACGCGGCAGCCACATCGATCTCTGCTGTAGGGTGACAAAAAGACACAGCTCCCCCCGGGGAAAGCTTTATGAGAGTTGAGCCCCTTCCGCCGGGTTTGTATGCATCGAGCTGGCAGAACCCTAAAGGCAGCACGGGGAAGCCCCCTGTGTGTTATGTCAGGTCTAAGGAGGGTCCTCTGTCCGCAGTGGTGTGATGCTGAAGGTGCTTGTAAGAGGCGACAGGAACTGAAGTTGCCCCTAGTAGTCCAGACACCCTTCTGAATCCAGCGTTTCTGTTTGTTGGGTGAGGAACTGAGTTAGGCATAAAACACTTCGTAGTTTTTAATATAAAAATACTGCATCACTGTAACTTCAAGGTAAGCAGTACGGTGAAAATAGCTTTAAATAGAAGGAGCTGCTAACTCCAGAGCACCTGGAAAGCAAGCTCTGTATACTTGCTTAAAGTAGCACCGTGCTGAAGTATATTATATATCCTGCTATTTGTTGCCAGCATACAGAGTGTGAGGAGCGGCAAAAAAAATACACAACTGAAGCATCTGGGTTGGGATTTACCTGTATGTGCAAACACGCGCAGTGGCAGCACAGCAAGCACGTCGTTATCGGCAGAGTAAGGCTGAGAGTGAGACTCTAGGGCACGTGAGCTTTCTGGAAGCCTCACGTGAGAGAAAAGGGACCTGCCCTTATTTAGGGTTCGTTTAAGAAGTGATTTAAGTGAGCGAATTAACGGGAACTCGCATCAAATCGGAGCGGCTCTCAGCAGTTCAGCTCTAGCTGTACTGATTCAGCCTAAATCACACCTCGGTTTACTTTAGGCCATTCTAAATTATGATTGCTTTGATTCATCCTGTATTTTAGGAGGTGCTAATTAGAGGCAGGTAGGTAATTCAATCTCCGGATTAGGCTATACCACAAGGACTTCCCTGGCGCGGCGATAGCAGCCTCGTTAGCGGTGAAACCCCTGCACAAAGGGGTTCCCTGTGCCAGCACGAGCCGCGCTGCGCTCGCTGTGCTTTAGCTGGATTTGATGACACCAGATGAGTATTTCCCCCTGCTCTCACGTTTCCGACAGCCTCGCCACCCCTGCAGACCCTCGGGTTTGGCACCACCAGCGCAGATTTCCTTGGCTCCAGGGGTGCGTGGTGCCTCCTGCCCGGCGGGCGGCCGCAGTGCTGCCCCGTGGGATCCTGCCTCGTCCACCACCGCAGCCTCAAAGCTTCCCCTTCTGTAGCGTACCTCTCAGGGCGCGTGTTTTGAAGTACTTGCTATTTCAGGAAGGAGTGGGCTGCCTTGAGGCAGCAGAGCTGCGTTCTGTGTTTGCCTTTGCCCTCTCTGCGTTTCCCAAGCCCTTCTCGCACAGGGCAACCCAGCGTCTGTCCCCGCTTGCCAGGACCCTCTCGTTTCCCAGGGGAGCTCGTCCAGGTACGGCTTTGTGTGTGCTGGATTTAGATACGGGATCTTTGATTGAGTTACCCAGCCCAGTTTGTTTGACACCTTCTTAAACCCTTGTCAAGAGCAAGCCGTTGTAATTACATCAAGTTAAGGACAGTTGGAAGATCTTGTTCATTGTGCTTTTAAGGCAGAATCTATTAATATGAAAGAAGAAAACAAGCAAGTTAGTGGAAACGCAAAACTTTTAATTTTTATGTTCTTAAAAATACAGATTTCGGAGACTCAAATGTAGCTGAAGTGGTATTGTTAAACAGCTTAATCACTGTCTTTGGAGCTTCTTTTGTGATGCCCAGAGGCCAGACAGCTTGGGAGTGCTCTTTAGAAAAGGTCTTGGAGAGCTCAGCTGGAGCAGCGAGCTGTGTAGGTATGGCTCAGGTGAAGAGGTGCCATGCTTAATTGGTGTGCTTAATTATCCCGTTGGATTTATCTGAAGATAATTTTCTAGTGATAGTAGATTGGTTTATTATATATCTGGAAAATGTTTTATAATGTTCGCTCTCTAAGATTAATAGTTAATATAAAAACGTCCTGAGGCAATTAGCATCGTAGGGTTCCAACCCATAAAGTAGTTCAAGAGCAGAAGATAAACATTTGTCATCAGTGATCCGTGCTTTCAAAGTTAAAAAGTTATTTCACGAAGACTGCCCTCTGCTCTTTCTCCTCTCTATGTATTTTCTGTTCCCCTTTTTCTGCATTTTGGGTGCTGTGAGGTCAGAGAGGTGTGAGCAGCTTTCCGCATGCCCTTCAACTTGTTGCTGGCAGCTCGAAAAGCTCTGGGCCCGTGTTTGCCGACAGATGTGTCTTGTCAGAATTTCTGGGGTACAGGGCTCTTTCTTTACTTTTAAAATAGAGAGACCATGCTGATAAACCCACTGCCGTTGTTGCAGCTCACTCGGCGTTGCCAGTCTTCGTTTGTGCAGTCAGACAGCGTGGAGCAGCAGGAGCAGCCCCACAGCGTGAATTTATTGATGCTGAGCACTTGGTGTGCAGGTGTCCGTGGAAGAAGGGACAAATCTGGAGCAAAAAGTACATAAAGGGATGAGGGTGAGAGCCTTCAGTGAGCCATCACGGGATAGAAGCAAATGGAATAAGATCTGGATGAAGTTTTCTGAGGGGCTGGCAGATCCCTTCTCACCTGCCTGAGTCCTTAGCCCAGCTCCGTGCCTTTCCCCGTGCCTACACTGATGCTGTTCAGCTGCTGCTGCGCAGAGGCTGCTGAGTTAACTCAGCTCATGACAGGTGGTTGTTTAAACTCATTGGCTGGCCCTGCTTATCCTCTGTGTTCAGAGGGAGTTTAAGAAGCTAAATTCTGTTTTATAAAACATATGAGTGGTAAGGATGAGGGGAAGACTATATATTTTTTTCTCCTTAGAAGCCCAGTTTTTAAAATACTACTCTATGAGAGTATTTGGTCCACTGTAGTGTTCAGGGACAAAAGATGCTGACCGTTAGCATAAGTAGTGTGTCTGCTTTAGAGATATATATATATATGTTATTTTGGAGTTTTGGTGCCGTATTGTAAGTGCAACAAATGAGGATCCTTCTTGAAAAGGGTAATCACAAGCACGAGCTAAAATAATCCATCTGGTGGGGTGGTGTTACTTGAGCAGCAGGATGTTTTCCCATAGCCACGCATCCCTTGGAGCCTTGCAGCTCCCGTAGCACTTCCAGACCCTGCACCCACAGCACTCCCTTTGTGGGGGGGGTTGTGGTGTCCCTGCTGACCCCTGTGGTCAGAGGCAGCTGGGGGAGCAGGCGAGGCTGTGTCAGTGCAGCCAGGATGGACGGGGCTGGGGCTGGGCTGCGGCTCGCTTTCGCTCACTGCCAGAAGGCTCTGGTCAGTCTTACCTACAGAGCTTCGGGTTTTCAGACCTGTAGGAGCTTGGTCTGCCTGAAATTTCTCCCCCTCTGTCAAATCAGGTGGAGGGAGGTGAGCGGGTTACCAGGGGAGGACTGACGGGCGCACAGTTGGATAAGCCTCATTTTCCCTGGAAACCAGGCTGTAAAAAAATCTACAAGCACATTAGAAAAAGCTTCCCGGTGTTTGTGCTACAGACTGCAGCCCTTCAGAGAGTACAACAGGCACACAGAAACCCTGACATAAACCACTGGGGCTTTAAAAATCTGCAACCGAATGGTCTGTGTTCCTATAACTGGCCATAAAATAAAAGGACAATTTTAAACCCAAAACCTGGGGTACGCCAGTGAGTGGGTTGGGCCCTTTGGTCTTGTGAGCAAACGGAGTGACACCGCTCACATCTCCCAGCTCAGCTCCCTTCCCCAAAACTGGGTGACCTCCCTGCAGGATTAGCAGACTTAGCTGCCTCTGTCCATTCACGTTTCCTAGTGTAGCGCATGAATCCGTGCCCTGCGTTAAAGGCGTGCAGCTTCCCTTTTCTCTGAGTCTCAAGCTGCCAGGCATCCTAAAATGTTAGCCGATTTTGCACGTTTATTCCTCAAAAAGGCAAGGCGGTGCTGTACAGAATCACAGCAGCAGCCTTCGTTCTGCAGCTCCTGCCTCTTGTTTGCAGACATAAACTTTGCAAAGTGAGGCGCGAGGCAAACAGGATCTTCTCTCCACGGAGCAGTTCTGTTTGTTTGCAGAGCCCTACCTGCTCCTTCGCAGCCATCAAGTTATTATTTCATTACGTCTCACGCATCTTAAAGCGGCAGAGATGTGTTAGACCAAAAGGGAGGTAATTAGATTGTGAAATAAATAAGTGAAATTCGGGGTAGAACCGAGGAAGAATGGAAATGTTACCGTGTGCTGGAAGATCAATCTTTGCTTACAAAACTTCTGTTGTGCTAAATTGTGGTTATTTTGCTCTGCATTATCGGCATGTTGTTCAGAAACCTCATTTAACTTTCCACTGAATGGCCAGTGATTTTTCTCCTGTGGATTTTTCACCCAGAACAAAATAGGAAAAAAAAAAAAAAAAAAAAAAACATTTAAATGAAAGAAAATAAAATGTAAAATAGCCTTACTGACATGGGGTCAGACAGGTCCTGAAGCTGATCTCAAGAAGGTTTGTGGAAGTGAACGAGATTCAAGCTTATAATGTTGGATGTTTGTAAAGTTACACATAGTGTCACTCGAGAGTTAGTAAAGCTCTTATTTTCCTGTTAATTTTAATTTAGGTACATATATAAATGAGCAAATGAATCTCACTGATGGAAATGTGTAAGAATAAAGTTTTCTGTTTAGAAATAGGGCAGTGGGCTGTGAAAAATCAGATTAAAATCAGCATGTTTATGTTATTGAAAATGTTTAGTTTCAGATCTGTATGGGCAGCAACTGGTTAAAAAAACCTCAGTTGTGGTGGCATTTTCCCCATTTGTAACAATGTTGGTGTTTATTTTTTTTAATTTATTTTTTCATCAGGAAAGCCAAGTGCAAAAAGAGCATAATAGCAGCTCCTGCAAGGTAGAGAGCAGGCTTTAAACTATTTGGAAAGGTTTTGAATTTATAGTGCACCAAGGAAGATGTTTTCCAGGGAAATAAGAATCATATTATCATTTAAAGAGTTTTTATCCTACAACACAAAGAGCCTAAAACAGTCTGCTGTTTTTAAGGCCAAAGGAGCAGCCAAAAACTTTATCTAGCCTTTTAAAAGATAGCAACCTGACAAAAGCCCTGTGGAATACGTGATTGCGGTGCTGATCCCACGGAAAGATTAAGGGGAAGCAGAGCAACTTCAGGCTTTCAGGTGCAGTTAAACAAAATTCATCTCTGCAGACCTTGCAAAAACTATCAGCTTCTCCTAACAAATGCGGGAGCTACTCCGTGGCTGCCACAGTCCGACACACACTTGCTTAGGCTTATGAATCTTCTGGAGTTGGTGTTTGCTCATTTGTTGTTTTTTCCTTTTTTATTTTTAATTAAGAAAGCCAACTAATATGAATAAGATGAATGATTAAAAAAAAAAAAAAAGACAACCCATGGAGATTTTTTTTGTGGTCAGAGCTTATCACAACATCCTGGCAGGTCTGCTCAGGAAGTGTTCAGCAACCTGTCCGTACCAGGGGCTGGAACAAGAGGGAGACACTTCCAAAAATAGTCTCCGTGTGAGCCTGGCAGCGTGGATTAAATGTCTGGGGAGCCTGATTTGTCCCAAGACAGCTGGTCCCTTCCCGAACCTCAGCGGGAACAGTGCTGGTTCTGGTGGGATCTGTTTGCCACTTGTTTAACACTCGAGTACCACAGACTTTTATTTCCAAACACCTCAGCTGTTGGTGAGCTCCACGGTACCTAAAGGCGCCTGATGTAAAGTTCTTGTCTTGGCAGCAGCAGGGATCTCAAGTAATTCCTTTCTGCTGCCACAGGTCTCGGGCTCTGTTCTGAGATCAGCTGTTCTGTGATTAACCCAGCTCTCCATTTTTCCTTGTTGGTTAGGAGCCTGACCCCAGCTGAAAAGACTGAATTAATTCCAAGTGTGTACCCTCAGTCATAAAGAGAAAAATATCTTGGCCAGGAGGGAATAAACTCTCAGTTCCAAATGCAGATAGGATAATCAAAACAAAGCCTCGCGAGCAAAGCAGTGACAAAACAATGGTGCCTGGAAGTACGATTGCTAATGCAGAAAAATAAAGGAACAGCAAATTTATTTTCTGTTAGGGCCAATTACAAAAAGCCTTCCTCATCTTGTCTGGCAACATCTTTATAAGAAAATGGTTCTTCTTTGCTCCTACCTGCACTGTCCTAGCCCCATCCAGTCGCCTTCAGCCACGGCTCCCTTGTTGGTGGCCGCCTCTCCAGGAGGCAGTGGTGGAAAAACGCTTGGAGGTTTGTGAGGAGCAACAACACAATCCAGGATGTTGTAAAATACGAAGTACATCAGCTGGAACATGACGAAATCGCTGTGATTTCCTAGGGAAGGAGGGTAAGCTGGTTAAAGAAAGGCCAGGAGTTATTGAGGAGGGGAAAATCTCCACACCTTTGAGCTAACAAAGGGCATTTCCCTGAGGTTTGTAAAGCGCTCTGGGGCCTGTCTGGGTGAAGGCCTCTGTAAGTCGTTCTGCTCGACTTTGCTGCGAGTCCAGACAGGTGTGCATGGCACGCAGGTTGTCATTTGTCCCGTGTCTCGCTCACGGGCTGCGTGCCTCCTCTGCCTCCCTGCTTCCCTGCCCTGGTGGCTCAGGCGTCGTCGCGGGGTATTGTAGGATCTTGCATTTCTGGAGGGCATCACTAGGCCCACGTGAAGGGAGCTCGGGCAGCTCAGTGAGCACACCTCCATGGGATCGTTCTTCCTTCTGGAAACCTGGGCCACATCACAGTGAAGAAGTGTGCTGATGAAACACAACTGGCGTTGTGTGTTTAAAAGGAAAATGGAGAAAGCGGTTGTTCTTGGTTCCTTGCTGTGGACCTGCCTGCTGTGACCCAGCCTGTGTGTCCAGAAGCACATGAATGAAATGAAGATGTTTGCTCAGCAGAGAGGTCTGTAACCAGGCATCAGGCATCGCAGAAAGCTGTTAAATTTGGTGGCGGGTCGCAGCTTTGTGTGTGTCTGTACCTGCAACATGGGCAGCATGGACCGGATTCTTGCTTAAAACCTAAAAGTGTGAAGAGGTGGTGCTGCCTTCTCGGCTTTGGGTGAAATCTTTCAAGGCATGTGTGGAGGTAATGCAGGACGAGTGCTGTGCTTGTTGCAATCAAACACATTCCCCAACATTTTTGGTGTGCTTCATTTTGCTGCGTGAATTTCTCATGCTTTGTGGTCATCATCTCCATGATGGCAAAAACGAGTGTATGGGCAGTTAGTGGAGAGAAGAGAACTTCTTTTTGGCTTCCTTTTGTCTCTTGGATTGTGGCTGTGCTCGGTTCTGCCAACACGCGCTGCGTCCACACCAGGAGCTGATACAATCTGTAGCAGCAGACGCTCTGTTGTGTAAAATTTGTTTCGGATCCCGGTGGCAGGAGCTTCGCCCCTGCCTCGTCCCTTGCTGCTGCTGGGGGCCAGCCGTCACCTCCCAGCGCTGCGGGAGCCCCGTGGGGTAGGGTAAGTGCAGGAACTAACAGAGAAGCCCCACACCTACCGTGTGCCTGTCACTCACCGAGCTGCGTTCCCAAAGTGTGCCTGGCTGCCCTGATCCTCCAGAGCCCTCCCGGAGCCAGGCTGGGAATACGCAGCTTTCGGTGGGGGCAGCTCAGCGGGCTCACTGAGTACCAAATTAAATGTAGGAATTGTTCAACGCTGCAATTCTGAATTTTCCCGTCAGGTGTATCTTCCTATTGCTGATCGCTATTGTTCTTTTACCATCTCAAACCTTTTCCTGTATCAAAAAACCTTAAACCCTGTAATTTCATGTGCCGTACCTAATTTTCTTTTGATAGTTTTGGGGAAAAATAGATAAAACCTTAGCACCGCTAAGGAATTTCTGCCCCGTAGTGTGCAGTGCCTGCGCGTGGAGCAGCTGCAGGGCACGGAGCGTGGGGCTGCAGCACCTCCAGCTGCTGCTCCCACATCTCCTTCGTTACCTCCCTGTCTCACAAGCTGTTAAAGAGAGTTCCATTTGGCCCCTCTTTGCCATGCATTTCTCTTTCGAAGAATGATTTTTAATTCCTCCCCCCTCCCCTTCTGTTTTGTTTTAGTAGATGGGGAAGGAATTCCAGCAGGAAGGGGTTTGGGGAGGGTTTAAACCAAGACATGTAATGCAGAAAAACATCTTGAGCTGTTAACTGTTCAGCATGCTTGCTGGGGATGGGCTTCCTTGGCTTCAGGTCCACGTTACGGTAACGCTTCGCTGCCAGCTGCTTGCGATGTGAAGGAGCTGCACTGTTGTACAGGGAGAATTTCAAGCTGCAGGCTCCTGAAAAGCAACGTGCTGGAAAGGGAACCGAAGGGCAGCAGTTAGCCAGGGCTGCTGAGCGCGATTCCCCTGGCAGTGAGCTCCTGGATCTCCTGGCTCCACGGCACAGAGGCCGGCGGTGGCACGAGGTGTTCGCGCCCGGCGTCACTCAGCCCGGCCCTGGCCGGCACGCTGGGGGGACAGGCAAATGTTGTACGTGGCTGAGGAAGGAAATTCAGGGACATGTTTGGGCTTGGTTTGTTTTGACTGAGAGAGCGTGCTGAGTGGCGCAGTTTGGCTTGTGCTCGGTT
The DNA here is from genome assembly GCF_964035555.1 of Netta rufina. Classification (NCBI taxonomy): domain Eukaryota; kingdom Metazoa; phylum Chordata; class Aves; order Anseriformes; family Anatidae; genus Netta; species Netta rufina. Next base: position 22,072,639 of record NC_140134.1, on the reverse strand, counting down.
CAGAAAAGAAACACAAAGATAATTAAAGTAAAAACTGCGCTGCCAAACGCATCGCGCGTTGGGAGAGCAAACTTCTGGCACTCGGGGATTGTAGGTGACTGTTGCTAAGTCCTTTAGAGATATTTATAACCTGAGGCTTGATACCCAGGATGTGAAGTGAGCCAAAGAACTCTCTGGCAATAGCGTACAGATGAGTTGAATGGTTTCTTGCTGGATAAATACATACCCAAATTAACAAATGTTAAATCGGTTCAGGTTTTGTCTGCCTGGTATTTGTTTCAGCTCTAGAAAAATCTGGCAACTTACAGAATAGCACAGTTTAAGCAGTATTTTCATCTCCAAGTTGGTGATTGACTAATGTCAGTCTTCCTTCAGTGCTTCACAATTATTTGTCTAATTCTTTTTAGACATTTGCTTTTAGTATAGCCTCGTGTAATTCCTACCCGTGAAGTGGCAGGCGTCTCAGATTTCTCACCAGAATATTTTAAGGCTGCTGTTGTACAGTCACATGGCAGGAAGTGTGCCAGTTCTTCAAAATGTGTAAGTAACGTTTTAATAAATGCAGTTTACATCTCTGAATGCGGTACATTTCATTACATTTCAGTGTTCATTTACTTAATTCCTAATCCACCTCTGTGGATGGTTATCCGTGGTCAATCAACCACTTGCCTTAGTTCTGTGTTACTCTCTTCTTACCATCCAGAGCTTTTTAAATTCTGTAAATGAGCCTTAGGAATCTCACTTCTCAATTGCAAGCAGTGTTTACACTGTGTGTAAGTGTCCGTAGTGTGTGTCAGCTTGTGTTACGTCCATGTGTGTAAAAACACACACGTGGATATTTCAGGGAGTCCTGGCTATTTGAAGTCTGGAAAGGGCGCATTGCACAGAGAGCTCGCTTCATAAACCAATTAAACTGGCGTAAAAATGAAGTCATATTTATTTATTTACTTATTTTCTCTTAGCTTGGTGAGCTGGCCTGGCCTCTGAGGAGGCAGACAGCTCTGGAAGTAGTGTGGGGAAGAAATGAGGAGGGAGCAGGGGCAAGCCCCTAGGTTCCCTCCTGTCATCCCACCATACCTGACTTCAAAGCACCTTTGCGAAGCTTGCCCTGATCCTTGCATATTCTTGCATCTTTCTTCCGACATCTTTCTGGTTTGCTTCCCCTTTGAGCCCTTTGCCACCACTTCTCAGCGTGAGCACGGTTCCCATTCCCAAGGGACTCTTCCCAGCAGGACAGACTGCACATAAAAACCCCAAGGAATGCAAAAAAGGGATGGTTAATCCTTCTCGGTGGCGTAGGGCTGTCTGTCTGGCGTGTAGGAGATGTGAAGGACCCGTTTGAAACCTCTCGGAGCTGGGGAGGTTTGGTGTTTGACCCCGCTGGCTGCGCTCCTTCCCTGCTCACTTCCCTGTCCTAGGGATGGCTGCCTGGGATCGGATCTCTCTCCTTGGACCATACAGATTGAAGAATTTCAGGGGGTTATAACTTAAGCAAATTAGAGGAAAGAGCAAAAAAATAAATAAATGCCTAAGCAGGTTGATAATGCAGCAAATGAAATTCCCTTCTCAACGCATGGAAGGACTCGGGCTCCTCGGGGAGCTCTGAGAACATTTCCAACACGGCAAAACGGCGTTGTTTGTCTCTAACTTCATTCCACCAAATTGCTAACTATTTAGCTTGAAATATTGATATATTTAAACTATTTGGTTTAAAAGTTTAATGGCCATTTTCTGTCTTGGGCTTTATTTCCTGCAGAGCTGTGAATTCCTTCTTCTCCCACGTACAAGAGCACTGAGAAACCTTAACTCAGGTGTTCTTTTTTCAGCCACCCGTGATAAAATGATTTCATTAACAGAATTTAGTCACTTAATCAACGAGAAGTTGACTAAAAATAATGTTTTCCTGAATATTTCCAAAGTAAAAATACATTTTATGTTTTAAGGTATCTTTGGATCATTCTGTCTACTGATGTTTGGTGATTTCTTCAATTTTATAATTAGGTCCTCTTGATTTGTGCGGAAGTGTGATAGGACCATACGTCTATTGAGCTGGACTCTTCCCACTGTAAATCATACACAAAAAGTTAATCTAGCAGGAATTTGTAAGAAAAAAAGGTCAAGATGCAGGTTTTGATAACACATTCATTTTACATCCTTGCATAAGAATGTTATTTTTAACTTTTTATTTTTCTAGTGGCACAGAGTAGGAACAGCAAACTGGGTTTAAATCCTTGGGGACGTTTTTCAGTTTTCCCCAACGTTACTGTTTTTCTGCATACAGTCGATTCTATCAAACTAAATGCGAGTTTTAGAGCAAATATTAATAGCGAAAGTATACTCGGATGGACTCTGAGTTTTAATGCTTCTGTTACTAGAGGGCTCAAAATTGTAAGTAATTTTCATAAATTTAGGCAAATGGTTTCTGTTTATTTTCCTTAAACCCCAAATACCAGTCCCCTTTTGCCATAGTTACTTCAGTCATTTAACTGTCTTGACCTTCCCCTGTCTGTAACAGCTGTTGTATTAAGTGGTGATGGAAAATGCTGGCCATGTATGCAAAATGAAATCCTGTGTTTGTCAGCAGTTACAGCAATTGTACCTAACTGAAGTATTTAACTCCTGACCATACCAATTCCATATTACTTTTGCTTAGTCCTCTCAAGAAGATGTTGGTAGCACTGTTATTCTTCGTTAGCTGGAACACCTTTCATTTAAGATTGAGCTGTACCTAACTGCTAACCAGACTGTTTCTGAACGATAATACCACAGTATTTGTGTCTGTGAATCGTGCTGCCATTGCCTTTTCCTAACAAGACAGCAGCTGTTGCTTCCTTACCCATATTTTTAAAGTTATCTCTATTCAGCTGTATGATACATGTTAAACGAATTTCAGAAAATCAGATTCTGATTCCTATTGTGAAAAGAATACCCTTTTCTTGAGAAATCAATCAATAAATAAATTGCCTTTTGTCATGTCTTCAGCTAGGACATGTGTATTGCTCTTACCTGTATTTCTGGGCGTTACGACTCAGATGGATTTCTTGCTACTTTTCTCTGCTCCTGATCCAGCACATGCAATAATTTTCAGCACATGAATAGTCCCATTCAAACCAACCCGAGTATGAGCTTCAGTCAACTGGAGAAGGCATTTGCCACAATCCAGAAAAGCAGTTATATTTATGCACAAATTTAACTCTACCAGCAGTCCAATTGAAGGCTGGAGATAGATGTGACACATTTGCTGAAATGGCCTTTTACTCTGCTCTAATAAATATTGCCTTTGCGTGAGTCTTCCTGTGCTCTAATCGTATTCCCAAATACAGTTGTATTGGAGATCAATCTTAGGTTCCTTTGTTGAACTGCTCTATCCTCACCCATATTTAATGCGTGGTCTCATTTATGATTTCTTCTTCTGTGAGCACTTGACATGAATTTAGATTTATGCTTCATCTCAAATTTAATGCAGAGCCTTAAAATGATGCATTGTAAGGAACACGGGGCTGGAAAGCGCTGCCTAGGTCATTGAGTCTAGTCATCAGATGCTGAAGACACCAGGCACCATAAAATCCTTTCCATCTTAAGAACAGTTAGATTTTTTGTTCCTGCTACTCGGGCTGGAGGGTTATGCAAAAACCTCATTGATCTAATGGTTAGATGTATTCGTGGCCAGATGATATTCATTTGTTCTTCTGCCAGTGTTATGCTTCAGCTTAAATAGCTCTTCCCTTTCATTTAAGTTTAGCCATGTATATGTGTGTGTGTGTGTGTGGATGTAAAAGCTGAGTGCATCAGAACACTGTCAGTGTTATATAATTTTTTCAGTTCCTGATCTGAAGCTTAATGCGTTTCTTCAATGACTAAGTATACTTGTTTTTTCCCTTTATAGCTTTACATGTGGTACACATGAAAATGAGGCTGAGAACGCGGAAGGCTTCTCAGCAGTCGAATCAAATCCACACGCAACGTGCTTTGAGGGCAAAGAGGAAACACTCGGAGGTGGAAGAGAGCTTACCTGTTGGCGGAGGAAAACCACAGAAAAATGAAACTGGCTTATTGTCTTCAATCAAAAAATTTATTAAAGGAAGCACACCGAAGGTACAGTGTCAGTGGGTTTCTTCTTTTGTTTTTTAATTGGGTCATATTCAACTAATTTTGATTTTAAAATGCTTCTATTAAGAGTAAATAAAAATATGTAAATGGAAAGCTGGGGCTAAACCGCTAAATCTCATCTGCCTTGATACAAACAGAAACCGAAATTTACTAATTTGCACATGTTAAAACATGTCGAATATAGGTTCTGAGAGAGAATTGCATGTATGGCTTTGATAGGCTGAATGCAACCTTGCAATTGCTTCCAAAATCTCATTTTTTTTTTTTTCTGCAAAGAGAAAGGCCAATCAAAAAAAAAAAAAAAAAAAAGTCTTCATTCAGTCCCAGCAATGCAAATATTGATATTACTTAGCTGTAAATTTTAAAGAATACCCAGGAAGTCATAGCACTGGTTATGAACTATATGGTTTAAAAAAAGTGATTTGAATGCAGAATAATTTTCTGTTTTCTGAACTAAGTGTTGAAAAGATAACTTTGTAACAAGATAAAGTTGAAATAATTTTAATTAAAGTAACAATGTAATCTTAAATTGTCAAAAATATAATGAAATTTTATCTTTAATATGTTGACTACTTATCATGAGAGTATTGAGGTACTGACAAAGAAATACAGTAAAAAGAAAATGTTTAAAACCACTTACATTTTCATTGAAGTAGGACAATTAAGCCATTTTACATTCAGCACCTATGTGGCACGACAGTGCAACATTTTGGCTGCAAAACCTCTGCAACAAAAAGCTGAAATCTAAGCAAAACATTTTACGTAGGAATTTCAAGATAAGAGAAATATATCTGTTTTTTTCTTTTTTTTTTTTTTCTCCCTAAGGTTTTGTTAACTTTCTCTCTTCCCCTCTTCTCTCTCCCAAATCTTTGAATTAAATTTCATTCTTTTTTTTCTTTTCTTGACAGTTTTTTTAAAATATAAAATGTCCACGTTTTTCTTCTGTTCCCTTTCATGTCCTCTCCTGTGTCTGTAGCAGGACTTGGAGTGGCTCCAGTGGCATTAGCATGGCATGATATTGATACTGCCGGGCTATCTTCCAAAGCGCTAATGACTTAACAAAGTAGTCTTGTGGCTGCCATGGAAACGTTATAACTCTGTGAGATAGTGTATGTGTACAACTTGCATAGTAGTTCATTTCTGGGTACGTTGAAATCTAAGTCACCACAGCGATTGTACGGATTTGTGGCAATAAATGTCTTCATAGCTAGTTTATTGTTACAATTTTGATGGTAGTCATAACTCATCTGATATTGTAAAGGTGGCTTATCGGAAATACTCCTTCAACAAACGGAACCTGAAAAACCATTATAGCTATTTAGGTAGAGAAACTAGAGCCTAACACGTGGCTGTAGGAATGTGGATGGTGATGGGTCTGATCTTGAGGTCTTTTCCAACTCAGAGCCCATGTGCAAGTCGGGGCTAGTTAGGGAATACAAAAGAGTATTTATTATTTACAAAATGACAAGTCTGATCTACCCGAAAAACTGATGTGTGTATGCATTCAGGAAGTACTACAGTATACTGCAATAAGATTTCCACTGTATAAATCAAGGAGAATTGCAACCTTGTGTGTAATTTCATCTTTAAATTCTATTAACGAACTGCTTGAACTCTGACCTTGTAGTTTGTGATATTGTCACACCACTTCTTGTCTACTGATTTATGTTCTTATTACATCCGTGCTTATTATTGCTTCGGGGCTTGTTTATTGTTGGCTGTTTGTTTTTTTTTTCCTTCCAGTCTGGTCTGTTGCACTCTTTTCCCCCTTTTTTGCCAAAGAATTTTTAGGAGTGGTAGAATTTTATTTTTTGTTTCAGGAAAATAAATTATTTCTGCAGTTTGGTTTGTGGCTTTTTACATGAATGCAGAACACCCAGAGGTACAAGGCTGGCCGTCCTGGAACCCAAAGTCCTTTTTTCTCAGGACCGCTGCCACAGGGGCAGAGCACTGAGAGCTTTCCCACACCATCACGATAGCTCCTGTTCTGGAGAGGGAAAGCGGTTTCTAGATTTACTGAATCTGTTGTGTCTCTGCTGATACTATGAGACAGATTTTGTGTTTTCATTGTGTTTTCTGTAATGTTCCTGCACTTGCTCTCCATAAAGCACGAGTCATTTTTGGATTTTATGCATAGCTTTTAGAAGTTAATTAATTTCTCTCTTTTTTTTCCCATGTTGAATTTGAACGAATGACCTGAAAGATAAGGTGCCTTGCTGTTCTTTTTATCAGTGAGCCATCTGTTTTCTCTCATATAGGATTTTATGGTATATACATTACCAGTAATTGCTCGTCGTAGTAATTGGATATTGTTCTCACCAAGGTTGTTGGTCAAGAAGAAACTGCCAGTAGGAAGCTTTGGGGATCAGTGGTGGTCACATTCTTTGTCTTCTGATATGGCCGTCCATGCATTTCCATGTTTGCCAGTATTTCTTTTAGGTACTGTACTCTTAGCATGGCCCTTAAATTACTTTTTCGAAAGGATCAATTTACCTTTTTTTGGAGCATGCAAACTTTTTTCTTTTTAAAGATGTGAAACTGCTGCTCCCAGAAAGGTAATATTGCAAGTCTAAAGCAGAAATTTTAATTTACTTTAATATGCTTAATATGTGGCCTTTTCTTTTTAAATATTTAATTCAATTTATTTTGCTTTGTCTCACGTTTTACATTTCAGTGTACTGTATATGGCTGTATTTTAGATTGCCATTTTATTAAGATGTAATAGGTGCTTTGGGGCAAAATGGGAAGAAACCGGTCTTAAATATCTGTGCTACACGTACACACACGCTCAGAAAAAATATGCAAAAACGATCAGTTCTTTCCCATTCATGTAACTGCCACAGAGGAGAAGAGTAATTTTCTTAAAGGTAAGAAGAATCACGGGGTTACAACCCTTGCATATAATACTTGTAACAGCTAAGGTTTGCCATGTGCTATCTGATATGAATTGAGTACTACCACAGTACATACTTCGAAACAATTTAGCAAGCCACTTTATGTAAGGATCATGGTGGGACATTTGATATTGGATATTATGATGCAGTTTACTTTCTGTATATTTTAACAAGCAGAGAAATGAAGTTTCTCATCATTCTAGTTGTCTTCTTTCTACATTTCCTTAATGCCACAGCATGTAATTACAAATTGACTATCTGTTAAAATAGTATTTAAAGATGGTTTTTCTACAACAAATTCCAAGCACAGCTTTCTTTCCCAGTACTTAGCTATTTACCTTGGGTTGTGTCAGTTTGGATGAGTTTAAAATTCCAGCTGGGCAGATCCATGTTGTATGTTCTGCATCTGGAAGTGGAACAATAAATGGACCTTTGGTGGAACTTTCCCTAACAGCTAACATTTTCTGGTGGCATTCAGCGGAGAAAAAAGGCACTACTCAGTATCTTTCTTTCCCCTCTTTTCTGTTTTAAGGAAGAAAGAGAAAATCCTGCAAAAAGAAGTAGAATTGAACGCGATATAGATAACAACTTGATTACATCCACACCTCAAACAGGAGAAAAGCCTAATAAACAGATCTCCCGAGTAAGACGGAAAAGTCAAGTGAATGGAGGTTTGTAAATATTCTAATCATACATTATTACAGTTGACTGGTGATTCAGTAGCCTTCCAGCTGTTAACTAATAAAGGACATTTCTCCAGGTGAAGGTTATTAAGAGTTTTGTGATTGACTTCAGTGTTAGCAAGGCTGGACTAATAGTACTGAAATAAGATTTCCAGGACTGCAAGCACAAGTTACAATGGATGTGTCTGAGAGGGAATGCTTTATCCTAGTAAGAACAATTTCATTATGTGATAATGACCAGCTATTTTGGAACTATTTTTTTTTTTTCTAAAAGAAAAGAAGAGCCAATAATGATTATTTGATTTAGTTCTTCTCCCATTTTCTCACAAGAAGTGAAATAGGACTTCCCAGTTCATGACATCTGTGGAACTGACCTGGGTTCCTTAGATATTGAAAGCACTTGTCAAACATATAGCACATTTGTCAAACATATATTCCAACAAGGTTTCTGACATAGAATCATGGAAGAAATTAGGTTGTCAGGGACCTCTATAAGCCATCTGGGCAGTCCTCCTTTTCCTCTCCCAGCAAGGTGAATCCAGCTTGAAGAGAAATCTGACGTTTGAAGTTGGATCAGGCTGCTCAGAGCCTTGTCCAGTCAAGTTCTGAATATCTCAAAGGATGGAGATTCTACAGTCTCTGTGGGCTCCTGTTCCAATGTTTGACCACCTCATTGTGAAAATAATTCTTTTTTCAGTATCTCTAATAATGTCACACAGAGATACATCCTTTTAGATAAAATATTCCATGAAATTTAAAGCGTCAGCTGTGGTTCCAGATCTGACTTAAAAAACACATTTTTAGACTCCTTTTCCTAAGGAAATGAGACTTCATGTGTTTGTGCTGCCTGTCAGTGTTCCTTCTTTCTCCCAATAACTTTAGAATCCGTTGTCTGATTTCTGCCAAGTTTGTCAGCAAGGCAGAGGTCTGAAAGATTTCATATTCCAACAATGTTTTCAAAATCAGTAGCTAAGTACAGGATGGAGCTCCAAATGAGGGACTTCAGTGATGGAAGGTTTACAATGTGAGAGAATTACCTGTTTGGTTGTTGTCAGATGTCTGTGTAGGATCATTTTAGGAGTATTTGCTACTGTTAATTAGGTTTTTTGTGTCCTGGAGAGATAATAGCTATGCACTGACTTTGAGTGTGATGCATGCAGACAGTGCTTAAAGATGAAAGGGAACCATTTACCTGAATAAAGTTGTCTGAGGGATGCACGTACAGCACACTGAACTCATTTTACTGTTACAGCAATACCAAGTTCTTAGTGAAGACACTCGGTATTAGTGAAAGCACTGAGTTGCAGCTGGCACACCCTACGTTTTATGTAAAAGCGACGGGAAGTGTGAAGTACTGGTGCAGCTCCATCAGGCTCAGCTGACAAAAAGGTTCTCAGCTCATGTGCACAAAATACATTTGCTTACTTCCATATGGACAGACAGCTCAAAGACTTGTTACTGTAAAGTAAATAACTTCTTTCATTTCAGTCTCAGAATTATGTCTTGGATCTCACCCATGAGATAGCAGTTTTTAGTTTTAGGATACGCTTTTGATGCACATTTATAGAAAACCTTTAATTGTTATGTGGTATGTTGTTGTAATAACTAAGATTTACTTAATTCTGTGTTCTTTGTTATCTGTCATAACAACTAAGAATTATTTTACTTCCTAATTGTTTTTGTGTGTGTGTTTGTGTGTATACATGTACGTATATGGGGAGTATAGTGAAGCATGGACTTGATCTTGTGAAGTTTAGAGATTCAGCCACTGGAGTTCCACTGACACTTTCTCCTGTTTCCATCTAGTGGAGCCCCACTGACACTGACATCTATTTGTTGTGAAGGGTGTGCAGCATCGTAGTCTGCCTTCTGTCATCAAGCACATTTAGAGGATTAAAACTTCTATTATCTGTTAATCTATAAATCTATAGCATATTTCTTATAAGCAATTATTGCTTCCTAATTTTAAATTCTGAAGCTTAAGATGGTGTTGAAAATTGGTATTTAATTTTTATGTTGTTGCTAAATTGCTACCTGTTTTAATTTTTTTAAGGAACTATTTAGGCTGATTGCTTTTGCCAATTAAGGAAAGTCAGGGAGCAGGAGGGATCTTTCCTATAGTGAAGATAATAACAATAAAAGAGAGGGTGTACTGTGAAAAACAGAAGCATGTATTATACTTCATAACTTTTCTTTTACAGAAGCTGGAAGTTACGAAATGACAAACCAACATGTAAAGCAAAATGGGAAATTAGAAGATAATCCTACCACTGGCAGTCCCCCACGAACTACGTTACTGGGGACCATATTTTCTCCTGTCTTCAATTTTTTTTCACCAGCAAATAAAAATGGTAAGCATTATTTTAAAAGCCAATAGTGTTAAAGCTAAGCGATAGATTTTTGATTATAAGAAAATGTTGCTTTGAGTGGCGGTACACTTTTCATTCTGATTTACAAACCACAGGTTACTGCAACCAGATAAAAGGCCTCCTTCACAATTCTTAGAAGGGTTGATCATTGTTAAAAGAAGCAATAAGCTTATATGCAGTAGAAAGTTTCTTTCTTAGGTGTAAGTATCTAGCAGTGTACCTTTTATTGAAACAATAAAATAAATACTGGTATTAAGATCCTTGTCCCAAACAGAAGGATGTTTTTCATTCTACTTTTGGTTCTTATTTTTGTAACATGAATCAGACACAGCCTCTCTTGGTTATTCTGTAACATATTTTTTGGTGTTTAGTGATGACTGTCAGTATTCTTTAAGCTGAGGTACCTAACAGGTAATGACTATTAGTGTACTGAAATCTTAATTCAGGAACGTCAGGATCAGATTCTCCAGGCCAAGCTGTTGAAGCTGAAGAAATAGTCAAACAGCTTGATATGGAACAGGTAGATGAGATTACTACAAGTACTGCAACGTCAACCAATGGAGCAGCTTATACTAGCCAAGCAGTGCAGGTCAGATCTGCTGTTAACAATGGTTTAGAAGAAGTAGAGGAAACAAATGATCGTGACCTGCCACCACTTACAGGTAAGAAATGTGTGCTTGCCTTCTACTCAAGTCCTGAAGCTGTAGATAGTTGCTACTCCTAGGGAAATTCTAGCACCCCCATTTTGTATAAATTATTATTTCATGTTTACTTAAAACATGCAAACAGTATTCATACCATTTTTTTTTATCAACAAGCAAAACTTTTTTATGCACCGAAGACACAGCTTTTGCAAGGCTCATTTATTTCCTTTGAAACTTAGTTGACTTCATAACATTTCTTCAAATGAAAACAGACATCGAAGAATAAAGACATTTTTATTACTATTTAAACTACCCCCACACACACACATTAAAAATGTATCCCCTAGACTTGCTGATCACAAAAGAGAAATTTGCGGCATTTTATTATCATATATTAAAATAACACATTGAGATGAATAAGAACATAAATATCCTATATTAATTTTCCACATTTTCTTTGGAAAAACTCAACATACACAGTTATGGACAAAAGTTCTATATATATGGATATTCCATATCTATAAAATTCACAATCAACTCTCTGTGGAGGGCCTGCATCAAATTCTTTAGTTATCTAAATCCTCATACATGCATAGGTGTTTCTCCTTTGACACAAATACCTTAGCAAATGATGGGTAGGAGCTGGTCAAGTGTCTGGAACATGCATGCAGGTAGTTCATATCACCAAAGGTTGTATGGGTGCCTTGCCCTGTAACACGGGCACTTTTATTTGGCCAGATCAAGAAGTTCTGTGGGATGACGTGACGTTGAGCCCTCAGGAAAATTTGTGAGAAGGCATGCAGAGTATTTCGGATGAAATACGAGGACTAGCAGGCTCCTGCTCTTTTTCACTGTTGTTTAAGGCACTCATGTATAAAATGCAAATTTACACTTTTAAAAACTGCACTAATAAGACTAGCTTTTGTGTTGTTTTATTTATTTATTGTTGTTGTTTTGTTTTGTTTGTTTTATTTTTGTTTTGGTTATTTTCATTGAATTGTAGCACCAGTATCTCCGGACAGTGGCTACTCATCAGCTCATGCAGAAGCCACCTATGAAGAAGACTGGGAAGTCTTTGATCCGTAAGTGGTAATATCTGTACTTAAAACATGAATTGATCATGTTGGGTATTGGATTAAGGAATTGTTATTTGAGTTGCTGTGTTTTTTATATTACAGTAATGAATTCAAAAATCTCTTAACTTAAAAAAAATAAGTGTATGTTGAAGTGTTTGTTTTTCAGTTTAAATTATTTATTTCTTGTGTGGCTTTACACACAATATGCATTTTTAAATATTTAGTTGAGCTACAACATTGCCAGTCGCATAATGCATACGCATTTCTAAAACAAAATCTGATATATTTTTTTTCAGATACTATTTCATCAAACATGTTCCGCCATTAACAGAAGAACAACTTAACAGGAAGCCAGCTCTTCCACTGAAAACAAGAAGCACACCAGAATTCTCATTAGTTCTAGACTTGGTAAGTACCTTTATAAATAAATAGCAAAATCAGGGGGAGAGCTGTGTAGCATTTGATTTGTTTTGTCTGTTGCTGAAATTAGTACTGTGTGCTCTAAATAAAAATACCTTGCTGAAGGTTACACAATTTTCCTAATACTTTTATTTAAAGATGGTCTGCATAAAAGTAAATTTAATAGTGGCAAGAATAGAATACTTGCTGTATTTGTTGAATTCTTAACATTGTTTCCCCCAAAAAGTATTAATTTTTTTATCATCTTGAACAAAGATTATCTGTCCCCATAAAGATTTCCAGAACCAATGGAGAAAAACAAGATGTACTAAGTAGGAAAATTTAGCTTCATATGTCTTGCATCAAAATTGACCAGGAATGAATCTTTTAATTCTTATAGCATTCTTCTTCAAAGAGGCCACAAATCCACTTTCTTAAATACTCATAGAAAATGTATTTGTGTTTAGAATAGTTTCATCAAGTCACTCTGTTCTGAAAGTAGTTTCAGACACTGCTAATGATGTCAGGAACGTTGTTTTACCATGAGCGATATCAGTTGGTGGGTACTCTGGTCATATAAAATGGATAGATGATTCAAATTGATAGATGCAGATTTGAACTGAATGACAGTATAGCCTACAAAATTAAAATGTCTTCTTACAATTATGCCACTAGAACACAATTATAATTGAAATTTTTCAAAAACTGCAATAATAATAAAATGTAAAGTTAATTCCAAAAGCTCTTATTCGATTTTAACAGTGCTTGCACAAAACTAAGTTTTCCAGACTCAGTAAACCCACCTTAAAAGGAACATAAAAATCTAGACAACTACTTCTCTTTTCAGCAATCTTTACACGTTTTTTTCTTACTTTTATACCATCTTTTAATTTTTAATAGGATGAAACGTTAGTGCACTGTAGTCTAAATGAATTAGAAGATGCTGCACTCACTTTTCCAGTTCTTTTTCAAGATGTCATTTACCAGGTAATTAGCATGCATAGAAGAATATGTACCTTTTTATTTTGTTTAACATATGAATTCTTCCCATTTATATTTGTTATGATCTTGTCTAAAGAGATAAATAACTGCCTGGCATTTAACAACTATCTGGGTTATAAACTGCAAGGTGGATTATCCTGCATTAGAAATACTGTGGAGCACTGTTTGTTGCCACAACGTGGTAATGTTGGACACTGATTCAAACTGTAAACATTCATTGCTAAGAAAGTGTAAATGATCTTCGTAGCAGCAATCTTCAGCAGCAGCATTTCTCCTTGCCAGCAGGTGGAGGCAGGAACACTGAAAGTTTAGCCAGTATTATTTCCGAGTGCAGCTTCTCATGGACTGTTAACTTTCTTCCCTTCATATGGAAAACCAATTCACATTGGTTGATCATTTCTTTCTGTACAGAAGACATCTTCTGAGCCTGCTGTTAACTAGCTTCTGTCTAGATCATTAGTCTTGCTGTACCCTCCACCAGTGCCAGTTCTACCTCTTTACTCCCAGAGAGTCTGCTTGGTGCTTGGAGTGATTTTGATTGTCTTGTGGAGACTGCTAGATTTAGTTTTTTGTTCTGCTTTAGGAGGTACTGTTAGTTGTATGTGATTTACATTGACGTACCACTGAAGAACAAGCATGGGAAGAAGGAACTCTCTTCCAGCAACTACCAAAAGATGCTGCACTGACCCAGGCTGTTGTTCTCAGGTCCTTTTGTGTGATGTACCTGGGAGTAGCAACAGCTTCCCCACCATGTAGTTCGCACGATATTGGATCCCACTGTAGTATCTTTGGAGAATGAGCCAGTCATCAGGCACCTTAAAAGGACACTTGTCCAGGTATTTTTCCTGATTTTAAAAATGTTTTTCTTCACTGTTGCATATAAAAGCCCTTGGAATCTGAAAAGCTGAAATAATTTTTAAACTTGGGTTTCTTATCTCTTATTTGGTGATGGCCATGCTCAGTTTCCTCCAGGCTGAACTTGGAAAGAGCCTTAGAATTAATTCTTTGGACGTTCTTGACATTTCTAACAGCATTAGGAAGACTAAAGCTTCATTTTTTTCCTTCCTTCTCTTAAGGGATCTCAGTATGATGTTGAGGATTTTCTGTGTAAACTGTCGTCCTTTTAGTGATTGTATGCCTGAATGAGAGTAGCTGAGCTTTAACCAGAATTTTGCCTTTAGGAAATTGAAGTCAATGGAAAGAGTGAGTTACAGTATTTCTAAATCCTTATTTAACAGCATTGTGCACATGCCGGTGTAGCCCTTGATACAGTAAAATTACTAAGTGGGTCCTAGATAAGTTTTGTCTTAGCTCTCTGTAGAGTCTAGCCTGCAATAGCCAAGGAGCAATAGCTTTCTGTAGGTTTGAGAAAGTTGGACACTGTCTGTGAGCACGCTCTCCTGATCGTTACATTCTGTTCATCTGGTTTTATGTCACACTAGACAACTCACAAATTACTCACCTCTTACTAGGCAACAGGTAATAAGCAAGACATTTTAAAGATACAATTAAATAGGGTATAGTACACAAAAAGACGAATAATCATCCTAAAATAAAAGTAGGAATTAGTTGATGTTACATTTAGGTTTTTAGTCAACAGTTAGCTATTTATCAGCTTTTACAATGTGTTTCTTTTGCTTACAATCGTCTTGGGTATAGTACCATATTAATTTTGTATCTCCGTGTTTCATTTTGGAAGTCCTTCCAGCTGGTAACAGAGAAGCAGACACGAAGCTGTCTGAGCAAAGTAGAAGTCAGCAAGTTACTATATATAAATCAGATGAAAACAATACCTGATGTGAAAGATACATTTCTGAAGATTCTTTCCATTAGTATCAAAACGTCTACTGCCTTCATGTAGGTTTTCCAGAAAGACAGTTATTTATCTATTAACTGTTTTTTAAGAGTAAAACTTAGTTCTGTGCTCATTTTCCAACTGAATGTCTTACTGAGAGAAAAATAAGACTGACTAACATTGCAAACATGAACCCAAGTTCGTAGCGTTTCAGTTTCCTTGCCCATCCAAAGGCATCAGTGCTCTTGCAGTAGCAGTGTGATGTTAAACCAGGTACTTCCTCAAAAAGAAGCTCCAGAACTGGCTACTGTAGGGTGTAAAAAAACAGTAAAGCAGTACAAGTTTACGAGTACAACATTAAAAATCAGTTTGTCTTAGGTTTTGGAGGGCCTGGTAGAACATATATCTAAACTCCATAGGTCTGGGAGTCAAGCAACAAGTTTCAGGTCCAGGAACTCAGCTCTTTTGCTGTTTCTTTCAGTGATTGTAGGTGGTGGACTATTTTTAAGAAAAGTTTTTTAAAAATAAGGAAGTTGTTGTTAATATTTCTTACAATTTACCATGAGGCGTGCAGAAAACGTAATATATGAGTATAGAGCAGTGTTCTGCGAATTTAAAAATTACTATGCAATTCCAGCACCGGCATACAGGGGTTTTTAAACCTTTGGATGAATCACTTGAAGTCACTGATTTCTGCTTAAAAAGAAAAAATAAATCTCTAAAATGGATATCGTTGTGCTTACTTCAGGCTTTTGAGACGATGAATTTGTTTGTTAATGTTTCCTTTGTTGAAAAATCTCTAAGTTATACCAGTGTTTAAGTTTGGGGCTTGGTAAAAATACAGTGTTTGGAAAGCTGAAGTTTTCTTAAATGCTGTGTCTGTTAAACACTGTCTTATATCTGACTATAAAAATAAACATTTGGCTCTTCAACTCTAGACTTAGATTTTATACTGTTTGTATTGTTGTAGCACTTTACATTAAGTGGCTTATCTTATTAAGATTTTTTTTCCTGTGGTAGAGAGGTTTTCACTGTATTTTGTTTCGGGTGGGTGAGATCCCTTCCCGCTGTTTGTTCAGAGGGTGCCTTCCATGCACTAGCAGGCTTTCAACAAAAGGCAGATGTTTTCACTCAGTTCTTCAGCTGAAATATATCTTTACTGATCTTTCAGAGAATAATTCACTTTGATCTTTGATCCTTGAAAGATGTTCTGGAGCTACATAGGTCAGTTGGAGGTTACTGACTGTGGTGTTACATATATCCCATCTTACTGTCGCCAAAACTACCTAGGTGCTTTACTTTGTTACTGCAGTGGAATGAGGCACACAATGCTTTTGAGTTCTGGCTCTCCTTTCTAATGAATTCCACTCTTTCTCTGAAATAACAGCAGAGCCATCAAGCTTTGGATCTGAAAACCTTCAGTGTGTCATGGACAGCACCCACAAAGAAATGCGGTCTTAGGTCAGGAAGACTTCTGTAGCTCAGGAGAACCTCTGGAGTCATACTTTGCCCCTTGAAGAGCCATAGCCAGCCACAGTTCAGGCAGAGCTGTCTGGTTTTGGGACGGTCCTCACCTTGAGTCACTTTTGTTGCCATTGAAATAATGGGATGTGATGATCATTTTGGAAAACAAACAAACAAAAAACTTTGAGGACGCTTTTCATATATGTTATGCATTTATGCCTGTGAGTCACATTCAAGTAGGTGATATCATGCATCTCAGTGGACACACAAACGTTCAGTCATTAAAAAGGGTGAAAAATATTACTAGGCTTCTATACGTGTTTTTGAAACTTAGATTTCATGGTAGGTCTACTCCTCAGAGAGCAGGAATCAGAAATGGAGGGAAATTAGATGTGTGCACAGGGGAGTCAGGCAGAAAAAATAGGAAAAGTTAAATAAGGCTGAAGATGGAAAGAGACAAGGTGTTTATTTGCCAGAATTATGGTGAATTTTGGACTGGAGAAGGAAAGGGGATGTGCAGCGTTGGCATAACAGTGAAGAAGAAAAGGGGGAAGATGTGGGGAAGATGCAAAGAGAGAGGGAGAAAATGGAAAATGTTGGATGTGTTTTGTTCTACTTTGGTTACTTAATTGTTCTACTCTGGCTACCTGGAGTTCTGCATCAGCTCATCCTAGCTGGGTGTAGTGATGCCATTGCCTTGTGCTGTGCCAGAGTGCCACAGAACACTAAAAACAGTCCAGTGAATCTGCCATCAGTATCATTATCTATGTGTGTGTGTTTATAAGTTGTAATTAGAAATACATACTCTAAAAAGAAGTTATTTTTCCCTGGACTTCTTGTTTGCATTTATATATAAGCTTCCTAAATATTAAGACATATTATATTTAGATAGATACACGCATATAAATACATGTCAGTAATCTAAAATAGAACACGTTACAAAGATGCTGCAATTATCCACAGACTAAACAAACTGAAAAAGCATGCACAAGTGAGGAACCCGAGCAACCACAACTTTTCTCTGATACAATTGAATTATTTTTAAAATCGTTTAGCTGGCTGTTGTGACCAATTTAATTCAATCCAGCCTTAAAAAACAACAACAACAAGCAGCCACCACACAATAAATTGTATACCAAATGTTTTTATATTAGCAACTGAAATACCAACAGATACCTTAGTTTAGTGCTTTGGTTGCTGAGAGAGTTTGTAGAAGAAATGTTTAAGAGACTTTCTGAAATGACATCTGTGTTTCTTCCGTAACAGAGAACTGGCTTCACGTGAGCAGAATAATCCCTTTGCATTTGCAAAGAAAAACTTACTTTGCCTTAAACTCAAGGTTACAACTAAAGAGGATGCTGGCTGTGCTATATGCTTGCTGTATGTAGAAAGAACAATTTGCACTGAATTTACAAGCACAGACAAGTTGAGTGTTATTGAGCATTGGGTCACCACAAGGCTCCACGTTAATTCATTACATTTGTCTTTGTGGTAAGATAAATACCTTATCTAGCCTTTGAGCGAGACCTCACCGCTTTATTATGGCTAAGCAATAAGTCATTTTCACAGAGATTTTAGTGCCGTCAGGAGACATATGGCGTGAAGTCACGCCTGTCAGCTCTGTATTTAGGAAGTTGGCTTCTCAGTACCATCTTGGCTAAATGGAATCCAAAAACCCATCAAGTGCAGGCTGTGGTCTCTCCAAAGCATTCCCGATAGCCAGGTTACTTACTGCCTCACAAGGTGAGTTACCCAGAGTGAGGAGGGAAGCAGGCCTTGCTTGCACAGTCCGTGGATGTGTCTTTGTGTGCTAGAAGCAGGGGTGCTGGTACCAGATGTGATGAGGTTGCAGGATTTTGATTACTGCTCCTAGTATAGAAAATAATGAAAAATTAGGTGTTACTGTAGTACCTGGTCGCTCAATAAAAGTCACTCAAAAAAAGGCAATAAAAGCCTCACTCAATTTTATGCTAAATAATGACATTTTCATTGGCTTAGAAATATGTACTTCTTTTAAAGGACTAAGATCTATCACAGCATGTGCTAATGATGTGAAATTTACTTAACCCATTCCCTTTTTCTTTCCTTTTGGTTATTTGGTTGTGTCTACATATAAATTTGATGTAATTCAGTGAAAGTAATACAGATCCTTTGTGGAGATTTACGTTGATTTGAAAGTAAATTCAAGCCTATTCCCAAATGGCTCTTAAAAAAATGATAAAGTTGAAATTAACTTGGTTTAGATAGAAGTTCAGTATGCTCCCTTTTCTAAAAAAACATGTTATTCTGAACGTGGGCAATCTCTGAATCAAAAAGAAAGGTAAGCAGAGAAGAAGGCCACGGTTTCACCCCTCAGAATATGTCCTCACTGTTGGTTAAGGTCAAGTCCAAATGTGTGCTAGAAACCACCCTGGGCCATCTTCCAAACACAAGTACCACAGGAACAGAGCAGTGCTCAGCATCTGCACTCACACCTGCTGTGCTGGCGGGCCTTTGGACGGGAGCTATAGATCTGTATGGGTGCCTTCGTGGGAGCCCAGGTCTTGTACTTTGAGCAAGATTGGCAAGAGAGATGCAGAAGCCCCCTAGCTTGGTATCTCTTCTCTGGAGTCTACTGTGTTTTTTACTGGAAATGATCTGTATATGTCTGCAGTTCTGTGCTGGTGGTATGTGAATTAATGGAGCTTTGGAAATAGATTAAATAGATTAAGCCTTTTTTTTTTTGTCACTTCTGACACCCCCGTATTCTCTGTGTAATTCTTAGTGGAATAAAGTTATTAGGAAGATTATTTATATGCTGGCATAAAATTATCTAGTAACCGACCTGATGCTGCCCAGCTGGTGAAAGCTGATTCAAAACGTTTAGTCAAAGCAACTGGTTTAATTTTTCTTGAGAGATTGTCTATTTTAAATTATTGTATTTATTTTTAAATAATATAATTTAAATAATTTCTAATTGCATCAAGTTCTCCAGTAAAATTGTTAAGCCTAATTTTACCATATTATGCTTTAATTTATAGCTGCTTAGGCTTCAAGCTAACTTAATTTTGTTTTAATCAAGTTATTATTCTGTTGGTATTTAATGATTACTGTATTCATAATGCTCATTTTGACCTGATCTTTACAAACTGATACTTAGCCATGCAGGCAATAGCTGCGATATTTTGAATCTTTTGCTAAAGTGCATCTCTGCTTCAGGTTTATGTCCGGTTAAGGCCATTCTTCCGAGAATTCCTGGAACGTATGTCTCAGATTTATGAGGTAAAAATAATTAGATGTTATCTTTTGAATTTTATTTTAAAGTTATATTTGCATATTAATATCTAAAATAATTCTTTTTTCCATTTAATCCATAGATCATTCTTTTTACTGCTTCTAAGAAGGTGTACGCAGACAAGTTACTGAACATCCTAGACCCTAAAAAGCAACTGGTCAGGTAAAAATAAAAAAATGTGATTATACCTCTTGTAGGCAAACAAACTTACTTCCTAACAGATATGAAGAAAGTGATTCTGATGTTTTCTTTATTGCACTGTGTCTTACTTAAATGATTCTTTGTGCTTATGCTCAGCTTGTCTAAGGGTGAGAGAAAAATGAAGTGGTTGAATTACTGCCTTGGTGATAAGATAAACCCAGACATCTTTACTTTGCACTCTTCTGGCCAAAAAACATAGCCACTCGTTCTCTGTAGCATAATAGAATTGCCCACTGGAAATGACCTCCTAGGTATCAAAAATGTGTTTTAGCTGCTCTTGAATATATGTAATGAATAAAGAAAATGAACAGATTACTGGAAGCTCCAAGCATCAGACTACTTTTAAGCTATTTGTATTAGATTTATTATTTATAAATAATGATTTACATAGTTAACTTTATAAACATTATTTCTTATTCAGTCACAAAATAATTTGTGGGTTTTGTAGTAAAGCTGTTACGTTTTTTCATTTCTTCTGTTAATACATAGATTTGTTTGGAAGAGATTAGCTTTCCTCAAGAACAGTGCCTTAAGACAGATTAGACCTCGGATGAGATTCTTTCTGTTATTCTCATCTGGAAGGTGGACTGTTATGTGGGAAAGTTGAAACTGAAGAGGGGGGTTTCTCAGGGATTCATCCTCAATAGGGTATCCCAAGTGAGGAAAGTAGCAACTATACTTGATTATAGTCAGGACTGTGTAAATTCTGTACCGAGAATGTCTTTGCCAAGGCATTTCTCTGCATCACTTTAGTTTGGTAAATTAACTCGCTACTGCATTTTGAATGAGCAAACAAAACTGGACTTTTTGAAGTTAGAAATGCACAGCCATTGGAATATCTGAGCCTACCTGCACACACAGCCAAGCAGGATGTATGAGCAAGTAAGATATTTGCACATACAGAAAATGTGTGTGTGTGTGTCCAAGTATCTAATATTTATGATTGAGGGCTACAGTTTTAATTTTGTTGTTAACAGGAAGAGTGTGAAAAATATACTTGCTTGGCTGTGTTCTAAAAATTTACAGAATTTCTGTAAAATTCATATGATATATGAATCTAGATGTGATTCATGTGCCACTGGAAACCTGACATCAAGGCATGATGAGTTTTGACATTAGCCTAAAGGTAGATTTGTCAGGCACTCCACACGTGTGACTCAGAATCTATATATAAATTCATTTGCTGCTGAGGCATCAGCTTATTTTCTTCCATAGCAACATTAGGAACTCAACCCTTTTATGAAATTAAGCACACTTTGTACAGCTTCTAAAAACTTCACTTAAATGTAACAGCCTTAAAGAAACTGCCTTGTAATACAGCTATGTAAAACTTGAAATCTGTCTAGTTTATAACTTATTTTTGAATTACAGTCACGATATTTTATGAAATTTCAGTTTTACTCCTGTTTTTTTTTTTATTATTATTATTTGAGTCCTCTTATTCTACACTTCCATCTGTTTACTAAGTATTTCTTCTATAATAAATTAAAAGAGAAGTGGGTAGGAAGAAGTTGATGGAATGTTTTGACCTCAAGGCTTTTTTCAGACTCTAAAAACTGAAATAGGTTAATTGTGAACAGAGGGAGCATAGGAAGGAAAATATTTCTTCTAACAGTGGCATGTGGAGGCTGTGTACTGTAGCGGCTGGAGCAAAATAAAAAGAACAAACTCAATAAATTGGTTCCAGTGCAGACATAATCTCTGATTTTGGGGCCTTGCAAAATAATTTCATTATCTTGGGTCCCTGTGTCAATCTATCTGCAAAAATGGTTAGAAAGCAAGACCCTGTTGACAAATATTTGTTACACCTGAGCTGAGCTTTCTCTGTGTAAATGCAAACAATTGCCTGCAGAACTAGATAAATATAAAATCACCTTAGCTAGCAACTTTACCAGTAAAAAGGTCATAGTAGAATGGAAAATATGAAACAGGTTCTTAAAAAAGAGCTAAGTAGATCAGAAGAGGAGAAAAAAACGAACATTTGGTATTGTTAACATTCTCTTTATGCCATCTGATGTTGCAATTTTTCTCATTAATTAGTATTTTAATTTAATCACAGGCATCGACTTTTCCGTGAGCATTGTGTTTGTGTACAAGGAAATTACATAAAGGATTTAAACATTCTTGGTAGAGATCTTTCAAAAACGATCATAATTGACAATTCACCGCAAGCCTTTGCCTATCAGGTAAGTATGCTGCCATCAGTACACTTCTTAGACGTGGCAAAAAACTTCCCAAAGGAATATAGCAAAAAAAACCGACAGTATTTAAGACTACATTGTTTGCAGTTAACTTTGTATTTAAATTTATAAAACACACTTTAACAAATTGCTCTGGTTTGCTTGCTTTTCTCTTGTGAAGAGGCATTCACGTGTAAACTGAATGACTTATTTTATGAACAAACTATATAACCGGTCAGTTTTATTTCTTGTTCATTTTTTCTAAAGAAGCCGCCAGGTCTGCTAAGACTGTCCCTTGGACTTCGTTGCAGACCTAGTTTTTTAACGCTAGTGAAATCATTAAGAACAGATCACTGGTTGAACTGACACACACAGCTGCGAAAATTATTTGTACTTCAATGTTATGAAGTTATACTCCGTGATTTAGATTTTTCCAGAAGTTCAGTATGTAACTATTCCAGTTAGTCCTATTATATAGATACAGGAGTTCAGAGAGTGATCTCTAATGTCTCATTTGTCTCATCTACATTAAAGAACCAAAAAACCCACCTGTTTGACTTAGCCTCATTTGCACAAACTACAGCCAGGATACGGTTAGTATCCATGCATTGTTTTAACATAAAATTTTCTCAAAATACCAATGCTTTTCAGTTCAGCAGATTCTTCTACAGCTAGGTTTATTTCAGCTTTGATGTGGAAATTTTTGCAATGACTTATGCAAAGGACGGAGTTATTTCAGAAGTGAATTTTAATACAAACTTTAGAGGAAAAATACATGTTAATAAACACCATCTTGGAAATATTTTTCCCCAAAATGCTATTTCACAAATCGTATTATTAGATAAATGAAGTACAAGTCATTTGTTGATGATTTTTTTACTTTAGCTTTCAAATGGAATTCCTATAGAAAGCTGGTTCATGGATAAAAATGACAATGAACTCCTAAAATTGATTCCATTTCTGGAGAAACTTGTAGAGCTGGTAAGTCTTTCCTTCATTTGGCTTCCCCCCTCTCCACCCAGTACATTAGTTAGCTCTTTTAAGCAGCATCACACACTTTCAGATTTTGATTCACTGAGATTTTGACTGCTAAAAGTCATGTGTCTCTTGGAAAGCGTTCTCTGGGCAGTAATTCAAAGTTTGTACAAGGACTTATTTATATAGCAAAGGACAGAATGCCATCATTTCTAGCTGTGCTTTTAATGAAAACCTGGAGAATTGTGACATCAATTATAATGAAAATCTTATAATGAGAATCTTAAAAATTTAGGTTACGTATAGCCTTCTGTTGGCTGTGTTGTGTGCCTTTATTCTTAAAATAGAAATAATCTTATTCAAAAACTGTTGTGAATGTAATATAATTGTTTTTATAAGATCATTGTAATTACAAATATAGCTGCTGTTTTGTCATATTACTATACTGGTGTTAGAAATTTGCCCTTACTGAAATCCAATTCATAGATGCGTTTGTTCTTCTAAAACCTGTGCTTCTTTTTGCCTACAGAATGAAGATGTCCGACCTCACATCAGAGACAGATTTCGCTTGCATGACTTGCTACCCCCAGATTAAAGCCTTTTGTCTACTTACTGAAGGGGGAGAAAATGCAGGACCCTTTTGGACTAAAACAAAACATTGCCATTACTGTTGAAATTTTGCATTTTTGTACCCCGTCTTGCTTTTCTTATCTTTGGTGCCCAACAATAATCAAGGGTTACAGAAAGAGACTTTATATATCTGAGATTGAATACATACAGTACAATACAGTACAACACAGTAGGTAGGCTAGAACAGAAAAGTCTTTAGAACTAGTGCAACTCCGACGAATTTTTTTATGTACAGGACATCTGCAGTTTATAAAGAATTCTGTTTCTGCCACCAGCAGTTTGACCTGTAGAAACACAGGATTTTATGATATAACAGAGATTGAAAATGGACTCTTATTTTCTCTCTGTTCGGTGCTCTAAGTGGGTTTGTAGCCACTTTTCTGTTACTTTAAGATTCTCATTTCAACAGGAATGGCCAGTAAAAGTTGTTTTATTTTTCCTGTTAAGGTTTATAACCTTTTTACACTTTTGACCTGTATTAGATTAGAATTTCATTATGCATTCCTTTTAGTTGAGGCGCTTCATAGTTTTTCTGGAAATAGCCAAATTTTCTTAGTTTTTTATTATACAGTTGGATGGCCGTTTTCCTGCTTCGTCTGCCTGCATACTGTATATTTGTTTAAAAATATTCTCTAGTTTTAGCCCATGTAAGTTTCATTTAGAAAGAAAAACCCTGCATTTATATTTTGTTTCTGTAATATTCTACTGTAGTTGAAATCTTTTCAAAAATCAAGAGACTGGCTAGATAAGAAGAATATAAGAATTACTAATATTCAGAATATTTTAAACCATTGTGATGGCATGTACTCTGGACAGACGATATCTTGCAGTGGCACAAACAACTGATGGACAAGGAATACCTCAGACTATACTGTGCATGCAAATCCTTAAAGGAGAATTAGTTTGGTCACCTGTTAGGTTTGATGCAATTCAATTACTGCTGCCTTCTGTTTCCTCCAGGAATGAAGTATTCTGCACAGTGGCTCAGTATTTTAAGATGTTTTGCATGGGCTGCTGGTACCTCTGTTACACTGCTCTTCGTTACAATCAGTTTTAAACTGTGTGACAGCGAGGGTACCTACCAGTAACTATGCATAATCCTGTGGTACAGAACACTCCCATGCCACCAATGCAGTCAGTCTGCTATCATAGTGGTTTTCTATGCTATATGGAAATAGTCTTCAAGCCTTGGTTCTCTAATGCAGCTACTACAAGAGGTTGATATTTTTATAATGGTGTGTAATCTCCTTTTCAGGAGGCTTTTTATGGAAGGTATAATTTGTAAAAGTTAGGATGCTTTGCCTCTCGACTGCATTAACATGCCATAGGCTCAGACTGTTTTTGTGTAAAAGATGTCACAGAACGGCACTTTTTCTAAAGAGAAGTTTGATATTTTGTATGCTTGTTAAGAAAGTACAGTATTGGAAATTAAAGGTGGACAACTGATAATTGAGAAGTATGTCAATTAATTTTTTATGTATATTACCTGTTTACTTGTACAATTTTATTGTACAAATTACATGCAGCTTCATTTTCAAATGAGTCCTTAAAATAAGGAAAATCTTTTTAGGAAAACATTTAATTTTTGTATTTTTGATTTTAAAAGGCATGAGTTATGTCAACTTTTTCCAGTGTATTAATGAAGATTTTAACTTTTCATCAGGTTGAGTGTTTTCTTACTATATTATCTGTTGTGTATGTAGCTAGCACATTGTGTCACTGAACTGTTTAAAAAATTAGCATGTAGAGCAAGCCTGTTTTGTGGAAAATCCTTATTCATTAAAAAAAGAAAAAAAAAACATCATGGCAGATTTTCTGCAAAAAAAGTGAAAACATTTGCAATTCAGAATACTGATTTTTTTTGTATTTAAAGAAAGGTATTTTGCTTGCAGGAAAGAAATACTACAGATTCATTTTAATGAGAATCTTTTAAATGTATTTATCTTTAGGGCATCTGGGCATCTTTACGCTGTTTGTCTTATGTCTTTATTGAAATAAAATGTACATAACATTACCTTTATATATGCTTTTGCGCAGACGTGTGAACCCTGTAACCATCCCCGTTCCTTCCTGTTTTTATGTTGATAAGATGGTTCTGGAAATATTTATAGATTTTGAAAATGGTCAGCTTGTATTTGAATTGCTACATGGTTTGCCAACAATTTTTTAGTTGTTTGTTAAAATGTAAATCTGAATCTGAGATTTTTAATTAGTTTAACAGTGAATCCTTGTTTAATGTGGAATTCTTCCAAATTTCTTAGAGTAATTTACATAATAGGACTGCTTTAAAATTCACTAGTCTACCAGAATGAAACCATTTTTGTTAAGTAGTTCATAGCTTTTCTCTGACTGTAAAAAGAGATTATCATCTGTTCAAATACTGTCCTTAAACATGTGCGTCCTATCTTTGGCTAAAACCATTATGAAAGTGCTTTCTTTAGTTAAGGAAACCAAAGCATACATTGCACTTTACAGCTGTATCTGTGTTGTGATTATCAGATCAGTGAGGGAAATCAAAATGTAAATTGGAGGATTTAGTTCTACATAGATGCACAACAACAATAACAGAGACTGCATAGTAAACATATTAAATATTAATATTTTAATGTGCTGCAAGTCTGGTATTTATCATTCTGAACTTTCTTTGCAGAATGAGTCTACCTTCTTCAAAATCTAAGTTCCCAAAAATGTCAAACACTTCTGGCATAAACAGTCTTTGCATGAAGCAAAGTTATATTCCATCAGGTTTTATTCTCATCTCGTTAGTCTTGAGGGTAAGGCTTACCTGTTTCTCCGACACTAGTCTGGATCAAATTGTGCATACCAAAATTGACACGGATAACCGGGGGAGTCTCAGCTCTGTGTATTACTCGAGTCTTGAATGTAGAACTGTGCTACCTAAGCAGTTAATCTTGTAGCTGTATCATTTATTCAAATTTTATGTATGTTTAAAAAACACAACGTTCTATTTCCAAAGTTTTTAATGATTTCATTTGTGGTCTTTGGATTGATCATGGCAATTGTGTGTTAATTTTACACGTCCCTATGTATTCTGTTCTAGGTTTGAGCATTCTTAGTTCTGACAGCAAAACAATATTTCATACTTATACTGACAATATATGTTCAATTTCTTTTTTATATATATTTCCTTAAATTGTTGTATAGATAGAATAGCATTCACCATGGTATTGTTGGCTTCTTTTCCACCTTTGATTCATTGCACGTTCCATCTCTGTAGGAAAATATTTTTTCATTGTTATTGAAATGTGTCTGAAAGCCTGAATGTTTCAAGACCTGATCAAACATCTCCAAAGCAAGAGTTATAGCAACCGAATGCATGCTAAGGAGGCATATCTTCTTTAAACAAGGCACTTAAATGTGCTATTAAAAATAATCAGATATGCAAGTGCTGTGCTGAATGAGAATAGAAGGAAGTGCTGGCTGGAATGCCTTGCGCAGGCAGCGAGCCATGGGCAGCAGAACTGTTTGCTCTCGCTCGCTGTTAGAAGCAGGCGTCCTCGTGCCACAGCTCCCCTCCCCAGACATCTGATTTAGGTGCTGCTTGGATTGGCACAACTGAAAAAGCATCGAGCCCTGATAAGGAGAGGGACCAGGAATGAGTGGCTGAGGAAATAGGTGGAGTGGGTGGAAATCTCATAAACCCATCTTCCACCAGCAGTGTAGAGCTGCGGTCCTGCGAGCAGCCGCTAGCAGAGCTTGGTCATTCAGTGAGGAAAGCTGTCCAGGAGCACAAAAGTACTGTTAGTATGCTGAGGGAATAGCCACATTCCTTTATTTTTTCCTTCTGGTTCTGACTTCCACATAGCATTGCACTGCAAATCGTACCTTTTATTCTTTGTCAAAAGCAACTTGAATCAACTGCATCCTGTCAGTGTGTTAAAGTAGAGGATGAGGCTGATAACTTCACAATTGATACTAAAACTAAGGAAAGCCCCTGTATGCGGTGAGATGCTTCTATCACAGTGAATTGTGGCTGCTGAACTCGGTGTCCCTTGCTGTCATTCCTCTCTCTTCTGGCCGAGGACTGGATCAGCACTGAGTACACCTAAATTTGGGGAATTAGAAAGATTTTCTGTGCCTTCTTCATCCCCTCCCCACACTGTGCTCCCATTGTGTTCCACCTGAAGGACTTGGAGAGCACAACTTTACAAAGCTAACATTTCCATGTAAAATTAATATTTACATAGTTGAGATTAATCTAGTACAGATTGCTAAATTATAAGGTAATGCATTTCAGAAAGTCAAGGCCAGAAAGTAAACGTTCACAACATATTGCCAATTAATAAAAAAAAAAAAAAAAAAGCACACCATGTAACTCTACTTACTAGTATGGTATCAGCACAGTTTGACAAGTTTGTTCTAACAGGTACAAAGAGAAACTAATCGCTATTGTATTAAGTCTTCCACTGTAAGTAGAATTTCAAGTTAAATATTCAGTATTTTTCTGGTGAAAAGACTTGTATGGATCTATGTGGCAAAGCAGGCAGGTGGTACCTCTGATCTGATCTACAGTCATGCTGATTCAATCAGTCAGCTCCATTAAGCTTCTCTAAACTCATTATCAAAGACTGAGACAAAGATGAAATAAAGAAATCATAGGCGCAGGCACCTGGGCAATACGATGAGTGTCAGACAGCAGCGCACGGCTCGTTCATGGCCTTCACCTCCTGAGACGAGGTAAACGTCTTCCGATTCTAGAGGACAAATTCCTGTTTCTGGGAGAACTGATCCATCGAAGGTGTTTCACTTCTGAGTCCCTAAAAAGGGGACTTTAAAATCCGCTCTGTGAATAGTGTGAATTTGAAATGTGAAGACTGAAAGGAAAGCCTAGAATTACAGCAGCAGGGTGTAGTTCCACAACAGCTCAGGCTGAGCTGGCTCTGGGAGGCTTTTCCCTCTTCCCTCTCCTCTCCCCTGGTAACGAGTTACCGTGTTACCTGCTTCCTTCTGCCTGCCCTGGGGCACGTGGCTGTGCAGGGAGCTGCTCCTGCTGCAGACAGCATGCTGGAGTAACGAAGATCGGTTAAAGCTGCTGTGGAGTGGAAGCTAAAAAGGAAGGTTCATGGGAAGACGCTTTTTCTGGAAATGTAATTGTCACATTAAAGTCATTCAGCTGAAGAACAAAGTTCTTAAGACGTTAAAGAACTACTCTCAAAGATTTGATTACACCAAAACCATGTGATTTCAGCTCTGCGTCATAGATTCTTGATGCTTAAATAAAATCCTAAACAAGCTGATAAATGGCTGGTGAGAAGTAGCATAGATGCATCATTTTCTTAGTTAGTGGTCATAATTTTGTAAAAAAAAATTAAAATGTAAAAAAAAAAATGACAGCAACTTTTTTGTTTGTAAGCAAGCAAGGATGACCGACTAAAGATTAACTTGTATAGATTCTGTTAAGCACATCACTATTTTGGTTGTCTTGACCGTGTAATGTAATACTGTTTTGCTTTATTTTTTTGATACTTGCAAAAATGTCATTGTACTGATAGGCTGAATCTTGTAAAATACAATTGGAAGAGAACCAATGTTCTACAAATTTGTGTTTCTTTTGCCATCATTTCTAGTATATACAATCATAAAGATTTATATTAAATATTTATGCTCTAGTTACTGTTTTTATGAGTTTTAGCTGATATCAGACTTCATTGAAGACTTGGTTTTCTGTAAAGCAAGACATTTCTCATGTCAGTTTTCAGCCTTTAAAAACGAAGGGAAATAAGCAGTGTTTATGCTTTTTTAACAGCTCAGGATACTGGAGACCAAGAAAAGAACATAAGTGGTTTATGGCCTGAAATTGTTACAGCTGGTTCTTTTAAGGTGGTCTTGCTTTGAACCCGATTTTCAATGTGTAATGCACCTTCCAGTGAATATCTTGTAAAACTACCTCAGGGCCTGATCCGTCTCCTTTGCATTTGTTTCTCCTCCTGAGCAGAAACCTTTAGACTTTTCCAAAATGAGAACTGCCTGGTTTCCTAGGAGGTAGTACTTCCTTTGACTCGGAGAGCTGTGCCTTAATTTCCTAGTCTATACAATGGGAGTAATACTTATTTGTTTTAATCCACAAGCTTAAATTTAAACGTGCTGTGTAAATATATAATATTTTTACAATTATGTTCCCAATCATCACACAGTTCCTAGTAGTTTCATAATTATCCTCACAGAACATTTGAGCTTATGAAACTGTTTAGACTTGGTGAGGATATAATTTACTACACTACTTGATCTATAATTATGTCTCTAATGTTATTTCTAGTGCCTGGTAAATGGGTAACAACAAAAAACGGATGATAAATTTGGAAGTCATATTTTTTCTAGCTAACATAAGAGGATCTTCCTCTTGCTAGAGGAACATTCATCTGTGTTCCAGATGAATCTGGAACACACCTCATTAGTCAGACCTATTTCTTTCAGAATAAGGCTGCCCATCCAGGCTGTGACTTAGCTAAGTTGTCTTTGTCCTGACAGTTGTGTCTCTGTTGTCTCCATGAGGTGGAGCAGCAGGAGCAGAAAGTCAGTCGATTCCTGTGAATAGTT
The DNA here is from genome assembly GCF_964035555.1 of Netta rufina. NCBI lineage: Eukaryota > Metazoa > Chordata > Aves > Anseriformes > Anatidae > Netta > Netta rufina. Next base: position 22,042,385 of record NC_140134.1, on the reverse strand, counting down.
CCTCTCTGCTCTTTTGGGGGTAGGAAGCAGTTAATAGCCATCGCAATTTGTTCACATCCAGGGAGCTTTCAATTATAATCGTCAGGAGGCATCCTGAAACGCCTAGGATGTGCAGCATGCTTCGCTATTTCTGTTGGACAGCTTCTCAACAAACCTTAAAAAGTTCTGCAGCATTGCTGCCAGCACACGCTGCTGTGTTGTGTCGTCATGAAGCGGGTGTGGTGACATCCCAAAATCCTCTGTCCTGAGCTACAGCCTGCAAAGGCCTCCTCGTCCCTGGGGTCACAGCATCGTGTGCCTTTATTCCCAGATGGGGAGCATAATGTTTGAAGCAGACAAATTTTAATACTGAGAAAGCCTATTAGAAAACAAAACAGTTCCATTGCTGAAGGAAATGTTATGAAAACTCTGTGAATAATTCATTAATTACCTGCAGCTATTTAAAATTATCAAACTGTTGTTTGCAAGCCTATGATAAACCAAAATGTATAATCCCCTGGCACAAGTTGACTGAACTGAAACTGAATCTGGTTTACTATAGCATCCTAATTCTGGCGCTGATGAGTCTTTAACCAATTGTATTGATACCTGTAAAAAGATTGGGTTTTATTACTTTTTAGGGGTAGGGCTGGTGGAATTCTGGCCTTTCTAAAGAAGCAAAGTGGAAAAACTGCTGTGTGTCGCCACGTTAACCCAAGGGCTCATCGCTAGGTTTGAACTTCTAGCTTTTGTGGCTCTTGATCCTCTTCTAATCTCAAATATACCTATAAATTGCACATTATTTCTGTGTTTCACCAGAAGTGGGGTTCTTGTAGGAAGGCCCCATCCGAGCTAGCACAGCGCTGCGCTCCGGCGGTGCTGGGGGTCTCTCGGCAGGGTATGGGGGACGCTGCTGAGGTACCTCAGGGTGGCAGCAGTCCTGTCCCTGCTGTTAGAGGGGTCAAGGAGCACAGACCCCGCTTTGGGAGGACGAGGCAGGGCTGTGGCTGCACCCCCTCATCGGCCCCCACAGGGCTGAAGGGAAGGAGCAGCTGCCACCCCAGTAAGAACCAGTTGGGCTCAGTGCTCGGGCACCCTGGCAGCCTGCGGAGCTGGAGACCCCTGGCAGGCAACGTGTGGGCGTCTCCTCATTCTTTGCCTCTTGCTCTGACTGAATTGTGTTGTTATATTTTTAATATGTGAAGGATCTTCAGAAGGTGTGGGTTTTTTCACTGCAGCAGAGACAAGGGAATAAATTCAGACGACATGTGACGGTAACCCCTAGATTAATTTATTGATACACACGGTAGCTTTTTCTCCTTCGGTAAAATCTTTTTATTTTTTTGCCATTTCTGTAACCCTTTCAGAAGGGCTGTGAGGGGGCTGTGGGATCCCGGGGCTCCTCACGCGGTGCGCGGGACGCCGCAGCCGGAGCCCGCCCGAGCCCAGCGAGACCGCGGCTGGAAGCCCCCGGAGCGGGACTCGGAGCCCCGGGGGGCTACCGGGGGCTGCTCGGCGGCCGGGCCCCGACCGTGAGGGGACACACGGGCCGCGCCCCCGCACCCCTCATCATGGCGGCGGGGAGGCTCCTCACAGCCCCGTCCCTCCCATCATGGCGGCCGCGTCCCTCCCCTCATGGCGGCCCGGCCCGCTCCCCCTGCCGGCGGGCATTCCGCCGCCGTCCCGGCGTGCCCCGCGCGGCGCTGGCTGTGGTGGGGCTGACTCACGGCGCCTGCGGAGCGGCCGCGGCACGAAGATGGCGGCGGAGGCGGACTCGTGGGGTAGGTGGCGGCCCCGCCAGGCCCCCTCAGCCCCCCTCAGCCTCCCCCTCAGCCGCTCACCCGCTTCTCCTCTCCCCCACAGACGCTGACAGCTTCGAGGTGGTGGAGCCGGTGGCGAAGCGCCTGGTGCCGGGGGTGGCGGCCGGCGACCGCTGGGCCGGAGAGGATGAGGAGGACGACGTGAAGGTGCCGCGGCCGGGATCGGGCGCCTCAGGGGGGGGTCCCCGCGGTCCCCCCGGGGCTGGGAGGCGGCGCTGGGCCGAGGGGGGGGCCGGGGGGAGCCGAGGCCGCGCTGCCCGCGGGCCTCCCTCGGGGTGGGTCGGGCCCCGGGGCGCTGCGAGGCCGGGAGGGGGGGCCCGGCCCTAAGGGGACCCCCCCCCCGGTGCTGCCGGGCTCTGGGCGCTGCTGGAGGCTCCATCGCAGCCCGGAGCGTGCCGTGCCCCCGGGTTGGGGTCGGGGAGGGCTGCGCCGTGGTGGCTGCAGGCTCCGGGCTGCCGCAGCGTGGCCCCGTCCCGCTCCCAGGCCCCGGCCGCAGCTGGAAGGCGCTGCGGGCACCGCGGTGTTGGCAGCTTCAGGAGGTCGCTCGCCATATGTTTGCTTAAGGCGCTGTTTGGAACGGGATTTTGGTGTGTTCGAGGAGCGATGTCAGCGTGGAATTGGTGTCAGAGTGTGTGGGTGTTCGTTTCTGATACCTACAAAAGCTGGCTTTCCGTAAAAGTTTGTTTCCTTCCATGTGGTTCCAGCTGTCCCCTAGCGAGCCAGGTTGCTGGGTGGGGGATGACACAAACCTCGGTGCGCCTAGCGTACGTGCAGACAGGGAGCCAAAGAATGTCAGGAAATGTATGAGGAAGGGGCTTGAAGAGCAGGAGGAATGGAAATAGGTAAACTGGAGAACACCTTTTGGGTTCAAATCCAGCTTCTGAGATCCTGTGACAGGCAATCTCCTGGTGGTTCATCAGGTGCCCTGCTTGCTCCATTGCGGTCACAGGTATGAAGCTTTTGGAGTAGAGAATTGCTGCTTACGAGGTGAGGACTTGCTCGTTTTGTTATTCAGCCTGTGCTTGCGTTACCAGAATCTCTGAAAAACACTGACTCAAGTTGTCCTTGGAGTTCAGGGTGGGTATTTGTTTTTATAGGTAGTATGAAAAGAGTAGTTAATCTGTTAAAAAAATACGTATTTTTTGTAAGTTACAGGCTGTCCATTTTACTTCATGAATGTGGTGATGCCCACACCCTGCAGTTATCACCGATGTCACATTACAGCAGGCAAAGGGAGCGGAGGTATCTCTGTGTGCAGTGGCTGCAGTCATTTGTAAAAAGTGTGGTTAGAGCGGGCCTGTGTATAGAAATTTGTATTTAATCTTTATATATTTGTGCATATGGACGAATATACCAGACTTAGTGTGTTTGTGAAGTTTGCTTCTCCTCCTTTCTTTGAAAGTGGGAAACTTTCCTGCTGTGATGGAATGTGGCCAAGCGAACTGGGCTGTGAGCTGTCATTCCCCGAGAGACACCTGCGCTTTCTGGGGCTGCTCTAATAAAAGCACAAGGTTTTCCCCCATGCCCCAGGAGTGCAGCTACTTCCCCCTTTCTCAAGGATTACAGTTCCAGTCCTGGAGCTGCATCTGGAGAGAAGGGCCCGTCCAGCAGATAAAGCTGTCCTGTTTTGGTTTAGTTTGCTTGTACTTACAAATGCTCAAGATCTCAGAGCTGAGCTAGGGAGGTAGCTTAGGTTTGTTTGGATACCTCGTTCGCCAGGGTCAGCCCTGCAGAAGAAAAATTGTGTGGTCTAAAATACAAGCACAAGGTGTTTTCCATGTAGTTTGTCCTAACGCAGGCATTCCACGTTTTGGAATGCCTTTTAGATATTCAGATTCTGTAGTTTGTTCTGAAGCTGTTTTGATAATGAACTTAAAGTAACTTAAAGTTCAGGAAATGGTGACTTCCCCAGGTTTAAAATTAGCATCTTCAGAAGTAATAAAACTCAAACGTTACCCAGAACACAAGTTTCCCAGAAGATGGGCCTCCTGCCAGGGAATGTTCATCTATTTACTCTTGGGCAATTCTTTGCTCAACAAACCAAAACTAGGAAATTCGCTTGTTACACAGGCAACAGCCTTGGTGAAGGAGAGTGCTCAGGCACAACTGGGAACTGGAATGGTGGAGTGCCTGTCGTTCTCAAATCGTGTCTTTTGGTTTTGAGGGGGGAGAACAAGCATTTTCGTGTGTTCAGGGTGCATATGAAACTGTGAGAGCTGCTCTCATCACAGGTTTATTTCCATGAAAAGGAAGATGACTTCAGTGCCCTTAGTTGAGCTATGTACGTGTAAATGAGCATTGTTGAAATACTTCAGAGTTTTAAGCTGCTTTAGTGGCTATGTTGTGCAATGTGTCCTCTTTTGAATCACTTAGTATTCAGCGCAAAGATGCAGTACTAATTTTCTTTTCCTCCAAGAGCTCACTGAAATTTATAGACAGGAATAGAAGAGCTTGAAGAGGCGAGCTGCTGTTAGCCCAGCTGGGAGGCCGCTGCTGTTGGGCTGAGCAGTCCTCGGGTGCCCGGGGTCTGGACGCTGCCGGCCAGGAGCGTGCTGGCGGCTCCCCGACAGCTGGAGACTTCTTTGGCTCAAGTTGACACCTGAAAATCCCACCTAAGATCTGAGGGGGAGGCCGTGCTGGATGAGAGGTGGCCACGCTGCCCTCTGGTTTCTGCTGTTTTTGTGTTGTTTCATCACCAGAGCTTCACGAGCTGAGCCCAGCACCGCGCGCTGGCCCGGAGCGTGAGCCTGTCCTGGTGTGCAAGGCCCTGCCCACACGTCCTCTGGGGAAGTCCTCATGTAGGAATGAAATCTTGGCGTTTCTTTCGGGCCTTCTGGTGCCCTTGCGTAGCGGACAGGCTGCCTTCAGCCTCGCAGGGTTTTGCAGTAGGGAACAGTTGATTTTAAACCATCTGTGAAGGAGGGAGCAGGGGATAGGGCAGCAAACTTTGTACAGCAGTAATGGACATGGGTGGAACAAACTCTTAATTAGATACGAGCTGAACTAATGCTGCTGCAAATTCAAGTCAGGTCCTTGGAATGTGGAAGGGAAGCTGAGTCTCTGACAAGTGCCAATTAACTCGAGTGAGCTGGTGGCTGGGTGTCTTCCTTGCTTGGATCAGCACATTGCAGCGCGTGCTGCGTTCTTCCGTCTCCGTCTTCTTGTCACGCCAATGCCAGCCCCTGAAATGAGCGGTTCGGGTGGCTGCTTGCGTCACTGCTGTGAGGTAGAAGTGACCGAGTTGAGGGCTCAGTCTGTCAGGTTACTCGCAGTGATGCACTGACGGGCTCTGCGATCCTTGCATGAGCTGCACCTCATCAAACATAACTTTTAAGCTTGCGAGTTGAGTTGAAACAGGGAACTAAAATTAGACGCCTGTGAGGTTTCTTGGCTCTAACTTCTGGTGTGTGTGCCCTGTGGTGCTCGGCATGTAGCTTCAGATCAGTTTTAGAGCATTGATTCCCATATGGAGGTTGGGTCATCCAGCAGAAGCTGGAGTGGTGTTGGGAAAATAAAATGTATTCCCCTAAACCCTACCCAGACAGCTGTCAGGAGGAACTGTGGGATTACTGCTGCAAGGTCTGCAGGTGACAGAAACGGGTCGCTTCTTGAAAAGTGCTTCCTCGATATTCACCTGAACTGTGTGCTGCTTTGAGCCAGGGCCACCTGTCTGGGCACAGGAGTGCGGCCATGAGGAGCGTGCCCAAGGTGGAAACAGAAAGCAGAGAACCTCTGCGGGCACCACAGCTGGGGAGCTCCGAAAACGCTCTCAAGGATGTGATGGAGAACATTCCAGTGATGTGTTTGTGGGAAGGTTTGTGGGCAGCTCTTTCTCTTAAGGAAAATGCTGCAGGCTTGTGGTCTGAGGGCTGCTGCGTGTTGGAGCTCCTGCATCAGGATGCCCCCGCGCATCGCCCGTCTGCCCACGGCCACGCTCCTGCTCACAGCACAGCCCCGTGGCCAGCGGGTTCCGGGTGGCTTTCAGCGTGGCTGCTCCCAGTGGTGGCTGTGCTGCCTCAGGTGACGTCCCGGTATCATGCAGTGTTTAGTACCAGCAGCTGTAGTAAAGTCATGTTTCACATCATGGGATGTTGATCTGACTCTTGTGACCTTGCTTTTCGAACTGTTGACAGGAACTTTGCAGTTCTTTGAATAAAAGCCGCTTTCTTCGTAGCTCCTGAAACATTGTGCTCTGCTCCCAAAAGTAGCGTCCTTATTTTACAGCTCTAATGACTTACCCCTGCTTCTGAACTCAAATACATCAGATTAATGGATATGCGAGCATTTAAAGAGGCTCTATGTAAACTCCCGTTCTTTGTGTTTATCTCAAAAAGTAAAAATTATCTGTAGAAGAATCCTGTGAAGATTCATTGTAATTAAAACTTACTTTGTAGGATAACTGGGACGATGAGGAGGAAGAGGAGGAAGCAAAGGAGACAGAGATAAAACAAGGTGAGACTTAAAAGGAATACATTTCACTGTGTGCGGTGTCGGAAAAGACGCTGTTTTTGTCCTGAGTGTATCTGAAGTATCAAAACCACTTTCCAAATAGGATCAGGTTTGGTTTTGAGAAAGCCTGTCTTTTAACTCCCTCTGTGAACAGATTGTGCTAACTGAGCTCTGTCGCTTTCTCTTTGATTAGTGGTTTTCTGGTTGTTGGAGAAAAAAAAAAAAAAGGTAAACCTCGAGTGTCATATTGTTCAATGTTTTACAGAACCCAAAGTTTCAGAAAAAAAGAAAATAGCAGAAAAAATAAAAGAAAAAGAAAAACAACAAAAGAAAAAGCAAGAGGAGCTTAAAAAAAGGGTAATTACTTTTTCTTCTTGGTCTCATACATCATACATTTAAAGGGTGGGTTTGTTCTGATTTTTCCTTTTTTTTTTTTTTTTTTTTTGAGGTTCAACAAGACCTATGAAGGCCTTGAGTAGTCTGATAAAACAAAGTTAGGTCTTGTACTTAACATCTGGGGGATGTCAGCTTTAATTTCTCTGAAATGTAATTGGGTTATGGAAATAATGCTTATCTCCATTTCTGTTGCATGCACCTCCTGGTAAAACATGCAGTTGTGAAACTTCTGAGAAGGGGCAAGGCACATCTTAGTTAAAATGAACAGTTTATTAAATGAAATAATAGGCATTGCTATGGTTAATTGGGATGGTTTTCAGGTTTGTACATGCTTGAGGTGTACTGACTTCAGGCAGAAGCTATTCAAGTGGCACTGGAAAAAAATGATTTCCTGTAACACCTCTGCTCAATATCATGTTCCCCTGTATACATTTTTTAAATCCAGTTAGAGGCACCAGAGGAACATAGAGAACTTACACCAGAAGAACAGTTAGCAGACAAACTACGGCTAAAGAAATTGCAAGAGGAGTCAGACCTTGAGTTAGCAAAAGAAACCTTTGGTAAGTTGTTGTACCCCACTCAATGCAACCGTAACGTGACAAAAGGAGCGCAGCCCTAAATGAAGCTTTCAGTTCTGTGTGAGGATCCTGCAAAGGGGATCGATCAGGATTTGACCGTTAGAGCACGTGCAGGTTGTGTTACTGAGAATAAATGTGGGTTCTAAAACCAAACTACTGGAAGCATAGCCTGGTGCTAAGGACTCACTGCAGGAACTGCAGAGCCATCGTTGGAATGTAAGGGGCTTTTCCTTAACGTGTCTTGCTAGAATGGTATAGGAAAAAGATGGCTGGCTGAATTTCCTGACTAAGTTATGCTTCTGATCAAAAGATGAGCACATGAAGGAAGAAAGTGCAGTCTGTTCTTAGCTGCTTTACAATGCAGACTTCAGGCTGATGAGGCTTTGGGCGAGTGTGGCGCAGCATAACGCACGCAGGCTTTACTTCAGGCAGTCTGTGCAGTAAGCTAGATGTCGAGAAAGGCAGCTCGGTTACTGGAGTGCGCTCGTTTCCTTGGGTAGCTGGAAATAGACTTAGTGCAGCTTGTTCTGGCTCTGTGCTTTGACACAGCTGGCAAAGGCGCTGATTTATAGCAGCGTTCTTCAAACACGAAAGCTTGCTTCTTTGCTTGAAGTGGGTTATTCAGCTTGTTACTCAGTGAAAATTCTGCTGTGTATCTTCTGAAAGAGTGCAGTGCCTTGGGGAGGAGGGGTTGCTTTAAAACAGTTGCGAAGGGCCAATTAAATTCTGCACTGACCCTGGAAGGGGAGAAGTGTTACATGTAGCAAAGAGTGCTTCAGAAATAGCTGCTTCAAATGACTAAGCTTTAGAGCAAAGCCTCTTCAGGTCCAGGTTAGTGACTCAGGCTGCTAGTTTTTGTTTGGCAGAAGCCCATGGGGAGCGAGAAAACCTCAGATTTAGTTTTGCAAAGGTTCAGCAGAAGTGAACTGACTGTGAATGGGGTTACTTGTTTCCTGTTGGTGTCATCTTTTAGGGACTACAGCTGATGTTTTCTTTAAAACCTGTGGTTTTCCTTGCAGGTGTAAATAACACTTGTGGAATAGATGCCATGAATCCCTCTTCAAAAGATGACTTTACGGAATTTGGCAAACTACTAAAAGAAAAAATTACACAATATGAAAAATCATTACATTATGCCAGTTTTTTGGAAGCGTTAGTTCGAGACGTATGTATTTCATGTAAGTTAAGTGAAAGACTTCTAGAATGTACTGCCAAAATTGTAGTGGGGTTGAATGTGAAAACATGCTGTGAGAGTAAAATGTAAATCAAGATTAATCTATGCAGTTTATAGTAAGTAAAGTCTAGTCTGGTCTGTTTCACTGACCTAGTATCCAATTTCCAGCCCAACAAACCTTATTGTTGATCACATGCTTGTACTGTTACAGCCATTCTGCAAGTCAGTTAAATACAGGCACTTTAAAAGTGTAAACTCTTTTGCTGATATAAATGTCGCATGTTTCTCCTGAAGCAGCTTCTGGAAAATAAATGATTCTCTGAGCCGGAAAATTTGAGTAGCAATTTGGAAGGAAACTATTATAAAATTGAGATAATGTAATTCAGGGACTGCAAAATAAATTGTTCTGGAATTCAGCATGAATTCCATACACAGATAAACTGAAATAATTTTTTCCCACTGTTGTGGTAGGCTGAAGTATTTGATGACTTCATTGTTTGAGATCTTTTCCTGTACCGTACACACGTTGTCCTTCAGCAAAGTGGTAACTTGATACTATTTAATGCTGCATAAATACAGGGATTGTTGGCTTCCTGAAGCTAGTAACATACATTTCAAATGGATTCCAGGTCTTGTAAAGTGAAGGACTTGACATCTCTTGGATAATTTATTATTAATATTCCAGCGCTCCTTTTCATGTGTGTGTCTAAAACAGTCCATATTTTACTGCATTACATCGTAGTGCTAGATTTTTGTTTCAAATGTCCCCTTACTAAGGCTCCTGTGTTTGCTAACTCTGCATTTGCAAAATCTTACCTTCCCCAACATTCAAGCTGCGTACTAGGGACCATGTGAGTAGCAGTTGTCATCAAAAGGCTCAGAATTACCCAGTATATATTTTGCTGTTTTATATCAAATAATTGCCAGTATTTACTTATTGATGCTCACCTCCATAGTTTTTTGATAGAATTTTGATTATAAATTATTTAACTGCCTTGTAAAATCAATAGTGATGAGGATTTTTATTTTTATTTTTTTTCCTAATGCAGTGGAAATTGATGATTTGAAAAAGATCACAAATTCTTTGACAGTACTATGCAGTGAAAAACAAAAACAAGAAAAGGTAAGGCTTCTACGCTTTTCTGTAACAATAACATTATCTGCTAAAGACGCTGATCTGGAAAATGGAAATAGGTCTAATGCCGAATTGAACTGCTGATTTTGTTACATGTAGTAGTAGATGAAATGATAGTCTTGGATACTGTTTTAGAACTACGTAAATACTCCTAGATGTGTGAGATAATCAGGCGTTTACTGAATCTAGAGACCCTTATGGGTCTCGCAAAATGTCCCTTAATTTACATGCATCTTACCTGCACGATAACTTTGTTCCATTTGACACTGCGCTGCCTTGGAGTTAAAATGACTTATGCCAATACCCTGAAAATGGAAGCCAGCTTCAGTTACAGTTAAATGTCAATATCAATATAGGGAAGTAACTTTAAATCTTTACCAAAGTTTGTCATTTTGAATAGCAGATAGCTGGAATTTCTGCAGTGTCATGCAAACTGAAGGAACAGTAATTGTATAGGCAAGGAAAAATAAGTTTTTAAAGATGATGTAATAGTTTAACTGCTGATGCAAATTATAACATTGTATTTTATAATATAAATTTAAAATCCCAGATCAGTTGGAATTCAAGTATTAGTTGAATCATTAGAAAGCAATAAAATTAAACAGAAACATCACTGGCAATACGCTTTTTCCAGTATGTTTTAAATCAAAGTGAAGGATTGGTAGAAAACAAATGGTAGTGCATTATTATTGTAAGTAGTAGCTTGTAAATGAAAAATGGGACTCTTAAATACAATGCGTTTCAGTGGCAGGTGTTCTTCTGTTATGCCAGTTCTATAGGAACTCTACAGGAATGACTTGAATACAAAACATTTTATGTAGTGTTACTGCATTAAGTCTAGAGGTTGGTAAACATGATGAACTCTTTCTTTAATATGTACTGCACTTTGGAGAGAAGCCTGTGACTTACTGAACCAAAAAAGTTTAAAAAGTATGTATATTTTCTGTTCTTATGCTCTCTCCTTTTCCTGTAAATTAGTTTGGCTAGCCACTGAATCCTGCAACTACACCAATCCAGTAAGGCAGAGCTTTATAACTGTTTAGTTTTGTAAAATTAAAAGTAGGCGTAGTTAGTCTACTTGGTTAGAGTCTAGGTGAAATAGGATGAATAACAAAACAGTAAAATGGGTGATGCAGGGAGCTGTGGAACACTCAATCATTACTATCAATAGATTGTGTTGTGGATGAAACGCTGCTGCAGAAATCATTGGCAATAGTGCATTCACCACGAGTACAGGATGCAAGTGTTCATACCTCAAAAACAAGAGGCATCACTCAAATTTAAATAACGACAAATTACTGTGGATTTTTAAGTAAACATGCTCTTCTTCCTTTTTAAGCAAAGTAAAGCCAAAAAGAAGAAAAAAGGTGTTGTGCCTGGAGGTGGTTTAAAGGCTACTATGAAAGATGACCTGGCTGATTATGGAGGATATGATGGAGAATATGTACAAGACTTTGAAGACTTCATGTGACATTTATCTCCCCTTCTATTGTCTTTCTGTTGCCCATAATCCCTTAAACATGTAGCACAACTTCTCTTTCTTTAAATTCTGCCAAATGCTACAATCAAAATTGCAGTATCTCTGTGCTGGTGGTTTAACTCTTGTCAGGCCAGTGCTAAAGCACTGGGATTCCTGTTTTGTGCTCAAGGGGTTAGAATGAAGAAATTTAAAAACTGTATAAATTACAGTAAAATAAAATTTTTAAAAAACCAACTACTGCACAGCATTCTGATAACGGTATTGTTGCTATTTGGTTTTTATAGTAACAGCCACTAAATTGGAAATGAATTTCAACAAGGCAAAGTATTATTACCAGCACAGTTCAATGACATGGCCTTAACTGTAGCTCCGTGAATGAATTGTTTGATGAACAAAAGCAGTTTGCAGCAAGGGCATGGTGTGCACTTAGTATTACAATTGCTTTGTCTTAAGTTAGAGCTTGAGGTTTTCAGTATATTGTGAAGGGAAACTGCTAACTTCAAAGTAAGGATACTGCACATAGAATGCATCACTTGAGATACCCACTACTTCAAAGCTTGACATTTAAACAGAACACTTGTTTGGGTCAGAACAAGGAAAGAGGGCCTTATTTGGAAAAAAAAAAAAGACGAGTATGAAGTTTAGTTTCCATTCATCTAAATTTCTACTAATGCAGCTGTATGGGTTGGGTATTCTTTAACAGTTAATTGCCTGGTTTAAGTAAGTGTAAAAAATAAGACTTCCTTTTGGTCTCTCATGGGCTGTGGTAAATCTTTCATGACTCAGCCATTTTCTTTCATTTAAAAAAAAACTTGCTTAGCAAACTGCAACAGTTACTACAGTTGGGCAAATTGTTACGTTAACAATTATGACATCTGCAATGTTTTATAAAGCAACTAATTTAATAAAAATCACTATTGTGAGGACTTCACTATAGCTGTCTTTGGACCTGTTCTTTCAGTGTACTACAATGTAAGTACTTGAAGAGAGTTGCAAAAGTGAGATGAATAGTGGTGGTTTCTTGTTACTAAGTCTAGACTTTGCTCTGACTTGCAGCTTCTCTGGTGTTAGAGGTGCAAGATTTCAATCCTGTATAACAGCTTTCCTTAAATTAAGATGTACAGCTGCTGCTGATAAACAAAATACTTTTGCATTTCCACAGTGAACTTAATTATCTGTGTTGCTGGAAGTGCTGAGGTCAGTAGCTTGTACTCACCTTAGAAATGTCTTAGGGCAGCCTCCTTAGCAGTGCAGCTCTATTCCAGCTGGCAACTGACACTTACTATAAGAAGTCAGTCTTGCATTTATAACTTATTTATGGGTTACTCACGTGTTTGTTCCTAATACGGACAGGATACATGTGTGCTTCTACAAGGCAGGAGTTCTGCTTCCCAGTATTAGTGGTCCCAAATTTTTAATCAGGGCTGGGGATTTCCTTTCATGCTTGGAACTTTAAAGGCTGCTAGTCATTATTTAACTTAGACTGAGCTGGCTGTGATTATTCTAAATTAGTCTTATGAGACTGACTAGAACTGGAATTTTAAATACAGTGTTCTGTTCTGGCATAATCTGTGCTACTTAATCTTTTATTAAAGGTGTATCAAAGGCGCTATGACTTGGACTTTATATACCCCTATGCAAGTAGTATGCCATATGCAAAGGTTGCTAGTGTGACTGTTCAGCAACCAAGAGGAGCTTGTTAAGATACCAATCCGACTTAGAAATCCAACTTAGCATGCCTTTGCTAATTAAAAATACAATTGCCATAGCAACCTTGTTGCTAGGATAATGTTTAATATTTAGAGATAGCACAGTATCATTGCTTAATGTGACTGATGTTACTTTGAAGCTGTTTTTATGCTACGGTCCCTCCCACCCATCTTGTGGAGGAGATAAAGTCTTTGGATTAGAGAGAAGCTGATGGCTGTGTGAAGCACTGTTCAGGTATTACCCTGTTACATGTCCCTGGTCTTCTAAACTTACGCTAAGGATCTAAGTGGCAAAATACTTGGGTTGCTAGCTCTTTTTTTAAGGCCTCAATACCAACTGTCTGCCCAGTAGGCCTGTCTAAGCACACCAAGACAGTAGCAACTACGTTAAGTACATGCTGTTGTACGAGACTTTCAGCTTAGCACTTAAGCTAGAAAACAAAAACAGGCTAATGAGAGTGGAATCAGAGAATACGTAAAACAATAGGTTACTTGGCATGCACCTAAAACTTTCAAAGGAGCCTGATAATTCTGCTTATTTCCTATGGTGATCCATCATCCACACCCCTAAACTAAAGGGCTGCTGGATCTCTGAGGTTCATCATCAACTGTTCCAGCCTGTATTTGCCATTAGTCGAGTATTTTGTAAACAGTAGGATTTATTATACAAAACGCTTATAGGTTAACACAGTATCAGCATTTTAAATATTTACAACCACCACCAGTTTTCTGGAGTTACTTTCACATAGCAGCATATCATTACAAGCAGGTAATTGATAAAATAATCTGTTAAAGAATCAGTACTAACCATGCAAGTTGTGGCACTGGTACTGTCAGAGTCAGTCTCTACTTCATGGAGGATGGGTTCTAGTTTGATAGCATGTCGTTAAGACAACATCCAGTCTGTGCATCTTTCAGGAGCATGTTTACGACATCGTAGAACTTGTTATCATAAGCCAGTCTGTAGTGCATATAGATGTCTTCACAGTAAGCAAGCAATTTCTTCAGATTTTTCAGGGCAGCATCAGTAGGTGGGTGTTGTTTAACCCTGAAAATAATTTACATAAAATTGAAATAGGAGAAAGCCTTATAATCATTGTCTTGCTACAAGAGCATTTCTTAATGCTCTTAAGAGTATTTCTTAAGAGGCTCAACACACAGGTTAGATTCTCTTGGCTGTTCATTTTGCTCTGATTTATTTTATGACTCCAATGTGACTAGCCTTAAGGTATCCTACTTATTCTGCTGAAATGATCTAGAATGGCTTGAGTTGGAAGAGACTTTAAAGTTCACCCAGTTCCAACCCGCTGCCGTGGGCAGGGACACCGCCCACTAGATCAGGTTGCCCAGGGCCTCATCCAACCTGGCCTTGAACACCTCCAGGGATGGGGCATCCATAACGTCTCTGGGCAACCTGTTCCAGTGCCTCACCTCCCTCTGAGCGAAGAATTTCCTCCAAACCCCTAATCTAAATCTCTCCTCTTTTAGTTTAAAACCCTCCCCTCTTGTTCTGTCATTATCTGCCCAGGCAAATAGTCACTCTCCATCATTTTATAAGCCCCCTTTAACTACTGCAAAGGCTGCCAGTGATGATAGATCCGGTGCTATTTCCAAAATATGTTTAAGAAACTGAACATAGATCTCAGGTCCCTATACGCCATACTTTATCACAGAAAAGTTTTTAACAATACTCTGACTTGCATTCCATTAAACGTGCAACTTGTTCTTCTAGTCTGTGGAAAAGAAGGTTCCCAGTTTGACCACAAAACTACTTACTTCTTAGCAATCTCCTCAAATATGCTAGGCTTCAGGAGTTTTTGCTGTTTAAATTCTTCTAAGTAATTGAAGTCTCCCTTGGTGATCACTTGTTGATACAGAACTTCAGCCCAATCTGGAACAAACTCGTAAGCCTCAGCCACAATAGCTGCCTTCAGGGAGAACAGATGCTGGAATTACTAAGCTGGAAGAGTTTACTTTTGTACAGAAACATTCCTATACTTTAAATATTCTACATCTTCAGTTCGACCTACCTCTCTGCATTATGCTCACAGGAGCAGAGTGCTTAGGCACCTGCTGTTTAAAGCAATCATTTTCAAAAGAAAACAGATGAGAAAGCTTACTTGATAGAATCTAGGCAAGGACACGATGCATTCCATCAGGTTCTGCCTGTTCAGGTTAATCAGCATAGTGCTCTGACCGGTGTTCAGAAAATGCAGCTGGAGGGTTATCAGCTTTGTTAGCCGACTGCAGCGCAAGGACTGTCGGACGCAGGAGTCCTAGGTAGTAAAAATAAACACAAGCTGCTGGAGTATGTCTCTAGAGGAAAACAACAAACAGTGCTGACAGAAGCAATGTGTTCAGAGTTGTCTAGTATTTTCTCTTGTAGATCACTGCAGTTTTGTCATGTTCCATTAGTTTTAAATAAAGGTTCACTCATTGCAAATACTACTTTCATCATCCTAACCACACCAGTTCTTAAACACTCGTTATATTGTTCTATTCTCACTCGTCCTTAGAGTAAAGCAGTTAAGCTCATGGTCACTCCTCTAAAACAGGGAATCTAATTGTAATCCCAGCTGTTAGAAGTCTTAAAATGGAACCTCATACAACTCTTTGATACAATAGTGTTACTGAGACTGCTGGGATACTGCTGAAATGACAGAGCAAGAGATTTTTCTTGCTTAATTTTTGTTGGGATGGGATTCTGCACATCCTCCCTATAGCAGCTTTCTTTGTTCTCTCAGTTCAGCTCACTCCTTATGTGTTGCATAGAAGTGATACAATTTCATGTTGTTTTACCTTAGAGTAACTTTCTGCTGCATCAATAAAGAGAGTCAGAGCTTTCATCAGCAGTTTCTTTAAATTTGCAACATCTTGAAGAGACTCCTCTGAAATGGGGAAAAAATGCAAAAACTTACTATTTACACAGGTGACAAAATAAGCTATAAAATACTTCCTGATACCAAGTCTGTGTCTCCTATTGTTTCAGAAAGCAGCAAAAAAGATTTCTTATATTAAAAAAAAAGTTGAAAAATCGCAAAGGAGCAGTGATACCTGTTTGACTATGAGCCAAAGGTATTGCAGGAACCTAATCTTGTGATTGAATACTGAAAATAAATCCAAATCACACATTTGTGGTAGATACAACCACTAACTATTATCAGATAAATTCAGAAAAGCATTTGACATAGCACTAACTGCTCCACACTGGAATCTCTGTATGCTCCACAGCACTCTCCCAGCTGTACAGAACTCACTAAGGTCAGATGTGAGTTACTTTGCACAGAATGTCAACACTTATATATACACTTTTTGTTAAAACCTACAGCTAAACCACTGAGTACAAGAACAGTACCTTCCTTCCAGCCAGTGGAATTCTAATGGATGTTACCAGAAAACACAGGCAATCCAAACTCCAATTGCCCACTGTGCCTTCCTTCCTAAACAATAATAGCATACAGAACATTCGGGTACATTTTAATTCTTCAGAAGTTTTGCACCTTCAGTCAACTGTGTGGTGCAGACAGCAGCAACCTGATGTACATGCAAACTCATATTTCTTGTTTTTGCAGTTTGCACTCACCCCATGGCTGCGATTCAATGAGTTTAAGCTGTATGCCAGCAGCAGCCTCATGATTCTCTCCAATTTCCCGACACATACTGAAGCAAAGGGCTATCATGTTGTGCTTTTCACTGTCCCCTGGGCGGCAACGCTTGATGTAATCCAGCAGAGCTGTCTTCAGTGTCCCACTCTGGTCAAATGAAGGAACATCAGATTAAGATTTGAAAAGCTTATGTTTTCATTCACATTTTAGTACTCACGAACAACTCTATAACGATCACTTTTTGGAAAACTGTATCAGAACAGCCTTTGAGGTTTCTCCACAATAAGACATAATGGGAATATTACACTTGGGCTATGTCAGGCAAAAAAATCCAGTAGCTATGCACCTATTTATAAATAAATGTTTATACAATAAATGTTAAAAACAAATTATTTATTTTACAATAAAGCTATAAATATTTACTATTTTATGACTTCTAAAAACCCATGAAACAGCAAACTAGAAAAACAAAACAGGACACAAAAACTCTAAGTGACATTCCCAAGCTTGAAGCTTCAATGCTGTTCTCGTTGCAGCACTGGACTAATTAGAACCAACTTGTTCAACTAAAAGCCGGATAAAACCCAGAATTAATTTATCGCTGTGGAACTAGAATAACACTTCCTAGACTCCAGTAATAATTCCACCTTGCTGCGTAAATATCAGTTTCTGACACAGACACACAGTTCTCTTTTCCCAGCTTTATTCCCCTCCACCTACTGGGTCTAATTTCTTTCTCATGAGCACTTCAAAGTAATGTTTCTCATGCAGCAGTTCAAAGATATAGGTCATCTCATTGTATCTGCCAATTCCAGTAAGAAGACGAACCTGTGGAAATAACAGTGTAAGTATGCAGCTCAAAGCAAAGCAGAAAAGTCCTTTCTCACAAAGCTGTTAGTGCTGTGGCAGGGAAAAGGCTGCACAAGGCAAGAGTGCTGTACTAGCTGATACAGCTACACGGTACAGGTAGTTGTATTGCACTAGGCAGGCAGACATTCCCTTAGAGCCAAGAGGTTTTATTTTTAATCTAACTCTCTGCACCTTTTTACTGTAAGGTGAAAGGGTGTAATTTTAACAAATATAAATACGCAGAGGACTTTCTAGACTCCTCAGTACATTCCCTCTTGCAGTATCACCACTATATTGAGTGTGTCTCAGAATCCAGGATTCTTTTCAAGACAGGTTTAAAAGATGTGTGACAGCATGGTAATAAAAACGTTCACATTTCACGAGTAGTTGAATCACTTTGAAATTCTCAGTTTGATTTACTACCCTGTTGCCATCTCACTCTTCCACTTCTATTTTTCCACTGAAGTCTTCCAAGGATTCTATGACATAAAAATCTGTCCATCAGGACATGCACACATCAGACCAAAAACCCAGCTTTAGCTTTCACCTCTAGCTTCCAGAGACAAGCAAGACAAGACCAACCAGAGGTGAAAGACTATTCCATTCTGCTACCCACCTGTTCCCCATACACCGCTCAGAGCAAAGTTATTTGCTGACACTTGCAAGAAAATGTTCATACAGCCTCTGGATACACATACGGCATCAAGCATACATACCACAAGTCCATACTCATCGTTAGGTGCTAAATGTTCATCTGTGAGAAGCCGTGCTGCTTGGAGGACTCTAGTGATTCCTTCCATGTGGCAAGTCAAACTAAAGCAATTATGGGCCAAAATCAGCAATTCTGTAACTGAAGGATACAAGAACTCTGGTACTTTGGTTCATAAACTGAGGAAATTAATTCTCATGTTGTAGTCTTAACCTGAGGATAACAATGTCTGTCTAAAAACCTGATACCATCTCTGCAGAGGATACACAACCTTTCCTGTTATAAACAGCAGAATTGGATTAGAAAGTTCAGCTATTACGGCTCTGTCCTGTGCAACTTTTAAGCTATAGTTTCTGTTGCAATATGCACTCAGTTTGGCTTCCCAGCCTGTGCTGACGTCTGGGGTTTTAGATCATTTTCTGAAATGCTGTTTTCTCCAAATACAAAATTTCCAACCTCCTCCAGCAAAAGCTGATTGACAAACATACAATAAATGTATCAGCATCCCACTTCTGGCAATCAGCTCGCCATTAGAAAAAAAAAGAAGGCCACAACTTTTGCATCTGGGTTTGAAAAAAGTCATTCATCAATTCCATAAAAATGCAGATTTTTGCAATGAATATAGCTAATGCCATAAACTTATAATTAGTTTCAAAACATTTCTATATCTCTATCTGTGAAAATGTACTCTAGCAGAGGCTTCATTCTAAGACGCACAGTGCTCCAGCACAATTTAGTGATTCCCAACATTGTTTCTTCTCAGTCTTTTCCTTACTTTTAGTCAGTCATACATAAAAATATTAATATTGACCCCTATGCTACTTAACCAGACAAATTAAGGAATAAGTTAAGATCTGACAACAGGACTAAAGTGCTAGGGAAACAGGCTGCACGGAACGTGGTATTTTTAATTATTTGTTTTCTCATACATAGGTATTCCAAATGTCCAGTATTACAAATGGATTCTAATGGAACAGAATCAGCACTAACTTCAACCATGCTTCGCTTTCTGCAGAAGTGTTCAAGACACTCTCTGCTCACCACTCTAGACAAAATATTGTTGGAAGCTCTCCACTTCTGCCTATGTTAATACTCATAAGACAACCCACACGACAACCATATCCTCTCTCATTTTCCTCAGAGATGAACTGCCCATAACAATTTAAAAAACAAACAAACAAACAAAAAAACAGTCTAAGTAAGTTAGTAGGAGTTATCAATTTGCCTCTGCTGGTTAGCTGCCAGAGCACCTTGTTTTACAAACTCCCTGACAAGATCTCCATAAAGCCACAAAGTATAAAATCAATTCCAGTAACAAAAGATCAAAAAGTCACTTTAACAAACAGATTAAAAAAAAGTTATTTCTAAGTGTGGCTAATAAGAAGAAAGCCAACCATACCCATCTTCTGTATAATGTAACTACCGAAGTTCAGGTAAATCACTGACTCTATTTCCCAGCTATCAGCATAAAAAAAAGTGGATTTTGTTTGGAAAGTAAATTCGGGTGATACTTAAGCAATATGTTTATTTGTTGTGCATATATTCAGATCTATTAACATCAAATTTAGGATCAGTAATAGATGCTTCCATCAGCATTGTTTGTATTCTTTGTGATGTGACTTTAAACTAAGTAATGCAATGCTCAGTGATGTACTAGTTACCATCAAGTATTTTTTGCCATCTACTTACTGCATGACAGCTCCCCACGTGGTACGGAGGAAATTTTATCCAGTAACTTCATGCCAACCAGTGTGTGATCCTGGCAGAGCTTAGCAAGCTGTAGGAATGCCTGACTCTCAGCTGCAGGGTTCAAAACTTGTTTCTGTCCTGTATGCAGAGAGAGAGTGAGTTATGCCAAAAGTGCTACCTGTTCAGGAGAGGTTGGCTGCATTAATAGAAAAACAATAAAAATAAAATAACCCCATCCACACTGACCTATGACTTGGAACTACAATTCTAAAGATGGTTTTGATCTTACTGCTGAAATTTGAGTATCAGATAGTTCTACTTTGCACATCTGATCCACTGAAATCCTACAGAACACCCATACTGCTACTGTAATGTAACCTGTAATTTCACAAATCCAGCAAGTGACTGGCACTGACCCTGACTCATACTCTTACACAAACCAGTTTAACTCACAAACTCAACAGAAAACTCTTCTTTATTTCTGTTTTCTGTTGGGCAAGTAAGTTGACTCTTCCAAAGGATGTGAAACAAACCACCTGAGCTAATAGAAGTGAACTGATACAAGGGGAGCAGTAAAGGTGCAAATCTGCAATGGAGGGGCAGCATAGTAGAAGAAAATAGGGACAGCGGAAAGCACACTTG
Source organism: Netta rufina (assembly GCF_964035555.1). Classification (NCBI taxonomy): domain Eukaryota; kingdom Metazoa; phylum Chordata; class Aves; order Anseriformes; family Anatidae; genus Netta; species Netta rufina. The sequence continues at coordinate 22,022,171 of NC_140134.1, read as the reverse complement.
GACTCCCAAACCTCCATCATTGTTTCTTATGTAACTTTGTTGTTAATGCTGTGGCAAAGTAAAAGTTCCTCAAATACAAAAGTCCTACAGATAAATTCTGTTTTAAGGAATATCTCAAAAAAAAAAAAAAAAAAAAAAAAAAAAAGAGAATCTGGCCACGCTTTTCAAAAAAAAAAAATAACACAAGTCTTTCCATGTCAGATGATGAGGGGCTTCAAAGATTATGATTAAAAAACATGCCTTTTTTTTTTTTAAACCATGAAATGTACATCCCTAAAAAGTATAACAAAAAACCTTTGAATACTGCAACACCACACTGGACACAAAACAACAATCTAGTATCTGTATAAAACCTTTCAGAGCTGCCTAAACATTACTGACTGTTATTAGCACTTGAGTATCTTGAGACCAAGGATTGTTTTTCAGATGCAAAAATATCATATTTACAAGCCAAAAATGCTAAAAAACAAGACTGAGAACCTTTACTACCTTTCCCTTCTGAAGATGCCAATAATTCCTGCATGATTTCTTCAGCCACTAACTCTGCCACAACTTCAGGCTGGAGACCCTGCGTGGTGATGAATGCCTGAGCTTTCCTGCATCTGTCTGGCTGGTGGGACGATAGAATTGCTCGAAGCACTTCTTCAGGGTCATGGGCTGACATTTCACTGTACGAGCAGTTCAATTCCTAAGAAATACACAGACACTTAGAAGAAGGTACACAGAAAAAAATCCAGTCACAGAACATATACTGACCTGCAGCACATCATCCTAATTAGCTGATGCAAGAGGGAAGTGCTGTAGGACAAGATGAAACCTAGTTTCAAAACACACAATCTGTCCTTTTATCAGTTAACGGTGTCTTCACCTGTGTTTCTTCAGCGTTAATGTTTCTCCAGATCAGGAGAGCATGCAAGTACTTTGTGTTTGAAGTTTTATACTCACAGAGTTGGTGCCAATGGACAGAGATGCGTTTCTGAAGCAAATACAAACCTTAACACCGAAAATTGCTAAAGGAAAGAGAGGAATCTACGTATCCTCCCAGACCATGATTTTTTTCTTCTTTCTTGTAACTGCGTAACAGTTTTACTTATGGGGTTACTTTTCCTCATCTCTATACACCACAGACCCTCAGTGCAAAAGATACACCAGTTTTTGCACTTGCTACATTTGAAAGAGGATCTGGTGAGGCTCTTTAGAGTCAGATGTAACATGTAATAACTTCAGAAATTAATCTAAATATGTAATTCATAGACACAGCAATCATCTCAGTGATCTATTTATTCAAAAGTATAGACATCCAGCTTCAGGCAACATGGACGGTAGAAAAGGGAAGAAGCCAGTCATATTACTACTTCCTCCCTAGCTCAAACCTAAAGCATTCACCCCGGATGTTTGAGACATGAAAAATTCTGTAGAAAAAAACAAACACTAAGAACCTCTATGACAAAGATGACAGTAATATTTTCAGCACACATACTGCTGGGTCTATTCAAATTAATACTACATTCCAAGACTACGGACCAAGTACTATGCAAAGGGTCTGTACCCTCTAGAGGTACTCTGAAAGAAGTGTTCAGCAGCAGCCTCTGGCAAAAAGCAGAGGTGGGCTGCTGGCAGTCACGAAGGCTGAGGAGCAGACAGGCAGCTAACAACACAGTCTGCTACTTCTCCTATCACTGTCTAGGTCAAATCACTTGGAACTTACTGGCCAATCCCTTGAGTAGCCTCTGGGTAAGAGCTGCCACTGTGTGGAGCCCGCAGAGCATTTCTGTGCTAGAACTTCTAACACAGCTGCTGTTTGTCTGCTTCTGGGTCGGTGGTGATTATGAAGGCATGCCACAACAAAGGCCTAAAGCAAAGTGCCAGATGAACGACATATGCTTGAAAAATCACAAAAAAAGGCACATCAAAAGAGACACAGGCTGAAATATAGCTTACTGGAGTAAGGTAGGGGGAGCCTAGGAGTTGAGTTCACTTCAACACTTCATGTCTCGGAAACATCTGGCCATTTTTCCACAAAAAGGACTGGTAATTTCCCTCTCTGAAGCTTGTTTCAGGCACCTAATGAGTACTTTCAAAACTCCTTATGCTTTTCTCCAAATAAACTTCCATAGCACAACTTAATACAAACCACATATTTCTTCAATAATATTATTAGATACTTACCTTAGAAAGTTCATATAAGCAGAGAACCTGTCTGCAGTAGTTTCTCCCATGAACACATTCATCTATGAGAGCCTTCAGACTGATAACAACCTGGTCATCTGGAGACGGAGCAACAATGTGTGTCCAGTCTTCTAAGCTTGATGCTGGAAACAAAAACCCTCTGAATTCCTCTCTCATAAAGACAGACAACAACAAGCCTTACATTTGGAGCAAGACTTCAGAAATCTTTAGCAAATACAACTTGCTGTATTTATAGATTGCTGTACTTATATATAGAAACACTTTCTCAGTCTTTGAAAACTGAACTCTTGATGCCAGTGATTTTTTTTTTTTTAATCAGTATACAAACAATACAGTAGGACACAAAGGATCCAAAACATTCACACTATCTCAGATGTAAAATTTGTAAGCATAGGAGAGCACAGAAACAGGTTCAACAGTCTTCCCGATGGCTTAGTCTTCACTTGTTCTCTTCTATTCTGTTCTATTATTTTCCTATTAAGCTTTATACATGTTAGCATTAGAAAGTAATTTTCCAGCTGACAGCTTTTTCTTTCATACTTCTTAAATATGCATACAATACTTTATATATAAACACTATTATCCTCAGCCTTACTACTACTAAGACACTAAACCCACTATAGCGTAACAAAGTATTCAGAGAGATACATGATGAAAATGTTTCCTTGTTTCAGCTCCAGAAACACATTCAAGATTTACTGGAGTGTGTCTTCCAAAAGCAGGAACATAGATAACATTCAGTGCTACTTTACCTGAACTGAATTGTGAAAGTGAGTGGTTAAGAGACTCTGCTTGAAGCACATAGAATCAATGTATATTACAAGACTTCAAATTCCTTTCAACAGGGGTTTTAGGAACCAAATAAATAAGACACTGTCACAAAGACCTTATTTCCTGCAGAAATTCTTGGGGAAACACAGAAACAAAAGAAGACATGTCCAGTAGAACTCCAACAATGGTATTACTTGTCAAGTGGCTGAATAGGTTAGTGTTACTTACTGCTTGGGATTCTTGTTTGCTGCGATGCACTGTTTTCATACATCTTCTCTATTGCTACAAGGAGAGTCTGAATATCTGTGTGTAATTTGTCTAGATCAGTCTCCCCTGAGGCCAGAGCTCTGCAATGCAATACCAGTGAAACATCTCTGTCATAGAAATGGAAATATCGACACACACGGCTGGCTTCATGTACACTTCCTTCATCAAGAAGGCATCCAATCAAAAACTTGAGTGATTCTTTCTCATTGTTTGTCAAGGTCTGTTCAGACTCTCTGAATTCAAGACCCTCTGGTTTTAAATAGTTTGGTGTGTTCAGAGCAGGTAGCTTTGAAAAAGAGAACTCCTTTGCTAAGTTATCAAAGGTAAGATCCATGTTCACTATGCCACGGAAGGAAAGTCTTGACTTGCCTGACCCTTCATCTGCGGATAATGTTTGTTGTGTGATGCGACAAATCCAGATCTGCTTCTCTATTTCTTCTAATTTGTCCAATGACACTGAGTCACTCTTGGCTAGCCAATGGCCAGCTAAGGTAAGCAACAGATGTCTCTCCATAATGCTGTTTATCTTCTCGTGAACTGAAGATTCAAACACTGTGTTTGCCTGATTCAAAAAAAAATCAGATGCAGCTTTGCTGGAGATTGAATTTTTCATGAAGTTGTCATTACACTTCTTCCAGAATTTAATTCTTGTCTGTTTTAGTTGCCACTGTCCAATGTCTCTTAAAAGATGTAGATCTCTTAGAACCTGCAAAAATTCAGAAAGGCTTTAAAAAGCTGTCTTTCAAAAGAAAACAAACAAACAAACAAAAAAACACAAAAACACTGCAAAGCCAGAATACTGGAACACTGAATTAAGATTACATGTCTCAATATAAAAAAAAACATCTAGAAAGAATCAATGAAACTGATTATATAGCAGTAAAAGAAATAACAGAATAAGAAAAGATGTGCTGTCCTTTTCAGCACAGCACTTGTAGCCAACTTGCTCAGTGTACTTGCATTTAAAATAGAAAGTGATTTCAGTATGAACCCGCTTCAGGAAGGCAGAGAAGTTACGTTCTCAGTACTGCCAATAACAGAATTATTAAGAGGTGACTGTCATTATTGAACTATGTCATACCTCTTGGGTAACTACATGATCCACAGGCAACTCTGCTAATTCTGCTACCTCCCGAGCCAGTGAGAACATTCCTTTCTCTTGTAGCTGCTCCAAAATTGATCTGCACTCATTCTGAAATGTCTCTGTATCGTAACTGGTTAGGATGGAGCGATTAATTGATACGGAGGAATCCTTCAGGGTTTCAATGAGTGCACAGAGTTTCTTCACATAAGGGCCTGTTTCAAAGGAGTAAAAACAATTAAAGGCAGTTGGTTTTTAAACGTGAGGAAATTCTGCTGCTTATTCCAGCATGTGACCCTGCTGGAGAAGGAGAACAGATTTTATGCTCTAAAGTTTTCATGGAGCCAAAAATATATTCTGAACCCGTAACTAAAATACTTCTGTAGGTCATTTGTGTATTCCTCGTCAACATACACTTGCACTTAATCATGCTCCCAAACAGACTTGCATAGAATTACATTTTCATTGCTGCAGTTCACCATAAGAACCAATTCTGGTTACGTAAATTCTTATACAAAAATGAAATAATATGAATACACTTCAAGTAAACATTTTCTGTCACTCAAAAAAACATTTTATGCGGTCTTTAGATTAAAGCAGTGCTATCACCTGACAGAAGAAGCTGTATTTACCATTGAGTAGATTATCTGTTGCAGCAAACAGCTGTAAGAGCTTTCCTAATTCATATTCTGTTCTACATTGCTGCATCATCAATTCAAGAAGAAACAATGCTTGTGACTCCAACCATTGCACAGGTAATTCTGAAGCTGCTGGTTCATCTGATGTTTTAAGCTGTGTATACAAAAAGAACTGTAAGTGTTGTGTTTTTTGTTTTTGGCAAGTATACTCTGCATTTTGTTGGCAATCACACTGCTTATCAGAGGTGTGCCAGATCAAACTCCTTTAGGAAATGATGAACTGCCTTCCCCAAGTGGGCACTTGCTTCATTGCCAATATATGCTTGAATTTGATTTGAAGATAGTAAATCTTATTACAGGGTGACCAGCAATTGCTCCTGATAACCACGGAGGAGATAAAAGGTGCAAGAAGGTTTCATGGGTAGATAAAATAAAGTGCTAGCTTAATAGCTCCTGTCATACAGCTGTACTTTATAAGCATATCCACTCTGCAAGCAGTACATAGGAAAAGGAAACTGATCTAGCCAGAGCTTGAATTGCAGGAAGGAAAACAACCAATCGCTAATGGCATGAATGTTAGTCACCAAGATATTCGTGGAACTAGAAAATCATGACAGAAAGGAAAGAACTGAAATAATTTGCAAAAATATCTGTACGTGACAACCAAGGGTACAGAATGAAACCACTCTGGTCCTCTTAAAACTGACTGCTAAATCAGTGTGCTACATGGACTGTAGGACAGTAATTCACTTCACTGAGTCATTTTCAAAGAAAAGTCCATACAATTTCTAACAACTGCCAGGGCTAAAGCACTATCACATATTCTTTCAGAAACCTTGTAACATATTTAAAAACAGCTGTCTTTCTTGACTAGGTGTTCTCTGTAAGTCACTGCTTTATCAGCACAACAAAGAATATCATACTTTTACTCAACACAAATAACTCAATTTACCTTACTTTTCTACCTTACTAAATGCCAACTCTCAAACAGCAAACTGTTCATTCAAGGAAGTTGCAATTGTATTTCAATCTGCCCATATCAACTTAGAACAAAATGATTTAGAAAAATGCACTGTAAGTTTTGGACAAATTGTCAAAAACAATTCTCCATCAACTACCAGCAATGAAAAGAATCTGCTGAAACCTGCTACTTCACAAATCAGCTCCTAGATCCCTTCGTCCCTGCTCATGGCAGGGGGGTTGAAACTAGATGATCTTTAAGGTCCCTTCCATCCCAAACAATTCTATGATTATTTTAAGTGTCTTTTTCATTATTTTCATATATGACATTAAATGGCTACGACATTGTAGTAGGGAGATAACCTATGCAAAGAGGTTAACAGAAAATTAAATCTTACTTCTGTGAGCTGTTCCTGAAACTTGTCCAGTTTGGTTTTAGCTTCATTATATTTTTTACAGTTCATACACAGTTCATACATCTCCAGTATATGCAGTAAAGGCGAATCCTTTAAGACACAAAAATAAATTATAACTCTTTCCTATAAGTACCTCAATAAAGGAGTAATTTTGTGTTCCTCAGTACTAGAACAGTAAAATTCACATTTATTAAAATTGCTTTCAAGCTTGATATATGACCTGCAGGTTTGTAACTGTTGGAAGAACTTCCTTTCAACAATATTCTTCCTTGGACAGGATTTTCAGTAGATTACACCCAGGCTATCTAGGCCACAAAATACCAAGACGGAAGGGAAACTGTATGTGTTCTCCTCTCCAAGAGTATTTGAGATACGCTCAAGTATCTACAATCACTAAAAATTACATGACCTTACCTTTAAAAATAGCTGGAAGCCCTTTATAAGTGTTTTACTTTTTTGATTCCTTAAAAACACTTTCCAGATAAGTGATAGGTCATGGAGATCCCATATGTGATTTTCTACTGATGTCTGAATATGGTTTGTTGCTTCAGATCTGGTAACATTATCCACAGTAGTAATTATCCAGACACAAAGACAATGAATAATGTTGGCATCCTGTCAAATAAAAATGATGGTTTTTATAATAACCAGATGACACATGTCACTTCATTGCGTCTAAGTTGGCAAAATGTGTCATACTAATTAGAATTACTACAACTGAGAAAAAAATGATGAATGCAACCTGCATATCTACCATTTAAAGTAGCTATGCACAATAAAAACGTCTTAATTACTTATAATTTATTCCTCTAGAAGATAAATAACTTGATCAATACTTACTTGGAAACATGCTGCTAAAACACTCAGAATGGGAGCATGCTCTCTCAATCCTTCAGTCAAAAGGTAACGTGAAGGGTTGGGGTTCTCTTGACATCGAAAAAGGATTTGAAAGAGACTGTTCACGTTTTTGCTCTTGAACATACTGGCAGCACTGTTTTCATGTGCTGCTACAGGGAGTCCTGCAAACGGTAACTTCTCCAATGCCAACATCAAGTGATCTTGTAAAATAGGAGTGAATCCATGAAGAATAGAAATGACCTAAGAAAACAAAACCAAGAGCATCTATACAGAGCATGGTCCAAAGAGAATGAGGGAAGGATGACTGAAGCATTAAATATGCAGAAAAGACAAGCAAAACATCCTTCAAATTTGATTGCTTAGAACATTTCTGGAGAGCTAGAGAAGAAAGCATGTTCTGTACGTGTGAATTATTCTAATAAAATGTTGAAACTCCTCCTCTTACTTGAATCTAAAATGCCTTTTAAAGAAACCCATTTTTCTCATATGATGAAAAAGTATTCATGTCTAGTTAGATGCTTTTGTGTAATTATGTATTTTTGTGAAAGCAATGAAAAGATCCAAGTTAAAAAAAATACAGACCTAAGTATCATCTAAACTGCAATTTTCCAGTTAGCTTCCTCCTATTACCCTTCCTAAATTGCATACAATTTTTAACTACCAGTAATATTTTGTTTATTTTAAATTACACTAAAAACAAAAATGGAAGAGCTGGAGTCTCAAAAGGTAAAATATATTTACACAAAAACAATGTAACATTTGAAAAGAAAGATGAGTAGCTTTATTAAAACTTAAATTTAACATATGGTAACCAACTCTCCAGTAAAAAAACTGTTAATAAATGATTAAAAAACAAACAAACAAAAAAACACGAATTAAGCTGTATGAACGTGTCATAATTTCAACTAAATTTAACAAGAAAGTGAAGTCTCTTTTTGGCAAATGCTTTTATGCCCAATGCACTTCAAAAGAGACACTCAAATCAATTCTCTCTGAAAAATGTTTTCTCCATTACTGAAACAGGAAGTTTCTTCCTAATCTTCTCCTTTAATAGTTAGCTTTCATGCCCTTGGAAGCACATTATTATATCTGCTGAAGATTCAGCTGCTTCTGGAGTCAATTTCCTTTATCTTGTGTTAGCTTTTCACATACCAAGAGACAGAGAAAAGTAAAAAAGTCAGGAAATCCAGCTGTAAAGGAAGGGTTATCGTAAACAGAGGATTATTGAGCATCCTGAGACAAATTCTAACTCCCGGGAAACTGATGAGGCTTCAAGTTTCTGTTGTCTACACAATGTAATATTCTCTTGTTAGAAGGATCCCTTTTTCCTTCTATTTATTTTCAATTTTTTTTAATTTTTTTTTTTTTTTTTTTTTTTACTGCTTCACAATGAGCATTCTTGAAAATCTCATCTTCATTTAAACCCATACACAGACAGCTTACCTCATCTGGCTTGTAGCTGTACAGCTGGGTTTGGATGATGAACTGCAGCCAGTCATCGGATTTAGCACATTCCTTTAGGTAAGATGTACTCAGCCTCGTGTTATGGAGTTTGCAGAACTGCATTACCAAAGACCACTGCCTTCTAGAGTCACTAGACGTCCTGCATCCAATTTAAAGATAACATTAAATCAGCATTTCTAATTTTGCCTCTGTGTACTGTATCTAAAAGAAGAAACAAACCAACCAAACAAAACCAAACCAAACAAAAAAAAAAAAAAAAAAAAAAAAGGAAAAATACTTAAGAACAAAATTTTAAGCCTGAACTGTAATAAACTGATATTTCTACCAGAAAAATAATTCAATAATCTTTTCTCTTAAGCATGCCCTGAGGAGCTGTTAGTCAAACATGCTGACAGAATTTCCTTACTCTTGCCAATATACATCTACTACCCCTGTTATTTGAAATACCAAGATTGTATGCTAAACTCAAATATTGATGTTCATTTTACTGTAATAAGACTCAGATCTCTTTCATAATGTCTAAATACAGAGATGGTAAAATTCAATACTCAATTTCAATTTGTCAGCATAATCCTTTAAATTACATTTTCCTTACTTCTTTATTCCTTGATGTTCAATTTCATCCCAGAAGGCTTCTTCTAAGGAGATAAGAACTTCCTCTGTTGCTGCTTTTTCACCTTCAGCCAACTTTGTTAACTTTTCAACTGTTTAAAAGAATATATTATTATTTCTGAGATTAGAATACGGGTAATATTTTCGAAAGTACCGGAATTAACAAGAAGCACAAATCCTATTAATGTAAATGCTTCAATAACTGCCAGCAGTTTGGACAAAAAGACACCTGCAGATGTCTACTTAGCAATCAAACTTTCTAAAATTATTCCTAGGATAAATTTAATTTCCTTACAGCTTTGAACATCTGATTCTACTGTAGCAGTTTTCAATTACAAAAGTGATTTGGTAACGTCCCTTTGTTTAATCTAGTTATATTACAACATTAGGTGAAACCTTACTAAGCAATTAAATTGAGCCTCAGGCAGCTGTTTAAAAGCATGCATTAGTCTTCCTGCCTTATTTAGCATGACAGGTTCAAAATGCACCTCCAGAATTAGTAAGAAGCAGGAATATAAGAACAGCAAAAGTCTTAACTCTTCAAAGGACAGAAATGCTCTCATTGCATTCCTAAGAAGTTAAGCACCATCTTTCAGTCTCTCTTTATCTCTTCCTAATAAATAAATAGTACCCTATGTTAAAGCAAACAAAAGACATGCTTACCCAAAGATTCTCTTATTTCATTGCGCTGAGATTCTTCATTTCTGGTTTTGTAACTGAATATCATGTTTGCAACTTTAATGTCAACTCGCAGTTTGAGGCTGTTGAGACCAAGCAGTTCCAGAAAACAAACACAAGCTGCTCCTACTGAAGGTATGTTGAAGAAAGAAAGGCCTAAAATATAGGCTTCATTTCCTGCTTGCTGAATCCTGAAACAAAAAAGAAGTCAATATGCGTGATTTGTAACCAATTTTCAAACACAAATATTCCCTATATATGGTTTACTAAACACGAAGACTTCGTTAGCATGGGAAATATTTACAAACCAAGTTGCACATTTAGAAAAATGTAGTTATAAAAACGAAGCCCCATATATAAGAAATGATCAAAATGCAAGCAGGGAGTTCGCAATTTAATAAACTTTAAAAAGCTGAAGGCAATGCAATCAATATTAAAATTAATAAATATGCCTGAGAGCAGATTTTTTGTTTTGTTTTTTAAATTATAAAGCGTCCCATTGTAGAATTTACAATCCAAGCATTGCAGCATCAAGAACCTGATTTGCAGACTACTCTAAGTGAAAAAGACAACCTGAAGGCTTCAACAGTGGTTGGCTCACCAAATGTCTGAATTTTTTCCATAATGGTAACTGAAAAATTCATGCATGCTCAGGTCTTACATTAAATCACCTTTCTAAAATATTCAACACTTCAGCCTTCATTAAGGTATGCTTTTCTTTTTGCCCAAATCTTGCCTGTTCAGATACCAGAAACTGATTTGTATATCATGTATATCAAAATCATGAAAAGAAACAAATAGTGACTAATACACAAACAAGACCTTCTAGAAACAAATAGTGATTTCCCCTGATATCACTACTGAATAGGAATTGCAAATTTATTGTATTCATGAAGCATACATAGTCCGACTGCATTCTCTTGAGCACATGATTTTGAAGCTTCAGACAGAAAAGCTAACTCCTTCAATCTCTAGTATATCATTCTTCTTATTTAACTGAAGAAGTGTCATCTTTAGGAACTGTCCAAGTAGAGGGGCACCTTTTTTCCATAAAGTTATCTAGACGTTAAGCTCCCTAGAAGAAAAACCTACCTGTGTTTGATATGACTGGAACATTATTTATTCCTAACTTTCATTATACAAATTTTATTCAGGTTTAAAACGAAGATTTAATAATAAAGCTCACCGTCTTTTAGGTGATTATTTTATTTCTATCCTACTTGATGCTAAACTGAACGGATTCCCAGGACACCTAAAATTTTAAGTGATATTATGAACACCACTTTTTTCCACACTGTTGGGAAGTATTAAAGCTACTCCATGTGCTAGATTGTAACTCCCACAGAACCACCCAACTAACATTTTAGAGAAAACTTACAGCTGTTTGGGGGATTTGCTCTTTACTAACTGCTGGACCAAAAATGTACCAAAAGCAAATGCTGGACGTCCGTGTTGCAAATAGTACAAAAAATCCAGTCGTTCCATTACAGCGTATTTGTTCACCAGTTCAGGGGATGAAAAATGAGGAAAGTCACTTGATGTATCTAGAAAGAATATTATCATTTTTATAAGCTGATAAACAATTGAATTAAACATAGAAAATGGCTTTCAGCTACTAAACATGAGATGACAATCAAATACTTCTAACACGTGTTCTAATTCAAATTTCAGCATACCCAAATCCCACTGAAATTCCGATTTTTATTGTAAAATCAGAACTGTAAAAGCAGTAACTTTTTCTAATAGCCATGGGCAAATCACTTCTTCATAGGCCCTCAACTTAGTTGTAAAACAAAACACTGCTTTCCTACTTCATAATACATTTAGAAAAAAAAAAATGTAAAGAGCTTAGTGGAAAAAAGGTAACATCTAACCATAATTTAATTTCAAAACAAAATTTTAGTAAAACACAATTTATTTTATTTTTTTTTTTTTGTTAAAGGAATAGCCTTTTAAATTTATCCTTCAGATCATTCCACTGGAAGCTATTTCATCCTAGGATCTGTCTAAAAAAGCACGTAAATCATGAAATTAACTTACCTGATAGAGCAAGAGTATTTGTTGACTGCCAGCCAAATAATTTAGTTGGATCAAAAGGCACTAATGTCTGAAAGATTAGACACAAAACATATTAAGACAGCTTAAGCTTTTCACATCTGACCAGACTAGAGAATATTTTAGGGACCTATATTAGCAGATAGTCAAGAACTGCCTATGCTGCTATTTATCTGGTGCAGGCCTCTCTCAAAGGTACGTATTTACATTCTGATCCTACAGAGAAGATAAACGAATGCAAGAAAACGCTTAGATTTTAGTCTAACAAAACAGGGAAAGAACACGTTTAAGCATTTTGCTAAGCTCTCGTTTTAGCAAAGCTACCACTTTCCTGATAATGAGTAATTTTGTGTCATTTCTTCCAACTTGCAGTTTATTTCAAAAAGTAAAAGACATTTGCCCAGAAAGGTGTCATAACACTCCATGAGACATTATTCTTTAATTCTAAATTTCAATTTCCCTTAGACGATTTAAAACGTTTTAATTTTTGTAATACTAAACAACCTGTCTACTGAATGCAGCAAGAATATTACTTTTCTGATATTCTGGAGCTGCCACACACCACCTCTGCTATAGTTAAACACACCAGATGTTTAAAAAAAATATCAGCCAGATTCAATATGACCAATATTTAGCTACCATTAAAAAAATATTTTTAATGAAGCTATAAACTTTAGGTCCAAATTAAGAATTCCGAGAAAATAAGATACGGTCCCTACACTCCAGGCTTTAGCTGAAAACAAACTTCTCTCAGTTTACCTTTGTTCTAACAAACAGCTCTATTGAGAAACATTTTGCATACCTGAACAAGATGGTAAAGAGAAATGTCAGGTGGCAAAATTCCACGAGAAGTACACGGGGGAAAGAGAGCAGCTTTGAGCTTGGGGTAAGGACTCAATGCCATTTTTAAAAGCTGTGGATCAACTTTCTTTAGAGGTTTTTCCGTATCTTCATTCTGAAGAACCTACATTGAAGGGAAGCAAAATCATTCAAATAAGAAGAAGAAATTGCATTAAGATTATAATAAAACTCTCGTTCAAGGAAATTTGACAAACAGTAACAACACAAAGAGCATCATTTTTCCCCCAAAAAATCTTGTAAGCTATATTAGACACATGATGTTTTAAGTTACTCTATGTATACACGGCATTTTAATAATTTATTGATTTTTTTTTTCAAACTTGAACTATTTTAGGAACACAAGTGTCTATAAACACTCTCAGCTGTACCTATTATAAAGAAGCTAAAGATTCCAAGTCACAGCCACTTTGTCTTACTATTTCCAAGCCACATAAGATCAAACGCTCTACATCTAAGAGTTCACATTTGGTCAAGAAATTGAAACATGCAATAACAAAACTAGATTTTCATATGGGAAGACAGTGTTTGTTGTTGTTAGTGTGTTTATTTTTATCAATTTTTTCATTTGAATTTTCAACATCATGTGAGAATTTCTTCAAAAACCTGTCAACAATTTGTTCTACACGGTACCTGATCAATACCTCCGGGTGCATACATTGTGGTAGCAAGTGCCAATAGTGTACGTCCTTCCAGTAGCATGCTGCTCACACTGGCTTGATTACTAGGAATCAAGATCTGAGCATTTGCAAGACTAGCTTGAAAAATCATCTTTGGATCTAGAAAGGGAAAAAAAGTGAGATGTAATTTATTGGAAAAAAAAAAAGTACTAAATTATTAAATTGTACATTATAACTCTTCTACAAATATGATTTTTTTTTTGTTAATAGTGACCTTTTTATAACTTACAAATACAGCTAAAACCTTCCCATTTTCACTAAACTTTCCCTAATTTTATGCCACAATTTTACCTCCACTGATTGGTTTAGATAGTCCTGCATTTTTCCATTTTATTAGTTCAATTCTTTATCTTACACACTGCTAAAATTTTTCTAAAAAAAAAAAAAAAAAGCATGCTTCACTTGGACATTATTTTTATCATTTGTTAATGGATGCCACTAAAAAAGATGAAAGGTTAAAAAAAAAAAGGTGAAATGAAGTAAGCACACAAACTCCATGGATTATCAATGACAATAACTAACAAAATGTCTTGGTCCAAGCAAACACAGAACCAAAGGGACAGAGAAGTCATAATACAGCATAAGAACTACGTGAAGCTTTAATTTTGATGGTACATGCATTTTTGCGTCTATTCTCCTGCTGCTCAACCTTTTAGGAATAAAGTCAAATTGGATGCAATGATGAACATACACAAACCATTTCTGACATATCTCCAGATCTTCATGCACATTTTAAATATACATTATAAACTGTGTTTTAGAGCTATGGAACCGATCAATGCACATATAAATGATTTGCCACGATGAAAAAAAGTCTACAGCAGAGCAGAGAATTAAATCCAGATGTTCCAAATACTTGGCTTAAACCTCAGACCACCTGCTGAGCAAGACCAGACTCCTACCTCGCGGATTACTGGCAACCCCTCGACACTGCACAAGAAATTCAAACCAGGGATGTGCTTCATGCAATTCCTTGTTATCCAAAATAGGGCAATTTGAAGGGGTTAAACTGGAAAAGAGAACAGTAGCAATGCAGTGAAAACACAGTATTTATAAACATCCTCTGCCCCAATATAAAGCTGCATTAAAAGTTAAAAGAATCTGACTTGGTGTTACAGTGACTTATTTCATCCATTATCATGACAGAGTTGAATCATACCACTCATCACTACAAGATGTACATCTTTAGCTGATAAACTGCCAGAGACACCTTAAGTTTACATTTCTGTGCTTGCTTGCAATCAAAATAACAGCTTCCAGAACTGACAACCCCAAACATTTTCCAAAGAGGAGACTTGATTCAAAAACACCATTCTCCATTGTCTGAATATTTTATGAAATTAAAATTGATTACACACACTGGAAAAAAATAATTTTGTTGGCTTTTCTCTACCCCACTTTTACCTTTTTACCAACTACACAGTTAGAAGGAGTTGTAGCTAAGAAATTTTAATAGCAAAGTATTCACTAACTGGAAATTATTTGTATAGTTCCAATAACTAGTATTTCTCTCTCTTTCAAATCCCATCTAATACTGATTTTGATTGAAAACAGCAATTTATTTGACAATGAATACAGGATGAACTACCTGGGTTCAGGTGACAGTTTCTGAAGAGCAAGTTGCCTTGGCTCATTTGAGATTGCACTGCTTACAAATATTACACTCATTACAACCATAAACATTTTTTTCACTGACTACCACACAAATAATCATGACAAGATAACCTGGATAAAGCTTCACAATACAGAATGAAACCTAACACTGCCGCACAGTTTTTCATTAAACGACACTGCTGTGACCCAAGAAGTCTCGCTGGACAAACAGCAAGAGCCTAAGAAAACTCTTACTGCCAACTGTTAAAGTCGTCTTCCATTCTTTAAGTCTGCATGTAATCCAAAGGATGAAAAAAGCATTCATACCTGTAGTAATCTAGGTACGTGTACAACATGTACTGCAGATTATGTTCTAAACAGTGAAGGACAAAATGAGTGTGGAAGTCCAAACCATTTGCAGCACAGTATTTTGGAACAGGGTGAGGATTTTGCAGTACTCCCCCTAGGTAAACCAGTCTTTGGAGCAGGAGTTCAAAATCTTCCAACTCAGAAAGGACAAAAATGCCATTTCTTAAAAAGAGAGAGAGAAAAAAAAAAAAAAAAAAAACATACACATTGATTAGTCCCTTTAAAAAGTTCTGGAGGCTATTTTCAAACTAACAAAACAGAGTTTTCCTTCTAAGGAGTTACTTCACTACCAAGGCAAACATAACCTGACAAAATACCTCTGATAGTGCTTTAACAGTGTCCTAGTTACTATTCATTGTAGAGAATGGGACATAAGGAGTGAAATACTACATTCAGAATTTTTTCTCTTGCAGTAAAATGGACAGCAGGTATATCATCTTTTTGAAAGATCAAAACACTGGCAGAGGATTTCTGTTGCTCCCATGTTTCTTCTTGTTTTCAGAGTACTGAGAAGTGCAAGTACACAACTAAAAATAAATTTACTGATGGATTTGTGCCATTTTAAACAAGGGCACTAAACAATATAAAATGAATAGGTATCAAAGATTTTATTAACGTGTACTTCTATAACTGTCTTATTTTGGCTTCATGTAAGATAGAAAGCAAGTATAACACATTAAAGGCACATACCTAGCCAGCTTGTTCAATATATCATTTCTCATATAGCCACTACACAATGTATTTCGGTCAACGATGTCTGCAGTCAGAGCGGGCCAATTCGCCTGTCCACGCAAAGTTTGGTTGGGCTCAGATTCTTCAATCCATGAACAAATACTAAGCCAGTCATGCTGGGCTGTCAAGTGCATCCAAAGAACCTCAGGATTACATGTGGAAAGTTCTGTATCGGAAAAAAGCAAAATGATGAAACCAACAGAAAAAAAGTATTTTAGCAAAATACTGACATTTCTGTATACATTTATGTATTTTTAATGAACAGGTATCTTCTTTTACAAGAACAATGCTGAGATAAATATACTGTTGTACCTTATTAGAGCTTTATGTCAGAAAAGCTAAATAAAATACTATGGTGCAATAAGCTTTGCAGACCATAGCAGGGTATGACATTTACGGCAACTGGCAATTCATCAGACAATTCCCTTTCAGATAGTTCCAAATTTTTCCCTACAGGATACCTGTCATAACACAACAACACAGATCCCAACAGAATTTCAATTGCCAAAAAAGTCAGTGACCTACTGTGGTAGCACGCAGCTTCAGTCGTATCAACGCTCCTCCTACACAATCGCAATACGCTACTTCAAAGACAGTCAGATTTTTAATTCAGAATTTCTTCTAACTTTCAACACCAGGATACTTGCCTTGGCGTGCTTTTTTAGGTAGAAGAATCATTTCCTGAATGGGCTCATCCCACCACTGAGCCCAGTTAAACATCACTCTGACTTCCCTATTGTGAACCCGATGTCCTTCACAATTCAACAAGTCTAGAGCAGCTGTATGTCCAGAAAAGTCTTGCTCCTTTCTCCAATTCTTTAAACTGCAATGAAGTTTTGCATTAGTACATTTTCTAGTACTTAAAAAAAAAATGCAATCTAACAAATAGGAGATGATGAAAAGATGAAAGATGAGAATTAACAAGTTTTACTATTTAATTTTTGATGACAGTGCTAGAATTCATAGTAGGATTTATTGAGCTAAAAGTTTGAGAGTGCATAGGAGACCAACAGGCAAAGAATTAACTTGTTTTTCCAAAACTGGCATAGCAAATAATATGTAATATTTTTACAATTATTTAATTCTAAAATCATTTTTCTGGGTTATTTTGTTTGTAATATTATAGACATATCAAAAATATAACAAACATTCCACCTGAATATGCTTTTTTGCTTGATTAATAGCTCTAATAATATCCTTCATTATTAAAAAACTTGTATAGTAGTTGTGGTGAGCTGGGGGTTGGCCTTTTCTGGCAGACAACTAGCAATAGGACAAGAAGAAATGGCCTCAAGTTGTGCCAGGAGAGGTTCAGGTTGGAAATTAGGAGACATTTCTTCGCAGATCCAGTGGTCAGGCATTGGAATTGGTTGCCCAGGGAGGTGGAGGAGTCACCACCCCTGGGGTGTTTAAGGAAAGGTTTGACATGGTGCTTGGGAACATGGTTTAGAGGGTGACGGTGGTGGAAGGGGGTGGTTGGACCAGATGATACTGGAGGGCTTTTCCAACCTTAATGACTCTATGACTATATACTTCATTTAAGATGATAACAGAAGATCATATTAGTTAGTGCAGTAAATCACATGTGATGTAGAAGCCAGGATATTTAAAATACTATTAGCATTATTAATTACTAATTAAAACTGATAACCCACATTACCTGGAAAGAGACTGAATCTCTTTATTTTCTTGGAAGGACTCCGAGTAAAAGCTTTCAACCTGATGCACAAAGTCTATCATTTTCTTCTCTTTTTCAGAAAAATAATTTTCTTCTTGTAAAACTTTCACCTTTAATTCAAATTAAAGTATTACCTCCAATTATATATTTTCTCTACTTATAATATATCTAAGCTGCAAATGACCCTGCAAGTGTAGAGAGTTAGCCAACTGTAGGAAAAAATGCTAACTGCACTGAGGTAAATACACTTTTACCCAAATTTCAAGAGAGACAAGACTTCATACTGTGTGTAAAAAGATGAGCACTAGATCAGACACAGAACAAAGAAATTACATTTTAACTAATTTTTACTTTAACTGCAAACAGAAAAGAACATAGGCATTTTGGTGACATGTTTCAGCAACCACATTGCAAGGATGCAGGGACAGAAACTGTTCCCATTCTGAAAGTATGTTCGATACAATGCTTTCTCTCAGCATAAATAAATATCAATCTTCAAAGCTGAGAACATCAGCTAGAACAAAAAAAAAAACAAAAAAAAACTTTTCTACACTTACCAACAGATCTCGTACATGTTTATCAACTGTGTAGAAACATATCTTATGCAATTGCTGCTTCACATCAAAGCCCTAACAAAAAAGAAGATATTCATTGTATGCAAACTGTACGGATGCAGCTGTACATTGACAGAATAAACGCACCAGTTTTCTTTCCAAAGTGCACAACCTTTTACAAGCATGCTTGTGATACTCACTTCACCAGCTACTGAGATGCTGTAATAACCCGGTGATCTGTGTGATCTCTCTAGCAGGTTTGCACAGATTTGTACCCTCTACTACCTACTCCTTTCACGATCACCGTTACACTTCCCCAAGCACAACATTAATCAATATGCTTTCATGAGTAACGCTCCCTCAGCATTCTGAACGTACATTAGTGATCAAAGCAGTACTTTAAAGCCTGGTAATTTTAATTGCATGAAGTGTATGTTAGTGGGGCTTTGAGCAACCTGATCTAGTGGTGGGTGTCCCTGCCTGTGGAGGAGGGGGGTTGGAATTAGAGGGTCTTTAAGGCCTTTTCCAATGAAAACCATTCTATGATTCTATTCTATGATTCCATGTGGTAGAATAATTACATTCACAAGAAAGCTCAGCCCCCTGCCCCTATTCTTACCACTAATTTGTTTCATTAGTCATAAAGAAGCGTTTAAAACTATCAGCATGCTTACTGAACACCTCTCACCATATTTCTTAAAAGTTCTGAGGCCTCTCTGGTATTGTCCTTCAGAAGACGGTCATAGACCAGATTCAAACCTGTCTGAATAAATTCTTGAAGACTTTGAGCAGGATGCTGATGCATTCGGAAGAAGGTTTGGGCCTCTGGCATTTTGTTGCTTAAGATGGCCTCAGCAATGACTTCCTGAAAGGGAAGAGAAGAATCTGGAACAAACTAGTGCCATTAAACTTCAATGTTATCACCTCTGATTCCTGTGCTGAATAGTCAAAAACTGATTATTCATTTTTACCTCTGGTGTCAGTTTTTCCCACGTTTGGCTTTCTTCCACTGCAGGTAGGTCTTCATCAAGATCACTTCCTACATCTGCGATATTTATTTGTGGCCGAGGGTAATTTTTCATAAATGTCCTAAGTTCAATAATGTAATCAGTTAAAATATCTGCAGCCTTCTGCAAGTATTCATCAGGTTCTGTCAAGAACATCCAAGATATCAGTTAAATGAAATTAATGACACAACATTTTTAATGCTGATCAATGTTGAATGCATTCTCCTGACTTCACTAAATAAAACAACCTCAGAGGAAAGAGCTCATCATCTCTATATTGCTATTTCACCTGTACAGGTACTGATACTGACAGTCACTATCAAGCTACACTCACCATCCTACCACTGCTCCAGAGAGGTGCACCTGACTTCATTGATGGATGTATTTGCCCTTCAGGGACAAGTAAATGACAACTAAAATTTTTAACTTATTATTCGTCAGATAAGCCCCGTTTAAAATGCAGGGACATTTTAACACAGCATATATCAGCTATTACTCGATTCTTATACCTTTTAAGCTGTAGTTCAAAGGGCAACATTTCAGCAACAGTGCCACCTTAAGCAGTTATGCACCCCTACAAACAGCCTGCACTCCCGTCAGACAACTGTTCTTTTTTCTGTACCAGCCCTTGGGTTATATTAGGACATACAACTGTTGCCACACAGTAAATGAAACTGGAAGTGCTCCAGATGAGAAATAACCTGGTAGGCTATTTTTCAGCTGAACTCGTTTCTTAAACTAGTCTGCTCCATTCCATGGCCACAGGAATATTTGTGCCAATGTATTTCAGGTGGTGGCTCTGAGAAAAGGATGAGGGCTAAAGTGAAGCCATTTAACTGCACTACTATGAAGGACCCAGCATCACCTTAAAGTCTGATTCTGCCATTCTTACACATCCTGACGTCCCAATATGATCCAGCTGATGGTACCCTGGCCTGATGTGACAGCCTGATCATAGCTGTTCGTGCTTATATACAGATACTGTATTCATACTAATTTCTCAGGCTTCCCCTTAAATAATACCTTTCACTTAACTCTAGTGCAAGCCCTTTTTCATTAATTCTAAGTAAATTTAGGCTTTTAATTCAAAAATTGAGTTCTTATTTATCTAAACAATTATATATTACATTACTATGCATGATTCAAAATGAGTAATCTTACCCTCTGTGTGGACAAAAATTTCTTCAAGTTGCTTGCTAAGGAAAGTCAACGTGAGGTTTAGCAGCTGCTCAGAAAAGTGTTTACTCTGAGGTTCCATATCATTTTCTCTGATTGCTGAGCAAAGTAAATTTAAAGCTGGCTTCAGCTCTTCCAAATCTGCAATAATTACATAAGAAGTTGCATCTGCATTCTATCACGAGTGATCATATAAAATATAAATTAGAATAAAGGTATGCTACTAAAACCTTCTAAAGCGTGTCAAACAACTTATGTAACATCCTTTGCTTTCACATCAAAATGCTTAGAACAAGTCATTGCTAGAACTCAATCAAAAAGCCACATTTTGTACACCAATTCTCTTTCATTTTCTGGAATTAAAGAAGCTGCAATACAGCAACATCCCAACATAAAAGAGAACAGGCAATTTGATGTGGTTTTACAAATGCAAAACCATAAACTGAAAGGAAATTCAATCTCAACCTCAGTGTATTACAGTGTTTTACTCACTTTTCAGAAAAGACTGAGACGCACTATCAGTAGATTGTTCAGGTCCAGAGCAGGGTGCAGAAAGGTTAAAAAGACTTTCTTTGCTTTTTAAAAACAAGTCTACTGTGTCTAGTTGACGATTTTCCAAACCAGCCTAGGCAGACACACAGTAGCACCATTACACACACATTCTAAAAATACATGGTACACTTATTGCTAGCACTTTTACTTCATATGCAGTAACAAAGTATGCATGCAGAAGAAAAGAAGGGATTTAAACTACATGTGCAACGCCTGTAACCTGGAGTAACAAGATGACCTGCTGAGTGCCCGCCATGCTCTTTTAATTGGTTTTGCAGAAACTGCCCCAGTATCTTTAGAGATAAAATGTTAGTTAAGCAATTTATTAGAGTTTGATGGGGGATATAAAAAAGCATTGTGAGAATCAGGACTTTGAATAAGCTTACAGCAACTGAAAACTGCTGTGAACCTTCCCCCCCTTCCCTATCAGTTCACTTTCTATTACACCCTTCAAACAAATTAAAAGAACCCTACCAAATGTCTCCATCTAAGCTCCCTCCCTCCAAATATGACTGAACATACACTGACACAGAATTACAGTGTGGACAGATTGTTGCAGAGTCCCAGACTTCTGGATTAATAGTTTTTTTAAAAACAAGGTTTCTCTCAAAAGAAGAAATTAGAGCTGTAGGACATGAATCAGCCTTATTTACCTCTAGCGCATGTATTGGAATCGAACATCGGCCCCATCCATTGAGATGACAAACAGAATCTACGACTCCAGCACTGCCATAGATCATCAATCTATTCAAAAACTCTTCTTGAGTTAAACCAAACAGAATTAAGGAAAGACCATGCTCTAAATAAAAGAATCAAATCATAATTAAAAACACATAAGCAAGTTGCTACACAGCAGATAACAACACAAAGTTGTAGTGACTCCATTTGGATTTCACCTCAGCAAGAACACATTCATAATTAGCCAACAGCAGCCAGACAGGCTGACAGAACACAAACAGCAGTCAGACAGAAGAAGACCACAAACAAGAAGCCTCTTTAACTGAAGCCTGCACCAAAACAATTACATAAAAAAAGCCCTTCACCTGTCAGAAGTAGACATAATGGCACATCTTCGTTACAATCCACATAAACAGTATCTTTGCTGAAGTGGTAGTAAGTCACATCTTGTGACTCGAAATCCCAGAGAGCAAGAGTCAATCTTTCATCGTTTGTTAATATTACAAACAGTGCTTTAACTCCAGTTACAGATTTACACTCCAGTTTCACCACTTCTTGTGGTTCTTCTACACAGATTTGTTTCCAGTGCTGCCCTGAATCACTGAGAGTTGTACCACTGCTTTGTAATGGTTTGGAAGGGACGCACCAAACAGCCTTCGGAACAACAGCCAGCACCTTCTCGGGAGTTTCATAGATTAAGGGATCATGATCTTCAAGGTGGGTAAAATACTGATACCACGGTAAATTCGTGTCATACACCAAATTTGGAGAACGTGGTCTTCTTTTCCTGATTGCATCGCGTAGTGAGGATAAGTGTGCCTTCCAGGACCTGGGATGAAGAAAGAAGTTATCCATAATACCACGTATTACGGAAGGAACAACACAGCTAACCCAACTTTTAACGTTTCCTCAGTCAAACAATATGTTTTTTGGTTTCTAGATTAGTATTTTCATTATGTACCTGTCCACACGGAAAGACGATGACATAAGCTCCATACTGTACTCAGAACTAGCAAGGTCATCCTCATCAAGACCTTCAGGTGGCTTCACTGGAAGACTTTGAGAATCTCTTTTACAGATCAAATGCCCAGGGAACTGTCTGAAAAGAAATCATTATTAGAATTAATTTTTACCTCCATGATGGATTATTTAATTTTTCCCCCATCATATTTAACTCTATCGGGAGTAAAATCAGAAAAAACGGGAGCTATCAGCGAAGCAGTTTTCTCTCTGATTAACAGTATCTACATAAATGTATCTAGGTAAGCCATCAAAACCTGATGGTATTTCCTCTGAGATAGACAATGCCTAAATTACAATCTTGTCCTAATTTATCAAGCAAAATCAGTAAGGCTGTATCAGAAAAGTTTAACAATCCTATATGCTCTGCCGTTCTTCTGAAAGGTGTTGTTAACCTGCACTGTCAGTAACTGAGAGCACATATCCCTATCTTCCTAGAAGAAAAAAAATCCACTATAAAACATTTCTACTTCTCTGTCCTGTCACTTAAAAAGTACAGCAAATATTAATGGGCAATCTTTAAACAAATGTGAAATCTCTGCTCTACCCTAGAGTCAGCACTCAGAATAAAAAGCTGACAGCATCTCAGCTGTTACAGGACTAAGATTAGGCACATTTAATGTTAGTTGTACTTAACTTTCATTTAGCAATTCTGCTAAAACTTTCATTGAGCAATTCTGCTGCAAACATACCTGAAGTACTTGTTTAGATCCACAGAAATGGCGCTGTTGGAAGAACTGATGATCACAGCAACACTGAGATCATATGACACTTTGACTGCAGTGAGCGGTGATGTGATGGCTGAACTCCTGTTCTCATGCTGCACACCTCCCTGGCAGAGCGCTACATCAATGTTGGCTAGATTTGCACCATCAAAAGAATCAAATATGTCTTTAAAAGGTGTCAAAGAAAATGCCAGGATTCAGATAGTCCAATGAACAAGAAATTACACAGAAGAGGAAGACAGTGAATTGTTAACTTTGTAGCCCAGGTCAATCTTGGCACAGCAAAACACTCAGAACTGCTTGTTTTACAGCAGCGTTTTAAGCCCAGGTAGACTAATTCTAAAGCATCTAATTAAGAAAAGAAAGCTTAGGGACAGGAGACTTAAGCACGTTATACACAGCTCTACATACCAAAAGTGCTGAAAGTCAATACTCCAGTGTGGAACGAATTTCCACTAATACGCTGAGAATCTAGAGTTGACCCAGACATTTCTGATGAAATGACCACAACCACACAACCTCTGCTGAAAGCACCTTCAAAAAAGACTGTTAAAAGAAACTTGTGTGTAATCCTGACAAAAGAAGAAAACTGACCTTGTTCTTCCAGATCATTTACACCGCCAGCTAGTGCCTACTGCAAAGGATACAAATCCAGCCAGAACTGTCTAAAAAGAAGAGAATTCCCCTGCAGAAGTTTATATCTGTTATTCTTTCCAAAACTTGCGGTGCCAAATCAAGGGTAATGCAGTCACACGTCTCTAATGATGAATCTTCTCCAGGAAAGGTAAGATGCACAACAATGAAGTTATTGAGCAGAAGTAGGCATCTGTTGTCTTTAAAAGACAGTATCCTCAAAGACAATATTGAAGAAAGACCTGTAAAATTAAAGGTATTTTAGGATTACGGCAATCTGGCACTTTTGACTGTAAAGGTATCTCAAGAAAATCACAGCTCAAAGACATTGCCTCAGCCGCTATACTGATAAAAGTTGTGATTTGGGGCTTGTTTTTTTTGTTTAAATCTCATATTTTGTCAGGAGTATTAATTGTAGAACAATGTCCAACAGTACAAGTTTTTTAAATGGACACTACTTCTGAAGAATGCAAAAAAATCACAAAACCATTTTTCAGTCAGCACTGAAAGCTACAATCTTTGGACATAAAGATATTTTAGCAATGGAAACTTTTAAATAATATGTAAAACATCAAAGCCCTAGGTCCTGAAAAGACTGCACTGTGACTGTACACTACACTTGCCAATCACGGAGCACAAAGTTCAACACATAATTAGTCTTTGCTGGATTAGTGAACAGCCCCATTTGTTCTGATATGACGGTGAAAATTGGAGATAGCACAGCTGCATGAACACACTTATTTTTGACTTTGTGTCATCCAAACATCTGACCCTCAACAGCTTAATTCCTTTTAACAATGTCAACTTTGATTACAGAAGTGTCAGTTATTTGTCAAGCTCATGAATACTGCTTCTGATCACGCTAAATCAGTGCAAAAATACTTCACACTTCCCTTGTGTTCTGCATCTATTTGTTTCACCAAATGAAGCAGACAAAATCGGACCTGTAACAATTACAAATATGGAATACACATTGAGATTTACTCACTAATATTTTTGACTTCGAGGTGCTTTTTAAGCATATCTTCCTTACAACTGTGCAGGAAAATCAGGTTACAATCTCCATCTTCTATAGTGAATTCATAGACGAACAGTTCGTGATTCTTACTAAGAGCCACTATTTTTGTCTTGTCTGCTTGTAGATCACAATCTTCTGTATTCTCCCACAGGAAGCTGAAGATGCAATATTCGGTGTGTTTATCGACCTTACTTTCCCCATTTCATACACTGAACAGTTCTGGAAGCATGCTAATGACATACAGTTCAATTTTAACCTTTTGAAATAAAGATTCTGCCACTGCCCCTTCCCGCACCATAACATGCTTGTTCTCTAAAGGCGGCTGCAATGCAAGACACTGCTTGAGAAATCCCTATTTCTCTTCTAAAGAGAACAGATTTCTGTCTGTGTAATTCTTTTCTTTTGTCACCCATGCCACATTACACTCTGCTTCGGGACTTCTTTTAGAAGCAGGAGGAGCATTGCTAGGGCGAAGAGAGCCTAACACCCGTTTTGCCCCCCTGCTGCTTGGGCTGACGGACTCTCCATGTGCCCGTCTCCATCCGTACCTGCTCTCACATGGGAGCGGGCAAGGAGGAAACATCTACAGGGCCTCAGAGGATGGGCACAGAGGACGGCACAGAGCACCACGCAGGCGTTGCCATCGCTCAGCACCGCACCTGCTGGGACCCGCAGCGTGCCCGTGGGGTCGCCTCAGCACTGGGAGCCACCACCACGGCCTGAAGGCGCCTTGTGACCGCCTCGTGTCACGCGCGAGCGCTCGCCCTGACCACCAGGGAAGGAAGTCAAGGCCTCAGCTCTACAGCAGCCCATCTAGCAGGCCGGGTGACCTCCCTCCACACCTTTTATTTTATAAATCTTTGTAACCACAGAATCCCAGAACCACCTAGGTTGGGAGAGAGCTCCAAGATCGCCCAGCCCAACCCCTCACCTAACACTCCCAGGTCCTCCACTAAACCAGATCACTGATCAATATATCTAAACATCTTTTAAAGCCCTCCAGGTGCGGTGACTGCCCCATTCCCCCGGGCAGCCCTCCCCGACGCCTCACAGCCCTCAGCACCCCGCGGCACGGGGATTTTACACAAAGAGCTCTTCAGGGCAGGGTTTTGACCCCCCCCTCACTCTCCTGAGGCGTTTGGAGCCCCCCCCCCAGCCCCTCACTTACTCCGCCCAGGCTCCCTGCAGGGCGCAGCCCCGGGCCCGGCCGCCCCCGCCCGGCGCCAGAGCCTCCAGCTGGATGCCGCCGGCGGCCAGGAGGGCTCCCAGGGCGTCCTGGCCCCTGCTCAGCCGCAGCCGGGCCGCGTCCCGCGGGGAGCCCCAGGCCTGCCCCGAGCGTGGCGCCAGCAGCACCCGCAGCTCCCTCACGGCGCCCGCCGCCATTTTCCCTCCCCGCCCCCCCCGCAGGTCCTCCTCAGGGGGCGCCGCCCGCCGCCATCTTGCGGGGCTGCCCCCTTCCGGTCAGCTGAGAGCGCTGCCGCGCGCCGCGACTACAACTCCCAGCAGGCACCGCTGCGCAGCGCCGCCTGAGGGGCGGTGGAGGGGGAGCCGCGTTGCGTGCTGGGAGTTGTAGTCTCCGTCGGTCAGCGCTAGCTGCGGCGGGCGGGTGAGGCCGAGATTATCATTAAATAGATTAAATGTATTAAATATATTATTAAATAGCTCGCTGTTTTCACTGACAGCGGAATACGTGCCACCAAACGCTGCTCGCAGCCTCCACAGCTGCCAAAACCAAGGAACCACGGGCACAGCGCGCAGCATCCCCCTCAGGCTTCCCTCAGAGACCGCTGAGGGGACGGGGTGGCCACGCGCCGTGGGCGGAGCACGAGCTAAACCCCGCCCCTCACACCCCGCCCCGTCCAATCAGAGGGCGTGACCCCGATAACCACGCCCCGCCCACACAGAGCGCCGCCGGGGCTGGCGGACGGTGGCCGCGCGGGGCCGCTCCGCGCTGCCCATGGCGCCGCGGGACCATGTCGCTGGTGCTGGGGCTGCTGGCGCAGGCGCTGGGCAGGGCGCTGCGCTACTCCGCGCCGCGTAGGGCCGGCCATGAGCCCCGGGGCCGGGCCATGGAGCAGGACAAGGCGCTCGAGGTCTACGGTGACTGCCGGGGAGCGGCGGGGGCCGTGAGGGGGGCTATGAGGGGCCTGGAGGGGTCTGGGGAGGGCCTGAGGGGGGTTGTGAGGGGCCTGTGAGGGGCTGGGGGGCGCCTTAAGGGGTCTGTGAGGGGCTGTGGGGGGGGCTGTGAGGGGTCTGTGGAGGTCTGGGGGGGCCGTGAGGGGCCTTTGGGGGGGGGGCTGTGGGGATCTGAAGGGGCCTGGGGGGGGTCTATGAGGGGCCTGTGAGGGTCTGGGGGAGGTCCGTGAGGGGTCTGGGGGGGCCTAGGGGAGGTCTGGAGGGGCCTGGGGGGGTCTGTGAGGGACCTTGGGGGGGTCTGTGAAGGTCTGGGAGGGGTCCGTGAGGGGCCTGGGGGGCTTAGGGGAGGTCTGGGGGGTCCTGTAGGGAGCTGTGAGGGGCCTGGTGGGGTCTGTGAGGGGCCTGTGAGGGTCTGGGGGGGCCGTGGTCCCAGGTTCTTGTCGGGGTGCAGGAGGTGTGGGGGGTCCTCGTGTGGGGGAGAGAGAAGGGCTGTGGGGTTGTGGGGCTGTGGGGCAGGCCGGGCGCGGCCCTTGGGTGCCCACAGCCCTGTGAGGTGCCGGGGCCTGTCCGTGGCATCTCCTGGCTGTCCCCGGGCTGCCTGGGGACAGGTGGGGTGCGTGGGGTGGTCACGGAGCCAGGGGTGCGCTGAGGGACCCGGCCCTGCCTGAGCTCGGTCGGTGGGGCCGTAACGGGGCCATAATGAGGCCGCTGCTCCCAGCTGTGGGAAGGGAATGGGGCAGCTGTGGGCCTGCTCCTGGAGTTACCTCCACATTCATCACCTGGGGTTAGAAGCGACTGGGTGCACCTGGAAAGGCCAGGAATTCCAGGCAGGGCTGCGGGGGAGTCCAGCAAAACTTCAGCTACCGAGCGACTGGCTTCTTGGTGCTCAGCCTCTGAGATACGGAGAGGTTTCACCTCTGGAAACGCTCTGTGTAGGATCCTGCAGTATTGCAAATGCTGTGAAGCTCGAAGGCACTGCTATTGTGTAGGCAATTAGAGGCAGCGTGAGGATTTTATGCAATTAATTAGAGACAGCGCGAGGATTTTATGCAATGCTGTACACAGAAAAGACTTTGACAATGTTTCCTCTTTTGTTTTTTTAAACTCAACTTTGAAACTTGAGTGGTGTTTAAATAGAGGTATGTGAAAACGCCAGCAGTTCTAGTGACTTAGGTTATGAGCCTTAAGCACGTAAGTAGTCCCGCTGATTTCAGTAGACCCATAGTCTTATGCTTGTGCACAATTTTTGCAGAACTAAAGTGTGTCTATAAAATTTCAGTTTAAAAGACCAGCGGCATCCATGAAGTACTGTTAAACAAAATCTGCTCTAGTGTTCCTCCTGCTGCTTGGCAAAGTAACTGATAACGCTCTTGTATAAGTCAAACTTCCACGCAGAAGGAGGATGCAATTTAAAAACAGAGGGAAGAATGTATCAGAAGTTACAAGGAAATGTCAATGCAGAGATGATTCTGTCCTACATATCGACAAAGTAATTCCTTGTTTGGCTAGGCTTCTGTGGTTGGCTAAGGCTAGTTCTGTTTTATCGTGTGATGAAACTTCCACAAGCTAATCCAGAACACATTACCTCTATGGAAAGCAACTCAGTTATTTTCTGTACAGGTTTATTAAACCTGGTTGATCCCCACATTTGACAAGCTAAGGAGGTGACCACTGATACAGATAAATATGGATTAGTGCATTATTTTCGTACTGGCTTTCCTTAAGATGGCTTCAAAATCTTATCTGTGAGGCCCTGGCTGGGAAGCGGAGGGAAAAAAGGTGGGAAGGAAAATTGACCTGTCTTGGTAAAAGGTTCGGTTTGCTTGCCTCTCAGGTTGTTCAAAGTCTAGCTGAAATATTGCATCTGTGCTTATCTTTTGGGTAGGCTAATTTCAAGTCACCTGTAGTTCTGAAGGTAATACTTATCCTTTAATAGGCATGTTTTGATTCCTATTTATTAAAATGGGGTTGTAAAACCAGATAACAAGTTTAGAACCAGAGTGTGAAAAGTGTGTGCACAGTGAACAAGAAGTGCTTTAGTGTGCCCAGCTCTGAAGCAACTCACGAGGTAACACATCACTGATAGTTACGGCTCTGCCTTTTCTGAGCAGGATCAATATCAACAGTGCTTCTAATAAAAAGCATCTTGTATTAAATTTAGGAAAGCAACTTTATTGTTGGTGGCTTCTTTCCTGCTTTAGATATAATCCGTACTATCCGGGACCCGGAGAAACCTAATACTTTAGAAGAACTGGAAGTGGTAACGGAAAGCTGCGTCGAAGTAAATGAGATCGGTGAAGATGAGTATCTGGTTATCATCAGGTTTACACCAACAGTACCTCATTGCTCTTTGGCGACTCTCATTGGTAAGATTTTAGTTTCATTAAATCTGTAACAATGAATGTGGAGTTAATTTTAGGTTTTTTGAATAATGTATTACTTAGTTTAAAGGCAGTATTGCTGTGCCAGGAGTTTGACTGGGAATTTCATCTTGAGAACCCTCCTAGCCATACAAACAAACAAGAAATAGAAGATGTGGAGTCATTCAAGGTCTTGTATTTTTTTCAAGTTAGGGAGAGTCTTCAAAAAGAGCAGCTCTCAAAAATCTACTCAGAAGTGGTACAGACTTCCTTCTTTATATTCTTCCTTCCCTTATGGGTTGTTCCCTGTGCATGTGAAAAAAAAATTATGTGCAATCAAAACAAAGTTATGAACTGTTAGGAATTTGAGAGCAGTTACAGTCAATGAGAATCCGCACTTGCTTGTTTTGCTTTTTTTGCTACTTGTGAAGAGATCACGTCTGCTCTCTGAAATAATTTCTTTAAATGTACCAAGATCAGCAAGTCTCACCATGGTATATCAATACAAAGATTTCACAGTTTGTTTTAAAATTTAAAAGAACATAACCCTTTAATTTAACTAAGGTTGTGTATTTATGCTGAAATAGACCTTGCTGCTTTATGTAGAAATTGAAGTATAGATAGTAAGCATTAGCATGCCGAATGCTAATAATTTATAGTTTGACCCTGTTAGGAGTATCAGTGGGTTAACACTGGGACCTGAGGATCAATTACGTACCTGTCATCATAAACTGGTGTTAATCACGTCCTCGGCACTTAATGTTGGCCAGGTCTTTGTTCATCAGTGATTGTGCAATCCTTCAGTGGTGTGTGACCTTTGAAGCACGCAGTTCCTTGTTCTGGTACAGGAAAGGGTTATGGCAACTGTTCTAAATAGTTGGTTAGTGTGGGTAAGAATGTAGGCAGTAAACAGCTTTTTTATTTTTTTTCCTTCTCCACACTTCCTCAGCTGCACAGATTGCTCTAAGCTGGTGTTTCTTTTGGGGTGTATTTGCATGGCTGGCTCAGCCTGAGGACAAACTGGGGCTGCAGTTTGGCTGTGTTTGTCCACATGTAGCTCACCGCGAAGTCAGATCTTGTGAGCAAACTGCAGCTGGCTAGTGGTCATACTCTAAGAATGCACCTCAAACCTCGAATTTGACAAGAAATTCTCTTTTTTTCTTCAAACAGGCCTTTGTTTAAGAATAAAACTTCAGAGATGTTTGCCTTTTAGACATAAGGTAAGCTGTCTGTTCTGGAACTTGCTTTAAACTACCTGAATGACTGTATGCCAACTTCTCTTTACTTGACCCAGCGGCATTCCCTTTTTTAATTTGCGAACTGTGATAGAGGATGATTTTTTCCTAAAAGCTTGTCATTTGCCTCTGTAGGGTCGAAGTACAGTGCAGTACCTGAAAGGATCTCTGAATAACTGTGGCTCTTCATTTCCTTTACAAAATGCAGTTTGTCACTGACCTTCTGAAATACGCCGCATTTCAAGGCTTTTTTGGCCAGCTGACATTCAGGTGGAGGAGAGGGTGTTTTCAAAGCTGATATTACAGTGAATCTAAGTCATGCTCTTGCCTTAGGGGACAATGAATTTAGCCTTCTGTGATATTTCTACATATCAAAGCATCATAAAAATAAAATGTTGGTAGTTGCTAAATCTACTGTACCATGTGGAATGCCTGATAGCTCTCGCCAGTGGACCCTATGTGAGCGAGCAGCCCTGAAAGCAAGATAACTATTGTCAGTTAGAAATCGGTTCAGGGGAGTTCTACCAGGCATCATCTGTGAAGGAAAAACTTCAAAATAGGTTTATTAGGGTTCAGAAGGACTGCAGAATTCAGAACTGGAGCTGGGTTGAGGAAATCTCTTCTTTATGACCTGTTGTAGGAACAGTTGTATAGATGATATATGGGCCTGACCCTGGTCATTATACTGCCTTAAAAGGGGCCAGCCCTGGCTGTGCTGCTGGAATGTAAGGGTATAGAGGAAAAGAGAGTTAATATATCCTTAGAGAAAGCTATTTAGGTTTTAGCAGGATCTAAGAGCAGACCTTTAGTGACAAACATGAAATCTTTATAGGCCTTTAGAAACTTGCCCAAAATAATATAAATTCTTTAGCTTAGAATTTATGGTGTTGATTCTTACTTATTTTTTAATAGTTGCTAGCTTCATCATTCCAGTTAAATGGTGTAGAGCAAGACTTGCATTTCTAGATAATTAGGTAGATGGTGATTTGTTATGCTGGACACATGATAACAATTAAGTTTAGCTTCAGTGAGATAAGATAAAAGGCATTGTTTACTTGCTTTTCTTTTTGTTCATCAGTTGTGGCTTGACATGTTTCTTTTTCTTTTTCTTTTTTTCCTCCTAGGCTGTTAAGTTAAATGCATGAAGGTGATTTATGTCTATTTAGCTTTTAGTCACATAGTCTGCTCTCTTACAGGAAATAGATACTGTATTACACTACCATTTCAAATAGAACATCATCTGTGATTCTCATCACTGAGCAAAACTTGTGTGTCTTTTCAAGAGTTCTTAGCTTGTGAAGGTGACACTTGCAATTCTAGCGGCTTTCAGACAAATTGTCCCTGAATTGTGAGCAGCAGAGAACTTGGTAGAAAGG
Organism: Netta rufina; assembly: GCF_964035555.1. Classification (NCBI taxonomy): domain Eukaryota; kingdom Metazoa; phylum Chordata; class Aves; order Anseriformes; family Anatidae; genus Netta; species Netta rufina. The sequence goes on along the minus strand of NC_140134.1, from coordinate 21,989,801 downwards.
TGGAGCCAGTTCTCTCTTATGTTTCCAGTAGCCTAACTCCAATTACTTTCTCACGTGAGCCATTAATATTAGAGAGGAATGAGTGACTCCACAATTTTGAAAAAGAATTATTGGTGCCTCTTCTAAAAGGGGAGGAGATTGTCTTCTGATTATATTGCAATAAAGTCTAAGATCAGTTATTGTCATTGATGTCCTTCCATTGTCTGTGAATATTTCTAAAAGTATGGATTATGTGCATTGTATGTGTATGGTACACTTTTTTCTTCCAGTAATGAATATATTTCATGATTAAAGTATGAATCTAACATTAATGACCTCTCTTTCAGCTGGAAATCTACATATCTGAAGGTACACATTCCACTGAAGAAGACAGTAAGTACAGCTTATAGATGAGAGCAGTTTTAGACTGTTCTTTGAGAAGTGTTTTTCTTCCCCTGCTTTGCTGTCCTTTTCAGAAACAAATACTCTCTTAAATAGCAATTTGCAGTGAAAGTTGCTGCAATGTGCTGTTACTGTACATAGCATTTTCTCCCTCTTTGAGCTGGCCATTAATGAGGTTTGGAGAAACTTCACTGCAATGTGGTGTCTTACATTTGTCATGTTACTGATGCAGTATACATTATACAGTACCACTGAAACTGTTTCTGACTTTATTTTTCGTATGATGTTTTGCAGTCAACAAGCAAATCAACGACAAAGAGAGAGTAGCAGCTGCGATGGAGAATCCAAACTTGAGAGAAATTGTGGAGCAGTGTGTTACAGAGCCTGACTAGTAGCTATAATACCCACGGAGTTATCATTTTGATACATTTCTTAAAATATCTTTGTTTAAAAAAAAAGAAAAAATAATCAAGGCCTTGAGTTTAATACTTGAGTTCTTTTTATCTTCCATATGTTTTTTTAAAGGAAATTGTTTATAAGATAGATTTAAATTATGACGAATTAGTCTCTGAAATTAAGTGATGTGTATAGTGTTAAGAGTTTGTAATACCTGGTGTCCAGAGAAATATTTTATCTGATTAAAAATGAAACAACACTGTATGTCCTGCCTTCTGATAGACATTGTGATATAAATTCAGTTTTGCAGGTTAAATTTCTATATTGTTTCAATCACTGAACAATAAAAATAAAACAGATTCTTATACTGAAATGCTGCTTTCTGAGTTCAGAAACTTTTTTCTTTTTTTCTTTAAGCTTAGGTTAAGATTTCTGTTAGAGAAATAAGCATGTCATTCAACTACTTTGTTGCTGATGAACACATTAAAATTGAAATGAATTCAGAAAAAGAATTTGGAAACAAGCGATTGGACTGCAGCAAGGTAGATTTTTACTAGGATGCTATTCCTGCTAAATATTTTGTTTTCCCTGTAAATACACGTTTCTGATTCTGGAGGCTTTGCTTTGCAGTTATCTTGAAGGCAAAGTTTTCCTATGGGCGATGCATTGCCAATTTGATCCTGCTCTTCCTTACAACTGAACTGCAGCATGAAAAGCGAGAGAATCCCGCAGCCAGTGGTTGCCACTGTCCTGTTTCTTTTTGCTGCTCCCTCACTAATCTTATCTGGAGTGTATGTAATGTTGCCAGCTGTCATATGCTTTCTCTCTGAAGACGTTTCCCTAAGGCTAGATTCCTACTGCAGCTGTGGATTCAACCATGCAATTTACTTTCCCTGAAGAATTAAGCAGTTATTTCTCACTCAGCTGTCCTCTCAATGGAAGTGACATTCAGTATTTGCTGTACAGCCACAGGAGGGCCTCAGTGGTGAGCATGTCCGTGGTAAGAGAGGCTACTGCCATCCCTGTGTGCCCCGTAGCACCTGATAAGCTCTTCCAGTATCTCAGGGGATGTTACCTGGTCTAAGCATAACAGTTATCCCCTGCAGTGGTTTGTATGAGATGTAGGGAGCCATTCCTCACTGAACCAGTGATCACTCTAGTGAGTTTGTATTTGGTTAAACACTGAAAAAATCCCTGGGGTTCCATGCAAACATCTGTTGAGATTTCAGGGATTTGTAACCATTTTAATGGTAAGCCCCATAAAGCTTTCCTGAAGGCATGAAATGATTGAATGGGTTCCAGCTAGGTTGTGCATTATAAATGGCAGAGGAAATTTTCCCTTTGTGAAGTTGTATGCTGACAAATGTCACAGCTGTGCCAATAAGAGCTTGTAATCTTACAGTTGGTGCCCAAGTTATTTATCAAAAATAAAAAATAAAAAATGGGGAGAGGGGAAAGGGTGGACAACAATCTCTTTTCTTCTATGGGTTACTTCATTTCTGCAGAGCTGGCAGTTCCAGCTAGGGGGTGGGAAGAGAAAGGATCTGCTAAATTACTATCTTAATTGAAGCTGAATCCCCAAAGTTAAATTTGATCTATAGTTCAAATGCTCACGCTGAGTTTAGCTTGAGGGAAGTTGTGTATGTCCACAGGCAGAACCTACAAGTTCTTATAAGTTAAGTACAGATGGTTCTGTGAAGTGTAATTGGATGTAACCTTAAATGTGGGGCAGTGCTATGTCCGTTACTTAGGTATTAGCAGGATGTGAAGGGAACTAACTGCTTGGTACTTACATGGGGAACTAAAATTGTGGTGGTGTTTCCAAAATGAATAACCCATGGACGTTTTTTATTTATGTCCGATTTTGGTCAAAACCAACGATCTGTGCATTTAGACGACTGCTGGGATAGTTTATCACAAAGTATCCTAATAGAAGCATTTTGTGAGGTTTTGTGGTGTTGCTTTTTTCAACAGGTTTGCTACTTGACAACTACTTCTATAAAGTAGTTTCTTCTCTATGAGAAGCAGAGGGAGATGTTTTCCTGTGATAAGGTGCCCGGTTTTGCTGTGCCATACTGTTAGAAGAGAGGTATAGAACAAGACCAATGTTTTTCCTCCCCATGGTTTATTCTTTAATAAAATGAGTTAGATGCAATTGCAAATTGTAGTTTCAGTACGTGCAGATAGTGGGTTAGTCCTTGTGCTTCCCCAGCTGTGTACAACGGATGATAAATAACACGTGTAGTTTAAACACAGTAAGTTTTGATATTGTGTATAGCTAATTTTGTTTACCAGTAATGAATCTGTTTATTGATGGCTCTGCAGCACGTTCTTTGCTCTTTGCAGCCTCAGTCACCCCTAACTTAGGAGTACTGGGGTGTTTTTTGCAAGGGGTTACTAAAACTACTACATTACGCTATGTAGCAGGACACTTGTTTGGCAATGTTAGCTGTGAAAGAATTACATTTTCAGTATTCGCTGTGATTCTCTTGGAGGGTCTGGGGTTTCCTCTGACAAACTTATGCGGTTAGATGTCGAAATGCATCATCATCAAATAACAATAAAGAAGAGGCCTTAAGTTCTGCAAATGCTTTGATGCCGTGACAATATATTTTATTTCATCTGGAACAGTTTTTGAAAATTATGCATTCATTTGCTGGGAATGTTTTCCCAGGATGTCACGATTTTAGATTCAATCAATTGAATTCATAGCAGTCTTAGAACAGAATGAACAATAACCTGTAATGAACTCATTAAGAGTTTCTGAGACTGTTCTGAAAGCTGTGAATTTGGTGGCAGGTAGTAACCTTGCTCTGAGAATTTCCAGTAACAGTGGACAACAAAGGAAGTTTGTTAATTATTTTAGTATGACGGAGCCTGAAGGCTCCAGCTAGACCGGGGCTCTATTTTTAAAGACTATCAAGAGAAAAACAGTAGGGGGCAATCTGTCGTTTCAAAACTCTATTAAGGATGCTCTAAGAAGAAGAATGAGCAGCACAATGGCACGGTAAATCCATAAAACATGTAACACAAATGGAAAAATGAGCCCAAATAATAGTCTTTAATAAATATAAAGGACTTACTCTGTTTAGAAATGTAGGCTGACGATGACAACTAACTAATACAACACTTCTTCCTGAAATTTCTGAATTGCTAAACTGTGACATATGGTGGTGCTTGTGCTGTTTCTTGCAACTTCTGTTTTCGTTTATTGCTCCACAAGACTTGCTGTCATGCATCATATCTGAAATGGCTTCGAGGTGCTATCTGCAAGTCTTCATGAAGTAGCTTAGAGGAGAGTAATACTTATACAGAAGAGTCTCTATTTCCATTTTAAAATTAAAGCTATTCTGACTTTGTTTTATTTAATAGAAGAAATCTGTCATTTTGCTCCTTTTCATAAGGAGAAAAACAAAAGCAAAGGATTATTTTTTAAACTTTTAATAGTTCCTGGAGAGAAAGAATCATGCAGAGAAAAATGCTCTGGAAGCCTTTTCCCCACAAGGGGGAGCATTGAGAGAAGACCTCAGTGATCGGGAGCTTTTCAAAACCTGTCCTTGTGTTCCCTGTTTTTTTATTTTCCCTCCCCTGTTCCTTAAAAGCAGTTCTCACCTCGAAGGGAAGCCCAGCCCAGCCACCAGCAGCCGAAGCCGGGGCTGTGTCCCATAGAATCACAGAATATCCCGAGCTGGGAGGGACCCACAAGGATCATCGAGTCCAACTGGTGTCCCAGTGCAGCTGAGAGCACGCAGGCTGCTGGTGAGCGTGGGGCCAACCACAGCTCGAGGGCTGTTGTTATTTGCTGCTTGTCTTGGTTTTTCTGGGCTGCTTAGTAATGTTTCCAGATGTAAGTCTATGGGGCAAAGATAATTTTCTTTATCAGAGTTCCAGGTTGCACTGGTTTAAAGCCACCATTAGAGACCGGGGAGTTGTCCCTCAGAGCCGTCACTTTATCTTCTAATTCCACATTTTACGTTTTCTGCCTTTAAAGCAGAAACTTTCTTGGAAAACCCCCATCCCTTGAAAAAACTTGCTTGTTGCTACCACACATCCCAAAATAGCACTTACATTTTCCCTCTTTGTCTGTTGCCATACCAAAACTCCTGCATTTGATCTTTCACACTGATTTTGTGGTGTGCTGATGTTCATGCTGTGTTGTAGTGTAGGAGAGCGGCACCACACGCAGCCATCTGTACGTGCATGGGGCTGCGACTGCAGCAGGCATGGGGGCTCCATCCCATCCCATCCTATCCCATCCTAGCTTTGTACCAGGGCCATCACGCTGCTATCCATAAAGGCCCATCTTAGGACTTTGCTGCAAAATCATCAGCAGGCCCCTGACCGGTCCCTTGAGAACCTAAATCATGTAGCAAAGGGAAACGGTGCCTTAACGTCAGAGGGAAAGCCATAAAGGCATTGCTTGATGGCAGAGCCCATTGTTGGGTTATTAATTTCTGGGAAGGGACTAATCGCAGCCTTGAAATGTTCAAGTGCTTTTCCTGTTCCCTACTGAATTTTGCCACAGTCCAGAGACAGCTGTGTGATAGATCAGTTTGGATTTGAATGATGTGTCCCAGAGGAGCCTCTGCTAAATGAGTTTTCAGGGGGTGAAAGTGTTTGTAGGAGGGAGAGCTCTGCCCGCACCCAGAGCAGCGTGCACTGCAGAATTACTGCGTGTTGTGGGCCACCAGCTGCAAGCAAAGCCTCCTGCAAAAGTCAACGGGCTTTGGGGGAGTAATTCTGCTCAAGTTACACCAGCTCCATGTGGATTTAAATGTAAGTGTATCCCTCAGCCATGGGAAAGACCCAGAGTACCCTGGGAAGAGGAAAAGGCTTTTCTTGGGGAGGGAAATGGCACTGATTTGCTTCATTCCTCTAGAAACGTAATCCCAAAAGAGCTATCTTATTTCATTTCCTGATTCCACACAAAGATGCTCCAAGTCATGCTTTCGGAGTCCCAGCCTGTTTCAGAAAACCTTTAATTTAAATTAAAGCTGCTGGACTGTAATCAGATAAGCAAGTGTGGGATTTGCACATAAGTGGCATTAAAAGTATGGAGAGCAGCAGGTGATGCTTTACTCCCTGCACATGAGTGCTCGGCACCCAGCTGCAGCCCACAGCCTCTGCACTGCTAACGGGAACAGGCCACTGATGGCTGAGATATTTTAAAATGCAGTGTGCTGCCTGCCCACTGGTGTTTGCCTCCAGCTGAGCCCAGCAAAGCCCTGCTGCTGCTTCCCCGAGGAAGCCTTACTGATTTTAGAGTTATGCACAGGAGTGGGAACCACCTGGTGTTCCAGTTGCAGTGGCTTTCTTGTGTGTAGTCACGGTGATTGATGGAGTTTGTGAGCTGAGTTTTTAAAAACACCTTTACTTTTACAACTGCAGAGGGCACCAGAAGCCACGGAGCCACACGAAGCCGTGAGCCCCTGCTCCCAGCACCCTGCCCAAGCTCCCAGCGCAGCATCACACCATGGGCTGAGCACAGAGGTAGGCTGTGCCTCTTCTCCCATTCCTCCAGAAGGATCTTCCCTTTGCTGAGCTCCAGGTGGATGTGCAGGGTGTTTTTAGCAGCTCCTGTTTCTCTAGGCAGAAAATAACAGATTGGAAAGCCCAGTTCCCTGGGCTGCAAGCCCTTGCAAAGTTAGGTAAAGGGCCTGTTCACTTCCTCTGTCACCGGTGAATTCTCCCCTGAGCTCTCACCCCTGCCTTGATGGCAGCGGGGCTGTGTGAGTGCTCACAGGGCTTGTTCCCAAAAGCTCGGTGATGGGGTGTAGGACTGGGGTGATGCAGCTTGGGGAAATATGTAGGAGCTGAGCTGCAGGAGTGGGAGGAAAAAGCAAGCTGGAGATGAGGGAATTCAGAACCTCTAGTGGGGCCATAGGATTGGGAACAGAAGGGGTAGAAGAGCTTTTTTAGCCATGCTTAAGCTGTTAGACAGATGGCAACAGAGCATATATAGAGAGAACTATTTTTAGCGTATAGATGTTTCTAAATATTTACATCCAGCCTTGCTGAGCTTTCCATAAGGCACAAACACAGGTCAGAAGCCGAGTCCCAGAGAGGACAGCAGCACCTCTGCTAATGCTGTCCCAGGCTGCGCAGATCCTCCTGCTCTTTCTCCCCTCCCTCAACACGTCTGAAGCAGTTTTCCTTCATTTCATGACAAAACCAATGCTCTGGGTGAGCAAAGCATGCAGTGCCTTGGTGCCAGCCGCGTGGCCAAGGCCCAGAGCAGCTTATTTCTCTCTCCCTTCTTTCCTCCCACCTCCTGCTGCTGGTGGTAAAACTGGCAAAGCAACAAAATTCTTCAAATCCTTCTCCTCCTGTCCTACCTTCGCTTTTCCAACTTTTCCCAAAACGTGGCTTTGCTGATAGCCGCATCAACCCTGCAGCAAGGGGGCATAAATAAATATAAATGATGAAATTTGCTCCGTGAAGCGTGGACAGGACTGCGGTGCAGAAGGGGCCATGTGCTTGCTGTGATCCAGGAGGCTGGGCTGGTTCCTGCAGGGTGGATGCTGGCTGTCCCCTGAGCTGTGTCCCCAGGTCCTGGGGCAGGGTTGGCTCGTTGGGAGTTCAGCAGACGCACCTTGCTTTAATGGGGTTCAGCTGAGGCTGTAATTATGCCATCAGGCATGTCAATGTAGAATTAATTGTATCTTTAAGCCACCCCGTTACTGTCTAACGAAGCCCAGTTATTTTTACTTGATCCTGTATGGGCTAAACTCACTCCTTGAGTCCTTAAAAATCAACTTATGAACCTCCATTAGTGACTTCTGAGTGGTTATTTGGAGGGATCACAAACACGAGTAAAATCTGTGGCCAACAGATTACAAATGGGTTTATGAGCCCCCCTGCACCCAGGGGGTCTCCAGCACAGTGACTGCAGCAGGACCACATCAGCACTGCTGCCTAAAGCTGGTGCCAAAAATGCAAAATTTTCCTGGATAAAAGCAAACTATGTGGGGACAGCGCTGCCGCCAGGGGCTGGCTGTGAGCTATTCCTGCTCTGTGCTTCGCTGCCTCCTGCTTGGCCTCCTCGCATGCTCGGTCACCTGCGGGACGGGATCCCTCGCTGTCTGGGCAGCTGGTGCTGGGCTGGAGGACCGGTGACCTCCCTGGCCCTTTGGGGATTAAAATACTCCGTCTGAGTTTGTCTGTTCCGGACAGAAGCACTTGGGAGGGGGAATTTGACAGTCTGCAGAACACAGGTGCTCTGACAGGGCAATCCCATGGCTTCTTGAGATACGGAAGTGTTTTAAGTGTTATTGTTAATAAGTGACAAAGAACCCGCTCCATAAAATTCCTGTTGCTTCCCAATTAATGAGCTCTCAGTTCCTTCCTGTCTCCAGCTCTGGAAATGTCTGGAGGTAACCAGGGGGGTACATAAGGTCCGATTTCCAATCTGAAGCCAAAAACCTCTGGTTCTTCTCAGAGAGGCTTCAGGAGATCCCGACAAATAAATAGAAGCAGCAGCAAAACACAAGCTACGGGCTGTGCCCCAGTGCCTTCCTTTCAGAGGTTGTCCTGTGAAGCTGCCTTCAGGAGTCTCACAGTGCTGGCCAACTCCATCCTGCCACTCCTTCTAGAAACCTCACTACTTTGGTAACGTCTGATACTTCTGCTTGGTGCCCACCTTCCCAAGTCACTCCTGTCCCACCATCATCACTTACATGGGGACGAGCTTTTCCCAAGCAGCTCAGGTCACTGTGCCAGTACAGGTGGAGCCTGCAGGACCAGGGCAGGGCTTCAGCCCTGCTGCCCTCCTTTCCTGCCCCTACCTGCTGGGGCTTTGGCAGCACCAGCTCTGGCTGCCTTCTATAGCTACGAGCCCTCTCCACAAACTTGCTGCCAGATCCTCGCCCTGTTCTTTCCCACATCGGTCACTGTCCCCTAAAAAGAGAGTTCTTGCATTTTTCAACATTTTTTCTTAAGTTGTGCCTGCCTCCTGCTTTCAGAGAGCCGGAGGCCATGTGGGGACAGTGGATCTAATCCTGTCTGCATTACGAGGGCGGATGAGAGGAGGATGTTAAGAGGAGGCTGGAAGGAGAGGCAGTGGAGGTTTTGGGGGTTCCCAGTGACCTCAGGACATGCCCTGTGCCCACGCCAGCACTGCTGGGAGCTGCAACCTCCTCGACACAAGGCAACGCCAGCTGCTGTGGTGTCCTGGCCTTGGTGGTTTGCTTGGTGGCACAGCAGTGAAATCATCTGTTTATACATAAAAGTCTTCATACACATAAACAGAAAGCCTGTGGAGAAACAGGTTTTGTATTTACATCTGGCCCTGAAAAAAAGACAAGCCAAGTCCTTCGGCATCAGGGACGTTTGGTGTCGTGGGTGTCAGGACAGTTTTCAGAGGGGCTGCAGCTGCAGGCTGGATGGGAAGTAGCAAAATCTGGGAGGAAAAGTAATTTAAGTCAATATTTCTGTAATCGTAATGAAAACAGCAGGCAAGGTTTAACAATTAGTGGGAGAAGCGGCCTGGCTAAGGGCTTAGTTCCCCCGGTGCTGGCACTGAGCGTTGGATGAACTTTAACTCCTGAGCACACCCCGCGCTGCCCAGCCAGCTCCTGCTCCCACAGCACACCTGAGCAATCACTTCAAAGCTGCACTTCGGGGCACATTGCCTTCAGGGTCAAATCATTTCTCAAATTTGTTTCATCAACAGCTTGTCAAGAACGGAGCTGCATGATGTGATGGTTTCCCCTCGTGCCAGATCCGCCGTCTGCGGGTGGATGACGCGTGACGCTGAAAAACGGCAAGTGAAACCTGTGAGCAAATCTTTCCCTGCTCCCTAATTAGCAGCCGAAGTTTACAATAGATGTCAGGAAACTTAACTGAAAGCCTCTTCAAAAAAACATATTGTTTGCTCTATTTCCTTTGTGGGAAATACAGGAAAAAACTACTTGTGAGCATCTGCTCTGAGCCCACGTCGGGTGCGCTGGGGCGGCCGGAGGTCAGGGACTGGGGGAGGCCGGGGGCTGAGGAGGAGCACAGCCCCCACCCGGCAGTGCCGCTCCCTGGGTGAGGTGTCCAGGCACAAACACCGTGCATTGCTGCAGCTCTTGGTGAGCCCCCCAATGCTCGGTGTCAGGAAAGTTTCAGCCAAAAGCACTGGCACAGCTCTCTCCATTTTTGCCCGTCTGGGTTTGAGTTCTTCCACTCAAAGGGGCGATGCTGCTGCTGTGCTGTGCCCAACTGCCACCCCCCAGCACCTTGTGGTAGCCGTCAGCAGCTGGAAGCTGCGCAGGGGGAGCTTTGCTGCCTCGGGTTTTGTTTAAAACATCAGAAAGGGTGCCCTGCAGAACCTTGCAGAGCATCGGTCCCATTACGCCACGCATGTGCTTCCCGACTTAGCACGGCAGTGGCACAGCGAGGGGCCCTGCTGCCTGTGTGTCCATGTGTAGTCACACGAAACGTGCACAGCTGTGAGCAGGTCGGTGTGCTCAGACACCAGCAGCCCGCAGTGTCCGTGCTGCGGGCAGAATTGGTGCAGTCTGAGGACTTTGGCATGCATGGCACAATGACACAATGCCTTGAGACCAACTCACTTGAAACAGGAGACATTTTCCAGCCTTGTCTTGCTCCGCTATCAGTGGCTGCTGTGATTAAGCTCGGCTAGATTTGTTTAAACCTGCATTCCTGCCCAAAAAGCCAGCCCACAGCACCCGTTAAATTGACCCAGGGCACCGCATCCGGATGGCAACTGGCTGCAAGAACAACGTGCCCGGCAGCTTAGCAGGGAAACCAAATGTTTTTCAAACAGGCCAAGTAAAACCGAGCGGACAAAGGTCAGAGAGACTCCGAGTCCCGCGCTGCGAAGGTTCACAATTAGTGGGAAAACCCGCCTTTGCTGTGTGGCAAATGAAGCATACGTGTTGTGCACAGTTGGTCTTCAATGGGGTCTTTCTGAAGTAATGAACCAAAAGTATCTTATAATGACAAATTGAATGCATCCCGGTAGCCACATATCCTGTATCTGTGATGAAAAGCATCGCTTAGGGCTTTTCTTCTGCAAGGGCTATTGCCAGCGAGGGCTGGGAGGGGAATGCCCCAGGGCCCAGGGTGCGCGGCACCGTCCCGGCGGGCAGCGTGCGAGGCCACCGAGCTGGGGGACCGTGGCCGTGGCCTCTGAAGAGCAAGCAGACCGCACCTTTCCTGGTGACACCGGAGCACGAACAGCGCCAGGAAAATGAGTAAGCCTTGTAAGACACGCTAAGGAGAAAACAGAATAGTGACTGCAGAGCTGGGGTGAGTTCTGGGAAGAAATGACGCCCGCTGCAGCTGCAGCCCCCAGGTGCCCGGCCTGGTGCAGAGCCGGGTGGGACGGGCAGCCAGCAACCCCCTGCTCTGCTGCTGCACATAGGATCTGCTCAGCAGAATGAAATTCAATTTTCTTTTTAAAAAAAATGTCCAGAAGCTGGAACCTGACGTGTTCTTGCTTTTCTCTTTCACACTCTGCTCTAATTAACGTAGCAAAAAGGATAAACTTGCTTTCCTGGTAAACCACGCCCTTAGATACTGCAGAGAAAAGCAGTTTCTATTCCAAACATCTTCTGATTTATAATCGCTTTTCTGCATTCATGTGCAGACTACTGCTGTGGTTATTTCTAAAGTAATGACCTTCTAGTATTGACACATTAATGAAACTTTTTTTTTTTTTAATAAAAAAGGCATTTCTGTTTAGCTCCTTGGTTACAAGCAGCAGGTCCAAACACCAATACTGACAAAGCAGAGCAAGGAAATATCCCAGTCTGCTCCTGGGCTCGGTCTGGATTTGCTGCGAGAGGAAGCGATGAGCTCTGCACCCCCCGCGCACCCTCTGGTTTAGAGCAGGTCCCGCTCTCAGAGGTGTTTCACCTCTAATGTATCGAAGTGCAGATAAATCAGGGAGAATTTAAATAATTCTTGTGATGAGCGTCTGCGTTTCGATGTGAGCTGCCTGCACTGGCTGTGGTGTCACACACGGAGCAGCAGCGTTTTGACTCGGGCTGCTTCGTCCTTACAGTTGGCACTGAAATGAGTTGATTTGCAATCCTGGAGTCAGCAGCACCGCAATCCAAAGCTGAAGCCTTTAGATTTGTGCGTGCCAGTACTTTACCCCAAATCTATAGAGCTCAGATTGTAATCACACAAATCCCAGTTTCAATCGGCTGCCTTAAATGATTTTCAGATGCAAACTGATTGCTCCATTCTGCTGCAGCTAAGATGAGAGTAATCAAACCCCTGCTGTTGTCAGTACCTAAAGAGCCTCCACTTAACTGAGTTTTCAGTGAAAAGCCCTTTAAAATTCCCCAAAGGGAAGAGAAAATATGAAACCCTTCCATTTCCTTCGGTAACTGTTTAATTTAACACACTTATGAGCTATAGCCATTAAAACCCCAACACATTTGGAGGCTGTTCCTCAGCAAAACCTCGGAGCACTGACAGAAGCAGAGGACGGATGGTGCCGACGCAAAGGAAAACAGGAATGCACGCAGGCTTTGAAACACAAAAATTGACACCACATTGGAAAGGAGTACAACACAAACAGTGAAGTCTTGGCTTGTTTTACATACAAATTACACACAGGAATTTCCCTTGTTACGCGGCAGTGCTGCACGTTGTCCCAGACAGTACAAATGAAGAAAAAAATCCATCCTGGACTCTGTGACCACATTGCTCAACACAGGGCAGCTCGTGCCGGGCTCAGGCCTTTTTCCATTCAGTGTAGCGCAAGCAGGGTTGTGTTTGTGGTCTCCCCAGTTTCATCTTCTATAGCCTGAAGAGTACCACAGAAAGGACGTGCCACCGAGATGCTCCCGACACCCTCCAGGAACCAACCCAAGAGCAAAACCTCCCCAGGACACCGAGGATCAGCACACGAGCACCGGCTGCGAGGGCTGCGCGAGCCGAGGTGCCGCTCGTACAATAGCAGATACTCTAGATAAAAGAATCGACTAACCTTAACAGAAGTGACTCTATATAAGCAGAAAGAAGGGTTTTAGCTTGGCAAGAGCACAGAAAAACACCTTAACCAACCATTACACTTCTATGCCATAACTGCATACGGAAATCCAGTTGTGTGAGTACAATTCACTTTGCCAGTCGGGCTTTGCGAGGAGCCACGCAGCCAAGGGAAGCGCGTGGGGTTTGCTGGGCAGAGGCTCCCAGCTGGGGCCAGAGCCGCTTCCCATCTCTGTCATCAGCACGTGCAGGGGCCTACGCTGTCCGGCTCCAGAGCAAGACTCATTTCATTCATGCCTTGATGTCCCTAACCAGTGCCTCCACACTGCCCAGGAGCGTGGGCGATGGCTTTGCAGCAGAAGCCAGCAGCGGGATGAAGAAGGCAGAGCCCTTGTGTGCGCTGCGAGCCTGGGACTGCTGGTGGGAACTGAAGCCGAAAGCTTTCTGCCTCTGATCTCTCTCCATTTCTTAAATTACAGTTATTTAGCTTCAGTGCGTAAACAAGTCAATGAAAATTACAGAAATGGGCTGCCAGCTTCCAGACCCTTAAGGGAAAAAAAAATGACTCCACATGGTCAGCTGTAGTGGTGGAATGACAGATACTCACGTACATATATAAAAATAATGATAAAAGTCAGGAGTTTCGTGCTGGCCTGCCAACACCATCAAGAGGCTTAAAATGTCAAGTGATAGCACCATAAGCATTTCTGAGAAGTCTCCCCCAAATTATTGCTGCTTTAAGTTTCCCTTCCCTAAAATGCTTTCTCTTTGCTCGCTCAGTGCTGGCTGCAACCCCGACGGAGAGCTGCGCCCGCCCCGGCCCATTCCCCGTGGGACCCGCGCACCCAGCCCGAGCCAGACGCAATTTTTCAGACTGAAGGTTTGAGCACCGTTACGTGGAGCACAAATACAACAAATGGAGCCTTCCCTGTGTTTTGCAAGAGCACCGTGTGGCGACAGAGCAGCACGCTCAGCTGCTCCCCAGCTCCCTGCCGTGCCGCAGGGCTGCTCCCGGAGCCGCCGCGGGTCCCGGTGCTTTCTGCCCTCGGGGATGGTCCTGTCACCTCCTGGAGGCCCGCTCGTCCCCGCGGTCCCGGCCGGGCGCGTGGTGCCCGTGCTGGCGGCAGCTCTGGCAGCACTGGACGTGGACCGTCGGGAGGTGGCACCTTCCCAGCACCCGCAGGGTCTGGCAGAAGCCGAACGTCAAGCGGTCGCGCTCGCAGACGAAGCCTGGAGGGGATGTGAGAGGACAAGGACAGCGTTACTGCCACGGCACCCGGACGGTTATCAGGCATTTGACAGCACAGCTGGCAGGGACCTCCGAAAATGCAGAGCCCATCTTCGTCTGAGCAAAGTGCCCGCAGCCGCTGCTTCCTCCACAAGCACCCGGCAGCCGCAGGAGCCCTCTCCAGGACTGGTGGCACCACTCAGGCACTTCATCCACCCCCCTGGATGCTGCCCGAAGAGACCTTGCCCCCCACAGAACGCCCTCCCTCATCGCCACGTACAAAGCCTGGTGCCGGGCATCCCGTGGGATGTGTGAGGAGGGAGCAGCCTCGCCCCCACCAGCAGCAGAGGCTGCAGGAATCGGCCCCATTCCCGTGCCCCGCTCTGCCCAGCTGCTCGCTCCACCAGAGCCTGGCCGGGCTCGAAGGGGCTGCAGCACGGCACAGCCCCCACGCCACGCACGCCTTGTTTGCAGGCTCGCCTCGGTGCTGTGCTTGGATTCTTCATTTCCTCCGTTTTCAGTTTACACAAAAACAGGCATGTGCATCACCGGGTCCCACACAGCTGTGCAAAACATTTAAGTTACGTCAGTTCTGTCCAATTCACCTCCTGTACAAGTGATTAACTAACACGACGGCTTCTCTGTGGAAAAGGGCAAAGGCTGCTCCTGCAGCTGGCAGCCCTGTGGCCCCCCCACCAAACAGCCCCCACCGGACGGCTCCACAAAAGGCTTTTCCCCTTCCCAGGGCACTTTTTGCTGGGGAAACACCAGCGGTGGGGAGGGAACCGGGGAGCTCTCGCCGAGCACTGCCCCACCCCGTCTCATTTCAGTGAACAAAGGGCTTTGTTTAGGGAAAGGCTGATGCCCCCGTTCCCATGAGGGACAATCTGGTCCTCAGTGGTGAGCGCGAGGGAGCAGCAGATGCAGCACAGAGACTTTTCCTCCCTCTTTGGAGTTCAGTCGCAGCCCTCAGCGCCCCCACCCCGCCAGCACGGAGGTCACTATCCTGTTCTAAAATTAATTTTCTATTTCGGTCGAGGTATTTCCTCTCTTCCTCGCTAACAACAGCTAATTCTGCAAAGCCCTGGTGTCTCTGTGCCCTGAAGAAATCACCTCACACCGATGCTGCTGTGACCACAGCTGATTGGGAGCGAGCACCGGAGCCAGCCCCACACCGTGCGTAAATCGGGGGCTGAGAAGATCTCAGCACCACCACCTGGGGTGCTGGGAACACCAGCAACATTTTGGAGGCTCAGCACTGCTGCGGGAGCCGTGCCGTGCTGGGATGGCCCCGCAGAGCACACAGATATTCAGCAGGCAGCCGCGCACCTTGCGCTGCTTGGGGCTGCTCCCAAGCAAAAAGCCCGTGCTTATCCCAGCAGCCTTCCTAGAAAGTCACTCATGGATCGCGCCCAAGCTGCCTCCTGCCCTCCCTTGCAGGAGCTGTGGGGGTTTTGCTGCTGGAGCCTCTCTGCAGGGCAAACCTCCCCGGGCTGCAGCGGACGGCTCCGCTCTCGTCTGATCCCTTTCCAACGGGTCAGCGCCCTGGCGCTGGGATGGAAATTCCCACAGCTGCATCGCCAGGCCCTGTGTGCAGGCTGAAGCCCATCAGCCCCGCCACCGAGAGCTCCCTTCGCACGCTGCACTAACATCCGAGGCGCCCCTGCTGCGGAATGGAAACCGGGACGGGCTGGGAGGGAGGGCAGAGCCGCCCGCCCCTGCACCGGAGGTGGCCACCACTCCTTCGCCGAGCCCAGGGCCAGGATCCATTTCTCAAAAGCATTTTTATGAAATGAAGTCACCGGGAGCTGCTGAGCGCCGGGGGCTTCCCAGGGCGGCCAGACCCTGGCCCAGCGCAGAGCCCCGGGGTGGATGCACGCGGGGTCAGACCCAGCACGGAAAATCTTGGCTGCGCCCGCGGCTCCTCCCTGGAACTTGGGCTTGGGCAAAGGAAGCTGCAATAAGCACTTCATTTTTCAGCTCTTCACAGAAGGTCCCCATAGGTTTGACCCAATTTTCATCTAATCCTTTTATTGTTATTTTTTCTATTAACAATTTTTTTTTTTTTATAATCCTAACACTTCATCTGAGCGCACGCTCCAATCTTCGAGATGGTGCCAAATTTCACTCTGCAGAAATGGCTTGAAGCAGGGCTTCCCAAATCCAGGCTAAGTCAGCACATTAGAAACTGAAAACCCACACTTCTGCGGTTGTTTTTTTTTAAGCCGGTGTGGAAGTCGTTTTAAATTTCATTTAAGCTTCTGCCTTACAGACCTAAGCATTTACTTTCATGCTGGGGAAAAATAAACTTCCTGGTACAAGTTTTGTAAAAACAAGGAGAGGTTGGGCTGAGCGCTGAGCCAGCAGGACGAGCGCACTGAGCCGCTGACCTCTGGCCTGCCGGGCGCTCTCGGAGCCAGCTCCCAGTTTAACCAGTGTTGGCCCCGGCTCTGCTGCTGGGCCTGCGGTGCCCTCCACTGGGATTGAGCGCTGGAGGAGGTGCCGCATTTAGCAGCTTTGTTGTAGGCAGCATTGGAGACGCAGCCACTGGTGAGCACGGGAGCGATGTGTGCTCGGATGCTGTTTGTGTCCCCCGCAGCTCATTTCCAGCTCATTTCAAGCTCATTTCCCCGGGCACGGCGCAGTCCCTGCCCTCAGAGCCCCGCTGGCAGCACTGTGCTCTTGCAGCACCAGGAACGGCCCCGGCGCCAGGCCAGCGAGGCATTTCTTCGTGCATCACATGCAACGTGAACGTCCCCGGTGCTGCGTGATGCTCCTGGCCTCAGCTCCCCTGGGCACTGCAAAGCAAAACTGTGCTGCTCTCACCGAGCACCCAGCACTCCGTCCAGCTCGTGCTGCGCACGCCAAAGCCTGTAAAACTTTGAAAGCTTGGAAAACCAGAGGGAAAAGCAGAAAACGCCAATTTTTCAGGCTCTGCTGCTCAGTCTGAGCCCTGTGGCTCCACGCATCACTGAGGAAGGGTGATCCCCCCTGCACGGGGGATCGCAGACAGAAGGGGGCAATGGCAGCGCTCTCAGGAGGAGAGCAGGGATCAGCCCTTTGTTGGAGTCTGGATCCAACAGAGAAATTCTCATTTCCTAAGAGCTGATGCAGAGCCAGAACTGGAGGATTTTCCCTGCACTCAAGAAAAACAACTGTGCTGTCTTCCACTTCATTCTTATGAATAAAGGGAGGAGTAGGAAAAGCCAACTCTGCTGAAAGAAGCCTCTGAACATGACCCCGAGCTTCCTCCCCAGAATTGAAAACCACTTCCAACGCGCCGTGCCCAGAGCATCCTGCAGCGCCTGCAGGCACCCTGAAACGGGCACGGAGGCAGCAGCACGCGGCCGTTTCACATCGATGGGCTCCTGATTCCTTCACATCTGTTTGTGTACAAGATTGGGCAGGGTAACAGTGCTGGGCAGCAGCCCTGAGCCCTCTGCTTCCAGAGCCTGGGGCGAGCATTAACATGCAGCTGAGGGTGCTGACCCTGTGGTCCATGGGGAAAGCTCTCCATCAGTTTTGTCCTTGCTTTCCTTGCTTTTAGCACTTGCAGCCTGAGCCAGCTGCCCCGTGCCCACACAGGGTGCCCCGTGCCGTGCACCCAGCACCCAGCGCGGGAGGTGAGCTGATTTTTTCACCCTAACTGTTCGCACTGGACACTGAAGCCCATTGCAATTCACACTTTCAGAAACCTAAATGTACTCACAGCTTGCCAAGGAGGGGGGAGAAGCATCTTCCCTGCCGTTACCCAACCCAAGGTCATTCACATAAAGCGTGCAGGCACTGCACTAAGCAAGACCCCGCTGCTCTCAGCTGGGAGAGGAAACGTGCCTTTCCTGTTCCATCCGTAGGACAATTACTGTGCTTTCTCTTGCGGTGTGCAGGTTTCAGCAGGAGCTGTGCTGGGCTGGGGCTGCACAGCCCCTGCCGTGGAAGGCAGGGTTGTAGGTAAGGCTAAAATGTTCAACAACCACTGCTGCTATGTTTCGTAAAAGCCAGAAGAATCCTTTCCCAAGCTCCCGCTCTCTATTGACGGCTGCTGTTAATTAGCAGTAGGTAAAGGGCACTTAATGACTCGGCCAGCAGTGCCTCCCTGTCTCGCCACGAGGATGCAGGCTTCCATGCTCAGCTGAGAGCAAACTGGAATTCGCTGCAATTATTTCTAGCGGGCATCCCTTGTGGACAAACTTAGCTGTATGCAGAGCCACGAATAATTTCATTCCCCCACCGAAAGCAAGAAGGAATACAATGTCTAATTGCCAATTAATCTCGAGGTGGCTGGAAACACAGCCAGCCACCGGCTGGGGAGCCAAACACAGGGGTGGGAGGAGGAGAGGAGCCCGGGGTCTGCCCCTTGCCCGGGCTGTCCCAAACCAGCCGACCTTGACGCTGCTCCCGGGACATGAGGCTGAGCCCCCCCTTCCCGCTGGCAGGGAACATCTGCCTAATTCCTAGAGAAACCACATCTAGGGCCCGTTTGTGCATACTTGTTCTGGGGCCAGCCGTGCTCTTTAATTCCTTTCCCTCTCCGGGATCTGACGGCTGAGATCCTGATGGGCAACGGCCGTCTGCTAACGCATCCCAGAAAACTGGGGAGAAAAAAAAACAAAGGGTTTCTCTAGGAATTAGGAATGATCTGGGAACAGGAGTGGCTGATGTGGGCGTCAAAGCTCCGCTTGGGCTCCAGGCGCAGGCACGGCTGGGATCAGCACAAGAAGCCTTCCTGAGACCAACGCTGCTCTTATCTCTCTGGCAGCGTGTCCGCAGTGCAGCAGATCCGCTCCCACTCTTATCACCTCGGAAGGGCAGCCAAGAGCAGAGGCGTCCCTCGCGCCCCTCCGGAGCGAGCGGCAGCAGCAGGGCTTTCCTGGCACAGCACCGGGAGACCCTGCACAGCCCCTGGGACCTGCGCTGGGGGCAGGAGCTTCGCCTGGGGATGGCTGAGCAGGGCAGTGTCCGTCCCCCCGCACCCACCGGTGGCTCCTGCATGGGTGGCCTTGCTCTGAGCTTCTCCTGGGCATGGGACAACCAGCCACGGGCTTTGGGTCCTCCTCCGGGTCCGTGCCACCTTGTGCCCGGACCCAACTCGGACACATCCGAGTGCCTGGTGGGCTCGGGTGCTGCCTGGGAGCCATCTGAGGACACAGCCGACCTTCTCTTCCCCACTCACAGCTGGATTCAGCCCGAAAACTACAGGCGCACTTAAAAATAACTTCTGTGTAATCATCAATTAATTTATAACCTAGCGACAGAACAGGATTCTGGTTTTAATTAATTCCAACCTCCTTTAATTGGAGAGGGCCAATTGCCAGTGAGATGTTTGTTTGTTTGCTCTGTTCCATCTCCTTTAAAAATCCGTCTGATTATGTTTTAACGTTTGAACTCTGCTGAGGTTACTCACATTTTTGCTCCCCAAGCCCAACACGAGCTTGCTGGTACCAGCGCACTTCGTGTTACGGGAGATGGAGACTCCTTGTCCTCCTAACGTAAACACTGAATCCCCACAGCCTTCATTAATCTTGTGCAATAAAGATCCTTTAAAACACAGGAAAGGGCTAGAGTTTATGTTCATGCCTTTTCTGGGAGCCTCTGCCTGTGGATTTACACATCTGTGATTTCCTGCCATGTGAAAGTTTTGTTCCTCCTCGGAGTTTGGCAGGAAATGTTTGTATTTCCAAGAGGCGTTTCCTGCCCTGGGCTGCGGCCAGAGCATTTATGTCACTTCGAAGCCAGAATCGTAACATTTATTTGTGTGCTTCCTACACATCCCCACGGTTATTCTGGTACAACCTTGGCCGTGCCGAGCATCCACGCGGCTCTCGCCGCCAGCCCGTGCTGGTGGGAACGTTCCCCTGACAAAAGCAGCCGGTGCCATGGGCACCTCCTGCAGAGGTGCCACCTCCACGACGAACAGGGGAAGCTGCGGGAGGAGCAGGGCTGCCTGCAGCACCCACACGAGGTGGCACGGGTAAGGGACGGGGCTGTGGGGTGTCCCCCCTGCGGGGCCAGCTCCAGCCCCCCCAGCTCAGCCTTATGGCCAGCTCCCGTGGGTGAAATGTTCCCTGCTGGGCAGACAAAAAGCTTTGTTCTGCGGACACATTGAGAAGATAAGGCTGATTAATGATTAGCGTGCCAATATCAGCGGCATCTAACCCCCCATTATATTGCTTTTCCTCTGAAGAGCTCTCAACCCTTGTGGCGTGCACGTTTCTGGCTAGCAGGGAGCTGCCTGCTGCCATGGACACGTTTCTCTGACTGAATGGGAAAGTGAGGAAGCCAACCCAGTGCCCATGCTTGTCTCAGAAGTTTTGTAATGGTCGGAAAGATTCACCTCTTGGTCTTTAGTTCTGGCTCCCTCTTTCTGAGGAACACATCACTGCTGCCCCAGGTTCCTCCACAGCAGCCCCGCTGGTGGGTGCTGGTGGTCCCTTGGCGGTCACACCTGCATGGGTGCTCGGGAGCACTCTGTGCTTGCACTGAAAACGCAGCACCCTTGCATGAAGCTAGACGTTTTCATGCCCAGCCACAGCACATAACCTCCTGTACCTCTCGTCTTTCTCCACTATGACTTCTGTCAGTCTTATGTAAAGTAAAACATCGACCCCAACCTCAGCGCTGACCATCCAGGCACTGCAGCACGACCCAGACACACGTTTACACCCATCCCCTCGAAACCAAGCGGGGATAGCTGTTGGCAACTACCTGAGTGGCAGAGTGGCACCGGCTGCCTGGAAAGGGGTGACACCAGACAGCTCACACAAGCTCTTGGGGAGCACGATCGCATCAAAGAGAGAATATTTAGTCACCAGGAGTAGCACAGCCCACGGGGCGTTACTCACTCACCCGCCTCGGTGCCTTCGCAGTCCTGCGGGTTGCACTTCTGCGTGCTCTCGGGCCAGGGCTCGTGGTCGCAGAGGCTGCTGTCCTCCTCCACCTGCCCCGTCTGCGTGTTGATGCACTTCACCTGGCGCCGCTGGATGCCCCCGCCGCAGGGCGCCGAGCACTGCGGGAGCAGGCAGAGCTGTCAGCTGGGCCGGCAGCACCAGGCCCTGGGGAGTTTTTCTGCTTTTATTGCACCACTCCCCGGTTTGGTTTGGAAGGCTGTTGGTTTTTTTACCCCTGCTCCTTGCATTTGTGCAAGAGTTGTTCCCATTCTGCCACGTGCTGCAGACGAGGGTGCCCAGCCAACTTGGGCGTGGGGCAGATGGCACTGACCAAGCTTATTAACTTCAGTAGCCACGGCAATGACAGCACCAGGAACATTTTTACCTATTACTTTTTGTAAAGAAACCATGGGAGGGGCACACGGCACCTCCCAGCCCAGATCTCCGTGCTCACCTGCCCCCAGGAGCCCACGACCCAGCCGGTGCAGGGGTGGGTGTTGCAGGGCCGGGTGTTGTTGGGCCGTACGGCCTCATCGCAGCGGCTCGGCTCTGGGCACGTCACCAGGCGCTCCTGCTCCCCTCCGCCGCAGGGCTCTGAGCACTGCAGGGACAAAACTCGTCAAAAGGGGAAGCCAACAGCACGACGGAACAGCAGACACACTCCGTGCATCAGACTCTTAAGGAAAAAAATAATAAAAAATGCCCCTACCAACGCATAAGCAAACACAAACCCTGCTTCCAGGGTAAAATGCCAACTTTGCAGCTGCTATCAGCGTGTGCTTTCCTTAGGGAGATGGGTGCTCTAAACTAGCTCAAAGTTTTCCAGAGACAGGCAGATACAGGAGATGTTCTGCAAGCATCAGCTCCTACATTTAACAGGCAGCCCCAGCCCACTGCCCAGGACAATCACCCGGGCTCAGGCGATGCTCTCCCCTCTGCCGCACACCTCCCCTGCAGCAGTTGCCCCGTGCCTCGTGCCCTGGGAAAACACCAGGTGCCAGCCCAGCAGGGGGAGATCTGAAAAACAGTTGTGGACGTGAAACAGCACATCACAAGCACACAGGCTGTAGACTGTTTCTGAGGTGACCTCACTGCTCGCCATCACCTTACAGCTCACTTTTTGGTAAAAGACAACAAACAACTCCCTCCTCCTGTGTTTATCTGCAAAGAGCTCTCAAAAATTTGAAAACAGCCTGGCTGACACCTCTCCTCGTGCACCATGCCCACTCCAGGCACAACTCCCTGCCGTGAGGTGCTGGGATGTGTGGGCACTGCTCAGCCCCAGCCAGCAGCACCTACCTCTCTCCAGGAGGACGTGTACCAGTCCAGGCACGGCGTGCTCTGGCAGGGCATCTGCGCCGGCGGTTTGTAGAGGACAGCCTGGCAGTGGAAGGGCCGCAGGAGCCTCTGGTCCCTGGTGTCGATGCAGTGCACGTCCCGAACCTTCACCCCTCCACCGCAGTTCCTGGAGCACTGGGCAAAGGAGAGGCACGTCACACTGCAGCCAGGGGCTGGTGCGGGGCAGTCCCACGGGATAAAATAACGTACTGACGTGCTCTGCCTTGGGTTGGCTTGGGATAATGCTCAACCTCTTTACACCTAAAAGCCTGTGGAGCTCCCAGCTGCAACAAAACAAAGCCTTTTTGCATCAGGCAGCTGCTGATCTCCCATCCACGTGTCTCAGAGATGGAGGCTCCGCAGAATAACACGGGCTGTTCGCCGCTGTTTAACCCAGCAGATTCCTCCAACCTAACCGCAAACACATCCTGCTGCTGTGGCTTCTCAACAGCTCTTTGCAGACTTTCAAACCTTCTTTCAATGAGCTTCGGCAGTGCTGGCTTTTAAACCACCCCATTACTGTGGGATAAAGTCATTTAAACTCTGTGCCAAGCGCAAGATCTGACCTCTGCTTTTGCAATCCACGGGGCAGGAGCACGCACGGACAGCGAATAACCACCCGCACGGCGGGCACCTGCTGCTGCCCTTTCCCTGTGCGTTAGGAAGGGAAATGGTGTGGAAGGAGAGGCAGGGCAAGCTCGCCTGCTTACCTTACTCCAGTTCCCCACGCGCCAGGACGAGCACGGCCTCAGGGAGCACCTCCTGGCGGGGACGGGCTTGCTGGCAGCAGCGCAGTGCCGCTCCGTGCCCGTGCTGCAGCGCACGCTGCGCCAAATCGCGCCCACGCCGCAGGTGGCCGAGCACTGCAAAGAAAAAGCAGCCCCTAAAGCACCCGGGGGCAGCCTCGGCTCACGGCCCCTTCCTGGGGAGCAGGAGGGTGCTGGAGGAACGGGACCGGGCCGTGGTGAGGCAGGGATTCACCCTTCACTTTGGAGACTGCTCTGAATTACTTTTCAGCAGCGTTTTCATCTCAAAAGCCTGCGCAGGGCTTTCTGAACAGACTAGCTCAGCGTAACCCCGTGCCAGGCACTGCCCTGGTGCTGAAACCGAGAGCAGGGCTCCCTCCAACACTGCCGACGTCCCGCCGGCTCCGTGGGGAGCACCCGGGGATGCTCAGTGCCCCCTCACAAAGCCCCCATGTGTTACTCTATTTCACTGACACCAACTATTGTCCTCCCACTTACTGGCTCCTCTGTGCAACCTCCCGAAAAGAGCTCCCCGGTGCTCGGTCTCCAGTGGTTTGCGGCACAGAAGGCTTCTTATTTCTGTGCTTTCTGATAAAAGCCCATTACCAGGGATTGCAGAAGCCATTTGTCTGTCACTGCAAGCGCAATGCAAAGAGCAGCCACGGGACAGCTCCGCAGTAAAGTGAGAGCTGATAATTACAGATAATCCCCCATTCACTACGCCAAGCACAGCCCCTTCCCTGCGGTAATTTGCAGCCCTAATGCACCTTAGCCTTGACATTTCTGTCATTTTGGGGCGTATTTTAAACCACTCTTGCCAATAAAATGACAGATGTTTGCTCCTGGGCCAGACTCTGCTCTCACCATGTGCCCAGCCACAGCAGGGGCTCCGTGCTCTCGGCTCCTCCTGAGCTGGCAGTGCCACTGCAGAGGGCAAGGAGCTGCCACGGCCGGTGCCTGGCAGAGTTTTGGCTGCAGCGAGGGCCACAGGCACCCAACTCACACTGGCTTCACCCCATGGCACTCGGTGCTGTCAGCATTTGGCCAAAATGCAAAAGTGCCTGCATTAGCTGCGTGCAGAGAGCAGTGCCCCAGAGAGTGGTCTTGGGGAAGGGACAGGTCTGCTACCTCCAAACCAGCCCCGTTACACCTCTAAAGGGACACAATAATAGGACACAATAATAGGACACAATAATAGGACACAATAATGGGACACAATAATGGGACACAAACCCTACCTCGCTCCAGTTGCCGACCTCCCAGCTGGGTGTCACAGCGGCTGTTTCAGCAGTGGATGGCAGCAGCGAAGCCTCGTCCTGCCCCCAGAGCCCTGGGGGCATGGGAGTGGGCTGGGATCCCTCCTGCTCCCCATCTCCATCTCCATCTCCATCTCCATCTCCATCTCCATCTCCATCTCCATCTCCATCTCCATCTCCATCTCCATCTCCATCTCCGTAAGCAAATGTCCTCGGGGCTGCTGATGCTGATGGGGAGCGCTGCGCCGGAGCCGTGCTGCCCATCTGGGCCACGCTGGAGGTCTCGGGGGGGTGTGTGGGGGCTGGCTCCGGGTGCTGCAGCACCCACGTCTCCCCCAGGCTCCCCTCGGTCCACCCCGGAGCTGGGGGCTCAAGTGGGGCTGGCGCCAGGGCAGCTCTCTGGGGGAGGCCGCTGGAGGTGAGCTGGGTGGGCAGCCCAGGAGTGGTGGGGGACACGGACAGGGGTGCTGGCAGGGCTGTTGTGGCCACAAAGGGGGATGAGGTGAGGGACAGGGGGGTGTTGTACCCCACCTGCTGCCCTGCCTCCCACGGGGGGCTCCCCGTAGCACCTGCAGGATGAGGGCTTGCAATGGGACCAGCACTTTCAGCGCTCCTGCCCACCTCCTGCTGCGGTCTGTGGGTGGTGGGGGAGGTCGGACCCATCCCCTCTGCCACGTGTGGCTGCTCCTGTGTTGTGTGTGTGCTCACAGTCCCCTCTGCTGCTGGCATTTCTGCCGACTCCTCCTGCTCTTCGGCCTTGGAGGCAGCACCGTTACCATCACTGGTGATGACAAACCCCATTTCCCGTGAGTTTTCCAGGCCCATCCCAGCGCTGGCAGTGTTATCAGGAGGCACCGTGCTCGCAGGCTCTCTGCTCCCCAGCTCTCCCAGGCTGTGGGACGTGCTGTCTGCACCAGCACTGCCCCTGTCAACAGGCAGCGATGTGGAGGGAGCAGCTGGAGCCCAGGGAGCGATGCTGCGGGTGGCAGCATCCCCATCCCACGTGGGAACAGAGCCTGCCAGCACGGTGCCTGCGGGCTGATCGGGGAGCAGGTTGCCCAGGCTGCTGGGAGAGCCCCAACTCCCTGCAGGCTGCGTGGGCAGCAGCTCCTCGGAGCGGGGCACGAGCACTTCTCCCCCCTCATCACCTGTGGGAGCAGGAGCTGCCGTGCTGGGAGTGGTTGTGCTGGTTCCCTTGTGCTCTGGGGCCACGCCAAGGAGGTCATGGATGACAAAACCCCCTGACTCTGCCTCCCCTTCGCTGTGCACGGGAGCAGAAATATTTGCTTCACTTTGCTTCACCAGATCGTCCCCATTTGCTCCTCCTCCTGGCTCCACGGTGTGCAGGACATCAGCGGGCAGCTCAGGGGGCTCCTCCACATCGTTGCTGCTCAGCTCGGGCTTAGGGACCTCGCTTTTGGTTTCTTTCTCGGTGAAGGGGTAATAGGACAGATCCTCATGGAAGTTGATAAAGTTATAATCGTAGTAAAAGTCATCAACAAAGACGTTTCCTTTTCTGGATGAGAAGTCCTCCTCGGTTATGATATTGACGTCGTTGGACTCCGGGATGTTTGGGATTAAGGGGTTAAATTCCGTGATGTGGTTATTGCCGATGTAATCTATCTCATTAAACATTTCCCTGCTGGAAGAGCCGCTGCCGGACCAGTCGGTGTTGGCGTCGTCTAATTTCATCTGGCACTGCGGCAGGGAGCAAATAGTTTCCGAGCTGGGTCTTTGTTCAGGGTCACAAGTCGCCTGGGTATTATTGCTGCAGTACACAGGGCGTCTTTGTGTCCCATTGCCACACGTCGCCGAGCACTGGGGAAGGAAGAGAAATGAACATTTCAGAGCACGGGAGATGCAGGAGGCCAGGGGAAGCGTTGGTTTGGGCTGCCCGTGGCTCTGCCTCTGCCACCACCCACCCGGGTCCCCGGTGGTCCCGTCGTGGTGCGGGGCAGTCGGGTGCCTGCTGGGCTCCGGGGCTGTCTCCCCATTTCGGAGCCCCTCAGCAGGGGTACGTATCGCAGGGCGTTTTGCTCAGGGTGATCCCTGTCCTGCACTGCAGCCAGAAGTGATTTTCCCAGGAGACAAGCACCGCAAAGGGCTTTGGATCAGATGAGCTACTAGGTCTGCTCTAAGTGGCCCATCCCCATGAATTCCATCTCTTCTTCTGGAAGGGAATGTTTTAAAGGAGATAATAACAGGGGTGTTGTCCTAGCGAGGATCAATGAGTGGCTTTGTGGAAGACGCCCTCTCCTCCACCACAATGGTCTCTTTGAGGTCGCCCAGTATAGAAGAAACCCACGAGCTGCAGCGAGGGATGGCAATGTTTTCTGCACGATAAGTAAACCGTGGAGCTACGAGCACCACACGTGGGTTGGAGAAGCCACGGGCTGCTGCAGGTTGCTGTGGCAGATGCACAGAGCATTGGTCACGCACAGCAACACGCTCACACATCCCAGCCAGCAAGAATAAGCAATCACCACGTCAGACAAACCCAGCAGAGGGGATTTCTGCAAAAATCACCGTTCTTTGGATGAAAAGGGATGTGCTAGGGCTAGGGTTTGGTGCACGGCCACCAGCACTGGAAGTTTAAGGTGGGCAGACAGAGCCCTCGGGGTACCTGCAGCGCCTCTGTGCTGGGCTGGGCTGCAGATGTGGTCCTCAGATAACACAGACTCGTGAACTTTGTGCCTTTCTTGGTTTTGCTCAGTCCTTGCAAGGCTCCAGTGCCTGGATGGGACCTGCAGCCCAGGAATGTGCCTGGCACAAGGCAGGGTTCGGAACACCAGGGCTGGCTGTTCCCACCCACTGCACAATGTCCCCAAAATCCAGCATCTCCATTCATCTGCCCCTGCAGGCGAGGTGCCAGCAAGCTGCCTCGCCCCACCAGGACGGTGCTGCCAGATCAGGGGGAAGCTCAGAGCTCAGCTTCCACCACTCAGCCAAAATTTCTTAGCAAATGGCTCCGGCTCCATCTGGGAGATAAGCTCCAGGTATCACAGCTCTCCCAGGAGGAGGAGGGTTATTTGCCAAGCCTCGGTTATCAGGAGAGCCCCCAAGGCACAGATAAGGAGCCAGTGCCATTAGCAGCTTCACAGGAGGAAGGAGCAGAGCTTGCAGGGAGTTCAGCACCACGCACGGGACCGCAGGAGGCATCGCTGCAGGAGGCATCGCAGCGCCAAGCTGCACAGCGGGACGTGCCTCTGAGAGCAGGAGACAGATGCTCTGCAGGCAGAGCCTCGCGTGTTAGCAGCACGTCTGAGAGCAGCACAGCTTCTGCAGGGAGCCCGTGAAGCTGGGTGTGCCTTGCTGCGGGGTCTTTCTGAAGGTACTGCCTCCCAGACCCACCAGAGTGCTTAAACACATGAGCTCAGCAAACTTGCAAATCCCCCCTCAGCTCCAGTGGGCTCCCCACAAGACACACGTGCTGCCCTGCCCGAGGCTCTGCAAGCACAAAAAGCAAAGGAGCCGCTCTGATTGGCACTGGGTGGATGGACCACGCTGCTGGAAAGCTTCCCGGCCCCTCAAATTTCTCCACTTATTGGTGGTGGTGGCAATGGAGAAGAAAGAGGAGTCTCACTTTAAGTAAAGGAAGAACAGAAAAGTCACAGACGTCTTAAAATCTCAAGTGCTTTTTTCATGGTTTCACAGACGCGGAGATGGCAAAGCCGAAGAGGAGCAGCACTGGGACAGACCCCGGGGCAACTGGGGATTCGGGGCTTTTCCTTTAAACTGTTGCAGCTTTCTTTCTCAACCGAGCAATTGTGGCTTTTGTGGGCCTCTAGAAAAATATTTCTAAATAGCTCTCATTTAGCCTTCAAATTTTCTGTTCGCATTTTTATTCTCTGTTTCTTAGCAACGAGCTCTACTCCCAGGCTCTGATTTGTCTCCTGGTACTTTCCTTCACGCTGCACACTTTCTGAAACCACTGCTCAAACGAGGAGTTACGGCTCTTTGGTTAAAAACCTCAACCGCAAAAATGCAAAAATAAAAAAGGCTGCACAGGGTCTCCACCAAACGTGGCATTTTATACGTCTCTCTCTCTCTCTTTCTCCCTTAAGCACATTGCTGAAGATCTCCCTGAGGATGAGCCCCACTCCTGGCAGCAGCAGCAAGGCAGCACAGCCCCGTGCCAGCTCGTGAGGGCGCAGAGCAGACGCCCACCCGCCACCACGCACGTGCACAGCACAGCTAGACCCTGGCTGGCCCGCAGCACCTTGCCTCTGCAAGCAGGAAATAGTTGTAAGGTTTCTGCCAGAACAAAGGGGAAAGACTTGTGGGGCTGGAAAACACATTGAAGGCTTTAACACATCCTGTTTCTGCCCCCTCCGCATCGAGCACGCAGCATGGCCTTGCCTGATTGAGAAAGCAGCAAAACTCAGAGAAAGAGAAGAGGAGAAAATGGGAAAAACACCGCTCTTGTTCCTTACCGAGACCTCTCTGTGCCATGAAATTCCTTTCTGTGTGATCTGGTGCTGTAATGCAAGCCCCAGATGCACTTTAGTACCAGGAGAGCTCTTGCCTGCTCCAGGCTGAGGACATCCTGGTGGCACCTCGTCCGTGCTCTGGCCACCTTTGCAGGGAACCGCGACCACCCCAGCTCCCTGTCTCACCTCTGACCAGTTCCCCACGGCCCACTGAGAGGGACAGGGCACGTCCCGATGGCAGGGAGCGGTGGACTCTGGCTTGGAAAGGTGCTGGCAGTCGGCTTGCTGCAAGGCCCTCTGCTCGTCCAGCCCCACGCTCTGGATGCAGAGCACCGTCCTCTTCATCAGCCCCGACGTCCCGCACGTGGCCGAGCACTTTTGCCACTCGCCGACCCACCACCTGGGGGAAGATGAATGCTGTAAACATGCGTGCTGCAGCCAGCACCTGCCCCATGCCATCCCCAGGCCCCTGCTGCCTCTGCTGGGGTGGTTCGGGCATCGAAATTGTGCTGAGAAGGAGCAAAGGAACAAAGAGCCGACCTGGCGGGGCAGGGCTCCTCGTTGCACGTCCTTTGCTGGTCGTCGGGCCGGGTCAGTGCGTCGCAGTATCGCTCCTCCACAATGCCAGCCAGCTTTTCCACGCAGTGCACGATCTGCCTCTGCACCCCTGGGGACACAGACAAGGCTTGGCTTGACACACAGCTCCAAGCAGATCACTGGGCATCCCGTCAGCAAGCAGCAGGACGCCTCGCCAGAACCCTCAGATACCAAAACCAGAAGAAGGAAAATGAAACGTTCACTGGAACTGAAACTGAAAGCTGAGAGCCCACCTCTGCCACTGCACATGCCCCTCGCATGCTGCCAATGGCACCAACGCTCCCTTCATGCCCAGATGGGAAAGGAAGAGCTGGACACCAGAAACGTGACATGATCCCTCTATGGTTAGAGCCAGGGAGTGTAACTGTGCTGGAAAACGACGGCCACTGGGTGTGTGTGCACGTGCCTGGGTGTGCAAGCTCACACCCAGGCGCTTGGGGGGCTTTCCAATGAGAATAGACCTGGCAGCAGCACAATTCCTTCTGGCAGCCTCCTGCCCTGCTGCAGCTCGTGGATAAATCACCCCGAAGCCTCCTGCCCCCGTCCTGCAGCACTCACGGGTGACATTTTTCAGGATGACCTCACTTCCAACACGCTGCCTTCGCTGTCGGCTTTTGTCCTGCTTTTTTTGCCACACATACTTGACCCGTGACTCGGGAGGGCTGTAAATAACGCCGACCAGCTGAGCGCAGACGGGCCCGGAGCTGCTGAGCTCTGCTGGGGAGAGCTGCCGGGCACTGTGGCCCTGGAGCTTGGAGGTTTCTGAGCACGGAGCTGGCAGAGATGTGGTCCCTGTGCCAAGCTCTCCCAAATCCCAAGTATCTCAGCCCCGGGAACAACTGTGGGGTGAGCAACCTCACTGGCCAGCTTGTGCCTGATGTGCTCCTACCTTTCCCTTCTGTTCTGGAAGCTGTCAAGCCAACCACGCGATGGAAAGTTGGTTTTAAATAAAAGCAAGAGAGCTTGGTTCCCGTCCTGTTTGACGGCACGTGCTGCAGTGCAGCATCTCGTGGGTGCCCACGCAAATCCACAGCAAAGAGCTCTTACAGCAACAATAGGTAAAAAGCTCCATAGCTCATGCAGCACCACATCCCTCCTGCTTCACGGCAGGAATCAACCCACATCTACCAGGAGCAGGCAGGAAACATCTCCTGGCTTTCCGTGTTGCCTAGAAAGGACCAGTGTCAGTGAAGTCCCTTTGCTTTCCACGCAAAGGGATCTTTCTTTTCTCCCTTTAACTTTCTCCCAGAGCCATGGCTGCTCTCAAGGCAGCCCCCTCTGCCCCCAGCCTCACCCCGTGCCATGTGCAGGATCTGTTCCCTGCCCGTGGGTACCCTGAGAGCAGCCCAGCGCCATGCTCAGCCCGGCTCTGCTGCTGGGGAACGTTCAGCTGGGGAGAAAGCCAAAAAGCCGAGAGAGAGAGAGAAACAGAGAGAGACCTGATCCTTCTGACGTCTGTTTATGGAGTAAAGTGAAAACACTCACTGCTGTCAGCTCTGCGGAGTGCTGTGAGACTGAACGGCCACACATGCTCACACACACATCCCTCGAAAGCTTCCCATCCCTTGCAGCCCAGGGCGCTCGGGACACAGTGGAGAGGAGGGGAAGACAGGACATGGTGCCTGAACAGGACCACAATGTTCTGCCCCCACCAAGCTCCTGAAATAATCTCCCCTCCAGCCCGGCCAGGCTGCAGACCGGCCATTTGACACTCTCTGATTCCTCTAAAGCTTTTTGTCTCGATCAGCCTGATGGCCCAGGGACACCCGGCGCGGTAACAGGACACCAAAGTGAGGAAAGCGCTGATAAAGAACGGGCTCCTGTGGCTGAGCGTGGCAGGGGCCGCTAGGGAGTTACGACCTCAGCACATGCTGCCTTTTTTTTTTCATCCTCAAGACCTCCTGAAACCAAAGACCCAGGAATTTCTAAGCCGAATGCCAGCAGAGTGCTCTGATACGGCTGTGATGGGGAGCGTGGCACGGAGGACGTGCAGCTCTTGCCACCAGCTGCCTCTCCAACGCCTTGGTGCAGCACAGGAACAGCACAGGCCTTGCTGCCTCCCTGCACCACAAAATCCCATCAGCATTTATGCTGTCTAGTGAGGAGACGGGAGACCAAAGGAGGAGAAGTGCTGTCTGACGGGCTGAGCCCCCAGCCCTTTGGATGCCCCGTGGTGCGGGGCGGCTGTGCGGGACTCACCGGTGCCGCAGGTGGCAGTGCACGTGGTCCAGGAGCCGAAGCGCCAGAGGAACTCGGTCTGCTCGATCTCATTCTCGCTGTCGGCCGGCCGCTGGATGGTGTACTGGTAGCGTACACCGGGGTTGGTCTCCTGGAAAAGCAGCTGTGGGGACACGGTGCGTGGTGAGAGACGTGCTCAGCGCAGGGCAGCCGGGATGGATGTTGCATTGCAGAGGTTTGCAGGGGATAACGGCCCACCAAGGCCATGAAGATGTCACTCTCTACCCAGCTCCGTGCCGGAGCAGTATTTGTGCTCCCTCTCTCACTGTTGGCCAGGGACGGTGCTGGGCTGGCTGCTGTACCCCAGCAGCAGCACGCGACCGTGTCAGAAAACACACCCTACAAGTGCTCAAAGCAGTGTGAGTGCCCCAGCTGGCCCTGCTGAGAGCAATGGGCTTGTGGAAACGTCAGGTAATAATAAAAATAACAGCGGCAGCGCTGAGAGCTTCCAGGACTTTGGTTTTACGTCTGCTCTGCCAAAGAGCCTGGAAGGATTTCCTTCTTAATTCCCTCCGGTCCCGCTGCCAAACGCAGCTCAGCCCGAGGAGCTCCTCCAGGTTCAGCACGGCCGAGTCCTGCCCCGAGAAGGGCCCCGATGTCCCTGCCCCAGGCAGAGCTGGGTGAGGACGTTTTGTGTGTGCCACAACACCCAGCAAGGAGCCCACCAGCAGCAAACACCCGCGCAGTGGCTGCTAACACACGCTGGAAGGAATGAAAATAATTTCTCCCCGCTTGCTATGTGGCTCTTGCTGCTCTCCAAATGAGTGCGGCTGCTCCTATGGCTAACGTCAGCCCTGCCCAAAGCGCCCCCAGCACCAGTCAGCACTCCCAAAAGGCTGCGAGTTCAAATGTGTTTTTTTTTAGCCTAAGTGCTCCCATTATTGCCAAAGCTTTGTTGTTCTTGGAGCTTTTAGCAGGAGCAAAGGCGTCTTTCCAAAACCTCTTCATGAATATTGAAACATTTTTGTCAAAAGGTTTTAATTAGGTTATGAAGCCCAGAAAGCATCCCAGCAATTTGCTGGTGCTGAGCACGCCTGTGTCCTTATTAGCAGGGGAAAGCGAGGCCTGGAGGCAGAGGAGCTGAGGAGCCCTCTCACCCTGAAGCTCTGCAAAAACACAAACCCAAGGTTTTGGCTGGCTCGGGCTGCTGGGCGGGCTGGGGTTGCAGGGACACAGCTCCACAGCTCCCTGCCCACCCCGTCTCTGCACCAAGCAGGGCACCGAGGCCAGGAATGCACACACAAGAAATAAGACCCGGGCTGTGCAAAGCCCCAAATCCCAGGCTCACAGCAGACCTGATCCTCTCCCTGCCCAGCTCCACCAGCCCGGACTGCAGGGCACAGCGGGAACCCCCCCAGTTTCCTCCTGCTGCTGTGCTAATGAAGGCAGCACACCCAAGGAGAGACAATCTCTTTCTTCATTTCTCAGGGGGTGGTTAAAAGGGAAAAAAAACAAGGTTAAACCACAGTCACGAAGCGTACCTCTAGGGCCCAAGCATTACTCATTCCTACATCCTGCGTGGTGTGATTTCGAGGAGGGATCCTCACGTTCCACGGTGCACAACCCCTCAGGACACTGCTCAGATTTTAACCGTGGCGGTCAAACGTGGGCTTGGCACCCACAGAAACTTCAGCCTGACAGCAGCTGGACCGCAGTCAGGGGGACAAATCCCACCGGTGGCTCCAGAGGAAAACCTGGCCTCTGGGGGCAGGGATGTGAGCTCTTGAAAGCTTTGCATGACCCGGCAGACCCCTCACCACCAACCCAAACACGTCGGCAGCGAGCAGCTTCCCACAAAGCTGCCCAGCAGCCACGATCCCGGACCCTCAGGTCCTGTGCTGCCTTTCAGCTGTCCCCGGTGCAGGGCATTGCAACCTGTGCAAAGCTCGTGTAATATAAAGCTGTGCCGAAAAGCAGTCCCTTGGGCAACTCTTTTCTATGGAAATAAGGTGCAAATT
Organism: Netta rufina; assembly: GCF_964035555.1. Classification (NCBI taxonomy): domain Eukaryota; kingdom Metazoa; phylum Chordata; class Aves; order Anseriformes; family Anatidae; genus Netta; species Netta rufina. The sequence goes on along the minus strand of NC_140134.1, from coordinate 21,956,397 downwards.
AATGGGATGGGATTGGTTAGCAAAATGAGGCGATTTTAAGCTGCCACTGCTGCAGCCAAGGAGGGGTGCGGTGCCTGGCGAGGTTGCTCTTATTAAAAGCACCCCCAGGGCACATCAGGTGAACTGGGGACATGGATCCACGGGGAGCAGATGCTCTCCTCCCCTGCACTTCCACCATCCTGGAACATGTGCAACACAATTTGGTTTGAACGTGTTGCTTTTTTCAGGACTGTGTGTGTAACCATAACACTCCTGGCTGGCCATATGCACCATTGCCCCATCACAGGCTCGCCCCCTCAGGGCCTCGGGGGTGTCACGGCTTACTTTAGGGGAGCTGAAATTCCCATGTGGACAAATGAGTAAACCCTGAAAATTCTTGTTGGTTTGGAGGATTTCAAATGATCCTCTTGGATTTGCACTTCCTGCCTCCAGCAGTGCTGTGAGCAAGCAGAGCCTGACCAGCAAGAACCACAAAGGCACCACCCAGGCTTTGGACCTGCCTGAGCACCCCCAAGGGGTGAGAACCCTCACCCAGACCCTGGGCAGTGCCGGGGGCCTGATGCTGGCATGAACGTGGCACTGCCAAGGGGTGACGGTGTGGCAGCTCCCAGCTCCCTGCTGCCTCCACCACCGCTGGAGCCCACTTGGACCCACAGGCTGCTCCAGGCCTGCCAGAAACACCACGGGCTCTTCCCTTGCTCTTGATAAGATATGGAGAAAGCCTCCGGAAGCCAGCTATTTCTTTTCATACTCTCTCTCCTGTGTAAATATTTTGAGGAATGCTGCAAGCTGGATGAGGCTCAGCTGGAAGCAGCGCGCACCAGACCCACCCCGAGCTCAGAAACGCACTCCCCGGGCCAGCAGCGTGTGTTCGGCTGCTGGTGGCATCGCCTCCGGGGAAAACACACTGGGGAGGGGACACGGCCCCTTCCCGTGGGTGGCCACAAAGTGCTGGGACAGACCCCTTCCCCGCAGCCCCACACAGGAAGGCTGCAGAGCCCCCTCATGCCCCCTCGTGCACCCCAGCTGCACGCCCTGGCTGCAGGCAGAGCCCAGCCCGTACCTGGATCCACACGGGCTCCACGGTGGGCCCCGGAGACGTGAGGTTCTCCCAGTTCCCTGTCCTGGCATAGGTGAAGGTGGTGCCTGCCACCCTGTAGTCCCCGTTCCACTGGATGGTCCAGCCGCCGTTCAGGAAATATTTCTCGGGGTCCTCGCTCCGCAGCGCCAGGAAATTGCCGGCTTCTGCGACTTCTTCGATGCGGATCTCTCGGGCTCCAGCGGGGATAATCCCAATATCAACGTACCCTGGGGATGCAACAAACATTTGCCCCGGGGGGAATCGCAAACACGATCTGCTCCCTGGAGTAGGTAAGTGCCCCCTGGGACAGGGTGCTGGCATCTCCTGGAGACATCAGAGAAACACATTTCCTGCCTGAGCGCTGGCAAGGGCTTTACACACTTTCATCATGTCCTTGTCAACCCACAAAATCATTTTAAGCCTTTCCAAACGAGCTTCAGGCTGCAGAGATTTGTTCTGAGGTCATTAAGCACAAACAGCAGTAAGGAAATATTTTTCTTCTGAGGGGCAAGAAGTGGGAAGGCAACTCCCCTGCTCCCTGCGCTACTGCTTGGACCTTATCTCATCAAAATCAGCCAGTCTGGGCTGAGGAAACACTGCGAGCAAGCAGCGTGAGGGAGCCTGGCTCTTGGTGTTGGTCTGGCTAAACAGACTGAAACAAAATCCCGTGTCCCTTGGGTTCCTGCAGCCCGGAGCAGTGATGGTGCTTGCAGAGCCATCCCTCCTCCCGGGGTGCTGCCTCCCAGGACGTCCCTGCAGCGCTGGGGTTTTGTTTGCAAACCACCCCCTCCCCGTGCACTGCTGATCAAGGGAAAAATGAGCTCTGCAGGGCAGGGGGGTTGTTTTAAGGAAACCATTTCAAACAACAAGACATTTTTCTGCTCTCCGGTGGTTGGGAGCTGAGTGCTTGCCCTAAGCCCCCTCTGCTCAATCCCCAGCTTTCCACCAAACCGTTTGGTCCCTGTGGAGGCTGTGGCTGCTGAAAGCTCGGTGCGTGCTGCTTGTCTTTATCCCCTAGGGGTGTCCTGCTCTGGGGTCAGTGCCGAGCGCCCTTACCCAGCCCCTCGCTGTCCTCGAACATCTTCTGGACGGTGTGGCAGGTGGAGCCGTCCCCGTGGCAGACGCCGCACCGGTCCTCCACCGCGTTGGAGTCGATCTCGTAGTCACAGCCCACGTTCTGCAACAAGGCCCCATCAGCACCGGCCCCGCGCCCGCGCCCGCGCCCACCCAGGGATTCGCTGGAATTGGCTCCAGCAGCCAAATGTGGGAAACAACCACAGTTATGAGGACCAGCCTCAGCAGAGAGACGGCAGGAAAAAAGGAACATAGATCGGAGAGTGGAGCGAGCTGGAGTGTTTTTGCAGGATGGGTGGCACACCCAGGGTGGCTGCAATGCGGGTTTCTCACTCTAGTGTTTGCCTGCAGCCCCCTGTCCTGTTCATACAGCTCTGAGAAGCCAGAGGGGCATCTCGTCACCTTCCCCTGCCCTGCTCTGCAGCCCTGAGTCCCCAGAGCCCGTCGGCACGTGCTAAGAGCTGTGCCTAGCTGGGCCAGCCCCCTGATCCTTGGCCTTGCCAATCCTGTCTCAAAACACTTCCCCAAAACCTTTCCTACGTTCTGCTGGAGCTCTCCACACCTCGGACCTAGGCAGCTGCCAAATTGCTCGATCAAATGGAGACTCCATCTGACTCCGCACAATAAAAACTGCAGCCAATTCCCCAAGGGTCCTGCTGGGCCCCGTGCCATCGAGAAGCCTTTAGTCTGAGCTCCAGGAGGATGTGTCCAGGGAGCCAGTTGCACACACGTGCTGGAACTATTTTAGCTACTGCAGTGCTCTGTACTGAGCCAGGTTTAATTCTGGTGTTGAAGCCAGCAGCAGGCTTGCAGTCAGTGACAACTGTACGTGTGCAGTTAGCTCTGAGTGAATGTGCTGTCATCTGAGGAGAGCTGCTGGATCCCGCTCTTTTGTATGTGCCAAGTAAAAACCATGACCTCTGAGCTCTCCCCCGAGCCCGTGCCTGTGCATCTGTGCGCTGCAGCCTTTGAAGTAACCTACAGACTATTAAAGGAGGAAATGTGACCTCCTCCGAGTCTCCTGCTGTGCAGAGCAATTGCCATCGGCCTCTGCCTGGTGCCACTGGCAGCGCAGCCAGGAAGAGGAGGAAGTTTCCACGAATGGTTTTTATGCAACATGCTGAACCTTGCTTACTGATTATTTTCCCTGCTGCTCTTTGCGCCGTCCATTGCATGACAGCCCTCACAGCAACCAGAATTCCACGGAAGTGACAAGGAGGAGAGGACTTGACTTGCCTTCTCCTTGCAGCTCTCTCTGATCCTTGTCCCATCCCTCCTGAGCCAGAGATGCCCTCCCCAGCCAGCAGCCAGGCAGCTCTGCCACATGCTGCAGCTTGCACGGAGCTTTCAGGAAAGAACAACAACAGCCTGGGAGGCAGAACAAACCCCAGTGCTGGGAGAGGCTGCTGGGGCTGGGGAAGACATCTCCATTGCTGCAGGCTGTGGGTCAGAGCAGCATCTGCCAGCACTGCAGGGCTGGGTTGGGCTGGATGTCCTCTCCACCTGCCCTTTCCATCTCCCCAGCCTTATTTTCAAGTGAAAATGTACTTTGTGTATTTCATTGGTTTCGTGCTCTATTTCTTTGAAGGCAGCAAAGAGGCTTAAATACCCCTGCACCAAATAGCTTGTGAATATGGAGAGCTCACCCTCATTTCCGTGCAGAAAAATGGTAACAAAACGGGTCAGGGAATGTCTGCAAGGGGACAGTGGGCACAGCCCCGATCACCAGCCCTTCCTGGAGCACGGGGGAGCTGCTGTCCCCCTGGCACACCGTGGTGAGGGCCGTACCTTGCAGATGCCGTTGATGCACATGTCCCGGCTGGCGTTCATTTCGTAGCACGGGGTCCCATCGATGACAGCATCCCGCAGCTTTTCTGCGAAGTATTCGTTCTCCGGGCGGCAGTGCAGCTCGCAGGGGTTAACTGGGGAGCCGAACAGACAGAAACTGAACCCGAGGAGCCGGGGTCTGCACGCCTTCATTCGCCTGCTTTCTGCAGCAGCGTTGCCCTGGGCTCACACGGACAGGTGCCACCTTCTCTCCATGTAACCATCTCCGACAACACAAATTAATCCTGCAAACCCAGCCATAATTTAAAATACGGCATAAATACACTGCAAGACTGGTGGGAAAGGAAGGCAAATCTTTTACAGGCAGCTCCAGCAAGATCAAGCCGTGGCAAGGATCTATCTAAGGCTCTCTGCCAGGGCTTCGGGAGAAGCCTGGCGGCAGGCTGTGCGCACTCACTGTTGTTGGGCACTGGCGTCCACTTGTAGAGCTTCCCCTTGTAGAGCATGGGGTTGAACTGGCTGCACTGCACCTGGCGGAAGGACGGCTTGTCGGGGGGACACGGCCTGATGTTGCAGATCCGGAACCGCTTCCGCTCCCCCAGGCAGTACCTGCCCCCGTACTTCGGCCTGTTCGCGAGAGGGAAAAGCAGAAATTAACACAGTGCACAGCAGGGGAAACTCCCTTACAATAACTGTAATCCCTAATGTATGGAGGAGATTTTTAAATGTGCAGAAAGCATCACCCATGTCCTTTTTCTCCAGCTCCCCGCTGGGCAGGGGACATTGATGCTCTGCACAAAGTCCTTGGTCACTTGGCAGAGATACGGGTGCACAGACAACAGAGATATGGAGAGAGCAGAGCCCCCAGCTCCGGAGGGTGACAGAACTCCAAGCCCAGCTGACTTTGCTCCAGCTGCTGTTTGTTTCTGTTTCTGTTCCCTTGGAAGGTGCCTAATTCACTCAGGGGTTGCTTCTGGCCAGGTTTGCTTTCTTGCTCTCGGCACTCAGCACAGCATTGCAGTGGCCAGGCTGCAGCAGTGCAGGAGAGGGGTTGGATTTGTTGGTCCCCAGGCCCCTCTTTGCCTCACAGAAGGATCAACCAGACCGAAAAAGGGACGTGTGAAGCAGTCATTTTTGCGAGTCCCCTGGGAAGATACTGGAGGCTCACAGCTACTTTTTGCGTCCTGTCCCTCCTGACCATCCTTCCTTAATGTTGCAAATATAGCCAATTTTATAGGCATGGTTTACGAAGCTATAAAACCAGTTAGTAAAGACATGTAACCAGTAGTGTTCATGTCCAAATCCCTCCTTCCTCCTGCTGCTGGGCACTGTGACACCCTGCAGACCAAGTGCTGCACCCACTCCACTCTCCACAGCTCTGCCTGGTTGTGACTTTGCCGGTGATCCAAGCAGGGTGACACACAGGTCCAGAACGAACACATGGCCAGAACGGGGAAATCACAAAATACATCTATTGAGAGCAAACACATTTCTTCAGGCTTTAGATTTTTCATGCTTATGATTCCTAAATGACAGAAACAGCCAGAAACACGCGAGGCTATAAATTCTCACTTACTTTCAAGGATACTTCAGAAAGCAGTTTTAAAAACACATCATTCTTTCCAACATTTTCAAAGCGAGAGGTCCTTAAAGGCAATAATGGGCTTTTCTTAGATGCCAACAGACTCTCAGAATGCTGCCACCAGTTTCTGATGCCTTTTCACAAGGTTGGTTTGGTGACTGCAATTTCAGTGGCCCACATCCCCACGACTTTATGAAAATTACTTTTTCCCCAGTCAGTTAAGACTGGGCACGCTTTGCTGAGGGGAGTAAAATTAATTATTATTTTCCAGTTGTTTACATACCTTCCCTAAGGAAATGCCTGCGGCAGGAAGGACTACCCAATGCACACATTTGTTCACTTCATCCAAAAGGCAAAGCTGAAGATTTACCTACAGTGGCCAAAGCAAACAACTGGCCAGGGGAATTCTGCTGCTTTTACAGTGTTTGCTCTCCTACATGCCTGCAGCTGTGTTTAAAACACTCCATAAACTACAATTGCACTTCTGTCACAAAACTCATGTCAAACACAAACCTAGCTCTTGACCTAGGCCTGAGATTACACAGTGATTCTTTAAACAGTCTGATAGCATGTGCTAAAAACAAAGCACCCAGGGAAGAAGTTAGGCAGAAGGCACATCTGGGCTCATTAGAGGGATCCTTCATTTTCAAATCTCCTTAAGCCATTGAAAACTGACTGCCACTGGAAAATTGCTCACAAAGCCCTTTTCTGTCCCTGTTCCAGGGCACTCTGACACCTGGGCGAGCCAGAGGCCTTTTGTGCAAATTCAATACAATAGGGGCTTGGCAGGAAGGAGACATCTGGGGAGCAGCTGGGGCAGCGCAGTGGTCACGGCGTGGACAATGCTGCTCCTGGGTCAGCCCTTGGGCTGGAGCCGGCTGCCAGCCAGGGAGCAGGGAGCATCCCAGTGCATGCAGCATGCTCAGGAATCACTCACGGGGAGAGAAGGGTTGATAAGCAGCAGCGGGAGTTTTCAAAATGATGGTGAATCACGATGGGAGAACTCCTGGCTTTCTTTTCTGCCATTAAAAGACGCCGGGTATGTTTTACATCTACAGGCATCGAGCCTGTGCTCTTTGTTGGAATCACATTCCAGCACGCTCTGCGTGCACAGGGCAGGAGCCGCTGCGTATGAGAGCAGACGGAGCCAGCTCTGCCCCTCCAGGGGCTTCTGCCACCCAGATGGACAGATAGCCCCGGGAAATGAATCGCCCGTGGTGTTTCAGAAGCACTTTGTTCAGGACGATAACCACATCCTGGCACCCCTCCTCTGCTGTGCAGTGCAGACCTGGGTAAAACCAGGCCGGGCAGGTGACAGCCCCAGCTTTACGAGGCCATCAGAAGCGTTGGGCTCCTCTCCTGCACGGAGGAGCCGAGTGACCCCAAGAGCCTGCTCTCACTTACGTGGGGCTGCTGCACTGCCTCTCGGCGCTCTGCACGCCCGCGCCGCAGCTCCGCGAGCAGGCAGCCCACGAGCTCCAGGGCCCCCAGCTGCCGTCGATGGCATCGGGACGGTAACCCACTGGCACGCACTCGCCGTTGAAGCACCACTGCAAAGGGAGAGTGCAGGAGAAGAGAGCCCAGGTAAATGATGTGCAGTTGGACCTTGAGTTGGAGAGCCCTGCCCTGGGGGAGCACTGAAGCCCAGCACCCGTATTGCCCTGTGCAAACCCAGCTTCACTCACTCCAGGGTGCCTGGGTGTCAGCCACGATCTGCCAGAGCCCAGTTCCCCTCTGTGCTATGGGATATTCAGGGATGGCAGGCTGTCTGAAGATTCAAATGAGGCAACAGATCCCCAGCACTGACCCTTAATGTGCTGAGCAGAGGCACGTGCAGGTATTTTTGTAACTTCACAGCATTATGCTACCATGGTCAAGAAGCCCCTGTAGTGGCTGGGGCTGACGGCACAGCAGGGCCTTTGGGTACCCACCACGTCCCTGCAGGTTGCCAGCCCCTCCACTGGGCAATGCCAGTGTGCCCCCAGAGTGAGGGCAGCGAGGTGAGCCCCTCCCCATGCACTGCAGTCTGCAAAACTTCAGGTTTTACACTTTTCTGGCAAAGACCTTCCCCTGCACGCAGGACAAGGAGGCTCTCCATCTCTGGATGGGAATGCTCCCACTCACCTTGTTCTCCCCGCATGCTGTGCCATCAACGGCAGCGTCCAGCTTGGAATGGCACGTGGTCCCCACTGTGCACCACAGCGTGTTGCAGACGCTCTGCAGAAAGCACATTTGCACAGGACGTGGTTACTGCACGGACCAGCTCACTGGTACAGATCGAACTCACAGGGAGAGGGTCGCCCCGTGCAAAGCCCCCGCCACCAAAACCCCCCCTGGAGCTGCCCGAGTTCATGCAACATTGGGAGAGACCACAGCTTACGTCCATGTCATCACAGAAGGTGGAGTAGGCACCGTACTGCAGGCGACACTGATGGCCAACATCGTAGAGGACGCCCGGGGGCACCAGGGGGAAGTCCAGCACCTCCCGGGCAGGGGGGTCATCCAGGCACAGCCCCCAGCCCCGGCTGAAAGAGAGACACCAGGGCAGCGTCACTGCCTGCCCGCTGCAGTCCTGAGACACCCACTGACCCCCCAGCATGTCCTGGTGCTCCCCGTTGGAAAGCTTTGCCTGGGAATAACTCCCTGCTCCTTAGATTTGCAACTAGCTCATTAGCAAAGTCCTCAGCCGGGGGGGCCTGGGCCTCAGTTTCACCACTCAAGGTGAAGGGTTTCGCTGAGCAAACATTGCACTGCAGAGAAGCAGATGTTGTCCTCGCGTTCATACACCAGGCTGGCTCCCGAAATGTCCCTACGGATGCTCTGGCTCTAGTGTCAGTGCCCTGGTAATAAAAATAAAGTGAATTGTCAGCAGCAAAACTCACTCACCCTCATATCTGCCGCTACAAACAGTGCTCAGCCTGTGCTGGACAGCATGTTTTTAGAAAAGAGATATTAAAACGGAGCCCGAAGCGCTGCCAAGGCAGCTTGTGGCCCCCTGCCAGGCTGCCTGGGAGCCTGAGAGGCTGTTCCTGGCCGCCTTGCTCCGCCGCGAGTGGTTTTGCTATGATACTTCCCAAACACACAAGAAATTGTCACTAGTTTAGCTTACAGTGTTGATTTAAACAAACTTGTTTCCAGCAACGCAAAGTCTCCAGCGTGGGTTTCGGAGCAGATTAGATTACTTCAGCTCGTTGTGATTGGAAACAGGTCTAAATCAACGTGAACCAGGATTCCTTTCTAACCCAAGCTGCCGACACGGCCCAGCTCGGCAGCAGCAGGGAGCGGGGCTGGCAGGAGGTCGGGAGCCACGGTGAGCACCCACTTTGTGGGGTGCTGGCAGGGTGACACCCGGCACAGCAGGCACCCGCTGCCCCTCTCCCCTCCTGCACCTGCGGGGTCCCCACCAGGCACCTGCGAGCCCCTCGCTTGGCTGGGAGCAGCCCAACATCGCCTCAGCTTACAGGAAAGCTCCTCAGCCCCAGCGTGGGGAGTGGTTTAGATTCCTTGTTGACTGCCCAGAGGTATGAACAAAATCTATTTCTTCATTAAATATTATACAGTTATCCTACGGTGCCTTCAGCTGGCCTCCACCTTTTGCCAAAAAACTTTACTGATCCAGCAAAAATTGGCATGAGTTTGAATCTGGCTTTGAAGGGATCGACAGTAACCCACACTGCAGTAAAAAATCACAGGGCTCTGCACTGCATCTGCCTCTTTCAGCCTGTTCATTAATGAGCTAGATGATAGGATAGATGGCATGGTGATTAAATCCCCATGTGCAAGGAGGCTGGGAGGATCTGCAAATACATTTGCGAGCGGGATTAAAATTCCGAAAGCTCTTGGAGAACTCCAAGAAAGGCCCAAGAAGACAGGACTGAATTCAATAAAAACAAAGGCAAGGATTTAAACTTGGGAAGAATGAGCTGCACAAACAGAGGAGCTGGAATGGCTGGAGAGGAGCACTGCTGCAGGAAGGGCTGGGTGCTCGCAGCTAGCAGGGTGCTGCAGCCACGGGCACAGTGTGGGTCAGCCAGGAGGAGAACCACGGGAGGAGGCTGGACGAAGACCTTCAGCACTGCAAGAGGAGGTTGAAAACCTGGTTGGCTGGTCTGGAGAAGGAAAGACTGAAGGGAGACACGGCAGTCAGCTGCTGGGAGGCAAAGGGAGCCTTCTCCATGCCATTGAATGCTCACAGAGGGTCGCAGAGCCCCCTGCCCGACTCGCAGCAGCAGCGGGGCCGTGATGCCATCGAAGGCACAAACCATTTTCCAACGTTAACTGTTCAGCAGGGCTCACCCTCTTCTGTAAAACAATCACCATCATCTGAGAGGGCTTTTTTTCCCAACGCGAGGTCTGTTCCAAGCACATCTAGCAACCCCAGGTCAGCAGGGTCTCATTTTTTGGCTCGCTCCTGCCCATTCTCCTGCCAACACTGTACGAAAACGAGCTCATGTCTGCGCTCGCAGCAGGCCTCTCCTTCGCCTCGGGGATGTCACAGCCGCGGAGAGACGCCTGCTGAACTCTGCTCCACTCTTGGAGGAAGAGCTGCCCCTTCTGGGAGGGGAGCAAAGAGACCAAAACACCACTGGACAAGCAGACAGATGGTCTGCTTCTTCCCTGCCGCAGCTAACGGCAACCCAAGGTTATTGCCAGCAGGAAATGCTTCATCTAAAAGCGAAGGTTAAAGACAAAGGGCCAAGAACTCTGTAGATGCGAGAAAGCCCCATTCCACTGAAAGCCAAAAATCAACAATCATTCACCCTACCTCGGGCCATTGGCCGGGATTTAGAAATGGGAGCTCAGCACCAGGCAGCCTTCCTACCACGCAGCTCGCAGCCCCTTGTGAGCACACCAGCCCCAGCCAGAGCTGCTCAGCCGCTGCTTCTGGCAGATGCTCTGGCTGTTTTCTAACCTTCCCGTGACAAGGAAGAAAAATGTCCCTCCAGTGCAAGACCCTGGCTGACAAATGTAAAACTTGGGCCACGTTCCTAAGAATTTAATAACAACAGACTGCAAAATCAGCCACAGGGCACTAAAAATAAACAAATGCAGGAAAGAATCTGGCCTGGTTTCATCTCCTCACGTGGTGCCTGCTGCCATCACGCATTCGCCCCAAGCACAGCCTTGCTCCTGGGACGAGCAGAAAGCAAGATCAGGTTCTCTGGGGTGCTCTGAGTGCTACAAACCCCAAGTGCCATGGGAAACTTCTCCTTCTGCTCAGCAGCTTGGATGTGCCTACGTGCTTCCAGACGGCCACCCCTCTGCTAGGCTGGTGCAAGCGACCCGTCGCTGACACTGGAGCTCAGAGGAGCAGAGCCAGCGCCAGAATTTTGCTGCTGGGGCAACCATGCTTTGGGAATCCCGACAGCTAAGTCAATGAAGAAAAGTGCTCTAGCTGTATTTGTTCAAGCAACAAGCACTGTGCTGCTGCACAAACGCTCTGTTGCCTTTGCATTCAAATACTCATCCTTCCCAGCAAGGACCAAGGCAACCGAGCAAGTTAGAAATCCCCCTCAGTGCCCTGGGGTTGACTTCTGAGACCAGAAAGTCTTTTGCAGACCCCAAAGCCCAACCCAGCCCCAAGCTGTGGCAGCCAGCTCGGCCCCGAGTACGGACACAAAGGGAAGAGAAGAGGAAGCGAGGACTTACTCAAGGAATCGTGTGATGTACTCCCGGCTGCAGCGGGACCAGGTGAGTGGGGACGTGTCATACAGGAGCTGTGGAGACATGATGAAAGGTCTTTTCCCAACTGGCTCACAGTCATTGCTGCTTCCATCATGCTGAATCCCAAAACTGTGTAAGAGCACAGTCCCACAAAGGAGAGGTGAGCTGCATGCCCGCTACAACCACGCAGCTTCTCTGCTTTCCGAGACGCTACACCAGACATTAAAAACATTCACAGCTTCGTGGGGACTTGCTAATGAACAGGGAGTAGAGCACTTGGCTATCTGGGAAACGGGACCAGAGACACCCACAGGCTTTGTCCCATGTGGTAGGGGACAGGCTGCAGTGGGGTTTTATTAAGAGGATGCCAAGAGCATGCCCTGGATGAGCTGCCGTGGCCAGCAGTGGCAAGCAGGAGGCTGCTTGGTAAGCTGGGGAAACTTGGCTGTGCTCAGGGCTGTTCCCAGCCCCTGTGTCCTGCGACACTGCGAGCAAGGGGAACAGCCCCAGGAGCTTGTGTGGCCTTGCACTGGAGTAAACCAGGGATATTTTTGCTGTTTTGAAGTGACAAAGCCAACGGACTGTGCTTCATGCAGAGAGCATGCAAAGCAAGCATTTAGCTGAACAGATCTATATTAAATCCAAAATTTAATATGATGTATAATTATTACATGGAACTTTTCCCAATGTACGTATTTTACACAAGATTTTTACTTTAGCTTTCTTACTGTCAACTCAGCCAAGAAAAAAGTAATGAGAATATTAAACCAAGTCAGTTTAATTAAACTTACTGGTTACAGACTTACTGTACAACTATATCTGTTATGGACTATGATGTTCAAATGACCTTCCCAAGTTTAACTGAAATCAGGACAAGCACAATTCTGTCACTGATGCTATACACTTGGACTCTATTTTAAAACTTTGCAATGAGCAGCCCTCTTCTCCACAAACTGTAGCATCAGCAACACAGGAGAACTTGCATGTGTAATTTGTCTGTGTTTTCTTGGACATGACTTTCATTGAACCTGGAGCAATCAAAAACTTAACTCTGGAATGAAGTTCCCAGGGTAAATTCCCCTGGATTCAGGGAATTGCTCGGCAACATCCTGCCAACTTCTACCTGTCCCTTGTCAAGTCCTGACTAAACCATGCAGAGGACAGAGGGCAGAAAGGAGAAGAAGGAAAGGGGGGTACCTGTGTCCTAGCTCATGGGCCACGGTGAAGGCCAGGGGCAGCCCTGTGTCCTCATTGATGTTGCAGCTCCTGTGGGGCTGGCACATCCCCGCCACGTGGGACAGACCCAGGGTCTCGCAGGGTCTGTTCATCGCTGCACAGATGTCCTTCCTTGGTGATTGGAAACAACAACACACAGCAAAGAGGGGATGAAGACGGCAGGAACCAAAGGACAACACGAGAGCGAGTGCGGGCAGGGCTCTGTGTGTGCAGAGCCAGCCCAAGGCAGCTGCCCAGGAGCAAGCCCCCGCTGCCTCCCCAGCCTGGTCTAAGGGGACGTGTCTGAGCCCAGCAGATGCTGGCCAAACAGAAGCAGGAATGGAGACATCCAAACGTCTTTCTGCAGCAGAAAGATTTATGGCCTTTCCTTTCCCCTTTACTCTCTCGGTATCCCCAGCTTATTAGAAAGACTGATTAATGTGAACTGCAAGCCAGGTTGGCTACGTTTATTCCATTGTATAAATAAAGCTGATGCTGGGAATAATTAAGCAATCACTACATTTCTTGGGGAAGTACATCCCAGGGGTGCTGTGGTCCAGGGCAGGGGACCTCCAGCCACCCAGGATGAACAGCTCCATCGAAGTGCACGGCCTTAAGTGCCTTATTTCTGCTACAAAGGAAATCTCCTAAAGAAGATAATTCTGTTGTGGGTTGTGAATCACTGCACAAACAACCACGATACTGCCAACATCCAAGCTGCTGCAGCCTGAAACCATCAAACTACATTTTGACTGCAAGGTACATAAACTTGGCCAGAGGCATGAATTCCACCCAGCTTCATGGGAGGTTAGGGGCCTGCTCTGAGGCTCCTTTGCAAATCCCTGCATTCATCTGCAAGGGAAAAAGGAGAGCTAATCCCTGTGTACATCTGCTGCAAGGATCCACCCACTCTGGTGCTTGCCAATAGGGCTGTGGTGAAAACCTGGATTGGAAACCCCAGCTTCTACTCAACTGGGAGCTGTCTCCAGGTTTAAACCTGAGGTTTGAGACCAGTTCCTGCTGTCAGGGTCAGGTCACCTTCAGGTTTCTTGTTTTATGTTGTGCTGTATGCGCAGGCATCCAGACAGGGCTCAGGTACAGAGAGTGAGATTTTACATGGGGTGTCTCAGCTGCCACTGAGATGTGCCCCTGGCTGCCTGTGTCCCACCTGCCTGCAGCCACTGGAGGAATTTCCAGCTGGCAGGGTAGCACCTGAAGCATAAAATTAGCCCACAGGCACAATACCTTGTGAGCAGGACTGCAACATCGTGATGTAAGGGATGGGAATCTCCTTTCACGTTGATGCTCTTCTGCCACTTGCAAAAGCTTTTCAAGGTGTTGTCTGCATGGTGGGAGATTTTCAGATCCTCCTGTCAAAACAATTAAAAGTCTGCTGTCATACTGCTGACAGACCTGTTTGTTTTTCAGGATGCAGTGGTAAGGGGTCTGACCTCTGACACATCAGAGCGAGATCAGGAGTAACTGCCATATAGAGGGAATAGCTTCGTATCTTATAAGATACAGGTTGGGTGGGAATACAGCCCTTTTCCACTTTCTTTTCCTCTGTGATTCAACCGAAACATGAAGTCACCCAACACCGGGGGTTAAGTAACACTGCAGGAAAATATTCCATCCTGGCTGATGTGCTTTAGAGAAGGATGCAGCTGGGCAGCCAGCCCGAGAGGCGTCAGGCTCCCTGCGAGCAGCCGCTGCAGCTGGGGAGCACAAACAACCACCGGCGGGACGCTCCTCGGGGACACAACGAGCTCCAGCCACCCAGCCCCGGCCCCAGAGCTGCCTGGGGACCACCACTGCTCCAGGTTTGGAGGGATGCTGCTGTGGGCAAACAGCACCAGTGGCATCAGGTAGTGTCCCACGGGTCACAGGATGGGAGGGAAGATACTGGCGCAGAGTGAGTGGCTGAGTTAGAAATTATTATAAGAATTAGACTCCACAGCTCCTCTCACCACGCAATCCTCCTAACTTTATCATGGCTGCAGGCCTTACAGAAGACAAGGAAGTGAGGCATGGGAATCTGCATGAATCTTACACAAATTCATCCAGGCAAACAGCGCAAGATTGACCTTAGAGGCTTTCAAGGCCAGCTCTTTGTGTATCCCAGTCTGGCTGCCAGGATGGAAATGTGAGTCACTTTGTTTTCTTCTTACCTCTTCGGTCTCCAGCAGGATGAGTCGCACTATGGCGATGTTGATAGGGTTCCCGATGCTGGCATGGTGGAACAGCCCTGCCACCTGCAAAACACAAAGGCCAAACACATAAAGCTCCAAAGAAAGACCTTGCCCTGGGACAGTTCTGCTGGTAAATACATCTGCAAGGCAACATGGGCTCAAAGGGAAGCTACTGAAGGTTGTTGACAACATCTCGGGTAATTCCCAAAAACAAAAGACAAGACCAGATGCAGACCTGGCCTAAAGCAGTCCTGGCGTGACGACATCCGTTGGAAACTGCTGTAGTCTGTGTAGCACACTGAAACTCAACCAGAAATGCCTGGGGAACCACTTCTTCCTTCACTCCCTAACAGACATGTTTAACATCTCAAATCCCTGTGCTCTTGCAGTGCCTTCACCAACTGGGAGAAACCCAGGGATCTTACCTTGACATCCTCTACCCAGTCCCACCCTCTTTTTTGGCCAACAACCAAGCCCTCTTCTGAAATGCACATGGCTGTTACCACAGCAGCAGGAGAGCAAACAGACTGTACCAGCTCACGCTGAATTATCTGCTTGTCTTGCGGCTTTAGGGAAACCTCCTGGATTTTTAAGCCCACCACGTTCATGTTTTGACTCTGGACATGGCCCTGGGCAGCCTGCTCAAGGTGGCCTGGCGTGGGCAGGGGGCTGGATGAGGTGACCTCCAGAGGTCCCTTCCCACCTCAGCCAGGCTGATTCTGTGACTCCAGGCAAAACTAACAGTGGCACCCCGGCTGTGCAGGATTAGTTTGTTAGCACACCAGACCATCCAGTTATGAGTGGATGTCTCCAGAGAAGCTTGAGTTCAAGCAGCAGCATGAGCCGTTGAGGCATTTCAATGAAATTATCACAATTAGCTTTTAAAGCCTGACTATGGGTTTCACATTTAATGCTCCCGTGGTTTGGTGCCAGCAAAACAGCTCAGCTACAGTCTGGTTCTGGGCTCAGCTCCTTCCCTTGGCTGTCCTCAGGGGCGCTTTACCAGGAAAGCCACTCACAGCTCTCTGCTGGCACCGGCTCTGCAGCATTTGGGGATGAGGTGAGGAACACAACAGCAGCTGCCCTGCAGTGTTCCCTTCATGGGTGCCTCTCATTGGCACTGCCAGTGCTGAGTTCAAGGGAGCCTGAGCCAAAGATCCCACGTCCCTGTGGGTCTTTCCTCCTGCAGGGAGGTTTCCTTATCCTCCAGAGGCAGACGGAGCACCAAGCAGTGCAGAAAAGCCCACGTGCAGGCAGGATCGGGCTGTTTGTCGAGAGATTTGCTGAGGTCCCACTAGGGCTGAGCCCTGGCAAGCCCAGTGGCCCTTATGTCTCATAGCTGCATCTCCAGGGACCTGGCAGCTCTGCGGTTCAGCAAACCAGGACTCACCATGTTCATCACGGTCAGCACGTACTTCTCGATGTTCTCACTCCCGTGGTATTCTATCATCTTGGTGTCTGCCACCACCAGCGTTTCCACCCACTTCTCCTTGCTGATGGAGCGCTGCTTTATTCTTCTCTTCCTGTGTTGTTTCTGTTCCCATCTCTCCCGCTGCTTCTCAGACCTCTCCAGATTTTCCCGGGATTCTGAGGAAATTAAATAGGAAAAGAAACATTTTTAAAATTATTTTTAAATGCCAGCAGCATTGGTAAAATATCACCAAGACCCCCGTTTTTTGAAATAAGGGAGAGAACTCTCTGGTGTTGACAAGGAAGCCCCACACTCAGAACCCAGAACCTCCTCGCAATTTTGCTGTGGTGTATGCTCCAAAAAATCACTGGGAGTTGAAGACTTTGATCTCACTGTGTTGCACAGCAGCATTAGCATGACAGGAAAAAAAAAAAAAGAAAAGAAAAGAAGAGGAAAAAAGGCATTTGAAGTAAATTCTTTGAAACAGAGTTTGAATATTTTGTGACTAACACGCAGCCTCCAGAGCAGAGCAGCACTTATGGTTCATGTTGACACATGAATACAGGCAACCATGGAGAGATGCTTGAGCATGCACCACTGAGAAACACCAGTGGCTCAGTAGGAGAGTAATCCTACATTTCTATTTTGCTGGGAAAGAGCAAAAAGGATAAACTCCATGTCCTTGAAGTTGGACTGATGTCTTGAGACAAATCCCAAAGATCATCCCCTGTCCCAGGCAAGACCGAAATACCCGCAGGGTGCACAGAGATTTCCTTGGCCACATGGAGACAGAACCTTGGGTTCCTGTGCTGCTTGTCCCTGGAGGAACAACAGGGACATTCATCGGGCTGAAAAGACACACGACGCCAGAGGAGAGCTTTGCTGCTCCTAAGGCACACCAGCAACTGGGAATTCTCAAGCCGAGACTTTTCCTGTGACGCTGCTCCAAGATCAAGGTCAGGGTCAGCCCCAAGCTGGGTAAAGGCTTTACAAACCACACTGCACACAGTGGGAATTGCTTTTATGACCAGTTTCTAAGGGCTCTGCCTCACTTTGTTAACAATGGACTTTCACATTTTATGGACTCTACTGTACTTGAGCTGTGAAAGAGTGTTTTATCCCCCAGACTGAAAAATCCCAAGTATCTGGATAATTTGATGAATTGCTGATACCACTGTGACAGTTTAATCACAACGCCTTCCTTGGAGCTTGTTTTCATTGCGTCCTTTGCTGCTGAGCTTCCATGCGGGACGTGGAGGGACTTCAGCAAGCTCGTTGCCGGCGGCTCCCTGGCTACCAAGGAGGGTTGCAGTGGCATTTCCCCGGGAGATCCCCTTCACACGCCTGCCCAGCTGCACACAGAGGCTCACACCATGCAGCACAGGGGACTGACAGAAGCTGAATACCAGGTCAGCCTAACACCATCTGGCAGCGTGGTGTTTTGCAAAGAAAGCCAGCAAGACGTCAGTACAAAATAAAAGACTTGAATTTATACGAATCCTGCAGACTTTCAGTTTCCTTTCCAGGGCACATACATCACGGCCACGTTGCTGGTCTGTGTTCCAGAAGAGATCCAGGTGTGCTGCACATTGGCCATATTACAACCAGTGAAATCCCTTTACAAATGGATTTTAGAGGCTTCAAAGTCCAGAAGGAGCCATTCTATTATCCCCGTATTCATTTAGATTACCAGAAGAATGCCTAAAGACAACCTGATTATAGAATAAAGCAAGGTTTCTGGAAGCAGAGAGCTCTAGGAAATAAGCAAATCACCACGCATTGTCTGGAGGATGCAGCTTCCAAGACCCAGACTAGTAAGGCACCCAGGCTTTCCAACAGCTTTGCACTGAGAGCTGCAGAGGGTCCTTAGCCAGAGCTGGCAGCTCGCTGGGAGGCCAGGCTCCTGGGCAGGCAGTGTTGAGGAATGGGGATGCTGCCCAGCTTCCCAGGCAGGGAGTGCCCTCACGTTTAAACCCTGCTCTGCACTGCTGGCTAGGAACATACCCTTGCTGCCTCTCCTGCCTCCAGGATGTGTACCTAAGGCAAACACCTCCCCATGACACGATTTTGCTGCAGGCAGACAGCCAACTTCCATCTATCTCAGCTGAGTTAAAACAGCCCCGAAATCACAAGGGCAACACAGACCCCAGAGCAGCTGGACCAGCCCCCAGGGATGTGGGGTTGTGCTCCAGCGGTCGGGCTGCCCGAGGCACTGATTGCTCCTCTTCACAGCAGCAACCAATTTATGACTAGCCCTGAGACTTCACCGTGGAAAAGACTTTGAATGCCCTTCTGTAAGCGTTGTACGCTCTCCTTCCCAGCACCAGAGCCCCAGCCTGTGCTCCTGTGCTTGTGCCATGGAGCCTCTGAGCTCTGCTCCAGCAAAAGCCAAAGCCCTGCCAGCAGCACAGGCTGCAGGCCCTCCTGGACCTGCTCTCAGGTGACAGCGCTGCCCATCTGAGCCGCCACCTCCTGCCTTTCCCAGGACCTGTTTAGTGGGGCCAGCCCCGCAGATGGGGAGCGGGTGGGCCACTGAGGAAAAATGCTGGGTTTCGACCCCACCAAAAAGCAGGAGGGGGAGCTGCTGTTGTGGAAATCAAGTTGGTTTGTAGACACTACTGCAAGCAAGGTGCTCCAAACAAGAGTTGAATCTGCATCGCAGTAACACTGCAGGGCAGAAGGATCAAGGAGACAACCTGGATCGCTGGACTAAATGGGAGTTCTGGAATTCAGCTCATGGGAGCCAAGTTTTACTCTGAAAGGTCAAAACCTGATGCTTGCATGTAAACGAAAACAAACACTGCCTCCACATCACAGGGCGCTTGCAGCAAGGCCGGAAGAAAAAGATGAGAGCAAGAGGCCTGAGGTTCAGCATGCACTGGAGTCATGTATGTGAGAAACATAAGCAAACACAGGAAAATTGGCAGGAGAAAAAAACCCTGCAATAATTCCTGTGACCTGTGGGCTGCAGTCATAAATGCCACAAAACCTCTGCCTGCTGCTAAGCAAGCAAATTTTCCTGAGTCGCGTTTTGAAGCGGTGGTCAGCCTTCCCACAAGAAAAACGCTCGTGGAAATTGCTGTGTGCCCACGCTTTTGGAAACTTGGCCGTCCTGCAGCGAGGAGCCCCCTGCTCGGACAGACCCCAACCGAGCAGCCCCGTGCTGCCCCCCGCCCCCAGAAACCACCACAAAACCCAGGGCCCATCACCACGAGCACATGGGGCAGTTGTGCCTCAGTGCTCTGAGACACAAAAGGGTTTCCTTGCCGGCCAGCTAGGTGTCCTTTATGGCTAAAAGCTGGCTACTGGGAGCTTATCTCAGGAGCTTAACGCTGGGTTTTAAGATAACCGTGTCTGCTGAGGCACCTTAGGGGACCAGGGGTCTTGTCACCGTGCACTTCAAAACTGCAGAACTCAAATCGTGAATCCCAGGACCCGGCTGCCACTGGCCCATGGTGAGAGGCAAGAGAAAGGAGACAATACCTTGCACGCCGCAGGCTGCCCGCGCCGCCGCCTGCCTCTTGCCTTGCTCTCCCCGGTGCTCAGGAGCGTGGCGTTTGTATATCCTGTGGGGCTGTGCCACTCTGTCCTCGGGAATGCTGGCGGCCACCGGTTCGATGAAATAGTCCTCGTTCATGAGCCGAAACACGCCTTTCTAGCGGGGAGAGACAGAGACGTCACCGTGAGGCCACCCGCATCGAGCACACACACACCAAAGAACCTGGGAACGGGAGAGGTTTGCAAAATATTGCAGGGAGAAGCAGGTCCCCTCTGAAAATAGTTTTGTGGATATTGTGAGCTCTAAAATCCCAGACCAAAGAGAACAGGCAAGCGGGGACTGATCATTAAGGGAACGGGAAGCTAAAGAGATCCCAGCCACAAAGTGCCGGGGGTGCTGAGCTGAATGGTGGCTGCGCTGAGGAGCTCAGGGGCTGCAGGGCTGCTGAGGCAGAGCAATGCCTTCTCCAGAGAACCAGAAGCAGAGCACACCAGGAATGTGTGTGTGCTGTGCTTCCTCCTCCATGCTCACACCGCCTCTCCCTGACCTTCCTGGAGAAGCTTTGCAAAGCCCAGGGGCACAGCCCGAAGAGCGGCTTTGAGGACAGTGCAGCCCCAGTGTTTTGAGCAACTGCTGGACCAGTGGAGATGTTTTCATAACGAAATCCTCAGGAGATGAAGTCAGTTGCTTCTGGCCTTTTGCACTAAGCCCCGTCGCTGTAAACTGAACCCTCAGGTTGCAGACTTCCTGTGGACAAGCAGCAGCAAACCCCTGGGGAAGAGGAGGAGGAACCCGCAGGAGCTCTTGATCTCAGCAGGGACTCAAATCATGGAAAGTCAGTGTCGGGACAAGGAGCATCGCATCCCCGTGCAATGAGGAAAGGATGTGTTACCGGGACCTCTCCTACAGCAGGAAGCGACACCCTAAAACTTTCTTTGGTTAATTACAATCCCCTGACCCTGGTCCAAATGCAAGATGTTGTTACGGAGTCACCCAGGACTCCAGAGCCCCAAACTGCATCTCAGGAACAAACTGATCTGCAAGCACTTGCCTTTGCTGCACGAGAAGCTCTCTGAATGGGCAGATTCACACCCAGACACCGAAAATTCCTGGGCAGGGGTCTGCAGCTGGAGCAGCCCCATGTAAACCTGCTGGGGGTGCCCTGCAAGGGCTGCGTTTTGCCCCAGGGAGGCTCTGCAGAAGCACTGAGCGGGTTGCTGTCTGCAGGAAGGTCTGGTTTGCTCTGTTTAAAGCACGCCTGTTAACCTTATTGCACCTCGTTTGTCACAGTCCAGCTCAGTGTTACATTGCATTTTGGAATCCTTGACAGGAGGCGTTTAAAGTCTTGAAAAAGCACTCCCAGAAAGGTGAAGCCTTCAGAGAAACAGATCCCAAAGGTGGGGACGGGTGTTGAGGTACGATTACCCTGTGCTACGCACGTAACAACTGCCGGACCAGCTGCTGAGAGCACATGGCTAAGAGCTGCAGAGTGCTTCCAGTAAAGCAAGGCTGGGCTTGACATCCCACGCATCCCCACCATGTGCCCACACAACATGCTCCTGCAGCCCGTGGCACTGAGCCTCCCGGCTCACAGCCCGGAATACCTAGCACGATGCAAGTGGCATGTTGGTAACAGTGAGTTCACTGTAACAAAGCTCAGGGACAGGCTTTTCTTTCCTAAATAATTCTGTGAGACACACAGGACATTGTTAGCGTGGTTTTCCGTGGTTTGGTGTCTGACAGAAAGCCAAACGTTTCCAGAGCCTCGCATGTTACGAGTACATGTGTGTGTTGTCCATGCAATACTCTGAAGGGAGCTTTACGACAGCTTCTATTCCCGTGCACATTACAGCCACCAGGATTTCTCTCATCCAAACATCCACAGAAAAATGAATTGAAAGGTCGTGGGTTCCTCCCAGACACATCAGTCTATTCTGTATCAGAATGAAAGGCCTGGCTGTTTCCTGCAGCAATTATCCCCCTGAAGTCCCTCCAGTCCCAGCTCCTTGGGCAGAAAAGCTGCTCAAAGTCACGGAGGGAGTCAACGCGAAGACAGCCACGGAGCTCAGACCATGCTTCCCAGCTCCAGGCTGAGCTGCTTGCCCCTTCTTGAGCTCTGCTCCCTCTCTTTGGCAGGCTTCCTCCAGACCCCACGCCCTCGTTGGCAGAACCCCAGCTGCCAAATTGAGGGTGAGAGTGCAACCAGAACAACCAGCCCCGACTGCTCAGGGAGCTGTGAAGTGCGGGGTGCCGACCACCCTCAGATGCTGCTAAATTTGGTGGGAAAAGCACAACCTCGACACCTTCCAGGATGCGCCCAGCATGTTGCACGGCCTTGCCATGCTATCCTGCCACAGCCAACGCTTCTGGACCACCGGACACACCAACACCTCCCACAGCAGCTCCACTGGCACCAACACTCCTGCAAATCTCTGTGAGATGTTAAACCCCGTGGGGACCCGATAGCTGTGCCAGGAAGGTGCAAGCTACTGCAGACACGGCGTGAATGTGCCTTGGTGAGAGCCTCCACCCCTCTCTCATTAGTGACAGTGGCTTTCAGCAAAATTTCCCTTCTTAACATGCCACAACTGCCTTTGAAAATATTGACAATTGAATAAGACTGCTGACATCTGCAAAACCTAAAGGAGTTTCACTACATACGAGCCACTACCCTGCTGTGAACAACCAGGCTCCAGGCTTTGAACAACCTCGTTTTCAGATGTGTTTGTCGTAATCCTACATTTATATACTGGAAGACAGATGCAATATGAGAATCGCTGTCTTTGGGAATTTGGACACAAACACAAGTAAACACAGTCCCAAGAGTTCCCAAACCGCTGGAATCCATGGGAAATTTACAGTCAGCCCATCCACAGCAGCATCAGACCTACACAATGAGATCTTGACTCTGTTGCTGTCAGGACTTTTGCCATTACTTTCACAATAAAAAAAATGATTTCACACAGCTTCTGCTATTTTTTTGTGGGTGAGGAATCTCAGTACTTACCAGGCCATCACACGTGCTGAGCGCGGCCAGGCCGCCCTTCAGGGTCCGGCTCTGAACCTCCCCAATCATGTGGCAGGAGTTGTAAGTGTGAGACTGGATCTTGGCGTCAGCGATTCCCCCGTATCGTCTCTCGCTGACGAACCCGGGCGCGAGGAGGTTGTTGTTGAGGCTCAGGTTGAATTTCAGGGGTTGGCCTTTGTAATGCATTTCATAGAAGGTGAGAAACTTGCTCTTGGAGGAAAGAGACCTTCTGTGAAGCACTCGGTGGGACAAATCGTAGGACAGGAAGGCTCCAGTCTCGTCAACCTTGATCGGATGAACGATGTCGCTGCTTGATGACCACAGAGCAGGGTCTGCAAAGAAAGGGTTTTCGTGGTTAGCTTTAGGGTTAATCACCTTTCCTAAGTGGGGTCAGGCACCCAAATATCTGTTGGATCTGTAAGTTGTGTCCACTGCTGCTGCCAGCTGCCAGTGCCTGGAAGCTAAGTGCACTGTCCACACGTTCACTCCCTTCACTGCCCTCCTGCAATGCATCTCCACCTCTCCTCTCCACTGGCTGGGGCCAGTCCTGGTTTCAATGCACACAGTCCTGCTGTTTAACAACTACAGGGAAAAAAAAAAAAGAGAGAGAGAGAGAAAGGAGAAAAAGAAAAAGAAAAAGGAAAGGAAAGGAAAGGAAAGGAAAGGAAAGGAAAGGAAAGGAAAGGAAAGGAAAGGAAAGGAAAGGAAAGGAAAGGAAAGGAAAGGAAAGGAAAGGAAAGGAAAGGAAAGGAAAGGAAAGGAAAGGACAAAGAAAAGAAAAGAAAAGAAAAGAAAAGAAAAGAAAAGAAAAGAAAAGAAAAGAAAAGAAAAGAAAAGAAAAGAAAAGAAAAGAAAAGAAAAGAGAAGGAAAGAGAAGAGAAGAGAGAGAAAAGAAAAGAAAAGAAAAGAAAAGAAAAGAAAAGAAAAGAAAAGAAAAGAAAAGAAAAGAAAAGAAAAGAAAAGAAAAGAAAAGAAAAGAAAAGAAAAGAAAAGAAAAGAAAAGAAAAAGAAAAAGAAAAAGAAAAAAGCTCCCACTTTTGAAAGAGAGGCTGGAGCCCCACAGCAGATGCCTGGCAGCAGGACACCTCCCCGTGCCCGGAGCCCCCCAGTGCCCCCACCGCTGCCGGCCGCCGCGCTCCGGGACCGGAGACCCCGGGGGGGATCCCGGGGGGAGCCGGGGGCAGCCCGGGACCGGCGGGACCCGCACCGGCAGCACGGGGGCAGCCGCGGCTCCGCACCCCCGGGCATCCCCAGAGCGTCCCCGTGCACATCCCGGCGGGCATCCCCAGCACCCCCAGCACCCCCAGTACCCCCCCCCCCAGCACCCCCCAGCACCCCGACCTGGCTGCCCGGCGCTGCCTCCCTGCCGGGTGCTCGCGGCCAGCGCGGCGGCGAGCAGCAGGAGCCCCCCGGGGCCCGGCATGGGTGCGGGCGACGGCACCGGCGGCTCGGCGCCCCGGCGGCGGGGCCGCGACGGGCGGAGCTCGGCTCCGAAAAAAAACTGGGGGGGGGGGGCAGCCCCGGGCCGGGCCGGGCCGGGCAACGATCGTGTCCCGGCCCGCGGGGCCGCCCCGCCGCTGTCCCGGCCCCGCCGCTGCCCCCCCGGCGGCCGCCACGGCCCGGGGCTGCCCCCCGGCGGCCGCTGCGAGGGGGTGTCCGCAGCACCCAGGGGCCCGCAGCACCCAGGGGCGCTCCGCACCCTCCCTGCAGTCTCCTCCACGAGACTGCCACCTCTCCCCCGTCCCACTGCACAAATGTCACCGAAAAACGACGCCTCTTTGAGGCTTTATTTGGGCTGCCATTTCCCCTTGTATTGATACCGACACTACAAGGTTGGTTTTTTTCCCTTTTTACATCTTTTTCTTTTTTTTTCTATTTAATAACTCCTTGGCAGGGCATGAAGACTGCAGGCAAGTATAGCCCCTTCCTCATGAAATATGTGACTGTTACTAACTGAGCATATTATTTGTATTGCTTTCCCTGCTTGTTCTCTCTGCATGTCAGGATCACACAGATCTCGCTACCTAGCTCTATCTATTTAAGCCGGAAGGCTAAAATATTTAAGGAATAGCCAAACTGAGTGTTTAGTCTCTGATACGTACATTTGGAAAGATTACTTGTGGGTCAGGTTTATGAGGACAGGGTGTTCCAGGTTTGGTTGTGGGGAGCTCTCTGACATTTTTTACACGGAGCAGTTCATGCTCAGAAGTCTGCATTTGTAAGCGTAATTTAGGTATAAGACATGATAAAATGTATTTGATATAGGATGAAGCCCAGGTCAGAGTGTTTGACAGTTTAGGTCTGCATACATAATGTGCAGCGCACTTGATGTGCCATTATTTTCATGTCTGACTCATCCAAATCAGGCATTTTGTGTCTTCTATAAGCAATAGAGAAGAACGAGGTTAATTTTGAAGGCACCCTGCTGTTTAAAAACCAATTGCACTTGAATGGCTCTGGGCAACTTCCAGCAAGGCCGTCGAGTGCCCAGTGAGTGCTGTGCTACTGCATTCACGGTGGTTTCACCAAAGGGAAGCAGAATCTGGCCACTTCTGCCTCCTCCTTGCTAAATAACTCCAGAGAGGGGCAGTGACCCACAGCACTGACATTCCTGCGCTGGGATGGATATGTGGCTCTGCTGCCCTCCCAACCCCACACTGCATCGAGCGCAGTCTGTACAGGAAGCGTATGTGGAATTGCAAAATATTTATTTCCTTATCTCTTCAGAAAAAAAGCCAGCATGAGGGTTTGAAGACTGTCTGGTGCTGTCAGGCCATGCGTGGCTTTCCCAGACGTTTACGTCTAGTGCTGCTCCACTTCTGTCTGCGTGGCTAACATTTTTCTTTTTTATTTTTTTGAAGTGATAACGTGAAAATATGACAACAGAGATACGGCCGAATAATCACAGGGAGCATTTTGACAGAAAAAAAACACACAATTCGGCTGCATGTACAAACAGAGCGCGGCTGCTCGAGTATGAGGGGTTTGCCCACACGCACAGCTTTACGCTCGCAGAAGCGAGGGCAGGAGGCAGCGGGGCAGCTGCTGCGGGCAGCTCCGGCCCCAGCCCCCGAGGGTGGGCGCCTGCCCCGCGGCTCGGTCCCCGCGGGCCCCGGGGCTGTACCGGGGGGCGGCCGCCCCCTGAGGGCCCCACTCGGGGCCGGGGAGGCCGCAGCGGGGGCGGCGCTGCCGAGTACCACGGAGGCAACCATTGGCCTCAGCGCCCGGCTAGCTCAGTCGGTAGAGCATGGGACTCTTAATCCCAGGGTCGTGGGTTCGAGCCCCACGTTGGGCGTGTGACTTTTTTTTGCCTTTCTCCGCTTTTTTTTTTTTTTTTTTTTTTCGTGTAGCTCCGCATCAGCAGCGCCGCTCCCCAGCCCCCCCGCAGCCGCACGGACAGCGCCCGGGGCGCGGAGAAAGAGGGGGGGGGCATAATGGGGTGTCGGGGGGGGGGGGGGGTCTGGCTCCTGACGGAGCGAACTACAACCCCCAGCGTGCTTTGCGGCGCGGCGGCGCGGCGCATGCGCGGTGCGGCGGGGGCTGGGGCCGGCCGCGCGTGATGCGGCGGCGGCGGCGGTGAGGCCGCCGGGGGAGGGGGCGGGCGGCGCGGGAGGCGCTCCTCAATGGCGCCCAAGCAGGACCCCAAGCCCAAGTTCCAGGAGGGTGAGCGGGGGGCTGGGGGGTCCCTCGGGGCCTGGGGAGGGAAAGGAAGGGACAAAGGGAGCGGGCGGGGGGGGCTCCGGTACCCGCGGCTGGGCCCCCTGGGCCTGCTCGCCCTCAGGGGGGGGCGCTGGGTCCGGGCCGCGTCTGTCAGCACCGGGCCCTGGGAGCGTGAGGGGAGGGCCCGGCCCCGGCCCCTGAGGCGGGGAGATTGTTCTGGAAGGGCTGGGGGTCCCCCGGGCCTCCTCTCTTCCTCTTCTCGGCCTATCCTGCCCGTCAGGCCTGAGGCTGCCCTTCTCCCCTCCCTGTCACGCACAGCGCGCTTAATTTTCATGCAGGTTAATTTTTAACGTGTTAATTTTTAACATACGTTAAAAATGCTGAAATCTTCTGGCCACGTCAGGAGTTTTATCTTCTCCAGCTCAAAATGTGCCCATCACTCGCCCTGCTTAATGGGGAGCTCCCGGGGGGGCCCTCGCACAGGAGGGCGATGGGCGCCGTGCTGGGGCCCTGCAGCATTTGGGGTGGGATCACAGGATCCACGCTAACATCAACGCACTCGGTGCTTTAGGACAATAACGGATTGGACTTTGCTTCCCGCAGGGCTTACTTTGCATGCATCTTGAGTTTTAGGTAGTGGCTGTGGTTGGTACTGATGCAGGTAAATGAAAACTTATTTCCCCGTCCCTCACCATGGCTGTGTCTCTAAAAATGCAGCTGGCAGAAGAAGCTGGAGTCTGGATGCTCAGTGCCCCTCAGTGCAGTGCTCGGGTGTGCATCGGGGCAGCTGGGGGCAGAACGTGGTCAGTTGTGTGTTGGCACCCCATGCCACGTGCTGACACCAGTGTGTTAACCTGCAGGAACACACGGGATTTTAACGTGCGATCCACGATGTAACAACTGAGTTCAGGTGAAATGGAATGGGCTGCAGAAGCTAAAGGTTGGGTAGAATTCCAGACAGAAATGGTTCATAGCTGTAGGGATACATGCGGCTTAAATTTATAGCAGGTGTTCAAATTTGGACTTTCTTCCCTAAATATAGGTGTTTGTAATCTCACCATTAGCACCAAAATGGAGAAACGTCCCATGAATAAAGCTGCCTGCAGGCCTAAGGGTCAAGTGCTTTATTGTGGGCATTCACAGCATGACAAGTGAAATTATTTTAATTGTAGATTTCCCAAGAGAAATGATAGGTGTGCTTAGAAGCTGTCTGTACGGGCACTCTTCACAAAGCAATGGGCGAGGAGGAGCCTGCATTTGTTGTGAAAATGCATGAAAGCTGGGAAAGCCTGAATGTCAGACGGGAAGTGTGAGTACCCTGTGAAACAGAAGGGCTGAGCGTTGGTGTAGGCATCGGAACGGAGATCGGCGCCTGGTCCAGTGGGAGTTAGTGGCTGCTGGTATCTCGGGTGTTAACCTTGTCACTGACTTTTTTTAAAAGCGAATGGGAAATGTCTTGGGAGTCTTCCTCAGATGTCAAGTTCAACTTCGGAGAGGCTTAAAGCAGATTTGTCTTCCCAGTGGTGCTGGTGGGATTTCGTTGGTTTTGGTCTGTTCTCAAGATGCTGGTTACCAGCCTGTATGTCCGGGCCGTGACACAAGCCTTCCCTTTGATGTGAAAGGGGAATTTCTTGCTTCTATAAATGCTCTGCACGTCGAACAGTTGAAGTAGTGGGCTGTTGAGCTCTGCCTTCCCCAAGCTCTTCTCACGTGAAGGTGTCGCCAGCGGGGCTGGGAGAGCTGCCCACTCTTGCCTGGGTGCAAGCCGTTGGTGCAGCAGGGATGTTCTGCGTAGCGTGGCGTTCCTGAGTGTTACAGAGCATCTTCAGCTAGCTTCTGCCAGCTATTTTAGCTGAAGAACTGTTCTCTTCCAAACCCCGTCTCTGGGATAATGAATAGGTGTGGGTGTCTCTGCAGCGCAGGAGAGAAGCGGTCTGTAGGTGTGCAGGAGAAGCCTTGTGCCTGTCTGCAGTAAGCTGAGGAGGAGGAGGAGCCTGTTGGCGTTCCTCTGTGCTCGTGGTAACCCTTCTGCAACACCGAGGTTCGTGTCCTTGCTCGTAGTAAATGTGGACATCTTGCCTAGAAGGATCTTGCATAAGGATTGCAGGAGAGGTGTGGCTTCCAGCAGTGCTCGTGGACTGTGTGAAGGATGCGGGGACTGCAGTCTGTGGTTGTTAGCTGTGATTATAAAGAAGTTCTGACTTATGACAAAATACTGAATGTACAAAAATGGGGGTACATTCCCCAAAATGGGGGTACCCACAGCAGGCTGGGGGTGGCCAGAACCACAGGCAGGAGCACAGGGCTTGGGGCCAGTTGTTTGCTGAAGTTAACCAGCCCTTCTGCAGAGCTGTGGGCAGGCTCAGATATGACTTGTGTGCAGCTGTCCTGGCATGAGTGTTCTTTGGGGAAGTCCTTGGGAGTCTGTCTTTTCCTTCATGGCCCAAGTAATCAGCTTTGATCCTCCTGTACGACAGTAAATCGATGTTCCAGACACCAGCCTGCTTCTCAGATCAGATTCTGCCTTCGAGTTCTGCCTTTGGTTGACCTGGGATTCATTCTGTGCTGCACTTGATAACGTGTATTTTGCAGAAATGATATATGAGGATTATTTTCAGATGTTTATCTGCAACTTTCTTTCAGGTGAGCGAGTGCTTTGTTTTCATGGACCTCTCCTTTATGAAGCAAAGGTACGTGTGGCTGCTCGCTGCTGCAGGCGCTTCTCACTGCTGCCCAGGAAAGTAAAGAATTGTATTAATTTACTTGCTATGCCTTACATCAATGGGTTTAAGGCCAGGAGCTAAAAATGAAGGATATTAGGTAGATATCCTAGTATCCTTCCTCCTAGTTGCAGGTCTGGGTGACGCTGAGTTTGTTCCATGCATGATGGTGTTGAGTTCAGCAGTAAAATAAGATGTTCTGCTCTGTGTTGACACCTAAGTATTAATGCTTCTTTAAACTGGAGGAAGCACAGGGAGGAGTTATGGCAGTGATCTTGAGCAAATGCTGTATGGCAGAAGACTCTGGATTCTCCGAAGTACTTAAAGGTGACTCAATCAGCATGGCAAGAGGAAAGGGATTAGAAGTTAGAGCCAAATAGGGTGTGCTTTCGTGTTCCAACAGTGAAGCAACTTGAGAATGTTGTGAAGTGGTACAGCAGCATCTGTATCCCAGCATCTCCAGGGCAGGGCTCATCCTTTCTGGATGAAGTGCCTTATCCGAGACTAAGCTGACGGATTTATTTTGGTGTAGCCAGGAATTTGGGAACATGGGCGGGCACCAAGATAAGACTAGACAGGGTTATGTAGTCTGTCGTCTGGGTTGTGTTTCTGCAGGAAGAGGCAAATCTCCGGCCATGTTCTCCTTTTACACAGATGTGGTAGCTTCAGCTCCTAGCTGTCAGGGTGCAGGGGAAGGTTCAGTTATGAGCCGTGTGTGTGCTTGTCCCGGCTCATCTCGTTGTCTTCCTCTGGCTGAGCTGCGGCGATGTCCTGCAGGCTGCCGGTAGGGCTGTGCTGAACTTTCAGACAGAAGAGTTTCAGGGAGGGATGCCTCTGAGAGGTGTTGTCTTTAGAGGCCAGTCTTTAACAGGAGTACCTGTTTTTATTTACATCGTTTGTACATTCTTAATCTAGAAAAAGCCTTTACTGCAACCCTTTCTACTAAATATAATGTGCTCTCTGTGACTGCAGAGATCCATATTATCTATTTTTTTTACTTTTGAAGACTCCTCTACTTCAGCCAGCTTACCTGTCTGTGAGGTAGGGGCCTGCATGTGAGCAAGCTCTTTAGTGAATGGCTTTTGGCTAACCTTGGGGTAGTTAAGTGACTGCTTGTTTACTCTTTGGGTCACCCTCAGGGGTTTCCAATCCTTCTTGTCAATGAAGGTGGCCCTTTGGATAGCTGAGCAGAGTTCTTTGTTTGCCTAGCCCTTCCAAATCTAAATAGGCAGTAACTTGTGTTAGAGAACTTCCTTTCTGCTGTGAATTTGCTGCCAGGTATTTCAATTGCTTGCATGAAATCTCTGCATGCTTAGAGTCTGGAAGCTTACAAAGCAAAACTCGTTCAGAGATCTTTTTGTTCTCAGTGGTACTGACCAAACTTTTTTCTCTGTTCCAGTGTGTAAAGGTTGCCATAAAGGACAAGCAAGTGAAATACTTTATCCATTACAGTGGCTGGAATAAAAAGTAAGTATTTCCATAAAGCAGACCTTCATTGTCTCTTTTCATCGGTTTGAATACTGTCTTGATGGACAAGCTCTTCCCTCTGTGTCTTTAGAAGGTTCTATAAATTTGACCCATTTTTGTATAGCTGAGTCAAGGATTTATAGCAACACAAAGAAAACATTGCCTAACTAGCTGTTTCCTGCAGGCCTTGGTTATCTAGACAAACTAGCTTAGGGTGTCAGCAGACTAATGAATGGGAAGGCTTTGTAGTGCTCTGTTCAAGTTTGACAGCAGTTATTGTAATTCCTCCCTGGCAGAAATATTCAGTGTAAAAACTTTCTTACTGCGTGCTGGTATGAGAGGTAATCCCTGGTGCAGTGGATCAAAGTGCTCTACTCGCTGTGTTTTTCACTCTTAAATTGCTTCTGGCAGCAAAGATTTGGAAAAACATGCCTTTGTGAAGGCTGCTTTCAGAATGGGAAGAGCTATCTGTTTTAGTGTTTCACAGGAGCAGTTTTAACCTGTGTTTTGGTTCTGGCCTTTCATGCAAAGTTGCTGTTAGAGATACTTTTCCCTTCTGCACAAATAATAGGATTCTCGGTAAGATGCTTCTAAAGAATAAAGATGTCTTCATGATACAATGCGCAGCTCACTGAGGATTAATTTTGTCATGAGATTGTTGCATTTGTGTAGTTTTTGTTTAATTTGAGTTCTTTCACTCAGTTTTGAATTTAAGAAAAGGAGGGTTTTAGTGAGAAGAAGCTCTAGCTATTCAGACTCCAAAAGGCCTTCTGATTTTTGATTTTTTTATATATATATATATATATATATATATATTTATTTATTTATTTTTTGCCTTCAAGCTTCCAGTTAGCTACATTAAAAGTGGCTTTGCTGCAATATCTATACAACTGGGACAATATGATTTTTTAACTTTGGTTTCTGTAATTACGGTCCTTTGTTACTTGTTAATAGCTCTGCTTATTTTTTTTCTGCACATATCAACAAGATAGGAAGTTTCTTCATCATACAGCATAACGTGTACTGCAGTTATATAGCACTTCTTTGGAGGTCTCACAGCTGTACAGACAGGAATAAGACAAGGAGCTTACCTATCTGACCAAAGCACTATCCTAAAAATGGAACCTTAGGATACGTACAGCTGCGTGTCTGTTTCTCTAGCATTTGGATGCAAAGCTTGGCTTGTCTGAATCCTGGAAACTTTATATTCCTGCAGTGGCATTGGTTTTTGTCACTTTGGTGTTCCAAGGGTGGTAGCTATTGCCATGTAGTGAAAATGACACAGAACTCATGTAAAGAGCTTTAACTTGCATGTTTTGGAATAACTTGGCCACTTTTAATGTGCTTTTATTTGAAATAATTTGTCAGATTGCTTGGATTATCCACTCTTTGTCAAAGTGGAATTCTTGCTCATAATGGCAATTTCCCCAACACCTGTTCTCTTACATCGTTCACTTCAGATTCTTCAAATATTCATGCCATCTTGGTTTCCTTCACAGACAGAAATCAGAGCTCTTCTTCTTACAGTAAGATCTTATTGCTGAATTTGTTAACCTATAAAATGTTGGAATAGATAAAGGAAACTCGCTTCATAATATAGTTATGGCTACAGATGCCCCGTGATTTAGTAAGTGTAGATTTTTTTTTCTCCTGAGATTCTTCTATATTAAGACAGTCCCCTCCCTCCCAAATTGCCTATCCTTCAAATCTGGGAAACTTTCAGAAATGACTGAGGGTTACAGTTCCCTAGAGAAACTGTTACAGCTTCAGGCAGTGGGGAATGCGTTTAGTAACTTACACTCAGTTGTGCCAGTCCGTGACTTGTAACAAAAGCAAAGTTCAGTCTCAAATTCTGCAAAGCTTTTGATTGATCCTATTTTATGTAGAATGCAGTTCTGTGGTGTTTTTGAACAATTGTTTGATTTTTATTTTTTTTCCAGCTGGGATGAATGGGTTCCAGAAAGCAGAGTGCTCAAATACGTGGATACCAATTTACAGAAACAAAAGGAACTTCAAAAGGCCAATCAGTAAGTATTTTTGTTAGTCACTGTTAGCAGAATAATTTTTATCTATAGGGCTTCAATCCAACAGCTATATGTCAAAGGAGGGCAGTAAGTTCAAAACAACCAAAAAAAGAAAACTACAACAAATGCCTTCAAGAAGGATGTCTCTGTTCTTTGCGGTGCTTTGGCCTACAGAGGTATTCTGATCTCAGTGCTCTAGAAATTTAAGAGTGAGCTGCTGCTTAGTTGTAAAACTTACTTCGGGTTTCAATGAAGAGTAGGTTGATGAAATGGAGAGGCAACCTGATGAACTGCAAGTACCTTCTGTAACACAGAAGTTAGGTGACTGAAAACGATCCTTATGCAGTATCCCTAAAATACATTGTTAACTGCTGAGGATATCCCTCCTAGGGGATATTTAAAAGCTGTCTGGACATGTTCCTAGGCAACCTTTTCTAGGTGGCCCTGACTGAGAGAGAGGTTGGACCAGATGAACTCCAGAGGTCCCTTCCAACCTAAACCATTATGTTATCTTCTCAGGCAGCTTCAAGATGCATACAAATACTTTGATTTTTATGAGTGCTAGTCTTTTGATTCTTTTTTTGTGTAACAAAAGTGCTTTTGTCTAGAATGTGCTATTTTTCAGAAGCAGTTAGTGTGTTGCTTCTAGGTGATTGAGTAAAGAGGATGGTGTAAATGGAAATTTATACTCTGAAGTTTGTTATATGAAGAAGCTTAAATCGTAGAATCATTTATGCCAGAAAAGACTTCTAAGATCATCTAGCCCAACCTTTAAAGTCCTTTTCTTGCTATTGAGTTGAATTTGTTCCTCCTTATCCCAAATAAGACTTGAAATCACTTACTAGAAGTTTTGTGAATACTCTGTATAACCTATTACCTTTTGAGGGGAAAACAAGGTTCTTTTCCTGTTAGTCTTACTGCAAAATGTATTCTTTTTAAAGGGAACAATATGCAGAGGGGAAGATGAGAGGTGCTGCTCCGGGCAAGAAGACATCTGGTCTGCAGCAGAAAAATGTTGAAGTGTAAGAAGCTTTTTATTTAAAAAACAAAAAACTCAAACTTTTGCTTGTAAGTTCTACTATTGATCTCTAAATAGTTTTCTTCTTATAGTTTAGCCTAAAGAACCATTCTTTTACTCCTGACACAACCCATGCAGGCATTTTACTGTGGAGGTATCTGAAAGGCTTTTGTTGAATTATTTTATTAAAACTGTCTTCCAAGACTAAATGATGTTTAATCTTGGATCAAGGTACTGAGTAAGCTAAACATTAACACTTCATAGTTCTCTGGAATACTGTTCCTCTCAAGTTAGTTGCCTGACACTCAATTGTGACATCCTCATAAGACTTGTGTGTCTTAGTGAAATTGGTTTCTGTACAGAACTTTGCAGCTCTTCCTGGCTGCGCAAGCACTTATGTGGGGGGAAAAAATCCTTAAAATACCTTGCCTTCTTACTGTACAGTTGTTAAAACCGTTTCTAGGAAGCCTTTGGTGTTTTGCTGTCTTTTCCAAATCTAAACACATGCTATTAAAATGGTTTTGCATCTTAAGAGACCAGAAGCAAGCTCAGATGTTTATTAGAAAAAAAAATCAGATTGTAATTGTCAGATTTCTTCCATTTCATCCTTTTTGTTTTTCAGAATAGGCTTGTGTGGCCTTATGCTTAGATTCTCATAGCTCTTTTGCTTTGCTCATGTGTCATGAAACTCTTCTGTTTGGGGTAGTACTTCAGTTTTTTAATCACGAATATACTCATTTCTAATGTGATATCCTAGATCTTTTGAACTGCTGACTCCTTTTATTATTCTAGTCTTCACGAGGAAGGAAGGGATGTCATTTCAGCAGCTAAGAGCATTTGGCAGCAGCCTCGCATTTCATGCCTCACTTATGGGTAACTTTGCGTTACAAAATAAGTATCGTTGGCTTGAGAAGTGCAGTGGCAGTGGATAAAGGCTTTTTTCGCTCTAGATCCTGAATGCAGATTTCACTTTGCAGCTGGCCAAAGCCTATCCAAGGCTGTAAATTGTCTTTTGGTCTTCGAAATGGGGAGTTAGATGGATTTGGTCATAATGCTGTGTGTGTACTCCTTCGGTCTGTTGCTACAGATTCCGAAGTGCCTTAAGCACACCAGTTTTGTGTGCTTTCTCAGCTTGGGATGGGCTTCTGACAGGGACGTAGTCAGTCTGTCTTTATTTGGAGGAGGTGGGGGAAAAAAGCCTGCTCAGACAGTTCCTAATGCAAGTCATTAAAAACTAATTAAAATATCTAAATTGTGGTAATTACTAATGGGACTGCTCGAGGGGTTGTTGCACTTGAGTCTGCTTGTGTTTTATTCAGTAGGAGTAGAATTAATTTAATGTATAATTTTGACATAGGTGGTGATGACTCAATTGTAAATGTTTTCATGACTACAAATTGCATTACAGAGAACTTCCTAAGAGTAAATTCAGGAGTAGGTTCCCCGTACTGTCAGCTTCAGGCATTTTAGGAGTTCAGGCTGATTGCAGTGGGGTGGTGACTTGCTCTCTGGGGCTGAGAAAATGCTAAATGTTAAACCTCCACTTGAAAAGCAGTAGAACTCAAAGTCAGCTTAATCCTCTCCCCCACATGTAATCACCTTGCATCCAAGGTGACGCAGCAAAAAGGACTTCATCTTAAGCTTCTGTTTAAATTCAAAGCTCAAAAGCACGTTACTGGGTCTGTCTTTACTCTTGGTTAAAACCAGTTGGGCAAAGGGAGTGGTTTTGCTTTTTGCTGTCATCACAATACAAGCATCAGCGATTGTTTCTGGTGTAGCAAAACATACAGGAAACTAATTCTCATGGTGATTGGAAAGCTTAATTCCTTCAAGGTGGAAGATCAGAGTAGTAAAGGGGGAGGAAGAAAGCCTGTCATTAAAACAGCAGTCTTGCGATGTGAAAGGTTCTATCACAGGGTCCCATATGCTTGTTGCACTGATCTTGCTCCTAGTCTCTAGCCATTACCAGCATCCTTCTCAATTAGACCTCTGGTTCTTCCAACAAAGTCTCCCTATCTTCTTCCCTACCTGGAGGCTGAGGGGAGGAAATGCTGTGACTGAACTTAGCAGTGATGCAGGGTTGCGATACTGCACGTTATTGCCTCAGCTGCTGCTGCTCACATCCTGCTTACACCTGAAGTCAAGGTGGCTTGTGACAAATCTGGGAATACAGCTCACACTTCGGGATTGTTCTGTTGTTATAAATCTGAGGTCGCTGCAGGTACATAACGTACCGTTGGTGGGGAGGGGGAGAAACTGGTCAACTATTCTAAAAGGGTAACGCTGTCAACCTATTTAGGCCTCAAAATTTACCTTTTGTAGCATTCTTGGAGGATTGAACAGAGGGAACAAACTTACCTGTAAAAACTTATTCCTCAGATAGCCAAACGAGAATGCAAAGGAAATAAGTCTAAGAAAAAACTATCCTCCAGGAATGTTCAATAAGATTGTAAAACACCGCTAAAAAGGTAAATTTTTGAATCTTAAATAGATTCTCTTAAAGGCTGAGCACTAGGTCTGACATTCTTTCCTTAACTCAACCCCCATTGTGCCTAGATTTTTCAGACGAGATGGAGCGCATACTGTTTGCTGTTTGGAGACCCCTACAATATCGACGCGGTGAGTTAAGGATGGATTGTCAAACCAGGATTTTCATCCTGAAATCCAAACCTCCTTGCTTTCATAGATTTCCTTTAGCGACTCTTAAAGTCGTCAGTTGTAATGATGTAAGCTCTGGTAGCAATTCAGTTAACAATTCAAAGTGCTGCAGAATATTGTGTTTTTTTTAAAGCTGGCGTGGACTAACAGAACTTAGTTTCTCTGAAATGTGTAAGTTTTCAGCTGGGAGAAGGGGATGTTCTGGGCAGCTAAATGCATTTGGTGCCCGCTGTTCAAAAAGTGGAAGACAACTGACTTCAGGGTTTTGAAACTGGATTGTTCTAGAAGATTACAGTTGGCCTGCATGTTTACTGTAGCCTGGAGTTCTCTTTCCATGGAAATCAGTAATAAACTGCACTGTGCTCTGCGAGTCTGAGAGCTCGGCTGCTGTGGTAGATGGTGCTACAAATGTGAGGATTGATCTTGCTCTGTAATCTATATTTTTATCATGGCTTGAGTCTGTTCAGAGTAACTGTTCTGTAAACTGCAGCAACTAGTTCAAAAGGTTTTTTAAAGCTATGTCTAAGCGGTATTTAATCAAATAGAAATATGCATGAAATGCAAATTGTTCGCAGTTCTTTTGAAATTAATCATCGTATGGTAACTAGAAAAACTCTGATAGAAAATACTTGTGTGTTTACAGTGGGTTACAGAAAGTGAAATCCAACCCTACAGGTACTGGCTTTCCTAGACTGTCTTATCTATGGTACTGCTGAATTCCAGTTTCTAAGAGTTGATGCTACCTTTGATGGGCCTAATGTGATTATTATGTTAAAACCAGTAAGCTGAGTCAGCCTGTGCTCGGAGAGGAAGAAGGGCAACCTAGAGGGTTAGAGTGAAGGTATGGCACTGAGGAACAGGTTTGAGAAGACGTATTTTTTTTGATGTATTTGCAAGCAGTGTCACCAGAGATGCTCTCAAAGCAGTATCTCAACTTAAACGTGAATTATTGTTACTTTTTCTAACAGAAGGCCTGTTCTTAATCTGAACACGTTGCTCCAAAGCATGTGCTCCTGCTGCGTGTCCTCTGGGGCATCCCCTACCATCTTTGGCGTAGCTCGTAGCTCTCACACGAGCTACTCAGTCCTCTGAATGTCAGACAGTATACGAATACTGCCTCTGTGCCAGCTGCCTGAGGCTGTAACAACCCTGGAAGGGCCATTCTGGCTCCAGCTGGAGACTTTCCTGACCCGCTGTGCTGTCTGGTGGTCACTGACAGCACGTACCTGGGGACAGTCCTCAAGTGAGTCAAGTCTGCGGTGCTTTTCTGCCAAAAATACCCTCTGCTCCTAGCAGCCTGTCAGCAAGGGACTTCTGAGTTGGAGGCTATATCCATGTGATGGGTTTAATAGGCGTTTGTAGGACTGTTTTACCTAATTTCTGCACCATTTGGGCCTCTGGCCTCCACAGCATCCTGTGGCAGCGTGTTCCTCATTTTAATTCGGTACTGTGCTGAGGAGGGGAAGGAGGATGACGACTCCTGTCTTTTTTTTAATGCTTTCTGGTTGGGCTTTTGGTCTTACTTCCATCTTGAGGAAGGATTAATTGGTCCATCTTCACCCTTTAATGGTATCTCTACAATAAACACTCTTCCCACCCACTGGTTACTCCTGGTATTGAGCAGTTCTGCACTGCTAACTGTTCCTGCTCTTGTTACCTCTTCTACTTTGGTGTGCCGTGTAAGGTCAGGTTGCCTGACCGTGCAGGAGATGTGTTTGGTTCTGACTTCAGTATTTATCCTTTGCTAATAGTGTCGGAGGCTGTAACTGAATTCTGATGGGAATGCTGCTCCTTGCAGCTGATTTAGTAACCAAGCTGCAAGAGCAGTAGAGGGCTGACGACGACTTCAACATCTTTGCTTTTCATACTTGAGTATTTTCATGTAAGCTTTTGTTACTAGACACCTTGTGTTAGGAGAGACTTCAAGATTTTGGACAGCTTAGTTGCATCTGTGCTGTCGTATTATCAGTAACCTGGCACCTTGCTGATCTCCCTTTTCTGGCATTTACAAGAGTCTTAACCTCAAATCCCAGAGCCCCAGGTGGTAACTCGCCTTTGTTCTGCTGCTTGCATCCTAACCAGCTGCTGTAGGGAGGTTCCAAAAGATTTCTAAGTCTTGTTAAAAGGCTCGAGTTTAGGGAAAGTAAGAGTTCTGTGGGCAGTAGCAGGTATTTGACCTAGATGGTTGTGGACTCGTAACTGTTGTAGAGTAAGCAAACCTTCCCATGTCTTGTTTTTCCTTGTGACGATGTTTGTGTTGAATTCTTTACTAAGCTAATCTCGTTTTCTCCTGACGATTCTCTAGGCATGACCCTGAAAGACACTTAATGCTGCTCTGTGTTCTGAGGCTTGCTGTTACACGTAGGTGTAAAATGGCACAGAAGGATGTGTTTCAGCCTTTCCTGGATGTTTCATCTCTTTGTGTCACTTGGGACTTGAATTCCTTTGCAGGAAGTTACCTGCCAGACCCAGGACAGGAACATGTGTGATGTTCCTCAACTGTATGTCTCTAATGAGCCTGCCTAAAGACGTGCTGCTTATCGCGGGCTCCAGCTTCCCTCAATAAGGCTGTCTACAAGCTCTGATACGAATGCTGCATCTTTCTCCTGGCTATTGAGTGCACTGTATGTTTACATTACTCTACGCAGCAGAAGCAGTTCATCTTGCACAGCTGTCATAACCTACTGAAGAGCCACTCTGCTGTACAGGCATCAAAAATCTGCCGAGTGGCAATGCTTTGTCTCTACCCTGAGATCTTTGTTCCCTAAATCAGGTTTGTCTTAGACTTTGCGAACAGATGGCTGCTTTGGCTTGAAGCAGAGATGTAATAACTTAAAATGTAAGGAATCGAGAAGTAAGGAATGAGGCTGGAGAGCACAAGCAACTGCCCTGAATGGGTTTATGCTAGACGTTGTGCATCAGCAACATAGGTGTGGTTTTCTCTCTTAATTGCAGTAGTTCTTGAAGTACTTTGGATTGTCCGTCTGCTCCAGTTTTCTAACACTCTGCTTCTAGACTGATGGCTCTGATTTTATTTTTATCTTGTGACATTAATTCTCAAAAGAACTCCCTGTTTCTACTTGTTTACTCTAGGTTTGGAAGGAAAGGCATTCTCCTCAATACACAAGTCCATTATCGGTGACTTCACTTGGCAGTTGTTACCTCTTCCTGGAGAGGGGATGTTTACTCTGCCCACTGTTCTTTTTAAGCCTAATGATTGCTTGTGACTTGAAGCTTGAGAAAAGTGTTGCTTTTCCTGTCTTCAGACCTTTCTGAGACTGGCTACTTCCTGACTGAGATAATCCCGGTTCAGAGACTGAATACAAATGTCTTTTGACGTTGTGATGAATTAACAAAGAAATAATCTTGTACTGGTAAAGAGTTTTATCCTCACAATCTGGAATCTAGGCCACTGATTTCTGTTTTCTTGAGAGAGGGGTTTAACTGGATTCCTATCAACAGTGAGCAAATGGAAACATGGCTAATAGGCTCTTAATTCGAATTTTCTAGAAAAGGTTAGTAAACGTACAAAGTTTAATTTTAGTTTTAATAATGTAGCAGTTTATTTTTTTGTCATTAACGTATCTTGACATATTTGAATATTTGCACATAGTGTTTTTAAAATTCTTGGAAGTTAGCTTCTCAGCATAACTGTTGGAATAAAAGTAAGGGCTAAGGAGAGAGAATTCAGGCAAGTCCAAGTGTTGAAGTGTTAAGAGAGCAGCATCTGGAAGATGATAAATGGTAGGAACAACACTTCAGTATTGTTCCAAATGTTTCCAGTAAGTATAATCATGATCTCCCTTAAACTTTGGACTGCTATGATTGCATCATCATGCAACTTCATGCATATAACTAATTCTGATAGTGATATTCAAACTTTCTTATGCTGCTGTAATGGTAAAATTGTTTTTTTCAATACTTTTTCTGGAAAGTCAGCTAGCTGCAACTCATAATTTCCATCACCTCTGTTTCCTTGTCTTGTATTTTGTCTTTAAGTGATGCCTGAAATGCTGAAGTAGAACATCTATAAGTATTTGGAAAATACGAAGTATCTGTAGATGTTACTTGATAAATGTTGGTCAGGTCTGTTCTAAAATACTTGTTCTTGGCCTGTCTTCTGGACTTTTGTAGGTTTAAGTTTAATGAATCCCCAAAATGTGAATACTACCATTTGTCCTGGAAAAATCTTAAAGCACCATAACTTTAGTGATAAATCATACTTAACTTTTTTTCCTTTCTTTTGCTGCTACTTAAATACTTGATAGGCTAAGTATTTGATCATGGTTCTGAACTTACTGGACAATTTTTCTGGCTTTCAATTCTTTAAATACTTGTCTTTATATTTGCAATAATTTGTGTTCTTCTTGCAGGAAAACAAAAAAGAACAAACAGAAAAGTAAGTATATCTTCATTTTTTTTTGTGGAAGTGGATATCCCTAGTGAAAAATTCTTAGCTGGAATAAGATCTTAAATCGCCCCCCCCCCCCCCCCCAGGTTTGCTTACAGTATCACCTTATGGTGTTCCTCCTGGATTTTAGATGTCCATTCCCCTCCAGCAGGAGGAACGTATAACTTGCTGATTTGTACAGAAACTATTTGCCAAGATTTTGACTTCCTGCAAATTAAAAGCAAAGTGGTATCCGCGTGAATCTGAAATACTTTGGTAAGTCAGAGTTGTTTTTTATTGACATGGGACACAATTCACAAAGCTGAGCTGCTGGCTCCAAAAACATTCTTCCGAAGAACGTTACAGGTACTGATGCCCTGGTTTGTTCTTAATGCAGAAATCTCCATCTTCAGATAAGCATGAATTTAGCAGATCAGAGTCACAAATGTGTGATGTTCAGAATACAAGTAATATTAAAACAAAAAGCAAGTAAAAGATGACTTGAAGTCTGAATCTTACTTTTAAATGCTTTATTTTTTTCTTTTTAATGGCATTTCTTACTGACTTACCAGACTTCTTAAGCAGCATAACTTCTTTTTCTGTACAGCTCCTGGAATTGGAGAGGGGAGCAGTACCAGTGAGACTCCTCAGCCTCCTAGGAAGAAGAGGGCTCGAGTTGATCCAACAGTGGAAAGTGTACGTGTTGGTGATTCCCTTGTAGGCTGTTTGACAGAAAATCGAGATGCTTTGCTCAGACAGCAGTGTTTGTTCTGTGGTACGGCAGCGTGAAATGCTATAATTTTGCAAAACCCTAGGTTTGCCAAGAGGCCTTGGAAAATCTGAGTTGTTTCCCTGTTCCCTCTGGAGTCTACTTTGGCAATTCCGTAGTCCAGTGATGTGTTTGAGTTGTGGAAACAACCGATACGGTGACTCTTATCTTGGATAGTTATCTGAAAGTAATTAGTGTGGCTTCACTTTTTTTTTTTTTTTTCCAGGAAGAAACATTTATGAACAGAGTTGAAGTAAAGGTGAAAATCCCAGAAGAGCTGAAACCATGGCTGGTAGATGACTGGGACTTGATCACCAGGCAAAAGCAGGTAATCTCTAAAAGTAAATAAATAATAAATTAAAAAAAAAAAAAAAATCTGTGCATAGGCAAGGACGATAAACTGGAATTTCATATCCTCTTCAAGTGCAGGGTAGCTAAATCTCCTATAGAGTTTGACAGAAGCCTGACAGTGTTTTTGATAGTTCTCATCCCAGTTGGATTTTAAGCAAAGGTCACCTGTGAGGTTATGAGCATGGTGCAGCAGAGCTGAATGTACATTTCTGGAATAGATTCAGTTTAACAGGGCATAAGCTTGAAAGTAGAGTAATTTTAAATGAAGTGTGGTGTTCCTCAAAGCATGCCAATAGGTCAAACATGCTTAGAACAGTTTGCTTAGCTGGTAGACAACTAGTCTGTAGGAACATTGTGTGTGGTAGACGTTCTATCTCAGTTCCTTCCTGTCTTGTTTACGTGTCACTTATTGCCCAATTCTTAAAGTATCTCAAGTTCTACAGCTCCGACAGAAACAGTCTTTTAAAGCAGTGATTCTCTACTTTTCTGCGAGGTAGAATCTATATAAAGCTTCCTGATACAGTAATTTTACCTAGACAAGACAGTCTTCCAGTTTAAAAAGTATAATACACTTTCATAAACTTGTTAGTAAGTCATGACTAGTGTGGAGCTGCTTACTTAAATTGGCAAGAAGCATAGAAAATAGCATTGCAAGTTGTTTATTTTTGATTTGATAGGCTGCAATTGCATGCTTTGAATTTTATTGCAGCTCTGAGGTACTGTCTGTTTTCACAGTGAGCAAAAATCCCAGATGGACAAAAATCTTGTCCTACATAGATAAGGCTGACTTGTGGTGAATAGAAATGTTATGCTTGCACCAGCAGGAAAAGTGCTTAAGTATTAGTATGTGTTACACTGACTCCAGTTCTGCAGACTGGATTTTTTTACCTGATTATCCTCAGACTATAATGCTTTTGTGAAAGGAATTTGGTAAAGAAATTGGTAAGTGAACTGGGGCCCGTGCCTCAAAGAAACAAAGCAAATCTGTGAATTTACTGCTTAGCCTTGCAGTGTGTAACTGAACTAGTATCTGAGTACAGGTGATCTGAGTATGGTGTCACAGATGGAAGATAATCACTGGTCAATCACAGCTACAAATATTCGTCTTCAGTCCTGCAGGCTGTGATGTAGCTGTGATAGTCGTTAGATGGTGCAGGCAGTGAAACTTCCCAGCATGTGCCTAGTGGCATTGTTTGCTTCGCACGGTGGTACCCGTTGCTGAACTGTAGACGCAAGAAGCAAAGCAGACAAAGAATAATCAAAGCTGTCACCGTTGCTTTTGCAACAGCCGTGTGACCTGCGCTAGGCAGGTCTGCACTGGCATTTGTGTGCTTTGCTGCATACCTTTGGCTCTTGGATTGACTTTGGCAATTCAGGTTGCTTTTGAGCAGCAGAAACGTTAAATGGAAACATGAATGTGGTTGCTGTTAAGTATTTCAGTATGCACAACTAAAACAGTTGATGTTCCTTCAGTAAGAATTAACACCTTAACCTGTTAATTCTGGAAATATCCTTATGTCTGTCTAAGGCTAGCACGTAGATAGAAATGTCTGCACAACTTAGGCAACTTGCATTTGCTCAATTCTGTTTCTTTCCCAGCTCTTCTATCTTCCTGCCAAGAAGAATGTTGACTCTATTTTAGAGGATTATGCAAACTACAAGAAATCACGAGGAAATACTGATAACAAGTAAGTAGCAGTTGTTTCAAACCGTAACTACATCTTTTGCTGTTGTTGCTGCACTTGTAGTTCATGGGAAAATTAGTAAAGCTGTTAAACGAATAAACCCAGCCCTGCTCTCAGGTTAATGTTCAAGACCAAGGTGATCAAGGAGTTAAGGAATCTGAGGAGGTAATTCAAAGACCTGGTTCTGCTTTCTGGATGTTATTTCTCCTTCATGCCCTGCCCTTCCCCAGGCTTTTTTTTCCTGAAGGAAGCTGACAGAAGCCAAGTCAATCATTCTCCATCCCCTTCGTTCTAGCTCAGTTTTTCTACACTGGGTGAAGAAATTAGGTGTTGATTGCTGTGTGTAAGCTGAACAAACTATCAAGAAGGCTACATAGCAGATGAGCAAAAAGTGTTACCGTATTGGCAGGCTTTCTCGTTGAGGTAAGGGGTGGAGGACAGGCGGGTAGATGATGACTTCTCTTAAAAGAATCGGATGGGCAAAGCTGATCATCCTGAGGTGGTACTTTGAAGATTCTTGCTTGTAGTTGCATCAGCGGTCCAGCTGTGACAACAAACAGGGTGTGTTTATTCTTAAATGAAGCTTTTTGCTTTCACAGACAAAAGCCTGAAGTCTGAAACTGTTCTTCAATTCAAGAGGAAGTATATTATTGGCTTGTCAGGGTGCTTTGATGTATTTATCTAGTTGTAATGGCCACTTTAAACTTTTGCTGGGTGGA
The DNA here is from genome assembly GCF_964035555.1 of Netta rufina. NCBI lineage: Eukaryota > Metazoa > Chordata > Aves > Anseriformes > Anatidae > Netta > Netta rufina. Next base: position 21,912,405 of record NC_140134.1, on the reverse strand, counting down.
GTAAGAAATGATTGCTTATACAGAAAATAAATTCCTATACAGTTGTTCTTCAACTCGTTGTGAAGTTGAAGGCCTGTAAGAGCATGGCACTGAGAGTTACAAAGAGTCAATTGCCTGAAATATTGGATGGCTGTCCCCTTCCATTAAGCAGTAGTTCAGTCTGATTACTTTAATCAGACAGTTTTAAACTGTTGTGAGTTAGGATTAACTTTGGTTGAAAACAAAGAGCTGGTAAACGTCTTAAGAAGTTTGCTGTTTTGAAGCGACTGTGCAAGCTAATTTTTGTAGATGACTAAAACCAAGTTTTTTCAAAACAATTTTTAAAGGAGGTCTTGAAACGCACCATTCCTCGCAGCTGTACATTTTTAGGTCTCCAGACATTTTTGCTGGAAAAATCTGAAGGTTTGTAAAAGACTTCCAGAACTTTGACAGACTCACCAAGCCAACTCCAGTCTTACTGTTCATCCAGTCATTAGAACAAGATCTGCAATGTTTTCTCTGTTTACCAGGGAGTATGCAGTCAATGAAGTTGTGGCTGGAATTAAAGAATACTTCAATGTCATGCTGGGAACACAACTACTGTACAAGTTTGAGAGGCCCCAATATGCTGAAATCTTAGCAGATCACCCAGATGCTCCTATGTCTCAAGTCTATGGTGCCCCACATCTACTGAGGCTATTTGGTAAGTATCTCCTCTAGAGGCTGGAGAGAGGTTAGAGAATTAAATCCTTACAATTCTCCTGTCTTGAGTATCAGTGGGTATTGCAGAAGTTTGACAGGCAACTTTGAAACCTGGGACTTCATTCTTTATTTTTATTCCATAGACTAATGGTCAGTTATTCAATGATTTAGAATGCAAAATAATTATTATAGGTTAGGTTCTACATAAAAATAGATTCCTGGGCTTTTCATATATGCTAGTATAGGTTTAGTCTTACTGAAATACTTAATCATCTCTAACAAGAAGTGCTACTTGTTTTGAACAGTACGAATCGGAGCTATGCTTGCTTACACACCGCTTGATGAGAAGAGTCTGGCTTTGCTGTTAAACTATTTGCATGACTTCTTAAAGTAAGTACTTTTTAAACCCTTTTAACAAGACAAAACTTGGGTCACGTTACAAAAGTCTGCTTATTTTCAGTGAATGGGGGGGGTTTTGAGGTTCAGCAGCTGACTGAACCTCAAATGTAAGCGGTTCCATCCTGTTAATCTTAACCTCCCCGTGCTCACTTGGAGCCAGAGCTGCTTGACACCAGGTTGTTTGGATTTGATTTTTGGCATGAGGTGTCAGATCCCTAATTGCTTTGGACAGCTGACTTTCTAGTGGATGAATTTATAAAGTAGATTTATACTGTGGATGGATTTATAAAGTGGATTTATACTTTTGAAATCATTCATTATGATCTCAGTTAAACGCCTTTTGATTCATTTGTGATGCTAAACAGATTTTAGGAGAAAATCATTTAATCTTTTTAATATCTTTCATAGGTACTTAGCAAAGAACTCCTCTGCATTGTTTAGTGCCAGTGACTATGAAGTAGCCCCTCCCGAATATCATCGGAAAGCAGTATAATGGTGTGCTGCTCTGCAACACAGTGATCATTGGATCCTTGTAATACTGTCCACTTCGTCTTGTTCTTCACCCTTCTATTGCACATGTCTCTATTGCACAGACTATGTAAACATAAAGTGAATAAAGTTGTGTGTTTAATATGGAACTGGCATTTTTAAGTTCTGAAAACTTTCTTGTACTGAAATGGATGCTTGGAGTTTAGTGGAAACTTTGGTGTTTCTGGCTTGCTACTGTTTGCATCAGTGGAATGTGAAAAGAATGCAGTTATATTTCATTGTATGAACTCTTCTGTGCTCATGGGTCTGACATTAAGATGTGCCTAACGAATCTGCTTTATGGCATAGCAATGACAAATCCAGACTCAGACCCATGAGGGTTGTGATCACCTAGTTGTGGTGCTATTAGTCTGACTCTCAAACCCATTTTCTTTCTTGGTGTTGGAAGTAAAATGTTTGGTCCATAAATGTATGTTTTTGTTTAGGTAGTTGAAGGACTGTGACTTTTTATATTCTAACAGTAGGAAAATGCATTATATAGTAGTGTCTTGGAAATGTTGGTCTCTTACAGAGCTGTTTTACAGATCTTCAAATAAACTTTTTTTTAATTTCAAGTATTGTTTCTGATATTTCTCTTTGGACTGGTCACTTACAATAATATCATGTCACATATGATCAAAGTGCATTGCTCTGAATATAAAGATCTGCAGTATTGACTTGGAGATGTTTTGTTTCTTCTTAACTCCAGGGACTATAAGTTAAAGCTAACGCATCCAATTTCAGTGAGGTGGATTCTTTTTCTCTGGGGTCATTTTGGAGTTTGTAAGTACTGATAATGCAGTTTTACTACTTCTGTCACAAAGTTCTTAGCCTCGGCAAGAAGCGTAGTTATCTGTAACTGGTTGTGTATGCTCAGTGTACGCTTTTCATGGAAAATATAAAGTCAGTATTGAGCTTACCTAACTATGCCTTTTCTATTCCTTTCCCTTTGCTTCTTTGTAAATGAGGCCAATTATTTTCAGCTAGTATTTCTGAAATACTGTCTTCATAAAACTGGTTTTGTAGGAGTTCTTAACTTTATGACACTGGAAAAGCCAGAAATCAATACAGAGATAATTATTTTAAATGCCCTTGTTATACTTGCCATTTTGCGTACCACCAAGTATCGAGTCCATCACTCCACGTAGCCTGTTGCAGATGCAGAACACGATGCATCTTCAGTGAAAAACGGCTTCTGGCCTTGTCCTATTTCTGAGCTAGCTACATTTTAAGTCTTTTCCTGAATACGAATGCTTTATTGTGACTTCACTGGTCTGTTCTGTAGCTATATCTTGAGATGAATGTTTTACTAAAGCAGATTGCATCACCTGTCCTCACCTCCAGGGTTCAAACACCTTCTGTGTAAGGCTGATCAAGAGCAGAACAGATGTGGAAGTGCAGAGCCTGGGCCCTGAACGTGCACTCTGCCTGGCTTCTGTCACTTCTGTGTTCTAGTTCAATTTTACATGTGTAGTAGTATCTTAAGGGGTAAAGTGGAAGACAAGGGAGTTATACTGTGAATTGCACTGCTGAGTCAACTTGCTGTTTGTAATGGCTTTCTGGAAGCTGTTGAACTTCCTCACAGGTCCTGACTCTTGTCTCGATCCCATTGCAGATAGAGCTGAAATAGGAGGTAAAGAAATGGTTGTAAGAGAAATGTGAAACTTTTTCTCAGCTGATGCTAGCAGGAAAAGAGGGTCTAGTACTGCAAGGTGCCTTGTGTGTATTATCTTCATGAGCAGATTTCTCTTGTACTTGGCTTTGATCTCAGTATCAGGCATGTGAAGTTCATCTCTTGTCTGCACATTGCAAGTTCCTGCCAAATTGACTTACTTTTTTGGTCACTAATAGAATTAACTCTGGGCTGTGTGATTGTGTTGTGTAAGACCGTGCCCTGCCTGGATGTTTCTTTTCCTCCCCTTCCTGTGCATTTCCCAAGGCAGCCTGTATGTGCTCGGGTGTGGTGGAGTGATGCCCGTGCATTCCAGCCTCCTCAGCTGAACTGAGCCATCTCCTCTTGGATGTTTTGTCTCCATCTCCATCTACCCTATTAAGATATTCTTCTGTAATGGCTCATCTAGGTCAACTTCCTGGTAGCTCACATCTATTTGTAAGTCATGCGCAGGCACAGAGTGTTATTTCATGGCAGAAGCTAATTCCCTAACCAGTACAAAAAGAAGCCCCTCGACCACTTGGTACATCAGCTTGGCTTTGTGTGCCAAAGGCTTTCTTACCTTGATTGTGTATCTGGGACAGGATCTGGAATTCTCCTGTGAACAGCTTCATCCCATGGGGACAGCTGAGCATTGCATTTCACTTCGCATGCTTTGTGCCCCCCTTTCAGCAGGAGAGCTTTCAGCAGAGCAGTGCTGCTCGGGGTGAGTACAGGACCGAGCAAGGCATTGAAAAGACGGATAAAAGCATTGCACGGCTGGGCTGTGACCTAAGTAATCGCTTTTTCTAGGCAAAATACCAGGTTCTCATCAGCAGTGTTATTGCAGGAAAGCACAGCACCTGGGGAGCCGTGAAGGGCCCTGCCAAAGGGCAGGGTGGGAGCGAGCCCTTCCTGCGGGACCCTGCTGCCGCTCCTCATCCTGCACAGGGGGCCTGGAGGGATGGGAAGGGGCTGCTCTGCGCCATGGGGTGACGGGAGCAGGCTCAGGTTCTCGGGGGGCTGTCTCTGTCCTTTGTTAGGAGCCTTGAGAGGAAGCCAGCTGGGTTAGGTCACCCTCTGTCTGCCCTTCTGTACCCAAACACAAAGGCTTACGAAATCGATCCTATTCCGTACAGAGCGCTGCTGTTTCAGGGATGGGCTCTTGGAGCACAAGAGATAATGAGCTATTGCAAGGAGCAGCAGGGATCTCTTGTTAAATGGAAAAGAACAATATTGAGCAATTACACCGCGAGTTGCCATGGAAACCCCGAGGCAGCGCTGGGGTGCAGCTGCAGCCTTGGGATGATGGAGCAGGGGTGGATTGGGATGGATCAGCATCCCTCGGGACGGGTCAGCATCCTGCTAAGGGCCGAGGCAGCTCCCAGCCTAGCGCTGGTGTCCTGGGGTGCTGCTGCCTGCTGCTGGGAGCAGAGGGCCTGGAGCTGGGTGTAAAATTCAAATGCGGGAGGAGCTGGGTGCTCCCTTTGCTGCCTGGTGCTCTTACAATCCTTGTTACAATCCTTGTTACAATCCTTTCGTTTTCTCAGCCTTTAATGAGCAGCTTCACGAGGTTAACTGGCTGCTGCTCCTTATTTACCATCGCCATTACCCAGAAGAAAAGCCAAGATTTTATTCTGAGTTTGAATGAAGGTTTATCCTTTGCCAAATCACCCAAAGACTGAAACCAACCTCTTGCTCCTGTTTGTAGGATGTTTGCACCTAAGACCTTGGGCTGTGTTTTTTTTTTTTTTTACCAGTTATCATTGGCAAAACATGCTCAGCATTGGGAGACTAATATAATTTATCACCTATTACTGCCAGAGCAGGGAGAAACTAAAAACACCCTTCCTACCCTATCCACCCCCTTCTACATCACCTTTTCCTTACGTCACTCTTTCCCTTCCTTTACTCCAGCCTGGGGGTGGTTTCCTTGTTTTCCTGCTGCACTTTGAGGTCTTCCCAGCACAGCAGAGCCCAGAGCTGCTCTGGCCCTGCCTCACCACCCCACGGGATGGGAGGCAGCAGCGTGCTTTGTATGGCTTTGTGCTCAGCCGTGGCATCTTCCCAGGGAAGTGCTTCCCCCCCAGATGTGTGCCCTGGGTGCCAGCAGAACTTGGAGCTGATGGCATCCACCCACCCACCCCGGCGTTAAGGCGCTTACACCGGGGAGTAAAGAGCTAATGGATCCCCCACGCAGCCCCAGCAGGGCTCGAGCCAAAGTCCATTAAGTCTGCGTGTGGCTCCCTCTCACCTCCAATGGGCTCTCCGGGTGCTCTAATGCCGTCCGTGGGGATTACTCAAAGCCTTGCCCGAGTCACTCCTGCTAATCACTAACACAAAGTGGAATTAGTGAGCTAAATGTGGAAAAACGTGGCAAGCGACCTGCAGAGCGTGTTCCCGAGCACCAAACCCATCCCTCCAAGGCCACGCAGGTGCCCCCTGCCAAACACCGCCCCGCGCCCCCACTCCCAGCCCTTTTTGCCCTGACCCCCACCGGCATGCCAGCACGGGACCTGCTGGCCCTGCTGCCTCCCTGGGTGTCAAGCAGCCGTAATCGCCTTCAGTCCAAGTAAATCAGATTTCTCCAGCTGCTTTGTGGCAGGGAGGGAGAGGGGCTGCAGCACCCGGAGTTTTTACCAGCCCAGCTCCCCTCTTGGTGCACTGCAGCCTTTGCACCTCCCTTACTTGTGAGCGAGGGAGGTGCCCAAAACGCACGGCACTGCGACCAGCGCACTCTGCCTGCCTGGACCTCGCTTCCCAACCAGCTCCACATCTCACTCACCTCCTGCTTTCACCTCCTACCCCTGGCACCGGCCCTTCCCCGCCATCACCCCATGGCCACGAAGCCCCGCGCAGGCACACGGCCTTTGGAGAGCACTCGCTGCAGCGAGGGTCACGCACGGCTCAGCTCCGATGCCACTCGTCACCTTTAATTTGCACTGAATGTTGCTAAATCTAGAAATGAAGGCTTGCTCGCTAATTAGTTTATTTAAAGCAGTCTTTCAGGAGCTGGCTAAATCAGCCTGGAAATGCTTCCTTCTCCTGGGGTTGGAGGGATGTCATTACCTCGCCGGGGCAGGTAATGGAGCTGGAGAAAACAAACACGCAACTGCACATCGCCCAGAGCCTGGGGAGATCAAAGCCCGTGACAGAGCGCGGTGTCACCTAATGAAGGAGGGAGGGCAACACCATCCCTTCTGTCCCCGCAGTGCTTTCATTTCAGGATGAGCAGTAAATGATGCTGTGGGATTGCTTCCCGAGCCTGCCAGACGTGCAGCTGCGAGCATCGCGTGTCACCGCGCCGCCTCATCGCAGGATGTGACAAACGCGTCCTGCTGAGAGCGCTTTGGAGAGGAGGCTGCTGAGAAACCACCTTGATTTTGGGGCTGCTTGTCATTGAAAATGTGAGAAATTTCAGCAAAGCTTGTGCTCAAGCTGTGAATTTGAACAAATTCTTCATATGACGTGCACAGCCGTGCCATTTTCAGTTCTTTGTTGGGTTTCTTCTCACCCTTTTCTCCCCCCTGTGCCCCTCTCTCCAGGGCAGGGTGGCTGTGGGAGCCCACCCTGCAGAGAGGGGACAGGGTAGGCAGGGGGCACCAGCATTTTAGGGACTTCTCTTTCTATGGAACACTTTGCACAGAAAGAAAGAAAACATCTGAAAATTTCTCTTGCCGTAAGACCTGTGTGCTCACACAGAGGGACAAGACATGGGGAGCACGGCAGGGCTGGCTCTGGGCCCCTTGTGCAGCCCCAGCAGGGACCCGGCTGTGCCGGCCCCGTGGGGAGCTGAAATGTTCTCCCCGTGCTGTGCACTCAAAGCCTGGCCTCGCTTCAACCCCAGCACACAACAGAGCTCAGGTGCCCTCCGCGGCCCCGCAGCAGCCTTTCCAGGGGCACTTAGCTGCCTGGTAAGGCTTGCAAAAGCGCCTGGGTGCCCAGACATGCCCGCGCATACCTTTGTGTTAAGGTTTGTTTGCCTTATGACAGTGCTGAAAGCTTTGGTGTGGGCAGGGAGCGTTTCATGCCCGGCATGCCAAGGTCCGGGCCTTGCAGCCGTGTCCCGGCAGCTGCCCCCACACCACCCCCCAGCCTTCCTCCAGCCCCGTGCTGGGGGTTCAGGATGGGGCTGGGCACCAACCGCAGGGCTTATGGCAAAGACCCAGACCCATGGGGGCTCGGGGACCCAAATATCAGGGTTTTGGGGTGCGGAGGTTTCCTGTGGGAAGCCAGGGGTGGAGCGGGGGGCTGCCCTCCCTCTGCAGCCGCAGCTGGCAAACACAGACCCGGCTGAGGAAATCCTGCGGTTCCCCTAGAGCCAAAGGAGATGTTTATTACAAGTCAGTGGAGAAAAATAGATCGCGCTGCTGTCATGCCCTCGGAACAGCATCTGTGTCTCATTTCAACCCGTGTGCTGCTGGTGCCAGACCTGCTTTGTCAGCCCTGTGGTGGCTCCCGCGTGCCCAGGAGGGCTCAGCTGGGGACGGTGCCGTGGTGGCTCCGGCGGTGTCCACAACAAGGAGAGGCAGCGCTGCCCGGCGCCTGGCTGCGTCCCTGTGGCTGTGTTTGTGCCCTGGCAGGGCTGGGAAATGCCCTGGGCTTTGGGGCTCTGGGCAGGGCTGGGAAACACGCGGGCTGGGATTATGGGGCAGCCTCTGCCCCGGTGCAGGGCAGCCAGGAGCGATGCCTGGGGCCCTGACGGCTCATTGCCTGCCCCCTACCTCCTTTTCTGCTCCCACCTGGGTCCCAATTTGGGAGGACGGGGGCAGCAGGTGCCCCACGGGCCTCCCCAGGGCTGGCAGCAATGAAGACATAAAACCAGGGGGCTGAGGCTGCTCAGGGAGCCCACAGCCACCTGTCCCCTGCACCAGAGCCCTCAGCAGGGCAGGGAAGCGCAGATGAGGCTGGAGAAGCCCCGTGGGGAGGCTGCGTATGGCCGAAAGTGTTCCTGTGTCCCTGGCAGCTCGTCCCCCTGGCAGAACGATGCCCAGGGAGCAGGGGATGGTGCTTGCGTGGATGAGGGACTGAGCCTGGTGAGGACGTGGGTGCTGGTGGTGAGGATTGCCCACACCGGAGCCAGGCAGAGCCACGCTGCCAGCACACACTGGAAGTGAAATATCAGCTGGTCCCAAAGTGGGGATGGCTCCTGGCAGAGCTGCTAGCTGTTGTTCCAAGAATATTTCTCCTGTTGCAGCATTTGTTATTGCTGGACGTCGCTACCCGTCACTGTCAGGGCCGCCACCTCTCGGGCCGCAGCGCGCTGAGCACCGTGGAGGTGGTGCTGGGCTCCTGACCGCACGGCTTCTGCCCAAAACTGCCTCCTGCACTGGCCCCACATCGGCTTCACCAGGTCCTGGATGGACGGGGATGGGGCTCACCCGAAACTGGGAGCAGCAGCGAGGCCGCAGCCGCTCCTGGCCCTGCGACAGCCCCGAGGTAAAAGCAGGACGGCCTCCGGCTGCGTTATCAGCAGCTCCACTCCCCGCTTTTGTTTTTTAATTGGGTGGAGAGTGGAAAACCCTGCGGCCCCTTTTTTTTGTATAAACAAGAGGGATTTATGGTCCCCTGGCCCAGCTCTCTGCGTTGGGACTAACGAAGCTTCTGCCCTTCTCTCATCTGCCCTGTCTTTATTGCCGAGCTCCCTGTGGGAGCGGGCTGAGCGATGGCCCCCATGGCCAGCCCCGATCACAGCGCCTTTGTCAGCCCTTGTGGGTCCCAAGCTTGCACCCCAGGGGGTTCAAAGGGCCCTGTGCTTTGAGCCCCAACATCACTGCTCGCTGGTGCTTGGGGACGAGGCCGAGCCAGGCCCTCACACCGCACCACGGGCAAACCCTGTGGGTGCCCTCCTCTGCTCTCGGTCCCAGGGGACACCAGGAGCATGGGGGATGCCATGGGACCCCTGGCAGAGCACACCCTGTCCTCCACCCCACAGCCGGCATCCCTCGTCTGTCTGGATGTCCTGCTTCTGCCACCGGCCCTGCCCAGGGCTGGTATTGGCACCGCACCCAGGCAAGCGTGCCCGGGCTGCCGAGCAGGAGCCCCTGCCCCACGGGGAGCCCGGGGGCTCCGCCTGGGCCCAGCTGCAGGGAGGGCCACGATCCTCTTCCAGCTGAGGGCTAATGACTTGCTGGGGCCTTCCCTGCCTGCCTCTCGGTTCATTACTCTCAGCAATTAGCCCTTGGGAGCGGCTGGGGAGTTGCTTCTCGCGTTCATTCTTTCTCACGGGAGTTTCCCATCAGAAGCCCTTCCCCGTAATTTGGCCTGATGTGTCTCCTTGCCCCGGCTCAACCTGCGTGGCTGCTGTGACCTCAGCTGCCCACACGCCAGGACGAGCACGGCGCTGGTCCTGCCCTAAAACCCCGGCTGCAGGTGGATGGGCACTGCCACCAAGCTCGAGCTCCATCCCAGCCCTCCCGTCTGCTTCCCCAAAACCGCTCCTCTCATCTCCGGACTGCAGAGGTGCTCCTGTGACCAAACAGCTCCTTGCACCCAGATGTAGTTACACGTGCTGGAGGTGTTCTCCCCATCCCAGGAGGCTGAATGATATAATTCTGCTGGAGAACTGCTGTGTCATGACGCATGCCTCGGGCAGAGGTGGCTGAAGGCTTAGGTGGCCGATGCTCAGAGCCTGGCAGGTTACACGCTCCCACACGGTGCTGGATTTATCCCACAGCCACGGCGCTGTAACAAAACGCTGAAGGATGGAAAAGCCCTGCGGAACAGGAGATGCCCAGAGCGGTGTCTGGTATGTTCTCCCCGCCCCGAGTGGAAACAGGCTGGAGAGACGGGCTGAGAACGCTGCGTCCATTGGCATGTTTCTACTTTTAACATGTTAAAGACCATGTCTGTAACCTGCTCTAATTTTAGGCCGCAGTGTATCCGTGCTGAATGTCTAGCGTGGAAGAATGAGTGCAGGTGTAAAATTAGCTGCATTATTTATGGGCCGGCGGTTACCAGAGCTCCATCACTAAAAGCGCTGCGCTCACTCGTGTCGGCTCCTGCCGCCCGTGCCTCGTCCCAATCGCCTGCTGCAGCTTTCCCACCCCGGGATCAGTGCGATCCCAACCTTGGTATCCAGGTTTATAGAAGGACACCGTTCTGTGTTTAGGAATTGAGCCATGTCGGGACCAGTTAAACATTTAAGGGGTCTTTCATTCCTGGTGGCTTTGGCTGGCAAGGGCTAGAGCAGCGTGCTCAGTCAGATGCTGAGCAAATATGAAGGGTAGGTGGCTGTCCTCTGCCATGGCTGGAGAAAAGCTCATGCGACCTAACACAGAGTGTTAATCAGCATTAGCGTGGTCCAAATTCCATGATCAGGAATGCTAAATACAGCGGGGGAAAGTGCTGGGATTATAGCGGCTTGGCAACAGGCTCTCTTCCACGATGTCTGGGTCTTGTGCTCCAGGACTTCAGCTTTCGTTCAAAGTACAACCCATTTTCTTTCCCCCATTGGTATGGATGACAGACCCAGGCGGCACGGCAGCCCTAAACCTGGGGGGGATGTACGGCAGGCAGGGGCCCAGCCCTGAGCAGCTACCACCAGGATCTGATGCTGGATGGGGCGATGACGGACGAATGTGGCTTGGACAGTACCCGAGGTTTTTCTCCCAGCCTGATCCCTGTAAACAGTAATTGAGCATGCAAAATAGGGGAAAACTCTTCCTCTCTTTCCACTTACGTGCAGCTAGAGCACATCTTACACACCTGCCAATTTTACTGGGAAAGCATGAGGTGGAGGGGCTCGTTTGCTGTGGCAAAGGTTGCAGAAGGAAAGGTTCTGCACCAGAACATGCTCTCCTGAGCTTCTCTTTTTGTTTAATACTCTTATTTTGTGTAAGATTGTTCAGTCCTCGGTTTAAATGCTTTTCACTGCTTGCTTTATACCACCCCGTGTTTTCCAGGTCTCCGTAGCTAGTAGTTTTGAAGCAAGCCAGCCTCCTGCTGCTTTCCTTCAGGCTGGGACTGTGGGGAGGATGTGGGTGTGGACGCAGCGCTGGCTGTTGTGGTGCAAAATATGGCACTGGGACGTCCTTGCAGCCAAGTTCACTGGACCCCAACAGAACTGGAGCTACAGCGGGCTTACCTGTGCTTCTGCCCGGCCTCATACGTGCGGTGCGAGGCTGCCTGGGATGTCCAGGCATGGTGCAGAGGCAGTGGGGTCACCCCAGCTGGTATCAGCCCTGCATTTGGGCACCAATCCAGGAGCAGCAGGTCCCAGGCAGGGATGTGTGCCCCTCGAGAGCACCAGGGCAGAGGTGCAGATGCTCTGAGGTGCTGTCCTGAGGGAGACGTGGTGCCCTGTGCTGTGGGACCTGCCCAGTGCCTGCCTTGAGCCTGTCCTGGTGCCTGGATCGTGGAGAAGCACACGGAAGGGGCAGCAGAAAGGGCTCTCTGCAGCGCAGGTCTCAGGCTGCCAGGATGCTTTGACCCATGGGTGCTTTTCTGTCTCTTGCAGTGATGAGACTGAGAAAATCTGTCCCTGAACAGCTCTCCAAGCTCGTGTTTCATGGCTGCAGAACCAGCTGACCCAGCTCCCGGATTTGTGTGCAGATTGCTGTCTGCTGCGAGCCAAAGCTCCTTTCCACAGCTCAATCCCATTCACAGGAATTTCATACCCCATTTTACCATCAGCCAGCATCCAAGAGGGAGCAGCGAGTGCAGGGGGAGATGCATTTTGCAGGAGAAGCACTGAAGTGGCGTGTGTGGGACCTGGGCAGAGCCAGCAGGAGCAGACGGCTGCATGCCGGCCTTGCTGGCCTCCTGAGGCACTCCCAGCCCAAATCACCTCAGGGGTCTGCTGCGGGTTTTGCTGCTGCAGGTTCAGCTGCTCCCTTAGCAGACCTCTGCTTTCAGTTTGTCCATGTCAATTTAAGCAAGGCTCTGACCTTCCAATGGTCCAGCCCCAGACACCCTGCGTGCAGGGATAAGACACTCGCTGTTCCCCAAGGAGACCTTTCCTTTTGCTTTCCACCGCTAAAGCTTTGGAAACTGCGACCTGCGTTGCCTGGGAGCCCGTTTCCAGTGCAGGCAGCCAGCAAACCGTGCCCGTGAGGACGGAGGCAGACGTGCTAACAACAAGCAGCTGCTGCGGACGGCTTCCTCCGGGCCCGGCTGCCACCCGTGTGTGTGCTGCTGCTCCCCGCAGACAGCAGCGGCTCCCTGGAGCTCTGCGAGTGTTCAGATGGGTTTGCACATTCACACCGAGCCCTGTTTCTTGCCCTGTTTCACTGGGAATGAATCAGCCATCGGATGGGAGCAGGGTTACCCCCAGCCAGCCTGTGCTGTCTTGCCTGTGAAGGCACTCAGGTCGGGTTATGGTTTGCTCCCTTTGATCTTTACATTCCTTTAGTCTCCTTATCACTCCTCTTTATCCCTTCTATTTGTCTGCCCTCTGTTTATCTGTGTGACCAAACCAGCCTGCGGGTGACGGCTTTGTCCTGCCGCTGCCCTGTTCCGCTTGGTGCAGCCCCAGGAGCGCCGGTCCCCGCAGGGATGTCCCTGATGTTCCCCGCCAGGGCCAGCATCAGGGCTGGAGGCCCCACAAGCACACGGTCCCACAGAGGGATGGGACCCCTGGTAGAAAGCCCCCAGCCCTCCCTTTTGGCTTGCTGCCGAAAGCCCCCAGGGACGCACTGCTCATCAGGGAGTGCTCACAGTGCTGCACTTGGTACCTGATCCATCGCCCTTAGTTTCATTTGGAAGTTCAGCTCCCTTACACCCATGCTGCCCAGTTAATACAATTTACCGTACATGCCGTGGACCACAGGGCTACCAACTTCCCAGCTTTACTGGCTGGCTGTCGGTGCTATTGCCTCATCTCAACAATTTCACTTCTCCGAGAACATATTTGCTCTCTCTGAGCAGCAGAGGTGCTCAACAAGGCTTGGACAGCCAAGATGAGATGCTTTTACACGTTCACCTTCCCCAGATGGATTTCAAAACCCTCCCCTTACAGCCAGAGCCAGAGTCCCACGCAGCCACAAGAGCTGCAGCCACTTTCTGCATGTGCATGGGGAAGGCTGAGGAGCTCTTTGGTCCCTGCCTTCCCCCACTGCCAAAGCAGATTCCCTGCCTTCGGGGTGTTATCTCCTTTTGGGGTGTGCTTGAATCAGTAAGGAACACTTGGGACATCCTGTTCTCTTGGCTGTTTAGTTGGTAGGCAGCGCATAGTTTCCACACCCACCTCTGACCTGATATATGGCTTTGGAAAGTCGCTTCCCACCTGTTCCCATTCCCACTGCTCCTGCTGCTGTGTGCTGGGAGCTGCTCGTGACGTGCATGGTCTCGTGCCCGGGCTGGGTGCTGTGCCTCGTGGCCGGGCTCACTGCCTCCCGGGACAGCCGGGTGCTCTGACACAGCCACAAGGAAGCAGTGAGAGCAGCCAGGCTGGCGGCCGAGCTTTTGTCCAAGTGGGCTCCCCAGAGGCTGGCACACATTTTGTTTTTTCCTAAAACATTTTTTTTTTTTTTTTCCTAAGCGCGGCGCCGTGCCAGGCAGGTTCAGGAGCACAGCGTGCAAACCCTGGCTGCAAGGTTTCCGTCTAAACATGCTTCCTCCCCTCGCTGTTCTTGGAGTCCAAAACAAAAGGAGGGTGAAACAAGTGGAAAGCGCAGACCCTGCATCGCGTTGGCTGTGTGTTGTACAACATTTCCCAGTGCCTGGCAGAAATTCTCCGTGGCTGTGGCTCCTCCATCCCCAGGAGCCTCTCAGGCACGCTGTGTCCTGGCCGCCAGCCTGGGCACAGGCAGGGTGTGAGAAGGGCTCGCAGAGCAAGGGCTCGCTGTATCCTTCTAGCAGAGACTGCAACTCCTCATGGGCTCAAGAGCAAAGGAGGATAAAATTATATCCTCCTCCCTGCGGGTGCTTGGCATGGAGGTTAATTTATCTGGGTGATTAAGGCAGCAAGTGATGCAGGCATTGGCTGGGGACTTCAGTGACCCCAACAGAAGTAGTGAGGAGCGTGTTCCCCTCTCAGTCAGGTTGGGGTTTGATTTTTGTGTGCCGTTAACAAACTGACTGATAAGCCGAATGCCTGGAGGAGTGTGATGTATTCCGCCCGATCTGTTTTTCTGTCTGATAAAATACCTGCGAAGCAAAGCCTGTTGAGATGCAGCTTTTTGGTGACACGTTGCCACGTAGTGGTCTGCTCAGAGGGTGCTCCCTGTGGGAGACACCCCTGGGTGCATGCAGGGGCCCACGAGTCCCAGTCCAGGTGTAGGACTGCTGCTCGGCTGTCTGTCCTGCTCATAAGCCCAAAGTCGCTGTCGCCTACATTTGTGGAGTGTGTGACCACCAAGCTTTGTGCTGGTTTGCAATTGATTCAAATATTTCTCTTTGAACTCTGGCTGGGAGCATTGCACAAATGTTGCTCTTCCAATAGAGCAGAAACAGACCTTGGCAGCGTACTGCTCTGACAAGCCTCCACCGTGGTGCAGCCGTTCCTTCCTCCGTTCTCACTGTACAGCTTGGCTCCAATTAGTTTGTCTTGACTGCTAGATGTGCAGGCCAACACTGCTTCTATTTCACGGGAACCTGCCAGAGATTAATTAGATTCCAGGCCTGTTAGAAGGCCAGCCAGCAACTTGTGTGTGCCATTAGCCCCGTACGTATCACACAAACATTGCTGGAATAAATACACCCTTTGTTGTGCTGCAGGATGCAAAGACTGTCACAAAAAATGCAATACTTGAACAGATCCAGAGTGTGATAGCTTCTGAGCTACATGAGCATCTTGCTGAGGTCGAACTTTAGCCTTGGTTCCTGAAATGGCACCAAGTGTGCATCGCTGTGTGCAGCCCTGCCGTGCTCAGCAGTAGTTTGATGATCCCAGCGCTGAGCACCCGTGGCAGCATGGTGGGATAAAGGCTGTGGTGTCCACAGCATCACTGATGCACGAGCAGCTAGAGGATGTCCACCAAGCTGTACATCCGTGTACAAGCAGGCATGCAGTCAGCGCCAGCCATTGCTCCAAAGAAACCTGTGGTTTGAAGTCACACAGAAAGAAATAAATAAATGTAAACGGAATTGGGAAGAGAGTGGAACAAACACCCAGCAGGAGCTGCACGTTCCCATTTGGTCCCCGTTTGTCAGCAGTGAAGTGACCTTATCTCACCGCCCCCAGGTTGTGCTCTGCTGGTTGTGCCCAAGCAGAGCAAATACAAGCCCCAGCAGATTGGCTTGTGTTGGCTTGTCTCGCTCACAGCCGAGAGCTGCGAGGAAGTCTGGCCAGAGAAGTGGGGAACGAGGCGACAAGAGCCAACAAGCAGTAACAGTGATGGTGAGAGCACACTGCAGGACATGCGAGGATGCGTCTGGCTAATAGGCAGAGAGGGATGGGCTGTGGAGAGGGGCGATGTACTGGGAGCTACCTGCCAAAAATCTCAGCAGCAGCAGCTTGAATTCATTTGGGGAGAAAAGTGAGAAAAAAGGCTGTAGTCATCGTGGCCGGAACCTGGGAAAAGTGCTGGGATTGTGGCCAGGGGAAGGGCTAGAGCATGGACATCGGCACTGTGAGGCAGGGCGAGAG
Organism: Netta rufina; assembly: GCF_964035555.1. NCBI lineage: Eukaryota > Metazoa > Chordata > Aves > Anseriformes > Anatidae > Netta > Netta rufina. The sequence goes on along the minus strand of NC_140134.1, from coordinate 21,896,617 downwards.
CTGCAGTACGTGCTGCTGAGACAGCGAGATCAGCTGGGTGCCCTCCTGAATCGGTACAGCCTGGCTGCCAGTCAAATGCACAAGTCAGCCCCCGGTAATTTAACATGAAACATCTTGTTCCGTGCTGATACATGCGGCACTAGGGCTGAAAGATGGTGTTCGCGTGGGGAGCTTTCTGCTTTGACAGGAGTCAAAAAAAAAAAAGAAATAAAAAAAATCAGGCAGGCTCTGCTCGGGCTGCTCTGGCTCACTGCTTTCCCCTGCGCAGAGCTGGCTTGGAGAAACGCGGTGTGACTGTGACAGGCGTCACCGCGGCTGACTCCAGCAGGAGGAAGCTGGTTGACAAGGCAGATGCCATCGTAATGCGGTAGCTGCTGAGCCTCCAAAAGAGCAGAGACCCAGCTGGTTGGTGCAAATGCATCCGTGTGCGTGGTTATCTGTGGACAGGGAATTGCTTTGGAAGTGGCGAGGCACTTGGAACTGCTACGCGCAGTGTCTCGGCACTGAAATGATAGCAAGGAGTTATTTTTAAAATTCCGATTTCCCTCTTACTGGAGCGATTCAGAAGGAGCTTCCATTAAACAACATGAAGTTGGTGGAAGGAGGAGAAAGCTACTGCTGTTAGTTTGGTCCCAAAACTCGGATATTTTGGGAAGCTGAATCTTTTGGTAATGGAAACATCTTTTTAATGAACCAACCATATTCTGCAACAACTCAGATTTGAAGGTTTGAAGAACTGATTCTGATTTGAAGAACTCAAACCAGTTCATCTGCCCCAGGCTAGACTGGTGCCGGTGATGGGGCTTAACTTTCTGCCTGGATTCATCAGTGCACATGAATGTTACTTGGCCCTGTTTGCTCAAATCCTCATGCAAACACCCCTTTGGGGAGCTGTGCCTTGGTGCCCTCTAGGAATTTGCTTGTGTACTTTTGGCTGGCTGAAGGAAACCACTGCTTGTATTGCCATGGGTAGGGAACACCAGGGGAATCCTGATCTCAGCAGCTCCCAGCTGCTGCTGTCATTTTACCAGTTGCGTTGCTTCGAGCTGTGCTGGGCACAATCAGGTTCCTGTGCTAGCAGCAACAGGAGGGCAAGACCTGGCTGCGCTGGTGGGAACCAGGCTTCAAAGGAGACTTGCAAGCCTCTGAGGGCAGGATGAGTGCTGTCTGCATGACAGAGAGGTGTCCAAAGGCGTTAATTTCTCCGAGGGGAAGCTGCTCTTGGAGTCTGACCCGAACTTGTGGGGCTGGAGGTGCCGCGGGCTGAGGGAGGTGGCTGCAGGAGGGAGGCTGCATCAAAGGGCAGCTCCTCAGGGTGGAGAGCCCTGACAGCGCCGTGTAGCACTCGGGGCACCAATACCTTTCCTCTGAAGAGTTTAAACCTGGGCCTTTCAGCTGAGGCTGGGCTGGGGGTGACTTGCTGGGATGGTTTTTGGTGAGGAGCCCGCAGGTCCCTCCCAGCGACACGTGTGGCTGCGGGGTCCAACTCAGCCCACAGTCTTTGGGCTTCTCCTGTGTGTATTTACAGACATCGAACATTTTTCCTTCTATACAGGCTGTCTAGAAAGAAATTTGTGTTTAAATACACGTTTTGCCTGAGTTGATTAAAGAGCGCCGGCGTTTGCCTTGCACATTTATTAGAGGGAGACGTGTATCGATTGGATTTCTCCAATCCCACCGCAATAAGCGAGGTTTTGGTGTTTCAACACAGCCCGACTTGTAATTAAATAACACGCAAGCCCTTCAACAACTCAGTGCGTGTCAGGGCTGGGAGCAAGGCGATGAAAAGGGAACATTAAACGTGGCTCAGGCTGAAAAAAGCCGTGACCAAACTGAGGGAGCTGCTCCCAGCATGAGGGAGCTGGAAACGTGTGGTGAGAGGGGGCAGCTCCCCTCAGGGTCCCCTCAGGGTCCCCTCAGGGTCCCCTCAGGGTCCCCTCAGGGTCCCCTCAGGGTCCCCTCAGGGTCCCCTCAGGGTCCCCTCAGGGTCCCCTCAGGGTCCCCTGGCCGCGCGCCCCCTGCCGGCCGGGCGGTTCCTCCCCTGCCCTCCTCTCCCTCCCTCCCTCCCTGCGCTCCGGCCCCTTTAAAACGAGGAAGTCCCTCCCCTCTCCCCGCCTCCCCATTGGCCGCAGCGCCCGCGCGGCCGGGCGCCGATTGGCCGCGACGCCCTGAGGGGGCGGGGCGAAGGGGTAGGGGTGGCGCGGCGGGGGGCGGGGGGGGCGCGATCCTGTCCCGGCCGCGGCGGCGGCGGCGGGGGGGGGGCAGGAGCCGGGACCGGGGCTGGGGGCGCGGAGCGGGGCCGGGGGTCGCCGCCCGCCGGGGGCCTCGCCATGAAGAGCCTCAAGTCCCGGCTGAGGAAGCACGAGGCCGTCATCGCGGGCAGCACGGTGCGTGGGGGCACCCAGCGGGGCGGGGGGGGCACGGGCTGCGAGCGGGGCTGGCGATTTGCTTTAGATTTTCTCTATTTTATTTCATTTCCCCCTATTTTATTTATTTTACCCCTTATTTTATTTAATTTCCCCCTGTTTTATTTATTTTACCCCTTATTTTATTTAATTTCCCCCTGTTTTATGTATTTTACCCCTTATTTTATTTAATTTTCCCCTATTTTATTTAATTTACCCCCTATTTTATTAATTTCCCCCCATTTTATTTCATTTCTCACCTATTTTATTTAATTTCCCCCCCTTTTATCAATTTCTCCCCCCTTTTACTTAATTTCTCCCCCTTTTATTTCGTTTCCCTCCCCCTTACTCTTTAATTTCCCCCCCCATTTCATTTTTTTTCCCCCCTTACTATTTAACTTTCCCCTTAATCGTTTCCTTTTCCCCCATTTTCCCTTATTTCTCCTCCCCATGGCCATACCCTCCATGAAGGCTCTGCCCGGTGCAGGGCACCCTCAGCCCCCTGCCCCCCCCCATGTGCCTGCACCTCCCCAAACCCCATTTGGGGTCATCCCACCCCATGCCCTGCCTGTGCCTGGCTCATCCCTTCAGGTGCCCTCAATTTTGGGGTGCCCACCTCGTGCCCCTTCACCCACCGGGACCCCCCCCATGCACCGTGACCCCCCCTCGTTGCTGCCTGGGCCCTGTCCCCAGCCCGCTGCTGGGCAGGGGGGGTGGCGTGAGGGCTCCCCGAGATGCTGGCAGTCCCCAAAATGCTGCTGCTCTGCGTTTGGCTCAGAGCTGGCGGCGTGACTGGGAAACACCAGCCTGCCTGGGCACCTATGGGTGCTGGGGGGGACCTGGTGGCTCCGACAGCTCCGCGTCCAGGAACCTGGCTGTGCCGGGGGTGATTCAGGAGTCTGTGATGATAATTGGCGATGCGTGGGCTGCCCCTGGTTCCTGCTGCTCGTTAGTGCTTCAGGACTGCTTGCTAGCTCGGAGTAAGCCCACGGTAATTAGGCGGCAGCAGCCCCCGCGGAGGTGATGCAGCATCTGCCTGAAATAGGTGCGGAGATGCTTCACCTCGTGGGTGAGGGCTCCACAGGCCTCCGTTTCACAGCGGGTTTGGTCAGGCTCAGCTCCTCCGAGATCTGAAATTATTCCCCAATGTGTCATTGGAAGCTGCTTTCACCGAGGTCCTTGAGGAGCTGCGTTCTGTACCCACGATGTACTGCACTTATCTATCTGGGACGTGTTTTGGCTGCACAGCTATCCACCGGCTGCTCGGGATGGGAAAATAATTCCCATCCCAATGTGTGGGTGCTGGAGGGGGTGTGTGGATAGACCCCGGCCCTGCTGCTGGCACTGGGAGGGGGTGGGAGCGCTGCTGGGTGGATGGAAACTGCTGGAAATTTCTGGGGAAAGAATTGCCCGTTTTGGGAACTTCATCCCTCTCTGTCCCCACCCAGGGCTGTTTCCTGGGGATGTAGGGAGAAGCTCAGTCCCTTCATCGCGCTTCTGAGCGCCTCCTTCCAGGTTAAGGTAATGATTCCATGCCCTGCGGTTTTCTGATGGTGATCTTTTGGGAGAGGCTTTGTGTCCTGCCTCGTGATGGAGGAAAGCCATGAAAAGCGGCAGGGAAATTGCCGGTCCCACCATTATCCAGGCTGAAAGAGGAATTACCTGGTTTTGCCAACTCCAGTTCGGCTGATGGGGCCTGGGAGATGATCGGAGCAGCCTGCTCAGCACCGTCAGTGCTCTGTGTGGTGAGATGGATGCCACTTGTCCCTGACACCACTGTGGGGTGGGAGCTTTATGGCAGATCCCATATAAAGCCCACAAAGGCCTGAGGACACGGTCCTTGCTCGTGGTCGGGGGTGATGCTGCGTTTGGTAGCTACGTGTGCGAGGAGCGTGCTGGAAATGCCTGCAACTTGGCTCTCCTGGAGGTTTCCTGGGGAAGGTGCCTGGGGAAGGACGTGTTTATTGTTCGGAGCAGCTCCTGCTGCCCCACACCTTCACTGCTCAGCTTTCCCTGGCGAGTTCCAGTCGCTGGGCGCTGCGGAGGAGGGTTGCCCGCTTCTTTCTTTGAAGTTTTTCTTGTTAAACCCACTTAGGAAGCAGCCACAAAGGGCTTCTGCTGGGCTCTGCGGGTGGCTGCGGAGCTGAATCCACACCACGAGCAGCTCCCCTGGGAGTGCTGCGCTCGGACACGGCGTGAGACGGGTGCCTGGGATGCACCTCGGGTAGTGTCAGTGCTGCATGGAGCCCTGCACGTGGTGAGAACAAGCAGATTAAAACCATGCGGAAACTCCTATCAGTCCTTTCTCCTCCAGAAGCGATTTATTTATTTATTTTTAAATATATCCACAAAAGCTGAAGGTAGCGTGTAATTAGTGGAAGCTGTTTTGGAAAAAAAAAAAAACGAGGTAGGCATCTGAGCGCTTGTCTGGTGTGATGATGTCTGATGGTTAAATTAACGCCTGGCCAGCTCGTGTGGTTACAGCTGGACTTGTGTCAGTGCCTTGGTGCCCGTGGAGCTGTCGGGCTGGTAAATGGGTGATGTCCTCTGTGTCGGGGGGGCTCCTGCTCGTCCTTGCTCTGCCCCCAGGGGGTGAGGTCCCACCGCCTGCCCTCCTCTGGGTGATGTCCTCTGTGGTGGAACTGCAGCTCACCTCAGCTTCCCGATTAATTGGCAGCACTCTGTGTGTACAGCAGAAAATATTTGTTAAAAACAGCTTGTAGCACCGAAGTGCTGGAGAATGCACATTCTGAAGGACTGAAGGGAAAAATTGGGGTGTTAAAGGGCCTGGTTATAACCCAAGCCCAGATGACTTCTCTGTTCATCTTGTTACCTGAAATAAAGGCAGCTGCTGCTGTTGGCACACATCGGCCTGAAAACGAATGAGACTGATGGCTTTGTGTCACTGCTCTGCCCCGTGCACAGACTGAGCAGCTCTCGCCAGCCACGCTGATGACAGTGCTGGGGCTGGTCAGCAGAATTTTTCCAGCGTGGCTGCTGCTGGCCAGAGCAAAGTTTTTCCTCCCTGCTGCCCTGACCCCTGCGTGCAGCCTCGCACGGCTTTACAGTGCCGTCCTCGGGCAACACGTCCAAGAATCAGCAGCGTTGTAATATTCAAATGTCAGCTCCTAGGCTGAATGTGGTTATTCTGTAGGGGATGTTTGGGTTCCGGGAAGCTTTATTAAGGCTCGTGCTAACGTGTGCATTCCTTGGAAAAACTTTGTGCTTCATTTGCATTTAGTTAAATAGAGCCATGTGCTCGCCTCTGTGATGTTTGCGGTCGGCGTGGAGAAACGCGAGCAGGGGGAGGAATGGCAATTTGTGGTTCAGCAAAAGCTGTGTGCTGCAGCCTGCGTACAGGTGCATTGTCATTTTCAGGCTGCTTTAGAAAGGAGTGTTCGTCAGTGCTTTATCACTTTGGAATGCAGTAATTAAAAAGAAAAGCTAAAAAACTGGAGGCTCAGGGAGTTCCTGCATGAATGTCCTTGTCTGACCTGCAGACAAAATTCCTCAAACAAGGCCGAGGTCACCTTTTGACGAATCCATTTCGAGTTCATCTGACCTGCTGCTCAGATAGAGCTTATGCAGTGCTCCATCGCTAGCATTAAATATTGATATTTTTTAGCAGGCTGATGGCACCTGATTGACCGGTACCATCCCAGCCTTCCATCACTGGGTGGTGACCGAACAGGGCCGAGTCAGTGGCGTGGTGTTCTTGGTGTTGTCTGATGCTTTGTTACAGGTGGGATTGTGCTTCCAAACCAGGGCTTTGCCACGAGTCCCGAGGAGAGCAGTGTCCATCTGGCCTCCGACCTGGCCTCTGCAGTTTCGGAAGGGATGAGCCCACTCCCCAGCCTCCTGTGACCCAGGCCACCAGGGCTCCCCGGCTCCCGTCCCCTTTGTGGGGACAGCTTTGGTGCTCTCTTTGGCCCCGGGGAGCAGCTCCTGGATGTAAGTGCAGGAGGCAGGGCCCTGTTGTGCTGTGAGCTGCTCTTACCAGGCTGTTTTGAGATGCAGCTGCTGAACCCCTGGCTTTTCTGGTTGCTTTTAGCAGTGCCCAAGCTGCACTGTATCTTGGGGTGCAGAGATTGAGGGTGTATTATTGACAAAGTTATGTTAGGGTATGTGTCGTGGGCAATGAGACGTCGGGAAGTTGCATTATTTAAAAATAAATAATATTTATTTTATTGTTATTTTAGCAGACTTAGCATCCTTCTGGAGTTGTGTGCAGAGTCCTTCGATGCTTCCACTGCAGCTCGCGTGCTGCTGTGCTCGATGCTGGTGGTTTTTCCCCCTACCCCAGAAGCCTCGTGGAAAGGAGAGAAGCTGGTTCTGCTGTTAGGGACCTAGTACCTGGCACAGCTTTAGAGCCCTTACAGCGTTTTTGAGAAGAGTTTTTGACATGTTGCATGTCTTGGTAGAAGTAGGTTCAAATAATTGCTTGACCTGGGACATGTGAACTTGTAGTGGGAATGAAAATGCCTTCAGAATTGGGTAAAATGTTTACGTTAAGGTTTTAGATAGTGGCTATTTGTTTTCCATTAAGCTGCTCTGTTAGATGACTTCGTTACATTAATTACAGGATGCAGTTATATTTAAACAAGTCATAAAACAACACGGCTGTTAATAAAAGATCTCAACATGAGCATTTTGAGAGAAGCGTGCAAACGGAGCGGAACTGGGAATGCTGTTGAGTTTGATCGCTATTTAGGCTAAGCCTCACCCATTTTGTAGCATTCAATAATTCTTCCATAGATGGAGAAATTGCAGCAAACGAGGTGATAACATAACGTGCTGCGTGTGGGGACCTGCTGGGTGAGACGAGCTCCATGCTCAGGCTGGGGCCGTTCCTCCCCTCGTGCAGACTAAACAGCACATCTTCCTCCCGCAGTCCTAAACTCCAGAAGGCTTTTATATGAAAACACACGTGCTGATAAGCAAGATGGGCTTATAAAATATAAAGTGCCGTGTTTTCCATTTTCCATTCCAGCTACACCTGGTGAACGTCCCCCTCAAAGGCAGAGGGGAAAGTTAGGCTGTTAAAACTATTTTTAGGCTCTGTGGTTTTCAAATAAATCAACTTACTTCAAAGGCAATAGTCCTTTTGTGCCATGTGAAATCACAGGGCGTGTCTGTCTCAATGTTAATTTTAATCACAAATGTACTCTGACCTCTGTAAAATGAGCAGGAAGATGAAGTGTGTGTGCTGATAGGCGTGCTGTGCCAGCCCTGCTCTCCTCTCTGACGGGTGTGCATCTTCCGAGTAACTCTCCTGTATCAGCGGGCGCCTTCCTTTCCCTACAGGAAAACTGCCTAGAGCCTCGACTGGGGAAGTGATTCTCTCGTGACAGAGGGCCCTAAAACTGATCATTTTTAGGTTATTATTATTTTTTTTAATTTCTTGTAATTGCTATTTCTAAACAGTCTTCAGAGACATCAAAAATTGCAGTTTTAGTTTCATAACTATTCGTGTAAAAGTATGATCTCTGTATTTTCTCTAGGGAGCTTATGGGAACATTCGTGTACGTGTGACCACTGGCTGTAAATAGTGGTGGCCGTGTTTTTGCCAGAGCTCTTTGCTCCTCGGGGCGTTATGCGCTTAACTCAAGCGCTAATGGCATTAGAGGATGTGCTCCCTCCCTATTTTTTTTTTTCGTTAATAGGATTATCTGCCTAGCTCGGTGGTGACGGGAAGCTGTGTTCGCTTTCATAGGTTTATGTCAGCTTTCAGGCTGAAAGGTTTAAGAAGGGCTGTGAATTACAGCTGGTGTTTCGGAAGCAGTTATGTGGCTGCTGCGCAGTCTGCGTGCTCTCTTTAAATGAGCTGTGCATTTACGCAGTCGGTTTGTGCAGCTCCGTGGGCAGAGGAGACTCAGGATGAGCAATTCCCGTTCCAGGTGGAAGTTTCCTGAGCAGTACTGCTGTCTCAGCAGCCAGTTAACTTGTCGTGCATTTGTTAGCTTTGTGGTAAGACTGTAATGTGCTGTGATGCACAAAGGGAAGGGAGCAGTATTGCATCTGCCTCGCTTTCCAGCAGGGGTTAGTGTCTGTTCTGCACTGCAGCTCGCAGTTGGGACTTCTCATTTTGTTAGCATGCTGCCATCACCTATGTTCTTGAATGCTGTGAATGGTTTTTAAACAAGGGCTTGAACAGATCAGGCCTTTCATGGCCTGGTCTATCTGATCAAAGGCTGCTAAAGGAAGCAAATTAAATCTTTCTCCTCCCGGCTTCGAGGTCCTAATGGTTTCCTTGTGCTGGGATGAGACATGATCAGCTCTGCTCCTGCCCACCCAGCCCAGCAATGCTGTGTTTTTCCTATTAAAAAAAAAAATAAAAAAAATCCCACCACCACAACAGGAAAAAAACACAGTATTTACTCCACACGGTTAAGGTGAGTGAAATGCAGTCTTAGTGTTTTTAAGATGGTGGTGGCAACTGGCTGTCTTAGTGGTCTTACACACTCATAAATGTTTGTTATGCTATCATTAATCTACTATCTAAATAATTGAAAATGTGAAAAATGCGTGCTGTGGTCTTTGAGGGTCTATGGTCTTATTCCTTGACCTTTCTATAGGGGGGAAATAACCCCAGTAAGAGTATGGCCAGAGAACTAACCAGCTGCCGGCCTGTTGTGTGTTCAAGTATTTTTTAGCCTCTTTCAGACCCAATTCAGTTTTCAGCTCAAGTTGTGTGGGGCTGGTGGTAATGTTGGTCTGCGATGGGGCAGCACTGTTGGTAACCTTGCTCGAGGTTTAGCTGGGGAAGGGACTGTTGGCCTTGTGCTAACATCACACGCAGGATGGGGACGGAGGGGACAAGCAGTGAAGTTTAGATGGATGCTGTTAGTTATTTCATAGCGTAGCAAAACATTTCACTACAGAGAAGCTGTAGTGAAAGGTATCTAAAGATGATATTGGGGAAGCTTAGAAGCATGATCCCATTGACATGCATGGAATAATTAGGGTGCTGCAGCCGTGCAAGGTGCCTGTAGCCCAGTGTTGCTCTCTCCTCTTGTGTATCAGGATCGCTAACAAAGCAATTTCTTTGCTCCAGATTCCTCAGTGGGGTCGCTTGGGTAACAGTGGGTGAAGTAATAGCGTGCATCAGGGCCTCTTCCTGCTATTTTTCCTTTTTTTTTTTTTTTTTTTTTTTTTTTTTTTTTTTGCTTAAGAGGGAGATGTCCAGTATCAGCAAGCTCATGTTTGCTAAGTATTCTGCTATTTATGTAACGATAAATACAGATTCTATTACAATTAACAGTTCTTAAATATTAGCTTTGCTGGTCGACAGCAGTGTACAAATATATATATATATATTTTAGCCTATCACTGCTGATAGTACCCTGTGCCCTTTCCTCTACCCTCGTTAGCACGGGAAGGCCAGCGTGGCTTCACGCAGACCCAACCTGGGGTGCCCGAGCACAAGTCCCTCTAGTGGCTGTTGTTCAGGCTCTCGCTGCTTTCTCGTCTTTAAATGCTTAATTGCAATGACAGGGCGAGGAACAGGCTTGTTTCTGAAGGCTGCAATCTCACAGCCTCACAGACTTTGGCTCTGTGCTGTGCCTCGTGCTCTGTGTCATAAGTAGTGGAGATGGGCGATGCTCGGGCTGGGGCTCTGCGGTGTGCCGTGCGGGGCGGTGCTGTGGGATGCTCCAGGTACTGCAGGACAAGGGCTGTGGAGAGGGAAAGTGGCTGGGTTTGTGAGCTGCTGAATGTCCCGTGAGATAAGGGACATTATTAGCTAGGCCCCGGTGGTGCGTCGGGCAGCTCGGCACCTCTGGAGCCCTGTGCTGGTGGTGTCTGGTGGGGCAAAACCGGGTCTGCCTTACCACACGTTGGTTACACTGACAGCACAATGTGAGTGCTTGTTAAGTGGTGACTTACTCTTTCTTTGCAATTAGCAGCATCGTCGCTTTAATAGATGCTTGTTTGCTGTATAAGCTCTTCAGGAATGAAAAGCAAAAAATTCCTGTGTTGAACTGCCACTGATAAAAGGCGAGCGAGGAAGCAAAGCCAGTGAGTGTTTTGGGAATCATTCCCTGCTCAGCACAAATCTTCAAGAAAACTAAGAGCTTTAAGTGTGGTGTGTGTGTGGGGTTTGTAGTCTCTGACCCCACACTTGGATTTTCATTATTTTGCACCGTTCAAGCTCTCTGAGATGGAGCTGCCTCGGACAAAAATCCTGTCAGCATGGGTCTGGAGCCGGACTGGTTGCTGGGCCTGCTCGGTGCTGGTGGTGTGGTGGAAGTGAGTGGCACTTCCCCAGAGCAGGATGTGCTTCGACAATCCTGGGTGGTGTGGACGAGGCCCTGGTGGGACGATCTTCAGCATCAAGGGGCCACAGGACAGGCACAGCCCTCAGGTCACTGGGAATGGCTGCAGGCAGGCAGAGAAACCTTTGGCTTGGGTACACCTGAGACAAGAGGTTCACCTGGGAGGCACAGTCCTCCGTGTGGTTTCTCACCACACTCTGACTTCAGATTTTTTTTTTTTTTTTTTTTTTTGCTATTGCTGTCAGTGGTAAAGTGTGTGTATTTTTTTCCCCAAGATGCTGCTTTTAGACGAGGAGACAGACTTGGTTCTGGTCAGAAGACAACTTGTGAGAGGATGTGGTCATTGTGATGGTCACTCAGTGTTTTTGGAGCGCTTTTATCACACAGACACCAATTGCAGAGAAGTCTTGGGATGCTCTCATGAAACACAGCAGAGTGATAAGGCAAAGGGCCATTGCTCACAGCAAATAACATAGAATAGCTTAAGCATTGCTGGGAGGGGGTGAATTTGTGCAAATACGAATAGATGTGACTTACCTGTAACAGCTTTTCTCAGAAGAGTCATTTATTTTAAGTTGCTTGCAGTCTTTCAAGCGTCCTACAGGGTGTGTGTGTGCGTGCGGTTTTTCTCGCTGTGCACCGTGTTTGTCTCCTGCAGACTAAACAGTGCATCGCTTGTAATGCTGACCTAGTCCTCTAAAAACGGCACTTGGGAGATCTCCTTTTAAATTTAAAACTTGTGAAAGGAGACTCGACATCTTCCCCGCTGTTAATCATGATGCTGTCTATTTAATGTTTTGACAGCCTCCGTGACTCTTCTCGTTTAACAAGTCGGGAGACAGCCTGGCAGCAGCAGTAAGCCGAAACCAGGTCCTGTTCAGAATGGTTCCATCGCTGTAAAAGGAGATTTTCTTTAAAGCACAGGCATGTGTGTTTTCTAATTTAAAATCGGTTACATTTCTGTCAAAATAGGATCACGCATTCCATCTGCTCCGCAGTTGTAGCTGTCTGAAGTCTGATCGCGGCTCTGGTTTTGGCGTTGTGGTGGAATGGGAAAAAATTACTCCTGCTAGTATTTCAGTCCTTCTGTGTTATTAGTGGGGGATAAGTATGGCTTTCCTTGATGTCAGTTGACGGTTAATTTGACTAACGTGTTTGTTATTTTAAAGTGAGTGTTTGTGTGTCTGCGAGCATAACACAGTAGTGAGCTCCGTGCGTGCTTGTCTCGTTTGTTAGCGTTGAACCCAACACGCATTACTCACGGCACGAGCACGCGGAGAATGTATTAATAGCGATTGCTTTCTATCGCCCGGCTATCAAGTAGTGGATTATCAGAAAATAGATCTGGGCTGATGAGACTGGCTGCGTATCGCTTACAAGATATTCTGGAGCCGGGCAGTATTTACTGGTGAGCCTTGCGGCCGGTGGAGCGCTGTGGGCTTGCTGGCAGGCGGCGGGACGCGCGTCCTCCTGAGGGATGAAGGCTGAGGAGGATCCTGAAGACGGAGAAAACATGCTGGGGGACCCAAGCTAAGAGAAGGATGACGGAACAAAATGAGCTCGGGGCGGCGGAGAGAATCCGTTCCTGAAAGTGGGAACCCGCTTGGCTCGCTGCTTTGAGCTGCGGCGGTTTGTAACTCGATGCGAGATAAATCGGTTGCTTTTGGCAGCAAGGAGCCGCGAGGTCTATGATGACTTGTTGGTTTTCTTGTGCAGCTAAAGACACGGTAGGTTTCTTAGGTTTCATATCACCGGCCGTGGTTTACAGCTGCAGAAATGCAGAAGCCTGAATTTTGTAGCCATTCCTTTTTAATTAATATGTCTTTAACAACACTAACTGCGGGGAAATTTCCTGAAATACAAAGTGCCCAGCTGGTACTATTTGACTTTGTCAGTTTCCTATGATGTTATTTAGATATTATAATGAAAGAAAAATGTTTCTATTGAGATGATAGTAATTTAAAAACAAAACAAAAACAAAACAACAAAAAAAAGTCTTGTTAATCAGAAGACTCATGAAATGGGAAGAAAGAATTTATGGTAAGGGGTTGTGTGTACGTCTGAGTGAGCTTGTGCTAGCGGGCATGAGCTGTAAGTCTGCAGCTCGGAAATCTAAACCCAGCTGCAGACATGCAAGGCATCATCGCTTTCCTCTGAGGATGTGAAATTGTATAGTTTAAGGTATTTAAATAAAACATATAAAGTGGATAATAAAGTAGCTTATAGAGGAAACCTTGTCAGGCCTCCGAGGACAACTGCTCTGCCCCCTGGCAGTGCCTGTGGCTTTTACCCTGACCAGCAGTGTCACCGCTGCGGTGGCGTTGTCACGCCGGGCAGGCTTGGCTTTTAGACTAATGGGTGTGTGAATCGATTGGCAGTCGGGACTGCACGCCTTGGTGAGGAAACACCAGCGTGTGTGACTTCAGTAGCTGCCTGTCTTTATTACTTCACGTCACTTAGTAAGCATTGCACTGAGTGAATTATTGCTGAGACTTCGTGATTTCTCAGAATGTAAACGTGATTGCAGTACGGGAAACAAAGATAACTGCAGCTACAGCTCCATCATACAAACCATTCTACAGATGCAGAGCAGTGGCTGTGGTTGTTTTTTTTTTTTTTGTTTTTGTTTTTTTGTTCTTTATCAGTATTTTCTCCTTTACCTAGGTAAACCTGGCTTAGATGCAAGGGGAGAGACCTGGCCAGCTGGCACTGGCTCTCCCTGCTGTGGATCTTCCAGATTCTGTTATATTAAACCGTGAAAAATCCTGTTTTCTGCTAATATAGGGCAGTTGTAAGGAGAGGGTGGTTCTGTCTGGAACGTTTGTCCCTTTTTCTTCTATCAAAAGCTTTTTCAAAGCTGAGTCCTCGGCATCCAGCTTGGCTCTGAGGCTTGTCACAGACCTTCCTGAGCAGTGCAAAGCAATCGGAGAGGTTGGTTTGGTGTGGGGCAGCCCCAGCTTAGCGCTGCGGGGCAGATCCTAGCCTGGGGCCTGGAATTCCAAACTCGAAGTAAACAAGGAATAAGTGGGGGGTGACAGATGTCTGAGTTGGTGGTTATTTATAACTGACTGGCGCTTCCTTTGCGCGCTGCATAGCTTGGGGAATTGCAGGCAATTGGAAGCTGTGCACTTTGAATTTTTCGTGCGCAGCCCCCTAGGCGTCCATCCCTGGAACATCGCATGCTGAGCTAAACTGGCTCTGAACAACCCAGAGGAGTCAGAGAGCACTCAGCCCGCTTGCATATTTTTGGTGCATCTGTTTGGTGTTAGAGTCGGGACCCAGCGGAGCTAGCTGAGGTCTGATTTTAGGAATGGCCAGATGCAGCCAGTGGCACCAGTGAGGGCACTTCGGTGCCTGCATCAGCGGGCACGGATGCTGCCCGTGGGCAGCACTCAGCACTCACTTCTGCCCAGTGCAGGGTTTGGTAAATGTGAACTTGGTTGAGAGAGGGCTAAACTTAGTGCGTGCCTTGCGTGTTGCTGAGTTCGTGAAAACTGAAGTCTGCTGCTGATTATGGTGTCGTAATCGTTGTTCTATTCAAGTGTCCCACAAAGTTTACGCTTGTCTGTTGTTCTTTGTGCTACCTTTACTATATAAGGGTTGACAGAGGGGGGGAAAAAATCATAGCAGCTGTGTTTTATCTGCCCACTTCCTTATGAAATCATTTTTTTGTGAATTCTGAGAAGCTTACTCTGAAGATGGCTATTTAGATTGGGAGCTGTTAGCAGCAGGATTTCTGGCTCTGTTATTGCGGTTCCTGGCCTGTCCGTTCCTGTATGGTGCATCTTGTTTATTGACTTGTGAGCTCTGAGACACAGGCAGGTATTAAATACATAGAAATGGAACAGTTGGCTGCTTTATTTGACTATCACAACTTAAATGACTGACGGTAAAGAAGAACAAGAAACCCTTCCAGTTTTCCTTTAGCCAGTGGAGTTAATTGCTTTGTTGGCACAAGAGAAGCGATGCCTCTTCCCCCAAAGGGTGTGTGACAGCAGCATCCGTGAGGAGAGAGGGGAAAGCAGAGCTGCAGTGAAAAGGTAGCTGGTCTGTGCAGGGCAAACAGCTGATGGCTATCAGCAGATAAAACAGAACGGAAGGAAGTGTCTAAAAGCTGCTTAATACGAGAAACTGAAAACTTTGAGATTGCTTTAAATGTATAGGAAACTACTGTGTGCGACCTTAGTTTTCGACCTTTTAGATGGAAGCCAGCAGGATGAGGAAAAGCAAAGTGCTTTTGTCCCACAGTGTTCTGCTGTAAGGGTCAGAGAGACTTAACCAGGCTGGCTCGGAGCAGCGTGCTAACAGCCTGATTGAGATGCTGCAGTATGATTGCCTGTAAATAACTAAAGGTCTTGAGAGGCACAACCTGATACGTAAACAAAGATCCCTCTTCTTATTCCCTCCCCATCCCCACCGATAATATGAGATTCAGCCTCTTATTGATGTTCCTTTAGCAGATCGATGCTGTGCCGCGGGCTGACCTGCTTTTCTAATTCTCTTTTATACAGCTGAATACAGACTGGAACAAGTACGATGACAGGTTAATGAAAGCAGCTGAAAGGGGTGATGTGGAAAAGGTTTCATCAATCCTTGCCAAAAAAGGAGTCTGTCCTACTAAGCTGGATGTCGAAGGGAGGTCTGCGTAAGTAACTTCCAGTTCTGCAGTGGTGGTGGGGAAGCTGGTGGAAGTAGCTCCATTCCCAGGTCTTGCTGCTGCTGTAAAAACTGCTAGGTCTATAAATCTATGCGACACACACTATGAGATTCTAGCCTCATCTAGGCTAGTCTTGCATAAGCTTTTAATCAGGAATTGAACAAAGAAAATTACATAGCTCTTATGCTGAAGTGGAGAATGGAAAAAAGGAAGCCTTTTTGAGCAGAAATCTGAGCTGAGGGTTGATCTGGGAATATAAAGGTCTAGCAGTGGGGATGGGCTTGAAGTATGTAATCTAGCCATCTTTGGCAGAGGTGTGTGGTTAAATTCCTGATCTTTTTCTGTGTAGATGACTTATTCATGCAAATCAACAGGGATTGCCCCCAATTAATAGAAAGAAATATCGCCAAGCACTCCTACTTTGTTTATTTGAAGCATTCTGAAATGCTAAGTTTTGCCAATCTGTAGTTGATATTTTTAGAGCAATTAAAACTCAATTTAAGAAGGCTACTGTAGGCAGTGTTCTTTAACAGACTAGCTTGATTAATATCTAAAATAAGCACAGTCAAGAGTAAAGATAAATAAATTCACTAGATGATGAACTCAGCCATAATCTGTAGTAGTGTTCAAATGCTTTGAATGAAGTGTTATTAGAGCTACCAGATGTAATGAGAGTTGTGTGGCAGGCTAAATCTCACCTTCCCAAGCTCCTGGTTCTTTAGAACATATTACATTAGTTACCCCTAATGCTTTTGTAAAACAGACTCAAGCTATTGACTTCTGACCTGCCTTTCTTCTCATCTTTTCTGCTGTGATGTTTAATGTTCTGACAGTTACTTTGAAATGACACGTATAGGAATACTTGGCAGGGTGGCATATGTCTTGCAAACTGCTGACGACTTAGCTTATTTGCATTTTCAGCACTGGGGATCTATTCTTGTCTCTTCTAAATCCAGAGATAGCTTGGCATAAAATAAATGTTTTAAAGCTTGGTGTTACGTTTGTCTGGTTCTTGAAGTTAAGAGTGACTCTGAGTACTGACAGGTACAGCTTGCAATGACAGGGGTACAGGGAAGATGAACTTTCCTTTTTCCTTCATTACTAAAAAGCTCAATAGCCACCTGGATTACAGTGGTTCTGAAAATGTTTGGTGTGATCCCACTCATCATAGCTAGTTTCTGAAAGGTGCTTTTTTTGAGGTGCTGCACCCATCCCCAGCCACCATGGAATGCCAGATAGCTCAAATGGCAATTTCTCACAAAGAGCCTTTACTTCGGCAAGAGCATACGTTTAAATACTCACGCCCAAATGGGGGGAAAGAAAGGCAAGTGTAGGTATTCTACTTGAGTCAATGATTCCAGGTAAATATTGACTACTTCTCAGGAAAGTTGTATTGTTCCTTAAAGTGAAATTTGCAGAACCGGATTTGGACATTGTACAAAGTTGAGTTTGTACAGTATAATGCTTTGAAAATACAATTATTTGCTTTGACTTTCCTGGTTAATACTGCTATTTTTGTGTACGAAACAGTTGTGCTTAAAGTGTTTTTTTTTGCTGTGTTTAGATTCCATGTTGTAGCGTCAAAGGGAAACCTAGACTGTTTGAACACCATCCTTATTCACGGAGTTGATATCACAGCCACTGATGCTGCAGGTATGCTTCATCTCGTCAAGTGTTCAGGTGCAATTTGCAGAAGTTCCCAGCTCAGTTTTCACTTTGGTTTAGGGTTAAGCTAAGCTGCAGGGTTCTTTAGTGTTTCCTGGGGTTGGCAAAACAAAACAAACACACTTAACTGTAAGGTCTGTTTCAGCCAGGCTATATCTGCTTGAGAAGAACAGTATGAGAACTGTTTTAAATGAATGTGTTAATTTGAATAGCAAGTGTGTTTCACTGAGTGTTGGTAAGTACTGCGCACAATGAGGCTGTGACTTCAGTGGCATGGAAGGTGTTTGCGCACCTGTGTTGAGCCCTCAAAACTTCAGAGCACCTCTCTGCTGCCTTCTTAGTTTGCATACGTGATATCAAAGTTTATGCAAAGATGTTGTGAAACAGGCAGTTAAAATTGGTGCTAATTTTGCCTCAGATTGTTCATCTCACAATTTAACTTGGTAAATGAATATTCTCTTGTTTTCAGCTTCATTACAGAAATATTCTAGCCTCCTTTCATATGACAGATTTCTTTTTTAAAACTCCTGTACCATTTCTCACTATTCATGAATTCTTGGATGCAGTTTCCCTTAAAATAAGTAAAAATCACCGTTTAGCAAATAGCAAAGTGTATGCAAGAGAGATGACAGTTACAAAACTGCCAGAAATGTCCCTCCTTACCTTCCCCCAGAAAATGCATGTTCAAAATAGATCCTGAATTGACGTTGATATTTCTTTTTAGGTAGAAACGCATTGCACCTAGCTGCAAAATATGGACACGCTTTATGTCTGCAAAAGCTGTTGCAGGTACTGAAAGATATAACTTGTCCTTTGTTACGGTTTTTATTCTTTGGGTGGAGTGTGGGGGAAGGTGCTCTTAAATATACTGGTTTGAAATTGAGATACTTTAAATGCAATCTGAAGCCTATTTGATAACCCAGGTTACTTATTTTAACAGTACAATTGTCCAACAGAAAATGTGGATCTTCAAGGAAGAACTGCTCTTCATGATGCAGGTAGAAGGTTTTGCTTTTCTGGTGACTGTAATATGAAGTCTTTAATGATAACTCTCAGATGTGCCTAATTATTTTTAACTTCCACTGCTATATGTTGTAATGCCACTTGTCCTCAATAACAAGCTTGTTAACAGACTTAGAGGATGTAGGTCTATAATTCTCTTCCGATGCCTGTGAATTGTCTAGTAAAATCTGAAGTATCATGAAGAGTGTTCTAGAGCAATGATGTTAGTAAGTTAACTTCACTCTGTGGATTTTGTGAATCTTCATTATGCTGTGCAGTGTCTTAAAGCAGTGTCTGAGTTTACGTGTGCCTTCGGGACTGCTGTAAGAGAGCAAGTCACGTAGCCTTCTCATGCTTTAACTTGTATGAATTTTTGTGAAGCCATTGCAGTGCTTAGAGTTTCATGAAGGCGCTGTTCAGCAATATAACTTGCTTTTTCCTCCTTCTCTTGAAAGCTATGTCAGACTGTTCCTCCAGCATACAGCTCCTGTGTGATCATGGGGCCTCAGTGAATGCAAAAGATGGAGTAAGTTGTTGCTTAGACCTCTCTCCCATACAAGCCCTACTGGAGCTCTTGTGCTTTCTTTGCTTCCCCTGCCTTTCCTTATTTCCTGCCCCCTTTCCCTTTTCAGGATGGGAGGACACCGCTGGTGCTGGCCACTCAGATGTGTCGTCCCACAGTTTGTCAGCTTCTGATAGACAGAGGAGCAGATGTTAATGCCAGGGACAAACAAAACAGGTAAGGCATGCAGAGGGTTGTCAGAATGCTTGCTCACAGTTAAAGGGTAGAAGGCTGTCCATTAACTTTCAGGCTACAGAAAAATGTTAAATTCAGCAGGAAAAAACTCTGACCTGGGACTTAGTCCAGAAGTGATGTTACAATTCAATAATTCAAACAAAATTGGCTTTTCTTATTGCTTGTTCTTGCACCTAAAATACCTGTAGACTTGTGTGGAAAGTATTGCATGCTGCTGCCAGCAGGGAAATGGTGGTTGGCTGCTTTAAAGATTTCTGTGCACAGCTGCAACTTGCTCTCTTTGGCATCCATACGTAAAATAGGTCATGACAGAAGTGGTACTTGAGTCTCACTGGGGCTTCCAAGGGACCTGAGGGTCCAGAACTGTTTTATTCATTATACATGGAGGAGTGGGTGGGGGGACTTTCTAACTGAGCTACTCCTGCCTGTTATTTCTTGGAGGACGGCTGCCTGGTGGTCAGTGGACATGAGGCTGCTGTGAGACAGAGCACAGGCGCTTGCATTGCATGTCCTGAAGCTGGCAAGTGTGTGTTTGGGAGGCAGTGCCAGGGCTCCCAAGCACTCACTCAAACTTTGTCTTTATTTTTGTCTTGTGTGTGTTGTGTCTATTGATGTTTGTATGTAAATAGAGTAAGCCAAAAATCGCATGAGATTTCTAAACAGCTGGGTGGTGCTCTCAAAGGCAGCAGGTTTATGCTGGGCTTCAGGGAAGTGCTGCTGTTAGTGTTGTTTTGCTTTTTGACAAATATTTAAATGTTGGCTAAATGACTTTTAAAATGTAGTCTCCTCTCTTGAGAGAGGAAATGTTCCTTCACTCAGCTTTCCATGATCAGAGATAAGTGTACAAAGGATTTATATCTGTGAGTGCTCCTTTGAAAGCACACGATCCCAGCGTCTCTGAATGCAATCTTTCTCCCCATCCTCAGGACTGCCCTAATGTTAGGCTGTGAATATGGCTGCAAGGACGCGGTAGAAGTTTTGCTCAAAAATGGTGCAGATGTTAGTTTGGTCGATGGCCTTGGTCATGACTGTGCTTACTATGCCAGAATCGGTGACAATATTGACATTTTGACTTTAATAAAAGCTGCCATTGAGGATTCCGGCAAAGGTATGAAGAACACGCTGTTACTGCTTGCTATTACTCCTTCATTTGGGTTGTGTCTTCCCCAAGTTATGTCTTTGTGTGGCTGTGGGATGGCTGTAGTCCTTTAAACCAAAAGGTGATACCCACGCTGCATAGGAGGGTAAAGAAGGGTTATGTTTCTTTGCTTGTGTTTAGTAAAACTTAAAGTTAATGCAGGCTGTGACATCATGAGATAAAGGGTATTAGTGTTGATGAATCTTTTGTATTGCAGTATTGATCATAGGAGTGATTTAGCCTCATTTATAGGAGAAGCTTTGTACTTGTGAAATGCTTCCTTTTTTGGATTAATGGGGTGCGGGGTGGGAAGGAAGGAGAGAATGGCTATTTCTTGAAACGTCCTTCCAAGAAAGAAACATAAGTAGATTAACTAGGTATGCCTTGCGTGAATCTGAATGAAATGTTTTTGGTTTTTTTTTTAACTTCCTATTTCATGTTGCTTTTTATTTTTAGGAAGAGATACCATGAAGAAAGGGCAGTCTGAACAAAAGGTAAGTCTTATTGAGTTGTGTTTTAACTGAACCAACAACGTTTTTCAAGGTGTTCTTAACTCAAATGTTTGGTGTATGTTGCAGAAAGGTTGCAGATTTGTGGTGTAAATCTTACTGATTTTTTTTTTTTTTTTGATCTTTGGTACTGTGAAATAATCAGCTTTGTTTGCTGGCGTGTAAAGGTGATTCATGAGTAAAACTGTCTTTTGTGAGCTACATCCCTAGGAAATTTGTGCTTGTTTCCCATCCCTAGGAAACTTGTACTCTCTCTATGTTGCAGTTGTATGAAACTGAAAGAGGTGAGGTGTAAGCTGTTCACTCTCGACTGCCAAAATTCAGCACACAGCTGGTACTGTTGAGAGAGTGGCTAATACTGCACAGGGATGCAAAACTGATTCAGTATTTTTGAGTTGACTTCAAACGTAGCATGGAGAAGATTCCATCTATAATTAGATGGTGTTTGTATTTCTATATGAAAAATATTTTATTTGCATATTTGGGGTTTGAGCTTTGACAAGCATCCTGTTTTCTGTCTGGACGAGGTTGTGGGTGGTCTACTTATTGAGAAGCGGTCTGTCAAAGTTTGAACGCTCAGTGTTATTGCCCCCCAGTGGAAGCTGAAAAGGGAGTTGTGAGAGCAGCCTACTGTCCCCAGAAATGGATGTTGTCAGGCTGCAACAGGAATAAAAATTAACGCTTTGAATGTTGCAATAACAGATGTCTAATATGTCACAAAAGTGGAATCGGCTGCATGCACAGGAAGAGGTGAATGTCAGACTGTATCAGAAGGAACATAACGCTCAGGTAAGCAAGAAGGATTTCTACAACTACATATTCCCATGTGCATAATGAACCAGGCATATTAAAGACAAGATGTGATTGTAAATAAGCATTAGCAATTCCACGAAGAAAGGTCATAGATATTGCTGTTTACTTAAAACTTAATTGTGTGAGTATGTAAAGTGGCAATTATGCAGATAAGCTATAAAGTTTTGCAAGAAAATAAAAATTCATATAATGAATACTTGGGAGCCTCTTCATGTCAACCCTTCCCATCTCTTAATCTTGTGTCTACTGCTTTCACCTGCAGTAAGATCATAGTGTCACGAAACACAAAGGTGTAACATTCTCAGGAGATATGTACTTGTATTCCTTAAAAATAACTTGTATCATAATTGTTTTATTAACTGGTATTCATTTTTTTTGTCATCTTACTGTGTCAATACAATTCTCAAAAAGGTAAGTAAAACTTCAAGCTGTGGGGAACAAACCGTGGAGAAATTGAGACTTTCATTTTGAAATCCTTTGTCTTAAAAGAATAAGGATCTCTAAATGAAACCTGTCTGCTTTGAGCTCAAGTGGTTACCTCAGGTGGTTATCTAGCAGTGGTTACACAGCCTTTGTTTGGATGTAAACGCTGGACTGATTGAAGGCCCAAGACCCACAGTATAGTTCTCATGCGTTGGATTCATATGCATTACCAGGGTGAGTCTTGGGGTTGCTGGAACACTTGTCCATTTAAAGGTTGCTGCGCTTCATGCCAGTGAGGTTTTTTCATTACAGCTTTGGCTGTGGTGGTTGGGTTTCAGGGACTGTTTTAGTACTAGTTACTTCTACACGTTAGCAGACAGTAGGTAAGCAGCCTCTTTAGTGCTGTCAGCACTGAAAGTAATCTTACCCTGCAAATACTCCCCAAACCTTTATTTAAACTTATGTCAGAATGGCCTATTAGAGACACAAATCTGGAAGACTTTGAAATGTGCTTTTCTGAACTCAAGAATGATGGAGACCTAAAGTGAGGCCTCAGTATCACTGGGACTTAGGCAAGGCTTGATGCGTCTTTAATGGCTGTTAAAATTGTTGGTGTAAATTCATTAGCTTTCCTCATGTGAGTATAGTGTATTTATCGCTTTGTTTTGTTGCCTTTTTTTTTTTTTTTAAAGGAATTGGAGTTAGAAAATCAAGATTTGAAGGATAGAATGAGAGAAGTACAAGAGGAGCAAAGGATGTTGCTGGATAGAATTAGTGGGCTACAACTACAATTAAATGAGGTAAACTCAGTATTCCCTGCTTTACTGTGAATATTTCTGTATGTGTTGCTGTCATTTTGTTCTGCAACAGTCTTCGGTCTGTAGTAATACTCAACATGTGAGGAGATATTACAGCTTCATCCACTGATCCTCATAAAGTTGAGCAATAGCATTTATAGCTATACTTAATGTAATTGGAACCATGAGGTATTCTGGTATATTGTAATTTGGAAAGTAAACTCAATCTGCCATTTAAATGTAGGTGTTGTGTACAGGTACTTACAGCCACTGCTTATTTTCCAGTTGTTAGTTTAAATGGAAAATGAGTGAAAACTCTTCAGTTGGCAAAAGTGGGTGGGGAAAGGTTTTTCAATATAGGATCACTCTCTGAAATTTGAATTCCCATTTCATACCAGCCCCCTCCTACACCCTGAACAAACCACCTCCCCTCAACCAAACCATTCCTCCTGTTTACTATTCACACTCAAAAATCAGCATTTTTTAACTGAAAAACTCTACTCTTCCACCTCAATGGCATATGGTCTAGATAACTGAAAAGGTTTCTATTTGCTTAGTATGTATGTCATGAGATACTGTTTTGACAAACATCCTTATTTTTTCCTGTTGGCAGAGGTGAGGTGGTAAACGTGAGGGGAACAGCGTATCGGAAGCATGTAGTATTAGAAACTGGGATAGACTCATCAGCTAATGAACTGTGTATAAGCCCCTTGAAAACATTATTTTAAAAATGATTTGTGGGGGGATTTTTGTTATTTTTGCAGGAGCAAATGTTTGCAGATGATCTTGAAATTGAGGTATGATTATATCGCCTTAAAGTGTAAGAGAACTGTGAAATAGGGGAATTGTATATTGCATTTAAGAAATAGTATTTAAAACTATAGAGAAAAACAATGTATAAATGCTAAACAAAATATCTAGTAATATGTTCTCAGTTCATACAGCTGTATAGCATTTGTAATACTGCAACTAATATATTCTAATTCCAATCTCACCTCTAAAACAGACTTAATGTTGTAAGTATCTGTTTAAGTAGTGACTTTCATCAACGCAAGGCTAATAAACGTGCAATCTAGTTTATTCTCATGGTGTTGGTACATGTTCCCTTGACTCTTTCTTTGAGACTGTCCTTGTAGATGAGCAGCTTTGTAGAAGAATTTTAAAGTGAAGAATTCAAGGATTTTTTCAATGCTGATTTTGGTTGAAGTTCTCCCTAAACTACTTTTTTAAAGTTGCTTGAGATTTTATGAATCTGGTCATTCCTGTGGCCTTGGCTATTTGGCACTTTTTATTCTCTTTCAGAAAGATGAATTGAAGAAAATCCTAGCTACCAAGGAAAAACAGCAGGAAGAAAGCTTAAGAACTATCGAAGCTCTGAAAGCTAAACTCAAATATTATGAAGTACGTTGACTGATTTGAAATGTAGTAAGATGCTTGATATTTACTGTAATAAATACTTAAAGAACTTAGAATTGTTGAAAGGGTTATCTAATTTGAAAAGCTTTCTCTGCTCTTTGATCCATAGCTTAAACATGGAAAAAATTTGATGTAAGCTTTATTTTTTGTATTTCCCCCTGTTTGCTTTTAGGTTGACTTTGTGACATCTGGAAGTAACTTTGGAAATAGTAAGTATAGTTCTTAAATGTGCTATGCATGATGCAGTGTTAGAAAACAAAGTGTGTGTGTTTGTTTTTTTTTCCCTTTTCCTGTTGTTTTAACTATAGACAAACATAATGTGATTTTCCACGCTGTAGACCTCAGAAGGCAGGCAGCTGGGCCCAGTTGTGTTTGTACCTGAGTTCTAGGGCATTATTGATCACTCTTACTCACACGTGATTGTGGTCTCGTGAAATCTGGGTTGTAACTCTGGTATGTCTTCTAAGAGCATGAAAAACAAGCTAAGCAAGGTCTCTGCTCCAGAGTCTTTCCATTCTTCATTAACAGTGCTCTGGCTCATGTCTGTGAATTGCTTCTGCTGAACACGAAAGCTATGGTCATCATGAGGGCTTGCTGTAGGCAAGTTGAAGCACAACTTTAAATGCAGTACCTCAGCCTACGCTTCTGCTAGAAATAATTCCATTTCCAGAAACTGAAGTCTTTTACATTTAACTCTGAATACTTAAATACCAACCTACATAGCACAGTTGCGTTGCAGAGAATAAAATTAGGAAGGAAAAACATAGCTCTTGTGATTTGTGTTATTGTTTTTAAACAGACTAAATGCTATTTGCTTTGAAAATACAGGAAAAGAAGATGTATTACTTAAGCAAGGTCAAGCGTTTGCTGTGGAGTCACAGGTAATAAATATTTTCTCTAAGCAAAGTTCTAAGGTAGTTATGCTTGGGAAGGCTAAATATGCTCGTAAATGTATGTATATTAACCTGTTTCTGACAACAAAATTTTATATACTAGGCTTGCTATGTTTTTTTAACTGGTGGTGCCCTCTAGAGTTATGTTTGTGAAATGGCTTTAAATACTGTGAGGATATCAGTATTGCATGGCTTGTAATGGGCATTTTTAAACTGAATCAGCACATTGCTGGGTTAGCAGTCACACTTCCAAGTATAACTGGTTTTTCATCTCCATAACTTTTTCCTGCTTTAAATTCAGTTACAATTCATAAGACTTTATTTTCCTGCCAACTTAATAATTTCCTGCCAATTTTGTTTGCTGATAGCTAGCAGCCTTCAAAAATCACCCAGCCAAAGACCCAAACCCTGTCCACAATAAGTGGCTTTAAGCTAATCGTGTCAGGAAGTGATCTGAAAGTAGTAAGTACTTGCAGCACAACTGAGTTCCCCAGAGCAGGTCTGTGCCATGTAATGAGCATAGTGCCTGGTAGCAAAGTGATGGTTGGCAGTGAAGACCTCATAGCAGAACAGCAAATGTTCTTTTTTTTTTTTTTTTTAGATATCCTTTATTGGACAGAGAATAAAATGGCTATTTTCTTCAGTCATTTCTAAGAGGAGGTTCTGTTAACCATGACATACTCACTCTCTTCCAATTCCTTTTTAATGTTGTTTTCATGTGCTTGAGGGAGGGGACACTTACTAAATTCAATTTCTTTTAGCAGATGTATGATTAAATATGAATAATGAGGGAAAATAAAACGAATGTACTGTAGCTGCATTTTAATGTCAGTAGTGTCTGATGACTGGGAAAAAATAACTAGAATTATAATCAATTCTTATTGTTGAAAGCTGAAATATGGATTTTATAGTATGGGCAGGAATAGAATAGTGTATTTAAAAAGAAGCTCGGAAAATTTTATGCTCATATCAGCATAGATATAAAGTAGTTATGAATTTGACAATGCACATGTGCATGACTTGGGAAAAAGTGTGTATCTACTTTTGTGTCAATTTATCTTCAGTCTAGGTCTATGCTGAGACCCCTGGAGCTGTCCCTGCCTAACCAATCATCCAGTTCAGAGAAGGAAACTTTAAAGAAAGAACTTGACAACATGAGGACCTGCTATGGTGCAGCAAAAGAAGAAATAAACAAATTGCAGAGAGAACTGTCTCACAAGGTATCTGAATGTAAAGCTTTGGCATCAGAATGTGAAAGAACCAAGGAAGAATCTGACGGACAGATAAAACAACTGGAAGATGCTTTGAAAGATGTACAGAAGAGAATGTTTGACTCGGAAGGCAAAGTTAAGCAAATGCAGACCCACTTCCTTGCTCTGAAGGATCACTTGACTAACGAAGCTGCTTCGGGAAACAGTAAGCTAACAGAGGAGCTGAAGGATCAGTTGAAGGAAATGAAAACAAAGTATGAAGGAGCCTCTGCTGAAGTGGGTAAACTAAGGAACCAGATTAAGCAGAATGAATTGCTAGTGGCAGAATTTAAGAGAGATGAAGGAAGGCTGGTGGAAGAGAATAAAAGGTTGCAGAAGGAACTTGTTAAGTTGGAGATGGAGCGAGATAAAAAGGGAAAAAATGTCATGGAGTTAGAAGGACAGCTCAAAGAAACAGCAGCAAAGTTAGCCCACTCTGTAACTTCAGAGAAATTTGAAAACATGAAGAGTTTGTTATCAAATGAAGTAAATGAGAAGGCAGGGAAGTTAGCAGAGATGGAAGGAGAGCATGAAAAACTGCAGGCAGAGATTCGCCTTCTAAAGAAGGAATCTGAGACTCAGAAAGCTAAACTTGCTCAGCATATAAAGCCAGAAGACCATGAGCAAATGAGGAGTGGATTTGAGCAAAAAAGCAAGGAACTTGGGAAAACAATTTCTGAATTATCACAGAAGAATCAAGCGCTGCAGAAGGAACTTGAAAGTTTTCAGGTTGATAACAAGATGCTTAAGCAACAAATCCAAGTGTTAAAAACTGAAATAAAAAGCCAGAATGTGCCTTTAAAAATCCATGAAGAATTGAAAAAAACAAGTGATGTGACTGTTGGTGATCTGACCAAAAAGCTTTTTGAAATAACTAAAAAGTACAATGAAAGCAAAGCAGAAGCCGAAAAGTTACTGGTGGAGAAGAACAACTTAAGTGAGAACATCAGCCACTTCCAAGCTGTGTACCTGTCTCCAGAGCAGCACAAAAAAGAAGTGGAAGCTCTAAAATCTAGTGGTATTGAACTTGAACGTCAGCTTGCTGAGCTTCAGAAAAAATACGATGATGAACAAGAAAAAATGTGCAAACTAGTGTCTGAAAACACAGTCATAAGAGAGACTCTCAGGGATCAGTACGTTTTAGCTACAACACATGAAGAGATTAAAACAGTTTTGAATAACACACTAGAAGAGACTAATAGGGAGCTGTCAGATCTGAAGGAAAAAACTGAAGAGATAAAGCGAGAATTTGTGAGGGTAAATGAAGAAAATGGAACCTTGAAAAATCAGGTGAAACTTGTACAGAATCAATTACAAACTGAGTATATAAGCTTAAAAGATCATGAAGCCAAAGTGGCTACTTTAAATAAAAGCATGCAGGAACTTCAGGAAAACAATGCTGCAATAATGGCTGAATATAAGAGGGGTCAAGAAGAAATCTTACAGTTACACGCAGAAATTGAAGCCCAGAAGAAGGAACTTGACACAATTCAGGAATGCATTAAATCGAGATATGCCCCAGTTGCCTCCTTTGAAGACCGAGAACAGAGCTTTGAAGCTACAGTGAAAGAATTAAAAGCGCAGTTGCAGGAACAGGCGCAGAAGTGCAGAGAAAGTGAGGAGGAAAACATGAAGTACAAACAGGAGAACGAAAAGCTCAAAAATGGCATTTTGTCCATCCAAAATGACTTGCAACAGAACTATATCCTTGCCGAGAAATCCCATGAATTGGAAAAAATGTTTGCAAGCAAAATGGAGGAGCTGAATAAGCAACTGAGGGAATTGCTGCAGAAATACACAGGCAACAAAGATGAGAAAGGTGAGCTGCAGGAGAGTGCCAAGCAGAACGCACCTCTGCAGGCTCCTGTGGAGGGTCAGCACCTTTCAGTGGAACAAATTGAAGCCTTGAAGAAGGCGCTTGGTCACACTATAGAGGATCTAAAGGAAGCCCTCAGAAGTAAGAAGGAATGTTACGACAAAGAGACACTAAAAGTAGGAGAACTACAGCAGGAATTGTTGGATCTAAAACAATCTTCAATATCTTTGGTAGAATATACACAAATGAAGGAAATGCTGGAAGAAGAAATCAAAGCAGCCAAAAACAGTTTAAAAGAAAAGGAGGGTGAAAACCAAGTTAAAAATGAGGAAATCCAGAAGTTGCAAGCTGAGATTCAGCTTAATCGACAAGCTCTAACAGACCTGGAGAGCAAAGATGTGATTGACATGGCAGAATACAAATCCATGAAAAGTACTCTGGAGGCCCAAATTAATAGCATAGCTGAAGACTTGTCTTGTGTAAATAAAAAGTATGAGGAAGCATGTGAAGAGGCTTTGCAAGCTAAAAAGAATGAGCTTTCTTTAAAGGATGAAAAGGAATTGCTTCAGTTACGGAGTTGCAGTATTGAGCAAGAAATTAAAGACCAGAAAGAAAGGTGTGATAAATCACTGATGACAATTATTGACTTGCAGAAGAGAATACAGGAGTCAGCAAAGCAGGTGGAAGCCAAGGATAACAAGGTAGGCTGTCAGATTGTTAACAGTCCTAACACTTTTAGTGTAGTGGCAAAGAGCTAGGTTGCAGATGCAGTTATGTAGCTGTTCATGTATGACGGTGTATGGGGCATTAGGTATGCAGGACTGGCCCAAATCTGCAAAGCTGAAGTCTTGGCTTTGGTAGCATTATGCTAAGCTTTTCTAATTCCTTGTTAGCTTTTGGTATCATATGTTGTGGTCAACCCGATAAAACTACCAACCTGAGTTCCAGACTCTTGGGGTACAAGCTCATTCTTCCATCAGTTTGGTGGCTTGAATGTTTACGGTTGTCTTTTAAATACAAGAACTATTCCTGTCTTGGTTTCCAAGTGTTAATACACGTTATACATGTTAATGTCTGTTCTGTACAAAAGATGTCTCTCCCCTCACCCCCCATCTCTTAGCCAGTATAATGGCATGCCAGGACAGCAACTCTTCAGTGGTTGCCACTCTTCACCAGACTTTTTCTAAGTTAATATCATTTTTTCAATGAGGCATCCTTATGATTTTTTTCTTAATGTGCTTCTTTTAAAGATTACAGAACTGCTTAATGATGTGGAGCGGTTAAAACAAGCTCTTAATGGCTTGTCTCAGCTTACGTACACCAGTGGGATTCCTTCCAAGAGGCAGAACCAGCAGGTTGAAATGCTTCAGAACCAAGTAAAAACACTGCAACAACAGCTAGCTGTAAGTAATTCTGCAAGGTGTTGTCCAACACACAATTATGCTGCTTACAGTGATTCTTCTGTAGTATGTGGTCAGCAGAGCACGGTGGGCGTAGGCTTTGAGGAACAGCAGAGTATTCATAAATGTGCTTTTGTTTTTTTCTCTAACTACTTCTGTCTGTAAATCTGTTTGCTTCTTTGTGCATGCTAGAGTTGCAACATTTAGGAACTCTTCCAGTTGAAATGGGCACAGAGAACTTGTGCTTAGGAGATATGGAAAGATGCTGCTCTAGTTCATGCCAAGACCATTTCTGTGTGCTAGTTCCATGCTAATATTTCTTACCCAAAAAAGACGAACCATGTATTTTCTCACTCTGAAAGAAAGTAAGGTGGTCCTTTCTTAATGGATTTGGTTATTGTCTGTTCTCTTGTCTGCAAATGTTGTGAAGTGTATTACTTACCATTAAGCACTAACAGCGGAGGGGAACACTTTGTGCTAAGTGCTGTGGTTTTGTGCACAAATGCGTACAGTTTTGGCTCCTGTGACTTAAGTAGCGCTCATAATTAAAGCTACGTACGTGAGCAAAGTCAGGTATTAGTATATCTGTTCAGAAATAGGATGCATCTTCAATAGTATTTGCAAGGTTGGCCCTTGTAAGGCAAAGCATGCTTGAATTGTTTTTTTTAAACAGATGGCTAATGCTGTTGGTGAACAGGTTTTCTGTTTTAGCACCTGGGCTGGTACACTAGGTCAGCCTGTCTCTGACAGCCTTTCAGCAAAATTACTCTGCTGCAAATAACCAATAAAAAAGGTGAAAAAGTGACTTTCCCTGATTAGTGGAGGGGATATAGCTAACTTTAACCTTGAAATTTTTCTTTGTCTAGTGTGCAGAACCAAGGCAGCAAAGCTGGAAATGGGAAGAATAGGTATTGATTTAATGACTTCATTTCTTTTCCTTGTCTTCCTTTTATAGGATGCTAAAAGGCAGCATCAAGAGGTAGTTTCAGTTTATCGGACACATCTTCTTAGTGCTGTACAGGTATGATAGTCCCAAGTTCAGATTGTTTTACTGTGTCATCTGCATGTAGAGATACTTAAAACGTTTCCACCTGTCATGCTAGAAGACGTCAAACTTGAAAGTAGTATCTGTTAATTAGCTTTTTAAATTAGCAACCTGTTTTGAAGCTGAGTTTTAATTTTGAAGTTGAGAGAATGGACTGATCCCACAAAAAAGCACAATACAACTGTAGTCTTACCATGCTGTGTTCTTATGGCCATTTGTCTACAGTGTGATTATATATAGCAGGAACCTGCTTTGAGGATGATGATGTCTGGTGATGTGAGCATATTAATTCTGCATTATCTCACGTAATGTGGGAGAGAAGTCAAGTAGGAGCTGGAAATCTTAATGCAGGTCTGTTGAGTGGCTCTCGCTGAGTGAAGAGCTGAGCAACTAACTTGTGTTGTGCCTTCAGATACTTAAGTGTGCAAAAGAAGGACCGCTGCTACAGCAGCAAGCTGTTGCTTCCAGAGAACACGAACAGTATGTTTTTGTTTTTTTTTCCCCAAATCATATTTTTGTACAAGACTCTACTGGGCCAGAAAGGCAGACCATTCTTTCTCAAATGAGAAAATTGTAACAGGGTTCCTACAACATTTCAGATTTATCTAGAAAATGATGAAAATACAGCAATGAGTTAAGACTTCTGAGCAATTTTGAAGAATCTCCTAATAAGAGCTTATGAAGGGCTGACATTTTATGGGACTTTTTCCTGTTTTACTTTTTAACTAAGTGTTTGCTTGCTCTAGGGTCACATGGATGAAGATGTCCAGGCTGCTTTACTACAGATCATTCGAATGAGACAGGGACTTGTTTGCTGACGTGTTTAGTGCCGTTGTTCTTGAAGGCTGCTGCAGCTTGTAGGAATGCTGTGATTATGGTAGTGATAACCTTCATGAGATTTGTGTAATTGTGATAATACAGCTACAATTAGAACCCCAGAAAGTTACTTCATATAAAAAACAACTTTAAAAAATGAAATATTTTCTTCCAAACCAGTAAAATAGAGCTACTAAGTTTCAGAGCTGACACTTCTTTCAAGAGATTAATAAAGGATGTAGAACATTTTAAAATTGGTATGCAAATTGACTGTCAAAATGATGACATAGTAGTTAAATTATTTCAATGTCTGATTGACCACTTCTTAAAATGAGGCCTATACCTAGAAATTCCAGTTTGTCCTATAACTTGAACTCTCATGGTGTGGTTGAAAATAAATTATGTTCAAATGAGCTTGGATAAGTATTGTAGCTGTATAACTCCTTCAATTAAGAAAGTGACTATTTTATTTGTAACTTAAGCTGATCGACACTTATTGCAATGTGTTTAGAAAGTCAGCTGCAAAGCTCAATGGAGGGTATTTAGGTATACGCTGTAACTTGGCTGGCCAAGTTACAGACTTTATTTAAATAAACTTTAAGATGTAGTGCCTTTGCTTTTTACAAGACACAAAAATCAAATTTTCCATCAGAACACTAACTTTGTTTATCCCCTGACCCAAGAAATTTTTCATGAATGCTTTGTAATATTGATTACTGTAGGCTAAAGTAGTAGGACTGGAGTGTCATAGTTGGTAGAGCAGCATTTTGAAATAAATGCAATAGTTCTACTTGTGTATAATTTCATTCTTCATTAGACATAATATGGATGTAGACTGAGCAGCTCATTTAGCTGTACACTAGATAATTTAGTTGCTGGATTTTCAAACACTATCTCATGGAATTTTAAGGTATTTTCCTCCTAACTGTAAATTATGTACTATAATCTGATTATTTATGGGGAAAGATGCAAATAGTAAGATTAATGAAATGAGAATTTTTATTTGCTTGGAATCTACCTATTAAAGCAGGGCTTCATTTTTAACTGAAGGATGATATTCCCATAAGTAAGTTTTATGGCAGAAAATAATTTGGGACTATTCAAAGAAAGTAATTCAGAAGTGAGCCTAATAACATATGTTGGTGTTCTAATAGTGCAAACAGCGTGAGTGCTGTCGGTAGCCCTGTTAACTTCAAGCTACTTGGCTGAAAGCATTTGCTTATAACTAGCAAGTAGGAACCTGACATCCTGATGCAGAGAAGATGAGCTGCCTTTTCCATGTTCCAGAAAAATAAAGACTTAAGAAAGAACGCTGAATTCTTTGCTTCACGTTAATTGGGCTTCCCAACAAGCTGTCTCTTGCAGGCTTAGGTCTCCTTTTCTTTTTTTCCAGTGATGTTATATTTATTTCCTTTTGTGTCCCTTTTTGGGCAGAGTCATGTCATAGAATTGAAGAGATGACTGCCACGTAGAGGGGGATACAGAAAGTGATAAATGTGCAGGACAGTTTTTATTATATAAATACATTTAATATATTTACTAAATACGTCTGTAGTACAACAGATCTAGTGCTGCTTTCCTTTAATTTCTTAGAGGACTATTACAGAAAACATCTCAGTATATATACATTACTTTTAGCCAAATTCTTTTATGATTGCATTACTTGAAACTCTTATTAGAGAGAAATTGTTTTAATATACTAACTAACTCTGGCATATTTTGATATTGTATGTTTCTTTATTGAGGGAGTTCTATGTATGTTTTTCTAATATTTTCCCATATTACATTATTAATAAAATATTTTCTTCTTTTTTTTATTGTAGTGGTCAATTCTGTAAAAGGTAAAGCAATGTAAATAGTTTTGGCAAAGTAGTGGGTCATAAAGGATATTGAAGTCATTTCAATGCTCTCAAATACCAGGTAACACATTTATTTTTAGATGTCTGCTGGGATAGGTGTTTTTCGGGATTGGTGTTTTTCCATCTAATTTCAGAATTTGTGGTTGGTAAAAATTTTGATGATATTAATCAAGAATCAAAGATGAAGCTTCACCAGTTAGCTCTTCAGAGTAAATCTGCCCTGGCCACCTCTACATCAAACAGGGCATGCTGCCTGTTGTACCAGTCCCTAGGTTTTGGGGGTGAAACAGTGAAGTTCTACTACTACTTTTAATGAAAACGTGTTCATGTAACATGTTACACTGCTGCCTGACTTGCTAAGCAGTCTTTGCAGGGTAATTCCTTGGCACACTATTCAAGTTGTCTTATTTGCTATGAATTGAAAGAGAGGGGCTCCCTATTTTTTACAAGTAACTTGATTTTTAGTTACTTGGTGTATCTATTGTTGCACGTGGGATGTGAAAATGAGTAAGGTGGTCAGTTGTTAGGGTATGAACAGTGCAAGTGAAACTTTACTGTATTTAAACAGTGACTGGAACAATGATATCTTCATTGGACCTTGAAGGCTTTACAGGAGCTGCTTCTTTTCTGACTCAGTAAGCAGATCCTTTCTTCAGGGTTCTTGTAAGTCTCTTCTTTGACCTTTAAGTGTGTGTGTGCTTCTGTGTGTAAAAGAATAAATGTTTGAGGTTTTCTAAAGAGGAAATGACACTTAAGTAGAACTGTTTTTTGATGTGTCTGTGATTTGATGTGTCTAAATATCCCCTTAGCCAGTAGATGTATTCTGTCAACCTCACGGAGTCAGTTAACGTACAGGGACCATTGAAGTGATTTCCACTGATAATTTCCCCATAACTGTATATACTCTCACATGTACTATATGGGTCTTGTAATCTACAGCAATTTTATTTTTTTTTTACTGCAGAGTAAGGCTAACTATTTAAAAGCTTTTTGAATAGTATTTGTATCTTCTTATTTTTTTAGTAAGCAGAGTGATTTCCTTCTGCTGAAATAATTGACTTTTGTCCTCTCTTTTTAATTGATTAACGTGCCTCTTAAACACCAGCTCAAAACATCGAGTGTAAGCTGCTAGTGGAAAATACTTACTGTTCTTCCACAACTTGACCAGTGCCAGAACAGATGCTGGAAGTGTACAACCTCAGCGTTTCCATGTTTCTTCCAGAGTGCAGGCTCGACTGTTGTAACTGCTGTTCCAGCAGTGACACAAATAGGTTTGATTCTTAGATGATTTCAAGATTACTTTAGCAACTTTAACTCTGTCATGTTACTAGAAGCCTGAATGTGACTGCTGGCTTGGTTCACTGAAGTCCACATAGGAACTGTATATATAAAGCATGTGAGAGAATAAGTAAGTTTTGTATTTCTATGAAACATGAATTGGTAGCTGGGAATAGAGAACCTACTTTCTTGATTCGTTTAAAAATGTTTCTTTAACTGGAGACAGAGGAATATTTATATGAGAGGGAAAAAATAAAGGTGAGAAGTTGGTGCTTGTCTGGAAACAAAATCAAACGCAACAAAAATTGCCAAGCCTGAATGTCTTGATCTCAATAGTTGCAATAGTGTTCCTACAGATTTACTTCAGCTTGGTACGGGTTATTAGTAGTTTCTTGTCACTCTTTAATTCAGGACAAGTAATCACTTGAATATAGGCTCTAAGAAATCTGGGTGCTTGTCTGACACTAGCTGTTGTGTGTGCTGAGAGTTTCAGAGCACTCTGTTACGTCTCCTCCTCAAAACCATCATGCTAAACCCATTTGATCTGCTGGAGTTCAACATTTATTTTTTGAACAGTGCTTTCATGTGTTGAACTGTGCCTTGTTTGCTCTAGGAGCATTTCTGTCTTGGCATGGATTATTTTTTCTTTCTCAGTTCATTATCAAAAGAGTTAGTGGAGCTGAAATTAAAATGATGTAGTAACAGCTCAATTGCACATCAGAAAGTTGCTTTCTTCTGGAGGAGTGGTACCCAGAGCTGCTGCCAGCGTGGCGTCAGTAGGCAGCTGTGGAGCTCTTAGCTGTGGTTACGTTTCCCTGGGCATGAAGCTGTTCTTAAAAGCAGGATTGTGTTTGGATGCAGTGGTTAACTGCGAAGAATTCTTACTTCGGGGTGGGGGAAATGCAAGACAAAGAGTGCTCTAGAAGTGAGAAACTAAATCTCAATTTCCTTGGGAACACTAACTCAACACAGCATGTAATTCCTGCTAGCTGAGACTTTTTTTTTTGCCTGCTAGCTCACCCTCTTGTTACCTTGGTGTTGATGATGCTGTAAAGTCCTAGCATGTAAGAAACTAAGCTTAATGTTTTGGGGTTTACTAGGTGTGGATTATTTAAATACTGGATGAATGGGGAGATCTGTGGGCTCAAACCAAAAGAACAACTAACTCTCTTGGCAGTGCTCTGTATGAGGTTTTTGGCTCAACTGAATCATGAAGGTGAAGGTAAAATCTGGGCTGTGTTTGCTCATCAGCAAAATTCCCATGGCAGTGATAATCCATGTGTTTGGTATAATCAAGCATGAGGAATCACCTGTGTAGTAAAGGAAGCTTTCAATTTTTATGCTTTCATGGACAAACATTGCTGATAAATGAAGGGGGAAAATGGGAGGTCACAAAAATGCCAGATGTAAATGAAATGCATTGAAGAGGTTTCAGGGGTACTTCACGAGACATGCATGGTGATCTGTTACGTGAAACAGGAAAGCAGTATTATAAGGTAATGCTGCTTATAATTGATTGTTGGCACAATGTTGCTATTATTCGGCAGCCCTATTTTAAGTGGGTATATGACTTCTAAGTAGCTGACTTGGAAATATGTCTGAGTCCTGGAAAGTTTGTAGAGATTACTGCTTTCTTAATCTAATGTGTGTATTGCTCTGCCAACTCAGAAAATTAACTTTTAATAGAAAAAACATACATATAACTCAATCACAGCTATTAGATCAGATGGATTTTACATTAAGTGAAAAAGATGCTGAGCATTAAGGGATATTAAATTGTGAAGCTTTTTACTGTTGGACTCAGCTTTCAAGCCAGCACTCTACTGTGAAGAATATTTATTTGTGCATTTACCAAGTATATTAGATGACAGGAAAGGAATGCATATGAAAGGAAAACAGGACATGAAAATATGACTTCTTTCCAGTGTGAACAGCTAGCTTTATTTCATAATAATTAGTTTTACACTTCATTAAATGCTGTTTTTTTTGTTTTTCTTTCCTGCTTATGTGCTCTTAGGATACAACAGAGATGACTTCAAAAATTCTCTGCAGGGCATCAAGCCAGAGTTTTGTAATCTAGTGGGAGTATTCCAAAGTAAGAGAGGATCTCTTGAAGCTTCTTCATGTGTTGGGAGTCAAGTGTGGTGTAAGAGTTATTTTGGGTGCAAGGACGCTTGTTGTGTCTTGCCATACTACTTGCTGCAGTTTAGCAATTGGAACACATTGCTCTAACTACCAGTGGACAAACCTAAAAACAATTAGTGTAGATCAAGTAAATCTATAATATGATCTGGTCACGAGGGACTTTGACACACAACTCTTAGTTTTCAAGAAATTCTAGCACTTGATGATAGGGATACTTATGCTGTTGAGTTTAAAAAAAAAAAAAAGTCTAAACATCACTAGTGAAAAATGGTGATCTCCTGACCGTGTAGGCATACTTCAACTTGAAAGCTCCTCTGAAAGAAGTGATCAAGGAATGTTTTGAGAGAAGGGAGAAGTTAAACAGATCGTTTTGTCAGTGATAAGGAATTCCCTAGGAAAAAAGTAGGAAGAGGAAAATTAAGAAAAATATGCCAGTTGCGGGATAGCGGAATTAAAACCTTTTCAAAATACGAAATTGGCTAGAGCTTCAGGAGAACAGCAAAAGCTGCTGTGCCTGTATAGGAAGCAAAGGAATTAGAAGTATGGTAGGTGCTGCAAGCGAGAACAACAGACAGGTTTTTAAAAGAAGTGTGT
Organism: Netta rufina; assembly: GCF_964035555.1. NCBI lineage: Eukaryota > Metazoa > Chordata > Aves > Anseriformes > Anatidae > Netta > Netta rufina. The sequence goes on along the minus strand of NC_140134.1, from coordinate 21,859,666 downwards.
TGAGAAATACCCCTTCAGTGCTATGGGCCTGACTTAAAATTGTGAAACTGGAGAATGTTCTAGCAGGGGAGCTGCTACAGGGATGTACAAGAAACGGCAGAATAGGTGGCGAGGTGTGATACCAAAGCGACCAGTTCATGGGCTAAAAGCAGCGAGAACATTGTTCTCCAGGCTCGAAAGCTGCAGCGAGGAGGCAGCTGACTGTGGGTGGACTCCTACGAGTTATATCACATTTTGAAAAGCTTTAATTTTAGCTCAAGCATGAATTAAAAGGCAGCAGGCCTTTCCTGCTCTGACTGCTGCCATGCAGTCTCAGCTGAGATGAACCCGTGAAGATGCAGACTTCTGTTGGTAGTGCTTGGGCTGGGAGGTATCAGTAGACCTGTCAAGCAGTGTTTAAGAAGTTGGCATCCTACATCTCTTGGAGCAGGGCGCAGTGCTGGCTTGCCTGATGGGGAAAAGGCAACGTTGCTTCTAGCGTGGTAAAGCTGGGAAAACGCGGAAATTGTCAGCGAAGTCTCACAGCGTAACGTATGAAGAAATGCTGAACTCTTCCATCCCTTTCAGCAAAAGTAGTACTTCTTTTTACCTCCTACATCTCAAATATGAAGTGAAAATTACTCCAGATTACTGCTTCTGCTCCAAGGAGGCTGCTGAGATGGTGTATGCATGAGTACTTTCTAATGCTGCCATTTGACACGTTGCAATCAGCTACAGAAGTAATAAGCCTGAACAGCACGGTGCACTTGAACGAGGCACAGAACTGGCAAGCTGACTTGCTTGGAGATGTTTGTGACTGGCTGTGGTGCCTGGGTAAGCACAGGGCTGCCCTCTGCCAGCAGCTCAGAGCACTTTGGCCAAGCCTGCAGCATCTTGCAGCAGTGTCTCAGCTTCTAATGAGGGAGAAGTTTGAAGAGCTGATCCCACTTTGAAAGGGACTGGGGGGAAAGCGCACTCATGAAGAGTGTTGCTTTCTGCTCTTGTGTGCCCCTGGAGAGACCAGGTATCCAGGACAGCAGTTGGTGGCTGCTGGATGAACAGGGGACTTGGAGCATTTCCAGTGGGTTGTGACAGGAAGAATTTGGCTGTGGAAGAGCAGACTTGAAGTGTAGCTGATGGGCGCTCTTAAATGCAGATCTCACAGGAGCTTGCAGTTCCAGCAGGGGCTGCAGTAGGGCCTGGATTTTCAAGTGATGTATTTGTTGTCTTTTGCCTAGGAAAAAAAAAAAAAAAACAAAACTGACCTTGTCTTCATTTAGGCTTCTTGGGCTGTTAGTGGCTTGCTCTGATCTGAAGCTCAGAGTTGTCAAGTATCTTAAAAAAAAAATTAAAAAATAAATGACAAGTGTGTGTACATATCTCAGCTCTTAAGTCTGACACTCTCAAGCTGTTGGACTTTCTCTGGAGGTGCTGTGTTACCATCTACACATACAAGGAGTGGGCGTGATGCACTCAGAAAATATGGGACCTCTGGCACTCACGCATATTTCTGTACAAGAAATCTGAGGCAGAAATGTGGCAGCCCTATTCAAGCAGCTTCCTCCAGCGCTGGGTAGTTAAAGCGTCTGGCATGTCCTACTGTTGCTGAAATGTAAAGAAAACCAGTGGGGCATTTAACTAATGCTCACTGCGATAAAGGGAGCTCTTTGGTAAAAAGCAAAACCCTGTGGGAGGTTAGGGTGCAGGAGGAGTGGGGCCTTAAAAGGGTAACAGTCCTCTTAGGATTTCAGGTTTGCTTGGGGAGAGCGAGGGAGGTACAAAACTACATGAATCTGGGGAGCTGTGAAGAATCCTGGCAGGAGATTTTTTCTCTTTCCTTAATGAGGTTCTTAATGAAGGTGTAAAATGAGCTGAGTGGGGAGGAGGGGACGATTCCTCTGCAGACTGGAGAGGGCTCTCAGAATTCCCTGGTTATTCCTCTGGGTGCGTATGGGGAAAGGATGAGAGGGCTGCTGATAGGAGGAGGATGGACAAAGGCTCACCCCTCTGAAAGGGACAAGGAATACTTTGCTGCACTTGGTGTCTTTAAAAGATTTATCCTGGGTGAGTGGATGCAGATTTGTTTCTTGGGCCTACTGGACTTCCCTGCTTGTGTTTCTCCAGGTTTCGTGGAGCAGGACCAGAGGCAGGGTCCCAGCAGACAGTGCAGGAGCTGGCCCTTCCCAGGAGCTTCAGAAATGCCTCATGGGCTGAGAGCTTTCTATCTGCAGCAGAAGAGCTTTCCCATGCTTGTTTCTTAGCAAAACTAAAACCAAACGCTATGGGAGGTACCGGTAGCAAAGGGCTGTTCTTCAGCTGTGGCTGATGGAAGCTGTGCCATCCCAAGAGGAGGCTGTGTCGGCTCACCAGTGACGTGGAGGTGAGGTGCTCCATGTCGTGGCTCAACCCTGATGAAGGGGAGCCGTGTGCTGCTCACGAGCCCCTACCCGAGGGATGTCACGGTGCATCAGGCTGGAAAGCTAGGGGAGAGGACAAAGAAGTGACATTGCATGGCAGCACTTAGCTGCATATTAATTTCTCAGCAAATGTTATGAGTGTTTAATCTGCTTATTCTCTTGAGCTGTTCTAGAGCAAAGAACTCTGCTGGTGATAAAGGAAGAGTGATTTACAGCTTTAAAATTATCGGTGCCTCAACAGATCACCAGCCTCAGATTGCATGCCTTTCTTGTTCTGCTTTATAGATGCTTCCTCTGAAGCTCAGTCAAGGCTGTGTGCAGGCATTTGGTTTTGTCCTTCCAGAAACATGACCTTGGACAGCCAAAAGTGAGGTTATTTAAACACCACCCCCTACACACCCGTCAGCACAGCCCCTATGCCCCCAGTCTGCTCACTAAACTCCGGCTGAGTTGCTTGTGGCATCCTATAGAGCGTATGATTTAAAAACTTCCCAGGTCACCTTTGCAGTATCTCAGATGCAATTGATGGGGAATCCAGGGACGCATTTTAAAGTAAATTACATGGAACAAATAAACCAATCTGCTTCTAAAGCATTTGTGCCTTTGAAAACACTGGCACTGCTGCTGTTTTTTTTTTTAAAGGGTACTTGTATTCATTCTAATTGAGTTGGCCTTAAAAAAATAAATTAAAAAAAAATAACCCAAGTGATGTGGGTGGTGTTTTAGGATACGTCTGTTCTTAATCTATGCCAGCCTGCTCAGACAGCCACAAGGGTAAGGACAAAGCAGTAACTCTTGTGCAAAATGCTGTCTGTTGTACCCTGGGCTGTGAGCTCTGGCAGCAGCCAGCATTGATGTTGCCGTCCACGGGGCTCGTGGCCATGTGCCTGGCCAGCAGCAAGCACGGTGCTGACCCTTCACTGCTCCTTTGGGCAGTTAGCCCTTTGCAGGAGGAGAAGCCTGCGAGTGTCTTTCTGCTCAGGATGACTTGGTCTCCTGCTCTGTCTTCCCCGTATCAATTTAACTGTCCTCTCAGGCTCCGTGCTGTGGGGCGGAGAGCTCCTCGTGCGGTGAGCGTTATTGATGTTCTCTGGGGATTAGGCAGAGCTCACAGCAATCGCTTTGCACCGCGGGCCATGTTCCAAGCGCTTTCAGCTGGGTTAGTGATCATTAACAACCTGTCTGTGTTCCATCAGATCACCTGGCAGTACAAATTTGTCTACCTCGAGCATGATCCTGTCATTGTATTTGTCAGACTAGCTAGAACTGGCAGTCCTGAGCTCGTGCTGGCTTTGTGGTTTTTGTGCCAGCTGTGGATAACAGATGGTACCTGCTCTGCCATAACCTCTTTTCTGCAATCTGATAAAGCTAGGCTGAGGACAGAGGTTGCCTGATCTGGCACAGAGCCTGTCAGGACAAAGTTAACGTGCCTGCCAGCACCTCTGGAATGTGTTTGAACTGGCTCAGGGAGTTTGCATGGGGTCAGCACTTCTGGGCTACCCGCTTACAGCATGTTTTCGTCCTGCGTCACACACCTCAGACCTGAAAAGCAATCCTCCAGGGGAGGGCAACAAAGCTGGGGAAAGGTCTGGAGGGCACATCCTCTGAGGAGAGGCTGAGGACAGCCCGGCTGCCTGGTCTGGAGGCCAAGAGGTGCCTCCCTGCCCTCTGCAGCTTCGTGAGGGGAAATGGAGAGGGGGGTGCAGGCCTCTGCTCCTTAGGCACTCATGTCAGAGCTGCCCCGGGACATTCAGACTGGACATCAGGAAAAAATCTCCTAACCATGAAGGTGGTCAAGCACTGGAACAGGCTTCCTGGAGAGGTGGTTGATGCCCCGTGCCTGCTCAAGAAGCATTTGAACAAGGCCCTCAGTAACACGCTTGATTTTTGGTTAGCCTGCAGTGGTCAGGCAGCTGGACTAGGTGATCATTGAAGGTGCCTTCCAACTGAACTATGCATTTCTCTTAAATAGTGTCAAAAGAGGGTCCCCAGTGAGCCCACCACTGTCTGTTTTGTTGCAAGTTGGTTTTATCCCTTTTCTCTTGAAAGAAAAGGATCTCATCCCTCAAGGCTGAGTGAGATTTGGAGGTGATGTTTCCCGTTATGCGCGTTTGTTCTGCTGTGCTATTCCACGATGCTGCTCATGGAAAAGTGCTGCTGACTCGAGCGTTTTCTGGAGGATGTGACAAAAGCCTACTTAGACACATGGTGATTCAGATGAGCCTTTCTTTCGGTAACAAAACCTAGCCTCTCAGCCTCCTTCCTTGGACCAGGAGGCGGCTGGGGAGTGAGGGAGAAGGCTCTGTGGTTTTCTAGGCAAATCAAGGAACCAGGAAGGGCTCTAGATCCTGGCTAGCAAGCCTTCTGCTCCTTCAGCCAGTGACCCCTGGGCTGCTGTGGGAGAGGTAAGGCATTTTGCCTGCCATGCAAAGTTCTTACTGCATTTGTCTCTGAAAGATGCGTACTTCCCCTGTTAGTTTCAAATGCATTTAATTGAAATGTGCTTACAGAGCTTCTGCCTGTAGGCTCTGGCAGAGATGTTCTGCCCTGTGGCTCTGAGTTTTTTTGTGCCAGCTTATTTCCTAATTGACAGCACACACTCTGCACTAACACAGCAAGCTGTAAACTGCAGCAACCGTCACAGGGAGGGAAGGTTGGCAAGAGGTTTCTGACTGTACCTTGATACAAGAACACGTTCCTGGATAAGCGTTATCAGGTGTATTCCCATCTTGGTCTGGGGATGCTCTGGTGTTTCTGTTGAAATAAAGATGCCTGTGAGAGGCTACAAATACTGCAGATGGGTTTTCCTTGGGCTACAGAAGGTGTGTGCTCTATGCCAGCTGGCTTGTCTCATCAGGACAGAATATATATGTGACTCTCATAGCTGTCCCGTTCTCCTGGGAGTATATTATAGGGGGATAGGTGAGGGAGAAATGAACACCACAGAGGGGCTGGAGCTGGACAGCAAGACACAGGGCTTTAAACTATTAGGTGGGCTGATGCTTGACGTATTAATGGACATGAATGTGGAATCCCCTGGGGCTCAGTGTGAGGGAACCGATGGGTTTTGAATTGCATAGCACCTTGCCCTGTGTTGTTCCCCATGCAAACCAGGATCTGGCCCAGCTGCAGCTTGTCTGCAGGACTGTGCCTCATGCACGCTCCTGGAACAGTTTAATGTCTGAAACATTCACCGATAGCAAGGTGGGAGATGTCCTGACTTAGCAGCATCCAGGATGAATGAATTAATGCTGTTGAGCAGAAGCATTTACACAGGAAGAAAGATGCCTGCTGTTTGGCATGTTCTGTACAGCTGGCCAAAAGGTATTGTGAAGAGGTGTTTCTTTGAGCGTTTGTGTGGGCACTTCTTTCAAACCTTCCAATATTTGCTGTGGAAATGTTGTGTGTCATGAAGAGATGTGTGCTTTCAAAACAAATAGGTAGTCCTAAAACTTCTGTTAAAATGAAAATTTCCATAAATAATTTCAGGAGAAGAGGACTCTTGAAGATCGTGCTTAGTGGAAAACATTGCAAATAATTCTAATTTAAAGGTAACTTGTCTTTTCCTGATACAATTGGATTTCATGGAAGAAGTGGGGGTGGCTGTGCACCAACTTAGCAGAAGCAGAGCTGCCCAGGCTCTGAAACCCAGTGCTTTGGGATTACTCATGGCTTTTAACGCTTGGCACGTACTTGACAGCTGAATTGTACACGCTCTGACACGCTCCCTGAGACAGGGATTTGGCCTCCCGCAGCCCCTCGATGCAGCTGGGAGGAGCTCGATGCTGCAGGCCCGAGCTCTGTTTGTTCCCTGAACTCCTTTAAGGCTCTGGTGGAGCCTCCCCAGTCCTGCTCCATGTACAGCTTCACCCGAATGCCTCACGCGGGGCCTTCGCCTTCATGGGGAGGCCTGTGGGCAGCTGCCTGCGCGAGCTGTTCCTAGCAGGCCTGCCGGTGCAAGTTGTTTTGTCCATGGTGCTCATCGCTTCTGCCCTGGTTCACGGCCTGCTTTGTGACTGCTTCGTTCTCCCACAAGACACCATCCCTTTACATAGACACCTTCCTTTGTTGATATTTACTGCCGGTATACCTCTGTGCCCTCAAGTATACCATCTGGCCCCATGCTGGCTGGGGGGTGAGGCTTCTCCATGCTCCTGAAGCTTTGTTCCCCCTGGGTGCTGGCAGCAACCCACCTTCAGCTCCTCAGCGGCTAGAGTGTGCTCTGAACAACTTGCTCTGTTAACCTGTGTTGGTCCCCACATCGATCCATGAAGGACTCCAGTGTGTGCTAGAAGTGAGTTGATGCAGTGACTGTACTGCCTGTGCTTGCTCTCTTACTGGTTCTTTACCCTGCCCTTTCCATCAAAGCTAGCTTGTTCACAGGGCATGGCTGGGCATGGCTTCTGGAAGTACAGCTGAGCCTCGCTGTTGTCCTTTGTTGCAGGAATTAGTGCTCTGATTTTAAAACAAACAACCCTAAAAAAAAATCCTTCCCCTGCTCCCATCCCAATCAAAAACTACAGCCCTCTGGGGGTAGCCTCGAGCAGTCGGCTGGGCACAAAGGTCTCTGCAAGGTTTTACTCCACTTCCCATTTACCTCCATCACGTCAACCCTTCTTTGAAACTGGATCCTAAGTCTCACATGGGGGTTGCCCTAACTTAAATGCTCTTTCTCATGCTGTCACTTGTGGGTTTTGCTGTGTAGACTGGGCAACAAATTAAAGTGATTAAAAAAAAAAAAAGCAACAAAAAAAAAACCTCCCACAAAAACCAACAAAACACGCAGATTCTGTAATTGCTTTGGAATCTGATGAGCAGCAGATGGCTCTGTGCTCTTTGCAAGCACCCATCCTCTGCACATCAAGGAATAACTACGTCATGTTGTTCAACAAGCCACAGAAAATTATATTTTAATCCAACCTTGCTTCCCCCTTCTTCTTCCCACCCGCTCGCCCCCCCTGTGGTTTGTTGTTTCACTCAGTAGCTTGCCATAATGCATTTAGTCCTGCCTGCCTGTGATTGGAAACACAAGACATGGCTTCATTACAAGCTCTATGGCTTCCCCCTACACTTAACATACCGTACAAATTGTTTGCTCAACTTTGGCATCTTGCCTCAGAGGAATTTTTGTCATTTGAAGGTTTTAAATCAGCTATTTGAGCCACTCACAATTGTAAATAATAGGCTATTAGTTTATAAGAGACATGCTTGCTGGCATTTCAAACCTCTCGGAGGGATCACACTGTCTTGGAAACCCTGTAATGCCTATGGAACCGAACACTCTTAAAAAGAAACCCCCAAACACTGCCCTGGGAAAATTCATTTATAGAAAATAAGTGAAATGAATAGATGTTTTTAGCCACATGTTACTCATTTTCTTTTTATTGCTTTAACATGCCTTCACTGGAACATGTTACCATCGGAGGCTGCTGATGCCAGCTGTACACCTGGCTCAAGCTGGAAAAAAATGGAGTTTGGCCTTTCATCTTCTCTGTTTTCTGTTATGATTGGAACCAAGGGTTGGCCCCAGATCAGACAAAGGGTGAACTGAAAACCATCCTCAGAGCCGGTTTCTAGAGGAAGCCTTATAGGGCTGTGTGTGGGGGGTTTGGTTTTTTTTTCCCACTTTTTGGAGCTCTTGTATCAAGTTTATATACTGGCAGAGGCAGGAAACCATTGTGTACAATATGGCAAACAGAGCTAACAGGCAGCCAGGCCAAAGGCTATAAATTATTATTTTAATTTCTTGGTTTATGGTTTCTTGTTGACTCCAGATCAATAGGAAAAAGGTGCATTGAGCCACCTCTTTTAATTAAAAAGGCTGCTGTGATTAGGTTCTAGTGAGGGATGGAGAGATGTGTGAAGAGGATGTGCCTGGAAGCAGATGCTGGTTTCCAGTGCGAGGAATGCTGCTTTCCCCTGTGCTGCATTAGTTGCTCGTGGCTTCTACTGGCCAAGTTTCTATGGGAGAAACCCAACTGCAGTGCTGCTTTATGAAGTTTTCTTCTAGCCTGTTTTGCGTTTGCATCCTCACATCCTAAGCCAGTGGACCTTGTTTCCCATAGAATAAAAAGGCCATGTATTTTAGTGGAATCTTCTGCTTATTATAAAATAACTCCAGATTAATTTCACCCTAAACTCAGGACACTTGGCCCCATAGTGCTGAGAAATCATTAGCGTTTTGTGCTTAACAGGTGCAGCAAACTTTTTCTTTCCAAAGATTTTCCAGAGTGAAACGCACATCTGTAACAAAGGCTGTATTTTTCTGCTCATCACCTTCAGACATGGCCATAATTAAATGCAGATACCAAGATGGAGGACGAGTTTGTGTTCCATAATCCGTAGAATGACCCATCACATGATGCTTGTTTGAAGTCTTAGTTAACCTTTAATCGTGCGATGCTGAGTCTGGCTTTGATTTTCCGCAGAAAAAGTATATTTTTCAAAATCTTCAGGAAGGAAATATGCCAATTCTGCAGTGTTTCTCATTGTGCTGGAAATGTTACTTTCAAAACCTCCCGGGAGATACGGTGTAAAATGAATGCTCTTCCATTTCCTTGCCTGGGCTCTGGCTCTTGTAAAGCTGGTATCCAGGATCAGAATAGTAACTTAAATGTTGTTAAAGCTTGTTTTTCTGAAGGAGACCGAGGACAACCGAAGGGGATGTCTTGGTGCAGGTCTCAGATGTGGAATTTCCTCAGTGCTAAGGCATGCTGAATAGGTACTTGAGGGAACACTTACAGGTGTTCAGAAAAAGCAGAACTAGCAATGTTAAATCTTCAGTGCATTCCATGATAAAATCGGAGCCAAAGCTCTTTAGAAGCATGTCAGCTTGTTTGTTTTTGTCTTATGGGAGGTGCTGTTTAACTGGCAGTGAGCTGGTAGGTGAGCCAGCCGCTGCCATGCCAAAGAGCGCGGTGAAGAATTCCCCTTGCCCACTCCCACCCAATGTGTTGTGTGCGAGCTTGAACCGACGCCTGTTCAAGTTGCTGTAATAAAAAATCTGCCTTCCACAGAGGATTTGGCTCGGAGCCTGGGGAGCTGGGAACTGCGCTTCCCATCAGATGTGGAAACCCGTAGGCTGCTTCACCGCTTGTGCAAGGCGGTGCCTTGGATCAGAGCAGCTTGCCGCACCGACCTCTCGTCAGCAAACCACGGTTTCTAGCACTCCTGACCTCCTGAATTCCTCATCTACATGCCAGCGCTTCCTTTTCACCACCATTCCTTCCCCATAACTATCACAGCTGATTCCTTCCCCAAAGAATGGGAAATAAGCTCCCTTACCTCCAGCCAAAACCTGATAACCGCCGATAAGCGGCTTGTCAGCAGGGGCTGTGACAGGCGATGGTGTGAGCGAAATGGCAGCTCCTGGAGGCAGGGACACGTGCTTCCAGCCACTGCTGGAGAGCTCATCTCCTCCTCATCTGGGGTGCTCAGCCTTGCATCTGCACTGGGGCAGGTACTGCTGCCAGGCACAGGAGAGCGTGGGGTGGACCCGGGGCTCTCGGTGGTGCTGTGCCCGGAGGTTTGGCAGCGGGGCGTGCGGCTGATGTGCTGAGCGAAGGGAGGGTCGTAGGGGGCACGCACTCCCCAGGTGTCATCTTCATCCTGAGTATAAATATTTAGCCTATCTAGCAATTTAAGCATGAGGCTAGGGAGTTGTATTGGGCCAAAAAATAAAAAATAAATCTGGTCTTGACTTGGGGGCTTCGTGCTTTATAAGTCGGTGTGTGCCCTCCTCGTGGTTGTGGCTGAACCTCTCGGGGTATTTTTCAGCCCTGCCTTGTAAGTGCTGTTGTGGGCTTGTGAACCCTGCTGGGAGGTGGGCTTGTGCCTGACAGCCCGGGGGTTCAGATCTGCAGCCCTGTAAAGCTCCAGGAAGTCATCTTAAGCTCATGGGCTTTAAAAATATTTTCTTACCTCGTGCTGAAAGGTCTGTAGGGACAGTCGTGGTTCTCTTATGGCAAAAAACCTCTCAGGGGTAAGTGGAGAAGCTGGGAGAGGCTCAACTTTTGGGACTCGCTGAGGGCAGGTTTTGGTTTGGTCGCCAAATCCCTCTTTGCTTCAGCTTTCCATCTGTGCACTGATGATAAAAGCAGCAGTGTGCCTCTCCAGGAGCTTGGGAGGATAAACACACTAGAGGCTTGTGAAACCCTGAATGTAATAGAAATTGGGGCTGGCTAATGCCAAGAGAGAGCTCTCTGCTGACATCTAAGCACCACGCTGCCCTTCTCATATATATATTATACTCTTATTATTTGGCTTCTCTGAATGAACTCCGTGGAGTGATTCTCATGTTAATAGGAGAGACTGTTCCATTGCATATTGTAGCATCCTTCCACACAGGCTGGGCTTTGACTTCTCAGGCATGTGCTGTTCCGTGGGTATACAAATAACAATTTTCAAGATCTTTCTGCCTCCCATGCGCCCTTTGCTCGTCGCCCCACTGGGGAGGAGCAGGAGCCCCGTGCTGTGGATGGCACCGCAGCCTGCAGATGGTGCCAGAGACGTGGCCAAATGCAAGCTGGTTGCTGCTGCACAGCTCTCATCCCTACGCTGGTTTAGGGAAATTCTGTGCTCAGCAGCACAGAAGTAATAGGAAGATAATACAGGCAAGTTGGTGGAAATTGAGAGGAAATCTGTACCAAATGCATTCCGGAGTTTGGAGAAGATTGTTATAGAAACCTATTGCTTTAGGTGGCTGAGAATATTGCTTTGAAGCAGGGGAAGCGCTGAAAACAAGACACACGTGGAAAAGGCCCTCGCTTTGTACAGATCCCTTATGGCTTCATGGTCCTCGTGCATTGTTGGCTGCAACACTGGTGGGGCCTGGTCCTGGACCCTTCCTGCAAAACAAAAGGTGACGATGCCAGGAAAGCAGAAAGCTTTGCTCGTTGAGTGCCCTGTGAAGAAGGATACCTAAAAGAGGTGTTCATCCACCATCAGCCTCGTGTGCTGGAGGTTTCCTGCCAGTTTTCTGCTCTGTCCCGTCTGTTGTTTCAGTTGTTCCGTGAGCATGACCCCTGGTTCTGAATATCTCCAAGGCATTTTCATTAATCTCTCAATCTGAGTGTTTAACACCTTTCGTAGCATCAGCTGCCTCAGTTTGCAGCAGTCAAGCAGGCTGTCTCAAAATTGTTTCACTGAGCAAAGAGGGATGTCTGGAGCAGCGGTGTGTCTGCCGTGGTTCACAGCTATCACAGAGCTGAAATGCTTGATCTCTTAATTTCCAAAGACTTCAGATTGACTGCTTGTCTCCCTGTTTAAAAGTGCTTGTGGTCAGCGAGAGCTGGGTTTCAGCTGCAGGATCTGACAGACGTCCCTGGTCCATCCTGCTGCAGCAGATGCCTGCTTCGAGCACCAGCCTGGTACAAGAGCTCCGTTCTCACTGGAACTGGGGGACCTGCTCAGCAAAGCACAATCTCATTGACTGTGTAGTCAAAATGTATGTTCTTCTCTTCTGAAAGAGGTGAATCCTCCTCCTCCAGTGTCCCCAGGGTCTCTTCCTGTTGATATCCATGGACAGCACCCTTGGAGGATGTGGGGACCAAATGGCTGCTGCACTGGGTGAGCTGGTTGGTGGTGGTGCCCACCCAGCCTCTGCAGACCTGGCTTCCCGAATCAAACGTGCTTGTTGGCAGTGCTGCTGCCCTGCCCCGTGTACCCACCGTGCAAATTCCTCTGCCGACTCCTTGCTGATCAGGCGACGTGTGAGAGGGCTGGTGGTTAAAGAGAAGGGCTGAATCTGGCTTTGCACTAGGCTGTGGACGTAATTTATGTGCTGTGGACTATCCAGCTGGTTGCCGAATGGGGTAGCATGGATGGCATTTTCCTTTTCAAGTTTGGTTTCTGTGGAGACTGGTTTCTTCATAGGTGATAACTTTACAGAGGAGACTAATGACCACATGTTGATGAAATACTGCTGCGAGCCCATCTGGAACTGACATGTGTCTTTGGGTAACAGCTGGTGAGCAAAGACAGCAGAGGGAGCTGCCCTAGCAAAAGTGGAAGAGGTTGACCCCTTTTCTCTCTGACAGGGCTGTTAGCTTTTTAGGATCAAAGCTTTTCACATTTGGTCCCTGTTCTTGAAGAAGCACAAGTGTTTCCACTGCAGACATTAGTGATTCTGGCTCTGCTCCCTGCCACCCATCCCCAGATCCACTTTGCAAGCATTCTCCTTGAAACTGTAGTTTACAAAAATAAAACCTAGATTAAAGCCAGTACAGCTGCCCTGAGGTTTGAATCAATGTTGGTATGATGTGTTGCCAAAGAGAGAATTACTCAGGAGTGTGGATTAGAGCTGTTTGTCTCCAGGAAGACCTGGTCTTCAAAGCCAGGGAATTTTCACAGCTAGAGCTGGTGCATCTCCAGCTACGAGGCTCTGGTGCCCTTCTCCGTGGGCACTGGGCTGTCAGCTATCTTGTTTTTATCTCGTCTTCGTCATCTCCCTTCTTCATATCTGGCTCCTGTGCTTTTACTTTGGCTGGAATTTGCTGACTGGGACTGCCCTGCAGCCTTCCCCGTTGCTGTCTCTCACCAGCTGTAAAAACTTCAGTGCTTTAAAAAATATTTTTCTTCCTGTTGGGAGAGAGGTTAGACTTTTTTTTTTGTTTTGTTTTAAACAATGCACACTTCTGCAGCACTGCTGAGGGTCCGAGCGTTCAAGGAAGGTTTAGAAACTCCAGTTTTTAGCAGCTGCTGGGTCTGGAGAGAGAGGCACTGCTGCTGAGCCCTTGCAGGAGTTGTCTGTGCGGGGCTCGTGCCATATGGCAGCATCTCAAAGCAGCAGTGCACGAGCTCATGTGCTGGCCTGCGTGGAGGGAAGGCTGAGGGTTCGGGAGGGCTCGAGTCAAGGCTGATGTTCAGCAGAGCCCTTAGGGCCAAGTTTTTCTGCACTCGCTGCCCTGGCGCTGCCACAGGGAAGGGCTGCAGCAAGTGGCTGGTGCCATCTCCCAGCTGCGGCAGAAAGGCAGCCTTGGTGGGAGATGTGCCTGAGCAGGGTGTGAGCTCCAAATACCAACCCTATGGAATTACCAGGGGGATAGCCCGTGGTGCCCTGCCTTGTGTTGGGGTGGAACTGTCTGAATGTGTGCAGGAGATGCATCCGCAGGGTGCTCAGCACTGGGTGCTCACTCTACAAGCTCAGCTCCTGTGCACAGAGCCCCGATGGATGGATGCTCATGTTCCACATCCAGTGGAGGAGGCCAGGCTCGTTGCTTCCAAGGCCGAGCCCAAACCTCGCTGATGCCAGGCGTGCTGCAGAGCCTCGCCTCTGTCTCGGCAGCGTTTGTTCTCCAGGGACTCTGCCTCCTCCATCCCTGGAGCCAAAACTCCTTCGCTGTGATTGCTGCCTTTGAAGCAAGCTAAGCCTTCCAAGTGCAGGCTTGAGCCAAGCTTGGGCTCTGGCTCAGCACTTCTGACACGAAGCCTTCTCCAGCTCTGGGATGTGTCATCTGCGACCTCCTGAGGGCTCACGGGGCAGGTGCTGTTGGCACCGTGACGTCTGTAGATGTTACCTGGCTGTCAGTAGCCAGGGCCTGACTTAACCTCTCCCATCCTCTGCAGGCTCCTCTCCCTTGTCCCCTGTTCATCGCTGTGTTTCTTCTAGCAGGGGCATCCTTTGTGCTCCAGGGCAGGCCAGATGCTGGCACCACTCCTTCATCTTTTGGTCCACCTCCTGTTGTGTCTCACTGCCTCTGCCAGGTCTTTTGGAGCCAGGGGACGGCTGGCACCTCCAGCTCCCTGCTCCTTTTTCTTTCTGCTCTCCCCTTGCGAGCTCCAGGCCTTCTCACCAGGAACACGGATGGACCTCGAGGAGCCCGTTAGTTTGGGTAGCCGGTGACCCCAGGCCTGACAGCACAGCTGGGAAGGGACTGATGTTCTCTTAGGCTGACCTGCAGTGCAGTGCGTGGATGTGGCACGAAATGGGGGCCTGCTGGCACAGCCTCTAACCCCTTCTCTGCTGTGCTGCTGGTGAGAAAGATGAGGAGCAGGGAGGAGGCAGAGGCAGCAGCAGGACAGACCTCTCCCGGGTTGGAGACATGGTGTGACCCAAGCCTTGCTGCCACGGGACAGACCGATGTCTTTTGGGGGCCCTGCAGTGTGCACGTTGGCATGCTCTGGGGGGCGCATCCCATTGCACTGTCTGTGGGTAGCACGGAGCCAAGGCCGAGGAATGTGCCTGGTGCCGGGGGTGGCAGGAGAAGGGGTTTAGGAAGGGGAACCATCAGCATGCTTTTGGAGAAGAAACGCTCGAGATGCTGGTAGTTGTCTTTTGATGGATTCAGGCTGTATTTATTAGTGTTCCGTTTTTGGCTTCGTTTGTCCAAATCCTTAACGAGGTCACGGCCGTAAAACAAAAATAGCATCCATGCTAGATCTCAATCTTGCCTATTAAATCTCTTTTAAAAATGCACTCTGGATCTTTAAAAGCAAAAACCCCGACTGGCACAGAGCGAGGGTGAGCCACCAGCTTCCCCCCGAACAGAGGATTTCTTCCAGCAAACGAGGACCTGCTTCCCTATGTGTCGAGACCCCAGGATGGTTTAATTTCTGTGTCAGTGCTAATTGATTGGAAGCAACAATTTTGCCAGACAAAGCTGTAAATTAGTTTCAAATGGGGGAAACAGGCCACCCACTGCCCAAATATCATATTGCAGTAACAACATTAAACATAGAGCAAACCATAACCCAGGGAAGGAAAACCCAAGTGAAACCAGATTTCCACTCATTCCCTTTCCCTCGGAAAGTGGAACCAGATGGCTTGTGGCTTTGATAATAAGAGAGCCTGATTCTTTCAGATACCGCTTAAACTAAGTATCACACAAAGGGATGGGCTGAGAAGCAAAACCTCACAGGCATGAATTCTGCCTCTCGAGACCATCGGCATGCGAAACACTCCCAATAAAAACATTACAGAAAATTGTCCTCCTAATTGCAACTGGGCCCTTCTTGCTGGGCCGGCCCCTCTCAGCGCCTCGTGCGAAAGAGCAGCGCTGCTCCCAGCAGTTTCGGCCACAAACGCAAATCCCTCCCCGCATCTCCCGAGGCAGCGGGTGCCCGCCCAGGCTGGGAGCGTTTGCAAAGTGCCTGTGCATGCTGAGAGGTTCGCCGTGCGCCCGGAGGCAGCGGTGGGGTACCAAGCGGTGCCTGCGCCTTACCTCTGCAGCCAAGCTCCTGCTGGATCCAGGCCTGCCGGGGCTGAGTGCTGAGCAGCTCTGCGGCTGTGCCGCAGCTTCCCAGCACAGCTCGGGCTGACTCACGGTCTGTGCTAACAGGGAGCGGTGCAGGAGCCCTCTCGGAGGTTTCCCACATCGTTTTTTGGGTCTCGGTGCTAGCAGCCCCATCCATGTGGTGGGCAGCTGGGTTGTGCTGTACTCGGGGAGTTATCCACGTGTTCCTGTAGCACCTCATGCCCTGCTGCGGGGCAGCACGTAGGAGAGCTGGGGGTGGATGGACGTGTGGGGTCTGCCCTAGGAAAGCTGGTAGAAATTCCTTCCTATTTCTGTGGATTTGGGTCTAGGCAGGGAAATCTTTGTCTCGTCTGGGGAGTCCTCCTTCCCCCAGGCTGGTGCCGCCTCACTGTCGCAGTGGCTGTGGAGGGACCTGAGGGAAAAGCTTTCTGCTTTTTTCCTATTTTTTTTTTTTGGTTTTGAAATACATTTTTTTTTCATTTTTTTTTCTTTTTTTCAAGCCAAGTCTTCCCGCAGCAGCCCTGGGACTTGGCTTGGCAGGGGTGTTTCCTTGCGCGGGGAGAAGCAGGTAGGTGGTGATGTGAGCAGTGGCGGAGCAGAGACAACGAGCTCCTGTTGGCAGCTCTTGGGAAGTTTATGGGCTGTGTGGTGATGGTGTCAGGGGAGCTGCGTGTATGTTGTGCTTGGATGAGGGCTCTGAAAAACCATCAACAAATAATTGCAATTTCCTCTTTGCCTTGTGGTAAGGCTAGATCCAAGCCTGAGAAACCACTGTTGCTTGCTGTAACGATGCACAAAATAGAAATCTCCACCTAACCCAGCACAAAATGCTGTGCAATCACTTTTAAATCACTGTGGGTTGCTTTAGCCACAGATGCAAAGTCTGACATCCAAATGCACAACAGAAGGTGGGTAGGAAGTGCTACACAGACCTACATATGTGTGTATGCTGGTCTCTCCTGCTCGTGGAGGGATTTTCTTTCTCTTCATCACCCAGAGCAATTCGGGAGGAGCAGAGCTGTGTCGGTGCGTGGATCTGCCGGGTTTCCCACTGCACGTGGAAGTGCTGAAGGTTGGCTGGGGCTGGAGGCTGGGTGGCTGCCTGTCCGGGGGTCTCATCTGTCCAGGACAGAGCTGCTGCTGCCTCGTGAAGTGGCAAGTGCCCCGGGGAGCAGCCACCTACAAACGCTTCCACTGCTGGCAGCCGGGCCCAGGTTGTGCCTGACAAGCGGCAAAGCTGTTTCTCTGTTCCTTTGGCAAAGTGCTTGTGAAACACAGGATGACACAGCCTCGGAGACCGATAAGAAATTCCCATCGCAAGCGGAGAACACCCCCGTGGTCCTTGAACTTGTGAGGACTGGCAGCTATCATTATGCATGCAGCATCTTCCCCCCGGGTGCCTGCAGCATTACAATGCCGGGTTCTCCCAAGCTAATCGCTGTTTTGAACAACAAGATTGATTGCTTTCTCCTTTAATTATTTGCAGATCACTGAGACTTTGCAAAATGCTCTAGGTGACATAAACCACAGTTTAGCGTGTTAGCATTTGCCCGTCTTGGGGATTTTTCAAGCTCAGCCACCAGCGGGGCTGTGGGAAAGGAGCACAGACAGCGATGTCCTCTAATGACCTGGCTTGTGCACATGCATTATTGACAGCCTTAATACGGAGCTTTGGGGAGAAGACTGGGTGTCTCGTCACTGTCCTCGTTCCCTTTCTCATTAATGTGGATGAATTCAAGCACTTAACAGCTTTTGGCTGCTAATTTGGAGCTCAGAACCGCTGGTAACAACCTGCACGGTGCCGTTGGTGCGGCGCTGCCAACCTGGCCTCGCTGTTGGACATGCTGCTCCCAGGCTGCTGCACCTCGGGTGCCATCTGCATCTTCTCCGTGCTCCCCATCACCCCCGGAGGAGGGTCACCCCTCTTCCTTCGTGTCTGCTGACCTGGAAATTGTTCCTGCGAGTGCTTTGTGTAAGAGTTGCCCGGCGTAAGGCTCTGCCGGGGAGTCTCTGTGGCGTGCTATTTAAACCCCGCAGATCTGTGCCTTCCTAAAAGGTCACAATATCTGCATAGACTTTTACAGCTAAAGCTGCTGGAGGGCTGGGGAGGATATTGTGCTTGTCGAGTCACATTCGGCAGAGAGCAGCTATTCCCGTCGCCGCACAGAAATAGCTGTTCTTGTTCTGGGGAGGATGCTTCGCTCTCAGGCTCCTTCCTCTGCCGTGGGGCGCGCAGACTCCAAGCCCAAACACGGGGCTCGTTCGTGGCTTCAAAGTCACGGCGATGCTGTCTGAAGAGCGTGGTGTCAGCCCTTAGTTATCCACCCAGCCGGGTCCCTGCAGCATCTCACCCCAATTCCTGCCTCTGAGGGGCACAGCGAGGTCACACGTGGGGACTGGGCTGTCCACAGCAGGGGCAGGAGGGCCCCTCCCAGGACGCTGAGCGCCTCCCTGTCTGCTCGGCCAACGTTTTTTTGTGATAAAAAAACAAATGAGCTGTAGGGAAATGCGCGTCTGCTATATATTTCCAATTAAAGCACAGCTTGGTGCTGATTAGATCTCGAAGTTACACCAAGAAAGGGGAAAAATGTAAATAAGTGGTATTATTATTTTTTTTTTTTTCCCCTCGTCCTTTCGACAGATGGAGCCGCGCTGATTAGATTATCTGATCTCTTTCTAAAGAACAAATTGTTGATGGGAAGCTCTCTCTGTGGGCCCGATGTGGCTGCAGGATGACGCTGGGTTTGTTCCCCACGCCGCTTCCACCAGCCCGGCCGGCACAGCCCCCGTGCTGTCCCCGCACTGCTCCTGCCACCGGCTCTGCCTGCTCCGGGAGCGAGGTTTGTCTTAAATGAAATCACTTCCTCGGAGTAATTACATCAGCTAATTAGGGACCTAATTGGCTAATTAGAGCAAAGTGACAGTTCCTTCGCTCCACGGGGAAGGAACACGGTGTAATGGCAGGAAATCTGCACAGCTCCTCGTGCCAGCACCCGTGGTGGTGGAAGCGGGTGGTGGAGGAGATGCTGGGTGCACCTCTCAGCCCGGGCTGCCCTTCAGCTGATCACCAGCCGTGTTGGAAGGATGCGAGCCCCTCTCCCACTGGTGCCATTGCAAGAATGCAGCCCACTCTGCCCAGTGCCAGGGATGTGGGGATGAGGGTGGTAGCGGTGCTGGATCAGTGCAGGAGGTCCCCACAGGGACACAGGACGTGGGGTGCCAGCAGCATCCAGAGGCATTGGAGGCAGCAACCAGAGCATGGCACGGTGCTGGTTTCACTGCTGGTCAGAAGGGTTGGGGAGCAACTGAACGAAGGGAGAGGGTTTTCCCTTCACCATCTCTTTGGTCGTGTCAGCCGCCGAGCTGCGAGCACTGCCCGGGTCTGTGGTTTGGTTTGGCTGCCTCCCGGGGAGCCCTTGGATGTGGTTGTGTTGGTGAGGGCCTGGGGTGGGAGCTGGAGACCTGGATGCTGTTCTCGGCGCTGGCACCGGTTCCGTGTGGCCTCCAGCAAATTTCTGCACAGCTCTAGGACACTTTTTCTACTCTTTTGCCAGCCCTGCCTTGTGAGGGATTTCTCTGCAGCACAAACATGTCTGCGTGTACCCACAGCGATGCTCTCATCTTGCGCGGCGCCACGTTCTCAATCTCAGAGTGACTTAGGCATCAAAAAACTGCCCTACTATTTCTGTGAGCATCCAGATCTGAAACTTAGGGCCTTGCTCACGTGTGATCTAACCCTAGGGGACCATAAAATCTGTTAGGCATGTATGCTTCTGGCAGCAGAGGTCCCTAGGTACCACGCTGTCCATTACCTGCTGTTCCCAGCATGTCTGAGCCCTGTGTGTTGGAGGCCCAGCAGGAGCCAGAGGTGCTCCTGGTGTCCCTCCCCAGTCTCCTAATTTCTTAGAAGCAGCCTGAGCCCACGTCGGTGCCAGGCCTTGCTGAGCAGAGGTGAGCCCAGCCAGCAAAGTGGTTGCAGGGAGCAGGAGCCCAGTTCCTGGCAAGCCCAAAGCCCCGAGCAAACTCACTTGTAGCGGCTGAATTTCACGTGAAAACTCTGCAAAGGGAAATTTCCCATGAACTTTGTACAACAAAGGGGAAACGGCAGCCTGGGCTCGCTCAGCAGCTGGCCCCCGCGCATCCCAGGATGGATATAACCTGAAGACCGGCGTCTGGACTGAGGGCCAAAACCCCGTGAATTTTGTATGTTTTAAAGTTTATTGTGAACACTTCACCAGGTTCTAACATATAGTTGCTTGTTCTGGTAACTGCTTATTCGGTATTTAAATTGCAGCAAGGGATACTCCCTCCGACACCGTAACGCAGCCTGCAATCTTCCTCTGGCTTTATCCGTTTGCCACGAGGTGCAGCGCCGCGCTGCCACGGCCCTCTCGGGGGAAAAGTTCAACCTGTTCCGAGATGTTTTTGCAGCTGGAAGAGAAGGGCCTTGTAGCGCTTAAGGATAAATTGGTTTCAAAGTATTTTTGTAGCGTATAAAATAATATTTTATATATACGGAACGAAACAGGCACGGCAAAGACGTTAAATTCCTCCAGCAAATTGCTCAGGGAATTTTTGTGCGGCTCTGTTTCTACTGGAGGGGAAATCTTCTGACCACGATCGCGGCATTGAGCGCCAAGCAAACACCTCGAGGAAGAGCTGAGGCTGCCCAGTATCACCAGCAGCCCCAGGGTGAAATCCAGCCCGGGACTGGGGCTGGGTGCAGGCTGCGTGGCTGCGTGCCCAAGGCTGGGCTGAGCCCTGCGGGGTCATGGCTGGGGGCTGGAGACGAGCTGGCTGTTGGAAAGCAGTGCTCCTATCCAGCAGAGGATGTCTGGGGTTTGAAATGTTTTTTGTTCAGAGCTTTGGCCTCAGGCTGAGCCCACCTCTGTGGTTCATCCAGACAAGGATGTCTCTGCAATGGGTTTTGGTTTGTCAAGTGGTGTTTTCCAACAGAAGCAAGTGCAGCTGAAAGTGCCCGGGTGCTGAGGAGCAGGGGACACGTCCCAGAACAGCACCCGCACCGTGATCACACCCCGGGACACTGCTCTGCTCCTGCACGGCATCTCTGCATGGCACAGACCTGGCGGAGACACCACGAACCCCCCGGCTGCAGCTTTCCATCCCGGTCTTGTTTGCCTTGCTCGCCAGGCCACGCTCCTGCTCTGGGGCAGGGTCAGGAAGGAAAAGCTTCCTGGACCACGGGAGCAGGCACCGAGCCCTCCAGGACACCTCTCAGGAGCCAGCTTGCTCCTGGCAGAGAAGTTTTGAATGAAACATCTTTCTTAGAACTGCCTGTTCGCAGAATTTGGGTTTAGATGAATTTGCTCATCTAACCTACAAGAAAGCAGCACTCTGGAACAAGCCCTTCTCTTGTCTTCCCGACTTGAAATATAATTTTGGTTTCTAAAATAAAACAAAAAAAAAAAAATCAGTTTCAAATTGACGTTTTGACTTGAAATGTCATTTTGTTTTTAATTGCAGAACCAGAGTGAAATGACATTTTAAGTCAAAATGTTAATGTTTTGTTTAGACATCTCCCATGGGAAAATTCAGATGTTTCATTGGAGCTGACATTTGCCTGCAAAAAAAAAAAATCCCAAAACGTTTTTTTTTTTTTATTTCTTTTTTTTTTTCCTCCAAGCAGGGGTGAGGAGGTTTCCTGCGCTGGGCGTTTGAAGAGACAGCGCGGGGCTGCCCAGATGCTCTGCTCGTTAGCGCGGGCAGGAGGGGAGGCCCCCGGCGTGTCGTTAACCGCCCGCGCCGCCGCTGCCGCACGGAGCGGAGGAGGAGAGGCTTCGGTGCTGCTTTGGCAGAGGTGAGCGGGTCACCAGCCTAATGCCGTGCTATTAAGCTGCTGCATCTCTTCAGCGAAATCCTCTGGCACTTGAAATAATGAGCGCTGATAATTCCGTGCGGTTATGGTGCCCTTGCTTAAATGGCGAGATCCTGCCTTTCCCTCCGCTCATCAGGCGGAGCGGCCCATCCCGAAACCTGCGGGTTTCGCTAATTCTGTTCAAAGGAAACGCTCAATTACAGCAAAGTAAAGGTTTGCTTTGCTGGAGAGCCCAATCTGCAGAAGCACCCACTTGTGCAGAGGAGGAACACCCCTCCTGCAGCGCCGCAGCCTGCCTCTGTGGCCGTTCCAGGGGAGGAAGGGAGATGGGAGCGGAAAATCAAATGCACTGGAGAGGATTTCTCACCTGCATCACCAGACCTGTGTCAGTGGCAAGGCTTCCTCCTGACAAAGGGCAGGCTTTGCTCTTGCTCAGGGCACTGCCTGTGGCCAGGCTGCAACGCCTGGAGCGTAAGCCCATCTTTTCCTCCTCTGCGTTGGACGGGGGCAGCTCAAAGTCAGGCAGAAGCCACAGGACAGGAGTGCTGCACGAGATGGCTAAGGGAGATGTTGAGGATGCAGATCATCTCGGTGGCATGATTGATGAACTGGAAATGTTTGAGGATGCTCTCAGGGAAGGGGCTCCTGTGGACTGGCAGTGACGGTGCCTCCGGCAGAGTTGGGGCCAGGCAGCTCTGGGTATGGCTCGGGGCAGGAAGGGTGAGGATGTGACAGCACCGTGCTGATGGCCACCAGCATGAGCTAGCCCATTGCCGGTCCATGGGCACAAGGCCACATCTCCCTTCCTTGCATCTCACCCCTCCGCGCAGTGATGTGCTCCTGCAGCTGCAGGGCTGCCAGGGGGCTGCTTCCTGGCACTGAATGTTAGCAGGGAGCTGGTGGGAGAGCAAGATTTACACTGGACGGGGCATCTAAAACCACCAACTCCAGGTAACTTCTGTCCTCACACCTCCATTTTGACGTATGCCTTCGTTCTGTTATCTGTGTCAAATGAAGAAAAAAAAACAAAACCCAAAAAACAACAACAAAACAAAAGAGGAACCTTCCCTGCTGCCTACTTTTCCTTATGGGCAAATTTGAGAAAATGCCACAAGTCTCCGAAGGCGCTAAGGAAAACTCCAGCAGCCGTAGAAGCAGCTGACAGACTTGCCCAAATCTCCCCAAACACCCACATCCAGGCTGGTTTGGGTGCTTTGGGCATCCAGGCGCAAACAGGCAGCTCGGCGGCTCCCAGGCCCAGGGGCGGTGCTCTGTCCCTTGGGAGGAAATTAAAAATACATTGATTCTAATTCTCAGACATCTTGCCCGGGGGTTAGCACAGTTTCTGCTTTTTCCCCCTCAACCAGAAAGAAAATAACTTCCCAAAAGCTTTGGTGTTTGCTTCAGCCTTGTTAGCATCTCCGCCGAGGCAGGGTGCTGGAGGGACGGGTGCGCTGTGCCAGCGGGAGGCACCAGGCAGCCGAGCTCTTCCAGGCTGTCCTGAAAGCTGGAGGGGATCCGGCCCTGGGGAAGCTCCCATGGGGTGAAGTGGCCAGAGCCAGGCCCTCCATCCAGCCCTGCCTGACCCCAGCGGGGTGTGGGGAACAAGAAATTGTGGCATGGGCATCGCTTCAGGTCATTCAGCACCTGTCTTCTGCGCTAAGACACTCGGAGATTCCAGTTTGGAGCTAACAAATGCGGTGAGCACAGAAAAATACCATTTCCCAGCTGGGCTTTACAGCCTTCCCCTGGCGGCACCTGCACCGGGCCTGGGTGCTCCCTGGCACAGTGGGAGCACCAGGACCCAGGGTACAGCTTTCCTCTGCTTTTTCTGCTTTTGTCTTGTGACAATGAAATCCCTGCACCCGCACATCGCTCCGCAAGCAGTCCCTGCTGCTAGAACACATCAATCTGCAGAGCATCCTCCGAGATCCAGGGAGCTGTTACTGCACTTGCTCCTCATTGTTTAATTTTGAGGTGTTTGCAAATACTAGAATTATCTTTAATTATTGCTCAAAACCAAACAGACAACATCCCCCGTGCGCATCAACCCCGCCGCGGCTGAGCCAAGGCGCAGAGCAGCCAGGCTGGCAGCGGGAGCAGGGCCCTGGAGGGGCGATTACAGAGAGCCCTTCGGCTTGTCGTTCTGCTCCCGTGGGTTGTCAGGCTGCTTTGGCTGTCTGTCTGCTTTGCTGGGGTTTCCCCTCGCCGTCCCCTTTCGTTTAAGCTCGAGGAAGGCGCTGCTGTGACAGCACGGCAGCGGCGAGCCCTGGGCACCGGGGGACAGCGGGGGCTGGCGATCTGGGGTTGGAGCTGAGCTCTTGGACCTCGTGGCCACAGCAGGCGGCTCCTAATCTCACTTGAAGGTCCCTGGGAGTGTGTGCTCGCTCTGGCTGCCAGCATGCGGCCGTCACCTCGTGTTAACGGCGTGCCAAGGTCGCTGCTCCACGGCTTGGCTCTCTCCATGCGCAGCAGCACGGAGCATCCTCCCTTCGCCCCGCTGGGGCTGCCCATGAGGGCTGCAGGGCACAGCTCCCAGCCTCAGCTGGGCCTTCCCAGCTCCCCCTCACCCAGACAAAACCACAGACCCGTCTGTACTTTGGTTTTAATTGCTGCTTTTCTGCAACACTTCAAAGAATGTTTCTAACCGCAGTATGTGGCACATATTATTAGATTTGTTTTTGGAATATAATGATAAACTGTTGCTATTATGGAGGTAGACATAATTATCTGAAATCTATTTTAATCTATTCTGCCTTTTAAATATTCTATGTTCCCTTTTAATAAGAGGTAGCATCCACCCTTTGATGTTGTAGCGGAGGTGTAGAAAGCTCTCCTCTCCTTGCTGCAAATGTTAATTGAATAGCCTCCCTTTCTCTTCATTAGCTGCATTAGCTTGCATTAACACCTTTTAATATCTCTTTAAAATCTTGTTCAATTTACTTTCTTTAATCTTTTCCTTTCCCAGAGTGTTGCATCACTTTGATCCTCATCTTCTTCTTTTCTTTGATGACAACTTTGAGTTTAATTTGTATTTGAATTGAAATGGAAATTTCCTAATTCCCCAGAATTCAGCAAGCGTTTTACACAGTTTTGGCATCTGCATTAACGCTCGGTGCTGCCCATTTAAGGAGGGAGAGCAAGAGGGGAGGGAAGACTGTAAAAATCTAGACTGCTGCCCTAAACGCAGCCTCTGCCCTGAGGGTCCCTCCTTGTGCACAAACACGGGCAAGCTGTTTTGCTCTCAGATGCCCTGAGGATCACAGGCGAGGTCAATAAAGACTTCCCACGGTCCTCAGGAGCCTGGCTCCTTGGCCCTGGGTGTCCTCTGTCCTGGTGTGCCGTGCCCTGCCAGCCCTCAGCACATGCAGCACGCTTCCCCTCGGGGTGCAAACCTTGGCTCCTTCCCCTCCTTGCCTGCCTTGTGCAGCGGGGCAAGTGCTGGAGCCTGTTCATTGGGCACAGGCGTTTTGGTGTTTGCTCGTTAGTGGCCTGGAGGCAAACAGCACGATGGAGGGTGCTGGCTTCCCCCCGACTGCTTCTTGCAGGCGAAATCAGGGAGTAGGACCAGGGTCTGCACTCTCAGCCTTGCCTTACACCACGAGCTGAGCGAGTAATAGCTCAGCTTGTCTTTTGGTAGCTCAGCTTGTCTTTTGGTCTCACGCTGGGCAAAAAGAAACAGCAACTTGTATGGCAGCGCTCGGGGACCTTCCCTACTGCTCTCCTGGGGATCAGCTCGCGGCCCCGCTGTGCCCTGCCCCGTTCTGCAGGGCTGGAGCTGTTTGTTCTGGTTACCTCGCAGGCCTTTAATAGAGGCGTTGGCATCCTCTCCGTACGTCACCTTAGCATCACCTTAACCTCAGTTCTCCCCAAACTGTCGGGCCTTTTAATTACAAACTCTCTGATGTTGGTGCGCAGCCTTCAACCTGCGCCTAACGACGCGGTGATTGCCCACTTGTTAAGTGTTGTGGGCACCACGGGGAGCTCAGCACCCGCGAGCCTCCTGCTGCTGGGGGTCAGCAGCTGACGAGCTGTGCAAACAGAGCGTGCCAGGGCTGCTGGGGAGTCACAGGCAAGCTCGTTAGCGGTGGTTTGAGAGCGCATTTTCCTGTCCGTCATCTGTTTCTTGCTGGTTTTCCTTCTTGCTTTTCGCATGGACAGCGATCAGGCTGGTGGCGCTGACTGTAATGAGAACTGAATGCCTGCACTGCGAAGCCAGCAAGGTTTATTGCTCTCTCTGCAATTAAATTAAGCTTCGGCGATGGATGCTCAGGGTGCGTATGGGTGGTTAATTGAGTTCTCCATGCCTTCCACCCCCGCCGTGCTTGCGCCTCTCAGGTACCACCTGCACAATCCCCCAGGCCTGGGGCTGACTCCATCCCCTACAGCTCTGTTTCTGCCTCCTCCGAGGAAGGTCCCCTCCCATTAACCAGGGCAGGTACTTGCAAAAACTGTTGTTAATGGCACGTGCAGATTGTGTGTCTCCCTGGTGAATCTCCTCCTTGCTGCGCTCCCTCCTGGACCCGCGCTGTCTCCAAAGGCAGCCCAACCCTCGCCACTGCAGCTGATGGTGCCCGTGGGTCTCCTGCAGGAGCACTGTGCCCCTAACAGGCTGATGGGGTGAGATGCTCAGCACCACAGGACATCACAGGAGGCTCAGCAGGGAACGGCCACCCAGGCGGAGATGCCCTGCCAGCAGGGAGGGCGCGACAACGTGCGATAGAAGCCGCTCTTGCAGCTCAATGAGATACCCTACCTCCCACGGGGAGAGACGTGGAAGGCTTTCTGAGTCTTTTTTTCAGGCTGAAAGTATAATAAATCAGCTTATTCTAGAAAGAGAGACAGATTAATATTTTTAAATACTTTATTCCCGATGCTGTTCATCAGAGCGCTTGCTATCTATTAAAAACAAATTGGCATGGATTTTGACAATAACACTAGAGATGAATCATGTTTTCCTGAGCACTTCAAATAGCGCTCGTTGAGTCCAAGAGAAGAGATCCTTGATTGATATATTATTCACAGGCTTGATTTCTTGATTTATACAAATATTTTCCTTTTTTTGTGTGCGTTCGTCCAGTCCTTCAGATGAATAACTCTGATACGGGGAAAACGTGCTGCCCGTTACCAGGGGTGCGTGGCCTGCGTTTCGTTTTGCCCACCCCTAAAATCGCCCTTGATGTGACGGGGATGGAAGCTGCGCACAGGGCGGTGCATGGCCATGGGTTCAAGGACTGCTGGAGCTGTGTGCCTGTTCCGTGCCCCCCAGCCCCTCCGTGCCGTGTGAAGGGCAGGGCCCCCCCCGTCCCCATCCCTCGCAGCCCCCTCTCCGTGTGCTGCCGGCGAACCCAGGGCAGCGCCGGCTTGTCAAAGCACGCTGCCTGCCTTCGCTGCGCCTTGACAGCGGGTGAAGACGGCGTCCTGCTTAAAGCTGACAAATGATCTCTGTCTCCAGCACCGAAATGAATTGATCTAAAGTCTCCGGGGAGGAGGTGTCGCGATGGCAGGGGGCCGCGCCGTGCCCTTGTCAAGACGGCTGCGCGCACTGCCTGGAGCCGCGGCGGTGCCGGCCCTCCTCAGAGGGATGGGAATTTGTGGGGTGTTTTGCATGTTTTTCCCTTTCAGACCGCGTAAAGGAAGATCTGATTTTTGAAGCGTTGCTCTTTTCCTTCCCTTCCCTTTCTGGGAAGAGGAGCTTTGCTCGGAGGCTCGTGCTTTGCAGAACCTCCTGGGGAAACGGGAGGCTTGTCGCTCCCAAACAGCCGCGTGCGCCCCAGCTCCGTGTGATCCTCTCCGCTAAACTGGTGGCAGCATCTCAGAGCTGTGCGAGATGGGAGGATACAGAGGAGTCTCTTTAAGGGATCACAGCTTATCAGACAGAATGGTAAATTCCCCTGCCTGGGAGGTGCCTTGATGTTAGGTTGCAGAGCCTGACCTTCCCCCAGGCACCCGTCGCTGCGGTGCAGGATGTGTGTGCTTGGCGTGTGCGGCTGCGAACGAGGGATGAGCCGAGCTGTTCCTGGGAGCTGTGGCTTCACAGATTTTCTCTCCTGTCCCCACCAGATGCCTGCTCCTCCTCGCCTCTCCTGGTCATGTGCAGCAGGGCAGGCAGGCTGGTGGCCCTGAGGGAGCCGTGCAGGGCCCGTGCACCCGTCCTGGGTCACCTCGGGGCTCACCCAGCCCATGGGTTGGGGTCCTGTGCCACTGGAGGGGGGCCTGGTGTCCTCCCTCCCTCCCTCCCAGATCTGTGGGGTGCACAAACACCACGCTGAGCACTGCTGGGGCTGCGATGCGGTCTCCTCTTGCTGTCTCATCAGCTGGGAAGGGCAAATAACCTGCAGCCTGGCTGGGTTTTCCTGTCTTCTTACATCCTGGGAGAGATCTGTCTGCGTGCTGCGCTTTATTGAAGCGGACCTCTCTCTCTTCTTGGCTTTTTTTTCCCATTTCCACACACCTCGGTAAGCCTCTGGCTGTGAAACCCCAAACAAACAAACCCAGCTCCACCGCCTGGGTGGCACGGAGGGGCAGGGGACAGCCAGGTGCCTGCAGAGCCCCCTGCTCACCCTTTAGAGCTGCAGGAGGCTGGGGCTGCACAGGGCTGCTCGCAGCCCTCGGGGAATACCCACACCCCGGGTTAAACCCACAAGGTCCCCTAACAAATCACCACGGCTCCAGAAACAGCGCGAGGAGCCGCTGGCTCCAAGCACGTCGCTTCCTGCCCGTGCCTCCTGGGCTCGGTGCAGCGAGGGCTCTGCTGGCAGCTCTGCTTTAAGGAGCCCGAAACAACGCCAGGGTGATCATTAAGTACAGGTCTAAGGCTGCGTGTCGTGAGAAGCCTGCTCATGCTGCTGTTGGGGCCGTATTGTATTTTTACGCTCGATGGTATTTCTCCCATGATTTCCAATAAAAGCAGGCAAGGAATCCGAAAAGTTTCCTCGGTCAGGTTTAATTAGTTTCCAGATTGGAAGAACAAAGAGCTCTGAGGCGTGGAGGACCGCTGGAAATTAAAACTTTGCTCGGGGTGGGAAATGCTGGGGAGGCGGCAGGCTGGCCGTGCCACCATGCGCTCTGCCTGCGCTGGTGGCTCGCTGCAGCCACGAGCAGGGTGGGATGCAGCGCCTTGCAGGCTGCACAGCATCCCCTGAGCACCACGGCGAGGGGCTGTGCTGCCCAGGAGATGCTCCCCCAGGCCTCCTGGTGCTTGGGAGCATCTTTAAGGTGTCCGTGTACGTCTTGGATCCTGGGTTTGACTGAAAAATGTGCCTACAATGTAGGCAGGGTGCTGAGCTGGGGTGGGCGGCTCTGGGGGAGGCTGGCTTGGTGACCTCTTGAAAAGCAGCTGCAGCAAAGCGGCCTCTCGGCAGCTTTTAAAACTATAAAGAAAGGAGGTTTGAGCATGCCACGGGATTGTACCCACATGAAGGGAAAATGAACCCAGTCTTCTCGTGCTTTGGTCAGAAAAGCAGTGAACACCCAGCGCAGACTCCATCCTGCTTTGCTGGGGAAGGACGCCTCCCCCTACAAGGGTGGTTTGACTTCAGAGGCCTGTGTGCAAGAATAATGAATATTTCCCATTATTAAATCCAGTTTTTTTATTGCTTATGACTTTGCTCTTAGCTTGGGGGGGAAAAAACTTTCTGCGGGCAGCGTCTGCTTTAGGTTGAAACTTTGTATTCGGGAAGTTTTGGCTAAAACGATTCAACCACATCTGAGAGCGGCGGGAGGGAGGCAGTCTGCTTTGGCATGTTTGAAAAGCAAAGCGAAAGGCACGCAACGGGGCCGCCGACACATGGGGCTGCACGGGCTGCGTGGCCAGGAGGGTGCCCGGCTGGGGTCGGTGCGTGGTGCTGGGGGCACGGGCTCTGGATGTGCCCCTGTGCTGCCCCCAGGGACTGCGTTTGCCCCATTGCAGGATGGATGGGATGAGCCTGGCTTTCCCTGCCCGAGGCTTTTGGGCTGCTGGTGTTTGGGAGGTGGCAGAAGGCAGGGCAGCGGTGCTGTGAGGGTGCCCAGGCGGCGTGGGAGGGCTGGGGAGGGCGAACTGCATGGAAAGCAGAGGGCAGGGGGCAGGATGCAAGGAGGGGCAGCGAGGGAGCCGAGCTCCTCCTCCATCCTTAGCACAAGGCTCTCGTGGAGCTCTCGTATTGCTCGGGCACAGGCGTGTGCTGCGGTAGCTGCGTGGTGCTGCCGAGGTGCAAAGCACCAGCCCCCATTTCCTCAGCTCCTTGGGCTGATGTCTCCTGGCCCCAGAACCCCTCTGCTTTCTGCTCTCAGTTTTGGATTGGTTTTATGGGAGTGTTGAAACAATAGATGCTGCACCGACCTGTGCACGTGCTTCCCCTGCAGGGAGGACTGAAAGGAGCCCTCTGTGGGGTCTCCAGGGGCTGCACCTCCTGCCCTGCCCCTGTGCTGCTGCAGTGCAGCTCCCTGGAGGCTCCAGCCCCTGCCTGCTGGGGCTGGTGCGAGGGGTTCCGAGGGCTCTGCAGTGGGAACTGCTCCTGCCCCACTTTGCAGTGGTGGAAATGAGTTTTTTTGGGGGGGGGGCTGTATGGCTGAGATGTGCCTTTCATTCTGGGGACCGCTCTCCATCACCTTTCAGGAGCCACCACCTTCAAATCCCAGCTGGGGGCTCTGCTGCAGCCTCTTGTGAGCTGGGAGCATCCCAAGAACAGCTTCGCTGCTGCTCTGCTGCATTTCTCCTGGCCACAGCCCCAGGTCCTGTCCCTGGGCATGAAATGCCGATAATGCTGCTGGGCAGGGGAGCCGGGGCTGTGCAGCAGTGGTCATTATGAAGCACAAGCAGCAGGTTGAGAGCTGGGGCTGGAGATGCTCAGCTGCATCTAAACAGGAGCACATCGCTGATACTGGGCTTATCTCATCTCTCCCGAGCTTCTCTTCCCCCTCCCTGCTGCTGTTTGGTCCTGCGGCAGGAGAAAAGCATTTTCCCAGTAAAAGTTGGGCCAGTTCCTCGCGGGCTCTCTCTGCAAAATGCAGCACTTGCCTCCATCTGAGAGGCTCGCCGGATGAGGGCCCGTTCCTTTGCAGATATTTAAATGGAAATCGGGCAGGGTTATTAAGCGCAGAGCAGCGAATTTATTCTGGTCATTTATTATTGATAGGTAACACGACATTATTTTAATAGTGTTCTCTGATCCTGCTGCGGCACAGCAGCGTGGGGCTGGGCACGGGCTCGGGGGAACCCAGATCCTTTTCCCAGGCTTCTGCAGCCCTGCCGATGAGGGATGTTGTGCCTGCGGCCCCGAGGGCAGCCTCTTCCCCGTCCTTGAGCCCCCCAGCACCCGTCGGGACCACGTGCGAGCCTGCTGGGCTCGGCGGGTGCCTCTTCCTCCTGGCAGCCTGCAGGCAGCCTTTGTGTGGCTGGGACCAGGCAGATCATGCGGCCCTTATTTTGGGGCTGTTGGTCCTGCACGGGTGAGGGACCGTGTATGGGCTCCCCCAGGGGCAAAGGAAGGAGGAATTGCCCGGGATATTCAGACACAAAGCCCAGGGAGCTGCGGGAGACCCCCCAACCCTGCCAAATGGCACTCGTTAAGCCTTGCTGAAATAATCCAGCCCGGTACCTCCGGCACAGCCCGCTGGTCCTGGCAGCTGGTCCTGCCTGCCCCGGGCCCGGGTCCAGCTCATCCCACAGGCACAGGAGGCTGGGGCAGGATGCCCTTGAGGATCTCTTCCCCATGGGTTTGTTCTCCTCCTGCTTTCTGGTTGTGAGTGAGCCACGGCCTTGAAAAGCTCCCGATGCTCGGCTGCCGTCACCAGGAGCTCCCCACGGGTGCAGGTGTCGGTGCAAGCTCCTTTCAGGACGAGCCGACACCTCCAGGACTTCTCCGAGCTGTTTATTCAGATGCCGAGCACAGAGCCACTGTGCAGCTCCGCGCCGAGTTTGCTCTGGGTTATGGTGGAGAGGGGGCTGGAAATGAAAAGGAATATTTTCTCTTTGAAAAGGAGAGGGATCGTGTCTGCTGTGTTAAATCCAGAGACCCGGCTATGAAAAAGACGTGTGCGCGTGTGATGAAAAGCTTCCTGCGAGTTCATCCCATGTAATTGGGATGAGAGCTCTTGCTTTGTGCAAAGCCGTGACGTCGGGCACGGGGGGAATAAGCGAGCCGAGGGGCGCGCGGAGACACAGCCCTCGGTGCTGTTTGAACATTGCCTGCAAATCCCAGAATAGGCCATTAGAAATTAAAGAGATGCTGTTAATCTGGGTTGGAAATAAAGCAGGACACACATGAGCTCCTCTGGTTGGTCTGGACCGCTTCTGGTGTCAGCTTCAATTGGAATAAACAAGTGTTGCTCGCCCGGGCTGGGCTCCTGCAACGCAGAGCATCGCTGGGAGCGAGAGGCGGCTGCGCTCCCCGGTGAGAACCACTTGCCCAATTTCTGCTCATTTTTAAACACAAGCAGTTGTGAAACCGAGAGGGTACTCAGGGGTACTCATTACCACTTCTTCTTTGCAAGAGTTTTCCTCTAGCGCCCATAAAAACACTTCTTGCTCTCGCAGGGGATTCCACATCAAATATTCAAGGCAGATTACAGCGAGCACCACACAGGAAAAAAAAAAAAAAAAAAGAAAAAAAAAAAAAAAGAGTATAAACTGTTCGGTTGCTTTAATAAAGGAGCCAAAAAGGTTAACATGGAGGCAGGGAGGTGGAGGGGAGGGAAGAAGTTGCGTGGCTCGGGGCAGTGCTGCTGCGGAGCCAGCTCGGGGCGCAGGTTGTGACCTGCAGCCGAGGGCAAAAAGCGAACCGGGACGGCGTGCACGTGGCTGCTCCCTGAAACTGTGCGGTGCTGCTCTAATGGGGAAAAATAAAAATAGGGCTGGTGAGTATTCCTGCCCTGCGGGCGTTTGGTGGCCTGCCTGAAAGGGGCTTGCTCGCTGTAGGTCTGGGCAGAGATTGAAGCTCTGCGGGGTGGTGGGGATGGATGTGAGTGTCCTGAGGAGCCACCGAGTGGGGTCGGGCACTTCTGGGACCCCCAGACACGGCTGGGGAATGGCCCCAAGAGCACTGAGCAGGCTGGACCAAGCCCTCCCTTCGCCCTTGCTCGCATGGCCCCATCTGGGAGGAGCTTTGGGGCCGCTTTGTGTGAATTTCACCCGTAAGACTGGCACGTGCTGGGAGCTCTCCAGCCAGTTTGTTCGTGGTTTGTCACCAAATCCTGGCTCCAGCCAGGTACCTGTGGTTCCCGATGCCCATTTTGTCCTGGGAGCCGGGGAGGGCTGTGAGAGCACCTCTGCCTTTCTGGAGAGCTGAACGGGGCCGTGCTGCCCGCAGGGGATTTCCCCCGCCGTGCAGTGCCACAGCGAAACGTTCAAAGCCTCTCAGAGCTCCTGAGAGCACAATTTCACCTCGCAGATAACATCTCCCCCCAGAAACGCTCTGCTGTTTCTCTCACACGTTTTCCTACTGCGTAATTGTTTTTCTCCTCCTAATTGCGCTGCAGAACCTGACCCCACCTTGCAGCGACACGATGCTGTGTGGGAGCCCGGGGCCAGGGCCCGGTTTTGGGGGGCTGCTCTCCCCCTACAGGGAGCAGGGAAGGGCCTGGGGTGTGTAGGATCTTTGGGGCTGTGTTGCTGAGCAGCACCCGGGGCTTTAACACCCTCCTCGTGCAGCCTGGTGGGAGGACGTGCAGTGCTCATGTGGTCCCCTGGGCCTTTCTAAAAACCGCCATGCGTTCATAAAAGGATGCTCTGTGTGGCTGTGCCAGTGCTCAGGCTGGGAAGCTCAGCGAGGAGCCTCCCAAAAACCACCCCAGCCCTCTTGGGGCCTCCCCAACCCATCCGGCTGCACGGAGGGCTCCTGGAGAGGCAGCTCGGGGATCCCACTGAGCCCGCTTGTGCTGCGGCGCTGGTTGGAGCAAGCATGGTTTGGACGCTGAATTAAAACAGTTTTATACCCCCAAGGCCACCCCAGGGGTCTCTTTGCAAAGCCCTGGCAGCTCTGCACCCCACGGCCCCGCTCCCACGGCGATGCTGCAGCCACACGAGGGTTTTGTGGAGGATGCGAGCGGGGAGGCTCCGTGCTGGGAGCCCGCAGCACGGGGAGCTGGTGCTCAGCACCCTCCCGCGGGGTCTCAGCCGGCTCACGGCCCTCTAATTGCTCGGGGTTTTCTTCCCCTCTCCCAGTGCTTAATTGCTGGCTTTCTCCGCGCTAGCAGCACCTGTAGCGCTCCGAAATGGAGCTCGTGAGTCACAAGCCACCCACGTCGAGTGTTTATTAAGCCACAGGGGAAAAAGCACCGGGCTTTCAAAACACTGCATACCAGGAGCCTTACCCCACCACTGCCTCCATCCTACCCAGCCCCACACCTGCGGGCAATGGTCCAGCTCTGCCCCGGGAGCACGGCAGCACCTCGGGGCTCGTGGGGTGGGCACGGGGGACCCCAGCCCATCCTAAAAAATCAGGGGGCCCCCAGGCAAAGGGGTGGGCAGGGAGGGGCAGCAATGGGCACTGCTTCGCCCTCCTGCCTGCCCGTGGTGGCTCCGTGCGTGCAGGAGGGGGACGGCCCCGTCCCAAGCAGCGCCGCGGCAGGCAGGTGGTGGCACACGTGGTCCTGAGAAGCAGCATGGGTTGCTGTGGTTTCGTGCTCACAAGCAAATGGATTTGTGGCTTCAGCCGACTGACTCATAGCTGAAGTGTTACTTGGCAAGTGGAGGAGAGCTCCCACCCCCGGCGCCGCTCCCCGTGCATCCTCACGGGCAAACAACACATCGAGAGCGACAGTTTAAGGCAGGATGTGGCCGTGGTTTCTTTTCCTTCTCTGTTTTTGGGGGTCTTTTTTTTTATTTATTTTTTTTTTTCCTTCAAGCTGAGATCTTCTCTAAAGAAAACAAATCTCTGTGGCCTGGCCCAGCCCTGGGGGTGCTCCGCACGTGGGGTGGAAGCGGTCGGGTCGGGGCTGCTCCTGTGGGAAGAGCAGGTCCTGGGTCTGCCTGTCCCCATGGGCAGGCCAGGGGGCTGTGGGGTGGGATGGGATGGAATGGGAATAGGGATGGGATGGGGATGGGATGGGGATGGGGATGGGGATGGGGATGGGGATGGGATGGGATGGGATGGGGATGGGATGGGGATGGGATGGGGATGGGATGGGGATGGGGATGGGATGGGGATGGGATGGGGATGGAGTGGGGAGGGGATGGGGATGGGGATGGGGATGGGATGGGGATGGGGATGGGATGG
Source organism: Netta rufina (assembly GCF_964035555.1). NCBI lineage: Eukaryota > Metazoa > Chordata > Aves > Anseriformes > Anatidae > Netta > Netta rufina. The sequence continues at coordinate 21,825,042 of NC_140134.1, read as the reverse complement.
GATGGGATGGGATGGGATGGGATGGGGATGGGGATGGGGATGGGATGGGAATGGGGTGGGATGGGGATGGGAATTGGATGGGATGGGAATGGGGATGGGATGGGGATGAACATGGGGGTGGCCGTCCTGTTTCCCCAGGACCTGGGAACCACAGCGTGGGAGGGGACCTGGTCTGTGGCCTCTCTGAGGGCTCGCCAGAGCAGGGCTGGTTTCTGTTGAGTCATTTGAGAAACTTCTCAGTGCGAAAACGGCCCTGTGGCCTGGGGACTGCGCCAGGGGCCTCGCTCCTGCTGATGGTGAAATGAATAAATCCTGCCCCGAAATGAATAAATCCTGCCCTGAAATGAATAAATCCTGCCCCAAAATGAATAAATCCTGCCCTGTGTGGCAGGAGCCGCTGGCGATGCCTCTCTGTCACTGCTGTGGCTGCAGGCTGTGAAGGTGGAAGGTGGTTGTTTTGGGGTGAAATTGGCTCGTTTTCCCTCCCGTGAAGGCTTTGCTGAGCAATTACACCAGCCCAGGAGAGACGTGCCCACGTCGGCACGTGCAAAGCACCAGCTGGTGGGGGTTTTGTCAGCACGGGTTGCTGCTGGAGCAGCGAGCTGGGCACCGCGGGGGCACACTGCCCTGCCTCCCTGCTTCCTCACTGCCACGGAGCTCGTGTCACCGTTCCCCTCGAGTTCTTCCCCTTTTCCCTTTCTCCGCTCCAAATTTTCCAGCTTTGGCGAATCCCCCGTGGCGGAGTGGCCGCGGTTTTGCTTTGCCTGTGTCAGGTAGGGAGGCTTTGCACAGCGCGAGCGGGGAAGGCGCGGGGGTGGCAGGGACGGGAGGTGAGCAGCAGCAGCGGCGGCAGCTTGCAAAGCGCCGGCACGGAGCCGTGCTGCAGGCACCCGGGGAGCTTTTTGTGAAACGCTGCTGCTGGTTGCGGTGTCTGCCTGGCGGCGCCGGCCCTCGGACCCGCCTGCGCTTCCCGCACTCAAGCTGCTGCTTGTGCAAGCCGAGGGTTTGCTTCTGCAGAGCTGGCGGGGGAAAAACCAGGAGTGAAAGCGCAGCGGTGCCGGGCTGGTGTCAGCAGCTCTGGCGGGGAGCATGTGGCTGGCAGCAGGCAGCAGCGAGCGGCTCGGTGAGGGGTTGGAGCTGCTGCACGCCCGGCACTGCCTGGCTCGGCTGAGCCCCTGCTCTATGACCCCCTGGGCTGCCCCTCTTGGCAATACAACCTGGGATCTTCTCTTTGTGCCCAAGTGGCTCTGCAAGGCCGTGAAGGCACATCCCCAGCCCCAAAAATCGCCTCCTCGGTTGGAGTTTGACACCATCCTTGCCGGCGGGCAGGAGCTCGCTCTGCCAGGGCTGCTGCTGAGGCAGGAGTGGGGGCTGTGCTTGCACTGCTTTTGGGGGCTGGTGTGACCAAACTCCCCGGGCACCGCCGTGTGTCTCGGCTGGCACTTCTTCCTTGCTGCGCGCCGTGCTCCGTGTTCTCATCACTTTATCTCTCTCTCCACCGCTGCTTTTCCCCACGTCCTGCAGGAGCTCCCCGTGCAGGGCTGGCAGTGAGGACACAGCCCCTCAGTGCCCACCACGGCCCCATGGGCGCAGGGCCAGGCTCTGGCCCCTTCATCGCCCCGGGACCGGGACCGGCTGCCGGTAATGGGGCAGGAAGTGGTTTGTGGAATGGTGGCAGCGATGAGCTGGTTCAGAAATGCGGCTATGGCTTGAGGTTTCTACTCTGGAAAGCTGACTAATTTCCACCAAAAGTGAGGCCGCAAGACAAAAAAAAAATCCCAAGAAATGGCTGTGCCACTAACCTTTTGACACGGGCTTCTGGAAGAGGCCGAGGGGCTCGGTGACGTGGACGTGCCTGGCGCACAAACCCCCGGAGGGCTGCAGGTCTTTGGGCTCGCTGCTTGCCTGCTATCCCGATCTTTTTAAGGTCAAAGAGGCTTCAGCAGCATGGGCTGGAGAGGTGACGTCCCCGGAGATGGCCGTGCTGGAGGTTCCAGGTCTCAGCTCCTCCCCGCTGGCCTCAGAGCAGAGCAAACCCAGAGCCTGGGTGCTTTTCCCCCAGCAGCTCCCGAGACACAATTCTGGCCAACATTAAAACTTTTGGAGACCCAGCTCTCAGCAAATTATCATCTTCTGATGCACAAAATCTTCCCCTTTTATTTATTTATTTACCATCTATTTATTTTTACTTTTATTAGAAGATGCTGATGTAAAAGCACCAGGGAACACTTAGAAAGTTAACAAGTGGTTTCTTCTGTCCGCCCTGGCTCTCCATCTCCCCAGACGAGCTGAGTGTTGTGGTTCTGGGCACTTTTGGAGCTGGTGGCCGTGCCCCAGCTGGGACACCCAGACCCATCTGTCAGGGGTCCTGGTGGTGACCCCAGCCCTCGGGTGGGTAAAACCAGCTGCACCCTGTGGTGTTGATTTGGGTGCCTGTGAGTGATCCGGCTTTGCCATGGGGACAGTGCTTGAAAAAAAAAAATAAAGCCCATCCAAGATTCCTCCTGAAATGTGTGTTTTCCTTGGTGCCAGTGTGAAGAAGGGGGATGTATAAGGGAGCCATAAAAAGCCCCCAGTTTTATCTCTGTAAGACGTGAAACGCAGGCCCTAACAACAGATGAGGCCCCGCTAATTTCTTTCCTCAATGCAGTTTAGTTTCATGGGTGACAGGATGCAATTTGTGTTTGAGTTTGGCTTTCTAGTGAAACTCTTGGCTTGTCACTCTCAAGACACAACAAGCTCCTTAAATAGCAGGCTAAATTTCTCCACCTAGCCTAAAAAAATAAAACACTACTCTGCCAAATGAAAGGACATATTCCAGTATTCTTTGTTGTTGCAACAAATTGGGTGGATACTGTCAGACTTCTGTATTCTGGGAATACTTCCAGAGCCTCTCTTTGTGTGCAAGTCGGTTACCATGTAATTGTCAACTTAAATTGCAGTGTTGGATAACTCTGCTCCGGCTGGAAGATAATCTGCCTCGCGGGTGCCTTCGCCCCAGCAGCGTGGGGCAGCGCCGTGCCCGGCTCCCCGCGGTGCCAAGGGACGAGCTCTGCGTTGGGTCCTCGGTGCCCGCGGCTGGTGGCACCTCTGCTGACGCCCTGCCTGGTGTGGGGAGGGACGGATCCTGCTCCTGTGGCCGGGGTGGCCCCGGCCCCCGGCCCCACGTGCCGCTGTCTGCGGTGGAGGAGAGATAAAAAGGTTGCTTTCGATGCGGTGGGAATCGTGTTCACCCTCTTCCTTCCCCTTTCAAATTGGCAGCTCGTTTTGTTGTGTTTGTTTTAGCCCGAATCCCAATGACAATTAGTGCTAGAAGGCTAGATTAAGCTGTTTTTACTTGTTTTCTTTTTCGCTTTGATTTCCACCTCCTCCAAATTCTTAATCCTACTGAATATTTCATCTCCTGTAACTCCATCAATTGAAAGTCTCCCAGCGGGACATACGGGACCAGCACTATTAAGGCTGCTTTGCTTCAGCTAATGCTTCTCAGCGCGGGGCTGGGTTTCTTGCGCAATTTATTTCAGACGAGAAAACCACAGCATCCGCTGCAGCGACCGCGCGGGCGAGCGGGGAGCGGGGCCGTGCGACAAACGAGAACTTGGGCAGCTGATGAGAAAGCCGAGCGCCCCGTGTTCCCACCTCGCTCCTTCTCCAACTGCAACGCGCTTTGTGCAGGTGGGGAGCCTCTCGTGGTGCCACGAGTAGGAGGGCCGGCCGCAGCCGTAGGAAACTTTCTGCCCCACCTGCGCCGTGGGGAAGGGTCTGCCGGGGTGGAAAGCCCTGCAGAAATCGCACTTTTCTGCCCTGCACTCACCCCTTTCGGCACGTGCTCTGCCGATCGCGTTGCCTTGTCTGGGAGCACGTCTTTGTAACCGTGCCTTTTGCCACCCAAATCGCTCAGCAACATCCCTGACAGCGTGCAGGGACGTTTCTCTGGGAGGAATCGAGCTGCCCGCACGTCCTGCTGCTGCTGACATAAAGCAGGGATGCAGCAGGCTTTGCCAGCAGGTCCTTTGAAGCTTGCAAAGCTTCAGTGCTCTTCACCTGGTCTATTTGTTCCTTATCAAGAGCCCCAAAGTGTCTGCAGCCTGGATGGGAAGAGCTCTCACTGAAGCGCCAGCAACCGGCTCCAAGTGCTTTTGCCAAGGGAGCTGCGGTGGCATATGTTTGCTCTCAGAGCAAGGTTACAGTCTTGACTCATTAGAAGTTACTTTCCTCATTTTGGGGCATATGTAGAAGAGCCTCGTGCCAAGCTGGCAACGCGCGTGGTGGAGCAGGGAGGGCTCCGCGAGGCTCCGAGGGAAGTTTGCACTTGCACTTCTGTCCCCAATTATTTTGTTGTGAAAGCAGCACGGGGTGTGCCCTGCCTCAGGGCTGGCGCTGCAGTGCCTCGGAGCCCCGCGTGGCCCTGGCAGGATGGCAACGTGCCGTACCCCGGCCTTGCAACCACCACGCCTGGCTTTCCTTCCCCATGAGACCTGCAGACAAGATGCTTGCTCAGAAACCAAGTCCTGAGAAGGCTGGGATGGGACACAGAAGGGTGGGATGGTGACAAAAGCCAGCAGACCCCTGGCACGGGGAGAGGTTGTTCCACGTGGCTCTGGAGCTCCCCAACTGCATGCTTTAATCGGAGAGATTTATTTTTCCTCTCTGGCTATACAAACTCACCCGAGGCTCCCTTGCCAGGCAAAACTGATGGTCATGGCTTTGGGGTTTCATTCCTTTGGGCAAACAAGATCTTGCCCGTTTAGCAGAGTTTTTCCACCTCCATACGTGTGTCCCTGCCTGAGATCCGAGGTGCTCAAAGGCTTTGCACAAAAGGGCTTTGCACGGCTGCTTCTCATTGTTCCTTGGTGTCCCCTTTTTAAAACTCTCTCCTTGTGTCCTTGCTGGGTTTTTGTGCTGCGAGGCACATCGTAAGGAGTGATGTACAAACCTGATCCGGGATGCTGAGCACTCTGCTCTGCTCAGCTGTCCCTGGGTTCAGGCAGCAGCCCTGCCGTGATTTACTCTGCCTGTGCTGCGGGCAAACCAGCAGCCCCGATCTCTGATGAGCTGCATTAGACTTGGGTAATTCAGCACATTCCTAAATAATGGGTCTAATAGTTTTGCAGGATCTGTAGCCCATACTAATGGCTCATTGCTGAACCATAAGTGGTTGTGTTATACTTTGGATTTATTGTAGGCCGAGGGATTAATTTCCTGAAATATATGATCATGATGTTGAGGTTAAATTAAGATCTCATTCAAAAGGATTCTTTTTATTATATTTAATTTGTAACCCTTTTTCTGTAGCCATTTTACAGCTATTCCTCCCCCTCCCTTAAATGTTCAGTGTCATGTTTCCAGGAAGAATCTTATTTCATGCGGACTAATAGCATTTTTCATGACGACCTTTTACAGTTCCTCACCGTTCAAGTTACTCTAGTCTCGGTTGTTTATACACAACGAGTTCTTAAATCCTCTCTTAGAAAATAAAGATGTTGATGCGCAAGCAACAGGAGCTTCTGGCAGAGCCCAAATCCATCCGTTCCCTCCTTCCCCACGTGCCCCCCTTCAACCTGCTGTAACTAAAAGCCCTTTTACTCCAGCGCTCGAGCACTTTGATAAAACGCATGTCGAGTAAATCTTACATGACGTTTTTACTCTGGGTGGTATGTATATAAAGTCGGTCTCGTTCGGTGCTCGCCTTGCTCCGCCCTTCTTGATGATGCAGTTATTAAACTGATAAATTATCTGTGGAAGCCGGTGCGAGGAGGTGCAGGCGGGCAGGGCTGAGGGCATTGTGGTGGGATGCTGAGCGCCGGGGTCTGGATACGGCCCCTGGCCCTGCAGGGACGTGCACAGCCAATGCTTGAGGCACCAATTTAGAGAGGTTTCACCATGCTGGACAGGGATGAGGAAGGGTCCTGGAGTGGGCAAGCATCCGAACCTGGTGAGCCCCCGTGCCCCTGTGAGCCCAGGCAGCCCCCAAACCCCAGCCCGGTCCCCAGCCCAGCGCCGCGCTCGGCCGCGCTCCACCCCGAGTGTCAGCCCTGCCTTGTGCCAGCATTTTCTGTTTTTTCTTTCTTTTTTTTTTTTTTTTTTCCTTCCCTCCTCCAGAAGTGCTGATGGACAAGTTGAGTAACCGTATCTGCTTGTTACAGGACATCTTGAGGCTGATTGCGGAGGTCAGGACTCAACTGGAAAGACCGCAACGGGTTGCTGACTGGCATCCACGGCCCAGATAAGATAAAAACAACTGATGACAGCAGGGAAGTGAAACAGTCATCTCAGCACTTGGATTAGTGCCCGGCAAAGAGGAAGGGAAAAAAACTGAGGAGGGCCGGTGGGGAGGAGAAGGGGGTGGAATACGTATTAGAATAGAAACTCTGGAAAGAGCTATCAGGAGGCAGCAGATTTGGGTGTTAAATATTTATGAATTAGCGGCACTTGTCGCGTTCTTCCTGAGCGGTGAGGCTCCGGGGCGGGTGCGTTGGGGCTGCTGGCTGTGCTGCAGCCAGGAGGGGCACGGGGAGGACGGGGACAGTCCCCAGGACAAGGTGACCGGCCCAGCACCACCGCGGCGCCCGGGGCTGCGGCAGCCCCGTGAGACTCGCTCCCGTGCAGAACAAATGCAAGTGAAGAGGAGCAGGATAAATGAGGTGCCGTAAAAGCCACTACTATTATTCAGAAAATTCTGCTGAAGAGCAGCGGAGTAATTAAACCATAATTGCTTACTGCTCGGCTGAAGTGACATTGGAAGTGGCTGAAGGTGGCGAGGAGAGGAAGGGGCGGCTCGGCTGCTGCTCCGAGCAGGGACCCCGGAACCGGGGCAGGCCCCCAGACCCCTGAGCTCGTTTCCAGCCCGACCCCCAGCCCCAGCCCCTGCCAGCACCGTGCTGCCTGTGCCCTCCTGCCCAGTGATGGGTCTGGAAGTGCCTTTCCTCCAGGTTCACCCCGATTCTTCATTAGCAGGGCCCCGCTGCGTGGTGTTCTTGGGCGTAAGGGACTCCGGGTTGGGCTGACGGCTGAGCTCGGCGCTTTGGAGGAGCCATTCCCAACCGTGAAACAAATAGCCTGCAAATCCTGTAAGCACTTAATTACACAGCGATGTTTAGGTAACGTTTTAAAGGGCTCATGTAATCCAGCAGCATGGAGGAGACTCGAGGTAGAGGTTTAAAGCGTGGACCTCCCCAGCACGCGGCTCCACGTAGGATTTCCCTTCCCCGCCATACCAGCTGGGATGAGGAACTGCGCCTCCAGCTCCGGTAACACGCTCCAAATGCTGCTGGGGTTTCCTCATGTTTGTGTTTTGCAGGAATACTTTGTGTTTTCAGGACTTTGCTGAAGCAAGGTCGTCCAGCACAGGGTGCAGCTGAGCACCTTGCCTTCACTCCTCCCCCTGTCTCCCTCTCCACCTCTGCTCCATCACCGGGGTGCCAGGAGGCAGGGGCAGCCCTCGGGCTGTGGGTATGGGGGCAGCAGGTCTGCAGCCCCTTGCCCCCAGCCCCAACATGCTGTGGGGACATCCCAGCCGGGGAGGACAGGACCAAAACACCAGGCCCACCAAGATGCTCACAGCTCTGCCCATGTTGCATCCTCTCTTGGGCAGACTTTCTGCATGGAGAAACCTCGTCCCAAGAGGACAGGGGCTCCTGCTGCTGCTGCTGGCTTTCTTCTGCCCTGGTTCCAGCTGGCATAGAAGGGTTATGGTCTGACAGCAAGAAACAAGCAGTTTTTATAGAAAAAGTCCTGGAAGTTTCATGGAAAAGAGCATCCCCACTGCGGTGGTCTGGAGAAAAACCCCGCGGAAGCCTCCCGCTGCGCTTGCGGGGAGCACCAGCCTTCGGCATTTTGAGGAAGGGAGAAGCTGGTTACATTTCCACCGGGCGTATTTATTTTTATTTTTTTAAATAACTGTAAAATGAGTCACCTGGCTCCGCCGCAGAGCGCAGCCCACCAGCAAGGAGCGAGCCGAGGAGCTGCCAGCGCGTCGGCTGCCAATAAACCACGCACGACTGCAGCAGCCTCTCCGCCCGAGGAGCCAGCCGGAGGGGACACCGTGGCCACGCTGCTGGGCACATCCCCATCCCCACTAGTGGGTGACAATCCAGGGCACTTGTACTCCTACAAAAAAAAAAAAAAAATCCCTAAATGTGAACCACCCGGGGCTTCCTGGTGTGTGGGCTGGCAGTCAGTGCAGGCTGGTGGCTGCACGGACCGGGCATCACGGGGCTAAAACACCAAGTGTGAAGGAGCAGGGCTCCGGTGATGCAGACAATAAAAAGTCTCTGCATTCCACTGAAGTTTCTTGAGCAACTGGCATTTGCCCATAAATGTACTTAAGCAGAAAATCACCAGAAAAGTGCTATAATCTGACAGATTTTTCACAGGCTTAAATATTCATGAATTAAAAGAATTGGCAGAATTTTCTACATTATTAGCTTTCATCGTGGCTACAGGAGCAGTTGGTGCACTGGCTGCTCTTCAAAAACTATTAATCTAGTCTGTCATCACAGCAGCCATTTTTTAATTAGCTACTTTACTGAACGATCTGGTGCAGTAGTGAGACTGGAACATTTAAATGGTATTAAAGTTTTAAAGGTGCCCCTTTCCATTTTTAATCTAAGTTCTGAAACGCAGCAATAGGGAAACCAGCGTGGAAGCCGATTACTTCATTTCAATGGTTAACTTCTTGTGTTATTTTGGAAAATCATGTCTTGGAAAACCGAGCCGCTTTCTACCAGGGGAAGAAATTGCGAGAAATAAATTGTTCTCTAAACCCGAGTTCACAACATTCCTTCCCGATGAAATCAAAACGAGATGTTTGCAGCCAAAGCATCGCGTGCGTCTTTGATGGAAAATAACGGGCCGTGGCACCGCGTGCCTCTGGCTGGGATTTGCTGCTGTCTGTCCCGCAGTGTGACAGCACGCTGCTGGGAATCCTCGTGGCCATGCAGCACCGGCTGCTGCAGCTCACGGGGGCCTTGCACCGTGCTACCTGCTGCTGGTCCCTGCCTGGAACACGTCCCTGGCACTGGGAACACAACCCTGGCACTGGGACCACATCCCCAGCACTGGGACCAGGTCCCGGGGGACGTGTCCGGAGCAGCCCCATGCAGCGAGGTTGGGGAGCGGAGGCTCACGGGCACAGGTCTGAGCTTTTCCAGCTAAACGTGATCGCCCAGGCACTTGGCGCAGCCCGCTCTGAACCCTGCTTTGCTCTCCGTGCCAGAGATGCTGCTCTCCTGGCTTGTTATTTGCATGTGAAAACACAGCAAAATTATGTCTTTATGGTGGTTTTAAATGGGCCGCTTTTTGGCATCGGTGGCTACCTCTCTGATCTCTGCTGCTGGTTATTGACAGAGCTTTAATTTGGGCATTACGCGCCAGTGTCCTGCTGACTGTGAAAGGGAATCGCTGCACTTTTTTCCTTTTCTCCTATTGTCGTGTAAAGCAAGCGGTGTAAAGAAATTGGCAGCTAAAATGCCAATGCTGCAGCGTGTAACATTTCAAGAAGTTGCTCTTTGTAAGCCCTTCTACCATGAGAAGTCATTTTGAAGGAGGTTTTTCTTTTACTTGACTTGATACCGTTCTTACTGTTTGAAAGCACCAAGACAGGCGCTGGCAGGGTACCAAGGGGTCTATATTAATATCGAGTGCTGTGAAAGCAGTATACAAACTGCGAACCATTTCCCATTTGCCTGTAGAGCTCAGACACCAGGGGAGGAACTCACGGGGGTGTTCTCCGTGGCTGCACCCAGCAGCTGCACATCCCCTGCCCTGCATCTCCCTGGGCACTGGGTTCATCTCCAGATGGGGGTCCTGCACCCGAGCCCCATGTGTGTTTGGAAGTGAGCGTGCACCACTTGATCCCTGTGAGTCTCACACCCTGCACATGGGGAAAATCCCACTCTATAACTTCAGGGGAGGAAAAATGGGGAAATGTTCCCAGAAAATCTATTTACAGCGAGGGATTTTTCATGTGGTTTTCTTGGTTTGGATTTCTCTGTGGTTGTTTTGCTTTTTTTTTTTCCATCCAGAGCAAGTTTTCTGCTCGGTGACCTGTTGCTGTCTGATCCCTGTGGGACCCAGGAAGGGTCTGGGAGGGCTGAGGACCCCAAAGTGCACATCGGTGGCTGTCCTGCCCCACTTGGCCACCCAAACAGGGAGATGATGGGGTGCATCTACTGCAGCTCGAGCCTTTCTGGCCTGATGGATGAATACCCGTGATGGTGCACGGCATAAGCTGAAAGGATGCACCGTAAATCAAAGTTTAACAGCACAGCTTGCTGCTGTCATTTCCATTAAATATTAGGCACGGGTTTGACATCAGCATGGAGCAGGAGACCTGGTGAAGGGTTTTGCAGCTCCTTTTCCCAGTGCTGCACATCTCCGGCTGCTCCAGCACTCGTTGCCTCAAGCAGCACTTGCTGCTGCTCTGGGGCTGGGAAGCCTGCAACCCCGCCGAGCCTTGCTGGGATGGCTCTGCAGTGCCTGTCGGTTGGTGTTTTTAGGAAAAAAAAGGGAATAACCTTATCTTCTTCCATGCAGCAGTGCTGTTCGTGTGCTGTAAATGCAACACGAAGGCTGGAGCACTGAGGCCTCCTCCTCAGGGCATGTTGCAGCAACAGCTGATGCCGCCCGCTCCGGCCTTTTGCAGAGCAGAATTTTTCCATCTCACCACAAAGAAATGCAGGTGCTGGGCACGGGACAGACACCAGGACAGACATTGGGATGGATTTTGGGATGCCTGCATCCACGTCCCTGGCTCTGGCCACAGCAAAGTGCGTGCCCAGGGCAGGACAGATCCATCCCCGCTGGCAGCAGCCCATCTGCAGGGCACACGCAGCAGGGAGGGTGGGGGGGAGAAAGGCAGAAATCACTGTGTAAAAGCCACTCAGTGCTACTGGGGTGAACAATTATGATTTTTTTTAAACTCCTCCTTCATCCTTTCTAATACGTAGTCACTTAAATGAGGCACGCACCCTTCTTGGCAATTATTTGTAATTGTTCCCTGTGAGTTCTCGAACAAAACACTCTTTTATTAATACTTAAAGCTCCTAAAAGCATTGCAGATCTGATAGAGATACTTTATTCAGCAGGCTGCACCACACACTGTAGCCCATTAATTAATTTTTCTAGATAGGATAATTCATTAGAAGAATGTGCTCAATATGTCCTTTAAAGCCCGGGGTGGTCCCGTGCTTGCTGTTGTGCAATACGCAGCTCCTCTATTTGCTATTTGTGCTGGGGGGAAAATGAGCCTTTACATTTGGATCCAAACGAACATCTGAACAAAACCACTGTGTGCGGGGCAGGTTGCCCTATGGAAATCCTATCACACGCGGCTTCGCGTGGCTTGAAGTAGCTGAGGAGGTGGAAAATACTGCTGAAGTACGTGGCAGCGATGGAAAACCAGGGGCACATCGACCCGGGCTGGGTTTTGGGGGAAAAGGCTCTGCCCCAGGTGAGCGCAGCTCCACGCAGCCTCCAGTGCCCAGCTCCGCATCCCGTGGTGTGTGCTCATGGATGAGACCACGGGGCCGAAAGAAACTTGCCCATCTATTAAAAAGGAAAAAAAAAAAAAATCAGCTGTGTCTTTCCGTGTTTGAACAATGAAGCCATATGTGTTTCTTCTCATTAAAAACATTTTTTTTTTTTTTAAGGAACTCCACTGCAGAAACAAGCATGGAAGCCGACATAATTAAAGGCTTCTTTTTCCCCAGCCGTGGTCCTCTGGTCTTTGAAGAGCTCGGGGATCCCTGTGGAATGCTCTGAACTCTGCAATATTTTGATAGCTGCAATAACATAATCAAAAGATGCTTTCATGAAGAGAGCACCTTGTGCGAATTGAGGCCGGCCCCTCTCCCCCCGCAGACGGCCGATTTAATGGGGTCCAGAGCTGCGCGCAGATGGGGAGCTTTATTTTCTGCATGTGCTCCTCCGGGGACGGTGCCTCGCAGGGCTTTTTGGAAAGAAAGACAGCATTTCCCTGCACGGTGTGGGTCACACATCCACACCCACACACCTGATTCCCACCGAGTGAACCTGGAGGTGATGTGGGCGCCTCGGCTCTGCGCTGTGCTGGTGGAGATCGATGCTGGGGGCACCCTCGGGGCAGGAATCGGGGCTGAACTTCTTCAGCCTGGACTTTGCCTCCCTTCAAATTGTTGCAGGCAGCAGCCCTGTGCTGGTGGAGGTGCCACCAGGTTGCTATTCATCCTGAAATCCTCATTAAAACACTTTAATTCCTCCCTTTCGTTAGATAACCGGCTCATCTGCTTGCATGAATCCTTCTCTCTGTGCCCAGGCCATTGAAATCCTAATTTTTTCATGCTGCCTCCCAGATCTGCAGAGCCTTGCGTGTCCTCTCCACCTGAGTTTTGGCAGCAAGGGCTTTTTGGAACGAGGAAATTGGGGCATTTCTTTAATCACCAAGCTGGAATCATTAAGCTTTAATCAGGCCAAATTAGGATTTTGAGTCCCGCTGCCTCGCATCGCTCCCTAATTGCACGCACTCGGCAGCTCCTGAAGCTCGCCTGTCCCGGGGCTCTGCCCCCTGGCAGCATTGGGAACGGGGCCCCCGGCATCCCTGCACCCTGGGTGCTTTCAGCCCTCTCCAGCAGGAGCCCATGGGTGCTGCAGGGGCCTGGGGCCCATCTGGGGGCTCCTGCACCGTGGGAGACCACTCCCCAGGCAGAGCCGAGCCCTGCGGTGGCCCAGGGTGAGCACATTTGGACAACGCCACATTTCCCCAAGCTGCAGGGCTGGGTTTGCCCCCCAGCAGCATGGAGCCCGCTGTTCCCTTCCCTCTGCTCCCTCTCCTCTCCATTTCCCTTGAGCTCTCCTGTGGCCGCCCTTGCACGGGGGCACGCAGCAGCGATGCGCCCCATGGCATCTGTGCCAGCCGTCCCCGCTCCCACTGCTCCATCCCCTCCCGTCTCCCATAAAGGCAGCTATTCACCATATAACGTGAATGAATTCTCATTAAAGTCTGCTAAATTACTCGGAGACAAAGCGAGGCGCCAGGGCGCGGGCTGCTTTGCCAGTTCTTCTCGGCGGGTTTCGCATCCCGCAGGGCCCCGCTCCCGGAGCCTCAGCCCCAGCACCATCCTGCCTGGGGGAGCCCCAGCCCTGCCGCTCTCCTCGCCTCCCCTCTGCGCTTTGCCCTCACTCACGAGGGGCCGTGGGCAGGGGCAGGACCCAGTGGGACTGGGATCCACCGTGGGCATCGCCCGTGCTCTGCCGGACCAGGCTGACAGCGAGCCACGGCGCAATAAAAGAGCAGAATTCACATTGCTGATACGGTTTCACAGAATTTACCCCCCCCCTTTCCTTTTTGATTTTTGCATGCACGCATTTCCCCACGCTCTCTGAGCTTCCTGGAGCCCGGCTGACTGCGCTGACTTCCCTCCCACTCAAACGCTCGTGGCGAGGCGCGCGGGGGACGGCTGGGCTCGGTCCCGACAGCAGCTCCCCGACGCAGCTCAGACGGCGAGGGGAACAAAATATGCTTTTTTATAGCACACAAATACTTCCCCCAAACCATCTGAATCCAAATTTATCAGAAATCTGGCTTTGCTCCCCAGCCGGTGCCCCAGAGATGATGCTTTGGGGACACCCCGGTAGGAGCAGGTTGTGAATGGTGATGGCCAGCGGCCCCGTGGCCGTGCTGAGCCCACTTTTGGGGACATGGCACTGGGGCTGGATGGGCACGGCTCTGGCTGTGGCTCCAGTTTGGTGGCAGCTGAGATGTCCAACACAGCTCTGTTTGTGGCACGGACCTATCCAACACCAAGGGGGATTTTTGGGTACATTCAGGGAATGGACTGCAACCGTGAGCAGGAGCGAGCACCTTTTGGGTACGGCGCTGCTGACTGGGCACAACCACAGCCGTCGCCACCTCCATGAGCTGGGCACATCCCCGTGCCCCCACCTCACCCAGCCCCGTGCTCACTCTCACAAATCTCTCGGCGTGGAGCCGCCGCGCGGTGTCTCCGGGTGCGCGCTGTAACCTCCCCTCACCGAACCCTCGGCGTTCCCCCGGATTGTTCAGCCTGTTATCGTTTTTCCCACAATGCGCTCGCATGATCCTCTCTCAGGCTTAACCACATGGCAACCACATCACATAATGCAACTTCTGTTCTGAGATTATTCATATTTTTTTTTTTCCCTATTGTTGCTTTGCCAAGTTTTTCTTCTAATTCTGAGAAACTGAATTTAAAAGAGCAGTGTCTCCGGCACAAGGACATGCTTAGGAGGCAGCGTGAGCAAATCAACCCGACAAGTGTGTTCACAGGAGTCAAACTGGGGGGGAGCTGTGAAAAAGCAAAACAAAAGCCCCTCCAAATGTCTATTTTTATTTTATTTCATTTTCTGGAATGCCTCATCACATGAAATAACAATACATCCTGGAGAAGAGACTGCGAGCGGGCTCCAGTGAGGGGGCAGCCGAGGAGAGTCTGTTCCAGAGGAGGATTTACACGCGCCCATCACAGATGCCAGTTCCCAGCAGATCAGGATAATTACAGGGACCTGCACCATTTGGAATTTCCTGAGCCCCAGTAGGGGAAAGGGACGGATCCTGCTGGGCACACCGGGTCCTGGGGGGATGCGAGGGGCTGGGAGCGTGGCTGGGAAGCTGGGGAAGGGGGCAAGGAACGGGGCTGCCCCAAGAAGGTAGCAGGAGGGATCCGGACAGAGGGACAGGGACACCTGCCTGTGTCCCAGCAGTGCTGGGGGTCCGGGAAGTGCACCAAAACCCTGACATTTCCACCCAGGGCCTCCCGTCCGTGGCAGCCACCAACTGCCTGCTTCGTGAGATCGTATCTGGCATAAATTCCCAGAATGGGCAGCAGATTGCAAGGATTTCAGCCCTGTCTCCATTGTACCCCGATGTTTTACCCCAAGCTGGCACCTTCTAAATAACTTCCCTGGGAGCAACCAGCTGATGAGGTTCTGCATACAGGCGGGCGTGCAGAATGTGGCCCGACCCCTTCTGTGCTGGTGTTTTCTGGAAGGACACCTCAATTCAGGGGTTCACTGAGGTTTAATTTTTTAGTAAGTGTGAACATCCACTGTCCCTCATAACAATCCCGACCCGGGCAGCCAGCATCATTTCAAATGCTGGCAGGTCCATGGGGGTGTAAGGGCAGAGGAGGTGGTCCTCAGCCCAGCTTCAGGCTTGCAGACCATTTTTGTTCCTCTCACTCCCATTTTACAGCTTTGTTTGGGCCCGAGAATTTCCACTCCGCATCTGTTTTTTCATGAAACTGGCCTAGCTTTTATTTTTTCTTCATTTCTGCATCTTTTAATTCTTGAGTCATCAGCCGTACTGACCAGTTTAGCATAAGAAATGAAATTAATTCTCATGCTCAGGCTCCAAATGTAAATTCGTTTATTAATAATTTAAATAGATTTATTTATGCAGTTTGATATTTTTCAGGTTCAGGGAAGCGATTCATTTTTCTCGCGTTGATGATCAACAGACACCGTCATTAAGCTCTTTCTTTCCCCATCCTCCTCTTCCATCCCAGCCTGCTAAACAGATAAAAGATCGGAGCCCGCTGGTCTCGGCGGGCTCCCAGAGAAGCTTTCCATCAGCTAATGTAGGTAAATAATTAATTCTACCTTATCTTCTATCTACTCTGGACATTTCCTCCCTCGAAAAGGGATGGATTTTCCTCCCAAGCGTTTCCAGTTACCACCATGCGAAGAGTTTCTGCCAAGTGCTCTGAGCTTCTGCACTGAGTGGCAGCTCCATTTTTTAGCATTATCTGAAAAAAAAAGGATTTTTTTTTTTTTTTAGCTCTTGGTGTTGGTGGAAACCAGGGAGCAGAGGCACCTTGGTCCCGGGGAGCTGTGTGGTCTCTGCACAGAGCTGGAGCTTCTTGAAGCGGACACCCGGCTGGGGGCAGCTCACGAAGTGTCCCGTAGGCAAAAAACCCAAAGCACCAAACATGATCTGAAAATCCCCATGGCCAGAGAAGCTGGGGACTGGATGGCACCTTCAGCAGCGGGTAAATTTATTGCTGTGATTGAAGGCAGCTGACCTCCGAGTGCATCTACAGAACATCACGGCGAGGCCGGGGAAAATAATATGGTAAACGTTGATGTGTTAATGGCAGCCACAACATCTCGATCCCCTCCAGATAGGGATAAATGGCAAACCCAGCTCCATAGGATGTGGTGGAATATTTTAAGCAAGAATCACGTGTATTTACTTAGAATTAGATGTCCCTGAAACGATACCCTCAATCTGAAAACCCGCAAGCTTTGAGCCCGGAGTCCAAGCCCACCTCATGACAGATTTTTGCACCTGGTTTTCATCTGGGTAATGGGTCCACCCAGCCCTCTGGATAGGAATACCACAAAACCCTGGGAATGTTTGAAATTTAGATCCGTTTCCTTGTGGTTTGGACCCCTCTGAGATGAATTGAACTTTCGATCAATCTGGATTTGCTTTTCTCCTGTGGGATGACATTCCCTTGCTGAACCCGTCAGGCTCGTGTGACTCTCGCCCGGCTTCACGCTCTGTTAAAAATGGGAAATTTTATTTCAAAGACTTGCAACTTTTTGCCCCGAATTGTTCTGAAGCCTGTGCAAATGTGGCCGAGCCAACATGGCCTCGGCTTTGGGAGACTTTTGTTATTTTGTCTGGCAAAGCACAGGTGAGGTGCCCCTTGTCAGAGGTTCTGCCTTCACCTTGTGCTTGCTCACGATGCCCGTGGAAGACGTCAGACAGACAGACACAGACAGACAGACGTGGAGCACGCAGCCAGCTTTCCCACCATCCCAGTTCTGCTCGCTTTCATGAAGTTTTAGCATTTCTTTTTTATCTCAACCTTGCAGGCTTCAAAGCCAGCATGCAGCCAAGCTCTACCTGCTGCAGATGGGAACGAGGCAGCTCGTGCTTCCCGTGCTCATCCTGTAGAACTGGAATTGATTTATTCTGGTTGCAGCACTGACGACTGCAGCTCCTGGGTGGATGCAAAACCAGGCTCCTCAGAGTCTTTTTTAGCATGCTGGCTCTTAGGAAACCCTTTGCAAGGCCAACGCCACCATCTTTTGCTTTTGACAGCAAAACCTGATGCAAATAAAAGCCGTTTTCCCCATTTGCTTACGTGGCCTGTTCCTGCAGGCAGGAAGCAGAAAGGTTTGTGAGCATCGCCCCATGAGAAAGCACCCGAAAACTTCCCCGGTGCTGGTGAGCCATCGAGGCTGGCGTCGGGGAGCTCCCTGCAGGAGGAGATGGGCTGGAGCACGCTGTGGCTCAGGGATCGGGGTGCTCCTGGGGCATCTCCTCCATGCCCTGCACGGTGTGAGGACAGCAGGGTGTCCTCAGGGGCTGCACGTGATGGTTGTGCCACCCAGATATGGCAGAGAAGCAAGAGAAACCCGCGCCGACAACATTTCCCGCAACGACAACACTC
Source organism: Netta rufina (assembly GCF_964035555.1). Taxonomy (NCBI): domain Eukaryota; kingdom Metazoa; phylum Chordata; class Aves; order Anseriformes; family Anatidae; genus Netta; species Netta rufina. Next base: position 21,807,625 of record NC_140134.1, on the reverse strand, counting down.
TTGTTTTTTGGATCACGAGCCCGATCTGTCAATTAGCGGGCTGCGCATCGGCTCCAAGCGCCGTGCCCAGAATAGCAGCAGCGACGTGTTGAAGCCTCTATTAAATTTATTTTCAACCACGAAAACCGAGACACGTCTGCTCACGTTATCGCAGCGTCGCCGGACGTTCTGCTTTGCTTTGCTTCGCTCGGGATTATTTTGGTGTCTGTGTGCATTTGGAGCGCGGTGCCCGGCCATATGGCCCAGGCCAAAGGCCTGCTCTGTTTAACCAGCACGAACGGGTGGAAGATGCTGGGCACAGCTGCATGTGCACATCCCAGTTCCCCTTTTCTGTGCTGTCCTTTGCCAGGCCATTGGGCTCTGTGTGGTTCAGAGCCTGGGTCCGTGCCCCTCCCGTGCCACTCGGCTGGGGCTGGAGGTGCCAGGAGACCCCAGGCCCCCCCATCCCTGCTGGAGGATGCGCTCCAGCCGTGGGTTTCCCTTCGTCCTATCCCCAACCTGCTGCAGGAAGGGCAAAATTAATTCCTCCTTCCTTGTGTTTCAAAGGCTGAGAAGGAATTTACAGAGTTTCTGCATCCCTGGAGAAGGGGGAGCTTGCTGCAGTGCTGCAAGGGGGTGCACAGGAGGGGCCGCATAGCTGCAGCCTGGCAGGGAGGGGGTCACAGGGCCAGCTGTGGTTCTCTCTGTCTCCTTCTTCATTCAAACCATCCTGCTCCCCTGCACTGCTGGCTTTCTGGTGGCTGGGGAGATGTCCATGGCCACCTGACATCCCTCTGGAGAGAGGTTTCCTCCAGCACAAGGCTTCTGCTCCCAGCGGCAACCCGCAGCCCTGTGCCGGGGAAGGATCACCCACGGGTGACCAGCACCCACGTCCCTCACCAGGGAGCCCCCGCCAGCATCTCTGCAGCACCAGCTTGTTCCCTGCATAATTCCAATTATCTTTGACGATTAACCGCCCAACTGCAGCACCTTAAACAATGCACTGAGCTGATTGGAAGTGTGATAAGTCGTGGGGAGGGGGGGAATGCTTTTAAACATGATCGATAAGGCTGCTCGTGGGGGATTACGTGTGATACTGGGGATGTAAAACAGCGTGGTTCTGCAGAGAGCATTCCCAGCTGGGGCTCTGGGCCCTGTTTCAGACACCCCCATCCTTACCTGCTGCATTTACCTCTTGCTTGGATCCCCTCCTGGTGCTCCAGGCACTGGGGTGAGCGTGGTGCAGCAGGCGGGGATGCAAAGCCACGTGCAGGAGGTGATGCTCAGGGCCCCATCCGGGGGGACACGCGGAGCCCTAGCGGATTGGTTTGCACTTTTTTGAAATGAGCAATATTTTTTTGTTTAAGGCAATTTTTCCCTACGGAAAGCTCACAGTGTGTCTCTCTGCTTTGCTCCATTTTCGGGGTAAAGGACGGGTACTCCTCTGCTGGCTTTCGCCACCCTGAGCCCCCGCTGGAATATTTCCTTGTGAGAAATCCTTTTAGAAAGGTTTGAATGGTTTCTGGAGACGCCCCAACAAAGGCTGAAAATGTTTTCAGCAATATTTTTTTATTTAAATAATGGGTTAGCGTTTGGAGGAACGCAAGAATGGTCGGGGGAAAAGGCAAAAGGTGGTGGGATGGGGATGGGGACGAGGCGCAGAGCCTGCATGGCTGGGGGCTCCGGGACCCCTGTGCCAGGGGCAGGGGGGGCTCTCCTTCCCGGCACAGGGTTGCTGAAAGCGCCTTCCCTAATTTATTGGTTTTTCTTTCTCACGGGTGGAAAAATCAAGGGCAGCGCCGCGCAGCCTGCTTGCAAACGTGGCTTCCAGGGAAACTTGTGAAAGGACATTGATTTATGATCAAAAGGGAAAAAGCAAAGCAGAATAAAAAGAATACTTAAGACTTAAAAACAGGGAAATCTCGTTTCTTCCTGTGTAGGTGTTACCTGGGAATCTTTCATGTTAAACTTAAATGGAATTAAGAATGAGGGGAAAATCACCCTGGGACTAGCGTGATCCTTGTAGCCCTCTATTAAAATTAATACTGGCATTGATCTGTACAATTTATTAATAGCCCAGCACCGGGAGAGGGGCTGCCGTGATAAACAGCTCCAGCCCTAATTCGGAGCGTCCCCGCTCCGGCGGGGCCCCGTGCAGCATTGTCACCTCGGCTCCCGGTGATTTTATAATTGGTCTGAGTCGTTACTATTCAAACCCTGCAGAACCAATTAGCAAGAGTCGTCTCTGACCTGTGGTTTCTATGGCGTGAGGGAAACTAAAGACTTAAAATGAAAAACCAAGAGCAAAGACCTAAATCTTTTTGGCTGCCTGATTAATAATCCTGTCAGGCCTATCACAGGCACTAAACAGTAATGCTGGTTGCAGCTGAATTTTTTATACTTTCTATTAATCTTTAATGATAGCTTGGTCACCTAGTCTCTTTTATCTTGTCAGATAAATGTATGGTTAACAGGATAATGAGATTTCTAAGGCTCTGTTCTAGCTTACAGCCATGCAGTGCATGGGGTGACCCCTGCCCCTGCCAGGGAGCGGAGCGGAGGTGATGGTAATTGCTGGATGTGCTGGGAATGTATTGGAAGCTGATGGATGGTTTAAACTTTGATTTGGGGTCAGGAGGTCCCCTGGCTCTGCAAGGCAACTGTGGTTTTATTACTTGCAGGATCTGATGGGGATGTAATTAGATTTAGCTATTGCTTTATTAATAAGTAATTGTTCCTACTATTGCTTCAGGTTAGCAAATATATTCCGCTGATAATTTAGGGCATTGATATGGCTTTATTTATTAATAAACGGGAATGTATATTTTTGCCTATAGCAAAGAACGGCGCACGGCTCTCTCCGGCCACCTCTCCCGGAGTGAAGGATTTGTTCATCAGTAATTCAATAATTAACCTAATTCTGGGAAGCCCGTCTGTGCCGGCTGCGAGGCAGGGCGCAGGCTCGCGTGGCCACTGGAGAGGTCAGCGTGTGGGGACAGGGACGGTGCGGGTTGGGGACACTCCAGGGCCTCCCCAATTCAGGGGGACATGGATATGGGGACGGGGGATGTGGCCCCAAGCCCCGTGCCCACGCAGGGATTCCTGCACCCGCTCAGCATCCCGAGCTGTACCCGGCGCACGGCTTCGCACCGTGGGAAATGCACTCAGCAGGTCTCTCCTGGCTGCCGTTTCCCCTTCCCTTTTATTTATTTTCTATTTTCCAGGAAGCTCAGGGGCAGCGGGGTCGGTGCGGTGCAGGAGCTGAGCACCCTGCCCGGTTGCAGGGTGCAGGGCCCCGGGAGGGCTTCGTGTGGCTCGGCTGCCCGCAAGAAGCGCCGTGCATTAATTATGTTACCATGTAGAAAGCTCTGGCCTGTCACATACTTTTTTTTTTTTTTAAGCTCTGTTTTTCATAAAGTGGTCCTAAAATGACACGGAAAGCAGCTGCTTAAGCAATTGTGCCAATTAATGGGTCTCTGAAATTAAAACGCCTACACAGTCTAGATGAGATTTCTCCAGGAGGGAATTCAGCAATTGTCTTCATGATAATCAGGCTTGACTTGTCTTAGCACACATTAATAAAAAAGCAAATGCATTCAAAGAGATGCCCTTTAGTGGAGAATATCCACAATATAGTAATGAGTCTCCAAAAAAAAAAGAGGGGGGGGGAGGAGAGCGAGAGATAGGAGCAATGGCTGAGCCGGCTCCGAGCGGCTTCCTCGCAGGAGGGAGATTTGTAATTCATGTCATGGACTCGCTGGATTCTCCTGCTGCAGCTCCTGGTTGTAAATCTGCCCCCGGTGCCGTGGCAAGGTGGCACGGGATGGGGGGCGAGGGCAGCGCGGCCCCGACACAGCGCTGGGGGCACCGGGTGCGTGGTGGGGTCTGCGCCGAGCTCTTTTTGGGGGGATGGAAGGAGCAGCCCCAGGGATGCAACGTGTTGAGATGTGATGGGATGTGATGCACGGCACGTGGTGCTGGGCCAAGCTGCCCCACTGCCACCCCTGTCCCCCCCTTCTAGCCCTAAATTTCCAGCCCTGTGTTCCTGGCCTGGGTGGGTGAAGGCTGCTGGTGGTGTGACTACAAGGAACCACTGCCTGCGGAGTTGGAGCCCTGCTCCTTTGGGTGCTTCTTGATTTGGTTTACAGCTGCAGATGGGATGGAAGAGGAGCCAGTGCTTTGCCAGCACACCGGCGACACTCAGGGTGCTCCAGGAGCACTTTGCCCACGGGGGCAGGAAGGGGCAGACATGCAGCAATGTGGCCGAGACCCCCTGGTTTCCTTGTAGTGGGACCCCCAGGAAGCCCGGGGTGCAATGGGGGGGTCCCTGGCTGGCACCAACACTGGTCCAGGAGCAGCCCCAGCGGGCACCGCACGTGTCCGGCACGTGGTGGATGCCCGGCTGCTCTCTCCTGAGCTCTCCATAAACTGCATCTGGAGCTCGGAGCTGAGCCCCAGTCCTCGCTGGGAGCCTGGAAAAATCACGTCCCCCCTTGGCTCTGCTCATCTGCGTCCCCGAGGAGAGGACAGGAGCTGGGAGCGGCCCCCAGCTGCGCCCTGCTCGCACCCGTGCCGCGGTGGGTGGCTCTGATGTTACCCTTAACGTCAGGCGTGAGAAAGAGAACATGTTGTGAGCCGGGCGAGATGTTTATTTTCCAATTTAACAGCAATAATAAACTCCTTTATTGCAGCCTCGTTTCCAGCGCCATCCCAGGAGTGTGCGTGACGGCTGTGATAGTCCCGGGCTCTTCGCAGCAGAATGCGGCTCCTGGCAAGGCTCTGATGCTAATAAGGGTGGCACTAACGAGCTTGGGGGAGCCATGCGCACTGCATGGGCCAGCTGGGGAAGGCAGGAGCCACGCAGGGGCTGTGGGGGCTGCACTGGAGCTGAGCACAACAAGGAGACGCTGAGGGGGTCAGGGAAGGGCAGCACGAAGGGGTCGAGGTGGAGGCAGGGGCTGGCACCCCCCAGGACCAGGGCTTCTCCTTGGATCAGTTGCTTCAGGTGATGTCCAAACCCTAAGGCTGTGGGAGCTGGAGAGGCTCTGAGGACTACTGAGGACTTCTGCTCCCATGGGGTCCAAAAAATGGCTTTTGGCCCCAAGCTTTCCAAAATGGCATTCACACCCTGAGCTCCCTGGGCCTGAAGGCATGCGCCTTGAATTTTCTGCTGCGCTTCCTTGGCCTGGAGGGAGGGTTGTCTTCTTCTCTGCATGGATTCGAGGGCTGCGCCCCGGAGCTCTCCCTGTGCAGCACAGCCCCGTGCAGCGGTGCCATGGCTCTCACAGCAGTGCCAGGGCGGTGTCACTGAACAATTTGGCTCCATCCTGCGATGCTGAGTCAAGTTTATGGCTTTATTCCAAGCATCATTGGAATAAAAAGGCAAAATCTGGGCAGTGCATGCGGGGAACCCCATGTCCACAGCCCCACGGCCCCGCAGAGCGCTGCAGCAGGGACCACGGTGGGTGGAAACGTGCTGGCTGTCCTGGGGGGGTGCATGCATGCAGGCACGCGTGTGCCGTGGTGGAACATACGCAATTATCTCTGCGTTAGGCACCTTGTTTCCTTCCCCTCTTAATTAACTGCTCTGGTGGTGGAGCTTTGCTTCTGTTCGCTTGGCGCTTGCAGCCTTGTGACAGTTTGTCTGGAAATCTCCCCCCCCCCCCCCTCGTTATTTTCATCTCAAAAATTTAAGAGGCTTTAGAAACAAAAGTATTTAGAGCAAACACGATCTTTCCATATGCAAAATTGATGAAAGAAAAAGGCTTACAGCTCGAAAACCCCGCGCCGCTGCCTATGTATAAAAGCAAATCCCTGAGTCCCCGCACAGCCCGTCGGAGGGGGCTGGCACGAGCTGCTGCGGGGCTGGGGGCCCTGCGAGCACCCCTTGGCCGTGCTCTGGGTGTCCTGGGGCTGTCCCATGCCTCCTGTGGCCAGACCTGAGCTGGTGCCATGCCCACCTTGCCCTGGGGCTGCCACAGGGTGCTGAGCACCGTCTGCACCCAGGACAGGGGCTGGTGCTGGCCCCAGGACGGGGCATCCCACAGAGCCACTGCTTGCTGTTAGATCACTGATAGCATTTTAGGTTTTTCAGCTCCATCCTGGTTTGAGCAAATATTTTGATTGCAGCTAAGTGAGAACACAACAAATGCTGTTTAGACAAAAGCAACACATTCACTATTAGTTTTAGACAATTTGTCCTAATATTGTTTTGAATCATGCATTTATTCCCCCATAAAGATTTGATTACTTTGCTTGTTCCATTAATCTTTATTTGTTTAATCATCTGCTAAATCTGTTTAATCATTGGTTTAAGTGGAAAGATTACAAGAAGATATTTAATGCTTGGTGGCAGAGCTGCCCCGGCATCTAATCCAGCGCTCTGCTGGATCGCTTTGCATTATCCCAGCTCCTCGCTGCTTTGGAGCAGCAAGCACAAACGGGCTCCAGCCCCATGGGATTTTCCTCGGCAGTCGGTGGATTCCCAGCCCCTGCTGGTGCCGGGTGGCAAAACCGAGCAGCAGCAAAGCCCTCGCCCCTGCCTGAGGATGCTCTTTGGGATGCAGCCACCCCAGGCCGAGCAGGATGCTCCGAGCCACCTTCAGCGATGGGAAGAGAAACCCTGGCTTCAGGCTTTTTAGCGAGGACGCCCGATGCAGGAGCTTCACGGTGTTTTTTCTCCCAGTGGAGGCTTCTCCCCAGCCTGCTCTGCCGACGCCGGCTGCCCGTGCCTCTCCTCCCTGCCCACAGCTGAGGGAAGGGATTAATATTTCATGCCAGGGCCGTGTTCCTACTTGGCGAGGCTCGGTACGAAACACGCGATATTTCACCAGCCCTCGTGTTTGTCTGCTCCCGCAACCAGCGGCCTCAATCACGGGTGCGATATTTTATGAATTAATAAAAAAAAAGATCATGGACGGTCCGGCGGGACTCGGGGAGAAAAGTGCTCAGCAGAATGTTAATGAGCACTGTGGGGAATTGCAGCCCCGCTCCCCCACCCCCCCCGCCCCAGCCCCCTGCTCGGGGATTTTCCCTTTTTCCTCCCTTTTTTCCCCAGCACCCCGCGGGCAGTGCCAGCCCCGCGCACCCCTCGCTGCCTCTGCCGCCGGCCGGGCGCCGCGACCCAACGCCGAGCGCTGCTGTTGTGGCAGAGCTTGTACTCATTACTGAATAATTCATTGTTGCATTAATGCCTTCAGATACCATCTCTCTCCCTTTCTCTCTTTCTCTCCCTGTTTCGCTCTGCCCACTTGGGAAAACTTTATTATGCCTTCGCTGACGACAGAGTATACAGATAAAAGATAATTGCTTGGCTTGACTCCCCCATTGATATGAAAATAAGATTTAAATTATTCACTTCAGTTTAAAGGTTAGTTGAAGGTTATTACAGGGGATAAAAAAATCACTCTTCATAACGTTTCTGTTGGAGATGAGACAGGTTTGAAAGGGCTAATTTGCACGGCAGGCCGAGGCGGCTTGTTGTGAATAAACCGAGAGACCCTCCAGAGATTTTAATCGTGAAGAAGTCAATTATTTATAAGCAAATTACGGGGAGCTGCTCGGATACATACCACACGGCTAGTCACGAACAGGGACAAGATGGAACCCATATAACTTAATACACCTCCCTTTGTGCGCCGCCGAGGTCGGTGCCCAGCGCTTTCCTGCCTCTAATCCCGGCTGGAATTTAACGAGCAGCTGAATGCCGGAGCGCGGGCCTGATCCCGGCTCCCTTGGAGTCCTGTTTATTTTATTCTTCCCCTTCGGTCTCCCCGCTCGCAGGCTCCGTCTCCAGCTCCCTTTTGTGTTGCCGCGTTGTAAATGGAATTAAAGGATTGTAAATTTTCCTGCCGAGCAATAGGTCTTGAAAGCGGGACGCCTCTTTGCAGAGCGATCGGCTTTACCCGAGCTTTCACTTAATGCTCTTTTATGTACGAAACTATTTTAGTGTCTGGTGCTGGGAGAGTGGCAAATCTCCTGTACGGAGTTAATAATTAATGCCACGGCGGCTTTGGGAAGCCGGGCTGTATTTCAGCAGTGGTCTCGCCCTGACCGCAGCGCTCTGTATTCATCATCCGCAGCCGCTGCTATGCAAATAAATAGCTACGGAAAAGCAGAATCATTGCCCACTGTGCTCCGGGATCCCAAACCCCTGCATGTGTAACGCGCCCGCATAAATCACCGCTGCTGCATGGCCGCATATATATAAAGTATACGTGTAATAGGGAGATTATGTATTCAGCCTTCAAATGTAGGTGCATTAAAAAGACATCTCCATCTTCCAGCTGGATGCCTGCATCAATACGGGGAAATGCAAATGTGCTTCCCCACCCCGACGTGAGCATCGCTCTGCAGAGGGGCCTGCGGCTCGCCCCTGCCCCATTTGGGGTAATATTTGCATTACCCTAAATATTATTGCACCATGAAGGTTTGGGTTTGGTGGCTCCCATGGCAAAACTCATCGCAATGCCTCGTGCTCGAGGCAGGGCCGTGGGGCTGGGCTGCTGTCGGTGGGAGCTGCAGCACCCACGCAGGGATTTGCTGTGCGCTTTCCAGCTAGCCCCTGCCTCCCGTTTATTATTGTTTCAGCAAATTCGGATGGTGTAAGCTGAAGGCTCACCTTGGGCTGAACTTGTTTAAGTTTTGGGGGAAATCCAGCTGAAATAATATATCCGTTTCCCCGAGTGTGTTTAGAGGGGAAAAAAAAGCCTTCCCTTTGCCTTTGAAAAACAGCAAAATAGCAGCAGTGTCTGTGGGAGCTCCTCAGAGCCTCTCCAGACCCAGCTTTTGGCAGGACGGCTCCTGCAGGGGATGCGCTGCTGGGACGTGCCTCGGGTCCTGGTGGCGTGGAAAACCCTCAGGCCAAGTCTAGCCAAGAAGAAATTAATTCCATCAAAACTTGCCACGATGTGGAAGTTGTGCTCCCCGCCTTCCCTACTCGGAGACCACCACTTTGGTGATAACAACGGCTTCTGGAAGAGGATGAAATAACCCCAGGGACAGCCCTGGTGTGAAGGCACGGCTGGCCGAGCGCTCCAGGACAGCTCCACACTCTGTGGCTGCTTCACGCTCTTCATTTGGGATTTTTTATCGCAGTTTTTTCACGCAGTGGCTGCTGAGCATTTTTCCGTCTGCGTCAGTTGTGCCACTACCCGACTGTGATATTCTGCCTGGGCGTTTTTTTTGAAAGTGCCACCGGTTTTCAGCGAAATTGCCGAGTTTTGGTGATGGGAGAGTGTGAGCAGCAATCCGCCTGCTCCCTGCGCCCAGACCATAATCGGCTTTTTTACCCAGACTTCTTGCACGCGTTTGTGGCTGCAGGTTCTGCAGATTTCTGCACGTTGCATATAAAAACCCAGGCCCAGAGTTTCCCAGTGGGATTTGAGATGGAAATCCCTGAATCCGCTCCTCAGCTCCCCCCGCAAGCTGGGGGTGGGTGCCCGCGGGGGCGCCGGGGTGGGCTGGGGGCTGGGGGCTGCGTGCTTGCCATGCCCCCGGAGCGGCTGTCGCTGCAGCAGGGCTGCTCATCAGTCGTCCTCCTCCGCGGCGTGATCAGAAAGCCTTCCAGCTGTCAGCCAGCGTTATTTATGCTTGTATATTTTGTTTGAAATGAGATGTAAGCAAAGCCCATGTGTGCCTCCAATCTCCTTTGTAGCAGAAGAAAGGAAAGAGTGAAGAATATGTTTGCAATCATGTCTGGCCCTTGATTTGTAGCTTTGCTCGGTGTTGATCCAGGGTCTGGAGCGTACCTGCCTCTGTAGGGAAGCAGCAGCTGAGCTATTTCTGTATGCACAGAGGTGTCGTGTTCGAGTTAAACCCTTTTACCTTTTATTTAAAATTCACAGAGGCTTGACAGGTAATCTCGGGAGCTGGATCATTATGGCAGCCAACGCTAACCTGTAGCAAATGATGCCTTGTAAATCCCCTGGCTAAAGAAGCGGGCTGTGTTCCGCCTCCCCTTTCTCTCCACAATTAGTGCCGCAGGCCCAGGGCGAGCTCCCTGCTCTGCGCTGCCTCTGCCTTCCCTGGGCCACGTCTGCAAACCTCGCCGGCAGCGCCGCCGTGCCCGGCACCCACAGCTTCCACAAATCCTGCTCGGGGGAACAGGCAGGCTGCAAATGATCTGTACTGATCCCTCAAATGATGATTATTGTTGTTGTTAGTCTTATTAATTTATTAATAAATATCCCTGCTGGTATCCTGCAGCATCACCCAGACCAATGCTCCTGGTCGGCCGTCCTGCATCGCCGCTCTCGGTGCCTGGGAGGGCAGGGAGCTAACTGGGAGGAACTGGTGGAGCCGAGGATGTGTGGATGGTCACTGCTCAGGGCGATCGCATCGCTACGGGCTGGGATTTCCTGGTGTGGAGTGCCCGCACGATGAAGCACTCGCCTGGGGAGGAATTGCTGCCCAGTGCCCTGCACAAGGACTGGGGCTGTGGGTACCACGGGTGGCTCTGGCCACTTGGGGAGGAGGGGGTTTCAGCAGTGCCTCCCCTCCTGCTGCCCTGGGAGGGACTGGAGCAGAAAATAAACACTGCCCAGCTCTTTAGCAGCTTGCCAGGAGGCTGGGCCCCTAATTCGCTTGCATGCTAGCCTTGCCTTCGTGTTCAGAGGTATAAAAATTCCTCTTAAATCATTCAGTGGTTCTCTAATGTATTCACAATGTGGACTATAGAACAAGATCTGAAACACTCTTTTTTCCAGTAAGACTATTAAATGGTGACACTTTGACACCAGCAAGAAGTATATGAGATTAAAAAGTAAAAACTGCATAGAAATCTAAGTGCCTCCACATACTGCTAGAATAAAAATTGCTGTTAGGAGCATTAAAATAGAGCACTTGTCAGGAGCGACGGCTTCCAGAGACATGCCTGCTGCTTTCTGTGGCATCAATGCATGCGATTTCCTCTTAGGTAAATTACAGAGCATTTAGAGCAGGCAGAGGATGCGCTCGGAGGCGGGCAGCGCGGTGCTTTCAGGTGCAGGATGAAGGCACGGAGGGGCAGGCGGGCTGCCCGAGGAGCTGGTGCTGGGGGAACTCGGCGAGGGCAGAGCAGGGTGGGCAGGGAAAGGCTTCGTTTTCAGGGCTGCAGAGCTGCTGCGTGCCCTCTGGGGCACAGCCTGGCATGGGGAGGGCTCCCTGCAGCCCAGCAAGGCCGTTTTGTCTGCCTGTGACATTTGAAATCCCCTGGAGGCAGCCGGTGGATGAAAGCAGGAGACGAAGGAGCTGGCTTTTCTTGGCACGATTAATCATTTATTAGCTAATCAAGAGCACTCGCAGGAGATGAGGAGAGAGCAAGCGGCTTGTTTCTAATAGGAATTAGTTAGGTTACTTTTTTCCTCCCCTGTACTCTGATTTCCCAAGGAAGCTGTGCTTGCAGAGGTTGGGTCTCTAAAAGCCATCGTCCATCTGCATCTCCACCCAGCTGCCAGCCCCTGACCCACGGACAGCCCCATGGACAGCCCCATGGACACCAGACTCTCCTCCACCATGCTCCCCATGAAGGCAGCCCTTTTAAATCCCCTGTTAAACCCCCGGTTCCCGGAATCATGCTGGGCACAAATCTCCATTTCCTCAGCAGAGAGTCAGGTTTCAACCTTTGTGGCTTGAAAATCCGAACACCAGTCTCGCAAACTAAATAAAAATAAGACAAAATATATTACATTTTAAAATCTTGTGACATTTTGGAGACTGACTCATGATTTTCAAATGTTTGGAAGCAGTAACGCTGCAATCAATTTTGCCGCTTCTTGGATGATTGCTTTCAGAGAGGTTTTAATTCTACTATAAATACTTCAGCTGTACAACAGCAGTCTCGGTCAGATATGCAATAATACCCAGTTCTGCATTTCAGGTAAGGCTTTAAACTAAATTAAATCTCCTCAGTATAGCTAATCAGAGATTAGCTTTGATCACAGTTTGTTAGCCCAGGCCAATCCTATTCAAATCCTCTGGCAGACCTAATATCAAGAGTGCTTTGTCCTGTGCTTATGATGTGAACCCCCTTCCCCAGGGCGAGGCAGAGGAGCTTTTCTCCTCCTGCTTTTGGGCATTTCCTTATGAGCAGCAAGGTGTTTCTCTAAAGGTGATGGAAACCAGGTGCAGCCTGGCTATAACGGTCCCACGCTGACACCGTGTCCAGGTGCTCTAGCTCAGATTTGGTAACTGCAGCGTGCTCCTTTCTATAAGTACATTTCAAAGCAATGGAAATTGTGTCTTTCCCTTCCAGCAGCAGCATTGCAATTGCAGGGTGAAATAAGGCAGCACCTCCCTGCTGCAAGGTTTCCTTCCAGCTCCCGAGAGGATGAGGAGCAGCGGCGGTGGCCCAGCAGCTCCCTGCAGCCGTGCCCTGCAGCTGCAGCAGTGCCCATGGAGCTGGGTACCCCTGGAGCTGGGTACCCCCGGTACGTGGGAGCACTGCACACGGAGGCACGGCTGCGTGCATGGATGTGTGGGCACGCACCTGCTGCCTGCACAGTACCCGTGCTGCTCCTCTCCCTGGCCATGAGCCCTTCCCCTCCTGCTCCCCGTGCGCTGCACGCGCTGCCTCCCTGCGATGGCTGGAGCCAGCCCTGTCTCCTGGTTAGGAATGTTCTCCATTGTTGTTGTTCCTCTGTATTATTTATAGCCCGGTAAGTGTCTGAGATCACAAACACTGATATTGAGCTTACTTAGCTAGCCAGCAGTATTCTTGTTTGAAACAATATAGTTTGACTGTTGCTATCGATTTTAGAGGGCTGTGTGATGGGTAAGAGTTCCTTTGAGCCAACTGGTATATTAAGCAATCATTTCTATAGCAGATGACATAACTCCCCCGGCATCGGTTTGCCCTAATGGGCCTGGTATTACTCATGTGCTAATTGATTGGGCATGGAGAGAAGAAAAGCTAAATTCACTTGCGAGGTGATTTTTATGGCCAGGCTCATAACAGAGGTAATTTGCTGAAAACGCTCAGTCCCTCTCCAGTTATGTAGCGTAATCTGTGTTCCTGCACTCCATCTCCATGCAGCGCTTCAATCAGCAAACCGTGCTCCGTTTGGGGCATCCGAGGTAAAATCCCCAAGGAGCCAGCATGACAGAGCTTTTCTTTCTTCTTTGCATTGTGCTGGAGAACACACGGCCATGCCCAGCGGCACGGAGAAGCTCTGTGCATAGGAGCCGGTGCCCACGCCCCAGGGTAGGCTTCAGAAGAGCTCCAGATCTCTTGAAACACTCCGTGTAGGGGGCAAAGTGTTTATTTCTGTAGCAGCCGTAGAACGTTTCACCCCAAATACACAGGGGAGCAGCTGCCCAGGAAGCATTCGTGCCTGCGTCACCTGCACCGCCCGACCAAAGGACATCGCAGAAGGCACCGTGTGAAGCCACGAAGCACGAGCAGGGCAGGGCAGAGCTCAGATGCTCGGTGCGGTGCCGCTCGCAGAAGGGCTGTGTGCTGCCTGTCGTGTTGTGCACATCATGTACCCGCTTGTCTTTGAGCCACGTGGACGTGTTTCAGCTGTGATCCCGAGCACGGGAGCTGCATCAAAGGCTCGGGGTCACAGTCAGAGAGTAAGGAGAGAAAAAAGAGCAGGATGAGCAAGGGAGCACAAAGGAGCCCCTACCTCTGAAGTTTGTGCAGACGTGAGACCATGCTGACAAACAGCAGCTACACTGCAGTCCCCATGCACCTTATTTTGGGTCCCCACACAGCATATTTTGGGTCACCATGGCCATTTGCTGTTCCCAAGGCAGGCACAGCACAGCATTGCAGCATCTCATGGCTGGGAGCACCTGCTCTGCCCAGGGGAAGGCCCAGCAAGGGGAATTTGAGACCGGCTGCAAAAACCAACAGCAACTGGGAAATCCCTGCAAACCCTCCTCCTCCACTGCTGAGAGACCTGGAAGTGTTAACAGCCTGGGAAGGTGGCTAAAATCCTGACTTAATGTCTCATTTTTCAAAAACCACTGATGTGCCCCGTGTCTCTGCCCGGTGCTGAGCTGGGATGGGGACAAGGTGCCCCGCAGCACGGACACAGACCTGTCCCTGTCCCTGTCCCTGTCCCTGTCCCTGTCCCTGTCCCTGTCCCTGTCCCTGTCCCTGTCCCTGTCCCTGTCCCTGTCCCTGTCCCACCCTGCTGAGCCCAGGCCCATCAGCAGCACTGCCAAATGCTTTCAGGTATTCGGAGAAATTTTCTAACAGACGAGGACTTGTGCCTTTGAAGTCCTCAGCTGCCTGCCTGAAATATCAAAACCGGGGGTTAGAGCGGCTCAGAATATCACTAGATCTCGGAAAAAAATGTCAGAGACCGGTGCTCGTTATCTCGCCGGAGACTGACGGATTTCTGAAGCCAACAAGGTGGGCTCTTGTATGCGTATCAGCACGGAGCATCTCGCTAACCTGATATTTCTGAGTTTTTTTTTTTTTTTTTTTTTTTTTTTTTTCTAGAGCTGGAAGGAAGCCAGTCCTACAAAAGGCATGGCACGGACTCCCCCAAAAGCTTATTTTGGGCTGCCAGTCAGCCAGATCTGAAGCAGCACAAAAACCTGAGGCTGAGGCAGAAGGACACCGCGGTGTCCCCAGCCATCGTGGGGCTGCGCTCCCTGCAGACTTTTGCTGCCCTCGGTCTCCATCCCAAACAAAACCCACACGGGTCGTGGCCCCCTGGCTGTGTGTGTGTACGGGGGGAGCCTCAACACCAGGACCCCCGAGGCCACGGAGGTTTTGGGGCAGCAGCCCCCTGCCACCGGCTTCATGCCCAGCAGGGCCGCGGCCTCCCGGGGCCGGGCCCGCTGCAGCGGCCGGCGCGGCCACACGGGGGTGGGAGAGGCCTCGGCGGAGGCCTCGGAGCTCCGGGGCCCTCATGGGGATGGCTTCGGGCCCTGCAGAGCCCCGCCGAGCCCCGGGGCTGTTTGTTTGTCTGTCTGGGCACGGCTTTGGTCAAGGCCGGTGGCAATAGTGGTGCCTAATGGTCGCCTGCCAGCGACTCCGCTGCCCGCTGCTATCGAGGGGTGCCAGGGCAATGCCTCCTCCAGGCTGGGCTTGCATTTTGGCTTGGCCGCCCTCCTCCTGACTCATGGTGTTCAAGGGATCGATATTGCCGTGGATAACACCTCCACGCTGCTGGCGTGGAGCATCGATACGCGGCTCGGCAGCTTAGGGTCTTGTGTAACGCCCATACCCTGCTGCCCTGCTTACAACAGGCTGTTTAGAGACTGACTCAGCGTATAAAGTCTGCTTTTCTGCAGAAATGCCTCCAGGAGGAAAAAAAAAAAACATAAATGGCCACCAAACAGAGCACTGCAGCCGGCCCTGGGAAGCCTCATTGGGAAGCTGTACATGGGGAATCTCCATCAAAGCAGGGCACGAAGCAAAGATACGCACTGCTGGGTGTAACTCTGTTCATAATGTTATAAAACAAAGCTCCAAACATTGCCATTTTCTGTCCCCCTCAAATTCATTTCAGGTTAATGAGGGCATTTCACTTTGACTTCACATTTAGTTAAGCTGAAGGGATACTAAGAGATAATAATAATAAATGATGATAACACGCTGGAGGAACAAGCCCTGACTTTTTGTCTAATGTTGCTGGTGGAAATTTGGGCCCAGGGTTTGTATTCACTGAACCCTGAAGCTTCTGGAATCCGAGTCCCGCATGTGAAGAACTTTAAGTTGCATTTGATGGTGAATGTTCCCTTGTGCAGCTGATTTATAACGCACGGCGACCCAGGCACCGGCCACAGAAGAGCTCGGCTCTTCAGCTGCGCTGTGCTGCAGCCTTCATTAGGAACACAATCACACCCAGGCTGTTTGACGGCTTTGGACTCCTTTCGGAGCCGGCTACCAAAGGGGATTTTATTCCATAAAGTAGACAGAAAAGAAATTCTCATGCTGGGAAACGCACTTCTCTCCCGAGCAGCAGGGCACGCAGCTCGCTGCCGCTGCTGAGTCACTGCGCTCTGCAGCACGTCTCTCCCTTCCTCAGGGCTTTGCTGGGTTCCCTGAGGAAAGAGAAGCGTCCCTGCCTTCATTTCCTTCTGTCCAAGCATCCCCAACCATCGCGGCAGTGCAGGGCTGGGCTGGGGCTGCCTTTGTGCTGCAGCATCTTGCTGCCCTCGGTCTCCAGCACAGGCAAAACCCACACGGGTCATGGCCCAGCAGGTGTGTGTGTAGGGGAGAACCTCAGCACCGGGGACCCCAAGGCCATGGAGGCACAGCAGGAGCTCCCTCAGAGGCTTTGGGACAGCTTGGTGTGTCCCAGAGAGTTTTCCCTGGCAGGAGAATTTGGCCTTCGTGAGGTCTCCATGCATCCTCCAGGAACTGCACATCCCAGCCAAAGACTTCCTCTTTTCCGCTCACACATCACTCTTTTGATTTGTTGTGAATATTTTCTCATTTTCTGCGTTGTGTTTTGCAGCTGGGTGAAGGCAGAGAAGGTGCCTGGAGTCCTGAGCACCCCACCGAGCCCTGAACACTGCCGGGTGCTGGCAGGAGCACGAGCATCCCCAGGCGTGCTGCAGCCCTTGGTGCCTGCCACAGGCATGGCTCTTTGCTGGTGCTGGCTGGAATCAAAGTGTTAGCAATGGTTTTAAATCACAATGCTGGGGTTGTGAGGGCTTTTTTTATTTAAATGTGTTATTTCAGTTCAGGTGAATTCAAAGCAAGCGTCTTTTTCTGCCACGGGCTCTATCTCTTTAATCCAGAAGCGAGGTGATGTGCAAGGATGCTGTGTGGCATCCTGCTAGCCCCTGCTCAGAGCACACAGGGGCCATTATCAGTGTTTGAACAGAGGGAAAAACTAACAAATGGCAGGAGAGGAGCTGTCTTAGATCAAATCAAAACAAGGCGCTGCATGCATAATCGAGCGAATCACAGGAAGGCCAGGGTTTCTGAAGGGAAACAGCAACTTTTTTTGGTTTCACTCGGAGCTGAAGGCACATCTGTCACCGGGCCCCTTCGCAAACATCTGCTCTCTAACGCAGAAGTAGCATCCAGCTCGCTAAATTGCTGGTGGGAGACCGAGGCCCTCGCATGCTCCAGGCTGACTAACCACAAATGGTTTGCAGTGGCAGCGGGCTGCGAGCCGCGGCCGGGCTGCCGGGAGCTGCTGCCGGCCGGGGGCTGGCTCCGAAACTCGTCCCAGTGCAGCTCCAGAGCCAGTCGCCTCTGTACTGGGAGAGGTGGGAGGGCACTGGGGACGAGCAAAGCCAGCTGATGAGGAACCTCTTTGGGGAAGCACTGCGAGCACGCCGAGCAGCCGCGCTGCTTTCCTGACCTAGTTTTTTTTTTTTTTTTTCTTCTCCTTTTCACAGATGAGCACTCCATCTGCAAGAGATTGTTTCTTGACATGAAAAATTTACTTTTTAATGGGCCAAACGGCTGCATTCTCTAAGCTGGATCCAAAATAACCTCTTAGCACATCGCTCTAAAGGGATCTCCAGCCGTCGACCATAAAACTGAAACACTGTTTGTACTAAAAAGCCATTTACAAGCCATTCCCTCCTTGTCTTCTTGGTTTCACGCCGTTGTTCTAAAGCTCCAGCGCTCACTTCTGGAAATGGAAAATGATATTTTGGAACCAAACGGCTTATTGCTTTTGTTTTCAAGTTAAATCAAGCTAGGAAATCAATATATTTGGATTATTTTCTTCTCCAAGATCCAACTGCCGAAGAAATACTGGCAGGCTGGCCAAGGAGAGGCTCGGGGCCAGCAGTGAGAGATGGAGGGGAGGGCTCCAGACCACAGTGCCGGGAGCAGATCCCCAGGCCCTGCTCTGCGGCGTAAAAAACAGCCCTGGGGCCTTGCACTGAGGCTCTGCTGTCTCCTCACCCCCTGCTGCAGCAGATGCAGGACCACACCGTAACACAGCAGCTCCCGATGCTCCCTCGTGCAGGGGCCAGTCCGGGGAAGCTCGGTTCTGCCACGGCTGCAATTCCCTGTAAAAGAGCTGGGGTTTGCTCTGCTGCTCGGGTGTCCTGCCTTCTTTCACGGCAGCCACAGACAAAAAACAATCATAGGCAGTAAGAAATGGGTTCCTTTGGTAAAAAGCAGTAGGTGCAGCAGCCTCAGGGTGCTCGGGACCTGGTGGAAGGCTCAAAGGCCTGGTGGAGCAAATGACTGCTCCGAGCCCTGACGGCAGCGCTGCCCGTGTCCCTAGGGCTCCCAATGCCTGCTCTCGGGGAAGGCTGCAGGGTTTTTTTGCGGTTTTTGTTGCCCAGCAAGACACAGCAGCCAGGCACAGTCTCTTTGCAGAGGGTGAAGTGCCTTTGGGTGTTGGTGTAAGGCTCCCTGGTGGCACCAGAGCCTGGTGAGTGGGAAGGGAGCAAGCAGAAGCACCCAGGCTCGGCACTGCCCTGCCCAGGGACGCTGGAGCTGCTTGAAAGCACCTCATCTCGCCCTTAATCTTCATTTTTTTTTTTGTTTCAACCTTTTAATTGTGAAATATTCTGTGTGCGTTTTGTCTGCATAATTATGGGGCAAAAGATGGTGATAAAATAGTTTAAATTAATAAGATTATTAAGTAACCTCTGCTGCTGGTAATTCCTCACTCGAGCAGGCGCGCAGCTCACTGTAATTAGTTTTCTGCTTCGCTGGAGCATGCTTAAAGGAGCTGGGAGGTTTTTGGGGAGAGAAAGCAGCAGAGCTGAGCTCGTAATGAGGCAGGTTTTTGTCAGGGGGAGGTGACAGCCAGGGACATGCCCTCACGGCACGGTGTGGTTGGGGGCTTTGGTCTCTGGCAGAACATCAACGGGGGCAGAGCTGGTGCTGGCAGCGTGGCCTGGGGACCGTGCCCTGGCACAGAGCAAGGGACAGCCCTGCCCTGTGGGATCACCAGCATGGGACATCGGCACGGGGCTGTGCCCTGCGTCCCGGGGCTGTTCTGGGGCAGGCTGGGCTTGGTGCACAGCATGTGCAGTGCCACCGGCACCTCAGCAATCACCCCGTTTCGCAGCTCCCTGCCATTTATTTTATTTTGGTGGCTGAGTATTGCTGCACAGGTGGTGGTGCACGTGGTGCCACGTGACAGGAAAGCTTTACAATTTGTTGCCCGGGTAAATAATAAATAACAGGTCAATG
The DNA here is from genome assembly GCF_964035555.1 of Netta rufina. Lineage (NCBI taxonomy): Eukaryota > Metazoa > Chordata > Aves > Anseriformes > Anatidae > Netta > Netta rufina. Next base: position 21,788,589 of record NC_140134.1, on the reverse strand, counting down.
CCATCAGCCTGGGTTGGCAGGGATAATCAATGGCTACGCAGGTAAATCACCGCATCCAGGCCACAAAACAACTCCCTCCTCTTGCTTTTCCAGGGAGAAAATGAGTCTGTTCTCCTCGGGTCTGAAAGGCTGGCTGGCACTGTGCAGGCATGGTTCTGCTTCAGATTTCACACTAATTTTATTCATTTTCATCCCCGTGGAGGTCTGGATGCCCAGAAACTGAGCAAAAGGTGGTCTTAGTGCCAGTGCACGGTGCAGCCTCCTAGCACACGGATACCCCTGCACCCACCCCTGCACCCACCCCTGCACCCACCCCCTGCACCCCCCTTTTATTCCCTGCACCCCCATAGCCCCGTCCCCGCGGCACCACCAGGGATCTGCACACCAGGCTCCGCGCAGCGGCGCCGGCTGGCGCTGGCTGCAAATAAACCCGGCTGCTAATTTTGCAGTGTCAGTCGTTCGGCAGTTCATTTTGGTTAGCTAAAGGCAAACATCTGTGACTCTAATGCAGAAAGCCTTCCTATTACCTATGTCAACAATTTTATTTTTAAACCAGTACGCAAAGTGAGAGGTGCATCCCTTATCTCGTGTACGGCGGCCGCATATGTAACACCATCATATAATTAACAGTCAAGATCATTTACATTGTCGCTTAGCTAATTTTCATAATGTTTTCTTTATTATCAGAGGAAGAAATTAACCCAAGAATTTATTTACATACTAGTCTCAAACAGTAACAGCTTGCTAATTGCCTGTTAGGTGATTAATAAGCTTACAGCAGATGCTAATGAATCGAGAGCTCACTGTTTCAAAGGTGCTCTTGCAGCATGCTTGTGTTTTGGCAGCTTAATTAGTGCAATAATTATGTACTTGTTGCTCCTTCTTTCAAGCAAATACTGTCAAATGCTTAAAAGATTAAAGAGAATTATATCGCTGAGAACTAGCTGCGCTTAAGTATTCTGCTTTTGCTAACTTCCCCGTTGTTTCAAAAATGGAAGCGGATGAATGCAATTATGTCACGAGCGAATGTTGGGAGCTGCAGGTTGGTACCGGGCTGCTGGGGGAAGGATGTGCGGAGCCGTCAGCTGCTCCTCACACCCCGCCTGGGCCAGCCCGGGCAGGAGCTGCTCTGCAGATTTTGATCTAGATTGGGACTGAAGCACTGAGAAAACCTCCTGAGCCGAGCCTGCAAAGGCTTCGCGAGCCTCTCCTGTCGTCAGCTGTCCAAACCACTTTTGGCAGTGGAGAAACGAGAGGTTTTGTGTGCCACGGGGGTAAATCCTGCAGGAAGGTCTTGTCCTGTAGCATGCAAGGCCGGACTGGGCTGTGCTGCTGCTCCTCAGTGGTGGCAAAGCCACCACAGGACCTGTCGGGCTCTGCATTTTTGGGTAGGTGGTCCCGGCGTTCTTCAAACCCCCAGGAAGAGGTGAAACATGGTGGCGAGCACTGCCCGTGCCAGCCATTCTAAGAGTCTCCACCTTACGGGTGAAGAAGTAGAATTAAACCTTCAGGATGAGGTGGAGGCATGTCCCCGTGTGCCATCACGGGTGAATCACTGAGCCCCGCTCGCTGCCTCCATGCACCCAGAGCTTCACAGCCCTCCCTCACATCCCTGCCTCCTCCTGGGCTGTCCTGCTGCTGCCTTGGCTTTTGTCTCAGCCACCCCAGGGGCCTGCTGTCCCCCCGTGCACCTCTGCACCTTCTCCAGTTGCTCTGGGTGCAGGAGGAACCGGCGGGGACGCAGTACCAAGGTGTGAGATGTCTCCACGGGGAGCTCCAGCACTGCAGTGGCCGTGCCTCGAGCCCCATCGCTGCGTGGAAATGAGGAGGGAACCGAGGTGGGAAGCGGCTGCGGAGGAGCCTCTCCGCAAGTGTCCTCCTGCGCCGGGATGGAGTGGTGTCCCTGTCTCAAGGAGCGCGCATGGCGGCCGGTGGAGTGCCACTCGACTGCGAACATCCCCTTCCCTCGAGGGAGAAGCAGGCAGCCAGCGCTGGAGATCTCTCCAGCAATCTCTGGTTTCCTTGGCGACAGCCGGCATCTCTCCGCTGCACGAGAGCTGGGGCTTGGCTGGTGGAGAGGAGCCTTTTTTTTATTATTATTTTTCCTGGGAATTAGGCTGTGTCACCCAGTGCACGCTCTCAAAGGTCCCCGTTGTTCCCAGCCGCAGCGGCAGCGCCGGCCGGAGCCCCGCGTCCCTGCTGGGATGAAGTCACCCCCCGGAGCAGCGGGCTGCTCGCTGCCTTTCCTTTTGCAGTAGCTGTTGCCATCTTGTTTAATTCCAGCATTATCTGATTGTCACAGCGCGTTTCTCTGTATCAGGCAGCAAGCCAATTCGTTACTTAACCTGTAATTGCACTTTAATATAAGCTATCTCAAAAATGTATTTTCAGAGCGGGTCTTATAAACACACGATATGCTCCCAGCATCAAAACGCCGTGTTCCTTGGGAAGAGGCTCTCGCTAGGACTTGGCACCGGCTCTGTTAGTTTTAGTTACTGATGCTTTATCACGGCTGACATGCTGCACGCAGTTAAAGGGCACAGCCGCTCGGAGCTCGCAGCCTGTAAGAGCCGGCTTCTTCCCAGGAATTTACTACAAATGTGATTTGTTGCTGGTTTGTTGACTTGAACCCTGGGAAACCCACGAATCTTCTAACTTCAGATGAAATCACGTTGTTGTGGGAAATGTGGTGCTTTTCGGTTTATGAAATGCAAACAGGAAGACCTCATCTAGAATAATCGCAAGAATAACAGTCACCAGCATTAATGCGTCCGCCAATGGCTGCTGGCAGATTCACTTTTTAATAACTCCAATTTTACAAATTAAATGCTGACAATGTTTTACTATCGTCCCGTGTTAGTTCCCTGCTGCAGTTGTGCGGGAGGGAAGGTATTCAATCTCCATCTCGACTCATTAATTTTAAAAAGTTGGCCACTATTTGCAAAGTGTTAAGCATATAAAAATTAATGTTGACAAATCTTCGAGGAATAGAATGAAACAAAAGAAATCAATTAAGGAAACAGCCCGCGGTGATGTTTTATAAACTAAACTCTGCTCAGCCTTGCGATGGAAGTTACCAGCAAGCCCCGGTGCCAAATGGAAACCTTAGGAGGGGAGGCTGGGGCTCAGAACGGAGTTCAGCATTTGCTTGAACTACATAAAACCCCGATGGCTGTCAGTGCAACCTCCTCCATCTGCTCTCCCTGAGCCTGGGGAGAAAACTGGGGGGCGGAGGGGAGCAGTGGGGCCCCACTGCCTGCTGCAACAACGGGACAAGCCTTGCTGGACCTTGTGGAGTTTGGAGAAGTCTTGTACAAGATGCTGTGATGAAAGGCAGGGCGGCGCAGTCGGGGTGCCCACAGCCCCACCGTTAATTACGGTGTCATTATTTGCCCTGCATCCCGACGCCTTTATGGGCTTGATGTGGGTGAAGGGAGGTGTCCAGGACATTTCTGCTGAGCTAGAGAGGTGCCGTGGGCCTGCCGGGACACTCTCCCTGCTGCAGGTCCCTCTGCAGATGCAGGAGGAAGCCCTGGGGGCGCGAGGCCACCCACGGGACTTTCCCCTGCGCTCCCAGAGCTGTTCCCACCCTCCTCTCCCAGCTCCAGCTCAGAGCATCCACCAGGGTCCTGGCTGCTCTCCAGCACCGTGGCACTCTCCTCCTTCACTTTCCTCTGTCCTGGGGCAGTGCTGGGGTTCCCAGCAGAGGAGTGGGCACCGAGCAGGGCTGGTGAGCATCAGCTCACCCTCGGCTGCGACCCTGCGCTCAGCACCCTGGCACGGGCCTCGCGTAACCGGGGGACGGCGTTCCTCTGCTATCGGTGAGTCACTTCTGCTTAGGACAGCAGTATAAATTAATTTGGATGTCTGTGTGATCCTATCAGCGTTATCTCAGGCTTTGCATTTTAAGGCTTCTGTGGCCTTCAGAGTAAATAAGTGTTTTCCTCCGGATGACACGAACCTAGAGGAGAAGGGTAAGTTGTCCTGGGCAGCTCTGGCGCAGCAGTAGAAGCCCCGTGGGGTTTTCACCACCCGTTTTCTCGCTGGGCTCATGCTTTATTACACACAGGAGCCTGATGCAGGAGGCATCCCAAAGGAGCAGGCTGAGGGTCACCCCACTGCCATCCCTTCCCCCGGCGGCGTTCCCAGGGGATGTGAGCCGGGAGCGCCCGGAGCCGTGCGTGACCTTGTGCAGGCACCCGACGTGGATCTCCTCCCCAGAGTCCTCTCCTCTGTTTCAGGAGAAAATCTTTCTACTGACCGGGTTCCATTTTTTTTTTTCCATGTATTTTGTTCATGTAAAGATTTGGAAGGACCCACAAGAATTTCGGAGGTCTGTGCAGAAAATATAGCCGAGGAAGAAAGATCTCTGTTCCCGGGGAAGGGTAAAGGAAAGATCCATCAAAGGATATCTCTAGCATTCACTTAATTTTATTACTTTAAGTGACTTTATTACCTTCATCTTGCTTTCTGTTGCATTCCAGCATTTATTTAATAAACCCTTCTCTGGTTTTAAATAGCAGTTTAGTTTTTATGGTAATGCTAAACTTAATCAGATGCTCAAATTAGCTTGAAATTAATTATATTGACAGCAATAACCCTTAGTTCCCTCTTCACATCCTGCATAACAGTTCTCCTTCAAGGCTGTATTGGATGCCATTGAGGTACAGAGATGGGTTTCAGCCCTGTTCCCTGCCGATGTCGTCCCAAACGGAGAGGGACCCACCAGGAAAACCTGCACCACGAAGAGCGCAGACCTGGGGGCTGGTGCTTCTGTTAAACCAACAAAATGTGAGGTCCCTTGGGGTTTTGGGCTGCTCCAAGGCTGCCGGGAGTGGCGAGGAGCTGGTGAGTGCTGACAAGGAGGCAGAGGTGATGTTTTCACGGCTCGTTGCCATTTATTGGCTTCCTTCCCCCATATCTCCTGCCAGCTACAGGGGTGCGACCTCGGGACCCCCAAGGTGTGCCACAGCCTCATTTAATGGGTCAGTGTGAAGGGAGGAGGGAGAGCAGCCTTGGGCCACCGTGTGCTTCCACTGGGACCATCTCGGGGATGTGAAGCGAGAAGGAGCAAGGAGCCACCACCTCGCACAGGGAAACGCAGTGTGCGGAGTCCAACCAGGTCCTGCCTGCATGGAAGGGCACCAGGAGAGGAGTTCCCCCTGCCCCACAGCGCCTCCGTCCCGCCGGTGGCTTCTGAGAATTGTTAGAAGTGGGTCAATACTTAGCAGGGTGAGAAAGCCTTTGAGGAAGCTTTTCCTGCTTGGCCGATGGGGCCGGAGTCCAGCCCAGAGCTGGCTTGCTCCAGTTGCACCACGCCGAAGGCAGCGTTACGAGCAGGGCGAGCTGGAGACCTCTCCATCCTCTTGGCGAGGGGCCCTGGACCTCCTCATGGTCTCAGCTTAGAGGAGTCCATGGGGTAAATCCAAGCTTTGCATTTCCAAGACCTGCTGGCCCTGGCCCTCCGAGCACTCCCCGTCCCCCAGCCGTGCCAGGGGCTGCATCACCAAGGGGCGCAGGCAGCGGTGTCCCTGGGCTCGTGCTGCCCCTGGCCCTTCCCTGGGGGCCCTCTCTGCTGGGAGGGCTCCAGCAGGGCCGTGGCTGGGTGCCCTGTGAGTGTGGGAAGAAGCCTTGCATCGCTCCCCGGGGCTTCTCCTGGGGCTGCCAGCGAGCACCGCTGCGCGCTCTGCCGCCTGCGCGAGAGCCTGGCCACATCCAGCCCCTCCAGCAGCGGCTGCTATTGATAATTGCTCTGTGCTGGTGGAGAGCCATTTATTATTGATGCCAGTTTAGAGGTCTGATTAGCTTAGCACGCCTCATTGCTCCAAAATGAGAACTTTCTCCTGTTAACCCGCGCTGCGCCGGGCACGGCAGCCCCGGCTCCCCCGGGGAGCATCGCCCGCTGCTGGCCCGTCCCAGAGCCCACAAGGTGTTAAAGTGCATTAATGAGAGTGATGTGATAAATCCTGCCAGCACCGAGCCAGCCTGTTTGACTTCGGTGCCTTGCCCTGAAGTCTGATGTGATTTTGCATTTAAATAGCCAGAAGAGTTTGTAATATTAAGGCATGGTTCATTGCCAGTGAAATTCAGGCTAGGTATACACTTCACTGGAGAGCGAAGACAGCCTGATTCATAGAGGATTCCTGCTAAATCTGCTGTGGGTTCCCAGGGACCTGGAAAATGCATTATGGTAAAAATCAACATGACCTTCTGAAAGCAGCGCACGGAGCATATATCTGTATTACTAACACTGGAGCGATACTTGGCTCGGCAGAAATCCTCCCCATTGTTTGTATTCTGGCTGGATGATAGAAAAGTAATCAAATTAGAATTAAAAAAAAAAAAAAAAAACACAAATCGAGCAATATCCACAGCCTGTGTTTAACTTACACGATATACATTATCGTGTGCATGCATACACATGCCCCTATGCAATTGTCATGTTAAAGCTTGTTTTGCTTTTGATTGGCTCCAAGGCAGAATAATATGGGGGCTGTAATGTAAGTTGTTTTTCCTTTTGGAATGAATAACTCTTGTGGTAAAGCTGACACGAAGCATAAATTTGTTAAATTACATAAACATTATTGCGACCCATAAAATTCAATGAATCCTCGTCGCCTGTTTACTCATGGCTGGCTTTACTGTTTGCACAATGTAATTTAACGTGTCAATTTGCTCTCAAATAAAAAACATCTGGCCTTTTGACATGCCAAAAAAGCTGCAGAGATGATCTGAGAAAGGAGCTAAAAGCCCAGTCTTTACATAGCAGTTAGCAAGGGGCTCTTAAAAGGAAGCCAATATCGTTCAGATCAATTGATGGCCTCTTGGCAAACCTACTTCTGTAAACCCTGTAAGATTAGTAAATTTTATCCTAATTAAAATTAAGAAAAGCCACGGAAGGCTGGCGCGCGCTTCGCAATTACATCTCCTGCCAATATTGACATCCATTCTATTGGATTTTTAAACAATCTTATTATTTTGTAATCATGAATAACGAGAAGAAAATTATACTTTTATAAGGGATTTTTATTCTGGATGAGCTACAGAGGGCCAGTGCATTAATTCACCTCCCTAAGCCCCTTAGCTCACGATTCTCCTCGAAAACCTCCGACTTTCGTGGTGGGGAGCGTCCGAGCATCCACACACACACCCGCACACGCTAAGAAGGGCCCGTAAATCTCGGCTTAATCCCTAATAAGCAGTAATACCTCTCACTCCCCCAGACAACACACGGGAGATGCTGACCTAAATAACACGAGTTTAGAAGCCACATGTGGCATAAATCCGTGCTGCCTCATGCGAGCTCGCTCTTTGTGCGCAGCCCTCACATCTGATGGGCTGTTACCGCTGATTGATTGAGACATTTATGATTTGCATAGGAGACAGTTTGTGTAATTACGGATTACCGAATAAAGCCAATTGGTTGCAAAGATTAGAGAGGCCAGGTCCCGCCGGAGCCGTAAGGGAACCACACATCATTCCTTATTCCTGTTTTCATCCTCGCAGCCTGCAAACAAAGCGCGGCCCATCAGGTCCCGAGGTTGCAGCCGTGGAGAAATGCTGGCCGGGGAAGGGGGAGGCGCAGCCCCTGCCCCTGCCCCAGCATCGCAGCCCCGGCGAGCAGTAAAAGGAGCTGCTGGAAAGCAAGCAGAGCCGAGCCGGGCCAGACGTCGGCTCGTGGGGTAATTATAAACCCGCTGGAAAAATCAGAGCAGCTTCTCGCTATGAAATCAGGAGGTTACAGTAAGTTCAGGCCTTGTTTTAATTAAGGGAGAGACATCTCTTCCTTAAGGGAACGCCGAGATCACGGTGGGGCCGATAGGGAAGATTTCCCATATTGTCAGCGATGGTTAGACACATTTGTGTGTAAATAAATTGTGATTTCTTTTCACCCTCTAGGACAACACACAATATTTTCTTTTAAAGTATATGGGGCTGGCGGTGGTTTCGCTCTAATCAAGTTCTTGGCATTTCATCCCGGCTTATAATGGGCCTCAAGTAGTTGCACATTTTCTGTAATTGGACTCGAGTAATTGCACATTTCTCTAAATGATTAATGAACGGAATTAGAAAGTTTGAAAAAAGTGGCCTGCTAGGCTGCAGAAACCGTAACGTCAGCAGGGCTGGGGGAGGAGCTGCTGCACAAATATTTATGAGCTGGTGGCCACGGGGCCAGCAGAAAGGCTCGCGGCCGTGCTCGGGGGGCGCTGGGGCCGGCCGGGGGGGTCCCGAGCGGGGGTCGGCACGGAGCCTCGGCGGGGATTATCGGGTAGAGAGCTGCAGAGGTAATGTGTCAGGGGTGGCTCCAGCCAAGTTGTGTTTTATCATTTCTCACAGTAGATAAAAAGAAATAAATGAATCCCAGCACATGGATTTCTGCCTTTTTTTTTTTTGTTTTTTCCTTTTTATTACAGAGGAGCTATTGCAAGACAATTTCTGCTTTTCCTGTGTCCTGAAGCTAACAAGAAGATGACTCCTCTCGCTCTACACTTATTCTCATTAAAGGACAGGATTCGATACGAGTGTTAGAAACATATGGTGCGATCGCTCGCTTTGGAAGTCGTCTCAGAAGGGGGGGGAAAAAAAAAAAAGAAAAAAAAAAAGCTGTGGATACCCATATGTAAAACCTGCCTGCAAACATGACGAGGGGAAGGCCGATCCTGCGTGCTGCAGCTTTGAATCTGGAAGCACTTACGCCTCCGACGACACTCGCTGCGCCGCGTGGAGCGGCCGGTGGCTTCCCGGGACCCGCAGCGCGCCGCCAGATGTGCACGGGGCTCGGGCGTGGGAACACGAAAAGGGGACAAGTGCAGATGTGCACTCGGGTCCTGCACCCAGCAGGGCCCACGGGGCTGTTTGGGGGGTTTGTAAGGCAGCTGGGCTGAGGAGGGGCTGCGGAGGCACTCGTGGTGTGGGGCAGTGGGAGAGGAGGCGCAGACGGGGCTGAGGCCAGCATGGAGAGAGGGGTCTCCTGGCTGCCCGGCCCCCTGGCTGGCTCTCCGTTTGGTTTATCCTTTTGGGGAGGAGGTAGAGCTGCCTCCTGCAGGAACAGGCAGTTTTACGAGCTCCGTGCAGATGACCATGCAGAAAATCTCCTTTTCCCCAGGCCCGGGGAGCACCAGACCTTGCAGCGGGACCTGCAGGGCGCAGCCAGGCTTGGTGCTGGAGGTGCGACCAAACACAAACAAGAGAGCAAATAATGTTGTTTTTTTTTTCCTCCCCAACTTCATCCTGATCCACTTCTAAAGCTGCAATTTGCTGACGTGGGTGAAAAATCACTTCCCAGTAGAAGATCCCTGCTTTGGCCCTCTGTTGGAGCCCTGGCAGTGCATTGCTCTCATTTCCCCAGCTGCCCGCTGGCCCCAGCTCTCGCCCAGGCTGGCTGCGCGTGGTGCTGTGTTGCTGCAGAGCACCACTGCTGGCTGCCGGCTCTCTGGGCTGGTCCCCAGACCCGTGAAACAAGGCTCAGTTATGTGAGCAGCCCGCTGCCTGGCCGGCACAGCCCGGTCTCTCACCTCTTAATCATTTTGTCTTCACACCGCTGTGGTTTTCGCACCGCTGCAGGTCCCCCTGCACGGAGCTGCCAGCAGCAGCTTCCCCATGCCCCAGGTGGATTAAAGCCCACCCTGCTCCCAGCACCAGCATTTTGCCCTCGCAGCAGGCAGTGTGGTTAGAGCTGGCTGGGGGCAGCCCCGGGGAGGGATTTGGGAGGGATGCTTGCCGTGGGAGCACCCGTCCTGGCACCCAGAGCTCCAGCACGCAGGGCTTGTGGCCACAACCCTCCTGCAAGAACAGGGGCACCCCTGCCTTCCTGCACCAAGAGAAGAAACCCACAGCGTGGGGCTGCAAAACGGAAGCGTTTGGCCCAGCAGAAGGGCGGCTGTGTCAGCAAAAGGCGGCTCCACGCTGCACAGGGCACAGGCTGGGGCTGTGGGTGCCAGCTCCGACCTCTTCCTTTCTGTAGGGAATTGCAGTACCCTCAGCTCTACTCCCCGGTTTCAGCTTTAAAGACGAATGTTTGCTGCACTGCTATTCATTTATAAGTTATTTTTCCTTCCTGCTGAGAGGCCCTGTGCTTCCCGACATACACACAGCGAGTTTATTTCTATTTCTAAAGATCCCGTCCGCTCTTCCTTAAAAGTCCCCGCTGGTAAGCAGTCCTCTGTGTCCTCATGCAAACGCTGTCCTACAAAGATGCAGTCCTGTTGGTGTGCGTTAACACCCGGTGGGTAATTCTGGAGTCCACAAAGCCACCGAGTTACCCCAAAGTTGTGCACGACGTGTGCCAGGGTGGCTGCGAGCCCTGGGCGCGGGGCACGGGGACGGGCACGCTGCAGGAGCTGGGGTGGTAACACGTGTGTAATGGGGCACTGCAGAAGGAACAGTGAATGCAAATGACTCGGAGAGGGTTTTATTATTAAAGGGAAGATTGATGGTTCAGCTATCTGGTGTGGGAAAAGCTAGTGTCCTTATTAAATGTAATTATCTGCAGCGCTAATAAAAGCTTGCCCATTTCCCTGGGTCGGGCTGCCCTCTGCTTTAGCTGCGCTCACAAACATTAATAAGCAGCAGCTGGAAGAGCAGGGAGAGGAGTTCAGCGGAGATGCTCATCGCACCAGGCACTTGCTAATTGCTGGTCAAGGACGAACACGCAGTCTATCAGGGCTGCTATTAAACCGGCCATGCAGGACGAGGCGCTTCGCCGTGCTCCGGGCTGCAGCGAGCAGATTTAGCAGTTTGTCTCCGCATGAGTGCCTGCAGGGGGGAGAAAAGGCAGCCCGGTCCTGGCTGCCTCAGAGAAAAATTCACCTGCCTGGAGGTGGAAATCTTGGGATTTTTCTTTGCCTGCACACCAAGAGGTCACCCTGGTGCCCTTGCAGCCGCTCCTGCAGGCTCTTCTTTGCTTGGGGAAGGAGCGGCGCGGTGGCCTCAGAGCCAGGAGAACAAAGGCTGTGCCAAGCAGAGGAGGAGGGACCGCCCGAAATGAGATGCTTGGCTGTGCTTTGATCTGCCATTGTTTTAATTAACGCCTCTAATAAGAATTTGAGATTCTGGATAAAGCATCCCTGGATCAACAATTTAATGAGCTTTCCCTTTAGAGGAGGTGTGAGCGAGTCCGCGGACCGGGCTCCGAAACTGCCCAGCAGCGCCAGCGAGGGCTGGGCTTTCCTGGGAAAGCTGCGGGAGCAGGGAGCAAGCAGAGGCAAAGCTTCGTGCCTGCTGCTGGGAAAACAAACAGCCCCTTCCAGCTTTCCTTAAAGAAGCACCAACAGTGCAGTCCCCATTGCTTTTAGGGGATGTTTCCAGCCTGACCTCCAGCTGGAGGAGCTGTCTGCTCCCAGGACACTGGGGTCCTTTCTGGGGCGCAGACCATCTGACCCTGTCAGGGGTCACTGCTTTTCAGCACCTGCCTGCAGCCGTGGGTCATCCCAGGAGGGGCTAAAACCTACAACATCACCAAAACCCCACAGACTGCTTCCCCCTCCTCCACCCGTGGCACAGAGACAGCGGCATTCATTTGCTGGAAGTTTGTAAAAACCAAGAAAATGCGCTCCCATCCATCACCACGACCACTTCGCGCATTCCCTGTGGGTTTGCTTTGCACAAAAAGGGAGGTGCATGGGGGGGGCCCCGGGGATGCCACCAGGGCTTCAGCTGCAGACTTTTCAGTTTTGCCTGACCAGGGAATAAATAGAGGGAGTTTTCCCCTCGATGTGTCTGTAAGTAATTTCCAGCCGGGAAGCTATCATTTCTCTAATGGCAATGTTTGCTGTAAATCCATGTCATCAGAGCCTCGGGGCTCGGTCCAGCTCCCATCAAAGCCAGTGGAAATGGCTTTCTGCTTCCCACAGACCTCACCGGGGGCTGGATTTGACCGTCGTGGTGTTGTTCCAAAACACAGGGTGAGCTCAGGGTGCTCCGTAAATAATGCTCATTGACAGCGAGGACTGGCACAGGCCTCCCCGGGTCCTCGCTGGCTGCCAGAGCTATTAACCTGGTGCTGCTTTTCCAGCACTGCTCTTCAGACAGGATTGCGCCCCGAGGAGAGCAGATGAAGAAGCTGAGGGATAACCAGGGCCCTGTGGGGCTGGCAGTGATGCTCAGGGCTCACGATGCAGGGACAGCCCCGCTGAGTCCTGGATGCAGCAGGAGCAGCCGCGCTTCTCCCCCCGAGCAGGGGGGATTTGCAAAGGGGCTCTGCCCGTGAAGCTGCTGGGGTCCTGCCAGGCTGGCTGGTGGCTTTCTGAAACTGCTGCTCCTAGAAACACGGCAATTTTGTGCAAAGCCTGCTGGACATCACTCCTCTAGGACATCACATCTAGACTGCATGCGCCTGCTCTCTTAGTTTAGCGAGGTTCTCCATTTTGCTTCTCCTTTAATTTGGGTGCCTTGCTGGTGGCCGGGGGTGGCAGGAGCTGTCTGTGTGCACTCAAGGGGAGCTGGAAAGCCACGGGCTTGCTCCATCCTCCTCCTCGGAGCGCAGGGCTTGGGATGCACCATGGCTGGGAGGAGCAGAGCAGCTCGCTCGGGGGGCAGCGCCCGGCACGGTTTCCGAGGGGCAGCTCGCACGTTGGCAGGGAGCGCGGGCTGAGCTCATGGTTATAAAAAACCCAGCCCTTCTGGCACTTTCACCCCCTGCAGATCAGGAAGGAAAGCTGATTTTTTTTTCAATTTCATTTACTACAGGCTGAAACATTGCTATACAGGACCGGCTCCCATGTCCTCCAGCTAGTTAGAGCGCAATGCTGCTTAAATTGTCTTTTTGATAACTGTTCTGGCTGCGAGAACAGAGGTTTCTGCAGGGAATTCACACAGTGCTGCCTCCAACTTCCCCGATCCTTCATATTGCAATATTACTCTTTACCTAGCAGAAGATATTCCTAATCGGCTTCACAAAAAGCAATAAAGCCTTTTCAACACTTCATTGGCTTTGACATTTAAGGCACGCGGCAGGAGGGGGACGGCGCTCCCCGGCCTCGTGGCTGTGCCATGGGGGCTGTCCCCGGGCTGGATGAGGTCCCTGTGCCAGCTGGGTGCCCGCTCCCCATGCAGCCAGGGGGAAAACATGACTGCAACACTTTTTTGGCCCATTCTCTTAGCTCTGCCTGCCTGGTTTGCAGGATTTGGGTCTGTGTGAGCGGTGCTGTAGGAGCAGGGGGTGTGTGGTGCTGTAGGATATGGACAGAAGGTCCTGCTGCCAGGGCAGCGCCAGCCCCGTGGGGATGTGGGGATGGGCTCACTGCAGGAGCAAAGCCAACGATCCCCTTAAAGCCTGAAGCTGCTGGGTTTTGGGGCATCGATCCACGTTATGGGGCACCAACCCAACTTTAGGGGATTGAGTTGTCTTATGGGGCATTGATCCACCATATGGGGTGTTGACCCATCTTTTAGGGCACTGAGCTATCTCATGGAGCATTGATCATCTTTATGGGGCATTGACCCATCTTTTAGGGCATTGAGCTATCTCATGGAGCATTGATCATCTTTATGGGGCATTGACCCATCTTTTAGGGCATTGAGCTGTCTTACAGAGCATCGATCCACCTTATGGGGATCACAGGGCACCAACCCATCTTATGGGGCATTGATCTGTCTTATGGCACATCAATCCACCTTATGGGGGCATTGACAGATTTTATGGGGTATCGACCCATCTTATGGGGCATCGATCTGTCTGATGGTGCATCACTCCACCTTACGGGGCATTGGCAGATTTTATGGGGCATTGACCAATATTAGGGGGCATCACTCAGGGCTGGCCCTATCTCTCCCTGGCCCCACGCCTCACCCAGGGCTGCATCCAGCCTGACCCCACGCAGGTCTGGGTGCAGTCCTGGGGACAGGCAGTGCTTTTGGGGCTGCATTCGGCGTTGGCCACTGAGCCAGGCTGAGCTGAGCCACGCAGAGCAGAGTGAATCCGGTGTGTCCCCCACATGGCTGCGGGTCCTTCGGTTCCTCCTCCGCTCCGTGACCGTAAAGGGCTTTTCCACACCTAGGCAGCTTTCTGCTGCAGCTCTCCTGCCCCAGCTGCAATGGCTTAGTTTTATTAGGCTGCGACTGCAGACGCTAACTGTTGCCTACAAGCCCTGGGAGGATTTCAGCTGGAGTAGGAGTAGCGTGCTGAGCATCCTGGCACGATGCCGCTTCTCCTATAAAGCGTCATGTTTCCAAATGGGTAATTACTGCACTGGGATTTATGCAGTACTTCCTTTAAGTGGTTGTGTGGGCTGCCATTCCTCGATGAATTAAAAAGAAAAAAAAAAAAAAAAAAAAAAAGAGAGAGAGAGAGAGAAAAGAAAGAAAAAAAAAAAAAAAAAAAGGGAGCTGAATCCAGTGGTGCTAGTGAGTTCAGGGCAGAAATGAGATCAGCTTGCTCTGCCCTTACCTGGCAATAATGGGAAAGTGCTCTTTCAATTGAGCTGTTCCATTCTTTTGCCCTGAGCTATGAGAAGTAGATTGGATGAAAATTATCAGGCTCCCTGTCTAGAATAAATATTCTTGAAATGGAGCAAGTCATAAATAAGCGAGCAGCAATATCCTGGGTTATGAAGATATAATTTCTATCTTTAATAGCTGAGTAGGCCCCGGGGACTGTCTGGAAGTGGCCTGCCTGGCCCCAGTATTGATGAGGGGAAAAATACAAACAAGCAAAAAAGCTTTTGTTTCTTTAACCCTGAAATTATTGATACTTGGAGGGAAATAATGACGTGCTGCGGCTGAAACCTGCGGTTCCCTCTGCTACGGAGCAGCTGGCGACTTCAGCAGGATTAGGCAGGGCCCGGCTGCTGCTGCCCCTACCCGAATATGCTCGGGTCTCCATCACCAGCACCGGTGCTGGTCCCTGGCCCCATGGGATCAGAGGATGCAGCACTGGTGGCACTGCCATGGTGCGTGCCAGGAGGGATGGGACCTGTCCCCCTTTGGGCTACCATGGACAGGGGAGCAGCAGGAGCGTGCCCCAGCAGGACACCGGCACAAAATCCCTGTATTTATTCCCCCAGCTGCCGGCAGCCCGGCCTTTGGAAACTGCAAGGTGGGACAATAACTGATAAGAGCTGCCTGGGTGAAGCTCCAAATTTGATGGGATTAGTCTTAATGGTTTTATTTTTGAAAGCCATTTAATTACTAATCAGCTCTCCCTTACAAGCTAAGACGTGCTGCTGCTGTTTAAAGCAGTCTGTTAGGGGGCTTTGCTGGCGGGCAGCTGGGACGGCTCCTTAGAGCTTCTTAAAAATACCCTGCTTGGCCTGATCCGCGCTGAGCCGTCTGTGCTGGGGCAGGACGAGCTGCAGCTGCACCCCCAAAAAGCCCCCAAAATGCCCCGAAAAGCCCCGCCAGGAGGGGACCAGGCACGATGTGGAACAAGCACACAGCCCTGTGCTTTTGCAGCAAAACCCACAGAGGGATGCCCTGGTCCTGCGGTGCTCAGCAGCCCTGCTCCTCTCCCCAACCCAGCTCTCCCCATGCTCCGCCAGCCCCCAGCCCATTAATTTATAGCACAATGGAAGACATTCCTTAATCTTTTAATTATATGGAGTGACATGGGTGAAATAACTCCTTTCATTTCTGGGCCACTGACATGATTAAGAACTGAGGTCTACTGTTTTGGAAAGAAAACGGTGTAAATTGCCCATAATGTGAGATCTGTATCACCTTCCAGTGAAAACCCCAAGCGATAGAGTGCCACGAATCCATCACGCAAGCCTGGCTGGGGGAAGATTGCACCATTATTAAATTATATGTTTTTTAAAAACGACATGCTGATCTGTTTCGTACCAGTAAATATGTGATTTACATTTAATTCTGAGTAACCTTTCCATGATCAGTGAGGTGTGAAGGAATTTAATGACACAAAGCTACATTTATGAAGAGACCATTCATATTCATTAGGCTCACGCATTAACAACCCTGCCGGTGACATCTCTCTAGCACGTGCTTTATTACCACGGTTTACGGGGGCTACGAGCAGGGCGAGCTGCGGTGTGCACATCCATGCACACGGACACCCCTGGACAACGTCATCCAAACAAGAAAACGCCCAAAATTGGATGTGCCCAGATTTGTCAGAGGAGGGGCTGGGAGCAGAAGGAGCATAGATGTTGCTCATCACTTTCTTTGGAGCATCCCAAAAATGAGGACCAAGGAAAACCCACCCCGGTCCGGCACCGCTGCCTGAGAGAGCACAGCTCCAGCTCTTGGGGTGGGCTTCGTCTTGGCTCAGCCTTGGCATCCCAAATAAGGCATGGAAAAACCATGGGTAATCACTTAAAATAAAACAAACAGCCCACATCAGCATGTTGCAACTGGCTTTGGAAGCACAGGAAGCTTGAGATCACCTGTAGAGAGATTTTTATGATGGGGACAGTGCTGAGGAAGGTTGGAGGGGACAGCGGTATGCAGAGCTGCTTTGGGATGCCTCCTCCCATGGGATGGTGGGGACCTGCTGGCGTCCCGGAGCTGGATCCAAGCTCATCTGTACCTAGCACACGTAAAATGTGCCATTCTCGGAGGAAATTAAAACGTGGCCAGCATTAGAATACTTCCTGCAAGCCCCTGCCTGATGGCGAAGCAAATGAACCGCAACTGTCTGCATTGAAAAATAATTGGGCGTATTAGGATGCCATAAGCAAATAATCAAAGCAGAGGCAGGCTGCAGGCAGCTGCCCGCCCTTCTCCCTGTGTGGGGACACACTCCTGGCGCACGGGGACAGGGCCTGGCAGTGACACCTGCACAGGGGACGATGGGGGCACCTCCATGCCACTCGGAGCAGCCACGGGGGAGGCGACGTTGGCGTTCCAGCCGGTTCATCTGGCAAAAATATTTTGCATTAAATGCTGCCTTATAAAGCCTCCAAACAATTGTGCACGGTGCTTGGAAAGCAGAAGGGGGTCCATCCCCATGTGCATCCATCACCTTGGGGTTCAGTTTGTTTGCCCAGCTGCTGATCTTCATCCAACAGGGCACCGGAGTCCCGTGCCTCTGCCCTGTTCCTTGCTGTGGCTGCTGAGCTCTCCGCAGCCCATGGCACTGCTGCCATCAGCAGCACAAAAGGACGGGCACCTTCCCACCTCCCTCCCCATGGGAATCTCTCCGAGTGTTGCTGAAGACCCAGCGGGCAGAGCAAGAAGCCCCTGCGTTGTACCCGTGCCCCATAGCGGTGCCCAGCAGCCATCTCCTGGGGAGGCGCCCCTTGGAGAGCTGACATTGCAGCGTGCCCACTGCCAGAGCTGGGAGAAGCAGTTCTACGGGCTGCCTGCGCTGCAAATGAAACATTAATTAATTTACCAGCAGGAAGGATATAAATAACTAAATCAGATGGTGCGACTTATTCATGAGGTCCTGATGGAAGGCAATTGTTATTCCTGGCTGTGCAGGTTAATGAGCACGGTCTCCTTTTCCCAACATCACGCTCTAAAAATACGTGTGGGCCAAGGCACCCTGGGCACGCTGCCGTCCCCACATGGGCCAGAAATTTGGGTGGCTTTGAGCATCCCTTCCCCGGCAGGGAGTGCTTCTGTTCAGGGTATGGGGACGGCCTCATACAGGCCAAGAGCAAGATTTAGAGACCAACCACAGATTTCCTGAGGTTTTAGCTCTATGGTGCCATTAGTTTCTCATGAAGTTATGGATGCATTGCTCTTCTAAGGCTGTCACGATGTAAATTGGCCTTTTGTGCATGTGCATTTATCTCCCTGATGCAAAAGGTGCAGTTGGCTGTCAGTCAGCAACAACCCAGCACGGATTTGTAAAAATTCAAATTATTGATCTGCCCTAGCAAAAATTGCTGAATATCCCAGCTGTGAACTAAGAGCAATAAAGCGGGCAGGAGCATGTCACTGTCTGCACCTCCTGGAACCAGAGGGACCTGAGCAGTGCCACTGCACCCACAGGAGCACTGCAGGAAGGTGCAAGGAGAATCATGCCCCAGGAGCTCAGCACCTTGGGTTTTACCTCAGAGACCACCCAAAACCCACCGAAGCTGAGTGACCCCTGTTGGGGCAGCACCGTGGGTGCCTGGGCACCCATCTCCACGTCATGTTGGTGCCAGAGTGAAGCACTCGTGCACCCAACTTTAACCCACCGAGGTCCTTGCATGGTGCAAAGTGGCTCCCCATGAGCCCCGACAGCTCCAGCTCTCGTTCGGGCAGGTCTTGCCTCGGCTCCCCTTGAGCAGAGATTTCCCTCAATGTGCTGCCTTCTCATCTGCCGGTGCTTGAAAGGATTGAAAAGATTCGGAGATTTCGATTGAGCAGCAGGCAGGCAGTCTGTCAGACAGCTTCCTGCTTGAGAATAACACGCGCTGATCAATAGCGCCGGACCACAGCCCACAGAACTGCTCTGAAGTGAAAACAAAATTATTTTTTTTAAAAAGGGGGAACTAAAAAAAAAAAAAAAAGAGCGAGTTCTCCCCAACCACCTCCACTTTCGGTTTCCGTCAGTGTGTGCTCTTGGTTAAGGAGAGTTTGCAAAGCACGGGTGAGCACAACACGAAACTGCCTGACCTGCACCAGGCGCTGCGCCCCGACCTCCCCGCGTGCCCTGGCCCGGGGAAGAGGACCAGGGACACGAAGCCTTGAAGGATTTTGAGCTCTTGGACAGCTGGAAGAAAGGCAGGGCGACCGTCTGGGCTTGGAGCACACTTATCAGGGCTGGGAGATGGGAGCCGTGCCCCCGTACTGTGCCGGCACACGGGCTGCCTGTTATTAAAGTGTGTAGCTCCGGCCCGGGCCCGGCGATCGGCAGTGAGATATCATTGTCATTCGGCGTGGCGCGGCTTTTTTTCCCCCCTCTCTTTTCACTTTGATTGGAATACAGCCTCCTGGGAGACATGAACTCATCGCAAATGGCTTCCCAGGGATGGGAACAAATGAAATGTAACAAATCTCCATTTGCAATTTTGGGGGCACGTGACTGGAATGGGAAACGGGCTGGTGGAGCTGAGCTCTTCCCCGGTGCATTACGGAGCAGTTAGTGGCTGCTGCCTGCTAAAATAAACCCTTTATCACCTTCACCCTTCATTTCCAGCACAGCTAAATAATACGGCAAGGCGGTGCAGCCCGTCCCCTTTCGCCCAGGACTTCTGCTTTCCCAATGAGCACAGAAAGAAAAACACTTTATTTCATCTCTCTCCAGAGCTCTGTCACCCTGTGCTCACGGCGGGGACCATGCACAGCCCTGGCTGGCCCCTTGCAAGCCCCTGTGCCCCAAATAGTGCCAGCCCCGACCTGGGCATTGCCCTTTCCATGCAGCCACGCTGTGCCCCTGGCTGGAAGGCCTTCCCCAGGGCGATGATTTTGTTCTGGTTTTTAACTTCCCAGTGGGACTGACTGGTTTTGTCACTCAGCTGGAAGGCCGAGCAGGGCCGTGCTCGCTGGCCTCAGTGGGTTTGGTTATCAGCCCCGTTGTGTTGAGGAGTTTTGGGTTTTGCAGCAGAACCGCTGCTGACCAGAGCTCATCAGGCTCATCCTCACCCAGCCCCGGTGATGCTGGGGTCAGGCTCCTGCACCACAAAGCATGGCTTTGTTTTTTTTCCCCTTATCTTCCTCAGTACAGTTTTTTTTTTTTTTTTTTTTTCACTTTTCTCATAGAAAAGCTCTTGCTTGTGGTATCAAGTGCTTAAGCACCTTTTTTCCCCCGTGCTCAGCATCTCAGCCCTGACCTAACAGCACTTTCCACTCGCTAGGGGCGAAGCGATCACAGGCAGAGGGCACGCGCCCGGTGGGCACCCGCTGCTGCTGCAGGGGAGCCGCTGGCTCCGGGCTCCCCCCAAACCAGGCTGCTCATCAGGGCTCTGCTCGTTTGTCCCCAGCATTCGGGTGATGTTTCCACATGTCGGGGTTTGGGTCGGGGCCGTGGTTTCCCCCCGAGGCTCGTGCTGCCCCGTGAGAGTCCCCGTGCTGCAGGTGCCGCGCAGGTCCGCCACCGCGGCCTCGGGTTATTTTTGATTCTTTGTGATTAACAAACCTGAAATCTTTGGGCCCTGGGGTTTTGGGTTCTTTTTGGCTTGTTTTATAAATATCCAAGCGGCTTTGGCAACCGAACACAAATGTTGAGCCTGACGAATAACAGATGTAATTTTACAAAGGCATTAACCAGTCCATGGGGTTAAGTAGACGTGAACGCAAACACAAAAATCCCTGGGTTTGTGCAGCCAGCTCGGGAAAGCCCCGTCCTGCTTCGGTCCCCGGGCCCTGGCCTGATGCTGGTGCCCTGCAGAGCCTCCTCCACGGCCGTGGGGACGGGCACCCAGCCCCATGCAGCACCCAGGACAGGCTGCAGGCAGTGGGTGCAGGTCCTGGAGCCACCCAGGAGCTCCTGTGTGGCTTTTTATTTTTTTATTTTTTTTTTTTATTTTTCCTCTCTCTCTCTTTTTTTTTTCTTTTTTTTTTTTTTTTTTTTTTTTTTTCCAGGAGGAGAGTTAATTTTAACTGAACAAACAAAGAAGGAAGCCACCGCTAATTAGACACAGATGAATCTCGGCTGGCTCCCAGGGCGTTAGGGGAGCTGTTTTTCCAGCACTAATAACCCAGCCTACAACAATGAATGAAGCAGATATTGTTTGTTATTGCTAATAGATGCTAATGATAACTTTATCTGCGGCTCTGAGAGGCTCCTGCCTGCTGGCACCAGGTGAGTGCCCGACGCACACGCTCGCACGACAGACCCCACGTCGTCCCCCCCGCTGCCTGCAGCCCCAGCAGGCTCTGCCCGCTGCCCCCTGCTTCCTCCGCAGCTTTTTGCAGGCTGCTTTCCCTGAGAATGGCACCGACACCACAAAACAGCCCCAGGTTTGGATTCGGCTCCTCCTCAGCGCCAGGAGGAGCAGCGTGGTGGCACAGCCTGCTCCCCTGGGCACCGACACGGGGACGCGTCCGGCTGCTAATTGCCATGGGAGATAATTAGCGGGATGTGACACCTCCACGTGCACAAGGCAACCTCCCAGCTGCGGGTGGAGAGATGCTGGGTGGATGGGGGGCTCTGGAGGAATCGCTGTCAGGTGGAGGAGTGATGGCAGGACCTGGCTGCCAGCATCCTCCCCTGGCCTGGGGCTGGCTCCAGCACAGAAAGAGCCCCGCTAACGAGCTGCGTGCCATTTCCAAGCCATGCTGCAGAACAACACACACTGCCACGTGCCTCTTCTACCAGAAACTCGACTGAAAAAAAAAACTCTCAAAGAGTTTCCATTGCGGAATAAAGCGACGGGAGGTTCCGGCTGACTGTGAGAAACCAGTTCTTTACTGGGAGGGTGACGGAGCACTGGCACGGGCTGCCCAGGGGGGCTGTGGGGCCTCCTTCTCTGCAGATATCCAAAATCCATCCTGTGCAACGTGCTCTGGGTGACCCTGCTGGGCAGGGGGGTTGGACTGGGTGATCTCCAGAGGTCCCTTCCTGTGATCCTGTGATCCTGTGGTTCTGGTAGCAGGGCTGGGGGCTGCCCGTGGCCCTGCTGCCCTCACCACGAAACGCCCGGACACCTGGGCTGTGCTTTCTGGGTCCGGGCGCAGCCCTGGGGAATGTTTCCCTGGGGAACTTGAGCAGCAAAACCCCCAAACCGCTTGCTTCGAAGTCCTCTTCTCTTGAAAACTCTCGCTCTGATTTGTTAAAGAAATAATGGTAAAAGAGGAAGCCGTCCCGGGGGCAGCTTGTTCCAGCCCTCACGCCCTATCATTTACCCACTGCGCCTGTAATTTTCGAGCTGGTGGCCGTGTGCCTGACCCCTCCCTGCTCTCCGGCACAGGGTCCTGCTGCTGACCCCAAACCTGTCCCTGGCGTGGCCGCAGCCCCGGCAGGCGGCGAGGCCGGGCTGTGTGTCCGGAGGGCTGGCTGCCGCCGCCGGCCCCGCCGCAGCGGTGCACCTCTGCCGGGAGCAAGCCACAAGGCAGCCGCGGCTTCGGTTCACACGCGACTGTTGAACAGAAACGGCGCGGAGGAAAAGGCAGCCGGGCGCAGGCTGCGTGAAAACAGAAGAGATATGCAAATGCAATGGAAAAACTGACTCTGTGCTGAGGGGCCGGCTGCGTTTTGCCTTCTTGCAGCGGGGCAGTTTCTAACGAGGTGTTTTCTCTCTCTGTCTCTTTTTTTTTTTTTCCCCAAAGCATCCGATTCTGTCAGAGAAGCCATTTCACGAGGCCTCTGAAGAGTCAATTCTTAATCAGGCTTTAACCTGCCAGCCTGCTTGCATGGAGGGAAGTGCTAGCAGGGAAACAAAGCAGTAAGAATCAAAAGGATATTTATTTTCCTGCAGCAAGCCTGCAGAGAGGAGTGCGGAGATGTTTGGTTTCTAGTGCTGGAGCTGGGCTCTGGGATCACCTCGTGCAGGTTTGGGGTTATTGGGACTGCGGAGGCAGGGCAGGTGTGCGGCTGAATCACAGCTAAGTACAGGAGATACCAAACACGGCCTTAAATCCTTGCTTATTCAGGGAAGATCTTTAGGCATGTAATTAACTTTAAGCACATGCTTAGATGCCTTACAAGTGGTGATGCTCTGCTGAATTAGGGCTGTAATTATTGGGCTGCTACCGTACACATGTTTACTCTGCTGGCCCCGGCGTGGGCGCTCAGTGCTGCCCGGGCCGGCACGGGAGCATCGGCGGGGCAAGGCAGGGGCCCCAGGGATGGCCCCGGGATGCAAAGAGGCTGGCACAGCCTCCTCGGGAAAGCCAGGGGCTGTGGCATGACCGGGGCCTTGTGCCGGGAGCGTGTGCCAGGGGAGCCACCCCGGGACATCATCGGGACGAGCCCTGTGTTCCTCCCGGCTTCCGCACCCGACCTTCCCCAGGGGACGAGGAGCCGGCAGGAAAACGCTACAAAGGCTTCGGAGACACGGGGCCGTGTATTTATAGCCAAGGCTTTCATGTTGCAAAACGCAGGAGGCCAAGCTAAACATGCCGAGGCTGCAAGAAAGCAGGAAATGAAACTGAGCCGTCGCTGCCAAAGCCACCGAGCGAGCGGAGGGCGAATTTAACCGGGGCGGCCGCGGCCGGGCGGGCGGCGGAGCTGGGCTGTGCCGGCCCCGTCCTCGGTGGGGTGCTCCCCTTCCCACCCAACCCCGGTTCCAAGGGGTTAACGGGCTGCGATTTTCCCCTTTTCACTTGTCTCTGTCATGCACTCCTGGGAGGGTTGGTTTGAGGTTTTGCAAAGCAAATATAGCCTTCATTTGAAAACCGCACTGGCTTTCGAGGGGCTCTGCGCGCAGCAGCAGCCGGTGCCTCGCCAAGCGCCCCGGCCAGCTGCTGGGTTTCTTTTTTCGGGGAGCCTCACCCACACTTTTCCCCTCTTTCCCAGCACCCCTGTGCCGGGGTGAGCCCCCTCTTCCCTCCTTGCACCATCTGTGCTGCCCTGCCTGCTGCCCGGAGCCCTGCCCCTGCCCCTCACCGGGGTTGCGCACACAGGGCGCAGGTTCCCACCTCGCCTCTTTGCCCTGCCACTTCTCCCTGTCACCTTTCCATGGCTCCCACAGTGGCTGCGGCCCTTCCCACCCCTTTTCAGGCTCATTTCCCTGCTGGGCAATGAGCAGAAAGGCCTCCTAGCCCAGAAGATGCACACCAGGAGTGTTCAGGTGGACCCTGCAGACCCGGCAGCAGTCCTGCAGGCAGGCACCGCATCTCTCCAACAACCTGCGGTCAGTGCCCAGCCAGTGCTGCCGAGGACCCAGAGCAGGGTTTGGACTGAAGGAGCTGCTTCACCCACCTGGCAGGCTCAGCATCGCAGGGAGCCTCTTTCCAAAATCCAATGGTACCAGTGGCACCAGCCCCTGCACCCCCGGTGGGACCCTGGGAGGGGTTTGGTGAGCTCCTCACACCCTGCCACTGTCACTCTGCTTCTGATCAGTCTTCCCAGAGAAAAAAAATATCAGAAAAAAAAATATTATCAGAAAAATTATCCCAGAGAAAATTATCAGCTGCTGTCTGTGGGGATGTGTAGGGTCTGTCTGGGAGCCCTGAGCATGCATCCGTGTGCCTGCAGTGGGGTGTGCGCAGTGGGGGCTCTGCAGGGCGCAGCAGCACGGCTCTGCCACAGCCCTCGGGATGCCCTCAGCTCCCCCAGGATGAGGCCCTCGGCTCCTGACCTCGCCAAAACCCTGCTGAGCTGTGCTCACTTCCTCCAGAATTGTTACCTGGGTTAAGAGGATATTTTCCGTGTATGACAGATTGCAACACCGAGCCTGGAACCAGAACAACACTGATTAAAGAACAAACCCCACATTTAATGTAGTGTAATGATTTCCACCTAACTTAATGGCTGCGAAACAGAAACAAGTTATCGCTAGCACATCAAAGCACTGGAAAAATGTAGTCAACGGTACCTTTGAGCTATTATGCATATCAAGTGGCAAGATACCATCGTGAATAATGAGGGATCTGCAGCGAGGTTGCACAAACAGCAGTGAAGCAACGCTTACCACGCACCCTCCTCCTGGGGTACATCAAAAGCCCGAAGAGAAGGGCAACTAATTTCCAAAGAGCTGCACATCCAGCAGCGGTTGGAGGAAGAGATGTGCGATCTCCTGAAGACAAGGCAGGGATGCGATGCCGTTCAGCAGCCAAAGCAATAGTTTGGCACGCAAGCTGGAGCGCTGAAGGGGAAAGCTTTCTGTGTCACCAGGTCTGCCATAACCCCGGGTGAACCCGTGAAGCTCCTGGGTTTGGAGGCCAAAGCACCACGCACCTGGGAGTTGCTGCATCTCCTTTCTAAGCTCCCTTCTCCGCCGGTTTTGTTCCCCACTAAATAGCAGGGGGGCAGGAGGGGGGAATTAGTTGCAGCACGCTTTTTCATTTATCCCTTTCCTTTCAAAATGTCACCTCTGTGAGCACTGGAAAGGCCATTAGGAACTTCCATCTCTGCTTGCAGTGCCACCAGACACCTCACACGCTCCAAGCACTGCACAGTCCATGTTAAAACCCCCAAAACAAGCATCCCTCCTGGTCCCAGGCAGGACGGGCAGCAGGCTTGCTTCTCCCTCATCCCCAGGACCTGCTGGAGAAGGGCAGCCAGGGGATGGGGTCGGCCGGAGCCTGGCCGTGCTCGGCCCCCCCGGCACCAGACGGCCCCGCCGCCTCTCTGCTTAGTAAGGCATTTGCAGTCTGCAGCTATTACAACACGGAGAAAGAAATGCACTTGACTTGCAAATAGCATTGGGCAACCAGTGAGTCTCTCTGCCCACAGAGCTAGCCCTGAGGCTTACCACACCGGCTTAGTCTGACACAGTTAAATTTTCGCAGCGAGTGCTGATGACAGAGGATTACAAGAAGGAACAGTCCATCCTAAATAAATGGTTTCACTTGAGAGCTGCAACCCAATTTGCTAATTGCTCTGGTATTTCTGGCAGCAGCACTGCTTGCTGCACTCCTTCCACGCTAACGTGTTCCTGGATGGGCACATCCTTCAGCGGGGTTATCTTGATTTTGGAAAGGGTTGAGCTGGCCCATTACCTAAGTCTTACCAAATGTGTTGTGAGCTCTGAAACGCGAGGGCTAGGGCAGGGAAATGGAGCTGCACGTGGACAGGAGCGTCGGTTTTGGCCCGCCCTTGGATCCTGGGTTTAATTTCTGTTGTGGCCAGTGGGGTCTTCCCCACCGCCGCAGCCTCTCCCCAAGCGATCCTGACCGGGTGCCAGCAGGGGACAGGGACAGAGATGGGGACGGAGATGGGTGGTGACTCCAAACCTTGCCTGTTTTGCTTTCTGGAGCCTGGCTGAGCCCCTGCTGCTTCCAGGGATGGCCTCCATGAAGACTGCTTTATTTAATGGTGCTCTCAACATGAATTCAGGTGGAAATCCACCCCCGGGAGGGGACACTCAGAGCTTCGACAGCCCACCCAGCGCCGTGGCAGGGCTGGGCTGGGTGGGAAGCTGCCACCTCCGCCTCTCAGCGTGATGGAAGAGGCGTCTTTTCCTCCAGGAGCTGTGCAACCTCTGCCCCGAACCCACACGGTTCCCTCCCTCGGGCATGTGTTTGGGCACAGGCAATTACCCAAGCCCCGAAATGCGGCTCTGCTTCATGCCACGCTGCCCGGGGTGGGGTGGTGCCACCGTGGGCACCCAGACCCTGCCTGCTGTGAGCACCTCGAGCCGGTGGTGTCCGTGTGTTAACTTCATTCCTAGCCCTTACCACAGCTGAATTTGCAGTCGCTTCCAGGTTGGGAAGGCTCTCAAGCTCTGCTTGCAGAAGCAGTGGCCCAACATCACAGATAATCCTCCGCCTGAAACGAAAATAAGACAAACATTCAGATTAAATGGAGCATTAAAACAAGATCAAGATGGTATTAATATTCCATTAGAAATGATCAGGGTGAGACCAAGGCCGACTCCTCCATTATTTCTTTGTTTGCAGGTGGCCTTTCCTCGCCACGGGCGGCTGGGGAGGGAGTGGGCACTGTCCCCGTGTCCTCACTGGGGGCACAGAGCTCCAGCAGCGGTGCCAGGACCACGATGCCTGCACAGCACGAGTGAATGAGCGCAACGAGGTGGCAAAACTGGGAAAGAAACTGCAAATCCTGGTGCTGACCCAGCCCGTGGTGGTAAGCACAGCCCCTCGCTGCTGTCCCAGTCCCGGCCGGGCTTTTTGGTGCTCTCAGGCTGCGCATGAATAAAACATCTCGGGAGCACAGGCTGCCTTTGTCTTGCTGCTAGCCGGGTGCTCTGCTTCTTGCCATTTGCGCGCAGCTTGGGCAGCAATATTTTAATGGGACGCTGCCTCTGACCAAAATAAATGACTAATTGTTCTGTCCCTTCCTTCCCCGCAGAGGGTGGCTTCCTCCTGCACCAGCCCGGCCGGGTCCCTTAACTCCTTGTGCACCCGGTGCCTTCGTTGTTTGCTCCCCAGCGAGCTGCCCCTGCTGATGCTGCACGTCTCCGCCTCGACACCCCCAGCAGCGGCTCTGTGGGGGCCAGCCCATCCCACCTACTGATTTTCTGCTGAAAAAAAAAAAAAAAAGTCTTCATCAGAAATGAGTCACAGGCAGAATCATTGAAACTTCTGATGTTTTTGATGTCTTGGAGGATAAGGGGGTCGGGGCGGCTCAGCCTGCAGCCTTCTGCCTGCTGTGCCCGGAGCCCTGGGGATGGCTGAACCGAAAGCTGAGCTGGGCTCTGTTGGGCTGGGTGGCCTGGACTGTGTCTGCCACTGCCTGGGACAGCGAGATCAACCTCAGGGCTCGTGTCCTGGCCGTGTGGTGGAAGTGCCGTGGTGCCACATGGTGCTGTGGCCCCCAGGAGGGACTGGTCCCCAAAACCAGGCTGAGCGCTCGTCCCATGCGCATCGCCCCATGCTCCTGGGTGGGCTTTCCTACTCCTCTGACTGGGCATTGCTTTTTCCTTTCCTTTTTTTTTTTATTTAATCTGTCCCACGGCAAGCTGAGGAAGTTTGCCCTGTACTCTCCATGTGTGATGTGTCTCTGGGTGCAGACAGCACGGGCTCAGAGGGATCTTCAATGCCTGCCCGGGCAACGCCGGTTGGGGCTTTCACTCATCAGCTGCTGCTGCCTGCACCCAGCCCCTCTGGAAGTGGGCCCTGGAGCCATCCCAGCTCACCTCTGCTCTGTGTTCAAAATGAGGAAACTTGCTAAAGAAACAGGGTTTTGCTACAAAAACCCAACATGCCCCGGGGGAGCAGTGGCAGAGCCAGGCGTGGGGGCAGAGGAGGTGCTGTGGCCCTGGTCGGTTCCCCCCAGCCAAGAAAATTGCTCCCCCAGTAAGGCTGTGCTGCAGGCAATAGTAAGGTAATAGTGATAATAATAATAATAATAATAATAATAATAATAATAATAATAATAATAATAATAATAATAATAATAATAATAATAATAATAATAATAAAGCTGTTCACAGGGAGCCTGCCCCCTCCAACGTTGCCGTCCCTGTGCCCAGTGCCTGGGGCAGAGCCGGGGCCACCACAGCCCCACGCAGTGCCAGGCACACACCACCAGTGCCTCCCCGTGCCCCAGGTCCCCACGTCCCCATGGTTCAGGGCACGAAGCTGGGTGGCCCCGGGGGTGGCAGCAGCAGGAGCTCACTCTTGGTGTGGCCGCGGGTGCTCCAGGGCTGCTTTAAAATGCTTTAAGGAATAATGGGACCTCTGAAATGGTACCCAAAATATGACTCTTAACCTTTCCTTACAGATGAAACCCTCCCAGGCCTGTTTGGCTTAAGGAAAAGCTGTTGAGGTGAAAAAAAAAAAAAAAGAGATGATTAAAAGGTCTGATTCTTTCTTCCTGAAGAAACTGTAACAATTCTGATGGCACCAAACGAGCGACAAAATGTTCCTTCCAAGCAGGCGGCTTATAATTGGAGACGAGGATTTTTTATTTTTATTTTTTAATTCCCAGCCAAGTGTGATTTCAGCCTCTCCGCTGAGGATGGCGAGCGTCTCCCCCAAATCCCCGCGCCCGCGCGCTCCCGCGGGATGCGCTTATATGGGGCTGCGGTTTTGGGGAGGAGAGGGCCGGCAGGGAGGAGGGCTGCGAGGCACCGCAGGGGTGAGCCCCGCTGGGCGGTGGGGCCGTGGAAAACCGGGTGCTGGCTGAGCACCGCCGGAGCCACGCAGGGGAGAAGAAATGCAGGAGGAGTGGCGTGCGAGACTTGATTGCTCGCTACAGGCATGTTGGCTCCGCATGTGTAAAAACAATAATTAAACGTAAGATGTGGGAGGATTATTAAAGGTTTTATGGCATCTAATCCTTTTTGAAACCTTTTCTGTAGGCTGGAATCTGAGGCTAGAGCAATAAAAATGCAAACTACACCCAGATTAATTCCGTGCACCATGATTTTCCCTCCCCAGCCCATGCCCTGGGTGCTCACGGGGCTGTGGGAGCCGGCTGGGGGCAGGAACCTGCCCGGGCATCGCGTGGGGCAGGCAGGAGCTGGGGGGGCTGCAGCCACGGCTCCTCCAGCCCCAGGGGGGCTCCAGCCCCATGGGGGCTCCCTGGGGGCTTCCAGGCCCCAGCAGGGTCACACATTTTGGTGAGTGAATGGGCGAGGGGCTCCCTGGGCTGGGTGTGCCAGTGGTGCCTTTCTGGTGCTGCCCCCGTCCCTCTGTGCAGGGACGGCAGGGAGCCATCGCTGCGGCTGCCAGCTCTCATGGAAATACATAAATAAAGGCGCCTTTCGCATTTCAAAGCTGGAAGAATTTTTCTTCCCCCTCCTTCAGAAGGGCTTATCTCCATGAAATTAGTAATTGGCGTTGCTTTCTGAAGCCGGGTAAGCGCCAGCAGCCGGTAACACCCACACGGCACTCCATTCTCTCGGAGAGGCCCCGCAGCCAAGGCAGAGAGCCTAATAAAAATAATAACAAGGGAAGAAAAAAAAAAAAAAAGGCAGAAGAAAGTGCTGAAATCAGATGTTACTTTCCCTTTTGCTGGCCCTGTGTTTCCCAGGCCGGGCAGAGCAGTGTGGCAGGGGCGAGGCGCTGGGAGCGGCGGCGACCTCCCGGGTGCCCCGTCGCAGCGCGGCCCTCGCAGGCTGGGCAGCGACGCCGTGTTTCCAAAATGCTGTTTCATCTCCAAAGCGCCCTCGGGGCAGCAGCTTCCTCCCCCGGAGCTCCCGGCCCCGTCTGGCACGTCGGGGCGGCAACCCCGAGCCAAAACAGGTTTTGGCTGATGACTTCCAGCGTGCTCATTAACTTTGAGTTGGCTTCATTAGTTTCTTTTTTTTTTTTTTTTTCTTTTTTTTTTTCATTTTATTTCCATGCACGCCAAGCTGCTCCTGCCCTCGTGCTTGGAGCATCCAACCTGGGGGTCTCTGGCTGTGGTCTGGGGGCGGTGGCCGGGGCAGCCCCTGGGTTTTGGCGACGCTGCGGGTGCTGCGGCGAGGCCGCGGCGATGCCACTGGCGGTGCCTCGGCCACAGGAGCTGAGAACGGCGGCGTGGGGCCGTTCCCGGCAGGCGTGCCGGTGCCTCGCCGAGGGCTGCGGGACGATCCTTATCGACGAGCCTACCCCAAACCAAACCGGCCTGCCAGCGCCGGGGCCAGCGCTGGGTGAGCGCCGCGCTTATCCCGGTATCCAGCGGCGCATCCCTCCCCAGCCCTTTGAGTTGCTAATGACGTCCACGCCCTCGACAGCCGATGGTTATCAGTGTGGGAGATCCTGGGCGCAGCTCGACGCCCTGGCCGTGCCTGAGGTTCCCAATCTGCCTCGCATCTCGATTGCTCTGGCTAAGGTGAGGCGGCGGCTGCGAGCCCTCTCCTGCTGGGAGAGCAGTGCCGGGGCTCCGGAGCTCACCACCCGCTGGATCCCACGCATCGCGGTGATGCGCTGCCAGCTCGGGGGCTCTGCCTGTTCCACCATGGGCAGCAGGCTCCTCCGGGCCACCCACGGGGCCAATTCGGGCCCCATCCCACCCCGGGGGGTTCAGGAGCCCCCATGGGGTCCTCTGGTTCACCAGTTCCAGGGCTTGGGGCCATTTGTGCTCACAGCCTGCGTGGGGCCAGCCCTGGTGCACTGCAGACACCTGGCCCTGGGTCTGCTCCCCGGTCCAGTGATTCACGCTGCTCGCCAGTACAGCTACCTAAGCGGGTTAATTACATTAATAAATATAAATTACAGCGTGAATTAGAGCACGCTGTGGTTTCTAGCCTGGGCTTTAATGAGCGCCCCATTTACTCCGGAGCAACCCGCTGCAGACGCTTGGGGAGATGGCTGGGATTATGGCTGGGATTTCCACAGCTCTGCTCTGCGCGAGGGGAAGCATCGCTCCCCGCTCCCCCAGCTGAGGGATGTGGGTGCTCAGCTCCACCACGATGCAGGAGATCAGTGACATGAGGAGAAAAGCCATCAGCCCCGGGCTGTGCCCCGCAGGAGGCAGCTGTCCCTGGCTACCCAAGGGGCTGGCTGCAGGCAGAGGGGTTTGGGGAGGGCTGGGCTGGGCCCCCTGCCCACGGTGCCCACCCAGAAGCACCCAGCTCAGCACCACCCCAGCGACTTCCACCCTCCCAGCTCCTTAGAGAATCCAGACCCCTCTGAATCACTGTAATTTTTGTGTTTTTTTATTTTTTTTATATTATTTTTTCCCCCCTCTCAGGCAAGCCGAAAGCACAGAAATTGCTACGAATCGATTTTTGGACATCAAGTTTAGATGGGTCATATTTGCCTAGCTTTTAATGCCCGGTGTCTATAGCTTGCGCTTCCATCATCCCATTACATGGATGACAAGCAGGCCAGCACCACGGAGAGGAAACAAATTACCTAATAAATCAAGCACCTAGGATATAAAGCGGACAGTGTTATTAGGCTGCTGCAGAGAGGGAGAGTAACGGATAGGTATGGATCCAGGCTGGGATGGCTGGGAGAGGGACCCCAGCTGTCTGCTCTGCTGAGAGCAGTCGTGGAGCCACGCGTGCCGTGCCGTGAGGCTGGGTCCTGGGCATGCCGACGGGGCCGAGGGGTGCTGGTGTTTGCCTCGCCCTTTCCCCAAATCCTCCCTGCAAGTTCTCCTTGCCGCGGCGAGAAATTCGGAGGAGTTGGGAATAAGCCTGCTACAAGCCATCAGGCCTCTGCGGCCTTCACTGCAAAGCACTGATTTCATTGTGGGATTATAATTAGCAAGCACAATGCCATAATTACGCACCACTTAACTTCTTGGCTTTAATAGCCGCGTGAGCCAGCGTTAAAACAAGAGAGCAGGATTTTGGTGCTCGGCGCTGGGGGAAACATCCAGGGAAGGAGTCATTTCCAAGAGGGGGGTTGTTACGCCTCCCGTGCACTCAAACCTTCCCTCTCCCAGACAAATTGCTATTGTTCCCTGTGAGAACCGCGCACGGCTCGGCGACGGAGCCTCAGCCCTCAGCCCAGCCGGGGCAATCGGCAGAGGAACAAAAGAGGGCTGCAGGAAGGAAATGCTTCATAACCTTCTAAAGACTCGGGCTCAGCAGAAGAAATGCTTTTGATTTTTATCACTCCTGTTCTTTCAAATAACCTCCCCTTAACCTTTTGTGTTTCCCTTTCTGGGACAGCGAGATAGTGCCGCGAGTGCCTGCGGCTCCTGGCTCCAGGCTGGTGGTGAGGAAGCGTCAGGTTTTGTTCCTGCCTTCGTGTCCCATTTGTCTCGTAGCTGCACTGGAGACATCTCCCCTTTGGCATCACCGTCTTCCGAGGCCTGGCTCTGCCGTGCAGCTTCCTGGCACCCCTGGGATGGTGCCTGGCGGGGCTGGGTCCCCCCGGCGCCCCGTGGGGAATTCAGGGTCCCCAAGCAAAGCAGCCCCCTGGCACGGGTCAGTTTTCCTGCCCCGCATCACTGCGGGCATTTCCTCCGGTCCATCGGCCTCCGTGCTGCTTAACTCGTCAAAAGCTGCCCTGCAACTCATTATTCTGGATGAATTAAATTGTTTGTAATTGATAAATTATGCAAAAGTGCCTGCCAATTTTGAAATGTAGAGCTGATATCAACCCACCCAGGGGGACTCATTCTAATTTTATCTCAGCCTTGCATTGTGCCTCTCCTGCTTGATGTATGTTGTATTGATTTAACAAGGCTCCTGGGAATTAGGCTGATTTTCTAATTTTATCCTGTAGATGAAATGAATCAGATACAAATACAATGAGTGCATTGTCTGCCCTGGCAGAGCGAGCAGGGTCCTCCAGCCGGCCGTGCCGGGCAGCTCGGCGAGGCACGGCCACCACGCGGTGCCAGCCCTGGGCCGACCCCCAAAACCCTCTCCGTGCCTCCCCAGCGGATGCTCCGTGCTCTTCCTGGCCTCCATCCCCTGTGACTTCAGCAAAGAAGCTGGCTGGAGCAGAAAACGTGAGGTTACTCCTCAAAACAGCCGTGGCTTTGCTGGCGGGGGGAGTTGCTGAAGCTGCCTGGGTGATCCTGGGTGGCACGGGCACGAACAGAGGCATCGGGATGAAGAGGAAGGTGGGGAGAAGATGAAGGCTTTATTTTTTCCGTGCTTGTTCAGTTCTACGTGATCAGAGTCTGTTGAGGGGATGATGGATGAACTCGCTTCATGCATTGGATAGGTTTTAGCAATCTCTCCGTGAGAGATTTTCATTTTTTCTGCAGTGAATTTGGGGCAGTTTGTGGTCCCCTCGGCCTCCCCAGCCTCCTCCAGGGCTGGAGCGTCGGGCGTTATCATCTCCAGCTGGGAGGATGCTCAAAAAGCAGCACCCGATGCCCAACACCGCTGTGCTCTGCCAAGAGCTGCTCCGACCCACCCTTTCCCTGCACCCACTTATCAGATAAGTGGGACAATTAGGAGATCCTTGCCGTAAATAATCCGGATTATGCAAGAAAAACTGTGGTTAGGGTAACGTGTTCTGGTCTGTAGGATTCGGGCGGCTGGAAGAGGCCCTTGGCTTGGGGATGTGGCTGGAAGCAGTGGTTTGGGGAGGTGGGTGGTTCGGAGGATAAAGCACCAGCCGAGGACACGGGCCCCAAGGGCTTGGTTTTGTCCCCACTGTGCCCGTGGCTGAGGTTCAGCAGGGCTGTTTTTTTGGGGATTTACCAGAATTTATGAACAGAGGGGAGTGGACGGGTGTCCATCTGCAGGCTCGTGGGGATGGGAAGCGCCCAGCAGAGCCCTGGTGGCCGTGATGGGCACGGATGCGCCAGCAAACGCGTCTCCATGCAGGAATTCTGCACAACTTGTCCATGCATATGGTACAGCTGCCCCGAGGCAGACAAAATTTAAATTAATATATTTTTTTTTTAATTTTTTTACTCCTGTTTTAAATGAATATGCATGGTTTCACTGCAGCTAGGATTAGCTCTTCTCCCTGCCTCCCTCCTCTCACCCAGACCTTTAGGGCTTGTAGCTGGACTGCTGCCCATTATATATGTCCCCTGTATAGGACTGTGCTGAGCTAAAATATATAAATTTGGTTGTGTGTTTGGCCAGTGAGGGACCAGTTAGCAGGAGGAGGATGCAGTTTGCTGCCTGGGTGTCAATGTCCCTGGTGATTTGGGGGCTCCTGTGCTGGAAAAGGGGCTCGGGGGGGGTCCTGAGCTGGGCTCTGGTCTTAGGAGCTGGCTGGGGGGAGGCGAGCCCCTGCCCACCCCTGCCGGGAGCTGTGCGAGGCCGTATCGATCTCTCCTCCCAGCGCCAACCCCACGAGGGCTTGGAAATTGCTGTGCTCCAGGAGCAGCTTCACCGAGAATGAGAATTTGTAGTGTTCAATAAATATTATTAGAAAACTGAAAGATAATAATTATGTCAATTACAGGATGGGTAATTGGGCCTGGAGAAGAAAAGTACTTTTCTTCCTAATTGCTGGGGCCATGCTACTGTGATTGCATGTATCAGTTCCAAAAATAAAAGGCCAGCTATCAAGTGGAGAAAGCGCTTTGTTTTTCTAATGGCATGTTATAGCACTGTGCCTGGAAGAGCGCACTGGGCCAGCCTGCAACCAGGAATTTAAAAGAGCATCGGTTTAAAAAAAAAAATAAAAATCACATCATTTTCAGGTGTCAGAGCCTCTGCAGGGACTTTTTTTTTTTTGCTCCCAAACCACTCAATGCCCTGAGCCCTGCTCCCATCCCTGCCATGTCCCAGGGGTTTTGTGGGATGGGGGGGTCTGGGGGTGCCCCCACGGTGCCAGATGGGGATTTGGAGGGTCCGGGCAGGGCGCAGTGGTGCGGGGCGAGGGCAGCCTGTGGCAGCAGGCTCGCTCCCCTTGGCTGAGGCTGGGTGGCCTGTCAGTCACGGGCATGCACAATCCCCCGGTGCTCTGGGGGTTTGGGTTGTTTCCACGGTAAATAAAAATTTCTGTGATCCTGCCTGAAAGATGTCGGGGAGAAATTTCAGCGCGGTGGGAGCGGGGGAAGGGAAGCCGTGATTTATTTCCTCCTCGCCTGGTGTAAAAGATACTGCGCTGGGTCTACTGAGCTTTGAGTGTTTGTATAAATCTGTCTACTCAAAACATCTCAAAGAGTTGACTGACGGCCCATGTAATTTAGCACACAGCTAAAAATTTAAATCGTACATCCTGCTGAGAGCTGAGGAATATAGCATCATCTGTGCCGCGCTCAGCGCCGCGCCGCGGGATGCAGGTGCCAGGATTGTATTTTGGGAGGTGCCTACACCACAGCCAGCCCCCTGGGTGAAGGAGAAGCCTGGATGCCCACCCGTGGACCCCCCCTGGACCGGGGTCCCTGCCCGGTGCCAGCGGTGCCATCACTGGGTTTGGTGATGCTGGGCATGGGGCACTGCAGCCATAGGGTCCCACGGGCACCCAGGTGCCTTCATGCAGCCCAGGGATTTTGGGGCAGATTTTGGGGCCAATTTGGGGGCAGAACGAGGCTGGCTGGCAGCGTGGGCTTGAGCCAGCAGCCCACAGGTGACA
Organism: Netta rufina; assembly: GCF_964035555.1. Taxonomy (NCBI): domain Eukaryota; kingdom Metazoa; phylum Chordata; class Aves; order Anseriformes; family Anatidae; genus Netta; species Netta rufina. The sequence continues at coordinate 21,753,312 of NC_140134.1, read as the reverse complement.
GGAGGCACAGGATGGTGGCACAGGACGCATGGTGTGCCACCAAGGTGCCACCAGCCCATGGGAAGCAGCTTCTTGCGTGCCTCCAGCCTCTTCTTCTTCCTCGCCTTTCATCTCCCACTTAATTTGTCTGCTCTGGTAGCCCATATGTTTGCCTGGAGATGGCGAGGTTTATTTTTTTCCCCCGCACTATAAATAGACGTTTCAGAGCAACTCCTTGCTGCCAGTTATCCGTCTACACATCAACATTAACATAATTACCACAGTGAATCTCTAATCTCGGCAGCAGCACATGCAGGTTTTAACAGTGGATTGGGCTCGGTGACTGCGTGTAATTTGGGTCTTTAGTCAACTGACAAATCTGCAGGCGAGTCGCGGCGGAAAGTTGTGAACTTCCCCTGGTTTCCAGCCCCGGCTGCTCGAGATCTGCACGGTGACAAGTGAGAAAGGAACAATGAATAGGATCTGCCACACGTCCCAGAGGTAGAGATGTATCACCGCCTAACTCGTGGCTGTCAGGGACCGCGGTGCATTCATCTTCCATCTTCTTTGTTTTGTTTGCAAACGTCCCTGAAGGACGGGGCTGTAATTGGGCCGGCGGAATTGGCAGCGGGATTTCTCTGCCACCTTCCCCAGCCACCTCTCGGGGCAGCTTTCTGGGGAGCTGGAGCAGGATGGAAGCAGCACCCGGCTGCTCAGGGTGCCCAGCTCCATCACGGCTCCCCCTCAGCGCCCGGGCAGCACCGGGGTTTTTTTTGGGGCTCAGCCCTCCCCTCAGGAGCCAGCACGCTGGCACAGCATCGCCACCAGGTCCACGCTCCCTGCCGAAAGTGATTGCTGTGGGGCAGCTTCCCAAAAAAAGACATCATCCCTATTACCTCCAAACGTGGCTGCGGGGCAGGGGATGCCCCTGCTGCTCGTGGGTTTTCGACCTCTCAGCTGCCCCTCCCCAGCACCGGGCACCCCGGCAGCGGCGCCGCTCGCCTCTTGAGCCGCTGCTCCCCGGGCAGCACGGGGAAGAGCTGCCCCAGACCTAAGTGCTTGTGTGTTCCCTTCCCAGCCCGTGAGTTAATACAGGGACTGGTTAGATGGTTTCAGTGGTTAGATGACTCATGACCTCATCATATTGTGGCAACACGGCTGTAGCGCTCGCACTACAAATTATGGGCTAGATCCTGCCGCCCCGGCTGTGGCTGGCTGCCCGGTGACTTCAGATATAGCAGGGTGCCTGTTTGCTTTCTGAAGGGCTTTGGCTTCACCGGGAGGGTTGTTATTTATTTATTTTATTTATTTATTTATTTATTTATTTTATTTTTTTATTTATTTCTATGGAGGAAAGAAAGGATGGAGCTTCCCAAATGGAAGGGGATGGGATTCTGGAGATGCCCTGCTCAGGGTCCCCTCGGGAGCTCTGGCAGAGGACGTGCATCCTTATCTCAACCTGTCCTGGCTGTTCTGCCATGGTGTCCCCACACAGCTTTCGGCAGCCCCAGCAGGCTGTGGGTCCAGATTTGGGAGCAGGAGATGCTTCCCTGCTCCCCTGCATGCTCCAAAAAACCGCTGCCCCAAATCCCGCTCTCTGCTTGCTGATGCAACCGGAGCAATGCTTGCAGCACATTTGCTGCCACTGTGGCGGGTTGTCTGGAATAAACCCGCTCAAACAATCATCACTTTGATTCTCAACAAAAGAAAGGAGCCGACTGAGTTAAATGCCTCCCTTCTGATGTTCTGTTTGGTTATTTTGCTTTCAAGAAAAATAAATACCCCGTCGGCATGTTTATAGCGTCGATTTGGTATTGCAAACACAAGGCTAAACGGGAGAACAAGGCAGTTCAGGAAGAGAAGAGAAGAGAAGAGAAAGAAGAGAGAAGAGAAAGAGAAGAGAAGAGAAGAGAAGAGAAGAGAGAAGAAGAGAAGAGAAGAGAAGAGAAGAGAAGAGAAGAGAAGAGAAGAGAAGAGAAGAGAAGAGAAGAGAAGAGAAGAGAAGAGAAGAGAAGAGAAGAGAAGAGAAGAGAAGAGAAGAGAAGAGAAGAGAAGAGAAGAGAAGAGAAGAGAAGAGAAGAGAGAAGAGGAGTAATTTGCCCAACTCAGCCACCTCCTCTCAAGCTGAAATGTTGCTTACAGTTTCTTACAGCCCCGTCCCCAGGCTGCCCCCAGCCCCTGTACCCCAGCAAGATTTGGGATTTGCCGTTTGTTCCCGGCCATCTCGCTTTGTGCCATCACCATCCTGTCAGCCTGCCCAGCACCTCCTGCCCCAAATCCATAGGGACACCCCACTGGGGCTCACCCCAAAACCTCTTTTTTTAGGTTGGTGTGGCCACGTGCACTCCCCCCGGTGCCCACCCCGAGCCCCCCCATCCCACCCCAGCATCCAGGGGGCTCCGGGGCTGTCGATAGCGGCGCTGGCAATCAGGTAGCACCACGGGGTGAGGGCTGCTCTTCTTCCCTAGGGCTTGTGTGGATGCGCCGGCATCTCTGACAGCATAATCCTCTGCCTGGTGTCATCATTATGGAAACAAGCTGTAAATCTTCCCTTGATGTTATGTAGATCCCGCATCGCTTGCCTCACGGGAACAGCCAGCGTTAAGAAATAGGGTGTCGAACATAAAGATTAACGCATTGCAAGCAGTAATTTGGGGAAGGAGCTGTCTCCTCCTTTCCCCTCCTCATCCCCCGGCAAAGCCATCGAGCAGAGGAGGGGGGAGAGCACCATGAATTAAGGGACACCGCTCAGCAAAAGTCACTACTTGGCTATTTCCATCATGATTTTGCTGACCCACGGGCTCCTTTGCTCGCCGCTGCTCCCCGACCTGTCACTGTCACACCTGCTCCTGTTTCTTTCTGCTCATCCCAGCTGACTCCACGGGTCGCTGCGGGTCGGTCCCGGCTGCTCCGAGTGCCTCCACTCGCCCCCTCTCCCTTCTCCACGAGCCCTTTAATCTTTGGGAATTATTATTATTTTTTTTTCCTCCCTCTGACATCTCTGACTCTCTTGTGAAATGCAAATTAATTAGATTCTAATTACTCACTGTGTGCTGTTTCTGTTTCACTCTCTTGTTAGGTTAGTCTAACATCTTTGTTGTCAGCTGTATGTTGTATGTATTCAGCCCATTAAAAGTGATCCTTGTTCAGCGGGAGACAGGCAGAGCAAAGAGACAGTTCCCCCCCTCCTGCTGGGGCTTTGTCAGGAGCAGCTTTGTCAGCACTTCCAGGCAGCATCGCCAAGGCAAACCTCGGCTTTTTTTTTTTTTTTTTTTTTTTTTTTTTCAATTGTCTGCCCCCACACACCCCCTGCCTTGTTTTTTATAACCTGTGATTTAAGCGTTTCAGCGCCGCGTTTAGCCAGCTCCAGCTGACCCCACTGCCTCACCCCACAGCTCCCCATGCCCCCGGGGCTGGGACCCCTCTGCGTCCCCCATCCCACGGCAAGCGAGGGCTCAGCAGGACGCGTTCATCCTGCAAAACCCATCCGAGCCACGGCTCCTGCTCTACACCCAGTGCTCCCGAGCCGCTGGCTGATTCATGCCTGGGTAGCCCGGTAATAGAGATCTCCATAATAACAGGAACTTCGCCGAGACTCCGTGTCACCCGGCGATGAGTCGTGTAATAACGCTGACATATAAATGGGCGTCATTAGGCACGGGAGATCGCAGCCGTGGCGTGGAGAGCGTGGGAGCTGCTCCTCCTGCCTGGCTGGGCACGGGAGGGGGCTGCCCAGCTGGTGCCCCCGCCGCTCCCCTGCTCCTCGCAGCTCCGCGCGCGCTCCGGATCGGGGATGCGGTGCGAGCTGCAGCGCCTTTGGGTGCCTGTTTGATGTCTTAATGAGCTAACAAAACTCGTGGCAAACAGGAGCGCTCAGCCCGCGCTTGATGTTGGGAATAAGGCACTCTGATGCTTCATAGAAATGGAAGCGGAGAGGGTGAGGGGGAATCCCATGGGGTTTGGGAATCCCATGGGCAGCTGGGACTGGTGTCACCTCCCCTGCCCGCCTCATCCCTTGCCTATGCATGGCACCAGAACCCTGGCACCTCATGGGCCAGGCCATCATCCAGCTGGGAGCCCCATGTCCCATATCTGTGGGACCAGGAGCTCCCAAAACCCAAGGGTCGAGGCGCTGCTCTCGGGTCATCCCATTCATGGCTGGGTTTTGGCTTCAGGAGGAAACACACAGAGACAGACCCAAACCGCAGTCTTTTGCTCTCGAGATAAATATCTCCAGGTGAGGTTTGCGAGGGTTTTGCCCCCCAGCATTGCTGCTACACACAGATCCCTGAGCGCTGCCCCGCTCCCATGTGCCCCATGCGCCGGGCCCCTCTACGCCGTGCGCCTCACCCGTGTGCTCACAAAACTGGGCAAAACAGGACACAGGCCCCAGAGCATCCCGTGTCCCTCCAGCTCGGGCCAGCTTTCCTTCCACATGTTGCTTTTTTGTGGGGTCCCATGCGAGGACTGATCCTGCACAGCCCAGGCGTGGGTGCCAGCACCGCCCTGCTACCCGCAGGCGCACGGGCAGGAAGATGTAACACGACAGGGCATCACCTAGCACAACAGACCAAACTTTTTGCATTTCTTTCTTCTCCGAGCCCTGCGCAGCCCATAAATAGCATTAAAATACAACCAGAATCTTCTTCTACCTCCGTGCTCTTTTTCTTCTGCAGGAAGCGCGGCTCGCTCTGCTCTCCGGAGTTTGTTTGTTGCCCTAGGAGACACGCTGACAAGCATCACAAGCTTTGAAAGTCAATTGCTCGCTGGAGTTGAAAATGTGTTTTCAGGTATCTGGCTGATAGGTCCTCCAAGAGGAGGATGTGGCTTGAATGCTAAGCGAGGCAGCGCTGAATCCGGCCCCTCGGGCAGCAAGGAGGGGAGATTGCTGTGCTCTGATGTGCGGCGATAAAATGCCACAGCCCCGAGTGCCCACAGTGTCTGGGTGCCACTGCCCTGTTTGCCAACTTGATAAAGAAGGCAAGATTTATATTTAAAAGCGCCGTAAACTCGCTGCTCCCATGGAAATGATTTCGGCCGAAAATGAATGTGGGTTACAAGTTTCTGTTGCCAGGAGGAAATGGTGGTGACTCGGGGTTTTCCACTCGCCGTGGTGCGCACAGGGTGTCGCCGTGCGCTATCCCGCCGGGCTGTGCCACCAGCAGCACCACCGGCGAGGTCTGAGCATCTCCTGCAGTGGGGATGGGCTGCAGTCCTGCCAGCGAAGGGATCCTGTTCCTTTTGGGGTGGATCACGGAGGAGCAACCTTCCCTGGATCCAACCATGGCACAGCTGGGATCCCGGCACCCGCAGCATCCATGCGCTCGATGGAGGATGTCCATCTGGGGTCCCTCTGTGGGCTGTCTCCCACTCATCCTCAAGCTCGAGACCTCTCTGTGCTGCTCCCCTGGAGCTCACAGAGCCTTGCTCAGCACCACCAGGAGCAGAGCAGGGCCAGGGCCGTGCCCAAAGCAGAGCTCAGAGCCCCGAGCTCAGCGCCGGCGCCCGGAGGAGCGGGTGGCGGTGGGGACGGGCACTGCAGCGAGCCAGCCGTGCGTGTTTGATGTGGCTGAAATTAATCTCGATTGCTGTCTAATATTTTAAAAAGACACTTTTTATAACACGCGAGAATAATGTAGGAGAACTAATGTTCCCTTATGAAATGCCTTTCAGAATAATGATAAAAGTGCACTTTAATCTGCTGTGAGAAGTCTCTGTGAGGGAGAGACGTCACACGAACAGGTGGAATCATGGAATAAATACAATAATTAATGAGAAGAAGGAATTTGCATCTTCTGACTTTTCCTCAACACCTGCTCTTTTTTTTCCAAATGGCTTTATTTTGTTTCCTGAGGGGGTCAGGAGGACGTGGGGATGCAGGCTTCTGCCGTTAGTAAGCCGTGCTTTCAGAGACTATAAAATGTCAGGGAAGCAGTGCATGGGAACTAAGTGCTCCATTAAGTTTTCCCTATGAAATTAAGCACCTTTATTGCCTTAAATAAGAGCTGCTGCCTAATGATGGACCGATGCAAATTCCCACCCGCAGAGCTGGGCGAAAGCGCCGGTTCCCAGCGCACCGCAGCGGGCAGGGTGGTGATGCCGGCGTCACCTCCTCCCCGCTGCCCAAACTCCACTTTTGGAGGAAATTTGGGCCCCCAGTTGGTGTGACACCCCGGGGCAGGGCAGTGAAGGCACCCCAGTGCTGGCTGTGGGGCACGGGGAGGTGCAGGTCCTGCTGTCCCCCAACTCCTGCATGGCAGCACGGCCCCAGGTTTGGCTTGCGCTTCCCAAAGCAAGAAGCTGGCGGCGAGGTCAGGGTGCACAGCTCCTGGGCTGGTGTGGAGAGAGCTTTTGGGGCCAAATCCTGCTCCTACGGGCCCAGCCCAACAGCTAGCAGCCCCCCTGCCCTTACCAACGGGGTTGCTCACAGCTCAGCCCCACAGAAAGCGTCTGCTACTGACACCACCATCACCCCAAACCCTGGTGTCACCCCAAACACCACTTTGCATCCCCACAAAGCTGCCCCACTCGTGGTGCTGTTTCACAGCCCCTCATAGCCTGGGGCTGCCCAAGCACCCTTTTTTAGCCCCGTTTCTGACAATCCCCCCGCACAGCACGAGCCTTTCGGGTGGTGTGCCAGCCTTTTGCAGCTGGAGACCTCGACTTGGTGACATGTACGCATGTGGCAATCGAATAACTCACCCACGTTTGGAATATCTGCTCTTCAGAGGGCTGCTTTTCTTTTTTTTTTAGTTTCTGAAGAGGTCCTATGGTTTCCTTTATTTTCTGAAGCCGTGGCGTTACGGCAGGTTAACGTTTTGCAATTGCAATCCGGGCAGTCGTTGCAAAATGGAAAACCTTTAGCAACTGGTTAATTCTGGCTGGGAAGAGTTTCAAACGCGAAGTCTGAGCGCTACGAGCCATTTCTTGCTAATTGCAGCATCTCGGGGTGACTTCAAAGATCCCATCAAAGAGCTGAAAGCTCCGTACGGGCTGCAACTGCGGGTCAGGCTGTTTCCACTTGCATCAGCCCCAGAGCAGCCACCAAGCAGCTCCCCGCCGAGCAGGACTGCCCACGGGCCGGGCTGCAAACAGCACCCCGGAACGGTAACTCCTCTCCCTGCCTTTGTGTAACATCGCTTTGAAAATGAGGAAGATGAAAAAGGACGAACATACCGGACAAATTACCACAATTGCTAAAATGTAACGTGTCGACAGCTATTGGAAGAACAGGCTGCGCTTCTGGGTCGTTTTTGGGGGTTTCTCCCTTCAAGTTTTGGATCGTAAAAGCCTGCTCGGAGCTGAACCTGGCCGCTCCCCTGCCGAACACCCCCCAAACACCCACATGCACACGTGTGCCCTGTGGCTCCTCCAAGACCTGGGGGGGCCTCGATGCCCCTGCCCCGAGCTCAGGGCAGCCACAGGAGGGCTTCAGGCTGGCACCGATCCTGAGTCCTTTGCCAGACGTGTCGTGTTCGGCGTGTCCTTGAAGGCTTCGCGTCACCGGGGTTAAATTTTAAGCACCCCTACGAGTGCTTAATTAGAGTCAATGCCCTGGGGACAGAAGGCATGACAATATACACCTTGTTAGAGCATAAAGATAAAGTATTTATTAAGATCAATAAAGGGGTTGTTTTAAGGCACAGCCGAGATAAGTTTGTGCAGTCACCTTAGGAGTACAGCCGGTGGGCTGGGCGGGCGTCTCGTGTGCGTGCCCTGTGTGCCCTGCGTCTGCGGGGCCCGGGGACATTCCCAGGGGCAAAACAAAGCCCAGCTCCAGCCCTGGGCAGTCACGTAAATTAAAGCTGTGTAAATAAATCTCTGTGTGGTTGGCATTGCCGGGGAGCTGTGCCGAATGCACTCGCTTGGATCTTGGCAGGGCATTTGCCCCAAAAGGGGCTGGGGTTGTGGTGCCAGGCATGGGGAGCACCAAAAAGGGCGCAGGGGCCGGGTGCCTCTCCTCAGCCTCTTGCTGGGCTTCAGGTGCTGCCCGGTCGGACGCTCACCGCTTCCAGGCTGGCTTACGCCACGCAGGGATTTCACCCACAGCGTCCCGATATTAATCATCGCAGCTCTGCAAAATGCGTGTCAGCATCATCCGATCCCCCAGTGGATGAAAAAAAACATCCAGGGCACCTCCAAGCCACCAGCCGGCGGGCACCCACCCGAGGACATGGTGGCAAGTGGCTTGGGGACAGCAGCGGAGGCAGGACCTGGCCACGGCACCAGCAGCAGGGTTTGGGCATGGGGAGCCACGGCCGTGCCGTGAACCCTTCTGGGGACCTGGTGAAGGGGGAAACACAGGAGCTGAAGCTGCTGCTCCCCTCCGTGGGGTGTTTGCTCATTGAGGACACACGGCGTGTCCCTGTCCTGCAGCAGCAGCCGGGCAGGGTGACCCCCGGCCCCCCGCTCCCTCACCACAAGGCCTGCGGAGCGCAGCCGTGGAAGCCAAGCTCCGCCACCAAAATTTTTCAAGGAACCACTTTCATCTAGCAAATAACGTATTATTAATTTGCATGAGGGTTGAACTGCTGCGCTGGGCTGTATCTGCTTCAAAGCGAGCTGGGGAGCAGACATTGAAGTGGTAACTCAGGCATCCTCTGAGCAGCTCTTAACCAGTCTTCCCTGTTTTGTAAATGGCATTAGTATCTTAGCTGCTTATTTAGAGCTTTAAAAAGTAACCGACTTCCTTGAAGTCATTAAAGCCTAACCTTTAAACTCCAGGAGTCTAATGGTTCAAGCCAAGCATAATGTTGAGGCACATCTGTGATAAATCTGCTTTTAATCTCCACAAAGTGCTTTTCATAGATTCCAACTTTAACGTATTAGGTGTTAGATGAACACACTGAGTGCTAGTAAAATACACCCGATTGTAATCTATTACCTTTTACACAAAGCAGCATTTAGTTTTATTAACTATTGAAATATACTGAAAACTGTTAAAAAAGCACCGTGTAAATCTTTAAGATTCATGCTGTTTGATTTTATGGAGGCCTAATTCCTTGCAAAAGGAGCAGGCCAGCGGTCGGGGCCGACGACTTAATGGGTTGTAGGTGATTAGCAGGAGCCTCCCAGCCCGCCTCGGGGAGGTGCAGGGTGGCAGCGTGGGGGGACCGAGGGGAGGCTTCGAGGGGGAAGATGCTTCCTCGGGGGGTGAGACACGGGCTCGGGGGCTTTGGCTGGTGGGCAGGGGGCTTGGTGGAGCCCCCAGCGGGTGCTTCGAGCCCTGGTTGCCCTTTGGGGCCGGGCGCGGTGCTCGTCCTGCCCCAGCGATGCGACGCGCTCCCCTGCCAGCAGCGGGGTCTCTCTTTGGATGCGGGTCCTGCCTTTGAGCTGAGGGCAGCGGGCCTGCGGGGTGATGTGACAGGGGTGGCACAAAGTCCCTGCTGTGCCCGTCCTGCCCCAGGTCACCTTCCCTGCGCCCTGTCCCCAACGCAGCCAGCCGCCGGGTCCGGGCTGTTTGCGCACCCGTAAATCCCCGCTGACTCAGCCGCGCTGGGGCTGCTGCTTGGGATTTCCTCAGGTGCCGAGGTGCAGAGGATTTCTGCTCCAGCACGAGCCATCCGAGGCCACAGAGAGCACGGGCACAGCCCGGGGCAACCACAGCGGGGCTGAGCTGGGGCTGGCTGCCCCTATAATGCCCCAGCCCCAGCATCTCGCTGAGGCTCTTGGCCCCGAGTGGTTTTTTTGGGGATAGGGTTTTGGGACCGGGGTCTGCCTGCATCTCGCCCTCCCCAGCGTGGACGTTTCCCCCCGCAGTGCCCGTGCACGTGGCGGCCCCGCGTGAGCCCCGGGAGTTTCCAGCGGGCACCGTGCAGGAGGCGCCTGAGTCAGAGCGAGAAACGGCCGGGCTGGGGCAGCACAGGGGGAGCCCCGGGATTCCCCCGCTGTTCTCCTGGAGGGGCTGGGGGAAAACAACCCCACACACCGGGCTGGACCCTGCCTCGCTCGGCTGGGGGCTCCCAAAAGCACTGGGGATGGGGCGCTGCGGTTTGGGTTTGGTGGTTGGGTTCATCTCTGTCTCCAGCTCTTCCCCTGTGCTCTTCCAGCCAGCAGGACTAATTGTTGGGAAAACAGGTATTCCAGGGGAAAAAAGTCCTTTATGCTGCAGTAAACCTTAAACATGGGAGTAATTAGAGATATACAGGGCCAGAAAACCAGCACAGCAGCAGGTGATTTAAATATGCACCCCAGGACCTCTCTTTGTGCCCCACATCCAGGGGTGCCGGGACCCAGGGACCTCTGCTGCCGGGCACCACAGCTCGGTGAGGATGTGCCAGAGCATGGCTTTGTTTTAATAAAGAGCTAAATTGAAGAGCGTTGTTCAAAAGGCTGTTCCAGATCTAAAGGGAAATAACTTTTGCAGAGTTTGTGGAGCCAAAATGTGCTTTGGTTCTTCCCACTGTTGGAAGAGCTGTCGAGAGTTGTGTTTTTTTTTTCTCTCTCTCTCTCTTTCCCCTTGCCTCGCCCTCACACGGTTATCCAACCTGCCATGAACGCTGGGACCGGACCAAAACGCCGGTGCCAAAACCTCCACGTTTGGAGAACATTCGGACCCCGAGCTGGAGCTTAAATTACATCCTGCACATGGCCCCAGCCGTGCTGAAGGCAGTCCCAGCCGCACATCGCTTCCCGGCTGCTGGAGCCCTGGCTCTGGAGCGAGCAGCTTTCTGCCCAGGGCTCGTCCACCTTCCTTCCCCCAACCCAGAGGCTCCTGTATTTGCACCTCACTGCAGTGTTTTCCCTGCGTGGTGGCTCTTTGGGGCGTTTTGCACCGTTTCTGCTCCAGTGCAGAGGTGCCGCGGCGTGGCCGGGGCTCCCTTTTTGGCTGGCTTGGGCAACCTCTCCCCTCGCTCCTGCTGCAACTGGGTAGGAAACAGCTCCAGCAGCTCAGCCCCTGGCACGAGGGCATGGATGGGGAGAGCGCAGCGGCTGCCAACGCCTGCTCCCGGCGGGGAGCTGGGGAGCTGGGGGCTGGCACAGCTCTCGGCTCTGCGCGGTGGGTCCGGGAGCCCTGTGCACGCACCCCGCAGCACCAACAGCGGCACGAGCGTGCCCACGCCCCTCCGCCGCAGGGAACGGGGTGGGCTGTGGGTGCTGGATTTTGGGGACAGTGCCCTGGGGCTTTGCTCCATCACCCAGTGCCGGGCAGAGCCAGCTTTGCTCCCCAGCCTTCCCGCTGGGATTTCCCATGGCTTGGAGCTGCCGAGGATGATGCCAGCCTTGGCAAAGCCAACCGGGGCTCGGAGAGAGGCCAGCTCACCCAGGCTCTGAACGCACCCAGCCCGCAGGCAAGCACGCCGTGACAACTGCCTGCAGGCCTGGCTCGCTCGCAAACGAATGCAAAACGCAGCAGGATCACAGGGGGCTCGGTGTTAAGCAAGGACAGGGCGCCTGCTCCCGCCGGGACAGCCAGCTGGGAAATCCCTGTCCTCACGCAGAGGTGCCTGCGCCTGCGAACACCTTGATGCTGAGCCAGCGGGATCAGCCTTTGCATCAGCGGGATCACCTTTTCCATCCCTGGCATCTCCTTCTCCATCCCTGTTTTCCCTTTTTCTGCCCCAACGCAGCTGCAGGGGGGGGGGGGCAGCCAGCGCCCGTAAGTGGGTGCCTGCGCCCACCCAGGAGGTAAACAGGGAAGTGCCACCACCAGAGCTGTTCCCTCTGACCTCTCCTTTCACACTTTGCTCATTTCCTGCTTTTTTTTTTTTTCTTCTTTTTTTTTTTTTCCCCCATTCCCCATGTCTTTGCCTAATAGTTTTCATTAAACCCAGCTCGTAAACAAGGCACATCCTCCCCTTTCGGAGCCCATGACCAGAGAACTCTTGGCCTCATTTTAGCAGTACAAGGTGTTCCAGTGATTATTACCCCTAAATAATGCGGTTTAACAATTAACAGCTTGTTTCGACAGCATTTGCATTTCCCTGCTACTAAACAAGAGACTTTAATCTCCGCACACAAACGGCGCCTTGTCGGGACAAGCTGCAGGATGCGCGGGCTGCACCGTGCGGAGCTGCGCCGGCTTCGCCACCAGGCTCCATCCCCTGCTGGGCTCCCCTCGTGCTCCTGTGGCACCACCGGGGCTCTGTGGCACCATTGGGGGTCCCACGGCACCACCAGGGGTCCCACGGCACCACCAGGGCTTCATGGCACCACCGAGGGTCCCATGGCACCACCGAGGGTCCCACGGCACCACCGGGGGTCCCATGGCACCACCAGGGCGCAGCCGGTGCCGGTGCCCAGGGGCCGGCGGTGCGGGTCGGTGCAGCCAGCGCCTCTGCTCTGCTGCTCCTCGGGCTCCTTTGAAGGCGCTGGCTCCAATTACCTCTAATTACACGCGGTGTATCAGAAGGCAGACGGCTTTGAACCCGGCGGAGAACCGGGGCCGTTTCCAGGCGCAGCGCAGCGAGCCGCCCCAGCCACATGAAAAGTTGATGTTTCTGGAGCTATTAGAGCAGTGTCTTTTAATGATTTAATAAAATCGCCGGCCTAGCAGCGAGTCCTCTCAGATGTCAGAACCCTCCTGCAATCCGCCACGGCCCTGACGAGCGGCCTCCTCGCACGGACCAGCAGGGAAAGGTTTTGGGGTGTCAGCAGCGAGGGGGCTGGCGGGGATGTGGGAAGGGGACAGGGACAGCCTGGGAGGGCTGAGCACGGGGTACCTGAGGGCATAGGAGCGGGCTGAGAATCCCATTTATTCCGGGAATGCCCGGCGACCTTTTGCAGGCAGCGCAGATAAATGCTGGGCCGAGCGGCATTGTTCTCTCTTAATACAAGAAATAGAAACATTAATCATCTAACCAGCCATTTATCATGGTTTGGGGGCATTAATTTGATGGTATGTCATTTCCCGTTCGGTTTGTGTGTTGTGGAGGTTGCATTCAAAACACCTTCAATTAGATGTAACTAATGATAGCGAGCTGTTTTAGGGCCTGGTGATCCCTTCGAGCAGGAGGCTGCTGGGACTGCTGCTGGAGCAACCAGACCACCCCTGCCACCCCCCAGACCCCGTTTGCTGGAGGAAAAGCCACTTTGGGGCTGCCTTTGGGTCCTGCAATGGGTTCTTGCCCTGCACGTGGAAATCAAGACCCCCTGGGAGCCTTGGAGCTGCTCGTTCCTCCTTCCTCCCCAGCCGCTCAGGCAGACGGAGCCAGGAGAGGGCCAGCTCCTGCCCCTCCTCATCCTCCACAGGTCTGCTCCACGAGGCTGGGCAGCTCCCTGCGCCCATATCAGAGGCACCCAAAGGTGGGCGAGATCTGGGAGGGTGCCAGGAACACCCCACGAGCTTGCCCAGCCTGTAACAGTGAGCACCGTGCCCGTGCAGCCTCGTGAAGCGGCCGTGTCCAGGCTCAGGGCTGCGTTTGGCTCGGCCACAGCCTCATTGTGCAGGGCGGGGAAGGCACGAAACCTCCCGGCCTCTTTTGACTTGAGAGAGGTTACCGAAGGGAAAAGCACCCCTAATGACCCGCGCTGTTACTGGCTGCTCGGGGAGCCACAGCAGAGCTGGGCAGATCAGAGGAGCTCCGTGCAAACAGCTCCGTCATCCTGCCCCGCGGCTGCCCTGCACCACCCTTATCTCTCCCAGACTGGGGCAGCTCCCGAGCAGAAGCTGCCCAGCGTGCCAAATTTGCAGGCAAACACTCATTAGGGGCTGGGTGGAGCCAACCAAGCCCCAACTCCTCGAGGGCCACCCCGAACCGCAGCAAAGCCGGGCTGCGGCACCAGCCTGGGCTGTCAGCACCGAGCAGGACGAGCTTCGGCACCGCAGGTCGCAGCCAGGGCTTGGCCGTGCCTCGGAGAAAATCTCTTGCGGGGAGAAAAGAAGGGAGCTGCCCTCCGGCCGGGCGCACAGCTCCCACTGCGCTCAGCAGCGAGTCCCGTGTCCCTAAACCCTGCTCCAAACAAGCCAGGGGAAGGCGATTGCTGCCCGTGGCGAGCGGGGTGAGTTCGTGCAGTGCCTGCAGTGAGTCACCCGGAGCTCTCCTGGGCTGTTTGCTCAGGGCCGTTTTGCAGGCTCGGGGGAAGAACCGCCTGGAAGAGATGCTGCCGAGAGCTGCCCCGGCTGGCAGAGAAACCCCGGATCACTTTTACAGGCTGGAGAGCCTTTAAAAACCCAAACGAGGCCACTTGCATGTGTTTGTCTTGTCTGCCAGCTTGGGCTTTAGCGCAGGAAATGTGGCCAAGGAGATTTCTTTAAACAGAAAGAGACCCTGCCCGGGGGGGTGCAAGGATCTGGGGCCAGATCCTGCTCAGTGCAGGCTGCCTGTGTCCCAGCGGTGATCCTGGCGGTGTCCCCCCGGGGGGCCACGAGCAGCACCTGCCCTCCTCAGGCTGCTTTGCCAACGCGCCCAGCCCTGGCCGCATCCTGCAGCAGCTGCGGGGGCTCTGCCCAGCTCCTGGGGGGGCTGAAACGCAGGCAGTGCCCACAACAGCTCGGGGGGGGCCATGGGGGTGACCCCGCTGCTTGCTCAAATCGCTCCCCGGGGGCCTTCCTGGCCAAGCTGCCGCTCCCTCGGGACGCCGCAGCAATGCCGCTTGTTATTCACAGAGCCCACGCGGCTGCGTTTCTGCCCGGGCTCCAGGCAGTGCCCTGGCTGTCTCTAACGAGTGTGAAGCCTTTCTAAAACTTTCCGGCGAGCTGACAAAGTCCTCCGTGATGTAGCGGTCCCAAGTATTTGCTTGATCTGCTGTTGCCACACATTCTTCCGAGAACAAACACGCAGAGCGACGCGCGCACGTCATTCTCCTCCGGAGAGCTGGCTCCTTTTCTCTGGTTATAAACCAAAGCTGACAAGTGTCAGCCCTCCTGCCAAATTTGCACTGACTGGCATTCTCATGAGTGTTGGTCAAACAGTGAAATCCATTCATTTGTCTAAAAGCAAACCAACAGCATTCTCCTTGTCTCAGGCTGGAACAAAGCCTGTGCCTGTCTGCTCCCAGCGCCCTTCCCGCGCGCTGGGGCACCGGGCGCTGCCCCCCCGGCCCCGTGGGGCAGCACGGCCACAGCCCCGGCCCCTCCAGCACTGCTCGGTGGGGAGCTTTAAGGGAGACCTTCGGGCAAAACCAGAAACCTGAAATCTTGGTGTGTTTCGAGGCAGGGAGGTGGCAAGGCAGGTGCTCTCGATGGGCTCTGCGGGGTCACTGCGCCTCGCTGCTCCCCTCCACCCCCAGTGGAGCAGCCCCTTGGCAGCCCAGCACCACGTCCCCGTTCCCAGGACCCACATCGGTCCCGGTGCACCCCAGGGCTTCTCTCTGCAGCCAGTGGGTGCTGGGTGCTGCCCCGGGGTGCTCCCAGCTGAGAGCAGCATCGGCGCCCGCTGCTAGGGCTGCCGGCTGTGCGTGCGCGCCTCGTGTTCGGTGAAGTGCTTCTGAGTGCGATGCTTCAGCTCCAGACCAGCAACAGATTGAGCAACAGAAGCATCTCTCTCTGTTGTGGAGCCTTCAGGAAGCTGTGGGTTGTTTTCTTTTTTTTTTCTCTCTTTTTTTTTTTTTTTTTAAGGCGTTGGGGATGTGCTGGGAGGAGAGCAGAAAGCAGGGGGAGCGCGGTGCAGGCCCGCAGCTCCTGCGAGCAGCCTGGCGCTCAGCTGAGACAAGAGATGGCTCTGAAGGCCAGGCCATGAGTGTTGCTGCTCCTGCAGCCCTTTGGAGCAGGATCCTGACTGCTGGAGCTGGGCATTGCCCCACTGAGCACTGCAGGAGGGGACACCTGGGCGGCATCACCCTCCAAACCAGCACCCATCCCGCCGGGGGCGGTGGCGGCGGTGAG
The DNA here is from genome assembly GCF_964035555.1 of Netta rufina. Classification (NCBI taxonomy): domain Eukaryota; kingdom Metazoa; phylum Chordata; class Aves; order Anseriformes; family Anatidae; genus Netta; species Netta rufina. The sequence continues at coordinate 21,737,567 of NC_140134.1, read as the reverse complement.
GACGGGAGGCGACGGGGGTCTCTCCGTCTCCCATTTCCCCCTCGCTTTGATGCGAGCCCTCCCATCTTCCCGCAGGCAGCACGGAATTGTTTGTCGCTTCGCTGGGAGCCCAGCGCCGTGGGTTGCTGGGGCAAAGCAAAGCTTTTGTCTCAGCCCCGCGCTCCAGCTGGCGTTCGCATGAGGCTGGCGAGCGCAACTCAGCCCAAACAATGCTGGAGCCCCGCCAGCGCGCCGGGGCATCCTGAACCCCCGGCGGCTCCTCGCACGGCCTGTGTGTGGTACGGGGCTGGGCAGGGGCGTGCCGGGGGGCTGGGGGTCCTGCTGACAGCTCCCCCCCCCCTCCCCAGGCCTTGGCTCTGCCTCCCCCTGCACGGAGCCCGGCACGCTGCAGGCTGGGGGGCAGCGGGTACCCGGCTGTGCGCGGCGCTTTGGAGAGCCACCCGTCAGGTTGTGCCCCGTGCTGGGCACTGCCTCCCGTTTTTGGTGATGGAAATGTGGTTTTGTTGTTGATGGAAAGCGCTGGCAGGGCTTTGGTTCGTGTGGGATGGGCAGAGCCCAGGCAGGGCCAGCCCTGAGCCTGCCACGCACCTGGGCACGGGCTCCCTCTGCTCTGCTGAAGGGGAGACGAAGAGAATGGAAAATCCTTGGCGTGGCTCAGCAGCTGCACGAGGCTGGCCCTGCGTGGAGGTGGGCCGGGTGGTGTGAAGTCAGGGCTGTCCTTTTCTGCAGCTTTTTTGCAGCTTTTCTGCAGCCCCCTCAGCCCATCCTGCCCCACCGTGGGGCTCCCTGCGTCACCCGTGGGTGACCAGAAGCCGCCTCGTGCCTCTCGCAGCGGCTCCTGGTGTGCTGGGCAGCTCGGAGTGAGTCCCAAAAGCTCCCTGCTTCGGTCCTAAATCACCTAAATCACCCGATTTGGGGTCAGGCTGTGAAGCAGGGATTATCGAGCTGAGGATTGGGGTGTGCTGGGCCGGAGGGGTGCTGCCCACCCACGGGGCAGCGACCCCGGCCCACCCGTGAGAGCGGAGAGCCCCACGAGAGGCAGCAGCAGCGGCTTGGGGCGAGCGGTGGGATCGCTGCCACGGGCTTGAATAGGCATTATTCCTCCAAAGGGAGACCACAACACGGCTCCTACCCGGGAGATGCTCGCTGCGACCGAAACCGATGCTGAGCTGCCGCTGAAACCCGGCCCAGGCTGAGCCCCAGACAAAGGCGCGCGGCTCTGGTGTATCGGTGGCGAACGGCTTCCTGCCGAAAAGCTCTCCAAATCACGGGGGCAGCTTGTTGTGACATTTGCTTAGCCACAGAGAACGGCTCGAGAGTGCTCGGCTCGGGGACTGAGCAAACTCGGAGCAGCCGCGGTGCTGAGCGCTGGGGGAGGATGAGGATGGGGCCGGGCGGGAGGGCAGCGCTGCGGGGCCGGGCACATCAGGGGCTCCCCCCGGCCCCTTTCTGCTCCCCCCGGCCCCTCTCCGCTCTCCCCCGGCCTCTTTGTCCCGCCTGGCCCCGCGCAGAGCCCCCCAGGGCTGCGGGAGAGGGGTCCGGGCACCCCCGGCTGCTGGGGTCGGCGTCGCCCCAGTACCGGGTGGGGGGCTTCGGGCACCGGGAGGGGGGCTCTGGGCACCGGGAGGAGGGCACCGGGCACCGGGCGAGTGGCACCGGGCGAGGGGCTCCAAGCACCGGGCACCGTGCGGGGGGCTCCGGGGGCTGCGGCTCTGCCCGGAGCCGGTGGAGCCCGGCAGCGGCAGCCCCCCCGCAGCAGCAGCCGGGCCCGGGCCGTGCTGAACTCTGCGGGCTCTGCTTTGCTTTGCTTTGCTTTGCTTCCTTTTTTTTTTCTTTTTTTTTTTTTTTTTTCCCCTTTCCCCAGACCTAAAGCGTGTTGTGTCAGGTTGGTCGTGACACTGCAGGGCTGTTTTCCTTTCTCTTGCTATCGCTGCTATCAAGTAGGAGTTAACAGCTCTTGTTTATACAATGACTATCTGGCCAGAGGCTGATTTAATACCTCCCACTTCTTTTAAGTGCAAATAGACTCTAATGTGTGTATTAGGCTACTTGAATGGCTGCTCTGGTGAAATACTCGCTTTCCAAATAACTTATCTGCAGTCAGCGCTGGGGAGAGGGGAGAGCAAACTTCTTTAGAGTTTAGCAATAATAAAAAGAAAACAATCCGCTTAATATTTCCCTATTTGCTTGGCTCAGCCTTTAGTCACGCCGAGCCTCGGAGGCTTCCAGCCACCGGAGCCTTCTGACGGGTTTGCGGGATCGCTCCCGCAGCACCCCCCCAGCCCCTCCGTAGCCCCCCGGAGGCTGCTGGCAGGAGGAGAGCGGCAGTCATCCCATCCCATCCCATCCCATCCCATCCCATCCCATCCCATCCCATCCCATCCCATCCCATCCCATCCCATCCCATCCCATCCCATCCCCATCCCATCCCGGAGCGAAACTGCCGGGTTTCTGCTGAGTCACAGCCACCGGGGAACGGGGAGAGCAATTACAGCCGAAAACTGGGAAGGCATCCCAAACAAATTGGTTATAATTAACACGTAGAAGAATAACACCAGTAATACCATTAGCAGGCCCAAAAGCCATTTGCAATATAATATCTATAATTAGACAGCGCACAGCGAAGCCGGGGCTGAGCTGCTGCCCTGGGAGGGGAGGGCAGGTGGGCGCTGGGGGGCTCGGGAGGTGGTGAGCATCCTCCAGCACCCACCGGCACCCACCCCAGGGAGTCCCAGGCCTGATCCCTTCGTCTCCTCCTCGTGTCGGTCCCGAGCTCGTGGCCAGATCGATGTGATGAGCTGGGGCTGTCCTGGCACAGGGACCTGGCTCCGAGCCTCAGCTCAGCTCCCCTGAGCTGCCCCTGCTGCCACGGGGCTGTCCTGGGGCTTGCCCTGCTGTGGGCATCTGGGCATGGCTCTGAGCTCAAAGATTATGGGATTTTCTTTGAGAAACCTGCCTGGGACCTCGAGGGAAGTCCACAGCCCCTTCCCAAGCCAAAATGACCTTGCCTCTGCTGCCGGTCGAACCCATTACCCCTCTCACCCCTCCTGTCCTAAGTTTGGGGGGATGGAGGAGAAAGGTTCGGCTTTTGAGGCTCAGGCCCTCGCTCGGTGCCAGCACGAGGTCGTGGCACATCCCCAGCAGCTTCCCACCCGCCGGGCGCCTCTGCCTGGGCAGCCCCCGGCCGCGGCAGCGCAGCCCAGAGCCTGGGCTGGGCGGCACGGGTATTGCCCAAGCAGATCCCGTGGATGAGGGTGAGGTCAACGGGAGCTTTGCTTGTGAAAGGACCGGGTAATCGGGGCCTGTCGTGACAGCACCAGCTCCCGACGCGCTCCTCTGGCCGCCGGGCGAGGCTGTGGCCCCTCGCAGGGCACTGAGCGAATTTAGGGTTAGGGGCAGGGGCTGCAGGGGGGCTCAGAGGGACGCCCCTGGATGCCAGGCACAGCCCTGCCCATGCTTATATGCACTCCTTGTGGTGTCCGTGTCCTGCCACCGCTTCCCTTGGCTTTATTTTTGGTTCTTTTTCGGTTTTACTTCCCGCAGGAAAGCCGGAGCTCAAAAGTTCTGCTGAAGGGTTTGGTAAAAAACACCACATTTACAGGCTGGGGTGAAACGAGGTGTCTGAGCGCATCGGAAGAGAAAGCGACCCAGCCTGGGAAATGCTGGGGGCCCGCAGGAGGCTGGCGGTGCCCGTGCTGGGTTCGAGGGTTGAAAACACCCCAAGGGGAAGTCCCCAAAGAGCCCCAGCAGCTCCCAGTGCTCCCAGTCCCCAGGCTGCAGGCACGGCCCCGCTGGTGCCAGGAGCAGCCGCCCGCGCTGAGGGGGGCTGCGAATCCTCACTGCCAAGAGCAGATAAAACCCACAGAGCTTCCCCACGAAGCCAAATAAACTTGCTGATAGCTCGCCCAGCTCCCCTCGCTCGGTCATTAGTATGCGTTTCGCTGCCTTTCCAGCTCTGAAATCCTTGTTTAGATAAACTTGAAAGCTAAAGGAAATTTGGCAGGCAGGGTCCTGCCCTGCGCGGAGGGCAGATAGTGTCACCTGAAATGTAAACACGAGCTATTGACTGGGGCCGGGACCGGCTTGTCAACGATAAAGCCACCTCACGGGGTGGCTGCCTTCACACAGCCGCACACAATGAGCGCCGCTTTCATGTTTGGCGAGTTAATCTATTAACGTCGGCCAGGAAATGAGATGGGAACAGAAGCGACTCAGTTACCGGCGGGGCGTGCGTGTGTGTGTGTGTGTGTGTGTGCAGGTTTCTCCTCTTCCCCCCCCCCCCCCAACCCCCTTGCCGCCTCCCCTGCATCCTAATGGCAAATCGGATCTGATGAAGCTGTCCTGGCCCCTTCCAGGATTAACGGGGAGGTACGAGGGGAAGGTTAAAAGATAGGGAAGGAAAGCCCCACATCTTGGTTCAGGGCCCCACAGCGGTGCTGGGGGCAGCCTGCGAGTGGCCAGGGGTTGGATTTTGGGGCAGGGCGAGCAGCGGGCACAGCGGGGACCCAAAGGGGACGGGGCCTGGTGGCTCCTTCCCCGCAGATGCCGATTGCGCAGGGGAAGCGTGGCTGGGTTTCCCCGAAAGGGTGGCGTTGCGGTGGGTCTGCTTGGTGTCACAACACCCCCAGCTCGAGAGCCGTGCCCGGGCTTTCTCCCTGAGCGGGGTGGGTGAGGACGTCCCCGTTTCCCTTCCCCATTTCCCTTCCCGTGGCTGTGAGACCTCGCGGGGTGCCGTGGCCTCAAGCACGCAGCATGGCTCAGCCAAGCCACTTGTGGGACCTTCAGGGGGACCTTGCATCACCCCAGAGACCCCAAAACCGCCTGTCTCTGGAGTGCTCGGCCCTACAACCCTTGGGGCATGTGGAGGACAAGGGGCAGGAGCGGGCTGGGGCTCCCCCGCTGACCCCACACCTCGAGCACGGTGCCCGTCGGGCTGGGAGGGGAGGCAGCCGCTCCTCCTGCCGAGGCTTCCTCTGAGATCGTTACGAAAAAAATCTCAGGGAAAGGAAAAAAAAAAAAAAAACTTATGGGAAAAGATCATGGTTTCTAATTGGGATGTGCAAATATCAATTTAAGCAGATTTTAAATCAATATGAACCAGAACATTTCCTTTCACCCCTAATTGTTCTTTCCTTTTTTTTTTTTTTTTTCTTCTTCAACCAGGTGAGCTTTAATAACCTAAAATAAAACATCTGCTATTTCAGTGCAGTCCTAGCGTGAGGAATATCAATTAACGAGAGGCATTCTTGGTCGTCTGAGTTCACCACAACAGCGCTGGCTGGATGGAAATGTGAAGAAAATTACAACCTTTTCGGGGAAACCATTAAATAAAAATCAGAATTTGTCCATAAATACCGCTGGGGGAGGGAAGCAGCTCGTCTAATGCCTTCTATTTTCAGCAGCGGAACCGAATTTCCAGCGTCCCTTCCCTGTCCCCTTTTTCCACCCCATTGGGGCCCAGGAAGCACCAGGGGCTGTGGGGCCGGCCCCGTCCCAGCTCCCGGTGCCGCACGGTGTGGGGTGGCCGTGGGTCACCGCGCCGGGATGGGGACCCTGTGGGTGCCCAGCACCCATGGGAGATCGGCCGTGGGTGCTTTTCCCCCCATGGGGGGCATTTCTCAGGGGCTTTTCTCATCTTTGGGGGCTGGAGGCAGGACAGCAAGAGCCATGGGGCAGGGCTGGCCCCGTGGGAACCCCATAACGCTGCTGGGCTTCACCCCGACCTGATGGGCACAGGGCGAGGAGCGATGGGCAACTGAGTGCCCAGCAGGCTGCGTGGGCTTGTAGGGCTCAGCACCATCGGGGGAGCTTCTAGGGGGCTGCTGGGGGGCTGCTGGGGGGCTGGGGCCTTTGTGGTGGATGTGGTGGTGGGACCGATGGGCCCTTGTAGCCCCCCAGGAGCAGCGGGAGCCTTATGGGATGGGCAGGGGGTTCTCCAGGCTGCCCTTGGTCCTGTGCTGCTCCTCGGGGTGCTGGTGGCCTCGGGAGCCCCGGCTGGGGGGCTCCAAGCACGGTGGGCAGGGGGTGCCCCAGGGTTGGTGGTGGGTGCTGGGGGCCGGGCTCTGGCACACTGAGTCCTGCTGGGATCTGCTGGCAGCCACCGCCAGCTCCCCGCCGTGACAAACTAAAAATAAGAATTAAAAATGAAATAAAAATGTAAAAAAAAAAAAAAGAAATAAAAAATAAAATAAAACTTTAAAAAATAAGAAAAAATAAAAAATAAAAAATAAAATTAGAATAAAATAATGTTTAAAAAAGTAATAAAAATAAAATTAAAATTAAAAATAATAAATAAAAATAATAAATAATAAATAAAAATAAAAATAAAAATAAAATAAAATAAAATAAAATTGAAAAAATAATTAAAAATAGAATAAAAAATTAAAAATAAGGAATAAAAATAAAATAAAACATTAAAATTAGAATAAAATTAAATGTAAAAAAAATAAATAAATTACAAAAAAAATTAAAAGGGGGGGGATTATAAAAGCAGCGGGAAGGCGGGAGGCGGGGGGGGAGGCGAGGAGCCGCTGCCATCCGCACAGGCTGGGGCTGGGGGGGGGGGGGGGGCAGCAGCGCGGAGGCTCCGGCTCCGCTTTGCGAATCCGGCCCGGGTTTTGCGGCGCGCCCCCTGGCCCCACGTGGGGCACGGCGGCCCCGGGCGCGGCGGCCAATGGGAAGGGGGCGCGCGGGCAGCGCCCGGCCCCGCCACGGGGCGCGCGGCAACCGGCGGGGGGGGGGGGCAAGGGGCGGCCCCCGGCCCCCTCGGGACCCCCCCGGGGACCCCCCCAGGGACCCCCCGAGACCCCCCCTGGGGTGCCCGGGGCTGCACCGCCAGGGGGTCCCCGGCCCCCCGCAGCCCCCCGGTACCGACCCGGGGTTGGGGGGGGGGGGGGGGAGCAGAGGAGGCGCTGGGGGCAGGCCGGCGGTGGGCTGGGGCTGGGGGGGATTTTTCTTCTTTTTCACCCCAATTTTTTTTTTTATATATATATATATTTTTTTAATTTAAATCGCTCCGTTTCATTACGAGGGAGCTCCAAAAAAAAAAAAAAAAAGTAAAAAAAAAAAATTAAAAAAAAAAATAAAATATTCCTTTGATACACAAAATCAAATTGATATTTAGCCTCTGCTTACTTTTTTATGCATGGCTCCCTTCGCCGCGCGGTAGTGACAGATTGTTTGAGCTGGGAGGAAAAGCCATTCAGAGCTAATTAAGCAGCCATTCCGGGCACTATTTGCAAGCGGGAGGCTGAAAAGCAGAGGCATTTGTCAGCGCTCCGGCCCGCGTGGTTTTGATTGACAGCTCCGCCGCCGGAGTGGCAGCCGCGCCGGCGCCGTCCAATGGGGTGGCGGGAACCGGCCGCGCCGTGCTCTGATTGGTCCGAGGGGGGTTTGAGTGACACATGCCCCCACGTGGGGCGGGGAGGCTCCGGGTGACGCGCGGCGCGGGAGCCATTTTGTGCCGCCGGGACGGGGCCGCGGGGCTCGGCCGGGAACGGGGCCGGGATGGGGACGGGACCGGGGCTCCCCCGAGCGCTACGGGGCTGGGACCGGCGGCGGAGCCCGGTGGTTCCCCGGGAAAGGGGTGCAGCGGGGCGGGCAGCCGCTCCCGAGGCTCCTTCCCGGCTTTTTTTCCCTTTGTGCCGACCATTTTACCCCCGTTCGACCTCAAACACCATCAAAAAATTTGAAAAAAACGGGCAAAACACACCAAAAAAAAACGCCAGCCCCCCCGCCGCCCGCTCGGGGCCGTCCCGGTGCCGCCCGGTGGCGGGGCCGCCCCTCCCGCGCTGCCCATTGTGACGTCCCCTAGGGCGGCGCCCAATCAGCGGCCTCCCCCTCCGCCCCCACGTGGGTTCTCCGCGCTGCCATTGGCCGCCTGAGCTCCGAGGCCGCCCGGGCTGCGGCCCCGCCCAGCGGCGGGCGCGCTCCGGTGGCGGCGGCGCGGGCCGCGTGCTCCGGGGCTGCCCCAGTCCGCGCGCGGCGGCGGCACCGAGCGGCGGGACCCGGCCCCGGCCCCGGGAGCGCCCCCAGACACCGCGACCCCGCCGCGACCCCGACCCCCCGGATCTCTTCTTGGCCCCTCTCTCCCCCCCCCCAACCCCAGCATGGCCCGAGGAGCCCCGGAGCCGCCGCCGCCGCCGTTCCGGAGCTGAACCGAGAGCGGAGGAGGAGCGGAGCGGAGCGGCCGGTGCCGGATCGCTCGGATGTGTACGGCCTTCTCCCCCTCCTCCTCCTCTCCTCCATGGCCGTCGTGCTCCGCCGTTAGTTCCTGGCTTTGCTTCCCCCCCTTTCTCGCCCAGGAATACCTCGGGGGCTCCTTCCTCGCCGCTTTGTTTTGATTTTTTTTTTATTATTATTATTATTACCTTTTTTGGCTGATTTTTTTTTTTTTTTTAATTTTTTTTTCCTGGTTTCGCTCTTGGAGGGGAAGGGGGGGGGGGGGGGGGGGTTAAAGCCCGGCGGCTCGGGCGGCGGCGGCGGCAGCAGGGCTGGCCGGGCTCCGCGGGTGCGCAGCGCCTTCCCCGGCCGAGCCGCGCGGTGCGGAGCCTGCGCCGGGGGGCGAGCGGGGCTGGCCGGGCCCCGCTGCTTTTCTTCCCCCCCCCCCCCCCCCCCCCACCCTCCTTTTCTCCTCCTCACCCCTCCCGTTTTCTCTCTCTCTCTCTCTCTCTCTCTCCCCCCCCTCCTTCCTCGCCTCCTCCGCCCCCCGCACGGACTTTCCTCTCGTCTCTTTGTTCCAGTTCTCGGCCTCTCCGGGAGCGCTCCGTGGCCGGCGGGCAGCAGCGCACGTCGCGATCGCCGCGGCTGGCTCCAGTGACCGCGCCCCAGCCCGGCCATGTACCCCCAGGGCCGGCACCCGGTGAGTCCCGGACCCCCCCTTCCCTTTGCTGAGCTTCCCCCAATTCCCTTTCCCCCCCCCCCTCCACCCCTCCACAAGCCGCTGAGCGTCCCCCCCCCCCCCGCTCTCCCTCCCCGCAGGCTCCGCACCAGCCGGGCCAGCCGGGCTTTAAATTCACCGTGGCCGAATCGTGCGACCGGATCAAGGACGAGTTCCAGTTCCTGCAAGCCCAGTACCACAGGTGAGCCTTGGGAGAGGGGGGGGGGAACACCTTAAAAAAAATAAAATAAAAAAAAAAAAAAAAAATAAAGGGGGAGGGGGGGGGGTGCCGTGGCGAGCTGCGCCCCGTGGTGGCTGGTGGCTGACGGCCCCCCCCCACACACACACACACCCGGTTGTGCTTTGCTTCCCCCCCCCCCCCAGCCTGAAAGTGGAGTACGACAAGCTGGCGAACGAGAAGACGGAGATGCAGCGCCATTACGTGATGGTGAGCGGCGGGCGGGGGGGGGTAGGGGGGTGGAGGGGGGGCGGCCCCGCCGACGAGCCCCCGGCCGAGGGAGGGGTGGAAAAGAAAAGGGAGAAATAAGACGGGGGGGGTCGCCATCGTGTGTCGTCCCCCCCCCGTCCCGCCCTGCGGTAGCCCAGGCTCGGGGTGGCAGCGCTGAGCCCCCCCCGGCTCCCAACCGCAGGCTCCTAATCGCTGGGGGGGGGATGGGGGGGGCGTGGGAACACCGGGACCCCCCCCTCCGGTACCCCCCGGACCCCCGGTGCTGCCCCCGGGTCCGGTCCAGCCCAGCCCTCTGCGTGCCCCCCCGGGCCGGCTGGGGGCTGCCACCCCCCCCCGGAGCCCTCCAGCCCCCGACCCCTGGGTTTGAGCCGCTTCGTGCCCTGGGGGGGGGGGACACGGGAGGGCCGCGGGGTGTCCCCGGGCGAGCTGCTGCCAGGGCGAGCCAGAAACATCTGCTGGCTGTAAGGTGTCATTTCCTCGGCTGCCAGCACGGCCCCGACCAGGATGCTTTCTGGTAATGACCTTATGCAAACGCCTCCTGGTAAATGAATTCAAATTCACCTTGGCTCCTTTTTCTTTCTTTTTTTTTTTTTTTTTTTTTTTTTTTTTGTGCGTGTGTGTGTTTTCTCTCCCTCCCCCAGTACTATGAGATGTCGTACGGTTTGAATATTGAAATGCACAAACAGGTGAGTAATGGGGAGGTGGGGAGGGTGGCTTTCCTCTTGCCCTTTTCTCAACGTGTTTGGGGGGAAATTAGACCCTGAGCAGTGAGGGGGGGGGCGAGGGCAGAGTCGGGGAGGTGGCTCCAGGGGAGCCTCGGGGCCCGGCAGCCCCGTTTGGTGGAGCAGATTTGGTGTGTGCGCTCGGGAAAAACTCAGATTTTGGAAATCTGTTTGCGTGGGGTGCCAGGAGGTGCGTGCCCGGCGTGGTGGGTTCCCGGTGCTTGGAAAATGGGGATAAAATGGGGATAACCTGGAGCCTTCCCCTCCGGCTTGTTGGCGCAAAGCGCCCCGCTCTGAGGTCAAACCCCGACCCTCGTGGCGCCGTGGCGTGAGACTTGCAGGGAATTATCTTCGGGATACCGATAGCTGCTGGTGTGTTGCTCAATGGCACGGGTTTGTCTTTGCATCTGGAAAAATGAAGCAATGTTTGGTGCTTTTTTTTTTTTTTTTTTTTTTTTTCCCTCTTTGGGTCTCCTCTAATATGTAACTTGCCCGAAGGAAAAATATAGAAGGCCGGAGCAGAATGCGGTGTGCTACCTTGATAAGATTACAGTTAAAGAGCCTAAAGGCTGGGCACATGATGGTAAAACTTAAAGGAATAAAGTTATTATTGAGATTAGACCTGATTATTTGTGCTGCTGCTGCTTACTGGTTTTAGAAGTAGTTCTAATTAAGAACTGAAGGCAGATACAAGTTGACATCAACTTTGCAACTCGCAGATCAGCCCCGTTCAGCTCCAAAGTGGTTTTGCTTAATAGCAGCATCGCAGTCCTGCCTATGGAAGTGTCGTTAGCAGATGATTAAATTCAAAGCAGCGTGTCTGGGAGTCTGCCTCTCCTTCACACACGGTTCCCTTCGGCTTTTTGGTGTGTAGTCACAGAGTAGCACAAATAATTACTGCTTAGCCGTCAGGGCTTTTTGTTGTGCTTTTGTTTGGCTTGGGTTTTTGGTGGTTGTTGTTGGGTGTTGTTTTTTTTTTTTTTTTTTAATGTCTTCTTCCATGCAGATTATCCCAACTCCCTTTTCTCTGTCGCTTCTGCCCGGCCAGAGGTGTCTGTGTGAGGCTGCTTTGCCTCGGGTGCCTTCGGTGGTGGTGTGGCCCGGGATGCCCCCGCGTGCAGGGCTGGTGCCCGCTGCCCTGGGAGCTCTCTGCCAGCCTTGCTCTGGGGAAGCCGCACGTTTTATCGCCTGTTTGCTGGTGCTGTGATGGTTTGGCCCCATGCAGGTGTCGAAATGTCGCTGTTTCTGCTGATGGGAGCTTAGGAAAGCAGTTGCTGTTCTCTGAGATGTTGCACCGGGGATGGCTGCCTGCAGAGCCCTGCTCCAGGAGGGGCTGTGCTGCTGGATGGGGGCCGGCCGCTGGCCTTGGCTTGGTGGTGTGTTGGTGGGATGCTCGGCTCCTTCCGTGCCATGATGTGTCCCCGTGCATCGTGCCTTCCCCGTTGGCCTCAGGTCTGGGGTGTTTTTGGAGTTCACAGAGGAGCCCTGCTGCACCCATGGGTGCTTTTTGGCAGGGAGGCAGGGGGTTGCCCTCACCACCTCCCACCTGGATGCTGCGGGAGGGCAGCGAGGGCTGGTGTCAGCACCCCGGTGCTGGGGACCCCGAGACGTGCCGGGGGCTCCTCTGGGGGTGAATCGCAGCGGGCGAGCGTTCCCGGGGTGCCCCCAGCCCGCGTTGCTCCTGGTGCCATACACTGCGTGCCTCGTGCTTGTTGGGTGAGAAGTTTGGGGAGGCGAAGCTGCCTCCTGCTTCAATTGACAGCGGCGTGCGTGGTGCCGGAGGAAAACACCGCGGCGAGCCCAGCGCGCTTCCAGGCCAAAACGGGGTGGGAACGGGCACGGGGCTGGGGACGGAGCCAGGACCCGGGGTGCTGAGCCCCTCCTGGGTAGCCCCATGCCCAAGTTGGGTAGCCCCGTGCCCACCAGAGCCCGGCGTGGCCGTGTTGGGTCCGAGCAAGGAAGTTAGGGGCTGACCTGTTGGGCGGTTGCCTCGTGTTTATCCGCGCACAATCAAGGAGGCTGAAGTGCCTGAATTATTCATGCGGTGTCCTGCCCTCCAGACTTGACTGCTTGTGATTACATCTGCTTGAGACAAACATTGATGGATACTTCATCTTTAAGCAAAAGGGGATTGTCTGGCTGTGGGCTTATATAACAGATTATCTCTTCTGCGCTGAATATTAAGCGCGTGCATATGCGCCCGGGTGCGCGTTTTGTGTCGTGTTTTTCCCCCCCCCCCCCCCCCTCTTTCTTCTCGTTTTGTTTCTCGTTAAGAAAAAAATGCAGTTTCATAAACAAGTCCATATGCAAGGAAATATTTAGGAAGTGACTACCCACTTTGTTGCATGTCAGGCAGTCAATCCCTCCTTACATCGGCCTGGCGGTGAATGCAGCGCTCTGTTACCCCGCTCGGCTTCCCCGGCGCGGGGCTGCTCAGGGCTTCCCTTCCTAAACCCCGGCGAAACTCTTTTTAAGGTTAATTGATTTTCACAAAGAGCCCTTCTTTCCCGTGTTGTTTCGGCATTGTTTTTGTTCAGATCTGGGCAGATAATCGCCAGACGCCATCCGAGGGAGCAACGATTCCAAAAGAAAAACTAATTTTGCGTTGGGAAACAGGACACCTCCGAGGGGGAACCTTTGTGCCGTGTGGTTGTTTTTTTTTTTTTATTTTTGTATTTTTTTTTTTATGGCTGAGAACTCTCCACATAAGCACTTCTTGTTTTCGTGCTTAAACACTTAATGCTTTGGAACAAACCTAAACCCTCCTGACACTTCCCTGGGAAGAGAGGCTTACTTTTTTTTATTTTTTTATTTTTTTTTCCCCCCCTTTTCTAGAATATTCCAAGAACACAATATACTTTCTGTCATGCTCGTTAGCGAGGAGTGCCAGGTAATAATTTGCTAAATACTTCGGAAGCCAAGTAATTTGCTAGGGTGATGCTTTCAGGGCTCCCAAGGTAGGAGCGAGCCCGTGCCAGCCCGTTGGAGCTGCGGGTGCCCCCGGCTGGGCTCTGCCCCCCCCCAGCCCGGCCTCTGGCAATGCCGTAATGAGGGGGGGGGCGCCCGCCCCTCGGCGCCCCCTCCCCGAATTTAATTCTCATCAGCGAAGCTCTCCACTTTGCTAATAACGATAGCAGCCACAAATAGCTTTCAACATGCCATTGACAGCCCGGTTGGAGAGAGCACTTGAAATAGTGGTAGACAGCTGAAAGTACCCATAATTGTGTGCTGGAGTGAGAACCACACTGCTCAAGGGCCTGATTTTCATGTGCTTAAAGAGACAATATCCTGGCTTCAACAAACGCTTCTGGTGCTTCACGGCTGGTGTGATTTACTCCTCGTCCTCCTCCCGCGCCGGGCTGGGGCAGAGCCGGGTGCGGAGCTGGGGCATGGCCGGGGGCCTCCGGGGGGCTCCTCGCCCTGTGAGCCGGGGTGCTGGGGGCTCACCGAGGGGCTCTTAAAGCTGTTGTGGGGCGTTTTGTGGAGGGGATGGATGGCTGGGGCTGTCTTGTGCTTGGTGCTTCCTCTCTGGTGTTGTCCCACCTGATGAAGTCGGCATGCCGGGGAGGGCTGAGGTTCAGCCGGGTGCTGGGGGTGATGCAGGCACCACAGATGTCTGATCGAAAAAAATCACAAAAATCACAAAAAATGCTCACGAAACGCTGAGCCGGAAGCGTTTCTGGTGCAGCAGCAGGTCGGATCCCCGGTGGGGCTGAGGGCAGAGCGGGATTAGTGGGGATTTTGGGTTCTCCTCGCCCTTTTTACCTGCTGTGGGCATCCCTGCTGGGGCTGAGCATCCCTCGGGGGGCTCCGGTGGGTGTCGGTGCTGCCAGCACCCCGCACGGCTCCTGGCTCTCCATCCTCTGCTGTGGACAAAGCACACGGGGATGCGGGGCCAGCCATCGCCATGGCAACCCCGTGCCACAAATAGGGATTTTTCATGGCTGGAGCTGCCCGCTGGGGCTGGGGGGGGCTCCGCAGGGCACGACGAACGGGGAAGGTGTCGGGTGTGGAGCCCTGCCCTGATCCCGCAGCCCCAGAGCATCCCTTTGTGCTGCCAATTAAACTTCTAACGGGGACAACTGGAGTTTAATGTGCTGGGGAAGGGGAAAAATTAAAGTGAACAAATATTTAAAGATTATCGAGTCTCCTGCTAATGGGAACTGTGGCGGTTGTAGCGTTTCGGACATTAATGTATTCTTGCTTGCTGAATGTGGGAGGTCTTTTTTTGTAGGGGATGAAGCTTTTCTTCAAGTCTTTGTTGGAAATTTGGGCGAAATCGGACTTGAATGGCTGTTCTTGGTGCATTTTGTGTGTCTGGGTGGTGTTAGTGCTTGGCAGCGCCCAGGGAAGACCCAGCAGCAGCTTGCTTCTCCCTGGGCTCCCCGCAGCCTGTTGGGGCGCAGGATTCTTCCCTCTGCACCTAAACGACCTGCCCGACACTCAGCCCGAGGGGCTGCTCCTGCTGGCACTGGGGTTCTCCGTTCAAATCAGGACTGAATTTGTTCTGGAACCTGCCAGGAGCCAGCAGAAAGGAGCCCACGCATCTGCTCACGGAGAGCGATCGCGCTGGAGGAGCCATACACCGAGCGCTCGTGGCATCCAGAATCCAATCGGCTTCATCAGAAGGAATAAATATTTAATGGGGCTGCAGTTTATATAGAGTCTAATCGATCTGTCAATGCCAAAAAGGCCTTGGGAGAGCTTTCCCTATGGCTGAGCAGCGGGCGGTGCAGCCCCAGGGTGCTTTCCCGTGGCACTGCTGCTCCGGATCAGCCCCATGCGGGGCTCGGCGGGGTTTTTCTGGCTTTATTCCTCGTGGATTTGGCGTGAGGACAGAGGTGCTGCTGCCTGGGAGGTGCAGGCACTGAGAGGCTCCTGCTGGAAGGAAGGAGCACCCTAAGTGCACCGAGCACGAGGCGAGCCTTGCGTCCTTGCTTTCAGGTCCATTACGCTCCTGGCGGCCGCGGCGCTCGCCCAGCTGCGGCTAATGCACCTGAGTCGCCAAGGCAGGAGCTGGGAGATGCCTCCTGCTTGAAATGCAGCACCAGCCGATTCCCATGACCTCTGAAAGGGCTAATAAAAGCATCAGGTGTCATCTGATCGCCGCGATGCTTTCTGAAAAGCCGGCGTCCAGAAATACCACCGGCGCTTTGAAGTCGGAGCGCGCGGTGCCCGCTGCAGGTGCTGCCTCGCTGCTGGGTGTTTCTGAGGGTTTATTTGGGGGGTTTGGGGTCCTCCTCGCGCGTTGCTGCCCCTTGGTTTTCCCGTTGGTTCTTCACCTGCCTCTGCTCCATCCCTCAGAGCAGCGTTGAGTTTCTGCTGTGTTTTTTTTTTTTTTTCTCCTCCCCTGTAAACGATCAGTTTGGATTTCTCGCTTTTACTGCAGCCTTTGGGGAGCAGGCGGGGGCGAGCCCCTCTCCGTGTGGCACCCGCAGGGGCTGGGGCTGCAGCGGGGGGCTCTGGGGAGCACGCGGGGGGGCTCTGAGCTGGTGCTGGCCGATGGGAGCGAGACCAGGTAATCGCTTCTGCCTTACTGGTAACCGCTCGGGGCTGTCGGGAGGAATTCCTCGGCGTTTGATTGCGCTCCAGGGCTCCGCTCTGACCATTGTTGCGGCGCTGAAGCCTTACGGCTGCTCAGGAATTGTTTGAGTTGGACCAGAAGCTGTTTTAACAGCTGCTGCGGCCAGCAAAGCGGCCGGCGTTAACTCTTGGGATCCGGGGCATGCTCTGCCCCGGACCGGCCACAGCTCCCCATCCATCCCCTGCTCCTGCACAGCTCGGGCTGTGCCGGGCACCGGATTCCCGTGTGGAGGTGCCCTGGAGAGGATGAGGCCCCCCTGCAAGCCTTTATCCACAGCTTGGCTGCCTTCACCCTGCGGGGTGGGAGCATCCCCGGGGCACTCGGTGCGGGCACGGCGGTGGCTCCCAGCACTGGGGGCTGAGATGCAAACTGCTGACTCGCCTGGAACGCGCGGCGGGGTTTGTGCTCAAGGAAAACGTTATTCCCGGCTAATGGAGACGTCGCAGAAACCACAGTTTGACAGCCTAGGCTGTTATTATTAAACTCCTAAATAATGTGGTCAGGCTGACAGGTGGGGATGGTTACGGGTTGAATATCTGGGGTGTGACGTAAGGATGGCAGCAGTAACCCCAGCGGCTGCGCTCGGGGTGGGGAAGGAGCCCGATGCAGCTGGGATCGGAGGAAACCATCGGCCACACGTGGCACCGGCCAAGGTCACTGTTAGCTAGCTGCTTGGTGCTTGGGGTGGCCTCTGCCTCTGTGTTTGCAGAGGTTTCTGGTAGAACACAGCCCTGGAAAATGGGTGGTGGGGTCAGGCTGCCACCCGTGTGTCCCTTGGGTGCGCTGCGCCGCACCCAGCGCGGGGCCAGAGCGGTGCCAGCACCCGGGCACCGCATCCACTCGGACCTTCATCATCTTCATTCCAGCTTCAGGAGTCGTGAAGCTGCCTGGTCTGGCTTAATGCTGCACGGTCCCATGAGAGGAATGGGGCTGAGATGCCAGAAGGGGGGAGCAGCCCCTGCCCCGTGCTGCGGGCACGGTGCGCCCCGTGCGCTTTTGCTGTGCTCTTGGGGAGCCGCTTCCTCCTGCGCCGCGGGGAGGGGATGGGAGGGGATGCAAATCTCTGCTGCTGCTGCTGGGAAGCCCGGCGCAGTCTGCAGGAGGCAGCTTCGTGCTAACCCGTGCCTTTTCTTCTTCCCTTTTTTCAGACAGAAATTGCTAAAAGGCTGAATACAATTTTAGCGCAGATCATGCCTTTTCTGTCACAAGAGGTAAGGACGTTTCCGTGCCCCGGGTGGGGGCTGTGCTTCCCCAGGGAACCTTCCCCCACCAGAGCAGCTTTTTGGGGGGCTGGGGTTGGTTTGAGGGAAGCGGGGCTCAGCCCCCTGTGGGTGCTGTAAAACCTTTGGTGGGGAAGAGGGGGGGACCCCGGGAGAGGCTTCGTGGGCTCTGCTGTGCCCAGACTGAGCTGGTGATGCAAAACCAGCCCCTTGCCTGTCATGGGCAGGGAAAAGTGTAAAAAAATTAAAAACAATAATAAAAAAATGAAAAGGGGGGGGGATCAGGGTGGCCCTGGGGCATGGGGGGGACCTGTCCTGGTGCCACGTGTCCTGCTCTGACCCAGCCTCTGTCCCCGCAGCACCAACAGCAAGTTGCACAGGCTGTTGAACGTGCCAAGCAAGTGACAATGACGGAGTTGAATGCTATCATCGGGGTACGTGGACTTCCCAATCTGCCTCTCACCGTGTGTATACCCCTTTTATTCCTATCATTTACCATAACCAGAGGCAATCCTGCGCTCGGGCGGCGTTAGGGAAGGGCAGCTTGCGCTGTCCCAGCCCCCCCCCCCCGATCCGGCACTGGGCGAGGTGGGGTCGCAGCCAAATTCCCCCCCCGGCACCAGGCAGCACCAGGAGCCCCCCCTCCAGCCAAATGCTGCTCGTCCCCGAGGCTGGGGGGTGTCTGAAGGGAGCTGAGCAGGGCCCAGGTCCCCCCAGCCCCCCGAGCCCAGGCTTGCCTCTGCCTGTACTGTTGATGTGAAATGTGCTGTAAGCTTGCCGGACTTGTTCCATGCATTGACTTACCCGCTTCGGTGTGGCCGGGGTCTGTCGAGCGTTTTTAAGGCTTAACGACTTTAATTGTCTCTTTAATTGATGCAAAGGTCTCGGTCCTGCAGGAAACCTGCTCCTGTCGGAGCTCCCCTACGCGGGGCAGCGCAGTCCCCGAGCAGTGTCCTGGCCCGAGAGCTCTTTTGGGGCTAGCTCTTGGTTTTCTGGAGAACATTTAATTTTTTGGAGCATCGTTTTTGGTTTTCTATAGAACATTTATTTTTTTTTTTTTGAAGCAACTGTCTGCACTTCTGCCTTACGGTACAAGGGAGCTCCCTGCCTGCATTTAACCCGCTCTCCTTCTCCCACTGCTGCACGGACGCAGGGGCAGAAAGCTTCTTGCAGCAGCTGCTGCACGGGGAGCACAGAGCTCTCGCTGCATCCTGCGTGTCCTGGGAAACGTGCAGAGCGTGTCCGTGGTTTTCCCTTTTAACGGGCAGCCCCAGGTGGCTGCGGGGCCGGGCAGGGGCTGGGGGAGCTCGGCGCTGCTTCGCTGCTCCTAGCCCTAGCCAGGAGGCAGGCAGCTAGAGGCAGATATCGGAATTCAATTAAGGTAAACGAGCGGGGCCTGTGACCCCCATTTTCAAGGTAATTGCTTCCTCGGAGCAGAGCTAAGGCGAGTGTCGTCCCGCCATTAAGCAGCCAGCCAGTTAATCGCTCTGCCTGACGAACCTGCACGAGGCAGGAGGTACGGGCAGAGGAGAGCGCGGGGCTGCACGGGGTCCCCGGGGAGCAGGCACCTCGTGCTGTGGGGCTTTGGTCATCCTGTCCCCAAAACCAGAGCTTTTTACCCTCCACCAGAGAGAATTTCTCCCCGGTGTGCTCGCGCACTGCCTTGTTGTTGTAGGGTTTTGGTGTGGGGAGGGTCACTCGTGCGTGTCCGTGCTTCTGGGGTGGGAGAGAGCAGCCCGTGGGGTGTGCACGGCCCCCGCACCCCGTTTCCTCTAGGGACAGGGTGGGGACAGCGGGGACAGGGTGGCTTCGCTGTCCCTGCGGGGCCTCGCGGCCAGAGGAGGTGGCTGTGTTTGTAACCGCGCCAGCAGGTGCCCAAAACAAAACCGACCGGCACAAAAAATGCACCAAACCATTAAAACCTTTTTTTCGCCCCTTTTGAGGTCAAGAACTGTTAATTTTATGCATCTAGGCCATTGTCTCACAGTTCCTCTGCTTCAGGCTTCTGTGAAATTGAGCCCTTGATTTGGTTATAGCTCTGGAAATGATTAGACTACTTTACTAAATTTAACGCAAGTGGTGAACTTAAGTGGTGAACCATTAAATCGGTTAACAAAGGCATGAAGCATGATGTACATAATCCAATTAAAACCACTCTACGTACAAGATATTCCTTGCCAGCCTTTCTCGTAAACCGTAACCTCTTCATATCTTAACCATATTTGTCTGGCACACGCCGGGAGACCCCAGGAGGAAAAGGGCTCTGCGCCTGCGCCTCCCTCGCCGCCTCCTCTCGCTTGGCCGGGACCCGGGGCTGAGGGGTGCTCGGTGCCCACCCTTGCTCCCAGCCCCCTGCCCCAGGAGGGCTGCAGGGTGCCACGGGGAAGCTGCCCAAATCCCCGGGTGCTCCCCGGTGCTGGGTGCCCAGTTTGAATCCCCGGGTGCTCCCAGCACGGCCAGCAGTGGGTGCCCAGTTCGGGGCTGTGGTTACGGGGATGGTTTTGGGGTGGTGGAGGTGGCTGAAGAGCTCCTGCACCACGTCAGCCCCCAGCTTGAAGCTTCACCCATGGGGCTGCTTGGCAATGAACCCCTTGGTGATGTGGGGTTTGGAAACTGCCTTTTTTTTGGGGAAGGAACGAAGGTGGGGAGGGATGGTGCTTTTTGGCAGAGCAGGCACAAAGCGAGGGGCATTGCTTCACTCCGCTTCAGCCCCCTGCTCCGTGGACACCTGGGCAGGGTCCCCCCTGCTGCGGGGTCCTCCAGGATATGGGATTCCTGGTGGGATGTGTGCTCACAGCTCCGTGGGCTCGCCTGTGTGGATGTGGCAGAGCAAAGCAGCTGGGAAGGACGGAGCTGGGAGCGCAGCGTGGGCACCCTGGGCTCGTCGTCCCTTCGGCACCTTCCTGCCACGCTGGGGGCGAGGGATCTCCTGAGGTGCCTTCTGCTCACCGGTTCCTGCCTGCCAAAGGGAAGGAAAATGACTCTTAAACATTATTTTAAGCTGTGGAGGGACGTCGTGGCTTGGTGCTCATTTCCACCCCTTCGCCCAGTGGCTCGTACCCCATGGGGCCGGTCCCACGCAGCTCAGCGAAGCGTTGGCTGGACGTGTTTGCCAGCAGCTTGAAAAAAAAAAAAAAAAAAGAGAAAAAAAAAGGAAGAAAACAGCGTTTTTCTGCTCCACTGGAGGGAGAGGCTCAGGGGGCTGAGCCGTCCTGCCTGCCTCGCTCTGCCCCACCTGGGTGCTCGGAGGGGCTGTGCCTTGTCCCTGGGCTGTGCCAAGGCTGCGCCATCAGCACCGTGCGGGGTCTGCCGGTGCAGCGGGGTGTCCAGGGCTCCCTGCCCTGCCTGCGGGGCTGCTGCTGCCCCGTGGAGTTGGCTGGAGGAGCATCCTGAAACCACGCTTCTGCCCGCCGTGGAGAGACGAGGAGAAAGCGTTGGATTTGGGGGCTGGAAAGCATCCGGGGAACGCTGCGGTCCCACGGCCCGAAACGGGTGGAAATCATGCAGGGCTGGGACCGTAAAGGGCTCGCTGATTTCCCTACGAGGCCAGGCGCTGTGCCTCTCACTTGGAGATGGGAAGGATCGATATCGGGGTGCTGGCAGAGCCGTGGGGCTGGGGACCCCCTCGTGAGCCGTGGTGCCCCCTGGTCCTGCCAGCGCGGGCTCCTTGTGCCGCTGCCTCGTGCGTGCCGGACTGAGGACGTCTGTGAGCTTTTGGAGGGCTTGAGGATGCCTCCCCCTCCCTGCACCATGGATGGAGCAGCCCAGCAGAAGCCCGGAGCTCCTGCTTTTGAGGATGAAACGATTCGTGCCTTTTCCCTGCCGGCGCTGCGGGTGCCTAATTGCCTTCTGGATTCGGCTCCTGCCACAGCCGAGACCTTTGCGCTGCCCGGAAGAAGCTGCATTTGGAGATAATGCGTCTCCTCCGCCCGAAACTGCGACTGCTTACTTTCCAATCTGACCCCGGGTCGTGTGCTGGGTGGGGATTTCCCTCTCGCCTCGCACAGGGTTTAGAAACCCGGCCCAGCTGCGAGCGGCGGGCAGGCGTGGGCTGCCCACCCCGAGCTCTGCCCGGCCCCTGCGCTGCTTCCCCCAGGAATTCTTGGGGCTGTGCCCCAAAATACGGGGCTGTGAGGGCTGCTGGGTGCTGTTTGTGCCTTGTTCCCGTGGGTTAAACCAAATGGGGCCGTGATGGTGCTGGCAGCAGCCCCGTGCTGCCTGGGCATCGCGGTGCAGCTGGGGTCCTGGTGTCAGGATGCAGGACAGCCCCTGCCTGCTGCTGTCACCTGGGCTTCATGCAGGGGTCAAAACCCCTTTAGAGCTTTCTAGAAGACCCCTGCCCACTCTGTGCCCCCATCAGGGTGCCCGTGGGGGTGCGCAGGCTGGCGGTGCGTCTGCTCGCCGTGCCACAGGACCCTCACCCCCTGCTTGCCCCCTCAGCGACCATTTGTGCCACGTTTGGTGGCACTGGGGAGGGAGAAGATGTGACCGGTGCCAGCACAGGCTGGCAGGGGGCAGGGGAGAGGCGGGGGCTCTGCTGGTCCCCCCCAGCCCCTCGTTCCTGGGGTTGGTGCAGCAGGAGGGGTGGAGATGCCGGTGCCGGGGAGCCTCCTGGGCAGCCTGCTGCTGTCCACGGTGTGGGGAGGTGGAGCAGGAGCTGTGGAGATGAAATTTAGTGCTTGGGAGCCAGGCTTGGAGCAGTAACCCCCTAACTCAGATCTCTGCCTGCTTTCTCCAGGCAGGTTCATTTCTGACCCAGAGGCGCGAGGGATGCGGCTCCTCCTGTCCCTTCCCCTCCCCAGAGCCTCAGCTCAGCTCTCCCCGGGCACACCATGGGATGGCTGGGCCAGGGGGTGCCGGCAGGGTTGCAGAGTGGCAAAAAGGGTCACCTGCAGCTCGGGCATCCCCTGGGCGCTCTGCTTTTGTCCCTGTGGTCTGGCTGAGCAGCCCCTGCTCCGGCCAGAGCCGTTCCCTGCAGCGCGGGTAGCGCTGATGCTTTTGCTTCTGGCTGTCGGGGAGAGCAAAACCAGGCCTGCAGCGACGATGCAGCTCACCTCGCATCGAGGATGCATCCCGTGCTGTGGCTGGGGACCACCCCCGGGGTCCCTCTCTTTCGGGGTCCCTCCTGCTAACGGGGCTTCTCCTTGCAGCCGGCCTCACCTCCCGGCGCCGCGCGCCTCGGGGATCCTACGGGGTGGCTCCAAGCCACCCCCGTCCCTCTGCCCCCTCCCTCCCCGGCTCACTGGTGGTCTCATTGCAGCAGCAGCAGCTCCAGGCTCAGCACCTCTCCCACGCCGCCCACGGGCCCCCGGTCCAGCTGCCGCCGCACCCCTCGGGCTTGCAGCCTCCCGGCATCCCGCCCGTCACCGGCAGCAGCTCGGGGCTGCTGGCGCTCGGCGCCCTGGGCAGCCAGGCACATTTGGCCGTCAAGGACGAGAAGAACCACCACGACCTGGACCACAGAGGTGAGAGCCCTACCCCCCCTCGTTCCTCTGCTGCTTGGGGTTGTGGGGTGGTCCCAAAACGGTGCCGGAGCACCCCCCGTGCGCGGCGTCGCTGCCTCCAGGTCACCCAGGGGTGCCCGGTGGGTCAGAGCCTGCTGGGGTTTGAGGGGTGTCACGGGGTGGGGGGGTTGGCTCCAGATTGCTCCTTTCTGTGCCCGTTTAGGACAGGGAAGGCAAATGACCCGGGAGGTGACACTGGTGGGTTGAGCCCTGTCGGGTTGATTCGCTCCTGTGGCCCTGAGCTTGCCCTCGAGGCTGAGCCCTGCAGGCACGGAGCTGTGCAGTGATGGCAGAGCACCCCTCCTCCTCCTCTTCCTCCTCCTCCTCCTCCATCACCATCAGAGCTCTGCTCAGAGGCTGTGATGGCCTGGAAACCGGTGATGTTCATTATCGTGCACGTTTTTTTCTTATTAGCAATAAATCATTCTTTTGGGGAGGAAAAAACAAGGCACGGGTTCAGCTGCACACCAAAAGCGGTGCAGGTTTTCCCTGCAGCGCCGTGTTAGCACGCAGGACCTGTGATCTTTTCCCCATCACTGTGAGGTTCCCACACGTGTTTGTCTCCCCGTGAACACCAGCAGGAGACAGATCCTGGTAGCAATTACCCAGTTCCCTTCATTTTCCTGCGTGGCTCTGAGTTACCAGGAGGTGCCAGGGGAAACGGGGCCGCGTAAACGCGCACAGACCCTGCTGGGTTTGTCACCTTGGCTATCAGGACCCCATCCCCATGCCCTTCCCTGTGCATTTCGATGCCTTTCCTCGATGCTTTGTGCATTTTGCCATCTAAATTAAAACGGGCAGGGGTGGAGGTGGCACGAGGGAGGGAGGTGGGTTTGCGAGCGAAGCCGAGCGGAGCCCGGCGTGGGCTGAGCTCGGGCAGGGCACTGCAGCGGGGAGCCCCTGGGTTTGTTGTTTCTGTTCTAAGCCTTATTCTAACCGCTGTTGTTTTTGTGTCTTCTTTTTGTTTGGCTGCGACCTCGCCTCTGCCACTGGCTGCCTCTAAAAGAGCGCGACTCGAGCGCGGTGAGTCCCGTGCCCCCTTTCCTCTCCATCCCGGTGCCGATGGCTGCGCGGTTTTGCTCCAGTTATCACATTAAAAAGCAGCCTCCTGGGCGTCACCTCGGGGGACGCCTTTCTGATGGGTCTTATGAAAGAGAAAAGGGAAAAAAAAGAAACAGGCGAAATCCCCACCCCGTTACGGGATGTGATCACTGTGCTGGGCTCAGACCCCCCCGGGGCTGCAGCGCGCCCCCCACGAGCGAGCGCGGATAAAAAAAAAATCCTTCAGCGATTAGGAAAGCTATTTTATTCCCGATCACTCTCCTATTATCTTGGGTCATCTAATCTGCCGGGCCGGTTGGGGCTATTACGCCGTGTTAAGTAGGACTCGGAAGGTCAAGCAGTTAACTAACCAGCTCAAGAACCGTGCTCGAGGGCAACTGCCACCTCCAGCACTGATTTCATTTATTTTTAATTATTTTTTTTTTTTTTTTTTTTTGGCCCTGCCTTAATGGCAGCGGCGTGGCTCTCGCTACGGCCCGGGGCTGCTTTGTGGCACGATGGGGGGATCGAATAGGCTGGGGGGGGGGACGTTCAGCCCTCGCCCCCCACCCTGGGTGCCTGCTGCCTGCGTCCCGCAGCCGAGCTGCCGGCACAAAGCCCGGCTGAGCCGAGGCTTTGCAGCGATTTCCTGCCATCCGTGCACGGCCCCGGCCCCTCGCTGCGGAGGGGCCCTTGGAGAGCCGAGGGCGGATGGGAAGAAAAGTGCTATTTAAGATGGGGGGGGGGAGAAAGGGGAATCGGGCATCATTAACCTGCCTGCTCGCAGGGGCGGGGAGGGGGCCGTGAAAGATGGGAATGTTCCCGATCTATAAAATAAAACACGGGGCATTCCCCGGGGAGGTTTAATGCGCACGATAATCAGAGTTAGTCATTCATATTTTCCTAGCCTTGCCTGAGCAATAAAAAATATTTAGTTTCTTGGCGGCGCGCCAGCAGAAGGCTGAATGGATCGATGCCTCTAAATGCTTGACATGATTCTCTGGTAGCTCCGAGGTTTTTCAGCATGACTGCCTGAGAAGAAAGACCCCGGTGTTATCCAAAGCTGCTTATTGGGTACCGAGGAGAAACATGAACTGCTTTAGTTCTCCCTTTCAGAAGGAAAAGAAAGGCAGGCAGAGGGGCTTAGAAACAGCTCTGCTTAGCAGGGGTGGCGAGCTCCGCGACCAGACGCGCGGTGACGGCGATTGCTCCTGCGGCTCCCAGAACCTAATTGAATCCCATCGCCCCGGGGCCGGGCTGCCGGGGTTCTGCCAGCCCCGGCACCGCTTCCCCGTTCCCGTTTTTTGCTCCCAGCTCAGAGCTGGTGGGCGAGGGGGGTCCCTGGTGGGGCCACGGCCTCGGATGTGCCCGGGGCTCCTGCGCAAAACCCCAGCGAGCTCGGCTCTGCCGCCAGGCTCCTGTTGCTGGGTGTTTTTCCAAATGTTTTTTGAATGCCCTTTGGCTTGGTGGAGCTCGGCTGCTGCTGTGGCTGAGATAAAGCAGCTCTCCAGCCGCTGGGCCCCGCTGTGCCCTTTGCTCCCCTAATAAAACCTGGGGACGAGGTCCTGGCTCTGCTGCCACCGAGGAGAAAGCGGCCACGGGCTCGCCTGGGGCTGGGCTCTCGAGGGCTGGGGTTTGGTGTCCCTATTTACCAGCAGCCTCCCCGGCTTCCTCGCAGGGTTTTCCATTCAGAACACTGGGCAGCTCCTCCTTTCTCCCTGCTTTTTTGGGGCAAACTGGCTCGGGTGCCCACGAGCAGCCACGTGGGGCTGGAGGCGATGCCGGGGGCTCGCCTGCCCCTGGGGTTTTGGGCTCTGGGGCTGGGTTCTGGGCTCGGTGCTGTGCCTTTTGGGCTGCTGCTCTCCAAGCCCCTGAGTCTTTGTGCTCGCAACTCAGCCGTGCCTGCTGTTTTGTTTTATTTTTTTGCAGAATAACTCCGTGTCGCCCTCGGAAAGCCTGAGAGCCAGCGAGAAGCACCGGAGCTCCACAGACTACAGCATCGACTCCAAGAAGCGGAAAGCGGAGGAGAAGGACAGCATGAGCCGATATGTGAGTGGCACGGCACGGGATGTGCCAGCAGGGGCGGGCACTGCTTGTTCGGGCAGGGCTTTGGGTAAAAGAAAGCTGGGTTTGGGCAAAACGTGGTGAACGCGGGGTGGATGCGCCCTGCCTGGTGCTGCTGAGGGGGTTTGGGGTTTTTCTGCGGGGGCTTCTGTGGGGTTTCGGGGCGCTGACTCCTGCTGTGTTCCAGGACAGCGATGGTGACAAGAGCGACGACCTGGTCGTCGACGTCTCCAACGAGGTGAGCCGAGCAGCATTTCGGGAGCTCTGCGTGCTGGGGTGGGGGCCCAGGGGATGATGCAGGGGTGTGAGCGCTTTCTCCCATCCTGCAGGACCCCGCCACCCCCCGGGTCAGCCCGGCCCACTCCCCCCCGGAGAACGGCATCGACAAAGCCCGCGGGCTGAAGAAGGGGGACGCACCGAACAGCCCGGCCTCGGTCGCCTCCTCCAGCAGCACTCCCTCCTCCAAGACTAAGGACCTGGGCCACGTACGTGCCGTGCCCTGTCCCCTGCCTGGGCTTCCCGAGCAGGGGATGCCCTCCCGTGGGTGCTGGTGGTTGAACCTCATCCTTTATATGTGTTTTTTTTTTTTTTTGGGTCCTTTCTCCATCCAGAACGACAAATCGTCAACGCCCGGCCTCAAGTCGAACACTCCGACGCCGAGGAACGACGCCCCCACCCCGGGGACGAGCAGCACCCCGGGGCTGCGGCCGATGCCCGGCAAGCCGAGCGGCATGGACCCTCTGGGTGGGTACCCCCGGGGCTCCCCAGGGCTTGGGGGGATTATCAGGGACCCACCCCAGCTCGGCACAAGCCCCGAGCGCTTTGCATGGGGACGATCTCCACGGGGACGATCATGGGGTGGCGCAGCCTTTGCGCCGCGTCCCCCTGACCGCATCCCTGACCCCCCAGCCTCAGCCCTGCGGACGCCCATCTCCATCGCGGGCTCGTACGCGGCCCCCTTTGCCATGATGGGGCACCACGAGATGAACGGCTCGCTCACCAGCCCCGGCGCCTACGCCGGCCTGCACAACATCCCCCCGCAGATGAGCGCCGCTGCCGCCGCCGCCGCCGCCTACGGCCGGTCGCCAATGGTGAGCTTTGGAGCTGTACGTAGCACTTTTAGCTCCTTTTTTCGCTCACGGTGGGCGCGGGAGGGGTTTGGGGGTGTTTGGGGCTCCCCTGTGTTGGGTGGGGGGAGTGGGGGTGATCCTGGCCGGCCATGGTTTGATTTGGCTGCTGGCGAGGGGGGCTGGGCATGGGGTTTGGGGTGTGCACCTTTGGGTACCCCTCTGCATTGGGGTATCCTGGCCTGGGTTCATGGGAAAACCACTGCACAGCCAGCTTCCCCTTCGTTCAGACCCCCGTGGGTTGACCTGTGTGGAGCCAGGAGTTGGGCTCGATGATCCGTATGGGTCCCTTCCAACTGGGGATGTTCTCTGATCCCGTGATTAGTACTGTTAAATGCCTCATTGTGTGTTTTTAAAACCCAAACACAGTCAGAACGAGAACTAAAGCACTGCCATTGCTGCAGGGTTTGGGGTTTCTGCAGCACTGGGGCGCAGCTTCCCTGCTGCCAGCCCAGGGACTTGGGAACGGTGTGGGGAGGGCGAGCAAGCCCCACGCTGCTCCTGGAGGGCCTGAAATCTTTGGTTATCTCCCCAATCCTTCCCCTTTCTGGTGGCGTGGGGGGTAAAATCACAACCAGCTATTGAGCAATTGTGGGCAAACGGGGAGCCGCGGGGCTGCGACGGGGCTGCACGTCCGCGTGCTGGGCACGGGGCTGGGGCTGGGGGGCTGACGTGCACCGTGCCCAGCTCGTGCCCCCCTCACCACGTTGTCTCCCGGCAGGTCGGCTTCGATCCTCACCCACCCATGCGAGCCCCCGGCCTGCCCACCAGCCTGGCGTCCATCCCCGGAGGGAAGCCGTAAGCACCTTTAGGGTTTTCTTCAGGGTTTCTCCATGGGGAGGACCGCGGTCGAGTGCGGGTGACCCCCAATTTGGTGGTGCCCCCAGCGAGGCCGTGCTGCGTTTCAGCACTCCCATTTCCCGGGGCTGACCCCCGTGTGTCCCCCCTTTTTTCTGCAGAGCCTACTCCTTCCACGTCAGCGCCGACGGGCAGATGCAGCCGGTCCCTTTTCCCCACGACGCCCTGGCCGGCCCCGGCATCCCGCGGCACGCCCGGCAGATCAACACGCTGAGCCACGGGGAGGTGGTGTGCGCCGTCACCATCAGCAACCCCACCCGGCACGTCTACACCGGCGGCAAGGGCTGCGTAAAGATTTGGGATATCAGCCAGCCGGGCAGCAAAAGCCCCATTTCCCAGCTCGACTGCCTGGTAAGGGGTCAGGGGGCCGTCCCCGTGCCGCCGGCGCGCTGCGCGGTGCCCCCAGCCTCGTGCTCACGGCATCCCCGTGCCCCCACTGCCTCCCCCAGAACAGGGATAACTACATCCGCTCCTGCAAGCTGCTCCCCGACGGCCGCACGCTGATCGTGGGGGGGGAGGCCAGCACGCTCACCATCTGGGACCTGGCCTCCCCCACGCCCCGCATCAAAGCCGAGCTCACCTCCTCCGCCCCCGCCTGCTACGCGCTGGCCATCAGCCCCGACGCCAAAGTCTGCTTCTCCTGCTGCAGCGACGGCAACATCGCCGTGTGGGACCTGCACAACCAGACGCTCGTCAGGTGAGCGGCCAGCACCTTCCCTGGGCTCCCCGTGTGGGTTTCCCACCTGCTCGGTGCGGGGACAGCCCTGGAGGTGCAGCCCGGGTGCTGGTGCGCGCGGTGATGCCCCATCCCGCAGCTTCCCCAGCTCCCTTCAAGCGAGCGACCTCCGTGGGTTGTGCCCTGCCTTCCCCCTTCAAGATTTGTTTTTTTTTTTTTTATGTTTTCTCCCAGGCAATTCCAAGGCCACACGGACGGTGCCAGCTGCATAGACATCTCGCATGACGGTACGAAGCTGTGGACAGGGGGGCTGGACAACACCGTGCGCTCCTGGGACCTGCGGGAAGGGCGGCAGCTCCAGCAGCACGACTTCACCTCCCAGGTGAGCCCTTGGGTTACGGAGGGGAAGCTCCTGGCCTCGTGGAGCCCTCGTGCAGGGGTTTTCTGTCCGTGAAAAGTGAGCCTGCCTGCTCCGGATGGCCCCAGAAGTTGATGGTTCCTGCATGGCATGTGCTCTGCACAGCCCTGGCTCGCTTGGTGCCTGCGTGTCCTGGGTGTAATGCAGGAGCATGTGAGGCAGTGGGAGCTGTGGGACACCCCTGGCTCTCATTTTTAGCTCCTCTTTTGTTGCTTTTTCACCTGGTGCAAGACTGGGCTGCCACAAGGAGAGCAGTGCTCACACCGGGATGCTGGAGGAGCCCGGTGCGTGGGGTGGGAGCAGGGCACGGGCAGCCGTGTGCCCCTGGAGACCTCCCAGAGCCCTCTTCCAAAAAAAAAAAACAACATCTGGGACCTCACATCCCCTTAGCAAATGTGTCCATCCCGTGGGGCTGGCACCCCCCAGAGCTTTGCATGGCTGCAGACCCCTGATGTGTCCGTGCTTCTCCAAACCCTAAGAGCCAAAACTCACAGCTCATGTAGCCGTGAGGCGTGTAGCTCATCCACGCTGAGCCTTTCTGTTCTGGACATGCCAGATAGACACTTTTTGTCCTAAATGTCAGCACTGGGAGCACTGTCCCTGCAGGATGCTGCTGGGTGCCTGGTGCAGACCCGCAGCAGGGCCCCTCCTGCAGCTCCCGGCTCTGCCAAGCCCCGTTCCAGCTCTGGGATGGGTGATGATTTAGGACAGGGCTCCATCCCTTCCACCTTGCCAGGTCGTTTCCCTTCTGAATCTCTGGCCTTGCAGTCAGCTCTGTGAGCAAAACCAGGTTAAAATCAACCAGAAAAAAGAAAGAACAGAGCGGGGTGGGCGGAACCGGGGGAGCTGAGGCACGGCACAGCTGGTGCTGTCCCCCCGGCGTCTCCTGCAAAAGCTGGAGAGACAAAAACCCCGCTGAGAGCCCCCGTCTGCCCCGCAGATCTTCTCGCTGGGGTACTGCCCCACGGGCGAGTGGCTGGCGGTGGGCATGGAGAGCAGCAACGTGGAAGTGCTGCACCACACCAAGCCCGACAAGTACCAGCTGCACCTCCACGAGAGCTGCGTCCTCTCCCTCAAGTTCGCCTACTGCGGTGAGTGGGGGGCAGCGGGCGCTGCGCTCCCATGGGTGCCCCGGGGAGCCCTGGGGCTGCGCACGAGGATTTGGTGCTGGGAGGGGGCTGAGCACGGAGGCTGCGGGCAGGGTTTGTCCCCGTGAGGGTGCCGGTGGGGTTTTTGCCGTGAAACAATCCTGCTGCTCCACCTGGTTGTGGTTCTGAGCCCCCACAATGCGGGGAGGGCGAGCCGCGGGCCGGCTGCGTGCGCAGGGGGTGGCAGTGCTGGGGTGGGCATCCAAAAACTCCCCATTTCCCAATTTTTCCCAAACCCTTTCCCGAGCGTGACCCCTTGGGGCTGGGAGAGGGGTGTCCACCCGGCTCTGGTGCCGGGGTGGGCAGCTTGGCCCCTGCTGACGCCGTTTGCTCTGGCTGCAGGGAAATGGTTCGTGAGCACGGGGAAGGACAACCTGCTCAACGCCTGGAGGACGCCCTACGGAGCGAGCATCTTCCAGGTGCGTGGGTGCTTTTTGGGGAGGGCACGGGGGGGTGGGCAGCTCCTGGACCATCCCAGGGGCTTCTAGGATCGGTGCAGCATCATCGGGCCACCACGCTGACCCGATTCCTGTTTTTTTTTCCCCATGCCCTGCTCCTTCCAGTCCAAGGAATCCTCGTCTGTCTTAAGTTGCGACATTTCAGCGGATGACAAGTACATCGTCACGGGCTCTGGTGACAAGAAGGCCACGGTCTACGAGGTCATCTACTAGCCGCGGAGCGGAGCGGGGCTGGCGGCGCCGCGCGCCGTGCTGCAGCCGGGCGGTGGCAGGGCTCGGCGCACGGAGGCAGCGGCCGGGGGCTCGGCCACCCACGGGCGGCCCGGGATTACACACGGATTTATTTGGAGGTCTGCAAATATGGCACACATTGAAGCCCTAAACGACTTTTGGTTTTGGTTTTAGGGTTTTTTGTTTTCTTTTTTTTTTTTTTTTCCTTTTTTTTTTTTGGTTTTCTGGTTCTTTCCGTCTGCGCTTTGGTGGCACTATACAGGACTTATTTTTTTATTGTGACTTCTTCTTTTTTTTTTTTTTTTTTTTTTTTTTGGTGCATCCTGCATAAGACTTGTGAAAAATGTAAATAACCGGACTAGTAAATAGCATTGGAAGGGTGGGGGACCCCTCCCGGTACACTAGGTGTGTATTTTTCGTCTGCTGTAATTGTATTCCACTGATGGTTTTGGTGGTGGCAATTTTTTTTTTTTATTATTATTTTTTTTTTTTCCTTACCCCCCCCCCCCCCCCCGCCCCGAAGCGTCCTTTTGGGACGCGACCTGGACATGCAGCGTGTAACCAGACTGAGCAAAGATGTCCACTGGTGAAAGTTGTTCCTACTGTCGTACACGTGCGTTGTTCGGTGTGTTAGTCGTGTTCGGACGCTGTACGGACTGCGGTGAAGTCGGTCGGATCCTCAGCTACTGACGGGACATCAGCAAAACAATCACGTTTTTATATGGATTTTTGTGCTCGTATGTTTGAAGAAAAGGGGAAGCCCGTGATCCGGGAATCATCTGCTCGAGCCCTTCTTGGTCTTCGGACATAAGCAATGAGGAGTGATTTCAAAGAAAGCATAGTAAATTCAGCTCAGGGAGCCACGAAAGATAATAGCAACTTATGTGTTTTGTATTCAAATGAAAGTAAAGAATTAGAATTGATAACCTTTAAAATACAGTTTTTTAAAGCAAAGTTTACTAACAAGTAGGGTTTGTGTGTGGTGGGGGGAAGGGGCTGGCTTTGGTAGGGTCCTGTGGCTATATGGTCTTGTGTCTTCTGGTATATAGGTTCCGATGAAGCAAAACCCATCCCCGCACAGGCCTGCATTTCAGCATTTTGTACTAAAGGGTAAAAAAAAAAAAAAAAGAAAAAAAAAAGAAAAAAAAAAAAAAAGAAATAACGGGAAATAAAAGTATTTGTGTAGCAGAAGTGCTCACCCTGTATTGTAGCATATGGAAGAGAATTTTTATACTACGTTTTTAATGGATTATCTTTTAATTTTTTTGATTTTTAACCTGGTCAAAGCCCGCGTAGGGTCGAGGTGAGAGCTGCCCGCTGGGGACGGCCGGGCCGTGAGCTTCGGATGTGTGCCTCCAGCATCGCCTCCCTCCGGCCATCGCGGCCGCTTCGGGGGGAGAGGATTTGGGGTGGAAAGGAGATTTCCTGGAAAACGTGTCTTTTCCCCTTCAGGATGGCGTTTCTGAGATTTTTTGCCCTTTTCTGCTCCGAACCGAGGGAGATGTCCCAGGCAGAGCGCAGCTCATTAGCGCTCGCTGTGCCCGGCCGGAGGAGATGGGATTGCTCTCGTGCGCTAATTACCCGGCAAGGAACGGAGGAGAAAAAAGCTCTTTAAAACTGCATTTAAGGAAGGCGGCTCTGAGGGTGGTTTGGCCGAGAAAAAGGACTGGAAAAGCCTGGAAAAGCTCGTTCCCAACAGCCCCCTGCGCTCCTGGGCTTGGTGATGCTGTGGGGCACCAGCGGGGACGGTCCCAACGGGGGGCATTTGCGTCCCCCCAGCCCTGGTACAGCCTCTGGGAGCATCCCCGTGTCTGCAACATCAGGAAAAGGGTCGGTGGCTCTGGAAAACCTGGATGGCAGCTGCCCCCTGCCCTGAGGGCACCGCCGGCTCCCCTCCTGCCTGCTCGCCCCGTGCCATCGGCGCTTCGCTTCCCCCGCAAGCCCCCCGCCAGCGAGGAACTGCACGTGGTGGAGGGCGGCCGAGTCAGACTGCTCAACTTCACACCAAAGGATGTAGCAGGATGTGTACAGCTGGGAATAACTACAATTATTATTATTTTTTTTTTTTTGTAAAAAAAAAAAAAAATGGGGGGGGAGAAAAAAAGTAAAAAAATAAATGTAATGAGGCTCAAATGAAGGCAAAGTGTCTATAAACGATTTGACCTCTGGAAACCTGCACTGAGTTGAGATTAAATGTGAGCAAGCACAGTGAGAGGCTGTTGTTCCTGCATGGAGGGGCTGGGTTGCAGAAACCCCCCCTTGCCAGGAGGGTCCTACCCCTCTCCGCAGCCCCGGGGTGCTGCAGGATGCGATCACCCGTGGAAGTGGGCTGGGACCACGAACCGTGCTGCGTGGGAGCGGCTGGACCCCGGCCCTGGTGCTCGACTCCTCTCGTCCTGCTGTGGATGCTTTTGGTTGCCGCCGTGCCCCAAGGATGCTGCGTGGGGTGGCCGTGCCCCCCAGGGCTCTGCTGCCTCCTGCGTGGGCATCCCCACCTCCTTGGAGGGACACGAGGCTCCCCCGATCCAATCCTCGCTTTTTTCTTCTCAAAATGAGCCTGAAGCCGTCACCTGCTGCTTGGTTTTTGCCTTCGTGAGCCTGCAGCCTGATGGGGATTCTCCTTCGGTGACACCTGGGGACGATGCCACCGCTGCCGCGTGGGGCTGGGGGCTCCTCTGTGCTCCGAAATTGCCCGACGCCAACGTCCCGCATTCCTCTGCTGCCAACCCCGGGCACCCCGGCAGCCGAAGCGCTTTCCTTGAGCAAGGACACACGCAGCGTCCTGCAGGGCTCTGCCCCGTGATGTATTGAACATGACAGAGCCTGCTGCGAGGGAGAAATAAAAAGCAGGAGCAGCACTCTAACTGCCCGGGCTTTCCGATAATGTACGCCGGTAAATGGTGATGAGTGCATTTAAAGCTGATTTTAAGCTGGATGGAATGAGGGGCTGGCACAAGGGACCATTAAAAGATAAAAATTGCAAGAACTCCTTTGTTGTAAGGTTTTGGAGAGCCCGGCGCACGGCACTGGAAGGGTTTGCCCCGGCCTGGGGGCACCGGGTGCTGCCCCTTCGGGCAGCTGAGAGGCTCTCAGCAGTTCCCAGCAAACTCTTGCCCTTTGCAGTTAATTTGGTTTGACTGCAACCTTTCCAAAAGTGCTGACGGAGAAGGTGTTGAAGCCAGGCACAGTCTCTCCGATTTCCATTTACGTTATCAGCCAGGCGCCGGGTGTGTGGACTTTGAAGTTGAAGTATTCTGAGCCCTGCGCACTACTTTTTTTCCATTATTATACATTCTTAAGACCTTTTTTTTTTGGCGTTTAATGCTTTCAGTGGCCGAGGCTGCTGTGACCCTGGTGCAAACCTCAGCTGTCGTGCTCCTGGATCCCACGGGCATCGCACTGGGGCACCCAGAGCTGCCTGCGCCATGCTGCGGGTGCGCTGCATCCATCCCCAGCCCACAGCACCCGTTGGATTGTGTTACCTGCTTTCCATTAAGGCATTTCCATTGCCTTCTGTGAGCACCGCAGCAGCTCTCTCACCCAAGGATGGGCTCCCACACCGGAGGCACGTGGGGTGTTTGGTCCCTCAGCAGCTGAGCCCAGCCGCTACCCCCTGGAGGTAGCCCACGCATCGCGCCCGCACCGCTCCTCCTCCCCAGCCCGGTTTTCTGGGGCAGCCATCAGGTGAAATTACGCTTTGAGTAACCGCTAATTAGCAAATTACAGCGTTCAGGCCCAGGCGCTGGGGCAGAGGTCGTTAGCTTGCCTTGAAAAATATCATAAAGAAAATAAGTGGGGTACCAGACACACCCCCTGGCTCCGGGCTGCTGGAGCGGGCTGAAACCCCGCTGGTGGTGGCTCTTGTGCCACCCCATGGGAACGCTGTCCCCAAGGAGCCTTTTGGCCACGTGGCTTTTCCCATGCTGTGCCTCTGATCCCTACAGGGCAGCACCAGGCGTTGGTGTCGGTGTAGGGAAGCCGTGCTGTGACAAACTGTGCCAAACTGCGCCGTGCCGCACCGTGCCCACCTCGGACACCAAGAAGCCACCCTCAGGCTGGGCTCCCCAGGAGGGCAGCCACCCTCTCCGCCCCCCAGGTTATGGGGCGCCCCCTCCATTCTCCCCACAACCACATCCGAAGCTCTGGGGACAAAGCGGGGTGCCCGCAGCGAGCACACTTTGCGCCTGCAGCCGTCGGGTGCCGTGCGTCGCGCACGCGGTGCCGGGCAGGGCCGAGAGCCCCGTGTCCCCCCCCTGCACCCCCGTGCGCTGCTGCGGCACCTCGTGCCATCCCTCGGCGGCGGCTTCTCCGAACAGATGGCAGGAGGAGGCTCTGGGACACCGTCAGCTGTTGTTATCGCTAGCTGATGACACGGAGTGTAAATTCTGTTGGCACTACTCCCTTCGTCTGTTCTGCCTCTGCATCCCACCAGTTTTAATTACTGTAATTGAGTTATAATGAATGATTGTGCATTACCATTGTCTGTAATGTGGCAGGGAGTATTCTGTTCGTTACACACTCCATCTAACAACATGCCCCTCCTCGTTGCTTTGTTTATCTGGTTGAAGGGTGTCATCACTTCAAATGGCACAGATAAAACACTACTCAGAGTGGCTGCGTTTAGATGTTTATCGTTTTTCTGTTCTCAGGCACTGGTGCTTCACTGAATCCCGGTGGAAAACTGCAGAAACAGATAAAAACTAATTTGGCTTAATCTCTCTTAAAAAAAAATAAATAAATAAAGGGGGAAAAAAAAAAAAAAGAAAAAGAAAAAGCAAACCACCACAACAAAAACCCTGCAGGGCTTTGGCCCACTAAAAAAGCCTTTGGCACTGGTTGGCACCAGGGGTGGGGGCTCCCCTGGGGGGCTTGCCAAGGGCTCGGCTGCCGTGTGCTGGCTGTGCCCAGGCACCCAGCCCCGTGCCCATGACCACCACCTCAGTGGATTTTGGGGATGAAGCCACGATCAGCGGGCACAGGAGAAGCTCACGCGTTCAGCACCAAGCACTCGAGCAGGTACCCTTTTAATCTTTGAGGCAGAGGCCAGGCCAGTATCAATTTTCAAAGGCAGAGCTGTGTCCTGAGAGCGCCCATCGCGCTTTTTGGCCTCCCAGAGGATGAGAACTGGCTCGTGTGCACCTCGGGTGCTTCCAGGCTGCGGCTGGCTTTGGAGAAAAGTGTTGTGTGAGCGCTTTTGTAAAAGACTTGGCCCCATCTGCACACTGTCAGTAAATGGCTGAGCTAAACAGCACAGTGTTATGAATAGTAGCATTTGGGAGTTTTAAACCTTTTTTTTTTTTTTTTTTTTTTTTTTTTTTTTTTTTTCCCAAGGTAAATTCCAGCAGGATCAACACTGCACAGGAATTGCCCCGGAGGAAGCTGGCTGCTCACCAACTCGCCTTGTAAAAAAAAGATTCATTATTACCGTTGAGCCGAGATGAAACAATTCTCTGGAATTAACTAGTCTAATTTTGACCAGCCGATGTTTTGCTACAATGGAAGTTGGGATTGTTACACATAAAAGCCGACCCCCCCAGCACCCTGGGGGAGGGGAGAAGATGGGTGAGATGATAACGCCGGCGGCGGGCAGGGTGCACGTGCACGCACGCACGCACCTGAAGGAGCCGTGCCCGGTGCCAAAATCCGTGCCGAAATCCCCCTGTGGCACCTGGGGTGGTCACCCCAAAGGGCTGGGCTCGGCCACGCTGCCCCCACACCACAGCATCCACGGGGATGGGGGCACGGGCACACCTGGGACACTAACGAGGCTGATGAGGAGAACCGCTGCGCCCGGCTGATCATTGGTATTTCGCGTGTGTGGGTCTGATAGCTTCTGCTGAGAGGTTAATTAATGGTTCATTTAGCCGTTAGAGGCACTAAACGGGAGGGCACTGAAGGGCCTTGCTCACTTCGTGCTCACCTTTCCCCTCCCAGCAGGAGAACCCCGGCCCCCCCCAATATCACTCACACCGGGGACCAGACCCCTGCTGCAGGAGCAGGGCTGGTGGGGGTCCCCCCATCGCATCCCTGAGGACCTCAACCCCCTTTCCACACCTTATGGGGTGGGCACAGACCCAGAGCATCCCCAGACACAGCCACTGTCATTCCCCAGGCAGCCCCCGCCAGGTCCAGGAGCTCTCGGCGAGGCACCCAAGCAGAGGGCCCCGCAGTTTCCCCGTGCTTTATGGCAGCACGGAGCAGCTGTGCTGTTCTCCAGGCATATTGAAGCGGTTTAATTACATTTTGACACTAAGAGCTGTTTTATTATCCCAATTTTTGTTGTGTAACTAGAACATGCAACGGATTGCAGAGGCATAATCCATTAATACTCACTTGTGAGGATTTGTAGCTCTGGACTCGTGGCCTTATACCTTACTCGCAGATAAATATATTATCCCCCTGGGCAGCCTATCTGGGGGAGGCAGCGGGCTCCAGCCCGCTGACAGATGTGGTATTTATGGATGCTCATTGCTCCTGGCAGGGACACGTCCTTGGAAAGGGGCTCGTGCCTCCGTCTCTGGTGCCCAGCAAGGACCGAGGTGGTTGTGGGGTGCCCCACAGTGGGTGCTTGCAGTGGCTCTGGCCTCTACAGGAGGTTCCTTGTCCTTGTGAGGGCTCAGCCTCCCATCAGGGGGGTGAGGAGATGGGTGGATATGGCTTGGGAGCACAGGGATGGAAAGCTGGTCTTGTGTTGGCCACCCAAGCTCAGGAAAGGGATGGCATCTTCCATTGATGCCACTAAATTCATACAATATTATATTTCCTTGATGGTTTGGATATTAAAAACCCATGTAAAGGTACAAAACTTCAAGGCAGGGCTGAGTGCACCTTCCTCGAGGCATGGAGCAGGCAGCTCCAGGGCTGTGAGCCCTGCCTGGCCCTGTGGGGGCAGTGGGAGCCAGAAGGGGCAAAGCACAAAATGCAAAACCTCCCCCTGGAGAGGTGCACAGAGCACTCCGGCAGCTCCCAGCTCGGCTTCTGCCACAGCAGGAGGGTGGCCATCCTCTGTGGAGCATAAAAGAGGCAGAAAACTGCAAATCTGGGGTTTGGAGGTGCAGTCAGTAACCCGCTGACCTTGCCAGGCTGGGGGTCTCTGCTCCTCCCCAGAGCACCTCGCTGCCCGCACCCCGCCACCGAGCTGCAGGGAGATTTCTCTCTCCCGTGATAAATAACTTGCAGGGAGCAGGAGCCATCTGAACCGAAAAGCAATCATCCCAGCTAATAAACCGCTCAGGAGCTCTCCTGAGCCGTAAAAACCCTGCCTGCTGCTTTTGGAGGGTGGGGAGTGAAGGCAGGAGCAGCCCAAGGCTGCGCATGCTTCCCGCAGCAGGAGCAGGGACCGCTTCATCTCTGTGGGTTTTCATCCACCCCACTGCGCCCCTGCTGAGTCCCAAAGGGCCCCATCCTGGTGCAAAATTCGGGTGGGAGAGGCCGTGGTGCTGCTCCACATGTTCACATCATTTCTCCCTTTGCATCTCTTCCCTGCAGCCCCCAGTGCCCCAATAATCCCCCAAAATCCCCCAGCACAGGAGCACGGCCCCGCACACTGGCAGCCGGGGTTATCCCAACCCTGCCCCGGGGACCCCAGGGACCCCCAGGCCGGTGCGAGGACCTCTCCCTGCTTCGCTTGCCGCTCTCTGAACCAGGTTACTTTCCTCCTCCCCTTTCCCAGCACTTAACCTCGTGATCCTCTCTCTTTGAGCACACACAATTTTGGCACGCAGCTCCGCGGACCACCCTCAAAAGCAAATCTCTTTAATTTATGGAGAGACTGGGCTTAAAAACGCGAGGATTTCCCCCCCTCCTCCGTCCTTCGCGTTTTGTCCTGACTGTAAATTCTTTAACGACAGTTTAGAAAACATGAGCAAATCATCGGTGACGTTTTTATAACCTGCCTAATACTTTAAATAAAAGGTTCCCCAGAAGTGCGTGGCAGGAGCTGATGAGGGCGATCTGTGGGGACAAACGTGCTGAGCACCGGGGGCCCTGCACTCATGGTCCTGCCACAGAGCCCAGCCCCACAGACCCCAAATCCACATTTCCAATCCCCCACCTGTGCCGTGTGCCAGGAGCAGCCCAGCTGCGTGTCCGGGATGGGAAGGGCATCAGAAACCCCAGGGATCTGGTACAAAGCCCGCCTGGAAATAAGAACACGAGCAGGGATTTTCTTTTGAAGATGCTCACGTGTTTCATTTCTAGACATGGCAGTTTCAAGAAGAAATTTAGCCTTTGCATTTACATTTTTCCCCCAATTTTTAAAATTAAAAACTGTACGAGATTCCAAAGGTTAATCGGAGGGCTAAATAAAGCACTGTGCTTGCTTCCTCCTAGCTGGCACCGCGCTCGGCAGCCCAGCCGTGCTGTTCAAACAGGCCAGCCTCCTGGAGAGGTGTTTTGACCTGCCCTGGTCCTTCAGGTAGGGTTTTTTTTTAATTATTATTTTAAGTTTTTTGGTGGAAATGCACACAGTCTGCACCGAGACCCACCCACCCCTTCCTCCCCATGCGCCATCCCCTTCATCCTGCGCATCACCCACCAACCCCAGGAGTGATTCCCATCCTTCCTCCAGGTCCCTGGTGGCCGTATCCCAAATCCCCAGCACCCACACGTGGGGGTCCCGCTGGAAACCCTGCTGTACCCCGGGGGAGCAGCCCTGCAGCAGCCCCTCCACGTGCCGCTGGGCTTTGCGCCGCTCTGCGCCCTCGCGTTGGGTGACATTGAGGAACACGCAGCCTCCACGGTTATGATTAGTCACCAAACTCATAATCTCATCAAAGAGATATCACAAGAGCTTGACAGGGGCTGTTTCCCATAAATCCACGCTGATTGGCATTAATTGCACTGTCCTCTTCTGATTCTCTATTAATTGAGTCCCGTATCAGCTGCTCCATTATTTTTCCCGGGATCGATGTCAGGCTGACAGCCCCGTAATTACCTGGGTCATCTTGTTTGCCCTTTTAAAATACCAGCACAACATTAGCTTTCTCCCAGCCCTCTGGAACCACCCCGGCGTTCAAAGACTTATTGAAAATCAACATTAACGGCCCGACCGTTCTCCTTGACCAGATGTTTTAAAACTCCTCGGAGCAGCTTAACCAGACCCGCTGATTTCCAAACACCCGCGGGCAGCAAGTGCCCAACGCCCGTGCGAGCAGGGGCTCCTTCATCACCAACCACTGCTCCCAGCCCTCGCTTCCCCCTCACCACAGAGCAGGAGCACATCACCACGACGTCCTGCTCCAAGCAGCTCTTCTCAGCCTCACCTCTGCCAGCCTCCACTATTCCTTCGGTTTGGGTTCCCCGGCTCCTTCCCCAGCTCCTGGAGCTGTCTGAGAGCAGCCCTAGGCTGCTGTCCTCTGGGCAAGGACCAAGTTGCTCTCCTACACCTGCAGACACTTGCAGCAGTGACTCAAGAGAGCTTGCAGCAAAGCCAGCAGTGGGAATGAGAGAGCAGCTCACAGGGAATAAAGGACAAGCCCCGTGCACATCGTGGAGAGCAGCCACCCCTGGCTATGTCGGGATGCCACCAGCACCCTCTCAGGGACACCCAGCACAGCAAGGGAAGGGTTACTGCCCATCCTCCAAACACCCAGGGCCTGGGGAGGGGGAATTTCTCTGCCACGCTGTGATAACATTCACCCGATAACACTCATCCATCTTCATTAGGCGCAGGAAGCGCGGGGAAGGAGCAGGAGCGGCGGTGCGGCCCGACACGGGCCCTTTTCAAGGATCATTGTGCCCTTCCTGCAGGTAATGGAGATGAATGCAAATCGCCCTTAATGCCTGCAAGTCATCCCCGCCACACTTACCAACTCCTTTCCACCAGGAGAGCACCCAGGGGTGAGCGTGGGCAGCACCCCACAGGGTTTCATTGGCACCCACCGCACAGGATGGGTGCTGAGCTCCACCCTGGCACTGCTGGACTCGCTGTACACTCCTCAGCAGATATTTGCTCACGCCACCAGGCCACGGTGACCCCATAAATCCCATCCAGCCCAGCAAACACAATGAGCAATTGTTATTTAAGAGCACGGATGGCGTTTGAACCATCACCCAACCTGCCCCGACAGGAGGCTGGGGCTGTGCCACCTCCCCTTCCAGGGACATCACCTTCCTGCAGCCCGGTCTGGTGGTAATTACACCTAGGCACAGCTCTTCTTAATTGACTGCTAATGGCTAGCCACCTGAGGACAGCGTTGTATTAAGAAGGTTAATTGGGTTGGGCCAGGCACACGTTTTGGGGGGTGCAGAGCACTGAGGGATTCACCTGGCCCATGGGTGCCCACACCTGCCTCACTGGGACTTGTTTCTCTAGGCTTCCCCACTGACCCTTCCCAAATCCATTAAAATAAAATAAATATGTGCCCTTTGGCGTGAGCCTGATGAAAATGTGTTTGGTAAAGGGGGAATTCACCCAGGGTGTTCCTCTTGCTGCTGAGGGATGGCACCAGCACCCTAGGGCGCAGCGCTCACCCACAGCTCCTGGCCACTGAGCCATGGGCAGAGGATGCCACGCCAGGTGCTCCTGGCTTTGCATGGAGCAGGGATGGCTTTTGGGGGAGAATATTTGGAAAAGCACCACACAAACAAACAAAAAGGCACCAGGAAAGCACCAAAAGCCAGGGCGTGGGGAGCTGTTACCAACAAGGGACCTCTTCCAGCTTCCCCAGGGAGGGAAGTCCCCAGGGAGGGATGGTGCCAGGAGCCTCCAACCCGCACCTCACCCACCATGGCTTTGAAAGGGACGCTGCAGCTCTCGCACCACCTTGTCCCCAGCACAGAAATCTCTGATGGGCAATGCCCAGGCTGATGGGGTCTGAAGGTGTTGGCATAGCCGGCCCCTGTCCACCACCGCGGAGCAACCAGCAGCATCTCAACAACCAGATGTGTCACTGAGACCGAGGGACAAACCAGTGTTTGCGCCCAAGGCGAGACAAAGGGCAATCTGTTGGGCTCCCGAGCTGACAGACGAGGGCTGTGTTCTCCCCGCTCGCATTTTATCTCTGCGCACCAGCTCTTCTAACTGCTGGGAAAAGAACAAAAGTGTGCGCAGCAAAGGAAAGAAAACATTTATGCAGCCAAGCGCAGCATCACCGCTGCTGGGAGGAAGAAGGGGAAGGAAAAATGTGAGCGTGCTGCCGTGCAGGGCTCAGCCTCGTGTGCTCGCAGCCCCAGCACCGCACCAATGGTGCTGGGACGGGGCTGGCATCCCCCGAGCTCCCTCCTGGAGCAGCGGCGTGAAAGGAGCAGCAGGGCCCTGAATGCGCGTCCACGGCCACGTGAAAATGGATTCCAGCACTACTTGGAGCCCGAGCCCATTATTCCTGAAAGCAGCTGGATTGCAGCAGGGCTTGGTGCAAGGCTGCCGCAAAGAGGTTACCTCCTCCCTGTGGGATTTTATTTATTTATTTATTTATTTTTATTTTTATTTTTTTTTGTGGTAAAAGGCGAGCCATTTTGTAACCTCACCTTGGGTGTTTTATTCTCCAAAGAAAGCTTGAACTGCAGGAATGTCAAACGAGGCTAAGTAGTTGCCCTAGCATCACCGTCAGACAAAAGCCGACACTTTCTGGCATTAAATTGCTAAGAGACAGTCAAGGACTCTTCAATGCGGCTGCAAATTGTGTGACCAAGCTGGAAAAACACAAGCCACAAGATATTCTTGGCCTGAACGCACCCATAATCAGATGAAACCATAATGGTGCGCAGACACCAGTCCCTCGTTTTCAGCGTGGTGAAATGCCTGCTGAAACGCCTGGCTTGGCCCATGGGCTGGCTTCCACGGCTCAGTGCTGGGCTGAGGTGGGGTGCCCAGAGATATTGGGGTGCCTGGAGGTGTTGGGGTGCCCGGAGGTGCTGGGGTGCTCAGCAGGTGCTGGGTGTTGGGGTGCCCACGGTGCCAGGGTGCTGGGTGGGTGGTGGGGTGCCCGGGGTGCCGAGGTGCCCGGTAGGCAGTGGGGTGCCCTCAGTGCCGGGGTGCCCTCAGTGCCAGGGTGCTCAGCAGGTTTTGGGGTGCTCAGAAGGTTTCGGGGTGCTCAGCAGGTTTTGGGGTGCCCATCGGGGGCCGGGCAAGGTGGGTACAGGCACCCCGAGCAGCTCCGCCGGGGTGGCTGCGTGGCGGTGCCCGGCCGCCCCTTGTCGGCGCCGAAATGTTTCGGAATCAGGCATTTAATGAGAACAAAAGAAATTAATTGGTGGTTTAGGCCTAATGAGACTGCTGTGCAAATTAACAGTCCTCATCAGCAGAAACAAACAGAGTCCTTAAATGAATTGCTGCGGAGCATTACACTGAGTAAGCTTTTGCCGGGATGATAAATAGCGGGTCAGGAGGGACCATCTGTGCTCCCCCTCCCCGGCACAGGCAGGGAGCGGGGAATGAGGCTTAGGGAGAAAAATAGATCTCAATAAAGCATAAATTCTCCGTTTTATTCATCCAGGCCCAGCTTGACACCACCATCTTACGAGCGAGATAAAGAAGAAAACCACTTGCATTTGCATCTGAAAAGAGCAAGACTGCGGCCCCTCCACTCGCGAAGCCAAAGAGTTCTGATTTCAAGGGATATTTAGCCCCTATTCAGGCGGGCACAAAAGCCGGGCCCCCGGCACGGCAGCGGCAGGGCCGGCTGATTGCGCTGCAGACAGAAGCCCTGTATATCTGTCACACAACCCATTTGTTCCCTCTGTTTACTTAAGACGTTCTTCAATTCCCAGCGAGGATTTGTATTTCTGGGTTGGTTTACTTACGCTCGTACGCTGAAAAAAAAAAAAAAAAAAAAATCTGTCTGATCTTTAATAATCAAAGTAATTAGAATAATCCTTTCAGGGCTGAATGAAGGATTATTTCTTCATGTCATTTTAGTTTCATCCTCATTTGGGCTCATAAAATGTGGAAAAAGCACTTCAAAAGCCCCACTGTAGTCCCCGGCCCTTGATGCTCTTGAAAATTCCCACCCAGACGCCTGCCAAGCCCCGCGTTCTCAGGGAAATTTCCAGGCCCTTGCGTGTTTGTCTAAAGCAAATTTATTTATTTCAGCGGTGGTCAAATAAACACTGGGTCCGCTGAGATTTGTGGATCGTTTGTTGTTTCGCTGTCTTGGGCAGATAAGGAAACCTTTGATGAAGTGAAGGGACTTTGTGTGTCTAATCTGGGCCCAGCAGCTACACGCAGCGATTGTAAAATGCTGCGGTGTCTGCAGGGAACAGTAATTACATAGGAGGATTAAAAGGTCCTAAACCTCACCTATATTTCACTTTTGTAAACTAGCGAGGAACAAAGAATTCTTGGCTTGCCAAGAGGAAAGAATAATTGACACAATTCGCAGACGCTGGATTATTATAATGTAAATAAACGAATGGAAGAGGACAAAACTAATTTAGGCCTTAAACTTTTCATCTGGCGTTTAACAAGGGGGATAAACACAGCTTTTAAAAGCGGTGTCACAAACCCCGCAGCCCCCTCCCCGTTTCGCCCCGCCGGCCGCCCCCTCCCAGCCGCGCTGCTGCTCGGGGGGCACAGCCCCAAAAGAGGGGCTGGGGGGCTGCCAGGGGGT
Source organism: Netta rufina (assembly GCF_964035555.1). Classification (NCBI taxonomy): domain Eukaryota; kingdom Metazoa; phylum Chordata; class Aves; order Anseriformes; family Anatidae; genus Netta; species Netta rufina. The sequence continues at coordinate 21,693,619 of NC_140134.1, read as the reverse complement.
GGGGGGCATTGCCCTGTGCCACTTTATGTTGATTTAAAACTTGGGGGCTGCTCTCCAGCCTTGTGCCCCCCACTGCAGCCGTGGTCCCTGCTGTGTGCACCATGGAGGCTGCAGGGATGAGCCCCATGGAGGCTGAAGGGTTGAGCCCCATGGAGGCTGCAGAGAAGAGCCCCAAAAAGCTGCAAAGATGAGCCCCGTGGCGTGCAGAGGCAGGGAGCTGCCGTTTTTCTTCCTGCCCCGTGACCTTGGGCCCTCACCTACTTGTGCACGCGTCCAGAGGCGCTGCGTGGGAAAATCCAGCACGCCGCTGACCTTGCTTTTGCGCTCAGCTGGCCGTGCCTTCCTGCTTTTGAAAAGCAGAAGCTGAGTTTTAACAAATGCTAGCCTTCTCGTCGAAGAAACACGCTCTCTCCCCCCCCCTATTTTCCAATTGCCACGTGAAACATAATGAATCGGTGTTTATGAAACGCTAAGTGGCACGGGCGTGCAAATAGCCAGCAAGCAGCCACGGCGCTACTCCTGCTTTAAGACAGCAGATACCTACGCATAATGTGCAGAGAATTACACAAAAACAGGCCCAAAAAAATAAAAATAAAAGGAAAAAAAAAGACACGTTCGTTCTTGCCAGCTCGACTCCTGATTTCGGCTAATGAAAAGCACGCGGGCTCCATCCGAGGATGCTCAGGCCAAACCCCAGAAGCCGTTTGCAGCAGGCTCCTCGCCTCCTGCCAGCCAGCCCGGGGCACCAAAAACAGGGCTGGAAAACCGAGAAGAGCACAAATCTGCACAGCGTGTGTGTGAGAGCAGCGTGCACGCGCGTGTGCATGTGAGCGTGAGCGTGCACAGGGATGTGAGCGCTCCCCAGGGGCTGAGCCGCTCTCCGGCTCCTTCGCCCGGGTGCTCGGGGTTGCTACGGGCAGGGGGAAACACTCCGGGCTCGGGGCTTTAAATTATGAACAATTATCAGCGGGAAAATGACAAGAATGAGAAAATTAACAAAGAGCTCAATACATTCGGCTAAATGACTAACATAAATGCATTCCTATTAGGCAGTCAATATTGGGCTGGCAGCTCCTGTCTGTGCCTATTTCTCATTAGACAAAGCCTTGACCTTGACCTCATTGTCCTGTTTGCTGGGAGACAGAATCCCATAACAACTCGTTTGGCGAATGTATTGGACCAGTAATCCATAAATATTGATTCATTGTTTGCAGTGTAATTTAAATGTCAGTTATAAGCCCAGGGCAGATAAAGATCTGTATCAACAATAAAACTGGATAGAGGCTATAAATCCCCCGGGGGCAGCCTGGGTTAAAATGGATATGCAACACAGGCATCCTCTAAAAGAAAAAGTGAAAATGAAATGAAGAAAAAAAAAATAAAAAAAAAAGAAAGCCACATTTCCTGTACATTAAAAGGAAGGAAGATATTGATTATCTGGGCAACCAGCGTGGTTTTGCAAACCCCAGATTGCTTGGAACTGATCCTGCGAGCACACCCCTGCGGCTCCTTTGCCCCTTGCATGCTCCCTGCAGGATATTCCAGTCCTGCCCTGCACCAGCCGTGTTCCCAGCCTCTGCTGCATCCCTGCAGCCCCCTCCTCTTCCTCGCCCCATGCCTGGAGGCTGCTCAAGGGTGCCTAGGGTGTGGGACCGTAGCAGCTCAGCACCACCACAGCTCGGGCGTGCAGCATCACCCAGGGGCGTGGGGCACCCGCTCAGTGCCACTCCCCACCACTGAGCAAACATGCACATTTGCAGCTAAATTTGGCTGAACACCGAGCAGTGCTCACTAAAACACCGGGGTGAAGCGATGGCTGGGCTTTGCCCTGGCAGATCCTTTTCCTTCTGTGCTGTTCCACTTCTTCTAAACATTTAATTGCACCTCAGCTATCCCCTGTTAAGGCTGCATGCTGTGTTCTTCACCTCCCCAAAGCCTGTCCAGCTCTGCCACTGATCCCAAATTGTCCCCAAATTGGGGACCCAGCAGCTCAGCCCCGCTGCCCACCACTGAGCCTCTCCCAGTCCTGGGGGGTTTGTGGGTTTGTCAGGAGAGGAAAAACCTTTCGTGGGCTGCTCCCAGCTATAAATACAGCACCTTTCCCCCGTGGAGGTTGTGATTTTGGTTGGGAACCATGCTTGGCAGCTCAGGAAGGGAAAGGTGGCTGCTGCGAGCGCCCAAACCAGGGATGGGGAACTCAAGGAAAGCCAGGCGAGGAAGGGAGAGCTGCAGAGGAGCAATCATATAGGGTTATGTTTGCTTAAGAATTACTCTCTGGCCACATAACCGCTTTTGCAGCCGCTCTCTTTGCAGCTTTACCTTCCACATTTGTAATTTTCTCCAAGAAGGAACCCAGCTCTCGCCATGCACCGCTTAAAATGCCCCTTTTGTACTCGCTGTGTTTGCAAGACTCTCATAACAAGAATAGCCGGGTTTCATCTTTTTATATTGGGCCCGTTGGCAAGTCACAGGCTATGCATAAAAACATTTTTGCAGCCTTCTTTTTGTCTCCTGGAAATGAGACACAAATTCTTGGCTCTCCCTTTCAATACAGCCTTCTTTCTGCAAATGTATGTAAACTTGCAGCTCAAAACCATTATGTATTCAGGTATGAATAGATAGCAATTTGAAATGTTTCTTTTGCTGTAGACAGAACTTCACATTTTCTCCCACCGGTATTGTTTTTATGCAATACACTACAGGTTTATTTATTTATTTATTTTACTTTAAGCAACAGCCATTTAAATTTTTTTATAGTCTAATATCTCTGTGAAGCAGCCTCAGACACTGAGCTCATAATTTATTGAGATCTATCAGTGACTTTAAAAGAAATCTTTTATATCACATTTGCAGCGTGGTAATCTCCTTAGTCTGTTTGACAGGAAGAGAAACCACAGTGCATAAACTCCGGTGCTGCCTCTGAACACGGGTTAAATGAAATACACTTTTTGTGGGTTGTTGGAGGGGAAAGTCCCAGAGATTAACCAGCCCCATGGGATCCGTGCTCACCTGGATGGATGCCGGCGGCAGCGGGGATGCTAACGGGGCTTAAATCTCCTACCTCTGATAACCAAAACTCGGAGCCTGTTCCTTTCCATCTCCTAGACAATAAAAGGAAATCTTTCTTCACCTCCTTCCCCAGCTTTCTCCGATAGAAGTGGCAAAACTTTCTATGTAAAGACACGGAGTCAACGTGGGATGAAGGGAAGACGTTTGGGCACAGCGGTCCTGTCTCCATCCACGCAGCCGGGTGGCAAAGCCACCCCGAAAAAACTGGAGCAGGAGGGAGCTGGACCACAAACACAGCCCTTCGACCCCATGGCCACAGGCTTGGCCTAACCCTCAGCCAGAGCACTGAAGGATTTTCCCCCAAATGAGCTTTTCTGCCTCCTAGCGAGTCCCTCCGGCATGGGGCTGCGCTCCCGGCAGCAGAAACGCACTGATAATGGCAAAAAGCTGCGAACAGCCCTGCGCAGAGGCTCGGGTCCTGCTCTGAGGTGCGCCTCGCAGTTCCTCCTCTGGAATTAATATAAACCTCCCCTGCAAGTTTCATTAGCATCCAGTTTAATACGACGCCACCGGAGGCTCGAGCAGGACGGCACCGAGCGCGCTGCCGAAGGGCGCGGGCAGCGGACGCGACCTTTTAATGTGGCATTGAGGTATGCACGCTCTAATCTTATTAGGCTTAGGGGCTTGAAGTTTAGAAGTTTAATTCAAACCCACATTATTATGACTTACCCTTTATGCTCCCCTTACGATGATTAATCCATGAAAATAAAATAGTAAAAAAAAAAAAAAAAAAAAAAAGTCCCTCCCCCTCTTAAGTTTGCAGGACACAAAAGAGGCAATAATCCATCTTCTGGAATAATTTAAAGTGGGTCTGCAGAGAGACTTTGCTCGGCTGCTGGGGCAGACCAGAAGGACGCGGGGGAACCGTGGCTGGCTGTAACCTTTGAATTCAGGGAGTTACATTTTAATCCCCTATTTGAATAATGTGACCGAAAGGCCTCTTCTGTTAAAAAAATATAGAGCAACAAAACGCCAAACCCAACCTGGAGCTGGTTAGGCGGCTGGCCAAAAAGGTTCAGGGTTTAATGGAGAGTTCTCACAGATGGGAGCCAAATTTAGCACGATTTGGGGCCCTGACCCGTGCAGGAACGCGTGCTCCTGCAGCTCCCCGTGCACAGCACCACTGCACCCCGGCGTGCAGGATTAGGATGGTTTGGGGAGCCCGGGGCAAGAGGTGGGTGGGGGAGGCTCGTGGTGCCTTTCAGGAGTTAGACCAGATCCAACGTGGAGAAGAGCAGGAAGAATTGAAGCCCTGGGAGGGGTAAGGGCAGCATCGGGGGGAGCAGCTCCCTGCATCCCTGCTGGACACGCACGGGACTGATACTTGGGAAGGGGAGGCGTAAAGGCCACGGGGTGGCTGTTTTTTGTGAAAGTGAACAAACAGCGCCCGTGGCGAGCAGCAGTCGGGGAAATCAGCAAAGCCCTCGGTCCCTTCCCCTGTTGCAGCCACTGCACCTTGGCTCCAGCCCCTGTAAATCCTATTAGTGGTGTGTTAATTACCGTGTGGAGCTCCCAGCAGCGAGCAGCACACCGCACCCTGGGACTGGAAGCGCCACATCCTCGGTGATGACCCCCCCCCGGTCCCAACGCTGCTCTCCCCTCCTTTCCCCAGTGGTCTGGGACTCTGAGGAGCAACGTGGGGCTCCCGTGCACCACCTGGGGAAAAAAAAATAAAAGATTTTCTCATCCTGAGCATTAATATACCCTGGCTTTGGGATGATGAGATTGCAGACGTTAGGGAACCTCCAGGAGAGACGCCAGGCGATTGCTGAGCACCACGCTCCAGTACCTGAGAACAGCAGTCCCCCCGCATCTTAATCCAGTATTATTTATCTAGTGTCAGCTCCTCAAACATGCTCTGGAGGATGCTGAAGGTGTACAGCTCGCAGGGCTGCTCTCCCTGACAACTACCAGCTCCTGTATCGAGTCGTGGGGATGCCGAAGGCACGCTAAGTGGAGGAGACACTCCGCATAAATGCATCCCGATGCTTCAGCTGGGGGCCTGGCAGAGCCACCGTGAGTTTTCCTGAGCTGTGTACCAGCCCAGCTGTGGAAGCCCATCCCCAAAGCTTGCTTCTCCATGCACAAAGCCAGCAGATGATTCCCAGGGAGAGGAGGCCATCGCTCGGTGCCCAAGCAGCTCAGAAAGCCCATGGGGCCAGCGGAGAAGAGGATTTTCCCCTCAGGCTGAGTTCAAAGCAGGTCACTGCCCCGATTCCTTCTCTGCTTTACCCCAAATACAGATGGCTCCTCTGGGACAAGGGAAGGACCCTCGTGGGGTGGGAGCAGCCCTGCAAAATGGGAAAAGCTGAGGTCAGTGGCGAGCTGATGGCAGCTATGTGAGCCCCCCGCAGAAGATATCCCCTCCTGTGCTGCTGAACTTTGGGGAACCTGGTCTTTGGGGGGGTCTCCTTGGGGCAAAGCTCCCCCCGTGTCCTCAGCCCTGCTCCCCACCCCACACAGCCCCCGCCAGAGCCGGCCCCGCCGCGGGTGCAGCTCCCCTTGATGTCGGAGCCAGCGGGCCGGGTGCCCGCCTATCGAGCGGCAGGATTTGGCCCCATATGTTTTTCCTCTGCCTTAATTTACATTCCAGGAATGGATCAAAAAACCAAATAAAACGGCGAGGCGATGCCAGCTCATACATCTGCCTTTGGAAGCCCTCAGCTGTGGCCGCTAATGTTGCCTAATCCTGGCCAGACAGCGCAGCTGAGGAGCTCGGCAGCGGCCGCGGGCAGCGGTCCCTGCCCAGCGCTCGCAGGACGAGGTCTCTGCAGAAACCCTCCCCTCTCCAGTAACGCACCGAAGGCATCCACACGCGGGCACGGGGCTCACATCTGGAACCTGCAAAGGGGAGAAGCTCGGGACAGCCGCCACGCTGCTCTAATTGCCGTGAGGTGATGGCACCGGGTCCCACCAAGGGCCAGCATCATCCGGAGCCCACCCTGGCGAGCACTCAGCCCCAAGCTGGGTCATTTTTGCGGCGAGTTCACAGGGAGGTCGTGTTCCCCCTGTGTTTTGGAAGCACTTCAATGTCAGCCAACGTGTTCTGCTTTGATCAACAAACTGCACAGGCACCGGAGCTGATGGTAATAGAAAACAAATTGAGCCGGGCTGGAAATGTTTAAAAGGAAACACGGAGCAAGCGGGAGCCAAGAAGCAGAGCCCGGCGCGCCCCGTGCTACACGCAGCAGCGTTTCGCCCCACACCTCGGGACATTAAACACCGGCGGAGCCGCCGAGAGCAGCCCTGCCACCCGCACCCGCTGCCAGCTCTGGTGTGGTGCAAACGGGGAGACTGAGCTTTATTTTGGGGCTGCTGCTTCTGCCCTGCCTGCTCTTCCTTTGAAGAATCCTATAAAATGGGGCTGACCCTGCTCGGGGCAAAGCAGGGAGCAGGCAGGGGGTTTGGGGGTGATTTTTTTGTGCATGCTGAAAAGCAGCTCCCAGGGCACCCTTGCCCATGGCACCACCAGCTGCTGCTGGGATCATCCAAGAAACATCCCAAGAAACCCGTCAGAAAGCACCTCACACCCCAAACCAGTGTGAATCTCACCGAGAGCTCTACTGGGACAGCCTTGACTCACGGCCCCAAACCGGGAACCGTTTTCCAAGTGGCGAGCAGCCAGCAGAACATGGAGTTCATGAGCTGCGATCCGGGGCTTTAAAAAGAAAACAGAAAAATAATGAAGCCTAATGAACATGAGAACGTCAAAAGGGGTTAATGACCAGGCAGAGATTTGAGTGATTCCCAGGCCGCCGCCGTGAAAGGCTAAATCTGGGCCTGAATAGAGGAGCGCACAAAGGGTGCTAGCTGCGGGACGAGGCCCGTGGGGAAACGCCGGCCTGCAGCGAGTGCCTCTGCTCCCCGTTGCCTCCATGCCGCAGAGATGCCCAGTTCCTAACCTGCCCTCATCAGGTTTTTCATCTCCTTTTATTCTGCTTGTTGTTTCCTGGGTCAATGCAAGCACACTCAGAGCAATTTCTTTCACCCAGCTTGCCCGGCACCACCGAGACCCCCACAGGAGCTGTACCCTGGCTAACACCACCTTGCTTTCAAGGCTGCTTTGCTTTCGAGGCTGGGCACGTGTGTGTCCACCAAAATTCTGCCCCTATCCAAGCTCTTCGGGGTCCCCCCAGCACACACCACAGCTCTGCCACGCCTGGCTGCCAAGCCCCACGGAGACTCCTAACTGGCCAAAACGTATTTTCCATGACAAATTCCTCTGAGTCATGGAAAGACTCCGATTTATCTTTATTTATGTTGCTCCTCGGAGATTTTGGTGCGGGTTTCCTCCCCCGGTCTGCCTGCTCTTCTCGTCCCACCACCATTGTGCCTGACCCAGCGGTGTCCCCGTAGGGGCTGCCGGGCTGCCCCGTGACCTTCTGAGTCAACAGCAAAGCCACTTTCATTTCTGTTTGCTTTGCTGCACCCACCTCTGGGTGCCTGGCCAGGACGGGTGGCTGCACACACAGGGGGAGCACAACGGGTGCTTGGTGCTGTGCCCGGGCTAATTATCGTGGAAAGAACACAGAGCACCTGAAAACGAGGTCGGTTTGTGGGGGATTACAAAACGGGGAGCTGCGGGGACTGCTAATGCCTTCCGTCCTCAAATCCATCACTCAATATGTCATTGCCCGGCTGTGGAACAAAAGAGATTAGAAAGCCATAAAGTAACCCAATGTGCAACTCCAGCAGATCCCTGGGCGCAGCGCTCTGGAAATTTAGCAGATTTACATCTCTGTCCGCGCCCGCAGCAGCCCGGGTGTAAGGAGCAGTTGTCAGGAGCACTAAGCTGCTAAAAGCCCCAGCGCCCATTGATCTGCGGGCCAGATCTAATGAAAGCCCCGAGCCGCCGCATGCATAATGCGGGCAGAGGCATTTCAGTGCTGGCCGGGGTTTGCTCCCAGGAACTTTCAGGAAGATTAGCCCACCAGCGGGGAAGGGGAAGGGTACAAAAGCGGTGAGGCTCCACGAAAAGTAGCAGAGGGGTATTTTCGGTGTGGTTAAACACCAGACCTGGAAACGCCGAGGAATCAGCCGTGGCTTGAGAGCTCGCATTCCCCGACTCATTTGGAAAGTGTACCTGCTAGGCCAGGCAAGGAAAAGTTTACAGTTTCCAGTGTTTTAACCCTAATCTCCGACAGAAAATCTGATTTGGGATGTAATTTGCATAGCATGTCTCATGATTTCATTTAATCTGCCCAATCCTCTTACAGAGCAGAACAGCATAAGTTACCGCAGACAACGCGGCCGCTTAGGAACTGCAAATCCACCCGCCCGTCCACCCTGGCAAACCCCTAACTCTTGAGTTAATCCCACTCCTGAGAGGACATGGCACCTGCCAACACACCCCTCTCTGTCAGAGGAATGGGAAGGGGACGGGGACGGGGAGATGTGCCCCTTCAGCTGGTTCCCCTGGCCCCATTTCCCCCCAGCAGCTCCTCTTTGGGGGCAGCAGCGACCTCCCCATAGAAGACCTGGGGCCAAATCCCATCCATTTGTGGGGCTGGAGATGCCAGGAGGTGCCAAAATCCCTGCCCTGCTGGTCCCAAAGAATGCAGCGCCATGGCCCTGGGTCAGCCTCCAGCCCCAAAATAGCTCGATGGGTATTTCAGGGCTTTGAGTCACTTCTTTTCTTTCAACCAATTTGCCTATCCCCAGATCTTATTAGGAACTTAAATACCGCCGTGATTGACACGCTAAAGATACGCGTTCAACTGCGTCTGCCTTCCAGAATTAACTTAACCCCAAATTTCCTGCCATCGGGAAGCCCACGCAGGGCTCAGCTCGAGAACATTGCTGCAGCTCAACGTCTTCAGTTAACAGAGCATCTGAAAAAGCCTCCAGGCTTCATCTTTAATTTGTCCGCATAATTACAGAGCAAATGTGTGCTTTATAGCCGTCAGATTCCAGATCGATACCGCGATCAGAGCCACGTCCTATTTTTCAATTAACTCTTCATAATCAGTCCTGCTCCCTCACTCTCGGAAAACCAACCAGTTGCATAAAAAAGAAGAAAAAAAAAACGAACAAAATACTTTTTAAATGATTTGTTGTGATCGAATAACTCCCCCAAATACCACAAAGTATTAAAATCCCTACTTCAATATCCTTTATCCTTTAAGGTTCTTTATAATTCAATAAACAGGATTTCAAATCCTCCCCAGCCCAGGGTGGACTTGTTCTGCGCCGCCGTTCCAGGCCACTCTTCTAATGCATACTCTTATTAAGCTGTGCAAGCTTACAGCTCTTTAATCTTTTTGAACACATGTTGAGAAGAATAAAAGCAATTTTGTTTGGGAAACTGAAGGCCATGTTCAGCTGGAAATAAGCTTTTTCTATAATCTCACCTCTTGCTTTACAGAGCCAGCTCCGGGGCCGTTACCCAGTAACCCTGAAAGGCACCACCTCACTCCATTCATTTTCTCTCTCTTTTTTAATCGTGGGAGGGGAGAATTAAGAAAAAAATCCTAATTTTGGCTCTTTTTCCCCGGGTTGGTACAATTTTATCATTTCTGTCCTCAAAATAATCTCAGATCTGGGCTTCTTTTGGCTCAGAGCTAATCTGGATGTAATTCCCCTACCTCTGCCTCTGCCCTTGGCAACACATAAATACAGATTAGAGGGTTATATAAATGTAATTTTCTAATTAATCATTTCGGAGCCAGCCACTGCATTGTTAGTATACCAACAAATGCACACGAAATTCGACTGCTAGCAAGGGGAGGTTTTATGTAACAGCCAGGTTTTGGCCCTGGAAGACAAACCACCGTGGCGCCCCGTGATGGCTCCAGCATCCCGTTGCCAAAACCCACCAATTTTGCCCCAAACCCATCCCGTGGTGCTGGGTTGCTCCCGTGCCGTATGGCAGTGCCTCGAGCCCCAAACACTTCGTGGAGGCCAGTAAGAAATAGGGTTTTGTCTCCTGTCTAAACATCGCAAGGAAAAATCCTTGCATGGCCTCTTTAAAAATAAACTGAAGTGTTCATTAGTTGGCCTATTTTTTCAGGTGTATTCTAATAGCACTAATTAACTCTAAGGTAGATTTTAGCACTTCAGCCTCCCTTTCTGCCTTCAAATGCCAAAACAAATCTTGCCATAATTACCAGCAATCCTTTTCATTACCGGCTGCCTAATTATCCTATTAATAGCACATCCTAAGAGACTATATTTGCTTGGCAGGCAAATATTTGTTTTTAAATTAGCAAACACAAAGACAAACTGCTCTGTTTGCTGAAGGATTTTGAAATGCAAAATGGTTTATATTCATGGAAAAAAAAAATAATAATAATCCAAGTAAAACCAAATGCTTAATCCATTTGAAGCATGTGAATCTTTCCAGTGTGCTCAACAACGGGGAGGAGAACTGCGCCGGGAGAGGTGTCTCTGAATACCTTTGTAATAACTCGCCGGGGTCTGCGCGGGAGTTGTGTTGGCTTTATCACGCGGGGAAAGGGGAGGCTGCAAATATCGAGGGGAACAGGAGAGTGCCTGGGAGGCCGTGACCCTACAGAGGATAAGGGAAGTGGATTTTCCCCATGCAGCATCCCTGGGCGCCCAGGAGACTCAGCCCAAGCTCCTGGCTCCAGCTTGGTGCTGCAGTGGGGCTGCCCCATTGTCTCCTCTTCTGAAATCACTCATTATTATTATTTTTTTATTTTTTTTTCCTGTGCACATCAGCACGCCCAGCTGCCTTCTCCCAGTGAAACCCAAATTCCTCGTCTGGATGGAAACACGCGGGAAGCGAGCGGTGGCTCCCCATGGGACATGTGCCAGAGGTGACATCTGGCACGGTGCATTTGGGGCAAAAACCCTGAGCAGGGGGGTGTGGAAGGCACACAGCTCCCCCTCTGCAAGCGGGTGATGCCCCAGCCGGTGCAGGAAGCTCCATCTCCAGGACTGAAACTAAACAGGGATCAATAGATTTATCTGCAGCGGAGGAACTCCTCTGACGTGCCTGCAGTCTATTTCAGAACAGCTGAATTATTTATGGCCCTGGAGGGGGTTTTTCCCTGTAGGCTCGCAGAGCATCTACCTTCACAGATACGATTACAGGCAGAAAACCAACACCTCTCTTTCTTTTTTTTTTCTTTTTTTTTTTTTCTTTAAAAAAAAAAAAAAAAACTAGCTACTTCTTTCCCAGGTTATAAAAAGAGAAATCCAACCTCATCCTGCGAAGCGCTGCGATGAAGGAGATAAACGGGCGGCGCTTTGCAGCTGCCTGCTGCCATGGACCTGCGGGGTGAGAGCAGGCTGGGGGGCTTTGGGCAGGCGGAGCGGGGTCTGCGGGCTGTGGGGTGGGCTCTCAGCATGGGTTTGTCCCCGTTACACCTCCAATAACCCCACCAGGGGCTGTCTGCCTCCCTCTGCTCCCCCCAGCCCGCCCCAGTTGGGATGGGGAGGTTATTTGGGGTGAAATGATGCAGCAATGGTGCTCAGCATTAAATGCCACAAAAATAGGGCAGCTTCAGCCCCGGAGCAGCCCCATGTTTTTGGGGGTCCCTTCCCAGGCCAGTCGGGCAGAGCAGGGGCCAGGCAGGGCTCGGGGTTCGGGGCCACGCTGCGAGGGAAAACGAGCTGGCTCCTGGGGAGTAAAAGGTTAATCAGCCCGCACCGAGCACGGCCCAGGCTTTACTTGAATGGCTCGAGTCTAAAATATAGCAGCGGCCACAGCGAGCATACAAAGGAGGCTTTGCAACCCATTATGCCGCATCAGAGACCTGGCCGAGACCACACATGCGAGAGCAGCAGTAAATAATGCATCGCCGCCCCGGCCAGCCTCGCTCCCTCGCTCTTTTTCCCTTTCTTTTTCCCCTGTCAGCCTCCTTTTTCAGATCCCAGTGCCAGGCTGCCCGTCTGAATGGTCTCCGCGGGGGAACAAATACCACCCCCCTTCCAGTGGGGTGGAAAAGGCACCGTCCTGCCCCGCTCCTTGCGGGGAAGGGGATGGGATAAAGCTCTCCCCCAAAGCAGCACCCCATGGGGTGCACATCCCTGGGGTTTTATGGCCTCTGGGTGGCTCAGGCTGTGGGGCTGGGCATTTGAAATCCTCCCCGCAGCCAGAGGAGACAGAGACGTGCCTTTGCACAGCCATGGATCCTCTTGCCCACCGAGGGACAAAACTCCAGCCCTGGCCATTGACACGGGGTTTTATTTCTTTTACAGGGGTTAGTTCTGCAAGATGCAGCCCCCGGGAAGATCTGGGAGTGGATGCAGAGGGCTCCGTGCCCCCCCTGCCCCTCCAGGGCGCATCCAAGTGATGCTTCCTTGGATGCCTTCCCCTAGATATTTGCAGCACCCAGAGCCATCCTCTTCCAGTAACCACAGTCGCTAAATCACCCCATATGGAGCAGACTGAACTTAAATTCATCCCCATGGGGCAGCCCATGCTCACACCCTCTCCAACCCAAGCCCCACGCTGATGGCACCAAGAAACCCAAGCGGGTTTCCATCTGCAAAGCCTCGGCAAGCAGTGACAGCACCCGCTGTGCCTGAGCACCCCCAAAAAGGGCACGAAACCCCACAGCCAACAACCCTGAGAGTCTAGACGTGCAGGAAAAAAGCATTTTATGCATGACACCAGGAGCCAGCAGTGCCATGTCCCTGCCACCAGCGGCGATGTGCCAAGCCCAGCGGGGGCCCTGTGCTATCTCCCGTGAGTCAGGGCCACGAGACGAGAACCGGGTGCGAATCAATAACACGGCTAATGGAGGAAAACAATAAATCAGCTAGTAAAAGTCAGCAATAAATCAATGAAACGGCCTGCCAGCTGGATTTTTGCGTGACAACTCATTTGGTCCGACGTTATCTAGTGCCTGGGGGAGAGCCGAAGGCTTTTGCAGCCCCGGGGAAGTCGTTGCTGGTTTGCAGAGTGCGGCTCAGGTGGAGACGTGGACACAAGCAGGGCATGGGGAAGGTGCAAGGGGAGCAGCGATGCTCCAAGGGGTGTCAAGGACTCGTCCAAGGCAAGCAGCTTCCCTGCAGAGCCGGGCTCCCGCTCGCTTTTCCCAGCAGAAAAGCAGCGCAGCAAAAGCAGGGAAGCGGCACAGCCAGCTGCCAGCTCCCCACCTCCCTGAAATCTGGGGAAAACTGGGTCAAGTGCACGGATCAGTGCAGCAGCAAGATGTTCACCCAGAAAACGTGCCTAGGAAGACCCCTTCCCAGGGCAAGCGGGGTGGATTTCCGAGCTCCTCGTAACCCCGGCTGTAATTTGATGCGGAGCAAATCGCAAGCTTCTTTATCAGGCACCCGAAACTCATCACAGTTCTGGGAGGACTGTCGGATCCCTGCTTTGAAGCGGGGATTTCCTCTATCTGCTCTCGCATTTCCCCCGTGGACTGAGAGGATTAGCAGACCCTGAGCGCAGGGGGCTTAATGCAGAGGCTGGGGGGCAGGGGGAGGAGGGCTCTCCTCTGCCTCCTCCCGCTGCTTTGGGGCCCTTCCCAGTTTGGGGGTCTCGCTGGGACCAGCATCACCACTGGCACTGGGGGTGTCAGTGCCTGGAGCCTCCCCAGCTCTGCCTGTGATGGGGCTGCCCAAGCTCTCCAGGCTCAGCGTGTTCGCTCTCAGGTGCTCAATTACAATTCCCCTTCTCCTCGTGTCCTTTTAGGTCAAAATCACACGGCTAATTGTTTCGGCAATGAGAGCCGTTCTGGACGCTCCTCAGCACCTTAATTACTCGTAGCACATCTCCTGCTCTGAGTCTCCTGCACGCACTGCTCTCTGAGCACCTAAAGCAAGGGGTGAGGGACCACGAGACATGGCCAGAAAACAAACACTGGTTTTCTGGGCTGGGAGAGCAGCTCTCCTCCCCCAGGGATGGACGAGGCTCATGTGGGACGAGCACCCCATAAATCCTCAGGAGCTCCAGAGCCTGCGCACCGTGCAAACGGGGCAGGAACTCTGAAGCAAGAAGAACCCCAAACACCGCGTGCACCAGCAGCAGGAGAGCGGCGCTGGAGCCCCCGGCTCCTCAGGCTGCTCTCACCTGGGGCCGGGGAGCAGCTGGTGCCGGGGTGGGCACTGAGCACCGCGGTGCTGAGCGGGGCGCACGTGGAGCCCCAACATCTGCAGCGCCATGTGGCGCGGGCACCGAGCGCGCAGCCGCCCGCAGCCTCCAAACAACGCCGAGCTAAACACGATAAATTATTCATGACCGAGTTATTTGCGGTGCAAAGGGTCCATCAGCGACTTTGATTAAAAATCCAATGAGTAATGAATATGCAAAAGCAAGCGACTGCTCGGAGGAACAGATTTGTCAAATTGTCCATACTTCATCCAGATAAAGAAAAATCTCAAGAGGTCCCGAAATTGAAAAACTTGCCATCAAATCACAGCATTATCTTAATGATTAAATCCCCTCTGCCACACAGACACTTTGCATGACTCTGAATAGGAAAATATTTGTATCTTAAATTCGGAGTAAGGGCAGCAAGAAGAGTGGCACGCACGCAAGAGGAAATGTGATTTTAATTCACATTGTGACTCCACAGCCATTTAATTATTTTAATTAGGCTTAATTAGTGGTAAATTTACAATGATATGCTTGATACCTGGCATTAAATCTTTCATGCATAAATGTTTTGTTAAAATGAGAAAATAGGCACGTGGCATTTTGCCAGCAATTAGTGCTGAATGCTCTAATGAAAGATTACTGCTCCGCCGTGATTCATGATGACAGGCAGAGCAGGAGCGGTGCTCGTGCTCCGCCGGGCAGCCAGTAACCCCGCTGCCATTACCTGCACCCCACGGCCTTCAGAGTAACCCCGCTGCCAGGCTGGAGGCATCCCTGCACCCCGGGGAGCTGCGTCCTGGTGGTTGGGTGGCCCAGGGCCTGCAGGTGACACGGGGAGGGCACCAAATGCTGCTATGCCCACAGCAGAGCCCTCGGGGACATCCCAGAGCTGCTCCTGGGAAATGAGGGCAGCAGGAGGAGATGCTGGCCCGCAGTGGAAGGTGCCCACGGTGCCCGCAGTGCCCGTGGTGTTTGCAGTGCCTGCAGTGCCGGCGCGCAGGCGGGGTTTGGTGCGCCGCCGTTCCGTGAGCGAACCTGATGTTTGCATTATAAACGTGCCCTTTGGGGTGTGCAGCCGTTGGGATGCAAATCGAGCAGCTGATGCTCGAGCCAGAGGAATAAAGCCGAGGATGATGAGAGAGGTGTTAGGAATCGGCGTGGGATGGGGAGAGCAGTTTTGGTGCAAGCTGCTGGCACGGCTCCGAGCCGGGCATGCCCGTATCCGGATCCACAAGGGTAACCCAACGGGCAGCCTTTGTGGTGTAAAGCAGGGCCTCTGCAATGAGCAGCCGATCGATATGCATGCTTTCCAGCCTGTGAAGTGACGGGAAATCATTCCGCTAATCTGGGCATTAAAGGTCATAAATTGCAAATTGCAAAAAAAAAAAAATAATAAAAAATGCTGTTTATAGCGCAGGAAGCCGCAGCGCCCCGTGGCACGGAGGGCTGAAGGGGCGCTGAGCTCACGGCGTGTGGGGGAAGGCACGAAGAGGAGGGGAGAGGAGCAGCGAGGCTCCGAGACCCTCCCAGCAACCTCAAACTGGTGAGCTATGGGAATTAAACGGGGAAGGGATGTTTGTGGACGATGGCACACCATTCCCTCATTACTCAGCAAATATAACACAACCCCCTTCTTACTGAGTAAATGAGGTGGCCAGGCTCTTTGGGAGAAGAAGTTGGTTTGGAGAATCAGGGAGAAGGGAGACGAGACCTAAAGACAGCACTAGTTTTGGGGCAACATTCGGGTTGGCCCTTTTTCCACACATCCCACCTCTTTCTCTTTGTATTCGTGGGGGAATGCTTTAGTGAGAAAATAATCCTAAACCCTCATCTCTCTGAAAGAAATTACTGCTTTATACCGAAACCATCGCACGGAGAAGGCCACGGTACAGGCACCTAACATTTCAATTATAAAGCTGCTAAAAATCGCAGGAAGATGAATTCCAGTATTTTCTAACTACAGTTAAGCACACCGTGAGGATATTAACTATCTCCCCGGCCCTATTGATCTTCCTGTCTTCTGCTACTACTGGAAACAATTAGAGGTCAATAAGCAACATGAGATGAAATTTACAGCTGTCAGATAAACCATTTGGAAATATTTCCTTGCCCTTTTACATCAGTAGTTCTGTCAATACCGCAATCAAATGTTTTTTATGGAAAAGAAAGTGTCTTAAAAAATATATCTGTTCTGTCCCGTGGACTGGGAGCACAGCGTGTAAATACTCAGCCACCGGCTGGCCGCGAGCAGCCCTCGGAGCAAAATCCAGTGTACAAATAGCAGGAAGACTTTGTTTTAACAGCACCATCCGTCCAGGAGTAGCATTAATGCATTTACCCTCTCGGTGACCCTGCGAGTAGAAAGAAGAAATCTTCCTTCTGGACTAGCAAAGGAAGAAATCAGGGCATGAAAAGGTTGCGGGCGCAGCTTCCACGTGCAGTGACCCAGGTGGATGCATGCACTGGACACATTTATTGCACGTGCTGGACTAATTTGGTTGGGTACCCACATTGGCCACGTGCTGGACGCACGCAGACACCTGCAGCTACACCCCGTGCCCATTGCATTTGGGGCAAAATCACAGCACTTGAGGCAAGCACAGAGATGCCCCAGGAATGCAGGCCCCTCTGCCCTAGCCCCCAGCACGAATACCAGGGATTCGGGATGATGCACTGGAATCTAATCTTGCTCACGGCAAGAGATATTCAACCTGAAGAGATGCACAGTTCTTACATTAAAAAAAAAAAAAAAAAAAAAGCCATAAAGTCTGCGCATACATGACAGATTTACTGAAGAAGCAATTCACTGCAGTGCCATCAAGCAAGTGTACATACATCTCAATTTTGCAAGGAATCATTCATGGTACATTTAGTAAGGCTCCGGGATGAATGGGCTGAAGCATTCTTTTGCTATTTATCTCCTATTTTCCTTGCTTGTTAACTCCTCCTCCCCAAACTCAGCTGTCAGAGCCTTCCCTCCCCGCCGAACCGAGCCGCGTGGGGGCTGGCAGGAGGGACATCCCTGCAAGGGAAGGACCAGCCCATGCTGGACCCTGTTTTTAGGGTGGTTAGGGCACGCACGCTGCTCCACCAAGCCCTGGAGAACTTGGGAGCCCACCTCCTCCGCCCCCGGGGGGTTCCTGCTGTCCGAGCACAGACCTGGGTGGAGGCTGATGCTTGGTCAAGGTTTTCCAGCTGAAAACGAAGCCACAATTCCTGCCTTCACCCTCCTGATCCGCTGGGTTTCGACAGGGAGAGAGACGCGCATCGGTGCCCACGTGCCACTGGGAACAATTTTGTCAACAGCACTTTAGCATCCAAGTGATTCTCACAGCAGCTGGGAGTCGGGGAGCTGGGAACTGCAATAAAAATAGTTTTATAAAACAAATTACCTGGCATTTGCATACGCCGTGCATGAAAGCACACACTTGGATGCTGACACCAAGCACTCCACTGGTCCAGATCTGGTCTGGAAACAGCAAGTAGAATAATAAAGAGCGAGGAAAAAAAAAAATAAAATCTGTGCTATACCAGATGGCAAACAAGGGCTGGAGTGGAAAACTTCGCACTTCTTAATCGAATACCACCTCAGCTCAGAGTCCTGCTCTGGGTGCAGGGAGCAAACCATCATCTTTTGGAGGTGAGGGCAGAGCAGGCAGGCTCAGATCGCAGTGCTGGCGGGGCAGCAGCAGGTTTTTTCAGGCCTGCAGGCTGACAGACACACGTGCAGTGGTTATAAGTTATAGGTGCGTGACGTGGCATCCAAACCTGCCCTGTGCTGGATATGGAAACCTCCCCTGAAGCCCGTAATCCTCAAGTACTTGGTAGCTGCTCCGGGCAGATTCCCATCCAAGTTTTGAGCCCTGAGTAAGCCACGAAGGTGGCAATGTGTGGCCCCAAATCAGCCATCAGAAAGCCCACGGATACAAGCCAAGGGCACAGAGCCCCGCTGGCCTCAACAGCCTCACCACTGGGGTGACCTCAGCTTGCTCATTCAATCTGGAGTTTGTTTGCACACAGGCAGTCTCTCCGTGATGCTCTGAGCTCCCCCGGTGCTACACACCCTGTAATAGAGAGAAAAGCTCCCCCAGACACCCCCAACCCCATGGGCATGACCTTGCTGGGGTGCTGCTGTGGGTCTGGCCATGCAGAGCATCACAAGCACAAGCACAGGAGCACGTCTCTCATCTGGCAGAAACCATCAGCTCCCCCAAAACTGGGGCTGCAGCCATCTCCAGCACGACTCCACCTGCCCCCAGCCCCCCCGTGTGCTGCCCAAACCGCAGAGCTGGGAGGGAAACTTCCCTCCGTGCAGGCCGGTAATGCAATTTGCTTTCCAAAACTCCGGAGCAGTGATACATAGAAGTGCTAACAGCCTGCGAGTGTCTCATACATCATCTGCTTTTTTCATTATTAAAGGGCTGTGTGTGTTTTTGGAGGGCTGGCTGTGGAAAAGGCACGGCACACGTGCTTTATCCTGAAGGTCTGAGGCTGTTTAGAGCCGCTTGGGCGGAGGAGATGAGAGCGAACACACACACACACACACACAATATTCTGATCATGATGCTTTGGATTACGCCTGGCATTACGCAGTTCAGTTGCCCCATTCCTGTTCCTTTTAAAGAGCTCGCTGGCAGGGAAAGGTGCCTTAAAACCATCAAACGCTTTCACAGATTAAAATAAGAAGGAGAAAAGACAATTCAATTTGGCAACTCTTTATTATTCAGGATTTTGCCCCAGGCAGGGGTAATGCCACCATGTGTGCATGCTGTACAGACAGAAGTCCTTGGGAAACCCCCCCCCCAAACCCATCCTGGAGCCTCCCAACAAACCCTCCCCCAGGGCTGCGGCCCATCGGAGCGGATACCTCAAAGGTGTGCGATTCTGCAGGCAAAAACCTGGAGGACTTCTTGGCTCCACGCTCCTAAAAGCACGGGTGGGCATTTTCGAAATGCCAAATCCTGGTGCTGGTCGGATGTGAGCAGCATCAGGAAGGAGCCGCGGCGTCCTGTGCGGAGACAGGCAGTCCTGTGGCTGGTCCGAGAGCAAATGTCACCGTTTCTGTGGGGAGGCACGTATTTGAACAACAGCAAAACCCTTATTTTACCGAATCTTTTCAATTTGAAAAACAAACTCACAGCGAGCCGTCGCTATTTGAGTAGCAGGGAGCCGTGCAGATGGACACTGAAGATACGGAGGAACCCGCAGCACAGCCCGTGGAAGGCTCCCAGGCTGGGGAGAGGCAGGACGGGAGGGCTGAGAGCATCCCCCTGCCCCCTGCATGCTCCCAGCTCCTTGCAGAGCCCAGCTCCATGCCTCCTCCCAGCCCAGTGCACCCCACCAGTGCGCCCAGTCTGCCCCAGGTGTCACTGGGGCGCTTTTCACCAAAGGGGTGTAGCTCAAATGTCACCGTGCGGGTGGCAAGCAGGGGGCACAGAGCACATCCAGTCCTGTTTTTGGGTGCACAGAGGGGTGTGCACCAGCCCTGGGCACCATCCCGAGGGTGCTGAGCTGCCCGTGGCACCCCACACCCCCCTGCCCTGCCTGTGCCAGCTGAGGGCTCGCAGCACCTTGCAGGAACAGCAAAGCTGGGGGTTAACAGCATCCCATTCAAAGGGCTTTTTCTATTAACAAAAAAAAATAAAAAATAAAAATCACATTATTTACAGCTCCTACCTCCTCAAGGGTGAATTTGCAGCCACGTCATTAAGCACAGACAAAAGCCTTTAAGCAGGCTCGGGCAGGGATATTTACAGCCCAGGTGGGGTGAAGACCTGCGCCCCCCGTGAGCGCAGCCCCCGGGGCAGCCGCGTGCCCTCGTGCTTCAGCCACGTATCCAGGAGCAGCCTCGTCCCCGGGAGCCACGCGGGGCCACGCTGACCCCACACACCTCTGTGACATGGAAACCCATTAGCAGGCTGGCTGGGAGACACACGTTGGCTGTAAGGCAGGGAGACCCATAAAAACAAGCACTGCTCCTTCCCCTGCGCCCGCACGCCCGCTGGATCCTCCTGCAGGGCCTCATCCTTCCCGTCTGTGCCACTCTTGATCCTTCCATCAGCTGTCCTGGCGGGGTGTAAATCACCGAGCATCCTCCCGAGGCTGCGGGCACCCCGCAGAGCAGGGGCTGCTTTCGGTGGATGCCCATGGAAATTAAACATTAATGGGACAGGCGGCATCACGCCGCACCAGGCAAATGTGAATTAAAACTTGGATTGCCTTGGTTTTGGGGGGGGGAACCAGGGATGTGGAGGGGAGACTGTGCCCCCCAGGGGCACCATGTCACCATGCCTGGCTATTAAACCACGGGCACTTTAGGGCAGAGTCCATGCTGTGGGGGGCTGAGAGGCTGCAGAGACCCCCAGGGGCTCCGGGCAGCAAATGGTCACAGCGCTCCTGCGCTTTCCTGGTGCAAGGAGCACTTTGTGTCCTTCTTCCTAGGGCAGCCCGGAGAGCCCGTGGTGGTGTCGTGCTGTAATGAGCCCCTGCACTCTGGTGTAAAATGATGTGCTTCTAACACTCTGGTTAATTCTTGTGTTCGACCTTCATAGCATAATCAGGTTAATGTGGTTCGGGGGCTGAGCGAGCCCAAGCTCCCCGCACATAATTCAATAACGGTTTGGAGAGCGAGATCCTCGGATGCTCGTGTTGTCATGGAACCCGTGAAATAAGATTAATCGGGGCAGAGGAAAAGAAAGTGAGAAATCAGAGACTAGTTGGGAGGATAAGAGGAGCCGAGGAGGATTGCCATCGAATACCAATAACGTTCTCATCTGAACATCTCCAGGCCTCTTAAAGCACCGGGAGATTTGCTACTCCTTCGCAGAAGGAGCAGCGTGCTGGTCTGCACGGGGTCTCACACAACAATTCACGGGTCAGGCACTTGCAGGGGAAAGAAAAGGCACCAGAAAATGCTCTGGGTTCTTTCCACCCTGCCCCGTGGCGCAGCCCCCCGCCGCGGCACAAATCCAGCTCCTGGGGCTGAGCCCGCGCAGCTCCCAGCTCCTCGCCTGGGGCAACGGGCTGCACAGCCCTGATTAATTGCATTAATTAGGGCAAAATGGGAAACACGAGAAACGCTGTAAATCTCCTCCTGTGAAGGAGAAAATCATTCCTGAATTGATTCTGAGCCACCAGAGAGCTATCTGTGGAGCAAAGGGCCCCCACCCTGCCTGCACCCTGCAGCAAGGGGCCCGCCTCGTCCCGTCGGGTTAATGAGACATCCTCGTCCCGTTGGTTAATGAAACAGCCTCATCCTGATGGTTAATTAGACATCCTCGTCCTGTTGGTTAATGGAACAGCCTCAACCTGTCTGTGCTCACTCCTTGCCGTGGGACCCCTGTGCCCCAGGGGAGCAGGCGATGCCCCACCACGGCCAAGCCTGCAGTGAGCCCCGCTCAGGGCTTTTACCTTTCCCTCGGTAAAATTGGGATGTTGCTGCTCCAGCGTGGCTCTCGGGCTGGGAGATTTGCAGCAGCCTGCCCTTCTCAAACAGGCAGGATGAGGACACCCTGCTGCCGTGAGCATTGGGCTCTGGGCACAGCCATGGCATGGGGCATTTGGGGATGGAGTGGGCTTATCGTGGTTACCCACTGTTTGCATCCCAATCAGCAGGATTCTGGTCAGCTTTAGTTGCTGTTATTTTACAGGGGCAAGAAGCAGACTCATTAACCTTCTGCCTTTAGACAGCCCTTTATTTTTTTTTTTTTCCCAGTGAGTTATTAGAGGCTGAGTTTGCAAAGCCCAATTTCCATCCCTGAAAACTGCAGTAATTAAAATGTTTTCCCTGTGCCACCTCGGACTGAAACAAAGCACTCCAGAGTTCTTGTTAAAAATATCAGATGGATAAAAAAGCATCTCATAAGAGGCAGAACCACGGAGGCAGACAGTCAGGGCCACCTCTGCAGGCAGCCGCAGTGTGTGTGTGTGAGCAGGGGGACAGATCCCTGCCCCCAGCCCACCGCTGAGCATCAGCCTCCCCAAAGGCACCCTGCAAACAATTTATAGGGCACCCACCCAGGAGCTGGTGGGCACGGCTAGATGGTTTTGAGACAAATGATGGTGCACGATCTAATGGCAGGAGGCAGCACTAAACCAAACCCACTGCTGCTGTTAGGTGTTGGAGCCATCACTTTTGGATGTGGGTTGGCACAGACCCTGATTTGGGGAGGGTTGATGTGCTGTTAGAGCCTCGTTTCCTTCACACCCCACCTGGCAGGCACGCATTGAGAGGTTAGTTTTCTGGGAGATGCAAAAAAAAAAAAAGGGGGAAACTGTTTTAAAAGGAAGGGGAACAACTTTCTTCTGAGACCTCTTTAATGGTGCTCTGAACATCTTACATCAGAAATCACTCCAGAGATCATTTAGACGTGCTTAGCTGATAATTTAAGCTGATAATTAAAAAATGATTTATTGACAGAAGCTTTAGTGGAAAAAGATGTTAGAGTTGCGTTTTAAATCCATAAAAGTCCTCATTCACCTCCTTTAGACTCGAGTATTATTTATAACAAGCCCTTACACCCAGAGGGGTGGGTGAGAGGAAGATCCTTGTAGCTGCTGCTTCCCCCGGGGGGATAAATCCTTCTTGGTGCTTCCTTCTCTGGGACAGGACCCGAGGAATCACTCACGGTTTAACACATCATCACGCTGCTCTTACTCACTTTGCCAGGGTTTCCTTTGCTCACCAGAGAAGGAAAACCCCAGCACCTCAGCCAGCTGTGCAGGACCCAGGAGCAGCAGCGTCCCTCGGCCAGCCCTGGCCCCGCTGGGGGTGAGCGGTGCCGGCTGCTGGGGCACGGGAAGACAGCAATTAGAGCAAGCGTCTCCTGCAAAATAAAGAAAACTTCGTTTCCTGCAGGCTCGACAACACATTCTGCTTTTGGCAAGGCCAGAAGAAATCCAGGGAAATGCCACTGAGCGCAGCAAAATTGCTTCTGCTTCCTTTGCAGCAGTTGCTTGGGGTCAAAGTCTTCCCTCGCACGCTCTCAACAAGCTCTGTCGACAGCAGAAGGGATTGCCTGTGACGGCCCACTGCTAGGCAGCTCCGTGGTAGTTTAATTAACATTTACTCCACACCGTGCCCACAGATTCACCTGATGGGAGACGACAAACATTTTCCGAGCTGAGACGCTCCCGGGGGAACGCTCGGGCGCCAGCGAGCTGCGCTGAGGGCGACTCGTGGTTCGGATATTTGCTTTATCTTTCCTCGCTGCCTAATTGCTGCCTCTGCTCCCCCACCATTTGCATTTTGTCACTCGGCCTCAAACCCGCCACGAAGGCTGCAAAGCCTGGGAGGGATTAGCAGGCAGAGGCGGTGTTTGTGAGGAAGGAGGAGGAGGAGGAGGAGGAGGAGCAGGAGGGCTGTGAGCAGCTCAGCGCGGCGCTGGCGATGCCGGGGCACCTGGACTACAGCTTCCAGCATGCTCTTGCCGGCCTCTTGCTGCGCTGCACGCCGGGACTGCCAGCAGAGCATCACCCCTGGTCCTTCCCTGCAAAACTGCCCAAAATTGAGGAAGAGGAAGAGGAAGAAAGCTCCGTGCCCCCGGCCGGGGGTGCCCAGCTCAGCGCCCTGCGGTGACTGCACTCCCCTCGTCCCCGCTGCCAGGAAAGTTGCAATCAGTGCAGCCTGCAGCAGCACATTGTATAACATTAATTAGGATTTAATTTAGATGGGAGGAGATAACTGTTACATGTTTACTAAATATCAATTAATTGTCTGAGATCCATTTGTTGCCGCGCAGAACAATGCTACAGATGCGTATCGCGCCTCTGCTAAACCTTCGTAAACACTTGCTTTTACCAAACAATCAGCTCTCAAGGCACAACAGCTACTCCACGAGATGAAATTAAAAGATTAGCCCGAGCTGGTGCATGGTTTCGGGGAGAAGCGAGGGGCTGGGGAACGGCATCGAGCCCTCCTCCTGCCACCCCGTACCGCGGTCCGAGGGGGGCTGCAGGTGTCCCATACCCCTGCAGAGGGAATTTGGGGCAGAAACCTGGATCCTGCAGCACCCTGACCTGTCTGCTGCATTGCCTCGGCCCCAGGATTTGTGTACACCGTGTGCTGGAGGCAGCCAAGTGTGAGGCAGAATATGAAACCGATGCTCCGTCAGCCCTGCGCGGACGAGAGCGGGATTGTCACAAACAATGACTTTCTTTATCCCCTCGCGTTTTGTTCCCATGGCATGAAGGTCAGGAGGAAAGTAGATTTATTAAAGCATAAACAAACTGCATAAATGCTTATGGTAATTCCACTTCCGTTAAAAATACCGGTTATTTTTAAAGCTACTTTAAATTATCTCCTTTCTAATGAAAACTCGCATGTAATCTGTTAGTGAGGGATGTCTGTTGAACCATGAATTATTCAAAGAAGTCTCTGTTCTGTTATCTGGAGTCTCTGGAGATTATTCCCACCATTGTCCGTTGTGATGGGTCATTATGCACTCTGTGAATTTAATCTTTTAGGCTATCCAGCAGCACAGAAAAAATGTATGAATAACAATTTTCCTGTAATAACCTTCAACTAACCTTTCAACCAGAGTGAGTAATTCCAATCCTATTTTCACATCAATAGAAGAGTCAAAGCTAGGCAATTATCTCTTATCTGTTCCATAACCCTCCCCCTTTAATTTTTAAAAAGGATGTTAAAGTACTTACTGGAGGCAAGAAGAAGAAAGGAGGCTGGAATGAAGTATGGGCAAATTTCGATGAACAGTGATAGGGGTGCGCTTTAGATAATTATTAATTTCTGTCCTCCCCCCGCCCTGCTGCCGCATTCCTCCGCGCCTGCTGGCACACCAGTTGCCTCCCACGGCCCTCCTGCAGGAGTGGCTGCGCCCCCCTCCAGCCCCACAGCCCCCCTGTTTCATCCCCCTGTGTGTACAGCATCCCTGCTCCAAGCACCAAGGGCTCCGGGCAGCGGAGATGGATCTGGCACGCACGAAATGCCTTTGGAAGAGGCCGTAAGGATGGCTCTTTCTAGGAAAAAGTGAGCAGAAAGTCAGTCGCCAGCATCCAACGGGCCAGGGGGAGCAGAAAATGCTGCCTGGAAAAGGCATCCGTCTCGCCAAAACCCAACCCTGGTTCTCCTGCAAAGGGAGAGATGTCCCAGGGGATGTCAGGCACGGGCTGGGGCCACCTGGGGGACCCCAACCAGCTCAGCATCCTTGCCCGTGCTGCATCTCTGTCCTATCACCTAGGACCATGTGGGATCTCCAGCTGTGCTCCAGCACCACCCAGGGCCCAGTATCACTGGTGCGGGACAAGCACCAGACGTGGGATGAGGTCGGGAACCTGCAGGGAGGCGGCCGGCGGCGAGGGAACGTGCAGGGGCCGCGTGTCGCGACACGGGAGCGCGGTGAATCACCATCTGGTTTGATTTTAGTTTGCTCAGCCGGGCACTGCACCAGCGATGTTTGAAGGTCAGAGGTTTGTGATGATAAGCGAAGAATGAGTAAGCTGATTGCCAGCCTCAAACTCTCCAGTGGGAATTTATATCAGCTGAACTCCGGAAAAAAACTCTCCAAGCTTCAGGAAGAGACGTTTTATTGGTGAGAGAGGCTCAGGCTGGGGCAGGAGCAGGGCGGGGAGGGGGTTGTCCTTGCTCCCAGCTCCAGCTCTCCATCCTCCCTCTGTGCTCAAAGTGCTTTTCTCATCTGGTCGGAAATGGGCAGGAATAAACAGCTCCCCTGTGGCTGCCGAGCAGCATCCCGCGCCCCGGCACATTGTGCAGAGCTACTGGATTTGGAGATGTTGATTTTTCGCTGTGCCTTTTACCTGCCTTGTCCACCCACGGCACCCAGAACCCTCCAAGATGACCTCAGGCTGAGACCCTTCTTGTGGGGCAGTGCAGCAGTGCCTGGCTCCCCATGGCAGCAGAGCCCCATCCCTGCACTCCTGGCCTCATCCTGCGCCCCTTCCCCAAGGAAAACCAGCAGCAAGAGGCCACCCTGAACCCCCCAGCAGCCATGGATGCTCCTTGCCCCCAGCACCTTCCCCTCGCAGATGGATTCACCTTTATGGAGCAGGAACCCCAAAACAGTTTAGGGTCCCGTTGTGTCTCTGAGCTCCAACCCAACAAGCCCAGGAGGACTGGGTATGGTGTCGTGCACCCCACACCACAGCTGGGTGCCCCATGCTCTGCTTGCACCCCGTGCCACAGCCACGCAAACACCCCAGCCCTGAGATTCGTGCCTCTGATCCTCTCAGCTTCTCTCTCTCAAAGGGGATTTCTGCCGTGACTGTGCTCTTGCGGGAACCTGCAGCATCTGCTCCCAATTACAAGGCCCTGCATTTTGGAGGCCAAGCACTGGCAGGGTTTGGGGGAGCGCGGCACTGCCTGCGCCGGCTCCAGAGGAATTTCAGGCTCACACCTGCAGCAGGGCATCCCTGGCAGCTGAGCCCAGGCCCCCTGCTAGAAGGAGGAGCATTGCCCATACGTGTGTCTGCAGAGCCAGAGCCACAACTGCAGCCCGAGCCACGTCCTGGCAGATCCCCTGCGTGCCCTGGCCCCAGCTGTTATTGCTGCAAACACAACAGCATCCATCAGCGCAAGCCCCCTTCCCCAGCCAGCGTATAAAATTACCCGATTTGCACTTGCTGTTTCCTTCAGGAACAGAAATATCGCCAGAGTCATCTGGGCCGGATTGCCAGCGCTGTGCTGCAACAGGATCGCATTTGAAAGTCTAATGACAGACATATTCCTCCTAATCAGAACAGTAATTTCATGGGCAAAACACCCCATTGTTTTGCAGAGAATGGCAACCAGGAAACAAGAATGCTGCATTAAACATTAATTGTATCAGTGCCCAGGCATTTAAGAGAGCAGGGACTTCTCAGAGCAGCGCACACCCGAGTTTCTGGGACAGTCGTCTTTAAGAGCCCTGGAAGTGGATGAGAAGGCTGATCCGCCGCCAGCTGGCAGGCTGTCGCGCTCTGGATAAATGCAGGCTATTGTTCAGGCGCTTTTACAACAACACCATCAAGCAAAAGGGGGAAAAAAAATAATAGAAAAAAAAAAATCAGCTGGCAGCACAGAGGTGAGGCAGGAACAAGGATGCTCAGCGCGGGGGGCTGGCGGCACGGCTCTGGGTTGCTGGCAGCCCTGCTGGTGGCGGTGCTGCGAGGCCAAATCCTGCCTGGTCCCTGGGCAGGGGGCACCCAGCGAGCTCGGTGCCCCCCTTGGCGGGGAGCTGGCTGTCATCCTGGGGCCGGGCAGCGCCGCGGGTGCACGCGCAATAAATCAGCGCAGGAAATCAGTGCGGCCGCCTCGGGCCCGGCTGCTTGCTTGGATGGGGAAGGTTAACAGTCGGGCCTTGTTTTGGGGGAAATTCTTTCACCATGAGCTCCATCGGCAGCGCATCTGTGCGAGCCACCCGGGCTTTGCCCATACATGGCCAGACTCAGCCCGCGAGCGGCCGCAGCGCAGCATCGCTGCGAGCAGCCACCGCAGCACAAGCACCCGGCCGGAGCCAGCCCCGCAGCCTGCTGGTGTGGAAGGCAGGTCGTGTTCCCCTGTGCTGCCGGGTTCACACTGCTGTAAGCCGATTAGAGCTCTGTAGGTGTTGCTCCAGTGCACTTGCTGCACGTGTCCCGACACGTCTGCGTGCGGTAATGCCTGTCTGGCCAGCAGAAATGTTTGAGCGGCGCTGGCCAAGTCTCTATAAATGAC
Source organism: Netta rufina (assembly GCF_964035555.1). NCBI lineage: Eukaryota > Metazoa > Chordata > Aves > Anseriformes > Anatidae > Netta > Netta rufina. Next base: position 21,665,867 of record NC_140134.1, on the reverse strand, counting down.
TTGTTAGTCACCCAGACTAGAACTCCGTGCCACATCTCCAAAATAGCTGTAGGCTGAGAGCAGACTTCTAAAAAGCAATTAAAAAACACACACACGCAGAAAGTAAATAGAGCGGGGTGAAAACTGAGAGGTTCCTGAAGTCAGAGCTTTTCTGGGCTCGCTAGCAGATCGAGTGCAATTTGCTCTTGAGGGGGCTGGAAATAAATCACCAGGCTCGTGAAGAGATGGGCTGGGTACATTTGTCATCCCATGTCATCACGTTTGTTCTCAGATAGTCATGAGGAGCTCAGCTCCGTGGGCATGGGGAGTGGGCAGGGTGACCCCAGACCCAGCTGGTGGCAGAGAAGTGCCTGCCTGCGAGGAGCTGAGGGGTCCCAGCTTGGCACTTCTCTGGGGCTTGGTTTGCTGATTCCTTTTTTCATTGACTTAGTCTTCAGCTAAAAGCATGGGATTGCAGCCAGCAGCACCAGAAATGCTGTATTTAGGACGAGCATCAGCATGGACCTGCTGCTTGGGGGACACCCCAGTCCCCAGCCGTGCAACCCCAACTGGATGGAGACCTTGAGCAAAGCCATGATCAGCATTTACCAGAGCCTCATCTCGCAGGCGAGCCCTTCACTGGTCATCCAAGCAAGGAAACATCAGCTCCCAAAGATCTGAAGAGCACCTGTGCTCCCCGGTATGCAGTGCCCAAGCCTGGGTTTGGAGCATTTGGGCTTGGGGCAGTCAGACAGGGCAGCAGCCCCACCGAGCGGCACCGAGCTCTGCCCACGTCCCCGACGCTCCCCACGGAGCATGGCCGCTTCCTCGGCGTAATTCACCCCGGGAACCACCGAAGGACTCACAGTTTGGATCTCTCCAGTTGATATTTCTGGACTCCTCAGACGTGAACTTGTACAAAAACTAACGTTGGATTAAGACCCAACACTTGCGCCGTAAAATTATGCCCTATCAACAGCTATGTTTCCTCCAGAGGAATGCAGTATGTGTTTTAATGACTCCAGTTGGCTTTAAAGCCTGAAACACAATTGTGCTGCCTGTGGCCAAATTTCCACTCAGACAACTTTTAAAAGTGCAGCCGCACGTCTAGGATTAAGGTTGTCTGGATGCTTGTCCTCGAAGACCCCGCGGGAGCCGACGGCCGACGCGCCGAGCGCTCGGCACATCTGCGCTCCTGCCGCCCGGCCCAGGAGCAGGATGAGGGGCTGGGACTGGTGGTTGTGGGTCATCCCTGCTCCTTCAGCACAGGGCAACGGGCTCAGGGGGTCGCTGGAGATGTCCCACCGTGGCTGGGGGTGCTGGAGATGCTGTTGAAGATGCACCGGGCAGCACCGGGGTCTCAGTGGATGGGGGCAGCCGGCGACCCGATGTACCCAAAGGGTGGCAAAAGAAGGAGTGCCTCAAGCAGAGCAGGGAGGGCTGTGCAAAGACCTGAGCAAAGCCAGCTCTGCTGAGGCAGCGCTGCAGATGGAGCCTGCAGCAGCATGGATGGGCAGAAATGACTGAAGCTTCTCTTTGGGCTCACCTTCACCCATCTTTCTTGCAAGGGGGCAAGCAGAGCGCCAGGGCTCCATCCCTCTGCACCGCGGGGAGACCGGGAGCACCCACCCCGCCGTGCCCTGCCGGGCTCCCCCCAGCATTTCACAGCAGCAGAGGCAGTGTGAGCAGAGGCAAGCTCCCCCCCTTCCCCATTTCCATCCTCCCCAGTGACTCACGAAGCAAAACGCCCGAAGTGCTTCATTCCCAGCTCCAATTCCCCCGCCCTGCTCCGCACCCATCCGTCCCACCCGCTCTGGTGCTGAGCGCCTGGGTCACAGCTAACGCTAATGAGGCAGCGAAGACAAACATTTTGTCAGCGCTGACAAAGGTGAGCTTTTATTAAAGCGGAAAGGAAAAAAAAAAAAAAATTAATTGGGACAGCTTCCAAATGAGCCGTTGCAATGAAAGAGAGGGCACGGCGGGGAGGCAGGTGTGCTCACCCGCCGAACGAGAGCCAGCTACAAGGGACTGCGAGCAGGTAATTTTAGAGACAATGATTTAGAGCGAAGCGCAGAGAGGATTTCGGAAACCATGGCACCGGGTCCCCACGGTGCTCATTAAGGTTGTACAGATTGCATTTCCCATCTCCCCGCTAGCCCTCCAAAGTGCCTGTTATTAATTCATAAAAACATTGCAAGAGTGATTGAATCCAATGATTACTGGAGCAGGCAAACATGAGAGATGGTAAAATATTCTGTGTCTCTCTATCAAGGCTCTCCGAGCACAAAAAAAAAAAAAAAAAAAGGAAAAAAAAAAAAAAAAAAAAGAAAGTGTTGTGAAATATTAATCAGAGCTGTTTGCCCCTGGGCAGAAAGCGGGGAACAGTGCAATCAATGTAGCAAGAGCTTTCCCAGTGACATCTATTTGAGAAGCTGATTACTGTGGGTAAACATAGCTAAATATTCTGGATCTTCGGATTTCACCTCTCGTGTCGCCACTAAAATCCGATTCCCTTATCATCACTCCACAGGCACAACCCCGGGGGGATCCGGCAGCGCTGCTCTCGCTGTCTTTGGCGGAGCGGAGAGCAGAGGGACAAGGCCTGATATGGATTGCTTCAATTGCATTATAAACATTAGCTTTGGGGATGATCGTATGAAAGACGTTGCAGGAGCCTTGGCAGACCAGAGGATTTATTGCCTGCTCCGATCCCGGAAAGTGTAACTAATGGATTGAAGACACACAGGGAGTGCAAACAATTAATAGAAAATTACCAGAAAGCAGCATATTAGCATCATTACAGCCGGATCGAGGAGCGCCGTCCCTCGAGCCCGCCACCAGTGCACAAGTTCGCCGGCGAAAATATTTCCCCCAGCTGCACAAACATCGGAGGGTGCGGGAAGGACGCCGCTGCCGCCCGTAGCAATAACACGGCCCTCCTAATGAAGCTCTCGCCACTAAGGTTGTCGTTAATTAGCTGTGTAGTCTAATCTAATTGTTTCCAATATAATTGAATTGAATAGAACCATCCACGCAGTTGCTTCCCCATCACTGATGGGTGCACAGGGGCTCCAGCAGCGCAGACGGGCACTGGAGACGTCCCCGGTCCCCCCGGCCATGGGCAGAACTTGTTGGCTCTCCTTGTCTGGAGCCTCTGCAACTCTGCTTTTCTTTTCTTTTCTTTTCTTTTCTTTTCTTTTCTTTTCTTTTCTTTTCTTTTCTTTTCTTTTCTTTTCTTTTCTTTTCTTTTCTTTTCTTTTCTTTTCTTTTCTTTTCTTTTCTTTTCTTTTCTTTTCTTTTCTTTTTCTTTTCTTTTCTTTTCTTTTCTTTTCTTTTCTTTTCTTTTCTTTTCTTTTCTTTTCTTTTCTTTTCTTTTCTTTTCTTTTCTTTTCTTTTCTTTTCTTTTCTCTCTTTCCTCTTCTCTTCTCTTCTCTTCTCTTCTCTTCTCTTCTCTTCTCTTCTCTTCTCTTCTCTTCTCTTCTCTTCTCTTCTCTTCTCTTCTCTTCTCTTCTCTTCTCTTCTCTTCTCTTCTCTTCTCTTCTCTTCTCTTCTCTTCTCTTCTCTTCTCTTCTCTTCTCTCTTTCTGGGCTTGTCAATCATCTCCAATAAAAGCAGAAAACTCAGAAGTGAGAATTTTTTTTTTTTTTTCCAGCAACCAAAAATATCTCAGTATCCATTTTTTATTTTATTTTATTTTATTTTATTTTTTTTTTTTTAAGAAAACCTCCTGAATTGTCAATAGAAATAAGACTTGAATCAAAGAGAAATTATTCGATCAAAAAACAATTTTTCTTAGGGGGGGGGGGGGGAAAAAAACTTCAGCAAAAATTTCAACTGGTTCTAGTTTTCAGGAAGCTGTTAATTACTTGTCATGCACTTTTAAAATAATTCTCTCCTCGCACTTCCAACTTCAACAGAGCTTTGGCCCACACAGGCTCTGCTTCCCCGCACAGCGCCTTTCCAAAATGCCTGCACGCAGCCAAAGCAAATGGCTCTGGAAGCGGAGCGTGTATCTCTCCCAGATGTTCAGGCATTAAAATAAGCATTAGGAAATGTGTGCGAGAGTGATGATGGAATCCTTTCATTGTCAAACTTTCCTGGCTTGGCAACAACGCTGGGGCTGGCGCTAATCGGACGAGAAGCCGTAACGATGTTGACGGAGCAGTGCATGAGCACAAGCCGTTTCCAGGAATGTTTTCACTAAACATGGTATTTTGCTTTCAACCGAGCTGGCTCCACGAGGAGGGCTTTCCCTGAGCAGAAAGGGCTTCAAAGAGCAGCGAGAGGGGCTGACACTGTGCTGGTTGTGGAGGCTGGGGCTCCAGGTGGGCCACCACAGGGGGACCGCTGCTCCTCCTGCATCGCCCCTGCACCGAGGGATGCGCTGGGGGGGACACAGACCCTGCTGGGCACAGGGAGGAGGAATCACACTGAGACAGTGGTGGGAAGGAAGCCCCCTTTCCTCCCAGAAGCTGAAGTAGAAAAAAAAAAAAAAAAAAAAAAAGTGGGACAAAAATATTCACTTCCACAGTGAAAGATGAATTTCTGTGCAATGCTTCCGTCTGCCTAGGGAGCAATAGATAACTGGAAGCAGCTGTGTGTGTGCACGTCTGGGAGAGCTTTTTTCCCTCTTGCTCTCATCTGTGATAGCCAGAGTTCTCTCCAGTCAAACTGTGAACCCCCCAAACAGGCAATCAGGGTACAGGCACACAAAGCCCAGGCAAGCTCCTACCTCTAGGTGTTCGCAATTCCTCTGAAAAACAAATGAACATTTTGGTTTTGCTTGGGGGTGGGTTTTATGCTGGACTTACAGCCATGGAAACCGAGCTCCCCTTATCCAAAGTACGTCCATAACCTATTTATTATCTCTCAGCTTGCCCCCACTGCCCAGCAGTTATGAGTGACCCTTTCTTGTTCCGACCCCACTACTCTCCCAGTACACACGTGCCTTCCCAGTTCGGTCCTGTTCTGAGCCCCCTGGGGACTGTAACAACCAAAATTGAGTGCACACAGGTGCTCGTTACACAGGAGGGAACCTCTGCTGGCTGCCTTGCCTTGGGTTTGGGCTCATCCTTAACATTTTTATCATGGTGGGGACTGTCCCTACATCCCCAGCAGACACAGAGGAGGCCACACAGCACCCATTTAATCCCCCAGCCTGAAAACAAGCCTGGATGTCTCTACCAGGTGCCTCAGAGCATCTCGCCTTCTGCAAGTGGTTCAAATGCTGCAGTGCCCGGATAGGCAGCTGAAGCACTTCGTGTCTAATCGCAGAGGAGGGCACGTTTTCTATAAAAATGTGCACCATTTACATCCGAACGGGAGAACACGGCTCCCAGTGCGAGGAGCACCATTATCCTTACGTAATGATAAAAGTGAGCTTTAGAGCAGTAAACACAAATGGGCGGATCTGAAGAGGTTTGGAGATGAAGTCCAGCTCCGTAAGTGCTCGGCTGATTTAAACCACTCGTGTGTGTGCAGGGCCAGGCCGGGAATCCCAGGGGAACCCCTGGAAAGCTTCGTCTGTCCGGGCGGCCGCGGCTCCTCCCCGCGGCTCCGTGCGTTGCGCTCCAGGTCCCCAAAGAAAACAGGAAACGTGCAGTCGGAGGGAAGAAGTCAGCCACATTTTTGACCTAATAAAAAGGTCCTAAAAATAAAAAGGACAGGCAGAGGACTCGGCTGTCATTGCAAGAAGGGAAATGAGCCCGGGCAAGGGCTTGGTCTCGACTCAACAGCCAAAGCCTGGTGCCAGGCAGTGCTGCCCAGCGATGGCACCCACTGGTGCAAACTCACCCGTCTGAATAACGCTGCTCATTCATGTCTGGCTCTGAATTAGGCAATCAGGAGCTGGGGGATTTAATGGACCTGATGTTGAGAGGACAAAAGCAATGTACAGGTTCCTGCTCCCCCTGTAGGGCCACGTGCCCAGCTGGGATCAGCCCTTCGAGGGACAGGCGGTGCTCAGGGTGCTCCCCAGAAACCAGGGATTTGCCCAGCTCCTTGCTTGGCTCCTGGCATCCTGGATAACCTCAGTGGGTATGTGGGGACCCATCCTGGACACCTCTGCTGAGCAGGATGGAAAGATGCCACGTGGTGCATCAGATCCAGCACCAGTACCTGGCACTGTTCTGGAGAAGCTTTGTATTTCGGGGAGGCATCATGTTTTGGGGAGCTTCCCCGGTGGGAAGCCAAACTGGGAGCTCTAAGACCACAAACGGGCATCAGCAGCGATGGATGCAACCTGCAAGCTGCAGCCAGGGCAGCGAATCCCCCGGCAGCCCTGCGTGCCCAGGACCAGCTCTTCCCCTCCCAGCTCACGCCAGCATCAGGAAGCCTCTCTCAGTGAGCATTGCTGTTCAAAGAACAACTTGTATAAATATTTTCCTAAACAAACAAGGCCAACTGTGAGGTATTCCCTGAAGAAACTTTGAAAAGCAGGATCGTGTCTGTACTGGGGAACACGGTATGCAAATGCAGCAGCTGTCTGGAGCTGCACGCAGCAGTAGAGATGCATTTAATATCTGTGCCTGGTGATCAAGTACAGTCTAGACAAAACCGCTTAAATCAGTTAGCGCACGGTTTAAGTGCTGAACTTGCCATTACTGCTGCTAATGGGAGAACAGCCCCATTACCACCCATCCGAGAGGGTGACGCAAGCTGCTCCCTTGGAGATCCGCAGAGAGAAAGAAAGAGAAAATGCAGAAGAAAGAAAAAAATAAATAAAGGCAAAACTAAAATCCTCCAGGAAAAGGGCACGAGGCAGAGTGCTTGTTAGCAAGATGAAACGCGCTTCCAATAAGATGACATTTTGCTTTTTAATGCGTTCCACTCAAAGGAGTTTCTGTCCTTAGCAGTTGATTTGCAGCTCGTAGGTGCTTTCCCTTCTAGTCAGTCACCAAGCCGAGCCTCGGGACTGTTTTTCTTTTCTTTTTTTTTTTTTTTTTTTTTTTCCCTTTTTATTTCTTTAAAGTCAGATTACAAATTAAGTTTCTGCTCCGAGCTGGCTGGAGCGCATCAGCCATGATTTGTGGATATTCCTGCTAATAAAACGTGGCGTGTTTTGTCTGCGGTCGCTCACAGCCCAGCCATTGCGTTGGCTTTCCTCAAGGAGCAGGATGACTGCTGGCTAATTTGTCCAAATCCTGGTGAATCCCCGAAGCCTTCTGACATTCGGCATGTCTGGATACTCGTTTAAGGAAGCAGGTTCATCATTATTTAGCACTCTCCCATTTCAAATGCCTCATCTGGCCAATCAATGAGCAAAGCCAGGACAACGCTGCGAGCATCAAAACCGACACAGCTTGGACAGCCAAAGCCGAATTCCCAGACTACAGTAAAGCTCATTCATCCCCAAACGCTGACGGCAGTTAGAGGAATCGTGATCGGTTCACAAATGACTTTCCGAATAAACAAAAGACGAGAGTCATTAGATAATGTATTTGCAATTAATGGTCTGTCCAGTTCCACGCACAATGGAAAGAGAGAGAAAGGGGAGCTATAAAAAGTCTTCATCTTGTTTACTGAAGTCCTGTCATGCGTTTTAAATGACAAGTTAAGGCCTAATATCATAGCTAACCAGTAAAGAAAATCATGTTCAGCTTGGGCTGTGCGGGGCTTTAGCAGGAGCATGCACGCATGCACAGCTTCAGCCACTCACAAGTCCCTTTTTTACTGAACAAAAACTACTTTTCTGATCAAAACATATTCGTCCATGATAAATATGTGCAATTTAAGGAAGAAAAACTATTTTCAGACTTCTTCTTATTCTCCTTTGTTTTGAAAGATGGGAAAAGTTGGAGAAACTTGGGCACGGCCCTTCCAAGCTGAAATCAAGAGTCATTCACATTTTGTCAGAAGAATCCAGCAGAGGAGGTGCTCATCTTTCCAAAACTGAGTTCCCCTCAGGGAAATGGCTCTCCTGGGAATCCGGAGACTCACAAACCAGGCTGAAGAGTCAGTGTGAAACGGGCAGAAGTCCTGCCTGGGTTTCACCACCAGTACTGGTCACGGCTCAGCCCGACGAGGCCAAGTCCATTTCAGCAGCATCCCCACGGCTGGGGCTTGCTCAGATGAATGGTTCCACTCTTAGGCTGCGTTAAATAAATATGTTCTGAAGCTGATAAAGTGTTTTAAAAATTCATTAAAGAGAAAGAAGCTGGCGAGAGACAGCTGAGAGTGTGGCGGCACAAGCAGAGATTTCAGGCTGAAAGCCTTTTGCAAACGCTGGGCACAGCTTTGATTTGTGCTGAGTGAAATGGTGAGCTCTCCCTGCAAAGCACCACCAGGCAGCACCAATCCTTGCCATATGGGCTGCAGAACATTTCCAGGGACATAATTAATAAGAACTAATTAACCTCATGAAATGTGCTTGTTGCTGGTGGCTTGATGTGTTTATTGACCGAATCCTATCTGCGGCGTTTTTTACTCAATCTCCCTTTTTTCTGTTGCCCGCACACGTCGCTGCAGATAAGGGAGTGGAGGCAGCTCCAGCACTTTACAGAAACGTAGGGACACAGAGGGGATAAGACAGACAAAGCACTTCACATGGTCCACTACACCTTTAATGTACAGAAAGTAATTAAAATGGGAGACAAATTCATCATCAGTCAGTTCAGTTCAAAGTGCAGCCAGGCTGTATCTTCCTTATGCATGGGTAGCATGATGTGCATATCCGTCATAAAACCTGCATTAAAAATTAGTCAAAGCTGTTAGTACATCACAGCAGACCAGATGGTTTATGCTCTGAAGTGTTTCAGGAACCTCATTTTATTATACATGAATGCCTCATGTCATAGGCCTGGGCTGATATTTTCATTAAACACACTCCACAAAGCATTACAGCTCTGTTGTCATTTTATTCAGCACGGATGATTTCCTGCACACAGGGTTTATGGTTGCGGGCTTGTCACGGCTGCTCCCACGGCTTGGCACGGCTTGGCACAGATTGCAAATGGCTCAGCTTGGCATGGTTTGGCACGGCATGGCTCAGCATGACTTGGCGCAGCTTCGCATGGCTCAGTTTGGCTCGGCACAGCACGGCACGGCTTGGCACAGCTCGGCTCAGCATGGCACAGCACGGCACGGCTCAGCACACCTCGGCACACCTCGGCATGGCATGACACAGCTCGGCATGGCTCGGCATGTCCTGGCCACAGCCCTCAGCACGATGAGCAGCATGGAGCTGCCTGCAGCGCCGTGCACGTCTGCACTTCTGCTGCTCCCTTTGGGGGGCAGGAGCTGGCGGACCCTTACCCACACCAACCTGCCATGGGGCTGAGCCCCCCAGCTCCCTCCCCATCCCAAAACACTCAGCAAATGCTCCTAAAAGTGGAGCTCCCTTCCTGGTTTCAGTTCAGGTTTTTCTTTGACCAAGCCACACGTGTTATCAGCACTCCCAGGCTCTCCCAGACCCATTCTCTGGGAGCTCAGTCTAATCCATTTGGCCAAAAAGCAGCTGGGAAAATCTTAATTAATAATTGCACAGGTGATGCTTGGAGGACCATCAGCAGGTGATGCAGGAGCAGCCCATTAGCGTGGCCCCAGACCCGAGCACCTCCAGCTCGGTTTTGTGCTCTGCTCACATCAGGGCAGCAGCTCCTAACATAACCGGGCGTCACCAAACGATGGCTTGCAGCAGCCCACACAGAAACCCTGTGTTTCCACAGCCCAGATCCCAGGAGATGACCCCCGGGAACAAGGGGACCAGACCCAGCGAGCAGGACTCCGTGCTCCGTCCTTGCCCCTCCGGGATGCTCTGTGTCTGCACACAATGAAAGTAATTCAAACCAAAACCCACAAGCATGGACAACCCTCCTTGGCAGAGGACAGCACAATGGATGCGTGACATATTAAATCAAGCTGCCTAATGAGTTACAGCAAGGCCTCGGACGCCAGTGATGAGCATCCTGAAGCCGAGCGCTTCCCTGGGTACCCCACCTCGCAGCAGCATCGCGGGCTGACTCGAGCCTGGGTAATCTAATGACAGCCTAGACACAAATGAACACTAAAAAAAAAATAATAATCGTATTGTGGCAGCCTGCTTTTTAATGCGGCTTGAGGAGACGCACAAATATTTTAATTGAGATTTTGGCCCACGCAAATCTGCTTTAAACACCCCTTCTCCGTCATGTGGCTGGTGATTTACTCGATCAAGGCTTCCTCTTCCTCGTGGGTTGGAGCCCTTGCTCACTTCACTGCAATAACTTTCTTTGCACAACAACTCTGTGTGTGTGTGTGTTCTTTCAGCCATTTTGAGCAGTAGCTATTCGGCATTTTAGATTAAGTTTAAATTGGCTCAGGTCATGTGTGTTATAATTTAAAATTTGTTATCTGAGCTCAATAGTCCATTAAAAAAAATACCTCACTGCTGAGAACAATTTGAAATGATCGCATTCACTGAAACGAGCCCCAGGATTGAAAAAGAGGGAACAAAATAACATTTTATACCTAAGACATAGTGATCCCTCCAGGTCACAGCGAGGCGCATTGGCACAGCACCGAGCAAGCAACGCCGCGTGGCTGCAAAGTCTGTGCTAGGGCTGCAGATAATACAATAGAGGATAATAAACGCTGCAATGAATTCCACAACTATGATTTGATTTCTTTTTTTTTTCTAATTTTCTTTCTGTGGTGAAGATAAACAACCTAAATTAGATTGGGGTCACCGAGATGAGCAGTTTGGGCTCCCTCGATCTCTACAAGTTTGCTGCAGAAGGAGGCGCTCCGCGGGGGGACGTGGGGAGGATGGGGCACGGCACGATGCGAGGCTGGGGCTGGGAAATGGGGAAATGGAAATTTTCAGCTCTGACAGTAGGTTCTGCACTGGGAGCACTGGTTTTAGGGCAGGGATTTCTGCTGGAGACACAGGGGCACAGTCCCCAGGGCTCGGGGGGAACCTCGTCACCTGGACATCACCCAAATGCCCCCCTGCTGTCTGCACTGCTGATGGAAAGGCACATTTGTGTTGGCCAAAATAGGGACAAAAATAAACTGTTTCTCCATGTAGCAGCTCTGTGAGGGCCAGTTTTCTTCACAGAGGACTGGAAGTGCCGCAGAGCCTGTTCCCAGCCAGACACACCATAAGATCCCATAATCAGCCTCAAACTTGAAACTTTTCCAAGGCGATCACAGTACTTCCCCTCTCAGAGGGCTGCAAGCCTTCTTCTGAAGTCAAGCCCTCATTTATTCACATCTGCATTACAAAATTTCATCTTCCTTCATGCTTCTGTCCCTGGTATATCTATTAATCTCAAGCATAATCTCCTCCATGGGCTGTTTTTCTTGATTAAGCAAGCAAATTCTGTCTACCCTTGTAAAATGAGCTCTCCATCCTCCAAACCTAATAACCGTGTTCCAGACCAGCTCTGCTTTGAACAGGCTTCCCTTGTGGATGAAACCCCATCCAGTGCTTTATCTGTGCCCTGGGCTTGCCTTGCTTGCTGATACCTCCACAACGCCCATGGGCTGTGGGCAGGAGGGGGGCTCCGAAAGCTGCCCTGTCCTTAGTTCACCTGGAGAGAAAGGGAAAATGGTGAAAAACCAAGGGGCAAAACTCAGGGAAAGATCCGCTGTGAGACACGGGATGGGCAAGCAGCACGCATCCGCTCCTGTACACATTCCCACACGGTGACTTGGCACCAAAGCCCCAGCGAAAACAAGCCAAAACCCTTTCCCCATCCACGGTCACATGGAGACACTCGCTGCTTGCCAAGCTTCCAGCTTCCGAGATAAACATCTGCACGTTTGCACATCTTGCAGGCTTACACTTCCCACCCCGTCTGCTCAGATGGAAAGATCTCCAGGGCAGACACTCGCACCCTTCATACCTCTGGATAGCATCAGCCTGTTTGGGGTAATTCCCCAATTAATAACAGCAGCCCCTCCCCTCTGGCATTGACCAGCGTGGAGCAAGAGGAGACTTTCCTAAGAGAAGGCGTGCTCCTCGTCATCAATCAACCCATCAAAATGTGCCTTTTGAGCAGGATAACCGCCCTGTTTGCTTCTCAGCTGTGTGGATGAGCGCTGGAGCGATGTTAGCCCCAGGGAAGCGCACGCAGGCGCTGGGCACGCTGTAGCCACCGACGTGCACACCCGTCCCCACACAGCTCTCCACCTCTCCTTCCTCCTCACCCACCAGTGCTCGTCCTCCAGCCCCTTCCAGACAGTCACCAGATCCTAAGGAAGCAGAGGATGTGGCTGTGAAGTCAGCTGCTCTCAGTTTCCACTGCAGATTTGGACCCCTGGAAGCTCAGAGATAAGGACAGCTGAGATGCTCTCTGCTGTAGGATAACACCTTCCACAAGAAGCCTGGCCTTAAATCCTGACCAGTGCACTACAGATGCCTCCCGTGTTTCTTATGAAGGATTTTGCTCCTTTCTTTGTGGCACTGATGGATCACAGTGACCCTGAGCTAAGGGCAAAGGGCCAGGAAAGCCAGCCCTGCCACAGCCATCCCACCATGCCAGTTCAGGAGCACCATAACGGGTAAGAAATCCTCATCTTCATGGACAAAATAAAGAGTGAAGACCTGTAAAGAAACAGCTTTTTCCAAAAGAAATGCAGCCAGGCATGCTGCAGGAAGAGACACAGGGGGGCAAAGCTCAGCTTGCCCAAATGCTGGGACTTTGCAGAAAGGCAGTGCTGCTCAACCCAACTGTGGGCTGAGACGTGATGGAGAGGGCTGCTGGCAGTCACCATTGCTCCCAGCTCACCTCCTGGGATGCTGGATGGGCAGCAGCTCTTGTGAATACATTCAGGAAATCACAGAACCATGGAGTCACTCAGGTTTGAGGTGAAGCTGACCCACTCATCTTTTCTATCACACTTTTTTCTCCGAGCCTTACATGTTACCACCCTCTACGGCGCATCCCTGCACCTTTCCGTCTGGGGCTGCTCCAGGGACAGGGTCCACGGGGACCTGTGGGACACCCAGCTGCTAATATCCAGAGTCCTGAGCTGCTGGACCCAAGGGCTGATGCCTGCAGGGTGCCACGGAGCAGCCCGGGGATCATTCCCTCAGCAGCTGGTTGTGAGGCTGCCCAAAGCCCTCTGTCAGCGCTTCCCCCGTCCCCGTGCGGTGCCGCTTCCGAGCCAGACGGAGATTGAAAGAGCTTCTGGCAATTTCCAAGGCCACTGCCATCAATCAGGAGCCTAACAAGTCCATTACTGCTGGCTGGCAGCTCGCAACACGCAGCTTTGCTTTCACAACGTGTGCAGACAGAGCCCGAACCATTCGTTGTGTCCTGCTCCTGGGTGTCTCCGCGGCACCGCTCGGCACCCTGGGTGGGCACAGAGGGCACAGGGGGGGACAGGGATGGGGAGGCAGGAAAACAAAGGGTCATTGAGTCTGGAAACCAGAGAAGTGCTGATAGGAGACCCCGCTGGGGGTATCCTCCTCCTCTCCAGGTTTGTAATGTACACAGAAATGACCCAAAATGGACAGATTTGCATAACAAACCTGCGCGCAGGCTCCCGAGCGCAGTGTGATTAATTGCTGACCACAAGTCCTTATACGCAGGGAAGATGTGCTGATAAGCCAGCAGCAGTTTTGTCTCCTAATTTCCCTAAAGCTTCTAATGATCTCTAAAAGAAACCTCATGTGAGTTCTCTGCCATTTCCCCTCTTCCTTTTATCATGGTTACGGTTTACAGTTATGTATCTGCCTCTGGACAAAGCAAGGTCTAATTAGCTACAAGCCCCTATTTATCATTTATCATCAGCTGAAGTATGTAGCAACAGAGAATACATTTGACATTTTTTTTTTTTTTCCAAGGAGGATCTTCAACTTCTGCCAACAGCATTAACAATCTGTAAAGTAATGAGGTGCTGTTGATGGTCTTAGACAGGTCTAGACAAAAACATAATTGCCTTCTGTGCTGTTATAGTTCATTAAGGCAGACGCGTTGTAGCCCAAACCTCTACATCGCGGAGTGTGGCTCAGTCCAAAATATTAACGGCGGAGGGCAGCATGGACCCCTGACCTCTCCTGCTGTCCCGTGGATAGGGCCAGGGCGTTTAATGGGGTGTTTTCCTGTCTTTCTCAGAGCAATTCCTGCAGCAAAACAGGGCTATCAGCCCGCTCTTCTGGTCGACGTTTTCTCGGTGCTGCTGCAAGTCACGGCTCCATTAAAAGCCCCATAAAAGAGCCCGCCGCACGGGCTGTGTGCGATTATCGGCACGCAATTACGGAGCAGGGAACACGCCCAGGTCAAACCAGATGCAAAGAACAAAGCTCCAGCAGCCCCGAAGGTGGCCCTGGTATCGCGGGGTACGGTCGGTGCCAATTACCTCCAATTAGCGCTGCCACATTCCTCCCGGAGCCAGGCTTACGGGAACCACGGGGCTGCAGGATCTGCCCAGGGACCCAGCAGATCCCTGGGTTGGTGCCTATGGGAAACCCTTTGCAGAGAGACATCATCTGCCTAGGTTTGGTTCTCCCTGATGCTATCTCAGCCCGTGCTAACCCTAAAGCCCCTTTCCTAGGCTGAAAGCACGGGGCAGCCCCACCAGACGTGCTGGGGGCAGGATTGCCAGCTGGGGATGGGTCAGGATGGGGTCTGCATCCCCCAGCACCATCCGTGTGTGCCAGAGCAGCAGGAAGGGACCAAGGTGCTGCCCAGCGGGATGGGAATGCCCAGGACAAGCTTAGGATGCATTCCACAGGCAAATAACAGGTTACCTGGGCTGGGGGATTTTTTCCCCTTACTTTCTCCCAGGACCTATTTACCCCATCCTTTCCCATGCAAAACCCCTGGTAGCTTCGCAGAAGCTTTCAATGCACAAGGTTCCCGGAGGAGGGGTGGGACAGGGAGCTGGAAATGCAGCCCCCGAACCTACAAGCAGCTTGGTGCTGCACCTCATCCTGCAGCCACAGGGCTCCAGAGCCCCAGCCCTGCATGGTCTGCGTGCACCGACAAAAACCTGCAGCTCCCACCCCACTGGAAAGATTTTGCTTGGCCACTTTTCCACTAAAACGCAATTGCAGCCTCAGAAAAGTGCCTTGGTCTGGAAATAAACGTCTCCAAAACTCCTGAACTTCTGTAATCTATTTTTTTTTCCTCTCAGAACATCAAAAACTGCTCATGGAAAAGGGAAAGCAACCCAAGACACTTCCACCTAATTAACCCAAACCACGCTTTTAATCAGAGTTTGCCTGATGAGACCTGTTTACATGTTTGCCATTGTTCACAGATCGCGTTCATTAGGCGAGCGGCGTTAATGACGATCCCATGTCAGGAACTGGAATCAGAGGGGAGGCAAAGTGCTGGGTTTCCCTGGCGTTGGCCCACGGAGCTGCTCCCCGGCTGCACGGAGGGGCTGCCAAGTACGCACCATCCCCTCTTTGGGAAGGGAACAACAAGAGGCAAACCAACACAAATAAGCAAAGTGCTTTAAAGGAGGAGATCAGAGGCTTTCATCTTGGATGAGAACAAAGCTGCGCCCTGGAAAATGGAAAGGCAGCGAATCTAAAGCTGGCAAAATAAACGTGTTTTCACCCAAAACAGAGCCGGGGGCAGGCTCCGTGCAGGCTGCACAGCCCCTGGGTGGGTGCTGCTCCTCGCTCCTGCCCCAGCACATGGGGAGTGAGCACGATGCCCCTTGTCAAAACCCATGTTGCTCTTTTCCTGCTGGTTATCTGGGATTTCCAGACATTTGGGAGAAAGCGTTGCCTTCCCCTTTGGCTTCACAAGGCCAAACAAAATGGTTTCCTTTGCTGAAAAAGGCGCTGCAGAGGGGGAGGTGGGCTGTGAGCCCCCAGTGTACCCGCAGCTCCCTGCTGCAAGCTGCTGCCACCAGCTCAGTCTCCAGTTATCCCACTGGGATTACTGCCTGCTCTCCTCTGGACACAGCACCAGGACCTGTTCCTCCCTCCCCATCACCACCAGCACCTTATCTAGGTCCAGCCCCAGCCCCAGGATTTGGGAATCCTCAGGGCTGGAAGGGACCTGGGCAGAGCCGGAGCTGCAGGTGCTGGAGGTCCCAGGGGCTCACCGGGGCTCAGCCTGCAGTGACAAAAGCTTCCCTCTAATAAGCTTAATAAATTACTTTCATACCCTACACAGGCTGGAGTCCCATGCAAATTCATCCAAGCACTCCATCGTTATCTCCGCGCTCTAATTAGGCTTCCCAGCACCGAGAGCTGGGTGGAGCCCGTGCAGGGCCATTCGTTATTCCTTAATGATGCTCTCCCTTCATGGTAACAGCTACGAGGGATGGTGGTGTGTACAGACATAAAGGGCATCTCGTTTTGTTAAACGCAACCCTTGATCTTTCCTTTAAAAGATAAAAATAAAAAGAAGCCTGGGATTGTCACGGCACGGAGGGATCACCTTATCGCTGCATCTCCCAGCAAACAGCTCAGCCTCTCCTGCAGCTCCTCGGAGCAGCACTCCCAGGCTCACAGCTCTGCAGCAAAGGAGCCCTTCAAGGCAGAGGAGGCAGCAGCAGCACTGCTGGCATCTCTGGGGCCAGCACTGGGAAAACACAACCGGATTTTGAGACCATAAAGCACACAAGCTTCCGTTCCCATTAGCGCCGCGCGCTCCTTCCCTGAAAGGTTTCCTGTGATACAGCTTGAGTTGTAATTAAGAAGACCACAGTCATTTGCCTAATGGTTTTAAAATTGTTGTCTCTCCCTGCATCTGTTGGCTTGTGCCTCGTGGACTGTTGGTATCTCGGGTCACGGACCGTGCGCCAGAATCAGCGGCGCAGAATGTGCTGCGGGATGTTCCCAGGTCTGATAAACCCATCATAACCTATCACAAACCCATCATAACCTATCACAAACCCACCATAACCTATCATAAACCTATCATAAACCTATCATACAAACATCAATGCCAGCTCCGGACATGTCCTGAGAGCCTCCCACATTTTCTCCCTAAGAGCTTGCCACCAATGCCTCCAAACTCAGTGAAAAAAAAGTAAATAAATAAATAAATAAATAAATAATCTTATTCTAACTCAATAACCAGACTCTACCAAAGAAACCCTTTCTTATGCTCTTCCCTACAGATAGCAACAGGCAGATGGCTGCATCCTCAATGAGAAATTTGGGTTGCAAGTGGGAGAAGAGATGGAGCCACAGCCGTGCTCCCACCCCAGCCCATGGGCACCCAGCCCTCGCCCTGAAAGCCTCACAAAAGAACAAGACACGGCAGCACTTTAAGTGAAAATGGCATAAATCATGCATATGCAAAGTCCTTCAGTAATTAATGTCACCGGTGATATGTCTGGGAAAGTTGCACCTCAGCCTTGCCTGATGCTCTGCTAATTAAGGGCTTATTTTGTTATGGGAAGCCCTTTGTGTAAGATGCTTCACACAATCCAGCCTGCATTTTATGACCTGTGGGCTTCACCAAGTGAGTAGACTGATGATCCTGGATTGTGCAATGCTCATTAAATGTTAATGCTATGTGCATTTCCACCCCTGCATTTGGAAGGCTACTAATCATTTTTCTAATAATTGTCCAAAGCGTCTGTTCACCCCAAATTCTTCACCGAAACGAGAACACAAGAGCCGCCGCGCGGCCCTGCTGGGGCCTCTGATTTCTTATAAGCAAATTCTGTGAAATTTGTTCACTCGTTTGATATTCCACAGACGAGTCCTTCCTCTGATTAGGAGCCCGATTTTGTAGACCTCAGGTCTGCAGGAGCTGCAATGAGGGCACGGCGTGTCCTACCCGGCTAGGGGTGAGCCCCCGGTGGTTTCCTAGGACAGCAGGAGCAGATTCTCCCCAAAACCAGGGTTTCGGGAGCCTTGTGGCTGCACCCTGCCCCGGAGCAAGTGGTGATGGTAATCCAGGGCATTTTCTCTGCTGGTGAGATAAAAAAACCTGCGAAGGAGGGAGAGTGGTGGAAGCCGAGCAGGCTGGGAGCAGGCAAACCATGCACGGTCACGCTGAGCAGGAGCTAGGGAACTGAGGACAACGTGCTGCCCATCTGCATTTCTGGGGAAATGGGGGGAAAAAACATTAAAAAAATGCTACGAGATGACATCATCGATGGTTATCTTAACGTAGGTGAGGAGAGACCGAAGTGAGGCTGCAGCCTCCCCCTGCCACCATCCCCAGCCGCCGGCGCTCGCTTTGTTTTGTTCCAGGCACAATGTGTTCGTCTGTGGGATTTTATTAGACTGTGCCAAACAATTCTAATTTATTCCTGCCAGCTAAAATGATAATTTCTCTCCACTCCTGTTTTACTAAATTGCTACCTTTATTTTTGCAATGTGTATATAATTACCAAATGTTACTAGATTATACCCAAAATTTCTCTCCTTGGAATAGCAGGGATGTCTACTCAGTGCTGTCAATTTTTTTTTAAATGTTATGATTGATAAAATTAAACTGTGAAGCAAGGCATGAAATCTGTCTCATAGATACAATTTTTTTTTTGGCAATAGGAGAAAACAACGCCAGTCATAGAAAATTTCACGAAATGATTCACTGGAGAACGGAGGGAACTCGTGTTTTTTGCTCGAAGAACTTAATAAGACATCCACAGCAACTCCAAGCTGTATTGTTATATTCAATTACTTATGAGGCCCCAAGTTTCTCCACTTTAATTGCTCGAAGCAGGGAAGCTTTAGTCACAGTGTAATGTACCCAGGCATGTATGGGGTTTAATGAATCATACTAACTCTGCACTCTAAGCAATTAGGTAAATCTAGCTGTTAGTTAGTGAGGCATAAAATAAATTTAATCTCTCTTCTAAAAAATCAATTATAGTGCTGTAATGTATAATTCAATTTGGGTCATGCTACATAAATTTTCTGTTTTTAGTATGTTTTTAAACCGGTTGTTATTAGATTTCGCAAGCCGTGTGTGTGCGGGTGCGCCGGGGGCACTTTGCCCTTTGGGGTGCGCGGCGGTGTCCCCGTGCCAACATCCTTGGGGCACGGCTCAGCACCGGGGTCATGGGTGTGTGGGGGTGCTGCCACCCCATCTCTCGTGTACCTGCTGCCTGCTGCTCTCCTTTACTGACCCCAAATCCGTGGCCGGGTGGAAAACCGCCCAGCACGTTGCCAGAAGTGCGGCAGCGCACCCTGCACCGCAGCGGTGGCACCCATCCTGCCCCACCTCTGAGATGCTGCAGCATGGCCTGCCCCAGCACCCCTGGTCACTTCTGGGGACCCTAAACATCACGAGCCCAGCCTGGGGCTGTGCTTTAGCAGTGGGTTAGTTTTGATTCAGGCACCCTGAGAGCCCTGGATGAAGGCTGGGCAGTGGGAGCTGCACCACGGTGCCATGCTGCGCCTCCATAAAGAGGTTCTGCGCACGGAGGTCAGATAAAAGGGCATCAGATAAAGCCCTGCGGGAACATAACTTCAGCTCGTAGCACCCAACGGAGCAGGGTGCCGGGAGGTGTGACCCTCAGGGGATGGTTCATGGGGCACTGGGTGCGGAGGGCAGTGGTATGTGAGCAGGAGGCACCCTGGGCGCGGCAGGAGCCGCTCGGCAGCTCCGGCAAGAAGCGAGCACATGAGTCACGGGCTAAGGCTGCGAACTGGGAAATGCTCGGTGCAAAAAGCACCCACGCTGGTGATGGCGTGGGAGCAGCAGTGCTCTCAAATAGCACGCACAACTGCAACAGGCTGCAGTGCCCTCCGGCATCTCTTGAGCATCGTCACTGCTCCGCCAGGGCAGGATGAGGCCACCCGGCCGGAGGATGGGACAGCACCTCGCTGGGGGCTCCCTGGGGAGCAGCACGGAGCGACCTGCCTGGGATGTGCTCTGCTCCTGACGGCTGCCTCTGCTGCTCCTCCTGCCCACGGGTCTCCCGAATGGATGCAAACATGCTTTATTTTCACACAAAATAAAAAAAAAAGCCTGAGCTGGCTCTTTGACAAGACCGAATCTTGGAAGGCTGTGTTTAAAAGCACGTTTTTCCAGAGGGACCGAGATGTGATGTCTGCAGAGCTCAGGTTTTTCCCAAGCAGGTGAAATCCCAGCATCTCATCTGGGTGAGGCACCCGTGGCCATGTGCAGCCCATGGGGACAGAGCGAGGGGGCTTGGGCACACCATGGGGCACACACCTCTGGTCCTGCCGGGCTGCCCTACACATGCCCCAGGTGCTGCCAGTACGTGAGCTCGCTGGCTTCAGCTCTCAGCATCCCTGACGTCTGGCTGATTTGCTGTTAGGAGAGAAAAGCTGAGCGGGGACCTCAGCGTATGGAGTTAAAGAGGGTTCAGAGCACATTAACAACTCTGGCATAAAGATGAGCTGGCAATACCAGCAAGCCTGATTCACCACTAAACGGAGAAATTGGAGGCATAAATTCTGCATCGTGTTGCTCGAAATAATTGAAATCTATATTGTGACTGGCGTGCCGATAAAGCAGCGCACCGCGGCAGCATTTCAAAAACTCTCAGGGATGCGCCGCTTTGCCCTCCACGCAGTCAGCGGAGCCTGAGCAATAAAGACATATGAATTGTCCCGATTTATATCCTTCTAAAGACAGCTTTCCCATTTTGCAGGCACTTGGGTAAAATAAGCAGGCGTCCCGACGGCAGCTGATGGTGCAGACGATGCAGAGGGAGCCGGGACGAGCACAGGGGGAAAGAGCAGAGCTGAGGCGTGCGGGGAGAGCCTGGTGATGCCCCTAGGGTGGGCGCAGCATAGGGGATGGAGGTGAGACACCCCCAGCTCCATCTCTTTGGCCCCATTGCCAGCTCTGCCTCACACGGCGCTCGTGGGCATTTTTAGGATGGATGGAGTCATCCCAAACACACCGGGCTGAGAGGCTCCGAGGAGTCCTCGTGGTGGGGACATGGGGGGGCTGCGCACCCAGGGAGCCGGAGCCCCCCTCTGCTGCCAGCACGGCCACACGCGCAGCCAGCACACGGCTTAATCTTCTAATTAAGCTTCACTTCTCAGTGGGTGAGCAGGGCTTCGCAGTGTATTAAAGCCTTTCCTCTTCTGATAATCTTCTCCTCTGGTTGCTTTTTTTTTTTTTTTTTTTTTTTTGGTGGGGGGATTGTGTCTAAAGCTCTCTGCAGCTGCCTCAGTGATGACAAAACGAATTCTGCCAGCCAGTTTTATACTGACAGGTATTCCCCCCCCCCTCTCCGTGTCTCTTTTTGGAATTAAAATAATTGTAGATATTTACGTTCATTCCCATCAGACGTATTTCCCACACCCTGTCCACTCCAGAGCTTTTCATACAGCTTCACGCTCACTTTTGTTTAATACCTTTATTGGTTGGTCACATTCTGGAAACTTCTGTTTGCGATCCGCAGCCCCTGCAGGGCTTCAGGGGGAGCGGCTGGCTCACGAATACCCGAAATAGGAGGTTGGAATAACTACAGGACAGACTTGCTGCATGCAGACCTCAGCCTTACATACCGTCTGGCTCGATCCATGAGATAAGCGTTATTTAAAATCCATCAGCCAAGCGCGGATTTTATTATAACCTCCCAACCAAAAAAAAAAAAATAATAATAATAATGAAAAAAAAAACGCTGTCAAAACAAGCACTCGCTATTGTCAGGCCATTTCAACTTGTTGCCTAGCATTTTTCCCACTGCACTGCCTGCCCCTCGGTGAGCTTTGTGGGATTTCCCCCGTGCCTGCGAGCAGTGGGCAGGTGCTGGCCATGGCCGAGGGCTCAGCACCGCTCCTGCAAACACAACGTGCTCAGGGGCTCTGCGGGAGCAATTTTCAAACAAGTTCAGCGATGTTTCTGCTTAAAGGGCTGAGCAAAAGGGGAATATTTGCTTTTATAAGGTAAACTTAAATGGCAGCGCTCCCCCCGCGGACACGTACAGGTTTGGGGCACCTTGTCTGCAGCTGAGCTGGGGCGCAGGTCCCAGCCCTGGGCTCTGCTCTGTCTGCAGCACACCAGGAGAGGTGTTTTGTGCAGGGGAAGGGGATCACAGGGACTTTGCTCAACCCAAAGGGCTGAGAATCGTTCTGCAGCTGTGAGCTACAAGGCAAAAATGTCCCTGCACAAGAAAAGGGAGAAGAAAAGAGGCAGAGAAATGGCACAGATTCCTCTCCTGCGCACCCAGGGATGCCAGCCCAGCCTTCTTGGCCCCCGAGCAATTGTACCTCAATTTGTGGGGCTCAGGAGCATCCGCTCACCATCCCCAGCATGGGAGCTGCAGGCAGCCAGCACCGTGACGCCCCGATTTCGGTAACTTTGTGATTTATGATTTAAAAGCTCCCAAGCTAAAACGCGTGGCCTTAAATTACAGCACCGAGCAAGGTTTCCTGGAGGAGACAGGCATTTGCACGCTTCAGGAGTCGGGCTTACGTGGCTTTATCCCTGCTGCTGTGATCTAATTATAACCCCAGAGGAGACCGCGCGCCCGGCGTCACGGTGAACGCCAGGCCGGGCCCGGGTGGGTCAGGGCACGAGGAGCCCAAGGCAGCGGGGCTGGGGCAGGAACAACAAAAATTAAACAGCAAATGTGTGGAGAGGGCTCTCAGGAACGGGAGCAGCCCCATTTTCTTGCCATGCTGAATTTGCCCCAAATCAGCCTTTAACGGCAGCCGGTACCTTCAGCGCCGCCATCAAGCAGGGGAGCTTTTAATCAAGGCAATAGCGGACGATAAATTAAGAGGGAATTATTGCAAAATAATTGTTAAGCTCTCCAAGTTCCTAAACTCGGGCAGACCTTTCCCATCCTTTGATGTCACTGAGTTTTAATAAGCCCTGGACGAGATCCAGGACCACAGGGTATATGTGAGAAATTTTGCGTATAAATACATAATTGGCATGTGTAGAAATGCCTGCACGGACGGACACACACACACACGCTCGTATTGTGCTGCAACATTAATAGCACGTCCAGAACTGATATGCTGCTAAATAGCATTTCTTGTCCTGGGATCCTATTTTCACACTAGCAGCAAATATGACCTTTGTCTGCGGCTGCCAGCTGCTTATAATTTTGACAGATGCAAGCACATTTCTGGGAAGCTGTATCCATTCAGTGGCTAAAGATCAACAGGCTCTGCTCAGGCTTTAGTAAGATTGATTGGCTCAGGAGAATCCCATTTGCAGCCCTAACTGAGAATAGGTTTACCACGGAGAGGCGTTAATGACTTTGATATCAGTGATCTAAATATGTCAACCTGCGACTCGTGTTGGTATTAAGACACACTATATTTATACAAAACAGCCATTAGCAGAATGCTAATTAATGTGATTCAGTTTCCAAGTAAATCTCGGCTCTTCCAAGCGGTGTAATGCTAGACTTTATTTTAATCTCCCTGGAACTGCAGGGTTGCTGCTGCGCCCGGCCATTCCTCGGGATTAGCCAGATTTATTTTTGCTGACGTTTCACCGAGCACCCTGGGTCGGGAGCGCCCGCTGCCGGGTGCCGTGCGGGGAGAGGCATCTGGGTGCCCCCTGGCAGCTCCTAGAGCAGCACCCAGCCGCACCACAGCACCCGTTGTCTCCTTGCACAGGGGTCCCCATAGGCTGAGCACCTCCTGAATGTCTACTTTGGCTGGGCTGAGTGCTGGGAAAGAGAAGAGATGGAGGTGAGGAGGTGATGGTGGTGCCATGCGCCGTGCCAGGGGTAATTTTTCTGCACTGTGCTCTTTTCCTGCACTTGTGCCGGGTGTCAGGAGCCCAAGAAGGTCTACAGCCATAAGGGGAGATCCTCTGCCTTGCTGTTATGGCTCGTGGCTTGGCCCCTGCACCAGGAGCAGGATTGGCCCCGCTGCCGTGGGCACCCAGGGGCAGCAGCAGCGGCTCCAGAAGCGCAGGCGAGCGCATGGAGCCCAGGCATCCAGCTGCGCATCCTTCCTATCAGCAGGTCATTTTGTGCCTTGTTATAAAGCCAACGAGACCTGTGGGAGAAGGAGAAATAAAAAGCAAACACATAGCACTGCTGAACACATTACAGACTGAGGCGTCAGAAAACTGGTGCCAGGAAGAAGATTAATGGAGCAGAGCTGCAAAAATAAGAAAGAAAATGAAAACTGGGTGAGAACAGAGCTGGTAAAATGTTCTGCTGCTGCCAAAGTGCCTGCCCTCGAATACACCGGGTCACAGCCACAGGCTGGATGCTGCTGTTAATGGAGGAAGCTCGACCCCCACTTCTTGCTGATGTTCTGGGCAGCCTCTGACATCAATCTCATTAACAGCATTAAATTAGGACAAATGAAAGATATTTTTCCCCTTACAAAAAAAAAAAAAAAAAAAAAAAAAAAGAAAAAAGGCGAACAAGTGGCTTGGAATGGGCTGGAGCAGCTATCCAGAAGCAAAATAAAAGCTGCCTCTTTTTACAAGCTGCACACATCCTCTGCTTCAGCTGGTTTGGGAACAATGGGGCAAATTTATCGGGGGTGACTTTGCTGGAGAAGCCTTCAGCGTGTTGCTCCTTTTTTGCTGAACTTGGTGGTGATAAATGGCGCTGGCTTTTTGCGTTGTAATACCGAAGGATGCTGTAGGACTTCAAGAAATGTATACGTCAGCCAGCGAATCACTTGCTCTGCCGAAATCCCTCTGAGCAAACAGACGAATTTGGGGGCACCAATGTCAGCGCTCGCTGCACCCCCTCTGCGGCGCAGCCCAGCACCGCGGGGCGTGCTGCTTCCAGCCAGCCTGGGCTGATCTCATCAATGTGCTAAAGTCATTACGGAGGGAATTGTGGGAAATATTGGGTTTTTCATTACAGCCGAGACTTTTTTTTTTTTTTTTCGAACTCGTGGTGTTTGAGAAACAAGTTCCATACATCATGCTGTGGTCCGGCTGCAGGACGGGTGCCAGCGCACGGGCACGCGCCCTGCTCTAAAAGCCCAGGCACCCCGTGTGCCTGTTGGAGCTGACACAGCACATCTTCAGCCCGGGGGGGCACGCAGAACCGTCCCACCATCGTGACGAGGTGACAGTGAGCAAAGCCCAATCCCTGCTTCTACATCAGCAGCCCCCTGGGCTTTGCTGCTGCTCTCTGCAGTGGGAGCTGCTGCATACCCAGAGCTGGGGCTGCTCCTGAAGGTCTGCACGGGTTTTGCATGAAGATACACGGAGTTTTGTCTCGGTGCTGCCTTCAAATCACTCTCCCTTCTCACCACGATGCCTCTGTTTCTGTGACTGCACCAAAGCAGCAGCACTGCAGGCGTGGGAGCAGCAGCGTGCAGTCCCAAACACCCGGCAGCCGCTTTGCTCGGAGCAGAAACCCGGATTGCTTGGCTTCTGGTAACGATCAGCAAAATAAAAACCTGATTTTTCTACTGAGCCAGAGGAGCCTGGAAAGTGCTGAGGCACTTTAACAACAAGAAGTGTTGGGGCAGTTCCAGCATTCCTCCTTGTAGCCAAAAATAAAATTATAAACCCCGGCAGGGCTGCGTGTCCGAGGGTGCGCGGGAGCTGCGCCGCGGCACCGCTGGGGCACCGGGGAAAATCCAAGCCCAGCTCCCCAGCCGGGTGTCCGAGGTCTGACAGCCCGGTGCAGGCGGTCCAAACCCCTTTCTCCTTAAATGACATGTTTAAGGGAAGGTCTCCTGCTGCTGGAGACGGGGCCAAACCCCTGGCTGTCACCCAGCTCCAGCCCGGCCAGCTCCAGTAAGCGCGCTTTTTTGGCTCATTACGCCGCATTTTCACCCAGGGCAGTGCCAAACCACTCCTCCGTGATGGGAAAGGCTCAGACTGTGCAAGCTTCTGCCCTGCTGGGTTGGGGGGGCTCGGCCGGGCTGGGGGGATGTCAGCCTGGGGGATGTCAGCTGGGGTCAGCCACCCTTGTCGTCACTGCCACGGTGCCAACGAGGTTTGTGTGTGGGGCTGTCACTGCACGAGCTGTGACATTAGAGGAGCCCTGTTCCCTCCCACCTGGAGCATCAACCAGACCAAAAACCTCCAAACAAGAGGAGCTGCAGCTGCTCGGGGTGAGCAGAGAGTCCCCGGGGGTAATTAAAGGTGTGGGGTGCAGGCAGTGTGTGGGGAGGGACATGGGCTGCCCGCAGGGACAGCATCCTGCTGCAGCCACTCGCTTCGGCCCTGGTGCTGCAGGGGGAAATGTGCTGCTCCACTGCAGAGCAAGACCACACTCAGCCCTCTCTCCGAGCCCCTTTATTCCCCTCTCCTGACAGGGATTTCTCCGGTGTTTTCCCTTTTTAGCAGCTCCCACGGTTCTCTGGCTGGAGCCAGGTGACTGCAGGTCCCCCGCCGTGCCCGGCGCAGCTCCGCGGGAAGGCGCAGCCATCAATTTGGTGCGGATCTGCCGGGGCTCCCCGTGACCCCAACGTGTGCCTGCTTCCTCCTGCCTCCGACACGACTACTGCCGCAGCCGGCAGCCGCCGCACGCTGACAAGCTGCAGGAGGGGAGAAACATCTGGCTGCGCTCAGCGCCTCGGCCCGGATGTATAGAACATGGGATCCCCGCTCCAGCTGCACTTCAGCACTCCTCCGCTCGCTGCCTCTCCAGCCTCGCAGCCCTCCAGAAAACAGCAAAAAAAAGAATAATAATAAAATAAGGTGATTTGATGCCCCGAAAGCTGCAGCCTGAGAGGTGGCTGCAGTGCACGGCACAGCGTGGCTGGAGCAAATATGGGCTCGGAAAACGGGGATTAGGAGCACGTAACCCTGCTCTCCGTGCATTTCTGGGGTTGAATCAGCTTTCCAGCTCCTCCAGCCGTGGGCCATGGGACAGGCGGGTGGCCGGGATGCTGATGGCTTCATTCACAGCCCTGCCGTGTGCTGGACACAGAGGGCTGATGGGGAAGCCCCCTCTAATCAGGGCCAGTTCCCCATTAGTGCTGTGGAAAAGAGGCCCCTCCTAAATCGTCTCCGAATTCCCCTTCCTGGGCTCCTCAGGAATGAGAAAAATTTTCCTGGGAAAACTGATTACAGAAAGCTGACATCCGGGATACACCCCTGGGATAAAATAAAGAAAGGTGGGGCGGCGTGGAAGGGACGGGCTGGTGAATCACCCACCATGCGTCGGTCACCAAGAAAAACCTTTTCGAAGAGAAACCACCCTAAAATTCAGCAAGCTGACACAGCCCCCCAGCAGCACCTTGCTCCCTGCTGCTCCCTGCCCTCACCTTGCTCACCAGGAGAGCCCTGGCTTTTGAGGTCCTCTTTGTGCCCAGCGCTCACCAAACCCTGCCAAATCCATGCCACCACCAAATGAAAACGCAGTCACAGCCCCGGGTTTCCTCACCACCTTAAGGGACGCGATGCAGACATTGGGGAGAGGTGCATCAGGAGTCATTTCTGCAGAGGCCATAAAGTTACACGTGTGTGGAAACAAGATCAAAGGCAGGAGCGTGGTTTCCAAGCAGAGGCTTTAATCCCGACCTGGGAATCGCGCCCTGAGCCCTGCTCACGTGCAGCGCGCCTGAAGCCAGCTGAAAACACTGAGGTCCCAGAGTGCTGGGCACCAACCCACTCACAAGGGGTGCACAGCCCCAGGGGACACCCATCCAAATGCTGCTCCTGAAGCCAGAAGCAGCCCCCAGATGGCTTTCAGCACCTCCACATTCCCAGTATTTGCCCTGTGAGGCACCATGGCCCTGGCTTGAGGCTCTCCAATTCCTCAAGGCTCCCCCTGCACCATTGCACAAATGGGCAAGATGGAAAAAGTCCTCAAAGCACGAGAAAAGCAGGCACCAGCCGGGGAGAGCCCACACCAAATCCAGTGTTGGGGGGCTTCTCATCCCAGTCCCCGCAGCGGTTCTGGATGGGAAGAGCTGTTACCATCAGAGGAGCATCCCCGAGCTGCCAGCAGCACCAGCGCCTCCTGACGAAGCACAAAGACGCTTTCCCAACCCCTCAGACGCAGGCAGCGATATTTTCAAAGCCCTTGCTCTCCTAATTGTCTCTCCGCTCTGTTTTCTAATCTGAGATGTCTTAACACAAACAATTATAGCCGAGTAACTGATTAATCATTCAAATGAAATTGAAATTGAGTAAGTGATTTAATATATTTAGATAACGCACATGTGCAACAGAAAAAAAAAAAAAAAAAGTGATACTTATCTACAATTGTCACTCAAAATGGATGAGTTTCAATTATTTGTGTGGGAGAAAACAGAGGTATAAAGATCAGAATCCAAATTATTGTGTAAACTGTTGACATATTCCGAACACTGTTATTTAAATTCCATTAAATAGATATTTAAATGAGAATGAATAATTGCATCAATAATTCATTTGCAGCTTAGAAAGAAACTTTTGCACAATGTCACCCAGTGGGAACAGGGCACTTTGGCTCTGGATCTTTTCCGCGTTGTGGCGGAGGAAGGTTCTCCAAAATCCTTGTCGGTCCCTGCAGACCCAAAGGCAGAGGGATCCCAAGTCTGCCCCGATCCATCTCCACAGACCCAAATGCACGGGCAGCCGGGCAATGCTCGCACACCATCGGGCTGAAGCCACCTGGATTTAAACCAGGGGGGAGCTCAGTGTGGCAAGGTGCAGGGACTCACAACACAGCGTGGCAAAGGCGCTGTATTTACATGCAAACAAAAAAAAATAAATGGAGCTGGACCCACAGCTTGCCTCCCATGGAGCCTGCAAGGCGGCTGCACTTGGTGTCAGCTCTTGTCTCTTGGACATTTTGGGGCACGAAGGCAGCTGTGCCACGCCGCCCGCCTTTCCCCAAGCAAAATCACTGCTCGCTCGCTCGTGACAGCCGGGGACTCGCTGTGCCACAGAGCGGTGCGTGCCTTGACGGGGTTATTTGAAAAGTGATTAGAAGAGGATCCTCGTAACAGTATGCCAGCTAATGCGTGTGTCCTCTGCCTGCCTGCCATCACCTCGCCGCCTGCCCGCAGGGGAGAGCGAGCGCCGTGAGTCACGGCACAGCAGCCTCTGCCCCCTGCGGCACAAAGCCCCGCCAGCACCCACTGCCTGGGCAGGATTGGGAAAGACCAGCACGTCAAAACAACCCAGGGGCTGATGCATCCCTTGCCTACAAATCGTATTTTAATCTGGATCTTTAAAAAACACGAGGTGTTTATAAGGAAAGCAAGCCCACCCGTGTTTACAGCGGATTACATGATGGGGCGAGGAAGTATAATTCGCTCAGCGCTGCTTCTTTAAATAACGCACGCTGTCACGGAGGTATGTGGCAAGAAGTAACCCAACACAGCCTTCTGCAACAAGACACAGCATCAGACATTTAATAGAAATAGCTCTAATGCCGGCTGTCAGGGAAAAATGTAGATAGCAAGTGTGTGACTTCAGTTGCTGCAACGGGGAAGGAGCGGCGCGGGCGAACGCCCGCCGGTGGGTGCAGACAGCCCCGAGCCCGATAAGCCACCCGGCCTCGCCGTCGAATTCCTACGTGAACATGAAAGGCCTTTGGCAATGGGCAGAGATGAAATGAAATGCAAAACTGTTCGAGTGGTGGGGATCTCCCCAGCCGGCCTAATAGGAGAAAAACAGGGGGGATGCTGCGGACACCCCTCGCCTGCGGCAGGAAGGAGCGCGACGCCACGGCGCATGAGCAGAGCCTCCCAAAAGCAGCAGCACTGGCGCTCAGCGGCACCCGAGCTGCCTTTCTGCCACGTTAATGACACCCCGAAGGCACCAGCGGGTGTTTTCCCACCGTATTATGCTCACAAAGCATCCCGCAAGAGCCCAGCCCTGCAAAAGGCACCGGTGGCTGCGGGGGAAAGGCGGCTCACCGCGTGCTGTTTGCTGTCCAGAGGCAGGGGAGGAGGCACTCGTTATTATGAAATAATTGGGAAACCATCGTCTGCCGTCTCAAACCAGGCATCTCTGTTGAGCAACACTGCTTCTCAGGTATGAAGACCCACAGGTCTCGACACAGCGCGCCGTCTCCGAACGGCTGGGCGCTGCTCCTTGGCTGCTGCTCAGAATATTTCAGGCTCTGCGCACGTCTTCCCAGCGGGGAGAGGCCACCAGAGGCTGCGGGTTGTCAGCTCCCCCGGTGACAAATAGCTGCCCAAGTTCAGAGATGGACGAGATCAGGCCCCGATGCTCCCTCCCAGGTGAAGCACGGGGCCACGTACCTGCTGCGCTTTGGTGTTACAGCAGTTGTGTGCGGCACTGACCCAGCCCCAGATGCTGCTGCGCGTTGGCACGGCACAAGAAACAGGGTGAACGCTACGGAGGTGGCTTGGGGTTGGGTTTTCGGAGGCGAAGGAAGCAGCAGGGACAGCTCAGCCCCAGCACGAGGGCTCTGCCCACGGCGCTGCCCAGCACGGCGCTCGCGGTGCAGCGCCCCGCGTTTCCACGGCGCAAGGTGGATCTATATTACTTAGCACCGCTGCGTTAAAAATATGATTGTCAGCCTCTGTAATTTTCCAGTGACAGCTCGAAAAGAAACAGCTGAGCCACCGAGCTCCAGCTCCACATGCCATCTATTTCTACTGTCAGCTCCAGAGAGATCTTAATTATAATGGCTTTTGGTGCTCATTCCTTCCTAATGCTGTAACAGGGAGATGATTGCAGCCGTAAATGAGCGATCAGTCTATTCCCTGCTGGGTAGTAAAGCTGGTTGTCAGGCTGGGGAGGGACGGCACGCACGAAACTGTTCCCCAGTTACAGTTCACTTTGCACACTCTATATAAAATTGAATTTGGCTTACTCATAGCTGCAAGTTACAGGGCGCGAGATGGTAATTGCACCAGGAACGGCGAGAGAGCGAGAGGTTTAATTGGCTGCACAGTCTGGAAACTGCACGGATCAATTTTGCACTGGCTATAAATACGGCCGATGAGCCTGGCCCCGAGTCCTGGGCTCTCCAAACACCGGGTCGGGTTTGTTGTTCCCTTATCGCTCCTCCTCGGAGCCCAGGAGCAGCTGCGCCAAGTCAGCAGCTAAACTTATTTGCTTTGCCCAAATTAAGATGAATTGCAGCCAGGGCAAAGATTTCCAGTGCGTGGCTGGTGCCTCTGCCAGGCGCCCTGTCCCCGGGGAGGTGACGGCTGTGCCAGTGGCCCCCGCCCTGCCCGGCCGGATGGGACCCGCGATCTCCTCGCACAGGAAAACGCAGGAAAAAATCACTGAGCGCCACTCCCAGACACACTCGCTGTCTTCAAAAATAAAATACGCTTTGAAAATATGTGGTAAAAGAGCGGTGCTATTCGCTGGCCTAGACCGAGTCTAACTGTGGAATTTCCTACGCGAAACCAGCAGCTCAGCTTAGAGTTTATCTGTGAAAGTGAAGCGCAGACCTCTCCAGCACAGCCCCACCTCACCCCCTGCTCGCTGCCTGCTCTGGAAGCAGGGCTCAGAACCAGGGCTGCTGCTCAGAAGCCAGGCTCCTGTGTCCCCTTCCTGATGCTCGTGGGGCCAAGGTGACGGATCAGAGCTCAGCCCCCACCCAAATGAGTGGGAGCCAGGTGGGCACGGAGCTGTCCTGGGGGAGGACACGGTGGGTTCAGCTACGAAACTCTCCAAACATTTTGCATTTTATCTCCTGAGGGCTTCCACGTGCGGTTAGGGGCTGGGTTACCCTGGGAAGTGCTGGAACTCCACAGCACTGAGCCCATGGAGCTGTGGGGTGGTTTCACGTATCCCTGCCTCTTGATTCCCACTGCAGACACTTGATTCCCACTGTGGACACAGCATTGCTGAGAGCTTCTGCCCCAGCCTCCTGTTGCCAGCAGACCTCAGATACACACACAGACAGTCCTGCAGCAGAAGCAGGAGGCAGAGCCAGCTCTCCATGACCTGCTGCACCGCGTTCAGTCCCCAAATGTTCCTGCTTGTGCTTTGCATCCTGCTTGTATTCGCTCCTCTCGCACTGCTACTTTAATTCCATACCCAGGACCCTCTCAGCTCTCCCCTCCTGGAGGAGCAGATCCAGGATGGGGCTTTGGATCCCTGGGGTCCAGCCACAAACCCTCCCCGCAGCCAGCCCGCTCCTGGCACGGCCACAGGGGAGGAACAGAAATCATCCTGCAGCACCCGAGCTGCCGCCCTCCAGCAAGCCCTGGGCACGGCTCCTCACACCACGCACACGTCCTCCTGCCTGATTCGGTGCCAGGTTTATTGCCTTCGCAGGAAGCCTGCTATCAAAGTAATAAAATGATTTGCAAAATCTTCAAACGCTTATAAAAGCAGTGATTGATATGCTCATCTGCTGGGCACTTCCTGGCTTTAAAAAAGTCTGGCTCGTAATCAGAGCATCTCAAAAAAAAAAAAAAAAAAAAAAAAGAAAAAAAAAAAAGGAAAGAAAAATCTGTAAACACTCCACTCGACGTTTTCGCTGCTTTCTGCTGGCACCGGCAGGATCTGCTCCCTGCTCAGCCCCGCCGCCCGCATGGGCAGGCCCCAGCCAATTAACTCCGAATTAACTCATTAGCGCCGTGCGGCTCCTTCCTTCCAAGGGCTCGGCACCACCAGCTGCCTGCCCCCTTCCTGTTCTGCCTGGCCAGAAGGGCTCAGCCCTGAAGATATTTGCTGTTTACCCAGGCTGAGCCGTGCAACGTGGGCTGTTTGTTTTCCCTCCTACTCCCACATCATCCCCATGCTTTCTCTGGCACTCCTCCTCCTCCTCCTCTCCCCCAGATTTCCCCATACAGCCCCATTTTTTCAGGGCAATCCCTGCACCTCCTGGGGTGGGGGCTCCACATGCTGCATCCCCCAGGCGAGGTATTCAACCTTTAATATATCAGGGACTTCGTGGTCTGCACACCCAGAAATCCCCCCCAGAACCAGGACTGGCCACCCAAAAATGTGCAAACTGGCGAGGGATGGGGAGCAGGCACCGGTTTTCTTCGTGCCAAAGCCGTTCCCAGCCGAGTGCAGCGATTTTACAGATGAAAAGGAAGCTGTGAAGCCTCTCGTGGGTCATGGGCAGCAGAGCGAGAGAGCTGCATTACAGCTATTTATGCTTCAGGGCTGCCACAGATTTATATCTTTGTCACTGTGTATTGTAAAAAAATAAAAAATAATAATAAATAAATAAAAAAGGAAAGCCGCTTGTCCCCTTCTGAAGTTACAAAGTCAGAAGATCGCTGACTCAAGCACTGAAAGTCCCCGAACAGCCGCTGCTCGTGCAGATTTAGCATCAACCCTAGCCAACCAAAGAGAATAATTATTTCTCTGCTCCGCTGTGCTATTTAAAGGCTGATGAAGTACAAAGACGCTGAATTATGCACAGAAGAGTTATGCTCACGCACCGCAAGGTAGCAGCCCCCGAAGATAAATAGGCTGGAGGTGAGAGCTCCTGCGCCCGGCCCTGCTGTCCCCAAGGACTTCGGCTGGGTGGTGCAGAAAGCAAAGCCCAGATTGGGGCAGGGCCCTGCCCCTGTTCCTGGTGTCCCTTGCTGCTGGGGACATGGGATTTGGCAGGCAGCGTGGCTGTGGTGGCAAGGGTGCGACCAGTTTTGGTGTGAGGATGCTCAGTTCTGGCCCCCTGAGGGGTTTTGGCAGCAGGGATAGCTCGGTCCTTGCACATCCCTGAAGCACGGGGATGGATCCTGGTGCCTCTGGAGCTGCGGGTTCATGCTGGAGAGCTGGGCTGCTCCTGTCCCTGCTCTAACCTCTGGTGACAAGTCAGGACACTGGTGAGAATTGTTTAATTCCTTCACCCTCCCCAGGCCTCAGCCCCAGAGCCGTTTCTCATATCCATATTACAACTATGATCCCTCTGCCTGGGTCAGCAGGGCTGGAGGGTTCCTCCCCATGCAAAAACCCAGCACAGGATGCAGCCCACCAAGTTTTGCACAGCCCGGCTGCCTGCCTGGGGGATTTTTCTCTCCCAGACCCCTTCATCTGCCCCCAAAATGCCAGGCACTGGGCACGGGGTGGGCGCAGCTGATGGCAGCACAACGTACAGCAAATACAACACGATTCAAGGGAAGGGGTTTGCTCAAAGCTCAACCACTGCCACGTTCCCAGGAGCCCTTTGGGAAGTGCCCAGCAATGCCCTGGGACAGCACTATTACAAAAAGAGCACTCAAATCCATCCCCCTACCACCACTTTGGTTCTTTTTTTTTTTTTTTTTTTTTTTGGTCCTACAGTATTATATGGATCATTGTCGGTTTTCCCATCTTCTCATAATTTATAAAAATGGCCTGCTTGCTATCCTTGGCTTCACCTCAAGTTCAGTAAATCGAGGTATTTAATTAAACACAGCAATTTGCCGGCTCTCAGCCCAACTCGTAAGGAACTCACGCATCATTTGAGCAGAATTTTCATATACTTTACTTGGAAAAAGTGCAGAGCCAACTGTAACAGAACAAAATACATTTTTCTGGCAACGCACAAAACCACTTTTCCTCCCTCACGAGCACGTTGCTGCCTCCCCATTAGCTGCCCGGGGGCTACCTGATACGGCTGGGAAAGCCTCAGAGAGCGGCTGCAGCGAAGGCAGCAGCAGGTTCTCCGTGCACGGGAGCAAAATATCACCCGAGCAGCCATCAGCAAGCCCTGCACCTCCCGTGCACGTCCACAGCAGCATGAAGAAGCCCTGCACCACCGCCTTGTCCTGGATGGCTCAACAAAAATAAGGATTTTCTGTGGCACACCAGCAGAAGTCTTTGGAAAAGTCCCAGTTATGAAGTTTTGCAGGAATACATCTCCCTTTTCTCTAACAGCAGAGTCTGGTAACACAGCTAACATCTGCCACCCAAAAATGAAAGGCAATGAAGGTTTCAAGGTGCTGTGTGATGGGACAGACCCGGGAACCACCTGAAATGCCCTCCTGCTTGGGGATGCAGGCTCAAAGCAGTGCCCAGCAGGGATGCAGCTGGGGCTGGCTGGGCTCAGGGGAAGGTAACTCAGCTGTGAGCTGCAGAAGGGCACCGGGAACATCCAAACGTGCAAATGCCCTCACTCCTTGTCCACTGGGATGGTCCCGGGGGCCGTATTTGAGTCACATGAAGAGCATCTGCTGGAGATTGAACACGGCTTGGCTCTTCTAGCCTCAGGACAGAAGCTGCATTAAGAGCAGGAGTTGGTTTTCTTCCTTCTTCCTCAAGTTCCCAGCACCATGCTGCCCCATGCACAGCTCGAATCTGGGGCCATGTCCCAGCTGCAACCTGCCCAGCCTCAGCAGCACGGGTTCAGGGGCCTGACCCAAACTGAAATGCAAGAAGAAAAACGTGTGAGCGCCAAACATTCCAGTTTCTACCTCTTGCTTTCAACAACAACGAAGCCGTTGTGTAAATAAACTCATTAACAGCAACTGCTGAGCAGAACCTGTCCAAGCGCCTCGCGTCTCCGCGCTCGCAGCTGCCGACTCTGGGACGGCTTCATCAGCAGAGCAGGGATCTGCATGCACGGAGCCACCACGAGGCATCACGGAGACGAGGAGAGCGAATTAAAGCTTGGATCAGGCTTTTAAGATCCTGGCTCGGATTTGCAGAAATAAATAAATAAATAAAAGGCAAAACATGTTCAATTTTTTTTTTTTAAATTTTTTTTTTTTTTTTTACTCTTTTCTCTCCGAAGAGCAGGGTGCTTCGTGATTGCAAGCCCGGGGTGAGCGGATAGAGCCGTGGCTTTGTGCTGCCCCTTGCCCCAGTGCCGCTCTGTGCTGCACGGGGCCCGACGGAGAGCCGGGGCGAGCGCAGGGCTGCTCGCTGCGCCTTCCCACCGAGGGACCCGAGCAATAGCACAACAACAACATGTGCAACTACTTAGAAGTCAATTAATATCAGAGGAAGGACCCTTGTTGAATCCAGCAGAAAGAATGATGGCTACATTTCCGGAATAATGGCTGAAATTTGCCATTGTGTGTCATCAGGAATCATTTAAAATAGTTTTGATCTAAGCTCTTTCTGTCAGGGCTCTAATGAATTAACAGATGACAGATTTCCGTAATGAGAGTCTATGTTTTAAAGACAAGGCTACATTGTTTTTGCTGTACTGCTCGTATAATTTGGGATGTTTAAAAATAATTACGGCGCAAGATTAATACCTTACAAGTTTGCAGATACTTCTCGCACGCGGCGGAGAGCCGAGCCCTCCTTTTGCGCAGGTTTAGGGACGGGGCTGGGGACAAGGGCAGCATCCCCACACCCCAACCTGCATCATTACACCCCGAATGACAAAATCCACGGTTTTAGCCAGAAAAAAAGAATTTGCTGTCCCATGAGGAGGGGGTCTTCGCCCTAAGAGCCCCGCAGCCCCTTTGAAAGCCCGCGGGCCGCGCCGGGGATGGGTGCAAGAGGCGTCGAGCGGAGCAGCCGTGTCCTCGGGCCTGAGCCACGGTGCTCGGACTCATTAGCTTGGTGCTGGATCGCATTTTTCTGCTGTGCAAAGGGACCACAAAGGCATATTATATTCAATGTTAAGTAAACAAACTTTTGAAACGGCCTTTTATTGATTCCATACGGCCATCTGGTTTGAAGGAGAAGGCTCCCTCCCTCTTCCCCCTCCCTGTGAAAATATTCGAAGGTTAGGGGCTGGCAGCGGCTCAGCATGGCTGCAAACCACCTAGTTTCCTTTGCGGTTAACAACACAGGAAAACGTCTAACTTTCAGATAAATGTTGGAGGCTTATTTGGTTCACCCATCTGGTAGCCAGCCTGTTCTGCGAAAATTAAAGATATACATATGCAAATATTCACAGTCTGCTTCCAAGATCTAAAGAATTTTTATGATGTAACCACAAAAAGAGGTTATTTAATGTTGACAATATGTAGCAGAGCAAAGCACTATAATGCTGCATATGGTAATGTAACTTATGAAAATGAAGCCGCAGTGCCCTTACAGAGTAATGAAAAGCAGATTTCACCTTGAAGACTATTTGAGCTGTTTAGCTTGTAATGACTTGAAAAAAAAAAACCAAAAACATTGGTGTGAAAATACAACTTGCCACACAGCCACACGGGCCCCAGGCTGAGCGTGGCAGCGTCTCGCTGGGGGCTTTCTCTGCCGAGCAGCCTCAGCCCCAGCAGGCACAACCCGGGTCCCCGCTCCCTGGCCATGGCACGGGACAAGCCACCCGTCACCGCCAGGGTCCCTGCGGGTCCCCGTTGTCACCTGCAGGGCTGGTGGTGCTGGTGGTACCAGCCGTGCCAGGCAGGAGCTTACTGGTGTTGCTGGTGCTGGTGAACCCTCCGGCTGCAGCTGGGCTGTGCTGGTTG
Organism: Netta rufina; assembly: GCF_964035555.1. NCBI lineage: Eukaryota > Metazoa > Chordata > Aves > Anseriformes > Anatidae > Netta > Netta rufina. The sequence continues at coordinate 21,628,924 of NC_140134.1, read as the reverse complement.
CTGGACATCTGATGGGAGCTGCCCGGGGAGGGCACCGAGCTTCTCCCAGGACACCCGGGCACCTTGCAACACCTCGAGGAGCTCCAACCCCATGGGGCAGAGCCCGTGTGAGCCACACATCACCTTCTCCAACATCTCATGGGGCTCGATGCATCGGCAGGTCCCCAGATAATGTCCTGCAGCCTTGCTGTGAGCTCCCAGCACTGGGCACACCCCTCCAGGGACCAGCACCCTCGCATCTGACAGGGACACCAGTGCCACATCCCACGGGTGAACATCCCACGGGGTTCATCCGAAATGCCAACCGAGCTTCAAGGCTGCTCTCAGCCAGCTGCATGGCCCTCGTGCTGCTTTCCATGGAGCAAAGACTTATTGCTCCTGCTAGAATTAATTACGTCCTCTTTCCGTAACAAGCACCTTTGTATATTATGCGAGCTCTTTGCCTGTCATCAGCAGCCTCAGAGAAAGATAAAGATGTTTGAATTAACAAAATATTGCTGTGATCTTCTCTCTGACAGTATGGAAGCAATAATATTTAGTGAGTAACTGAGTTTCCTTTAATAATTTAGTAGACTTTAAAAACCTTGATCATCCAGCTGACTCTGAGAACAAAACAGTCAAGCTTTGTGCATCCAAAGCTGAGATAAAAATGCGAGCAGACTCCTTAAGAGAAAAAAAAAAAAAAAAAAAAGTTTAAAATTATATTTAAAAAAGCTAATTAAAAGCCCAGCCCACATGAAAGAAAGAGGCCAGGGAAACTGTTCTTTAAAGCAACCAAAGCCACAGGTTTCCAAGTCTCTGTTTCTCCCTCTGGGCGAGCTGCCCTCTCCGTGGGCGCGCAGGCACGGCGCGCTGTGGGGCCACTCGGCTGGGTGGCAGCAGAAAAGTGGTTTTCAGAGGGACCGAGGCAGACGGGAGGGACCGGGTGGTGACACAGCAGTGCCCAGAGCTACCTGCTGAGTGCTCGGGCGAGGAGCCACCAGACGGCTGCAGGCAGCACGGAGCAGTGCGCGACGCCTCCTCCCACGGGGCACCAGGGGCTGGCAGGGGCAAGGGTGCTTCTCAGGGGAGGTGACCCCTAACTGAGACCCACACCTGAGGTTATTGCAAAAAAAAAAAGTCTGCCACAGAGTCTGTGGGCTCTGCTGTCACTGTCACCTGCTTTTCCTGCTCTCCTTATCTTGAAGACTGCAGCCACAAGCCCTCCGGCAGCAGCACAGTCGGGTTCTCGGCACTGACCACGTTGTGCCAGAGCAGTTTTGTGTGTGCAGGAGAAGAGAGGAGAAGCTCTCCAGAGCTGCAAACCCCATGCCTGGAGCTGGTCGGAGCAGCAGCAGTGGTGGGGCAGAGCGAAGAGGCTGGCACGGAGCAGGAGGGACCCAAGGAGGGCTCCGCTCAGCCCCACACCGCCCTGGGGCCAGGCACGAGCCTGTGGGTCCTGGCACCCCACAACCAACAGCAGACAGATTTCCTTAAGTTGGGTTGTTGTCATGAAGAACCCGAGCTTCTCCTGGGAGCCCCCAGTCATGCAGGCAAATGATTTGACACGCTGCGTTTTTGAGCATCACCGTTGGATGCTGTGGGTATTCCCGGCTCAAGTTGAGGGAAGCACGCGGGCTTGGAAAGCTCCTTCGCAGGGAACGAACTGTCAGGGAGCCTTGTGGAGGGAAGTCTGGAAGAAACAAGAAAGCGAAGAAACCTCAGCTCCTCTGACAGGGCCAGAACCATTAAAGGAGCACTTAGAGCCCTTAACATAAAAATGCATCAAAGAGGAAAACCAGATGAGAACAGATTCATTTGCCTTGGAGAAATCCTGGCGCTCTGATATGCTGCCTTCCTCGCACTCTGCTCGCTGTGGATTGAAATGCCTTCGGGCAGGAGAGCTGTTTTGTCTAACACACGTATTTGCAGAGGGCATTTTAAAGAGAAGCCTCTCCAGAGAGGCTCCAGCAGCCCACAATCGCAGCTTCCCACTTCATTGTTATGCAGAGCAAAAAGCCCCCAAATCCACAATAATGAAAACTAGATTCCCTTTTAGATAAACACGTTATATCAATGACAAAAAGATGAACCAGAGCTACATCAATGCTCAGAGCATCAAAGAGCTCCAAATCAGGCTTCAGACCTGCTAACGATGCCATCCACTGCTGCTTGGCGGGCTGCATGAGCACCAGACCTGCTCAGACGTCTCCAGGACCCCTCACCAAACCCCCAGTGGCCGTCACCCTTGCGATGCCACGGGGATTAGGGGGCTGCACAGCCCTACTGAGTGCGCAGGAGGTTGAACCAATCCTTGATGCCAAACCTGGGGAGGATGGCGAGGCATTTGGGAGCGTGTGAGCACAGCCAGAGCATCCAGACCCTGGGAGCACCGAGCCCTGCCTGCTCCCACCGTGCTCCCCCCTACCAAGCACCCCAAGGACAGCCAGGGGGTGACACCAGAGTGAGGGCAGCAGCACAGACCCACCTCCACCACCGCAGCCGGCTCAGCATCAGCCCCATACCTCCCACACGTGCCTCTTCCAGCCCTGCACCAACCCCTAGAGAAGCCCTGGCTTGCTCAGTGTCCCTGCAGAAACCTGGCAGCTCCGAGGAGGCCGCGTGCGGTGCGCTCCGGCGAGCCCCCGCGTGCCCCTAACCCCGAGGTAACGCGTGCTCTCAGCCCTCCGGCTTTCAAACCCACCTCTGTTTATTCCCCTCCATAAAAGTATGCGGCCGAGGGAGCGCTGACACGCTGCAACATCTGGGACTCATCTCAGCCCCTTTGTTGAGCAGTGAGTCAACAGAAGGTGTGATGAGAGCCAGATGTTCGGCCCTCGCCATACATCATAAGTGGAGTGGATTACAATAAGGGGACAAATAAAGAGGAAGGCCTGTGAGAATATGTGGAGCCCCTGGAGGCCTTTAAAACCGATTTTAAAAACCCATTTCCCTGGATTCAGAGGGAATTTTATAGAGTAGAGCCAGCAGAACGCGGGCTGTTTGTTGCCAGGCCAGGCGACACGGAGCCGGGGCTTCAGGCAGGAATAAAACCCCGGTTTCCTGCAGCGGGGAACGTTCACCAGGACCCAGACTGGTGGGAGCAGGGCTGGGATTTGCCCACTTGAAGGCTGGAAAGGAGACGGTGACCAGCAAGGCGTCTCCTCACCTGTCCTCTTCTCACAGCAGCTTTTGGGCAGGATGGGTCGTTTCCCTCCATCCCCACCAAAAATCCATGGGGAGCGGGTACCCGAGGGCAGCCACCAGGCTCGGTCCCATTTCCCGAAGCCCCCCTGCCCCAAACCAGCCCTCGTGCAGGGGGTTGGTGGTGCTCACACCGCCCGGGTTCCTGCCCCAGGGCTCCTGCTCCACCAGAGCACTTTGCGCCCTCCCCGTGCCACTGAGAACTGCATGCAGGAGGACGTAAAATTAAGCCTAGTTTTAACGGGGACAAAAATTGCAGGATTATGGAAAACCGCAGAGCAGACCCATCGGTCAGAGGTCACCAGCAGTCACAGTCTCCAGAATAAAAGGAGGGGAGCTGGGGGCAAGAAGTCCCTCGTCAGCGAGGTAATTAGAAAATCCCCGGTAGTGCGCGGGCACCTCTGCCTGGCACAACCTCGGAGAGGCCACAGCAGGACCGAGGTGCCCGAGGTGCCCACGCCTTCATACCCGGCGTGCCTCACCTCCCTTCTGGCTGCAGCCCTTCAGACAAGCTCAGACAGGCCACAAAAGCAGTCTCGGCCTTTGAATGTCCAAGGAGTGCCTGCAGTTCCAGCCGCCAGCATCCTTCAGAAGCTAATGCGAGGTTCTCCTGTGTGATTCCCATGTGCCCGAAACCTTGTGGTTCGCTGGTAGGGTTTAAGGGTTAAAGAGTTTAATTTAGGCAAAGCAATCCCTTAGAACCATGGGGTGAAAAAGCAAATGTGGGTGCTGCTTCAGCAATGTGAGCAAGACCCGGGGTGATGGGAGAGGATGGGGCCCCGAATGGTGGAGCTGTAGGGCCACCACCTTGCCCCCTGCTCCAGCAGCCCAGGTCCTCTCCCCGAAAGTCCTCTCCCCATGCAGGCTGGCACTGTCCCACGCTGTCTCTTGGGCACCTTTGATGCAAAAACAGCACCCTGGCAGGCAGGAATTCACCCACATCACCTCGCCATGGCCTCATGAGCCTCCAGGGGCTGCAGGATACCCCTCAGCCCCGCTACCCCCACGCGCCTCATCCTCCCCTTCCCCAAGGCAGGCAAACAAAATGCATTTAAGGAGACAAATGGGATTTTGTTTACAGCTCGAATCCACTCTTTCCTGTGCCTCATCCAAGAGATAATTTCAAATGGAATAGAACATCACCCCGGGATGATGTTTTCCTGTTGCTACACGAACGCTGAGGCTAAATCAAAACATTTATCGGAAGTAGACGCTGCAGCAAAAGTGGGATGTTCTTGTGAAAACCAGGAGACGTCTGTTCGGTGACAGCCTCCTGTTCCAAGGGCTTTCTTCCGACTCCGCCAGACTGCGTAAACAAGAGCGGAGCAGCACGTTAAAGCATCGCAGGTTTTGTTTTGTCTCTGCGCCGAACGGTTGCTCAACGCACCAGGGCTGAAAAACTGCATCCCCTGTGCTGCGGCACCCCCGGGTCGGTGATTTCCCCCCGTGCCTCCAACAACCCCAGCCCAGTTGCTCACCAAGAGCCCCGCAGAGCCCAGCAGTCCTCCAAAATCCCCTGGGGGGGCTCAGGAGCAGCTCATCCCTTCGGTGGGGGTTTGCTCTGCTCCGGGTGCTGAGCATCTCCAGCCCTGCGAGCACCCGGGTGGGCACCCTGAAACCCAGGGCCACACGGGCAGTACCCACATCCTGGCTTAAGGAGGTGAGCTGATCAGAGGTGGGCCTTTACCAGGAAAAAAAAAAAAACAAAAAAGACAAATCAAAGCCCTGCAACATGAGGCAGACTTGAACTCAAAGGTCAGGGGCATAAATTAAACCCAAAGCAGCGCTCCGGGGGTCATCGGAAAGCTTTGCTTGGCTCCTGGCGGTGCTCACAGGGGGCTGTTGGGGAAAAGGGAGCTTGCTGCTGAGGAGCAAAACGAAGCACTTGATGGAGCTGCGCTGCTGGCTGCACACCCCCGATGCTTGCAGGCACTGCTCTGCTTCTCCCCACGTGGCCCCCACACAGGGCAGGGGGCACACGGGACTGCTGGTGCCATGCCGAACCATGCCAGGCTGTGCCAAACCATGGCCATTTCTTGGTGTGAGGTTCCTTGTTGCTCCCGCACCCATTTGCCCTATTCCCAGTTCCTGACCTCACTGCCCTGCACCCCAAAAAAGCCCCGACCTCTCCACTGCTCCCCAATTCCCCGTGGTTCCGCTGGAGGTGACCGCCGGGTACGCTCCATGGTGTGAGCAGGCTGGAAGGCATCGAGCCACCCAAGTTCTGGCCGACTCCTAAACCAGCCAGCAGGGTGTTGCTGCTGTTTTCACCCATTTAATTTGTTTTTCCTGACCCGCAGCAGTTCTGCTGCACCCCATGCATCATTAACGATCACTCCAGCTAATGAGGGATCCCACCCTAATATGGGACACGGCTGTTTTGAGCCAGTTGGGATGCCACACGGAGCTCCCCTGAGCTTGGTAGAAGCAAAGCATGAAATAATCCTCCTCAATGGGATGATGGAGAGGAGCCTTTGGGTGCCAAAGCACTGGGTTCCCACAGCAGCACCACACGGTGCCTCGTTAGGTCCAAATTCGTGCATCCAGACCAAGCCCTGGTTGCCTGGGGAACGCGGTGCATCTCCTGCCCACGTGCATGGATGGATTTCATCCACACCCCGGGGCTGCAGGGCGCCTGTGCACGGCTGGGGTGCAAGGGGAGATCCCAAATCCCTGCAGAGAACATGGGGTGACCCCGGCATCGGGACAGAAAAAAAGAAGGGAAGAGCAAAGCAAACTTGGGGCACCAGCAGCCAGGTGCTGAACGCCGAGAGCTGCCCGCCCCGCCGCCCATCACAGCCGCCGAGTGGCTGACGCTGGTTTATTTTTAATACTTAATGAGATAAAAGGTTGGAATTGCTTTTAAGCCTTAAATTGCCTTAGCCCTTTTTATCTTTGAAAACACAACAAGCAATTTTGGAGGGTATTTTTTTTTTTTTTTAAAGTTTGTTATAATGATTCCTGGTAGCTATTATGCTGGAAATAAGGCTCTTTCAAAGACTGTTGGGATACATTAAATGTTTCATTTTTCAGTCTCCGTTTCTTTTGTTTTTGATCTCCATTCAGATTGATTAAAGACACTGACTGCTCAATTTTGATTAAATCCTAAATCATAACTGGCTTACAAAACAACTGTGAAAGCTGACATTTATGAAGTTCAGTAAACTAGTTGTAAGAACAGGAGTGCGAGATGGAAAAAAATAATAAAATTCCTTTCCAAACAAACATCGGTTGACAGCAAACAGATGGTTAGAGGCTCTTACTTGTAAACTGGAAAAATTAAGATTTGGCAGGTTCTGTTAAAAAATAGTTACAAAACATCTTAAAGTTTTCCCCTTCATATCCTGGTGTTGCTCTGGGCATCGTTTCAATATTTTCATAGGCTACTGCACGGAAAAGGTTCTGAATACATGAAAGCAGCTGGCATAAAAGGGCTCAGAAATACTAGTTAAGATTTATAGGAAGCGAGGTTGCCAGCATCCCAAAGATGCAGTATTTAAAAACCCAGCTCCTCAGCCCACCAATAAATCACTGTAACTTAGCAGCCTAGCTCCGGTTTCATCTCCAAAGGTGCAGGAAAAGTGGGCAAAATGTAACCTCGGTAGATTTTTCCCTATTTGTTGACTTACCCCGCGATAATGTTAAGCTAATGTTTTTGGGCTGAGCAGAGCCACGTTAAATTAAAAGTCCCCAGCGCAGGTTCCCCGGCCGGAGGGGGGATTCCAGCCAGAGACCTGCTGCTCGCAGACAAATTTCCTCCTCCTCGGAGCCGCGAGGCACAAAAGGTCCAGGGGACGCCTCCGTCGTCTGCTGGTGTGAATTAAACCTGCTTGCGGCAGCGGCTGCTGCTACAGCCCCCCAGCCCAAATCCTCCAGCCCAAAACCCCCCGGGCTGAGCCCCCAGGACCCCATCACTTGTGGGGACAGCCGGGTGGCCACTCGTGGTCCTTGATTTTTCCCCCACACACTGCCCCAGCCGGCGGGCAGCGGCCGCTTTTCCAGTGCCAACAACTGAACCGCTCCGCGCTCGGAGGAGAGTCAATGGGGCCTTGTCTGCAACCTGAATTACTGGCCTGCAAACAATCATTTCGGAGTCAGCATCCGAGGCCAGTTCCTCTCCTTTTCGCCCTCCCCTCCCCGCGCTGAAGCAACCACCGAAACCATTTGCAAACTGTTTGCGATCGCTCTGGGCAAAACCAGGAGGTTTCGGCGGCTCCCTGCGAGCTGCTGGGGAGCCGGAGCCCCTCGGCTGGCGTGTTCCAGCGCACACCGAGCGAAAATATCCTTGCAGGCTGAAAACAATTTTAATTTTAAGATCAAAGCGAGCTGCAGGAAGGAGGCAGGGAGGCGGCCGGGAGGCAGCGGGTCCCGCCGTGTCTCTCCTCCCTAGCGCAAGGAGAGCTACAAGCGATGAGACCCCAGCACCGAGGCATTAATTGGGGCTGTGGCTGAGGTTTTCCATGGGGCTGAGAGCCCAAAGCCTCCCTGAGATGCCACCAGCAGCCGTGCCAGCCCTGCTGGTAGAGCAGGGTCACCAAAACCCCCAGCAGAGCCAGCGAGGGAGCGCATTCACCCAAAATCGGGGCCAAAAATCACCCCCGGCACAGCTTACCTCCTCCTACTGAGCCTACAGGGCACATGTAGGGGACATGTGTCGGTCACCTGCCAGAGGTGACGTTCCTCTTTTTCTCCCCACCAATGCAAGGGCCCAACCGAGTGTCCCCAGGATGCCCGTGTGAAGCTTCTTCCAGAGAAATCGTCTCCTTTCTCTGTTTCTGTAGGAGCAAAAATCCCTGGAGAGCCGGGGCTTCGTTGCCTCTGCTTCCTTCCCAGGCAAAGCACGCTGCAGAGAGATGCAGAAACACGTTACAGAGAGAGGAAAACATGCAGGCAAACATTTTTGAACCTCACAGCAAAGCTTTGATCCTCGTTTCATCTCTGGGTCAAGCCTTCCTTTGGCGGAACCTGGTTTATCATTCTTACATCTAAATCCCTGGAAAAGAAACCCCCCCCCATCTCATGAGACATCAAAAACCGTGCTCAACAGAGTGCTAAAAATAATCTCCTCCAGGGAGCAATCCTGTTCTACCCTGGAGGGGAACGGAAAGATGAGTTAATAGGTCTTTTCCAGCTCTGGTTCCTGTAATTCTGCAAAAAAAAACAAGGCTGACTCTTCTGTTTACTTTTCTGAATATGCAAAACTCCTCTCACATCAGCTCCGCGGGTCTCCGTCCCAGCCTCAGACCAGAAATCCCGGCTGCCTTGCTGCCTCCCAGCTTCGCAAGCGCCTCGGAGGTGTCTGCTTTTTTTTAATCTTCCTCTTTCCCCGCTGCAGCTTTTTTCCTTTCTCTCCCTGCTCCTTTGAATGAACGCTCACACCAAGCGCCGGCTGCTTCCAGGGGACGGCTTCGAGCTGCCAACTTTCCTCCCCGTGAAGAATCCCCTTCCCTGTGTGCCGAGCAGAGATAATAAATCAGGTGGGCAGGAAAGCTGCTGTCCCCCCCGGCCGGCACAGCGAGCGGCTCCGGGCGACTCCTTGCACCAGAGGGGAAAAAGACCAAGAGATTTATCCTGCAGCTGCCTGTCCACGTTGCGGGCACACTCCGTGGCACTGGCTGCACTTGAGCTGGCAGATGGGAAATGGGCTGCTTTTCCTTAAAAAAAAATAATAAAAAAAAGCAAAACAGCAAACCCAACAAATGTCAAGTGCGTTTATAAGCGTGCCTCCTCCATCCCTGCTGTGGATGGGAGCTGAAGGCTTCTCCCTGGAGCCACGGCCACCAAATCAGCCAGGGCTTGCCTGTAGAAGTGCTGCAGGGGTTTGGGTTTGAGCATGGCCACGGCTGGCCCCGTGTTCACCTGCACCCCGCTGTGATTTTTGTGCAGCCCTGGAGCTCTCCGGGCCCTGGAGCAGCCACCTGGGCCAGCCTCATCCAAGCTGCAGCATGACCAGTGCCCCCCAGCCTGCTCCCCCATCCAAATTCCCACTCGTTGTTTGCTGCATTTTGCTTTGGTTTTGCATTTTATTTTATTTTATTTTATTTTATTTTATTTTATTTTATTTTATTTTATTTTATTTTATTTTATTTTATTTTATTTTATTTTATATTTTATTTTATTTTATTTTATTTTATTTTATTTTATTTTATTTTATTTTATTGTTTATTTAATTTAATTTTACTATTTCATTTTATTCTATTTTTCGCCATCCTGGTTCAGCCGCCTGCATCCTGCCGCCCCAAGGAAGCAAGGACGTTGCTTCCAAGCCCCGACCCTCGCTGCTCGTTTGCTCAACCCTCCACGAGCACATCCACTGGACCGAAATGGCAGCAGATGCTCAGTGCCCCGCAGCTAAATGCCCGTCCAGTTGACCAGACCGACGGTGATGGCGCAGCACTGGCAGCCCAGCAGGTTGCCCAGAAGTCCCTAACAGCCTGGAGCGATGCGACACGAGCCGCAGCACTGCCCTGTCTGTAGATTTTATCCTCAAAATGCCACCGTTACCCAGAGTTTAATTAATCTACAGAAATACAGCTGGGTTGCCCTGGAGGAACTTATCACAGATATTAAAATGATATCGCGTTCTGTGGCTTTTCGAAGGGTGCTTTAAAATATGGGACCGAGCCCGGAGTAGAAAAATTGGGGTTCCTGAGATGTGCTGGGGGCTGAGCTGGGGCTGGGGGCACGATGCTGCCCACCTCCAGCCTTGGATCTGTGCTGGGTCTGCACTGTCTGAAAGCCTCCTGTCGCCCGATGGTGAGGACTGTTGAGTTTCGAGGCGAGGAAACAAAACCAAGCCCCAAGCTCACCCTCCACTACAATCCAATTATCCGTCCAAGAGCAGAAAATCACAGATGGTTTTGCATGGCTTTTCTGAAGGAGCGATACTCCAAATGCTGTTATCTGGGGAACCATAACAAAATGTACACGGGCACTTATAGCTGCAGCATCTGGAAGGAAAAGGATAAAAATCTACTTATGTGCACGGGCAGACTTTCCAAGAGCAGAGTGCTCCTACAATTCATCGCCTGAATAGGAAGCCGAGCGAGCATCAGCCGAGTCAATGAGCACGAGCCACTGGGAGTCAGCCTTATCCACCACATCCAGGCTGGAGCTGAAAGTGAGAGCAGAAACCTTCCAGGCCCTGGGATTCAAGCGCTGCTGCGCAAATTCAAACCCTCTGTGCGTATGTGGGGCAGCCGTGATTTGCAGCCTCAGACGCTGGGGGGGGGAGTTTGGGAACAGCTGTAGAGCAACGGCGAGGATGTAATCGCGGAGGATGCTGGAGGGAGAGAGGCGGGGAGGGAGGGAGAGAGCCACTGGTGGAAATCTTTGTACTTGGGATTCCTCTGGCAGGCGTAATGGAAAGGGGACCGGGCTTCAAGGAAGCAGAACAAAGGACAAAAGTAATGTAAAGGCTTGGCAGAAGGGAGGACTTCTGAAGGCTGCAATATTGAAGGGGTTTTTAAAGGAGACGTTTGAAAAGAAAGCTGCCTGCACTTCAAAATCCGCCGTAGCGCTCTGCTTCTCGCGTGCTTCAGCTCGAGAAGGGCCGACAGCAGGCAGAGGGGAACAAAGAGAATTGGTAATAAGGAATCAGAACCGTGGCCCAGCCGTGAGGGGCACACAAGTGGTGTGATGTCTGGCTCAGACGCACGTCCCCCAGAGCTGGCAGAGTCTCAGGAACTCATTACAAAACTTCCAGGGGGATAAAAAAAAAAAAAAATCTCTTCGAAAACATTAGCATCAGGCTAAACTGGTGCACTGGCACGCTGCCCACAGAACAATTTATCTTATATATAAATAGCATAATTAACCTACACGGTATATACATTGCGCACCACTAGGATGACTTTCAGTTGGAAAACAAATAAATCTTTAAAAGTTTAAACCCTATTTACCGAATTGCCGCTCCATAAATCATCCGGATCATCAAGGCTACTTTATTAACGCTTCTCTGGCTTCGTGCTCGCAAGGAGCAGACAGAGAGCTGCAAATAATTTGGAATTATAAACGTTCCCCATCGCACAGCAACTGTCTTTCAGCAGGTAATGAAACTCATGCCACGCTCCCGATCCATGACCGAAGGCTGCTTCGTGCTCGTTTCCTCCCAGCACACAGTTCCAGTTGTGTTCTGCTCACAGGCTGGGGAAGAGGCTGGGATATCTTCGGTGTGCGTGTGGGGGGGAAGTGGGTCTGCTTGGTTTGGGGCCAAGACTGATGTCACTTGTGTAGGAGCAGCTTTAATGCACGGCCAGGTAATGCTGCTGCTCAGGCGCTGAGGACGGAGCACGGCAGCAGGATTAGGGACTGCCGTAAGCAGGTCTGAGCTCCCTCCCCATGAAAAGACCCCAAACACATCGCACGGTGCAGGGAATCCGTGCAGGGTGCAGGGAGCCACCTCTGGGCGCAGGGTGCTGCAGGCTCCCCATGGGTGCCACCGCTTGCAGAAGGGGCCTGGGGCATCCACCCCACCCCACGGCAGCTTCCCACCCTCCCTGGTCTGTGAGGTGTGTCCCGCAGGAGTTATTAGCCACTTGGCCACAAAGTCCAGCACGGAGCACTTAATTATCAATCACCTGATGTTTTCATTGTCACTTCTTTCTTTTGAAAAAATGGACAAGGCTTGTGGCCATGTGGAAAGCCTTCTCCAAGCGACGTGGCCCTGCACCCTGACCCACCTCAGGCATTTCTGCAGGGACCCCTGGCAGCTCTGCGCCCCCCAAGGAGGTGCAAAAAACTGCAAAAATGTCCTCCCAGCCCTTGATGTGCGCACAGTCCTGCTCCGTACACACAGCTGCCCATTTTCAGAGCTATTTGCAGACACCAAGGGAGCAGTCCTCACCTCTCCCTCTCTATTCTTGTTTCTGTCATAGAGGTGTGCAGGGGAGGCAGAGGAAGGAGAAGCCATAACCAAGAGCAAGGGCATCTCCTGGGCCAGGCTGTCCCCCTGATGGGGTTCAGCATCTTGACCCTCCCCAAAATCAGCACCCCCTGAGCACCCTCTCCTGTCTCTGCCCCCAGCAGCTACCTGGTGCCTCCCAGAATCCAGCCATAGGCGAGGCTCACCTTTATTACAAACACCTCGCAGCATCCCTTACAGAGCCCCTGATTTCCCAAGAGGCCATTTGGTGTCTTTCTGGGGACAAAACCCCAAATCTGTGCATCCACACGTGGCCACCAGCCCGCTAGGTGCCCAGCGCCAGGGACCCACGGTGAGGCTGCCTCTGCGTCGCAGCCCCCCCTGCGCAGCCGCCTCCTTTTATTTTTAGTTGATGGGATTTAGCATAAAATAGTGCTGACCTAGCTGTAATCTAAAAAATTTGCAATCGACAGCTATATCATCATGTGCCGTATTTTTGACTTGCAAATAGCTTCCACGGATAGCGCGGGTGTATTTATTAAACACAGCTAGTGTTGCATCTTTATTTAGCTCCTTCTGTTACCACACTGTATAATTCATGAAATTGCCTTATAAAGTTAGGGCGGAATTAAAACGTTGACCAGCCTGTGAACCGGCGCTGACACTTTAATTATTTTAAAAGGAAAGCTGAGAGAAACTCAAACCTGACAAATAACCTGGTGCTGGAGAGCGGGACCTGCCGCGGAGCTCCCTGCCCTTGGAGCCGGCTTGGAGGCAGCTCCTGCGCCTGGTGCCCTTCTGAATGTGGCTGCAGGCTCCGTCCTGCACCTCCAGGGAAAGTTTTTCCATCCCGGATGAGCTGTTTTTCTGCTGGGTGCTGGGAAGCCTTCCCTGAGCCCTCCTTGATGCATTGGCAGCACTTCTCCCTTCTCGCAGGCGGCACTTTGCGTCTCCTACCGAAGCCAGGAGGTTGCAAGGGTGAGACAACTCCAGCAGAAGGGCAAAGGTGCTGGCTTGGACAGCACGTGCTGTTCCCCATCAGCTGTGTTTCAGAGCAGACCCCGTCCTTAGGAGGACCTCAGCACAGCATCATGAGGACAGGTGAGGAAACGCTTCATTTTCCAGCTCGGTGCCGGAGCCTTGCTCCACGGGAGCGAAATCATGCGCCAGCCTCTCCTGCATGCAACGCTTTACAACAGCATGCTCTCTAACAAAACGTTCCCCTCAAGTTCATCTTCACGCCAAAAACAGTGCCTTTCCTTGCATCCGAGTCCTTGTATGCCTTGACTCATAAATATTTCATTAGCACCTGGAGACTTTCCAGCAGAGAGCGATGTGATTTGGGTCTGCAGATCGCCGGGGCGTTGCATGGACACCGGCTGGGCGCAGCCTGGCGTCTCCGCACTCATGCACCAGGGTTGCTGACACGGGGTGTGCTGCCTGCAGTGGGGGGCACGCCTTGCAGCAAGATGCATGCTTTGCAGCAGGGTGCATGCATTACAGCAGGGTGCACGCCTTGCAGCAGGGTGCACGCCTTGCAGCGGGGCGCATGCTTTGCAGCAGGGTGCATGCATTACAGCAGGGTGCACACCTTGCAGCAAGATGCACGCCATGCAGCAGGGTGCATGCCACGCAGTGGGTTGCATGTCATGCAGCAGGGAGCACGGCCAGCACACCCTGGCCATCCTTTGCAGCATGCAGCACAGGGCACGGAGCCCCGGGAAAGGCTCTCCATCAGCCTTGCCCGGCCTCACCTCGGTGCCGGTGCACAGCAGCCTGGACAAGCCCTGGAAAAGAAGAAAAAAACGCCAGTCAGAAAGCAGCAGCTTGCATCGATGTGGGAGGTGTTTTTGTAACAAATGGCAAAGAAATTCATAATTCTGAACTTTAGGGAAAAAAAAAAAAAAAAAAAAAAGAAGCAAAAAAAAAAGGCAAAAATGCGTTTTCTTGTCGTCATTTAGAAAACAAAAGTGTGTTTGCAGGCGGCCTGGGGGCTGGCGGGGGCTCAGGGGGCTGCGGGGCCGACCTGCCGCTGCCTGGCCCCCAGGGGCATCTCCCCAAAGCGTCTCTGCTTCCAGATGCCACGCGCAGATGAAAACCAGATTTCACCAGAAGTGCTCGGGCCAGGGCGTGCTATGCGGCCTTAAAAAAAAAAATAAATAAACATCAAAACAAAATTAAATACTAACACTGGCACAAAACAAGACACGAAAGACTTAATGCAAAACATTCCCTCCGTTGGAAAAAAAAAAAAAGAAAAAAAGAAAAAGAAAAAAACAACTTCTTTTCCTACAAGAAACGTCAGGCAGGGCTTCTTTCAGCCAGCCGCGTCCCAGAGCTCTGCCTTTTCCCCATCTTTTTCCCATTGCAACTTTGCAGTGAGCAAAGGGCAGCCACCTTCAAGGGTGATGTTTTTGAGAGTGAAAAGGGCAGAAAAATCATAAAGGAGCCGGGGATGGCAAACCCTGGGTGCAGGAGGAGGCCCCAGCACCAGGACGGGTGAGATGTGGGTGCCCATCAGGCTGAACCTCCAAGAGTTTGCCGACCAAAACCCCTTGAAAAATGCCCAAATCACCTTCATTGACCCAATATTTCCTCCCGCCCTGCCCTGTCTCCGGGCCCTGGGAACGGCCAGGAGCAGCTCTGGCCCTGCTCAGAGCTCGTTATTACAGCACGGAGGAGAGATCCCCCGTCCACTGGGGCACATCCATTAAGTGGTGTGGGCTGAATAATTTACAGTCAGCAATTTACTCGGCGCTACCCCTGCTCCCACACGGAAAGGCTGCCTGCAGACTAATGCCACTTCTTAGATTTATCAGTCATTCAGAGCTGTTTCCTATATCATTTTGGTGAACGATTCTTGGTGTGTCTGTTTGCAAACAGCTCCCTGTGAGCACCGGGCACGGGGAGCCTGGGCTGTGCTTGCTCAGCTCGGGAGGGCCGGATGGGTTTTGGGGGAGCACCACGGCTCCCTCAGCAGGTGCCCGCAGTGCTGCAATCAGGTTTTGTGCTCCAATTCGTACATCTGCTTTTTTTTCACAAGGGTTTCCCAGTGTTTGCTTAGAATTTATTGTTATTTCCCAGGCCAGCTTTGCCAGGTTCTCAGGTGGAGCCTGGCGTGTGCCAGGGGGGCACCGTGTGGGGCTCCCCCTGCATGCAGCCACCCGTCCTGGGTGGGTAGGAGGGTCCCACCTCCATCTCCATACAACCTCCATGTTTTTCCCAAAAATACGCATATCGGCCAACGCTCAGAAAGGATTTCCCTGGAAAACCAAGGCAGGGGGGTGTTATGAAATGACTCCTGGTTTTAATGTCTCCAAGCCAGGAGGGGGAAAATGCTGCCGCCCTTCCTCTGGCCAACAAACCCCCGGGAGGTGATGCTGCCAGCACCAGGCAGCAAGAAGAGGCTCTCGCCCGGCTGCTGTAAATAAATGATCCCCGAATGCCCCCGCGGAGGGGAAGGAGCTCAGGGGGTGTTAACATCACCCCCCGCGTTACCGCTGCCCGCGCTCCTCTCCGCTCCGCTATTCGTGGCGCTCCGTGCCTGTAATAACTGGTGTTTTGGCAGCTGACGCCGTGTAATCGAACCGGGGCTGTCAGGGAAATTTGTAGCTATTTGCTTCACAGGGTTTCTTCATTCCACTCAGCAGCTGTCAGCCCGCGCCGCGTGGTTATTGATGATAGGCGCTAATCATGCAACAGATTCCCCACATAAATCAAGAGGCAGTAGAAAATAAAGTTTCTTCACACTGAGGTCATTTGCCCCCCTCCCAAGTGCCACAGAGAAGAAAAATACAACAAACTCTTACTGCTGCTATTAATAACCCTCCTCACCCCCCCCCCCCCCCCCCCCCGCCCCCTTCCATCCCCTGGGACAAGGAGACGGTGTCAAATTTTAAATTACAGCTTTTGTTACATCAGCCGAATTGCGTGTTTATAAAACTAATTACCGGGTACGTCCTGCGCGGTGCGGGCTTGATTTGTGGACTGTCACGTGCCTGCGGAAGGGATCCTCTAAAAGGCTTTTTTCTCCCCTCTTTTTTTTTTTTTTTTTTTTTTTTCCCCTCCCCTGACAGGCAGCAGGGGTCAAGCAGCGGATCGTGCGTATTGTAAGTGACAGCTTGAAGTACCTCAAGGGTGCTAATCCTCCATGAAACCTTTTTTCCACCCTATCTGTATTGCGCTGGAAATGGAAGGCACTTCTCTCCCCTCGCGGCTGTCACTCCTCCCGAGTGCAAGCCGGACAAATATAGCCCCAATGCGGCCTCGGAGGGCTCAGGGGCAGCCCCGGCACCGCTGCCCGGCCGTGGGCACTGCCTGACAGCCCCCGGTCCCATCCCTGGACCACCCCAAACCGCTGTCCCCAGTGCCGTCGCTCGCCACAGCGAACACGACCCAGCTCAGCTCTTGCTGTGCCCAAAATTTAGGGTGGGAAACGCGTGACCCAGCAGGAATAGGGCTGTTTGGGGACGTGCCACTCTGTCCTTGTTGGTGTTCAGCTCTCACCGTGCCAGGGAAGAGGAGCAGGGGGATGAAGCCCCCAGGAAGGTGCCCCCGCTCTGAGCTCCCACCCAACATCATGAGCTTGGGAAAAAGGGATTTGTTTGCCCTTGCTCCAACCCCGTAAGCCAAACTACAGCACTTGGGCAGAAGCATGTGCTAAAGCACTCCCTGTCCATGGGGAAACACAGCCCCGTGCCCAATTGTGCAGGTGTCAGTGCTGGGCACGGGGTCCTGGTGTCACCCACCTCCGTCCCTCTGCCAGCACAGCACACGGTGACGTTTCTAACCCAGGTCTCATTTTGGGGCTGGAGCTGTAGATTTAATGATTCAGCTCCCACATCTTGTTATCACTGCCCAGGAGCTCAGCCTCTCGCTGCCCGCTGCCTGTGAGCACAGGGACGGCTCAATTAGCCCTTCGTTAGCTGCCGTGCCCACCTGGGCCAGCCCTGCTGTCACACCACAGGCAGGACTCATGGCTGGTGGTGGAAAAAAAGCCTCCGGGATGGATGATGCTCTTGGAAGAGATTGTGCTTTGATCTGGTGAGGGAGGAGGTGAGTTATCAGACGTGTTCCCCTGCTCCTGCCACCCCAAAGCTCTCACCAAGGGCCCGACCTGTGCCTGCTCCTCCTACAGGGGGCACAGGGGTGTACAAGATGTGCCAGTGGACTGCAAGAAAACAGCTTGTCCTGTCTTGTTTTTTAATGCAGATACCAAATCACGAGTCTCTACACTCGCTAATTAGCTTCTAGATTGGCGCCTTCATTACCAAAATGGTTAATTCTCTCGGCAGTGTGTCTCATACAAAAGAGGAGCCATCCTTTGAAGGCAGAGCTTTTATCCTTTTCAAACACGTCCTCAAGTTATCAACTTCAACACAACATCAAGGCCTGCTTTTGTTGGAATAATTTAACACTAATAGTTCACGAATGCTGCCACCGCTCTCGCTGCTGAGCTGTCACTGGCTGCAGCGAGACATTTGGTTCAAAGGCAGTGCCAGCACAGAATGAATTTGGACTCATTTAAAAAAAAAAAAATAAAAAATTGTGGTTTTTTTCCCTTCCTCTTGTCATCTGGTGGGGTTGGCAGCCCCAGTCTTGTCCATGCATGAGCTGATGCTGCACGGATCTGCTGCAGCAGCCCGTGGAGGTGAGCGCAGGCATCGCTGCGCACCGCCGGGTGCCACCTGCTGCAGCACCCCCAGGCAGGAGCCAGCCAGCCCCAGCTGCAGACCTCATCCAATTAACATCAATTACAGCAATGCAACGTCCTGGCGTGGGCAAAGGAGCTGAACTGATGAGCGGCGGACCCAGACACAGTCACCAACGTGTGCAAAGAGGAAAATCAATGCTGGAGTGTCCAAAGAGGGAAATCGATGTCGGCAAACATGAGCGCTCGAAGCTCCGCGCTCGGTGATGCCCTGGGGTCGTGGATGTGGGGAGCAGGGTGCAGGGGGCACCCCCTCCTGCCACCCCCTGCCCTGCTGTGGTGCTCGCCCTGCATCTCCCCAACCACTGCCTCCTTCTGCTGCCCTCCCAGCGAGGTGTCACCGCTCTCAGCACGCAGTGACAGTGTCCTGCTCCCCTCCGTGTCGCAGCCTCGGCACCGCAGATCGGCACCGAAACGTTGTCCCCGTCGCTGCCTCTGCAGCACCCCGGGTGGGACGTGCCTTGACAGCAGCCACGTTTCCAGGCTGCGTCAGATAAATGTCTGGAGTGCAGCCGGGAGAGCATGGCAGCGAGTAAATCACCAAGATCAGGGGAAGTAACGCAGGCATTTCAGATCGTGTCGCTCTTGGGGACACCCTACCGAGCAGCCCCGATCTCCACGGGGACAGGGCCAGGACGGAGGAGAGGGAGGGAACGTGCTGGGAGGGGATGGGCCTCGCTCTGTAACACGCATTCACATGCTCACACTTTCCAAAACACCAGCAGAATAATTTTATGCCTTTCTAAGGAAACGGACACCCCAAATTTGTGACAGCTGCCGCGGCAGCAAGGACCGTGGTGCCCTGGAGCTCGCACCCCTTGATGATGTGAACTGGGGGCTCGGGGACCGGTCGTGACTTCGCAGCGGGGTCCCCACCCTGGGGACCTCCTCTGCTCCCCGAGCCCCCACGCAACCTGCTCCGTCTGGGAAAAGCCACCGCCTCGCCACTCTGATGCGCTGAAACGCTCCCGACGCCTTGGGCCGGTTCCAAGGTGGAACAAAAAACAGATTTCCAACCCCCCGGTGTTGTCACGAAGCGGAGCGGCGGGCCCCTCGCCAGCTCGCGGGGTGACGCGAGCAGCGCTTTGCTCTGTCATATGTTTCTCTTGGCAGCGCGGAGTCACCCGCAGCACAACAACAGCGCCGGGCTGGGTGAGTCAGAGCCCTTCCTAGGTGAGCAGTTAAATAGTTCGGCGACGTTTTAGTTCAGAATTTAATTATTTTATCATTTATTTATCAGACTGAGGAGGGCTCTCTCGCTCGGCAGGCTGTAAATCCCCGTTTCCTCCACCCTCCTCTTGCCTCGCCGTGCTCCAGCCTCGGGGCTGCCTTCGCCAGCACCAGCACTCCCATGCGCATGCGCTTCCGTGCGTTCTCCGAGATGACCTAATGCCACGTGAACGGGTCTCTCCAACATATTTCTCTGAACCATATTTTCTTCCCTTTGTTCCCATCCTTCCCTCTTCCCCCAGATGCCGAGAGATTTGGAAACAAACCGCCGTGGAAGACCCAGCACCTACGAAACCAGAGGCAGGAGCGGGCGGCAGGCGCCGAGGCTGCTATTTGCGAGGCGGAGCTGGTTCCTGATGTACGGTTTTGCCACCGTGTGTGTCAACAGGAGCGAACGCACACGGAGAGATCCCTTTATTTTATTTTTCCTCGAGACTATTCTCTCCTCTGAAAAAGAGCAAAACTTTAATCATGCACACACGCCCCAGATGTCAAGCCTGCTGGCTGTGCTTGTAAGACGAGCCCCTGTTACGGGCTCTCACATCGCTCACAGTGCCACCACATTGTCTTCAGACAACGGCTGTCTACTCATAAATTATCACACCTACTTCATCCTTTTCAGGTGTAACCAGTAATTTAGCTTTTGGAAAGAAAAAAAAAAAATGTGGAAAGGGGAAAATCATCTCGAGCAAGAAATAACTAAAAAATGTGCAAAACAGAATGAAAATGACACTTCAGCTTTAACATCACATCATTAGCAAGATATTTTATCATGCAATTCATCTGCCTACCTACCTGCTTCCCAAACCACAATGTTCCCCTCAGAGTTCTGTTCCTCTTTTGCAATGAACCATAAATTACATGCTGACAGCTTTAATTTGTGCAAAGTATGCCTGGTTGCTTCTGGCACAAGCAGCCGGCTGCTATAATAAGGTCAATATATATTCATTGTCGCATTGCTTGATGTGCCAGATAACACAAAAATGCAGAAATGTGGTAGTTTCTTTGGGGCTACAAAGTGGGAATGATAGAAAGCGAAGAACGCTGCATCTCATCAGGGCATCGCAAGCAGTTGGCTCATCATTTATGCATGGCAAGAGCAATGTTATGATTTAACTAATCATCATCAGTTATTCATCCCATTGCTGTCAGGGGACCATGCAACACTTTCATTTCTTGCCAGTTCTAGATAATTTATGTTCCCCTATCATTCGAGGGGTTTTCTGTTTGCTTGTTTCCTGCTTTTTTCTTTTTTTTTTTTGCCTTTTTTTTTTTTTTTTTTTTTGCCTTGTGGTTGACCAGCAGCAGGTAAGCTCCAGCGGTTCCTCTGCAGCAGGGGAGCCGCACGCGGAGCTGCTGCGCGCTCTGGGCAGGGGGCTGGGGGGGCTCGCAGGGGGCAGCCTGAGCAGCACTGGGACAATATCAGAAAGTGGTGCAACCTGGGCAGATGCTGTTTGGGAAGCTTCAACTCCATCGCCACCTGCTCCTAGCGGGGCTGGGGAGGGTGGCAGCCGCCTTGCAGAGCCACTGCTGCAGCCAGCAGAGCCCCCGCCAGGGCCGGTGCCTGGGGGCAGCTCTGGTGCTGTGTGTGCCCAAGCATCCCCATAACCAACGCCACGCTGTTGGAGGGGGCGTTTTGCTCTTTCTGATTCCATTTTAAGCAAATTAAAAGGCAGATGTCGAGGCATGTGCTTCCCGACCAGAGTTACAGAGACGTTGGCAGCCGCTGCCCCCACCAGAGCCGGAGGGACACGGCCAGGGCCAGCGCGCGGCGCAGGTGGCTCTGCGACTGCAAGGGCCATCGAGCACCCGATTTTTCCAATGCATCACCATTAAGGAAGCACCTGAGTGAAGCAGCTCTGCACCACGCTGCTGTGAACATCTGCAGCGCTCAACAGCCCCTGGTGACCCTCTTCTCAAAATTATCACCAGGGTGGAGGGGAAGGAGCATCGCCGCCTTGGCACCAAGGAGGGAACCCCCTGAGCACGCAGGGGTGATGAGCACAGATATTGCTCCTGGGAGTGACACGAGCAAGTTTTGGGGTAAGACCACTGAAAACATGCATTTTCAGGGCGGGAGCTGCTGTCTCGCTGCGGGGAGTGACAGAGGGGCAGGGATGGGGAGCGGTGCTCAGGAATTTGCCAGCCTTCACCTCGGGCACGGGCTGTTCAGCGACATGCTCCAGCGGCAGCAACACCTCGTTGCTTGGAAAACCCAACTCCACGCCATGGAAACCCACTGACCCCACTGAGGTCTGCCCTGGCGCTCGGACAGACCCCTTTTTTGGCACCATTGTCCCCAGCACCACTGCTTACAGGTGGAAAAGGAGCCCGGGGATGTGGAGAGGTGGAGGTTTATAGCCTGACCACCCCAAAGGCAGCCTGCCCGGTGGGTTGGTAGGTGTGACTGCACAACAACCACAAACGTTGCTGTGACGCTCATGGCCTTTTCTGTAGAATACGTATTAAGGGAAGTAGATTAGATGGCTTTTCCCTGAGATCATAAGTATTTAAAAAGCAATAAGGCTTAATGCCTGTTTTTCTTACTTCGTAAGGTGGTTGGGGATGATAAATGATAGGCAATTTCATGGTTGGAATTTCAATTTCTCCAAATATTAGTGCTATTCTCCACTTCCGAGAGATCCCTTTTGGCAGCCTCCTGCGTTGCCTCCTCCTCCCCTGCTTCCAAATTCATTTCCAGGGCAGACAGCCATTTCCTGGGCCTGGAAATGGAAAATGGTCTTGGGAAGCCCCTCAGCACCACGCAGCCCCATCCACCTCGCATCCAAGCACACAGGGGAAGAGCAACTGT
This sequence comes from Netta rufina, assembly GCF_964035555.1. NCBI lineage: Eukaryota > Metazoa > Chordata > Aves > Anseriformes > Anatidae > Netta > Netta rufina. Next base: position 21,607,126 of record NC_140134.1, on the reverse strand, counting down.
GTTCGTGCAAATGGGTTCTTCCCCACAGACACCCAGGTTGAGGACAACCAGTTATGAACCCAGCAAATGGTTTTGGGAAAAGAAAGGAGTTTGGAAAGCTGAAAATGTTTATTTGGTTTTCTTTTTTTTTTTTTTTTTTCTTTTTTTTTTCTTCTTCTTGAAAGAGAATGATGTTTCTCTTATTTTGAGGTATGTTTAGATGCAGCCAATGTAATTTAAAGAGAAATAAAAATCCCAACCACGGTGAAAAGCTGCTATTTCAGAGAGATGAAATATGATCATGTCAGTGAAGAAAAAGGTTTCACCTGAGACACGCTTTTGATGGCTTTTTTTGTTGAAGTGAAGAGGAAAAGAAAACAAGATGTGTTCAGTCCAGCGCAAATGGCTGCCTGACCCCAAAGCCAGGAAAACCAACAATGAAACTTCCAAAAACCCCTGAGTAGCTGCCCTAAAACAAGAAAACATTCAACACAGCTCTAGTACTGATGAGCACGTCCATGAAACCTCCGCATGCTGAGCTCCTGGAGTTTCCCTTCCTCTACCCTGAGAGAGGCCGAGGGGCTGCGGGGTGTCCCCAGGGGTACCCTGCTGGGATATTTACTCCAAAGGGTAAACACCCACCCCATCTCGTGGCTCATAGGGTGAAATCTGAAGTTTTATGGTGTGAGGTGAGGCTGGCATCAGGACCGTGGTGCAACCACAGCCCCACAGCCACCCCATGCCATGGGAAGGACCAGCTCTGCTGCCATGAAACCTCTCTCAGACAATCCAGCACCCAAAAACCCCTCGTCCCCCTGTTCCCTCCCATATTTCCTGCAGAAAAGCAGGGAGGAGGCAGCGGTGTCTGGCTGCCAGCAGCTCCCCTCCTCGGTCCCCGGCCCCCGTGATGTATTATGGAAATCCATTACGGCGCGGCGGCTCTGACAGCGCTCGGCGGTAATGTGTCACGGCAGCACCACTCTGGTGATGTACTTACATAATATATCAAAGGCCCATCATCCTGATTATGTTCTAATACAATATATCAAAACGCCATTGTTCTGATGATGCACTATTATCATACATCAAAGGGCCGGGGCCTGCTGATGTGCTATTACCCAACATCAAACTCCTGTCAGCCCGACGCTGCGCTGTCACGCAATGGCCACTCAGAAGGCGGTAATAAAATTAAGCTTATTCTTTAAAATTTATCTCTCTATCCATCTGTGGAGAGATATTGATTTAGCATGCATTGGGAACTGCATATATATCCCATAAGTTAGGGGGCTGACTGATAAGCCTTCGTGTGGTTTAGAGCTTTTAAAATGCAAGGAGAGCTTGATTTTTTTTAATTTTTATTTTTTATTTTGAGCTCGTGGGTCTGCAGTGCCAGCCAGAAAAGGAAGAGCAAACCCTCCTCTGCTCTGCAGCCACACGCAACCCTGAATTTTGCAAAGCATCTGCGTGGTCTGTGGCTTCACGAGTGCTGCAGGAGGTGAGCTGAAAGCCCAACCAAGCCCTTACAACCACCAGGAGTTGGGCCTTGTTGAGAAGCCTGAGTGTGTCTTTCTTCTGATATTTTCCTGAGAAGAAAAACGCAGACACAGACAGATAAGGGGCACATTTTTAAGCTGAAACCTCGTTGCTCCCACTTCACCCTTGCTTAAGGAAGAGCACTGCATGAGGTCAATGCAGGGGTGCTGTGCCAGAGACCCAGGGGTGATGGGGATGGACACGTGCGATGCTTTCTGCAGCACCAGCCTGGGCCTGAGAGGTCTTCTCACCCTTCCCCATCCCAAATCCACAGTGGGATGAGGACCCCAATCCAGCAGAGACCCCTGTGTTGCCGGATCCCCAGCACTCGGGGCCACCCCGGCTCAGGCAGTGCAGCGCCTCGGGGAAGCTCTCACCACCCTCGCTGTTTGATTTGGCTCCCGAACAAACCAGAGGGTGGTTAATGACATCTGTGTGCTTTCCAGCTCCCTCCCTGTAATTAGGGTTGCCCAGAGGTGCTGTTCTAACGAGGGCTGGAGGAATTTCCCCGGGTGCTGAGCAGGGAGACCTGGCAGAGGGATTTTGCCTTGGCTCTGGGAAACCTCTACAAACGCCTCCGGGGGAATAAAAAACAAGATAAAAGCCCTCCCCTTACGGCACTGGAGCTTGGCTTGGAGCGAGGCTGCAGTTGAGGAGCACCTGCCTGGGTAGGAGGAGTGGGAGAGCCTGGTTTCGGGGGGGGGAGCGGAGTAATTTGGGGCTGCAGAGGCAGGTGGCGAAGGGAGGTGTCTGCTGGGGAGGAGAGGAGACCGATAAGAGCCGTGGGACAGCCCGGAGTCATCCTGGCTGCCTCCCCAGGGCTCCTCAAGCACTTAAATCAGCAGAGATAACAGCGCTCAGAGGAGATGGAAACCCCAGGGCAGGGCAGGAGGGAGAGGAGCGGGGCGGGCTGCCAGCCCCCCATGGCGGTCCCCCCCTGCTCCCCGACGTGTGTCCAACGTGTGTCCTTCTGTCCTCATGTGCTCCTGGCTGTCAGGCTTTGTGAGGCCAACAGGCAGGTCCAGCAGGCTGCAAGGAGGTGCTGAAATGGGAAAATAATTTCTAATATCCCAAAAATTGCTCAGAGAGAGAGGATTGGGCATAGAGCACAGGGGAGGAGAAAGGAGGAGGCTTTTCCTTTCCACCCAATGGCCAAAACCCTGCTTGGAGAGAGGGAGGGTGAGAGGGAAAGGGCCAAACCCCAGTGGTTTGGCTGTGCCACGGAGGTGGGGACACCAGGGTGGGGACACCAAGCAGGAACAGGAGCAGCATCCAGCGCAGGGCATTCGGCGCTGCGAGGAGCAGGGAGGAAACCACCCACGGCGCTGCTGGGAACGAGGAGTTTTTCCAATCTGCCTAAAACCGATATTAAAAAGAAACCACAGGAATGCTGGAGGCCTTCCATCCCGCTTCACACCTTTCGCAAACCAAAACATCCCTCGGAGCAGCTGGCACCGGAGGGGGGCACTTTGTGGAGCCCGCGCCTTGGTTAGGAGCGATGCCTCCTGCGTGGTGTGCCAGGGTCCCTGCTCCCATCCCCACGGATCTTCCATCCCAGTGCAACCAGTTTGAGCAGAAAAGGAGCAGTTTCCTTCTTTTTATTTATTTTTTTTTTAATTTTGTGCTTTTTGTTTGTTCTCCCTAGGGCAGCAGCTCCCGCAGGCATCATGAGCGCAGCAGCCACCGCCTGCACCCCAGAGCCCACGACCCAGCTCGCAGACCCAGACCTGCAATAACTCCTCCGCAGGTCGGCCCCAGTGCAGGATCTGGCCCAAGGTGGTGCCTTGCAGCTCTCCTGCCTTGCTCACAGGTAGCTTTTTGCATTTTGTTGGGTCTCAGCAGTGATGTGCAGCCTCCTGTGCCTGTCCTTGCCTTCCAGGTACCACAGCATCAGTGCCCAGACCAACAGCAGCTGGGGACGAGCAGGGGAGGATGCTCTGGCACAGCTGGGACAGCAAACCAAAAGTGAGATAAGATGCACAGGTTTTAACCCGTCCATTGTGGTGATAACACAATAAGTTGCTCAAGAGTCTGCTTAGGGCTTGTTGATTAATGACAAAAAAAATACTCCCCAGCGCCGTGTCACCTGCAGAGCATCCCTGGCACCGTGTCCCCAGTCTGCTCTGCTGGGACCTGCACCCACGGCTGTCCCCGCTGGGAGAGGGGACAGGATCTGACCCACAGCATCACGTCTGAGCTGTCCCAGGGCTGCAGCACCTCTCCTTCAGATGCCCACGGGGAGCACCATGCCACCCTGAGCACTAATTACCTCTAACGAGAAACCAGCGTGCTTTTATTCCACAGGCAGCAGTGGATCCAAGACCCAGCTGTGGATTTTTCTGCATCTTCCAGACCTTTTTTTTTAGACTTTTATTATTATTATTATTTTTTATTGAGTTGTTCCTTACCAAAGCGGTGTCCCCTCCTTGGTGACACGGCTGCAGCATCGGCCCTGCAAACTTCACCAGGCTTCAGGCTGGCTTTGCTCAGCTTAAGGAAGCATCACTTTTAGAAGCAGATCTTTCTGGTAGGGCTGGGGTGACAAGGCACATCAGCACAGGAGTGTGAGGATGCAGGGGAAGCTCCCCCTTCCCTCCCGCAGACCCTCCCGCTGTTTATTTTAGTGTATCTTTGGGAAAATGGCCATTGGTGGCAGGCAGAGATGTTTAATCAGGTTTGTGTTTACTTTCGGAGCCACTGTACAAACAACACACTGTGGGTAAATTAAACAAACACCGGTTATAAAGTCTACATAATCAGCTTAAACTCAAAGCATAATTACAAGAGTCAGAATCTACAGTATCATAAAGATAGGCAGCCAAGGACTGGCTCCAGCACATGACAGAAATATAAGTTAGCTCTGAAAGATAACCTTGTGAGCTACAATTAACTCGCAGGCTTTGACAGTTACCGAAACCCTAAATGAAAATAGCCCAAGGAAAACAAATACAAGGTTTGGCACTCCTGAAGAAACTTAAACCTAAACATACAAATTAAAAGCACCTCGAGAGGCAGGGTGGGATTTAATAACATAATGTCTCCCATTCACTTGAAAGTAATTGATGCACAATAAAAAAACCCTTTCTGTCAGCACAGGCAGTGGGAAAACCCGCCGAGTGGCTGTGGAAATCGAACCCTTTTCATGTAGGGGTGTTTTCTTTTTTTTTTTTTTTTTTTGAAGCAGTGACCTGACAGAAGAAAGCCCGCAGGGAAATGGCTGATTGCAGGAGATTGTTAACAGACAAAAACGCCCGCGCCAGCCTGGCCCACGCAGGACGCCTGCCATGGCATGGCCATGCTGCAGCGAGTGCCGTGCTCCTGGCTCCCCCGCAGCACGAAGAGCAGCCCTAATTAGTGTGGAGTAATACGATGATGCTGGCAGGCCCAGGAAAGCAGCGTTATTGCGTGCAGGGGGTACGTGGGGTGCTGGTGGTGTCTCCATCCCCGTGCCTGGGGATGAATTTGCGAGTTGTGCCCGGGGCACAGCGACCTGCCATCCCCACCGCCCGCGGGGTGCGCACTCAAGGACGTGCAAGCTCCAAGGCTCACAAATCCAGGGGCTAAGTGCAAGAACATCTTGGCAGTGCTTTTTGCTGACTCCTCCTTGCTTCCCAGCCGGCTCCAGCTCGCCCAGCCCCGCTGCTCGCCCCGCTCGGATGCCAGCACGGCCGCAGGTTTCTGCCACCTGCTGCCGCGGGGCAGCTCGGGCACGGCGAGCCTGCCCTTGGACATCTCCCCTTGGTTCACGGGCTGGCAGCAAGGGCAGGGAGCTGCAGCCTGCAGCTGGCACGTGCTGCTCGCAGCAAAGCTTCGGGGAGCAGCAGGCTTCCCGGCGAGGCTGGGAAACGGATGCCTTTTAAAATGAAAGCCGATAAACTGCCGAAGTTAGTGCTGCTTCTCGCCTGTAAATCAGAGCGCCGTGCCAGCTAATGGCTCCGGCAATGGGAGTTCAAAGGAAAGAAGTAACCTAATTACAAAGTTTGTTAGATTTATTGTCAGTTAATAACAGCGTTTCCAAAGATGCTATGAGTAAGATCAGTGGGTTTCTCATGCTTTACGCATTCTTTCTCTTCCCAACAACGATTCTAGGTCAAATTCATTGTGCTGCGTTTCGTTTTCCATCACACGGAGCGAGGACACTTACAAGCAAACCTCACAATGCTGTGATTAGCATAATGAGGGCAGGTGAATATATTGTACTTCCTCTTGGCTTTTTTGGATCGTACAGTGAGCAAGAAAAGATGTCAAGAGCTGCTGGCAATTTTTGCAAATATTAAGGTAATGAAACAACTAGAAGATGCTGAATTATTAAAGGTTCCCCTGCATTTCTGATATTTTATTCCTTTTATTAAATGTGTAAGTGAAGTATCACAGAGCTGGGCCGCCTGCCTTCTCCCACGCCTTTCCCAAAAGTGGTGGAGGGGAGGGAGAGCCAAATCCAGCAGCAGGCACCAGCTTCTGGCTGTGTCACAAGGGCCGGGCTGCTGCAGCAGCCCAAGGCCCACAGGCAGAGGAGACAGGGCCGAGTTTCGGGTGAAGGAACACAAATATCCCATGGCAAAGGGATGCGGGAGCTGTAGGAGCAGCGGGAACATCTCCTGGGGTCTGCTCACAGTTGGGGTCTGGGGACTGGAGCCGATGGTCGGGCTGTTTCTGGCACGGGACTGCTTGAAATAAATGAAAGGATGAATAAAGCAGATGGGATCGCTGCCTCAGCAGCAGCAATCACCTCCCCATCTCCCACCAGACAGACTTTTCAAAGGTTTCTAAAAAAGATCCTTGATATGGCCAAGCACTGCAAAAAGGGGGCGAGGCTGTGGGGGAGCGGGGCTTCCTCGCCAGCTCCCCTTGCTGTCAGTGAGCTGAGCTTCAAGGCCTTGCCATCGGGCACAGAACAAGGGCCGGGTGCTTTTGCATCTCCACGTGCTTCCAGGAGGGTCTGGAGGTAGCTTCAGGAGCTGCAGCTCCCCCTGCTCTCCGCAGAGCTGCTTGGGGAGAAACCCCAGGACTTGGCGACTGCGCAGCCGGGAGCCCCCGTGGTGCCGCAGCAGTGGTGAGGGAGCTGCTGCAGCACCAGGGTCCTCATCACCTTCATCTCTCACCTCCACCACCACCTCCACCATCATCTTCATCTATTATCCCCACCACCACCTCCTGCACCACCTCCACCCGCACCCAGAGGTGCCCCTTGCCACGCAGGGGGTGCATCCCAGCTGGCCGTGCCCTTTGCTGAAGACGCCGAGCAGGACCACTGCCAGATTTTTCCTGAAAATCCAAATCTCACCCGCTCCAGCCAACAATTACGGCATTAAAGCAACATTTTAGCAGCAAGTAGAGGCGGATGGAGGAGCTCAGCCCAGGTGTGCTGTGCCCGCTGTTGGTACCGCGCTGTACGTCCCCACCGCATTAGCAAAACTATCCTGCATTAAGCACTCCAAAATAGGAGTAATATTCTCAGCTTAATTATCATTTAAATATAATAGGAATCTGATGTTTCCACCAAGCGAGCGTGTGCCAATCAGCCAGCAGTAAGCACCGCATTTTCTAAACAAATCGTTATTAACTTTAATATATTGCAGACATGGAGCAAGCTGGATCCAATTTTAAGTGAAAATTAATGGCAAATTCTTGTAACCACATTAAGAGCCATCTTAGTTCATTTGAAATCAGTTAAACATGAAAACAATATGAAAGCCATCTTGTGTGCCTGGAATATAAATATTTGTCCTTATCCTTGCCAGAGCAGCAAGAAAAATTAAGAGACGTTGGCATGTAAGCTTTATATAAACACACTCACAAAAGGCCGACATTTGATGGATTAAACTATTTGTCAATTTTTCCATTTCCTTCGTCAAAAAGTAATTAAACATTAAGCAGATGTCAGAATCTAATTGGTTCTAGAGAATATTGCACAATAGGATTTATGGCAATTGTGAAGTTGTATTTACATGTCTGTAAACAGGCAGCCGTTTGCCAGAAGACAGTGGTCACAGAACTCGTACCTCTTCTGAGTTTAAAAAAGCCTGGTTTTGAAAAGCTCTTTCCAGATTTGCCAGCTCAGCACCGAGGGAGCCCGGGAAATTTGGGAACGGGCACTGGTTTGGTGGTGAATCCAGCACCCGGCGTTGCTCCCCACCCCACACCATGCCACCCACACCACGTCCTGGGCACCTCTCAGGGAAATGGAAGTATTCCCTCCCGTTTGAAGCCTTTTTCTCCTCTGTCTTCCATGGAAGAATAGGAGCAGGGAAAACAAATGGAGAAAAAAAGCTCTTCTGGAGCTCTTCTTTGTGTTTATTTTGTTTTCTTTTCCTGCTTTCCAAGATGAAGGGAAGCCCAAGCACAAAGGAAGGAAAGCCTTCAAAATGCTTCTAAATTTTTGGCCAAAAGTGCATTTCTCTTGGTGATTTCTGCCCGGGTTACTGACCTCCAAGCAGGTTACTGAGCACCACGCAGCCCCACAGCCCCGCGCTCCCCATCCTGCAGGAGCCAGAAGGGGACGGTGAGAGGGCACAGAGCCCAGGGGTCTTAAACAGCAGCCCCCAGGCACATCAGTCACTGCTACCAGAAACCTTGCCCAAGGACTGGGGGCTGATTTCAGCAGCCAGGTGCCTGGGAGAGACGTGCACCCTGCTTCTCGCAGTGCATCCAAGTAGCGGCTGCTGGCTGCGGTCCCAGCAGCTCATTACCGGCTGCCACGCGCTCTTACCCACCGCTGTGCAAGTGCTTTTCCTTTTTGTTCCTTCCTAATTGGGCCAGCGCACGTAAATCCCTGCTGTATCACGACACAAACAGGCAGAGAAGCGCACAGGAAAGGTGGTTACCGCAGAGGATTTTGCCTGTTCCCCGGGTGCAGCAGCTGGGGCCGCTGATGGTGAGCGTCAGTGCCCCCCAAGTGTCCAAAGAGGGCATCACAGTGGGGACACTGGGAAAGAGCAGCCAGACCCCAGCTTCTCCCTCTGGCATTGCCAGATGAGGAACAGCACCTGAAATGCTCTCACCTGAGGGATTGGTGCAAGCCTCGGCTGAAATATCAGGGCACTGGGGACAAAGGCACCTTGCTGCCCCCATGGGATTTATCTTCCGAGGAACCAGGTCATCTCCCAGGCTGGTGCTGGTGCAGGTGCCAGTAGCAAAGCCTTTCCAGAGGCACATCACAGCTTGTGCCATCCTGGGCATCACAAGCAGCCACCTCCTTGGATGGTGGAGAGCTCAGGAGCTTCCCAATGTGTTCCTGGGCGCAGGCAGCGCAGCCGCTCGCAGCAGGGGTTTGGCTGGTGGGGGAGCCTGAACATCGCCCCGGGCTAGCTGGAAGCCAGCACATCTGTCTCTGCTGATTATTTGTCTGTTTTCCTTGAGAAAAGCCACGCTGACTTCTTGTTTTCATTGGAAAGACATGCATCTGAGACATGGGGGTTTTGTTCTCCAGCAAATTACAGCGCGTTTATGAGCCAGGATACAGTAGAGTGTCCTTAGATGATGTGGATGTGGAAGGCTCCTCTGCAAAGCTCCACCAGTGCCTTTCTTGCACCAGCAATCACCAATTCATGCAGTTCCCAGGCAGGTGACACCTCTGCGAGGCCATGTCCATCCCAGCCAGGCAGGGCAGGACACGAGGCAGGGCCGTGCCTCACTGGCAGCACAGGAGGGGCAAGAGGGGCTCCGTGCAGGGACCCTGGGGCTGTGCACATTTGTGAGAATTGCCATGGAAACTGCTCGACAGCCGGCAGCTTCGCAGCAAAACCTGCCCAAGTTCCCCAAAGGCACCTCGGAGGACGAGGCAGTGAAAGGAGCACTGATAACAAGGGCGGTGGAGGCGGCTGGATGTGCTGGGGCTGCGGGGACACGCCGCTGTCACCCTGTCCCGCAGCAGAGGCCAGCGTGCCATACCCCAAATCAGCCCCGGGCTGGCTGACAGGCAATTTCTTCTCTTGCTGCACATCCAGGCCCCGTGTGTGTCCCCAGGAGCCACCGCTTGGACCAAACCATCAGCCCAGGAGAAGTCCCTCCTGCAAACCTCGCCGGTGCTGGTGCTCGGGAGTGAAGCTACAAAGGCACCGCGCAGTAACGCTGGGTGATGGCTCAGTTTCAAGAGGATTTGGTTATTCCTGGCTTGGAGATCACAGGACCTGGTGGTGCTGCTGCTTAATTCAGTGCTACCAAAGCACAGCCTCCTCTCGGATCCGGGCAGCTCAGCCCAGAGCTGGCGTTTCCCCTGCCTTGTTAACGAGAGAAACCAGGCAGTGCCACGAGCTCTCCAGGGATGGGACGGAATAACAACAATTCCCCCAGGAGGGGAAGTCACCCGAGCATGGCCTCACTGGGGGCAGCTCACCGGGGCTGGGAAGGGGAGAAATCTGTGAGCACGAATCTGGCCAGAGCTCCCAGGGCTGAGCTCGGTCCTCCAGCAGCCCACGCGGCCGGCATCCGAGCGGTGTTGCCTAAAAAGCACATTATAATTTACAATAAAGACATGGGAACAGTGACATTTACTGCAGACCTTATGCTCATTAAAACAGTCTCATTGCCTCATTAATTCCATTTTTCAGAAATTATGTTCATTTTTATGCACTGTATTAGCTCCTCATGCATTTCGCATGCTGCTATTCCACATTTAAGGAATATGTCTTGGAGAGATTTCCAAATCAGCAATCCCAGTGCCCTAGAAGCAAAATAATTACTTTTTCCATTGCTAGTTCCTGCTAACCCACTCAAGATAAATAAAATTAATGCAACTACATTTGTCATGTGAATTTAATTATTCCAAACAGCATTAGCCTGGCCTATAATTGTACGGTAAATGTGCTTCATGATATCAAGGCGCACCGAGTGGAATGGAGTAGCAGGCATTTTCACATTCCCAAAAGCCCCACGGAAGCACGGTGCCAAAGCTGGGGAGGGAGAGGAGGCTGCTGTCACAACAGGACTGACACAGGCAGCCAGCGATGCCACCAGCCAGAGCCGGGATGCTCGCAGGAGGTGACAGCGGGCGCACACCAAATTCAGCCTCCAACTGCAGCACGGGACGTGGGACCGGAGAGCTGAATGTGGCTCAGCCATTTCAGGCTGCTCGGGTGGAGAAATCCAACTGCTTCGAGTCTGCCTTGGGAAAAGGGGGCTTTCATCCAGCGTGGAGAAAATTTGGGAGGTGCACGTGGTCGCCCCAGGAGCTGCTTCTCCTCCTCTTGCTGGGCGCACGAGCCCAGCAAGATGTGGGCACGATCCTGCCCCAGAGGGCGATGCCCTGGCTGTCCCCGAGGAGCCCAGCTGTCACAGCAGTGTGAGGATCAAAGCTCAGCCTTCAGTGGGGCTTGAGCCATGCAGAGCTTTGAAGGTGGAGATCAAAGCTTTGCACTGGCACTAGGTGCTGCGAGGTCTGACGTGCTGCAGGCAGCTGGGGTGGCCGTGGGCAAAAAAATACTGTGCCAGCTCCATCCCCATCCCCATCCCTGTCCCCATCCCCATCTCCGTCCCCATCCCATTTTCACCACCAGCAGGGCTCCTGGGAACTGCCCAAAAAGCCAGCAGGACGGCAAAGCCTCCAGATCTCAGACATCTCCCAGACTTCTTTATTTACCATCCGCAGCGGCGTGCTCCAGGACCACCTGCCCTCTCTCCCAGCTAAGCCCGCAGGAGTTTCAGGCACCCTGCGTGGCCATGAGCACGCTTCTGGGCTGTTAGTACCTGCAGGGACATCTCTCCCTGCCCTTATCCCCATCTCATCTCTTTCAGCTTTTACCCTTCCCAGCACGAGCCCTCTTTCCCTCACCTCCCAGGAAGAGGCAGCCTGCGCTCCACCACCCCCTGACACTGCGTTTCCTTCCAGCTCAGCCAAACCCGCCGTGTCTATTTAGTCCCTTGCCTATGCCTCACAGCTACTCTCCTTTGGAATTAATTATTTAATCCCCTAGCTGTATTATTTAGCTCTCTGAAGCACCCTGGGCTGGAGATTGCATGAACAGCTCCCTGCAGATGGAACCAGCACGTCCCGAGGTGCTGGGCACCCTGCGGAGAGCGCCCAGTGCAGGGCACGGGGGGCCAGGACCTCGTGCCCCCCAGCCAGCCCCCTGTTCACGTGCCTTTAGCAGCGTTTTCTGCACGGGAACAGGCCTGGGATGAAGCCAGGCCGTGGCATCCCCTCTTTAACATGCGCTCTGGGTGCCTACGTTGAGCTATGCAATATTAACGAGGGAAGGGTTTATTGGATTTCGTTCCCAAGGCTTCTTAAAGCAGCACCAGGCCACAGGCAGCTGGTTATAAATAGGCAGGTGTCACTGAGAAGGTCACGCAGCGAACCTCAAAAAGAGCCAGAAACTTAACAGGGAGCAGCGAGACGTGGATGAAACCGGAGGGAAACGCTCCCAAACTCCTGGCCCCCGTCCCCAACGCGCAGCAGCACCCTGGGGGCAGCGAGGTGCTGCTCAGGAGCAGTGACAGCTCGACCCTGAGGCACCGAGGAGCCACAGAGCAGCTCGTGCAGCAGCAGGCCTGGCTCTTAATGGATAACTTCATATCGTGTGCTGCTTCAGCACCCGGCGGGTCCCCACCCAAAAGTTCGGTGGCCGTGCGGTGCCCGCCGGGGTGGCACGAGGGGCGGCCGTGCCCGGCTCTTCAGGAAGCGAGCGTGAGCTGTACTAAAAGCCAGCTCCTCTACCCTAAATAAAAAAACACTCCCTGCCTTGAAGAACAACATTTTTTTTTTATTATTATTATTTCAAAGTACCCTGTTCAGCAGCAGAGCACACAAATACTCATAGCTACGCAAATAGCAACTCTTTATTTGCTTTGTTTGCTCAGCTAATATTGACTTTCCAGCCTAACACTGCTGCTATTGAGTTTGGCTATTCACAATAATGTTTGACTAGCATTAGAACAGCGCGGTGATAACAGCATGTGCAACCGAAAAAGCAATCCATCACCCCTCCGTGGGATAGTGCCATTATGACAGGGGGGGGGGGGAAAAAAAACACGTCTGCTTATTCAGTCAAGTACAACTGTTGAATATAATGCTGGCAATGACACTCCTGGCTAGTGCAAACAACCCAAGGTTACAGTGTTATTGTGCACTGGAGCAGAGCAAGCAGTGCAGGAAGGCTGCATTTCTGCTCGGCACCTCGGCTGGGACCACGAGGGGTTGGTTTCTGGCCAGGGTCGGTGCGTGCTGCCCCGGGAAGCCGGGCAAAAACAGCCATGGAAGGGGCTAAGAAGGTTGCCTGGGGATTTCGGCTTACACAGGAGCTTCAGCACGGCTCCCCGACGTGGAGGTCAGTGCTGTGGGCATCCCACGCTGCCGCTTTGCTGCCCTAAAATCCCGGGGCTGGGGGCAGTGCCTGCCGCGGCTGCGCTTGCCGCGCTCCCCTTCCCAAGTGGCTGCGTTTGTCACTCCTCCCTGCTAACACTCAGCTTCACAGACATATTTTGTTTCCCTTCCAGATTGCCGAGCCAGACTGATTGCCTTGTTTGCCTCCCACGTGCGTCCACTAGTTTATAGAAAATAGACGCGTGTGCGGATCAGACGAACACAGAGGCAGGGAGCAGCCCCCGTCTAGCGCGCTCAGCAGCCTGCTCCCTGCCTGCTGCCACGCGAGCAGAGCGGCTGGCCGGGGACACACAGCCCTGCCACGGGACCTACACACCCTCCAAATCCCACGTTATCAACGCAAGCCCTGGGTTTAGCTTTTAAAGGCTTTTCTGACATCAGGAAGCTGTCCCCCTCCGGACAGGAGCCAGAGGTGTGCAGCCCAGAGATGGTTTGGAGCTGTTGTCTCCGCTTCTTTCCTGCCTTTCCCTGGATCCTGGAGAGCCCCTGGACACACAGCATCACTGGGACAGCAGCTCTGGGGTGCAGGGTGGGGACAGGGCAGGCGATGCTGGTTGGGGCAGCTGGGCTTGGTGCCTGCCTCTCTGCCCCATCCTGGGCAAAGTCCATCCGTCCTGGTCGGTAAGAGAGGGCGAGCCAGCTCGGGAGAATTAATTCTTTGTTTCTGTGACAGCATTTTCACATCCTGACCTCCAGCCTCGCAGCACCCCACCCGGCACAGCCTCCTCTTCCTCCTTCTCCGCCCGTCAGCCAAAGGCACGGGGAGCAGGCACTTGAGAACTGACCATGCGAATAAACACGACAAGGCAAACATTGCTCCCCGCCGCAAGCATCTCCAAAATAACGAAACAAAGAGGCAATTATCATTAGTCAGCTGCTCGGCGGGGCTGGGAGGCAGGGCAGGAGCTGGCTGTTTGCTTTGGCTGAATCATCAGCACCCGGAGGCACCCAGCACCTGCGCTGCCTGCACGCAGGTACCGCCACCCCTCGCAGGGGACCAGGGCAGGGCTCAGGGGACGATCCCTTGGGGTCCCTCTGCTGCCAGGGCCCCACACAGGGCCCCAGCATCCTCCTGCTTGTGTGTCTGTGGGAGCTGCATGAGCTGGGTGACGGGAACACCAGCACCAGTTGGAGTAGGGGAGGTCATTCCTACACACAAGCCCCTTCGGATGCTGCAGCAAGAGTAAGGCATCTGCACGCTCCTTTACCCTTACTCTGCCTTTTGCACTTCTCCTGGGCAGCCAAATTGGCCAGGTCGGTGTGCGCAGAACTTCCCAGCCACCTTCCCCAGCCAGGGCTGCTCAGACCAGCTCAGGAGGAAGGGCTGCGCCCTGCTCCGTGCCCACCGGGACCCCTTGGTGCCCCAGGACATCCCCCAGTGCACTCCGTGGTGTCTCCAGCCCTGTTTTCCCTTCCCACTGCTGTCACTGCGGTGTCTCCAGCTCTGCTTCCCTGCTCCGGAGGGCCAGGACGAGGCAGCACAGCCATGTGGATGGGACAGAAGCTGCCTTTCTGTGCGCACAGACCTGCTGACGAGCAAAACGCGGCCAAACACAAATGCGGAAGGCAGACAGGGTGATGGCAGGACGTTGCCGCAATTAGTTAATGAGTGTTAACGAAGTTAGCACTCTGTTTGAGGGAGTCAGCAGTGCTGCAGCTGGGAATCACAGAGCAGGAGGGTGGCTTATTCCCCCAGCCCACATTGGGGCTGGACACCCGAACAACCTCCTTTTTCAGATGTCCGCAAGTGTCGGGGAGGTGACGGGTGCCCCCCCCCTTTTTTTTGGGTGGAAAAATGGAGAAAATGCATTCAGGCAGCACACGACTCATAAAAGCAGCAGCTCATTCCTGAAGGCAGCAGAACAGCAGGTATCCAGTTTCCACGAAACTCAGTTTTCAGCTGTTTGTGTCCCAGGAAAAGGCCCAGGGAAACGCAGCCGGCCACACAGGAGCCCTGAGCGGGACGACGTCAGGTTTAGGGGAGCAATTTTGGTGTTATTATACAACATTATTCCTAAAACCGTGTGCGGACCGGAGCTCCCTGCTCTTTATTAGCCTGCTCTGGGCGTGCCTGGGCCTCGGGTCTGCTGGCTGCCAATAACAGCCTGTTATTAATGTCATTACCACCGCACACGTATTGCTATGGAGCCCATCACACAGGCTCTCAATTATGCTTTGTGCTTAGGTAGCACCTTTCCCTTCGGGTCCCATGCTGCTTTACAAACATTAAACCAGTGTTGGAATTTTTGCCAAAGGCAAAACAAAAAAAAAATAAAAGGAGGGGGGGAGGAAATCCCAGCGGTGTTGCCTCCAGTCTCTGCCTGCCTCACTGGACAGGGGTTGTATGCAGGAAAATCTACCAAACAGCTAATTTTGGTGTGCGAGGGACTGGTGTCGGGGCTGTGCCTGGTGTTGGGGATGGATTCGGCCCTCGTGGTGCTGCAGATCCTAAGAGCTGGGAGGCTCGGGGGCTTCGAGCAGCTGCTGGGGATTCCTCGAGCCCTGGGCGTGCCGGCACCCAGCGCGTCGCGCATCAGCGCCTTTAATGAGCAGGGCAATTAAACTCTCCCACTCCCGGCCCGGAGTGTTTTCTCTCTGCACCGTCACAGGGGAAATTTCCAGTGCCTGCTGCAGGTTTTTACTCCTCTGAAAGATGAAAGCACCGAGAGCTCCCGTGGGGTTCACTCCCCGGCTCCCGTTGCGGCTGCGGGACCCGGGTCCTGCCCCTCGTGGCGCAGGGGAGGTGCCGCGTCCCTCCTCGTTATCCAGGTCAAAGCTCCGTGCCATGTTCACACAATTACCTTCCGTAATTAGCTGCAATTAGCCTGCTGTGGTTTGGAAGCCTCAGCAAGGGTTTTATCTAGGAGAGTGCTGGCGGTGCTGCATTGGCAGAGGCGGCGCAGCCTTCCCCTTGGGCTGGGGGCTGCAGCTCCCTGCCCCGGCTGCGTGCCACCTCCTGCCTCGTGCCTTCCCCATTTCTGAGGTCAAATCACCTGCAGAGAAATAATCGGCTCCTGCTGGTAATTTACAGTGGGATTTCCCAGCCTCACCCCGTTCCTGACAGCTTTCCCCTTTCGGCTACCTTTGCTCTCTGGCCACCAAGGGCTGGGTCTTACGGGAAGCCCCTCTGAGGGCTGGGTCGGACTCCTAAATAAATAGCTCCGCAGGCACACACAGGCTCCTAAACCTCACGGCTGCTTGAGCACCCCTGGAGCACATCCCGAGGTGATGGGGGCTGTCAGGAGCAGTGGCCACAGGGATGGGGCTGCTCTGTGGAGGAGCCCCCTGGCAGAAGCAGGCCATGAGGCTCATGAGCTGCAGCATCTCTCCAGCTCCCTGCCCCAGGAGGACCCATGCTCTAAGCGGTGCCAGCGAGGAGATGCTTGTTATCACACCTGGCACTTATTCTCCAAGCCCTTTAAAGCTTTAAAGCAACAGACCGTCCCTGGAAGGGCACACAGCCCTGCCTCCTCTTAGATGCACTACCCAAAGTATTTCGTGCTGACTTTATTCCTCAGTGAACTGCTTTGGATTCAGGGTGGGGAAGAGCTCTGGAGCAATAAAACCTCTAAAGGGCCGGAAAAAAAAAGAAAAAAGAAAAAAAAAAAAAGGCCCATTTGGTGGGAGCTGTCACATCTCTAACCAATATTCCCAAATTGTGCACTTTTGAAGATTTCTGAAGAATTAAAGCAGGAAAAAAAAAAAAAAAGTCACTTTAATGAATAATTCAGGCTTTTTTTTTTCCCCCATCATCTCTGGACCTTTCTGAGCTATAATTTCAAAGATAAAAGAACAAACGAGCTCGTTTCATACCCTGGCATTTGCGCCACCGTCCTCCCGAGCCGCTCCCAGCCCCGCAGCCGGCGGCAGCAGCAGCAGCAGGAGCTCGCTTCCAGCACACGAACCGGCTCGCCGGGCACGGCAAGGAGCAGCGGGCAGGGCGAGACCTCGGCCCAGCCTTCTCCATCCAGGAGTTTTGCAACCGACTTCAATGGGGCCGGGGTTTCGGCACGGCAGGCGGCCGGGCAGCGGCTGGCTTCATCTCCAGAGCTTCGGGAGCTCGGCACCGGCTGCTCGGTGGTGCAACGCCCCGAAAGGGCACGTTTGTGCAACCCTGCTGCCCCTCGCCTGCGGAGAGCCACCTGGGTGCAGGGTCCGAGCAGAGCTGCTCTGTCCTGTGTGCCCCGTGGGGATGCTCGAGGGGAGGCAGCTCCGCAGGCGAGCCGAGTCACGCTCGCCTCTCGCCCCGTCGCACAAGTCGCACCCAGCCAAAACGTTTCCAAATCTCTGGGGAACAAACCAACGCGTGGCTTTCTTCCCCAGGCCTTCCCCCTGCTGCTGTTGTCACCGCGAGGGAACCGGCTTTGTTCTCACAGGTGCTGAGCCCGGCCGCCTCCCAGCTTCCTCGTGCTGCGCTTTCTCATGATCAGGGAACGCCAAGCAGCTTCCAGCCCGGGTTAATTACTCAGTAATAGCAGCAAAACACCCTCAGCATTCTTCCGGAAACACACTGCAGCCAGCACGGAATGTGATGCAACGCTCTGATTCATCCCAGTGTCTAGGAAAATATCAGAGCAATAAGCTGATAAGGAAGAACAGGCCCAACACAGCTCGTTTTCAACCTGTAATTAGAACAGTCTGGGCAGGAATTGTGACAAAGTTCCCCCTGGTGTGGCTCAGGGCAGGCGTCCCATCCCGTTCCTCTGCAGGGGACAGCGACAGGACCCGAGGGAACGGCATGGAGCTGGGACAGGGGAGGCTCAGGATGGTTGTTAGGGAAAGGTTCTGCACCCAGGGGTGCTCGGGCACTGGACAGGCTCCCCAGGGACGTGGTCACAGCACTGAGCTTCTGAATTCAAGGAGCCTTCAGACCAATCAGACGCACAGTCTGATTTTTGGCTGGTCCTGTGCAGAGCCAGGAGTTGGACTCGGTGATCCTGGTGGGTCCCTTCCAGCTCGGGACGTTCTGTGCTTCTCCCAGACCCTCCTGCAGGAGCCTCTGGGCTGCGCTCCAGGGCACTGTGCCCACACAGGATCAGCTGGATGACACCGTGCTGGCATGTCGGGGCTGTCAGTGCCACTTTTGGGGTCCCAGGGTTGCAGGAGACGTCACCTGCAGCCTCTACACCAGGATCCCAGGCAGGCTGTGGTGTCAGATCTCATCCAGGGCTACCCAGATGTCCCCAGCAGCACAGTGGTGGCTGTGTGTGACCTCCTGCTCCTCCTGGGACCCCAGAACCGCCTGTGCAGGAGCGCAGGGCAGGCCCCTTGGCTTTCCAAGCAGCTAAAGCCAGGTTCTAGCAGTCCCCTGGTCCCTATAGCAATGAGTACCCACAGTGCTGGAGCCAGCCCGGGTATCCCCATGGAGCCAAACCCCCTCGACGGCAGCCACACGCCAGCGCAGGGTGGGCTCTGCCGCAGCCGAAGCGATGCCCACCTCTCCTCCTCTCCGCTGGGGCTGAATGTCAGAGCCCCAGGCTGCGCCGTTCCACGCAGACACTTCCACCTGGCTCTCAGGGAAGGAGGAGAGAGTTCATTTCAGGTCCCACAGCCCCAAACCAAGCCACTTTCTGCCGCGTTAATCAGCACCGAGGGCTGCCCGCGCGGGCGGCGGCACGCTGCCACTGCCATCTGCTGCCGCGCGCCGCCACTGCTCCGGGCCTTGGGCTCCCCAAAAACCTCAGCAGCTTTGAGTCCCTACCACTGCACTTTGCCCACGCACGCCGCACGCACGTGTCTGCAGTGCTCTGAAAGGTCCTGTGCCGGGGGTTTTACTCCCCGAATAACCTGCAGGCTTTCCTTTCGCCTATGCCTGCTTAGCAAGTCCTGCGCAAAGAGGCTGCTGTGACCTGCAGGTCACCCGAATTACCATCAGGACAGGCAGCCGTCACCCTAAATGCCACCAGAAGGGCTGCTGTGAAGACAAGGAAGCCTCCCACTTGAACCTAGGTGATTTTTCCCAGCGAGGAAGGGTCAGGCTCAGCCACGTGAATGCGCCGAGGCCGTTCCAACGCAGCGCCCAGGGCTGGTGGTGCAACAGCGGTGACTCAGGACGCGGCGTCTGCACCCTCTCACCCCTGCTGGCAGGCACTGCGTGGGCTGATGTGCCTCGGGACATCGGGCACAAGTGCTGACAGCTGCCCACCGAGCAAAACTGGGGCAGGGGAGCAGTGCTGCTCAACCCAAGTAACCAGCCGAGGCCACCAGCACCAGCTCGTGCTCATTTACTGCTCACCCCCCAGCACCGTCCCCATCATCTGCAGCGTAATCTCCTCTGCACGCCGGGCAGCAAGCCTGCTTTCTGCTTCACTTGTTTCCCTCTGCAAAAAGCGTTCTCTAACCACCATTATCTAATATTTAGCAGCGCGCTGTAATAAACAAAGTGTTAGAGATGAGACTACACGTCGCACTTAGTGTTAGGCTGTGCATTCCAAATGAAAAGGCTGTTAGCTGGGTGAAATATTGTTCTGTGCAGCTTTTAGGTATTTTCTGCTCTCGATCAGAGCCCAATTAAATTCCTTTCCAAGGGAAAACAGCTCTTTGAGGCACGGGAGCCGAGCACCTTAGCTGCAAAAAAGAAGCTTTTAGAATAATTGTCACTTAGCACAAAGATATATTTGGTTACCAAAAAGGAAAACTCTGCAGATCATTATCTGTCCCACTTATTCTCCTTCCACAACACGGTGAATTAAAGATGATCTGCGCTGCCACAAGCTGCCACCCAGGCAGACACCCTGGTCCAAGTGGCGGTGCCCCCCTGGGGGCCGGAGCGAGGGGTCTCCAGGGTGCTGGGTGCCCCTGCAGGATGGGACCCGGCGCTCGGTCCCAGCACACCCCTTGGGCACCAATTCTGGCCCTGCTCTGCTTTCTTTCAGATGCAGATTAAAAGCATCTCCGGGTTTTATGGAAGAGACTTGAGCCAATTTCCAGCCGCCTACCCCAGCCTGGCAGCCACTCCAGAAAAACATTTGGCCTCCATTGTTCCTCTTTGTTTTAATCTGGAATCCAGATTTGCCTGGAGTCCTCTGAGTACTTTTTCCTTTTTTTTTTTTTTTTTTTTGTTTTCGAGTCAGGTGTTTTCCATTCACTGATAACATCACCGTGTTTGTTCCAAGATCACCTGCATAAACATGATCTCAGCGCAAGGGGCAAGGTTCAAGAGTTGAAATCTGCACCATTGTGTGCCTGTGTGTGAGCGCGCCTGTGTCAGCCAAACCTGTATTTTGTCCCTTCTAATTATACCTCACCATATTAACAGATAATAGCTGTACATTTAAGCAAATTATCTCAAATAAAAAGAGGACAATAATTACACTGTTTGTTTTTGCTCCTTTCATTGCTGGAATTATTCTTTGTTTGCCTAGAGTTAAATATTAGCGAGAACCTTTCTGCACTAATGTCTGCTCAGTTGCCTTTTACTGTTTTAAACCAGCAAGAGTCAGTAAAAGTTTGGGCAAATATTAGATTTGGCAGAGTTTGCTGTTTGTATCAGGAAACCGATTGGTGTTATTGATTGACAGATGTGACCAAATGTTTAGAAAGTCTGTCCTCTATTGGATTCTGCTAGGTGTTTCAGCAAACAGCCCTAATACAAGGCAAACAGAGTTATTGGAAGAAGTACCAGGCTGTGTTAGCACAGCAAACTGAGGGCTATGCAAACAGCTTAAAAGAATCTGGCCACCTTCATATAACCTTTGATGTAGGTATTGATCCTTCTGAAGGTGGCAAAAAGTTTGAACAGGGAGCAGATTGAGTGGGATCAGATATATATAAACACCGTAAGAATGTAAATGTTATCTTTAAGCTACACTGTCGCTTTGGTAATGGATGTCTGTTTGGAATTTATCTTCTTCCAAATCTCTAAATCCATGCAGCAATAAAAATTAATAATAACTTTTAGATAGACTGCCTCCTAAGTCTCTCTCTCCTCCCCTGATAAGCGCAGCATCAGGCATCTTTAATTCTCCTAAGCCGGGGACAGGGGCTTGCGGCGAGCAGGAGCCGCGGCCTCGAGGGCTGCTGGCGGGTGGCCAGGCTGCTGGGGCGGCACGTGGCCGGGCTGCTGGAGCTGCATGGGGGAGCAGAAATGGGGAGCACGGGGATGTGTCAGCTTGGGGAGGTACAAACGGGGAGCTCTGGGGTGTGCCAGCATGGGGAGGTACAAACGGGGAGCTCTGGGGTGTCCAGAACGGGGGTGCATCAACAGGGCGCACGGGGATGCGCCAGCAGGGCAGCACTTGGGTGCTAATGGGGTGGTACAACCCCAATTTGGCCTTGTTTTCTGGGGCAGGATGAGGCCGTGCCTTCTCTCTGGGCTCCTGCATGCTCTGCAGTGCAAACTGCTTTGCAAAAAGCATTCGGAGCAGCCCTGCCTCAGGGCAAAGTGCCGACGTGGTGGCACCCCATCGGCACCACCGCGCCCCAGCAGCCAGCTCGCCATCCAATGCAGGAGGCATCCCACAGCAAGGGCACACATCCGAGCAGCACAGCCTTGTGCAGGAACCCACAGCCTGCTCCCACCTCCCCGTTCTTGCACCCTGGTGCCTGCACCACGCGCCCAGGGGTGGGCAGCCGGGCCGGTGGCCGTGCAGCACCGCGTGCCGCGCTCTGCAGCAGGGGGGGTGCACGAGGTGCGCGCTCAATTTGCATCTGCAATTACCCTGGTGTGGTATGTGGAGCAGCTCCGCATGCACAAGTGACCATTCATGCATCCCAATGCCATCTGTGGTGACAATTACCACAAGCACACATGTAATCAAGGTAATTACGCACACAAATTGGGCGTGTGATTGCATGGGCATTTCTATGATTTTTTTGTTAAGTTAGGCCTCTAAAAACTAAAATAGATTCCAAGTTATGTTTTAAATTATCTGCCCATCTGGCTATTCTTGCAAATAATGACTGTTTATAGTGATATATATTAAACAGACACTGTTGATAGATGGGTTAATCATTGCAGGAGAAGAAAAGGGATTGTTTTATGCCTGTGTGTTGACCCATGATACCTGGTAACTAATGACGTGTTTGACTACAACCAGGTAACAACCAGCTTTTGCTTCAGAAGTGCCTCCTAATAAAAATTACACTGTACACATTATAAGAAGGTATCTGATGAATCATTACTGCAGTGCAGTGATGGACTTAAATAAAGCCCCGATTAATTATTAAACCCGAGCAGCACACATTCGCAGTCACACAAAACCTGTGAAGAGCAGGCGGGGACGGCGATGTGCCAAGCCCTTGTGTTTCGGGGGGGGTTTCCACACCCAGAGCTGTGCCCACCCGTGCCATGCACACACCTCCAGCCCCGCTGCCGGTCTCATCCTGCTCCCTGAAACCACCAGGGTGCTTCCATGGGGCTCCAGGGACAAAATGGGACCAGAATGAAGGAGATTAATGTCCCTGCTTGGCTATGGGCAGCCTGTCCTTGCCACCTGAAAATGCCACCCCTGGCACAGCGCAATTAATAGGCACCTAATGGTGACATCCCTGCTCCTTTCCCCCTCTAGGAATTGCCCGTTCCTTGCTGGCCAAGCAGAAGAAGCACACAGCGCAATCCAAAAAGCCATTAGCACTGCCATCTCTTAAGAAAAATTAGCATTACTCTTTAATGCCTGGCACTACTTAGGTAGGGCTCCGCGAGGCTCCACGAGGCTCCAGTCGCGGCCGCTTGTGCAACCGAGCATAAAACAAACTGCTGCTGGAGGGGAGCCGATAACGCATCTCCCCACCACCTCCTGCAGCAGCAGGAGCTAGGAACGAGCTGAGCTGCTGGCTGCAAGCCTCACCGAGGTGTTTTTGGTGTGTGCCCACCCTCGGGGGACTGCCTGGGCCATGGGCATCGCAGTGTCCCCATGCACTGCTCTGCTCTGCCTGGGTGAAGGACTCTCATCACCTGAGACCTAAAGCCACCAAATTTTGTTCCTTGCACAAAAGCTCTGCTGGAAGGAGCTTTCCCCAGAGCTTCACCTCAATTCCCCGCAGCAGACCCAGCGTGGACATTCCTCAAAGCACGGGCAGGGAGCTGGGGAGCCTGGGGTGCATTCCAGGGCAGGGTGTGTTGTTAGCACAACAGCCACTCGCCTTAGGGGGATGCCGTGTGAAGCACCCATTCCTGCTGAGAGAGAAAGAAGGAAGGAAGGAAGAAAAGATGCATTGGAAGAAAAGACGAATTGCTAACGCACTGCAGCAGCAGCAGCACAGGAGTGAGGTTGTCCTAGCACTTCTGTTATGCATCCAGTTTCCATGGATTTGGTGTAAAACTAAGACAGGCAGAAAAAAAAACACGTGCTGCCCTGGATGATGCTCTGCTGTTTCCTCATCTGGAGCAATTCTGAATATTTCCCTGGCCATCCCTGAAGCACTGACACCACAAAAATGAAAGAGAGAAGATTCCTTCCAAACCCACTCGGAGCACCAAAGCCTCCAGAAAGTTTGGGCCACTTCCAGCGCTGCTGCAACCCACAAGCACCTCCGCCAGCCTCAGCTCGAGCTGCCACCACACCATGCCCGTGCCTGCCGCCTGTTCCACCACTTCCAGAAGCCTTTGGAGACCCCAAATAAAAGAGAAAAGAGAAAATTTCCGCAGATGCCAGAGTGTGTGGCCAGTGAAGGCTGATGAGCGCTGTCCTTGCACCAAATGCAGCTTGTCACCAGCCACAGGGTGAAGGGATGTTCAGTTCTGCTGCTTCATTTTCCTAACAAAAACCAGAATCAGCAGAAAACGGCAGGAGCCACGGGAACCCATTTACCCCGAGAGAGACCGGAAAAGCAAGCAAAATGGCAGAAAATGAATTCAATCCGCTGTGCAGCCCATAGCCGTTGCTTATAGCTGCCTCCCCAAAAGTAGCTGGCAATTATCCTGATTTATCACACAACAACAAGTGATTACTGGAACAAGGGGCGCAAACAAGTGGCAGGAGCTCCCCGCTCTTCCCACCTCACCTCACGCTCGGTCGGCACCCCGCAGCCCTGCCATTCCGAGCCCGCAGCACTTCAGCTATAATGGAACAATAATTTATTAATGCGTGCACTTTATGTTCTCAAAATATCATGCATACATTGATTAACTCGTGTCTCATCTCGTCGGGCAGGTGCACGCATCTCTTAACCCTTGATTTGGCAGGTAGGGAAAGAGACGGGGAAGCAGCTCCTGGTGCAGCAAACCCCCTGATCCTTAGGATCACTGGGACCAACACTGAAAAGACAGCCAGCAGAAGGATTGGGGGGGCTGGGGGCATTTGCAGCCATCCCCAGCCACGTCTCCGTGCCGAGTTGCAGCAGCAGGAGGAGTCTGCAGCTCATGGGATGCACATCTCCCGTGGGGTGCCTCCCTCCGGTGCACCCCAACACAAGCAGACTGGATGTTATCCCCCCCACAGCTCTGCCAGAAGGCCATGGGGGAGCAGACAGCCCCAGACACCACCCCAAAACCCCGGGGGCTGTCAGGGGGAGACCCCCAAAGGTGGCAGCAGTGCCGGGGCCAGCAGGCAGCTGCCCCCCAGAGCCCCCCTCCAGGCTGCACCAGGAGCCAGGCCCGGTGCAAAACGCGGCTCACGTTCTTCAGAGAAACTCCTCGTTTGACAGGCTAATTCACCCAGAGCCATAAATAAAGCCACGGGGGACAGCTGAGTTACGTTTTTACAGCGTAAGCTCCAAATTGCACATGCCAGCAACTTCTATTAGTTTAGTCTTAAAGTGCAGCGTTCCAGCAAAGCTTGCAGCGCGAGTGGCACTCAGCACCTCGAGGGGGGGAGAGGAGCTAAATTTACCTTGCTGTCTCTATTCACCTCCCGAACACTTCCCTGCTCAGCAGCTCTGATGGATGCAGCACTGGCCCCTCTGGCTGCAGGGTAACATGAAATTCCCCCCTAAAATCGTTTCCCTTGCGTGACAGCCACTCCGTTTCGATGGAGGGACCCCCGCCACCCCTGCACACACAGCCTGCACTCTCTCGCCAGTATAACCCCCTTTATATTTTGTCATGAAAAAACAAAAACAAAAATAAATAAATAATAATAATAATAATAATTAAAAAAAAAAAAAACCACCAACCTCTGATTAGTTCCTGCTCATCCCAATCGCCACGCGGGGATGCTTTAGAGCAGGTTTGGGACCACCTTAATTTTGCAGTCATACCAGCCACGGCAAACTTGGCGCGGTTGCAAAATTCAGACGGTCTCAAACTTCCCCGCTTTATGGAATTTATCTTGTGCTCTCCATTGGGTTGTAAAATCAGAAAATTGTCTGAATGAGCTGTTGCTCCCGCGGAGTTCCCCAGGGTTGGGGACCGCAGCAGCCACCCCATGGCTCTGCTGCCCTAACCAAACCCAGCCCCGCTTCCACCCACTTTCATTCATCACATATTTCTCTGGATAGCTGGGTTCACTCGGATGCATGCACGGGAGAGCATCCCTTTTTTTCCAGGATGGCCTTTCTGTGCGCATTAGGGGGCGAGAAGCAGTGCGAAGGGTGCGGCGGTGCCAGGTCTCCATTTAGTGCACGACCGCAGAGCAGCAAGCACTGCAGCTCACCCCAATGGGTCAGACAAGACAAAAAGCATGACTTCGGCCCAGATTTGCCAGCAGGCTCAGATGTTCAGGATGAGGCCCTTCCACCGCCAGCCCCACGGGACCTCAGCTCCCCGGGCTCGTTTCGCCCAGCCCCGCACGCCAGGGCACCAGGCTGAGCTTTTAAAGTGGAGCCTCTTTGTCTTTGTTACTTTTTTTTTTGTTGTTGTTTCATTTCATGTCATAATTTCAAACATTTAGCGTACTTTTTGTGCTCCTTATTAACGGAGCATGTTTTTTAAAGGATTGTACAAAAATGCATATTTATGAGACAACCGTGGATCAAGAATACCGATATTTGAGAGATGCAATTATCTTTAAAAAGTTTTGGCTTTATTTTCACGCTAATAAAGACAATGTTTTAAAGCAAGCTAATTGGCTTGCCAGTCACTTAGTTCAGTTGCCTGCTCGTTACAACTTGGATATTTCCTTATAAGTAAATTTAAAAGCAGCCTGTTACGCCAGCATTAAGTATCAGGCCTCCAAGGAATTCAGAGCTTTTTTGTGCCGTGCAGTAAAAATAATGCTTCCTAAACACTCGTGGCATCGGTTCTTCATTAAACGAAATATCCTTCGGCTTTGATGGGAAAACCCTGGACGTGGGATTAAAAGTAACAGGGGAGGAGAGCAGAGAAAGTCCTTTAGAGATGCTGCTGCCGCAGAAGGCAACGTGGAACAAGTTCTCATCTGAAACGCGGGCTCACTAATTAATATTGTGAATTTGGGCAGAAACCAGAGTGGGTTTGGGGTTTGGGGTGTGTGGGGCCGTGCCTTGTGCCCCCACAACTCCTCTGGCAGCACAAGGCAGATCATGGCGCTGGCTGCCGTGTTTGGAGGCATAATTGGCTTCAGCTTTATCAGTGCAGATTTGATTATTTAAGAGATTTTTTTTTTTTTTCATTGAGTAATTATGTTCTGCTGAATTAGATTTCATTAAACAATGCAGTCGTGATGACGGAAACAAATACATTATTAATTTCATGATCCCGTAGCTATTTCATTCCATTTGCAGCATCAATACCGAGGGTTGCAGAGGAAAACCAACCACGGGCGTGCACAGAGGGAGGCTTGGCCCAGCCAGGAGCTGTGGGACATCGTGCACAGGTGACACCCAGACCCCAAATGTACCACGGCCACCGGGCACTTCTGGGGGCTGCTGGTTTGCATCTCGGAGGTGTTGCTGGCCCTAGAGCTGGCTCAGCCAGCAGAGCCCTCCTGTCCCAAATCCTGCAGCCGTGCACATCGCTGTGAGCAGGCACAGCACCGACACAAACCCAGTGCTTCCATAAAGCCCCAGGAACATTTCCCATCAGGGCTGGAGGTGTCTGTGAAGGCACTGCTCGAGAAGGACCAGGGAGCAGAGGGAGGAGGGCGCAGGCAAGGGCTTCCCCAGGGGGCACCAGGCTCAGCCCCAGAAGAGAGGGAGCCAAAAAGAGGCAAAAAACCCCAAGCCTACCCAAAAATGCAGCGTTTGCCTGAGCAGGGCTTTAGGTGCAGGTCTGCACCTTGAGACGAGCCGTGCTGCCCTACCTCCAGCCATTGGCATTCCTGGTAAAGCCACTACTAAAAAAAACCCACAAGACACTTAAATTACATATTAATTTGATTTTCCACAGGGTTTCTAGGAAATGTTTTCAATCAAGAAGTAAATTCAGATTGTAATAAAATATTACATAAATATTTACATCAGCCCTGGCTTTACTTTAAAAGGAGGGATTTTTTTCCCCTTGCACACGCTGCCAAAGTAGTTAGCTGGCAAGCCTGTGAAAAAACAAGGTCTGAGAGTCACTTTTTCCCCTTGCAGATCCATCACGGAGCGATCAGGACGTTTATTTTTCCCATGTCTCCCCCCAGATTCCATCATTTCCCTTCCTAAAAGATTCCATGTGTATCCCGAGCGCGCGGTTGCCCAGGTAAGGCAGAGACATCAGCTATTTATACAGATTAGATGTGGGGAGGAGGGGAGGGAAAAACGTCTTCAAAGCTGCAGCACATTAAAAGGAATTTATTAGATGTGTTGTGTGGGCAGGATGCCAGCTAAATTTAATATGGATCTATATACAAAGAAACTGTCTAGTTACACAGAATGAATATTTAATCATGCATGGATCAAGCAATTTCACAGAAGTAATTAAAAGCAGGCTTTGTTTATTGCTAAAAATTATAGCTACCCTATTGACCTGGTGCTGGAGTTCTTTTGCCATATTGAACATGTTACCTGCTGATATTATGTTATTAAATGGGGATTAAGACTATTTTTTTTCCTTTGCAGATAAGAGCTCTTAAGCTATCTTGTCTGTTTGTGCACAGCGGAGGGGGGGAAAGAAAGCCCCACGATGGAAAAAACAAGCCTGCAAGAATCAGAAGGGTTAGGAAAACACTCGTACCTACGAGGGGAAGGCAGAAAACGATGAATCAATTAAATACTCGATGGATTTCAGTCGGATGGAAGCCCGTAGCTCCTTGCCCTGCTTTCCACGGGAAGCGGCTTCCAGTGACCCACCGGTGCGGCACCGCGCCACGCTGCACCCACTGCAGGTTTTTGGGGGTCCCAGCTTTGGGGCTAAGCTCAGGAGCAAGGCAAAGCAGAGCCGAGGGTGGGCACCTCCACCACGGGGAGCAAAATCCCTGGTGCTTCACCTGCTGCTTCCCCAGGGCAGTGCTCAGCAGGGCAGGATGCTGCTGCCCAGGCGGGTAGCGGAGGGGCTGCTGCAGCTCCAGCCCTTGCTGCTGTAGAAAGCCCCCCCTTACCTCTCCCCCCACATATGAGCAGCTTTTCCACAAGAGGAGGAGGGCTTCCAACAGCTTGTAGACAAAATAGCTGCTAAAGCACGGCAGCTTCAGCAAGCTGCAGTGTAAAAGTATCCCTCCAAACGCTAACTTCGCTTAAGAGCGTAAGAAAAACGAGGAGCTCGGGGTGCAAAGGGCTGGAAAAACAAATGGAAGACATTCACTGCCAAGGCTGAGAAATACAAGAAGCGAGGAAATACGCCCAAGTGGAGGAGTCTTAAACCTCGATTCGCTTTCAGAGCCCGGGCTGCCAGGCCTTGGGCGTTTTCAGGCTTCCTGCTCCTGATCCACCTCTCCGGCACCCCTGCGCAGCCGTGCCCCTCGACAAGCGGCTTGTAAGCTATTAGCAGATGAGGATATTACTATTTTACCCTGACTTTGCATAACTCTAAACGACAGAGCAAATTGCCACTCCGTGAGAGAACAGGCCTGATGTATTTGAGCTGACAGCGTCTCTTTCCATTATGATTATTCATCGGGCACGGGCGGCTTCACAGGGCGCTACCCGGGGCCAGGAGACCCAGAGCTGCTCCCCGTCCCAATAAACCACCGCGTTTCCCGGCCTCGGAGAGTTCACAGAACAAAATAAAAGCCAGGGGTGATGACATTTATAAGCACTAAGATCTTAAAGACAGAAAAAATACTACCAGGGGTGAAAGCTTTGAATCAAATTTTAATAAAAAGCTGGAATTGTGGCCAAGAGCTGCTCAGCTGGAATATTAAGAAAATTCACGCCCTTTACTAGCTCTGTTTTTGCTGTGGGACACTTAAAGACACTTCAATTACATGAATGCATACATATAGATGTGTGTATCTATATAGATGGACAGAGATGGAGATGAGGGGAGAGTTTTATTCCCTACCCACCCGATCCCTATCCGAAAGTTACCCCGCAGCACTCCAGCTGACCCAATCCTTCCCCACTAAATCCTTCTGGAGCCTTAGATTAACTGCTCACCAACATTGTCAAATAAATCGCAGAGTGATCCCAAACCCCTGGCTGCTTGCAGCTGGACCCTGCCCATCCCCTGCCTGGTCCCCTCGTGCCCCATGGTGACACGGTGGCTCTGGGTTTGGTGGCACCGCCGTGCCCACTGCGCTGCACCAGGACAGGTCAGCAGCGTTTCTGATCCCTCACCATGTCCAAAGGCTTTGGAGAAGGTGGCTGAGGTGCCACCATCCCTGGGACAGCAGTGGGGTGGCACTGGGATGCCACACGGCTGATGGCACGGAGCAGGAGGAGGTGGTGGTGGTTCATCTCCTGGGGCAGGGGGGGATCCGAGCAGGGCAGGGGTACCCTGACCCACAGGTGTTATCGTGTCTATCCCACGTGTTAACATCCTCTAATCTGCACCTATGAAAGGGAACTCGAATCGCAAGGCGTAATTAAGATATGAATTCTGATTTGCGGGAAGAAGGGGGGGGGACACGGCCTCTCAAGGTCAAAAAACAAACCTAGACAAAAGCGTTATCTCCAGTGTTGTGCAGTTGATTGCATTATCTGCATATGAAATGAAATATAATTAATATTTGTCATGCATAGACTGTTGCTGAACTGCCCTCACCCCCACCCCCTCTTCTTCATTAATCTCTTAGTAACATCCAGAAAGTTGTACGTGGTAATAAAATACCAAGAGCCATCTCCAGTGATCTGAATTGGAGATAAATCTATTCTCTTGTCAGCAAGCCTAGAAGGCAGAAACTGTAACTTCCCCAGGAGTCAGCGACCTAGCTTGCAACAATTTGCTTAATTAGGAGAAAACAATATTTTTCACTAAATTGGGTGGCTAATGTATATCATTATAATCTGCCAAGGAAGTGGATTTGCCCTCATCCGCTCTGCCAAGAAGACAGCTGAACGTTGTATTTACCTAGAAAGTATCCCTCAGCCCTGTGCTAAAGAGGAGGAGAGACAAATTATTCCTTCATGTTAATGGCTGATGGTTCTCTTACGGCGTGTCTAGAGGCCTCTTCGGTCTTACTTCTCTAAGACATAAACCCATGATTTGTCCCAGGTATATTTTTCATCAACCCCATAAAAACTTCCAGTTGATGGTAATGGAGAAAGAGTTTATCTCCAACGGGCCCCGGACAGACTCGTGCCAGGGATGTGCCAAGTACCCATTAAACAATAAGACATAACAGGGCATGTGGTGGAGCGCAATAAAACACACCTAGCTGGGCTAGAGCGGCTACGCTGCTGATGAGAAAGGCTCCTTTCAAGTGGTTTTATGCTGAGGATGGGCTTGGGGGAGGAGGGTTGTTCCTGCAGGGGTACAAAAAAGGTTTCCCCAGACCTCTTATTTAGAGGAACAGCTCCTGCAACGAGACCTGCCAGCACAGCTCGGCGCCGCTGTCTTCTGCTCCTCCAAAATGAGAGCAGAAAAGGCACCAGCTCCACCCCAAGTGCTCGCAAGCCCCTGTGAGTGCACACACTGAGGGTGCACAAAACCCAACAGCCAACGTCAGCGCTGAGCATGCAAGGAATACAGGGATGGGGCTTATTTTAAAGCCCAAACTTAAACGTGCCATCATAACCCATCACCTGAAGGTGCACGGCTACCCCATCCATCCACTCACCCATCCACCCCGAGGCACGCAGGAGCAGGAGATGCTGTTCCCAGTGTGAGGAGCAGCAGGAGGGTGCTCAGCAGCTGCAGGGTGCTCAGCAGATCCCTCCCCTGTGAGCAGAACCAGCCCATCCCCACCAACACTCGGGCTCTCTCTGCCCAGCTCAGCACCCGCCCGATACCCAGACAGGGACTTTGGGGGCGAGCCAAGCCAAGCAGAAAGCCCTGCTCGAGGTCTCCAGCAAGCCCTCTGTTCCTTCAGCCTCCCCGACCTGCCTGCTCACGGATGCTTTGCAGCACTAAATCCTGAATTTCTGCATGGGTTTCTGTTAAGATGAAGTTTAGCAGCTCTCATTAAGATTCTCCTGCCATCTCAATCCTGAGCACAGCTGAGTTTTACCTTTCATGCGGTGTTCCCTGGTGTGGTGTCTCTGCACTAATTAGCAACCTTCCCAAATATATGCAAAAGCCCTTTTTTTTTTTTTTTTTTTTTTTCCCAGGCTGTGATTTTTCCACCTCCTCTGCCTTCGCCTCTCCACCACAACTCACCCTCCCCTTGCACGTCCCCAAGCACACACTGGTGCACCTTCTCTCAAAGCAAAAAAAAAAAAAGCAGATTAAAACTAGACGGATAGACAAAAAAAATTGTAAAGACCTTGCAGGAAATCAGCTGAGGACCGAGCTACCCAGGGCCTGCCAGCCTCAATGCCCACCCCAAGCTGCACGGCTTGGAGCAGCATTCACAGCACTGCGCCTTGCCCATGCTTTGACCCCCCGGCTGGGTGTCAGTCTGCTTTATTTGGAGCTGAACAGATCTAAAGTTTCAGCTCAGGGCCTGGCTCTCCCGTGCCCTGATTCCACTACATCTTTTCCCTCTCTTCTTAACAACTTTTATTAGCTCAGCAGAAACCGTTGAGGCTTGGAAAGCACCACTGTGTTCACCATGGCGCAGACCTCAGAGGAGACCGCACTTTCCTAAAGTTTACTTTTAACTGTAGCTTGCGGCTCAGAAAACTCCAACTTGATTACTAATTTCTCCTCACTAAACCAGTCAAACCCTGTTTGCCCTCCTGTTTTATAACAACTTTGTTTTTATGCTACTTCCCTGCATTTCCAGCCTGCGCTGGCCTGGCTTCACAGTGTGCCGCGTTTTTCTGGGGATGCTGGTGTGTAATCAGCATTTTGCAGGTCTCCAGCTGTTACCAAACCCAGCCCCGGTGCATCACTTACAGTGCTCGTTGCTGGGTAGCGTGTTAATTCAAGGCTGGTGGCATGGAAAAATAAATCTTCATGTCAGATACCCACAGCCAAATTTGCAGCCAGCCCTGCTCTCCGTGCACACACGCTGGGGAGCTCGCCAAAGGCGGCCACCTCCAGGTGCCCTGCTCAATGCAGGGGCAGCCCATCCCGAGCCCATCCCCAAGCTCCCAAGGTCAGAAAAACACCACATGCTGCCTCCGAGGCTAGTCACTGCCATACCAATCCACAAAAAAGCAGCACGGAGGTCTTCAGGGGCTTGGTGTAAATGGAAACTAAGGACTTTCCATGGCAGACTGGAGAGCGCATCCCTCTGAAATGGCTTGGAGAAGTGGCAACTCAAGAGCTTCTCATTAAAGGCAAGCACCATGAGGGTAGCTCTTCCTTTCCACCAGGCTGTGTTTTTGTAAGGCTCTGCATTAAAGATAAATCAGCCCCAGAGAGCAGCCCTGGTCCTTGCGCCCATACGCCCATCTTCGAGCGCACCCCGTGAGGCACCCGGCTGCCAGCTCCACAGCCAGCACGGCCACAGCCGGGTGAAGCAAAAAGAAAACACCCAAGTTCAGGAGAGAAACCAACGTGAGAGCAAGGAGGGTTCACGCATGTGGATAAGCGGGATAATGAGGAAGGAAATTGGAGAGGAATGCCTTGGAATGGAGCGTGCTCCTAATGGGTTCCCTCTGCCCCGCCGGAGCGCAGCCTCTCCCCATCTGGATCCAATGCCGGTGCTATCGCAGCGCGGGGGTGCCAGAGGCAGCAAACGGTGCTGAACCACTTTGTTCTAGCAAAGAGAAGTGAACCGCGCTAGCACAAGCCCAAGTGGAAATTAATGAAGCTCCTGGATCCCTCCCTGTGTAACTGCAGCTTTCGGGCTGACGTGCCAGCGCGGCCAAGCCCGTGCAGCAGTGGGACCGCAGCCACGGAGCCTCCCCACTGCCTCTGCTCCCCCGGTGCACACCTCGGCACAGCCCGTGGCTGCTCTGGAGGTGCTGAGGTCGGTGCCAAACGGCACCCAAAGGGGCTGCCTGGAGCAGGAGGGGTGTCGCTGCCTGCTGGAGTCGCCCCAGCTGCAGCAGGGGGGGACACGGGCCCCCGGCATGGCAGCAGGGACGGGCACGCGGCCGCTGCGCACCGCGCCGTGACATTCGTGATCCGGGCAGAGCCGAGCCTCTGCCAGAGGTAGGAACTTGGCATTTGCACGAGAGCAGCGTTTCTAGCAGCGAAGTGGCCATTTTCCAGAATGCCATTATTTCTATTTTATAATGTTGCACCCAGGCCAAAGAATGGATCCGCGGAGCCTCTTTGGCACCAGGGAGGTTAACATTTCCCTTTTGGCACTCGTGCATTGATAGCTGTTAAGTGCAGGCTGCTCCTAGGCCAGAGATACGCCTTTCAATAATCTCTTCCTTTACCATTTCAAAGCCTCGACAATAAGTATTGCTTCCTGGCAATTCACGTTAGCAAAGCAGTACGTGCTCTGCCTGGGAGACAATGCGCTCCGAGCAGGAGAAGGCTCTTTGCTGGAGCCTCGCTGTTGCTGCTTTTGTGGTAAAGGAGGAATTCATCTGCTATTATATTTTCATCTCTTTGTCATCTGTTGGTATTGGAAAGCATACTCCCCGGGCTTGCTGGACACCACATGAGCTAGTTAATGTTAATAAAAGATTAAATTAACTATGGGATCAGAAAGGCTTTCAAGAAACATATAACATTATATTAATCCCAGACACGCAGATTATTGCGTGTATTAGTGGATTTAAATACCGACTTGAAACTGGAGAAGGAAGAGGACTGCGCAATATCCGAGCCATCCAAGCATGCCCATTACCCGGGGAGGAAATAAATACCCTGGGCCCCCGGAGCCGTTGGGAGAGCGGGGCCGGGGCGCGCTGCTCCCGGCCCTTTGTCTGCCATTAGGCATCGATCCAGCCCTTAATGAGGTCAACAGGAGCCTCTCCGGGGCTTCAGCAGCCTTTGGACCTGGCCCTTAATAGCAACTGCAGCCCCGAGGAGTGCTCCGGGCTCGGCCACGCGCTGAGACCAAGCCCAGGGCGGGCAGCGGGAGCACGGCTGGGGGGCACGGGGGCTGCTGGTGCCGGGCTCTGTTCCCCAGCTCGGTCCCACGTCTGCAGCCAAACCCTGGGAACCTCCTCGTGCAGCAGCAGCGCCGCAGCCCCGAGCTCCATAAAGCTCCCCGCCGCGCCGCAGCCTGCTGTGGTGGCTCCTTACGGCTCGTGGCTCTGAGCCCCGGGTGTTTTTCTCAGCCCTGCCTCTCCTCCCTTGCCGTGCCGAGGGATATTTCTCGTAATCACCCTGATTTCTTCCTCCGGGGTCAGCACCTGGCCCTGAGCATGGGGCTGGGAGCAGGCGCTGACCCATGCGAGGCCAGATCCTGCCTTCCCCACACAGCCCCTGCAAAAGCCACAGAAATCATTGCCAAAATGCCCTCGTTTGCCCACATTTACGGTGCCCTTATGGCATTCTTTTCCACGTAGACTAATAAAGGCATATGGTAGCCAAAAGCATCGCTAGTGTAATGGGCATTAATTGCTCCCAATTTTGATCATCTCTGCTGTACAAGAGCTGTACAGAACACTGCTAAAATACCAGCATTTTTCTCCAGCTTATCGTTTCATAGGCCCAGAAAGGAGCAGAAAGCATCCGAGGCTCGATTTTTTGGGGTGTGAATCAGTCGGATGAGAGCGCTGAACAGGCAGAGGCAGGGAGAGGAGAGCTCGGCCGGCCAGGCACATCTCACACCCATTTTCTGGTCCCTCAGCTTTTCCTTACCCCACTGAAAGCAAGCGCCCATCCTTGCACAGTACCTATCAGCGCAGCCATCCCTCGGCCTCTCCACCAATGGAAAAATTAATGCTGCGAGCCGTAAATGAGCTGAAACTTGGTGACGGTCCAGAAGATGGCTTTCCATCATTTCCCCGAGATGGATTACTTGCACAAGCAACAAACAAGCATCTAAACTCCTGTGCCACACTGACATCTTATGGAAAAAGCATTTGTTACAATCGCAGGGCTGGAGGAGCAGGAGAGGCACCCGAAGGGCTCTCCTTGATGCCCTGGGTTTAGCACAAAGTGCCGAGGGGAATTTTAAAGGGCAGGTTTTCAAAAAAAGGCCCAAATTTTCTCCTATGAGAGCCGTTTCTGGTTACCATAGCACAAGCTGTCCAAAACCAGTGCATTTTGTCCACGGTTGAAGCAATGCGAGGCCACGGGAACGGTCACCTCCTCGCACAACCTGGAGGAGGACTTGGAGCTGCAAATCTGGCGTTTAACCTCCGGCCTCGCTGTGTCCCATGGTTTTATGAAAAAAAAAAAAAAAGGCTTTTGGTGGACTGATCTCAACAGCGAGGCACAGAATGGATTTGTCAGAAATTAATGAGGGGAGCGAGAGGGACTCCTGGATCACCAGGCACGGCTAACGAGGAGCACAGGGACCACTGGCGCGCTGCAGCCGGCTGAGGACCGGCATGGATAGGAGGATGTGCACCGTGCAGGAGGGTGCTGAGCACCACCGGGCTGCCAGCTTCCCCAGCAAACTGCATGGTCTGGAGACTTCTCTTTTTATTTTTTCCTTTTTTTCCTTTTTTTTCTCCTCTCCAGGAAGTAATCTCCCTGCAAGTTTTTGGGAAGCGCACCTGAACCTCTTCGCTTGCGAGTAAGCAGCGAAAACCCCCAATGTTTAGCCAGGTCACTGCTAACAAACATCACAGCGAGCAGATATCCAGCCAGCAGATAAAACAGGGATGCATCACCCCGGGGGGGAGCCCTGCTGCTGCTCACCCAGCTACTGCCAGCCCCCGGGCTTTAACGCCTGCCACCTGGAAGCCCCATCCCACCAGGCAGGCACGGAGATGCCCTGGGAGCCAAAACTCCTTCAGACAAAATCTGGTGATAAAACCTTGGTTAAAAAGCCTTCACCAGCTCAAACATCGCTCCTTTTTTTTTTTTTTTCTTCTTCTTTTTTTTTTTTTTTCTTTTTTGCTAACAACTGATGGGAATTAATCCTCCCTGGTACCTGCTG
This sequence comes from Netta rufina, assembly GCF_964035555.1. Classification (NCBI taxonomy): domain Eukaryota; kingdom Metazoa; phylum Chordata; class Aves; order Anseriformes; family Anatidae; genus Netta; species Netta rufina. The sequence continues at coordinate 21,571,069 of NC_140134.1, read as the reverse complement.
TGGCCACGAGCAACGCCACCACAAGTGTCCTCTAGATAAGGTTGCTGCCACTTAATTAGCTAATATTTGCACAGCGGTAGGAAGATGTAGACAGCTTCCTCGGTGCTAAGCGATGCTATTAGGCGATGAGCCATCCCTGGCTGGGTAGCAGCAACAGAGCAAGTGCCCACGGCATGGTCCAGGAGGCGCAGAGCCAGGGGACCCCTGCAGAAAGTCACCGCTGCCGTCCCCAGGGGCTTCTCCTGGCCCCGAGCAGAAAGGGCAAAGGGTGCAAGGGGAGATGAAACTGCCCAGTGAGGCAGTTATTAAAGGTATCCCTGGGGCACCTGCAACAAGAGGAGATGCACCACAGAGGGTGTCCCATGGGCTGGGCGAGGAGGGCACTGATTTCATTGACCACACATTTCAGGTGTGAAACAGGACGGTGAAAAATCCCGACATTTCCCCTGCGTTGGTCCAAAAGGAATTGGAGTCCTTTGAGAGGGACTCACCGGTCTCGGTTTGCCTCCTCGACGGAGTGACAGCTGCTGGGAGCAGCGCCTGCTCCCACCTCTCAGCCACGAGCAGCTCCAGGGCGCACGTGAGTCACTCCAGAGCCTGGCTCGTGACGCCTGCGGAGCACCGAGCGGTCGCAGGAAAGCTCTTGCAAAAGCGTAATCAGGCAATCGTGTTTTTAATAAGAAATTAAACCAAACTTGCTCGCGGCTATCCGAGGGGGAAGGAGCTGTGCCAAACCACGCCGCGGCTTTCTGCTGGGTTTTGCCCCGGGTTCAGCAGGATCTGGTTCTCTCTGGAAATCTCGGAGCGCTGGAGCAAGCGGGGCTGCTTTTGGTTTTACGTAACGCGCAGCCCTGGAGCAGGGCTGCTGCCCGCAGATGTGCGCGCTGGATGCCTGAAGCCTCGCTGTAATTTATGCGCCGGTTTGGGAACCCGCAGCCCTCGAGGGAGCTTGTCGGAGCCGCAGGAGCTGCCCCAGCGCCAGCCCTCGCGCTGGATCCCCGCCGCGTCCCAGGGCCGCGCAGCTGCAGGTTCCTGCGCTCGCCTCCACCCCGCGCCCCCGGCCTGCCCCCGGGCTCGGTGCGGGTTTGTGCGAGGCCAATTCCCAGCGAGTGCTCCCAGGTCTCGCGTGAGACGTTGTCTGGGCTTTATTTCTTCATTTTTGCTAACTTTGGGGTGGCCTCTAGCTGCGATCAGCTCCTCACGTGTAGCTTGGCACCGGGACGTGCTCAGCGCATCCAGCTGCCAGCTGTGCGGGGACGCAGCTCCCCAAAACCCCCCCCCAGGGCCAGGGGGCTGCTCTCCTGCTCGCCCCCAGCTGCAGCGCAGACAGGACGCCAGCTGGTTTCACGTCCCACATGTCCGAGTGCACCCTCACGGAGGTTTTTTGGAGAGCTGCACCTGGGCACAGCCAGCGAAGCTCCGCGCTGCTGCTCGCACACCCGCACCCCCCCGGCGCGGCTCGGTCACCTTTTCCAAGTCACTGCTGGGTAACTGTGAGTTCACCCAGCCTCTCCTGGCAAGCTCCCTCGGCTCTCCGCTCCAGCCCTGGCGATGTGGCATGCAGGCTCTCGTCCATCTGAACAGAGAAAAATAAAATAAAACCAGATTTCCACGGCGTTACGTGAAGGCACATCTTGGCCCCCGCCAGTGCGGATCCTTTTACAGCAACTCGGCTTCATCCAGGCTCCTTGGCAGGTCCAGCTGGGCTCGGTGTTTACACATCTGGATCCATTTGCAGCACCTCGATGGGACTCCAAGGAAAACAACAATAATTCAGCGTGGCACAGAGACAGGCTCCAGCACCACCTTCAACAGCGGGGGCAGGCAGCTCTGCGAGGAGGGTCCTGTGCTCGTGCCCAGCGCCGGCAGCAGCCTCTCACCCCTGGCTGCAGCACGGGACTTGTAGAAAATGCATCCTGATACACACACGGAGAGCCCGGGTGCCTAACGGGACAGGGGATGCGATGTGCAGGATGATGCAGAACGTCCTGGCTGGACGAGCACCTGCCGCCACGCTCCAGGAGGCGCAGGACAAGCAGCCCGTTCTCTCGGCTCGTTTTTTTTGCGGCTTTTGCTTGCACAAGGTGCTGGATTAACAGCCCCGAGTCTGAATTCCTGCAGTGGCCCGGAAAGGAAAGCAAGGAGTGCCAAAGCAATCCTTCCACGGGCGCTGCTGCAGCCAGCCCAAAACTGCTTGGCCCGAGCACAGGGGCAGGGAGCTGCTGCCCCCCGAGCTCTGGGCACCCAGCGCCAGCAAGGACGGGGGACAAAGCGCAGTGCCCTGCGCCAGCGTCCTGTCCAAATCCTCCATCTCCACCGGGTAATCCCCACCCTCTGGCACCTGGCTGCCAAGCAGGGACCAGAACCCATCAGCCTTATTCCACGTATTTCAGTGGGACACAGATTTAGGGGCACAGCCCCTCGCTAACAGGAGGCTAACAAACGCTGCGTGAGTTTTCTTAGTTTTGGCAGAACTTCCTCCCCGTAGAGCAAACAAGCGTGCCAGTATTTACCAAAAGTGTCCTGAGCACCGTGTCCCCAACAGGGCTGGCCGCAGCGCCTTGAATGGGAGCCAGCGCCGCTCGCTCGCTCCGGCGGACCGGCACGGCCCGTGCCTCCTCCCAAAAATCCGGGGATGGGTTTTGGAGATCAAAACCCCACAGCCGTGAGCAGGGCTGGTGCAGGAGGTCCTGGGGACCACTGGTGGGGTGAGAGCAGCAGGGGTGAGCTAGAAGCCAGGCAGCAAGGCAGACCCCAAACAGCAACAGGTCTCTCTCCTCGGATGGGTTGCGCTTTGCCAGCTTTTCTGATTGTCTAAGCCGGAGCTCAAAGACCACAAGATGGATTTACGAGACCCGGGGACCGTAGAAACCCAAAGGCAAGCCCTGCAGCAGCTTGGCCAAGGCAGCCACTGGCTGCATTAGCACCTCGCTCGCAGCCAGACCACACAAACCCACGCCACCACCGCACCTCCCCGGCCGATAACCCCAAGGGCTGTGCTGGCTGCAGGGCACAAATCCCTCCCTGTGCCAGGCCCACGACCCCACCAAGTGTGGGGGCACCCTGCGGACCCCACACCCCCCAAAAAGGGGTCCCATGGCCGGGGGCAGGCTTCAGCACAACGCCTCCCAAAAGGTGCAGAGGAGGCAGAAGAGGAGCAGCCCGGCACGGAGGTGCCCGAGTTGCTGCAGCTCTGCCTAGCGCGGGGAAGGCTCGCCGAGCTGCAGCTTGTTCGAGAGCGTGCTCCTTCAACGTCCTTTAAAGCACTTGCCTTCTGATTCGGAAGGGAGACTTTAAATAAAAATTAAAAGGCAAACAAAAGCAGTGTCTCCACTTAAAAGCCCTTTAAAGGCTTGGAAATGATTAATGTGTTTAAACTATAAACTGTAGCTGTTTTAAGAGGAGATAAATACGAGATCAAGCCTTCTGACTACACAAACAGTGCGAAAGCATAAGTAAACAGCCATGACAAGTTTAGCACTCTTGTGGCGACGCCGTTCTGCACGGAGCGCCCGTGCTTCGTGCCACTGCCACCACCACTGGGGCACGGCGAGAGGGAGCTGCAGCGGACACCGACACGAGCAGGGAGCTGGGCACGGCTTGCAGCAAGGAGAAGGGAGCACCAGCACCTACAGCCACTGGGCACGCTGATGGTTATCGTGCAGGGCTGGCACGAAGCGCCCCCGCTGCTCAGAGAGGCGCAGAGCCTGCCCAAAGAGTAATTGCTGACAGCCGCCAGCTCCTCGCTGCAAATCCTAACGCTGCCTGCTCCTGACCTGCCCACCCTGTTGCTGGTACCTGGTGCCACCACGGCACCCGCAAAGGTGGCCACTGGCACCTGCCCAGCCTCTTTGGAGAGCGACCAAAGCATGCAAGAGCATCGGCACTTCGTGCACGACAGCGCGGATCGTGTCCTTTGAGTGTACGTAGCCCATCCTCAGCAGCATCACCAGAGTGTGACGTTTGATATGGGATGAGAGGTGGTAAAAAGGAAAGGTGGACACCCGTGCCCCATGGCAGGAAATTTCAACATCCCCAAAACACAAAACCCGAGGCACTCGTTGGCTTCTTTCATGTTAAAAATGCAGCAGAGCCAGAAGGACCCCAGCATCTTCCACCCCCTGGCAGGACCACGCTGCTCTGCTCCCCAGCCCAGCCATCAAGAACGCATTTCTGCAGCCTCGGCAGGTGGTGAAAAACTCTGTAAGAGGGAGGAAAAGCAGCAATGACAGAGCCATCTCCGCCACAGAGCTAAGATCCTTGAACTCCCTCCGGCACCAGGCACCGCGTCCCCCAGGGAGGCTCGCAGCGCTCCGCCTGGCAGCTGAGCACAGAGCCCACTTCTGGAGCCTCTGAATGCCGTTAGCACGAGCTGCCTTGCTGCCCAGCTCCCTCCGTAATTGAGCCGTGCCCTGGAAACGCCAGGATTTACATTCGGGTCTTGTAAATACCCCGGCACAGCGATGCCGCGCTGCCCCTGGAGCTGCTCGCGCTCCGGCTGCGCAAAGCAATCCTCAGCGACCTTGTGAGCGCTGCGTCTCCCTCTGGGGCTTGAAATCAATTTCTCCCCTCAATATAAGAACTCCTCGCCCTCTGTTTTTCCCTAGGAGAAGCACTAAAGCTGCTCCATTCAACCAGATCTGCTCCCTAACCCCTTTCTCTCCAAACCCCACCATGTAAAGTCCATGTGTTGGGGAAGGGAAGGGAAGGGAAGGGAAGGGAAGGGAAGGGAAGGGAAGGGAAGGGAAGGGAAGGGAAGGGAAGGGAAGGGAAGGGAAGGGAAGGGAAGGGAAGGGAAGGGAAGGGAAGGGAAGGGAAGGGAAGGGAAGGGAAGGGAAGGGAAGGGAAGGGAAGGGAAGGGAAGGGAAGGGAAGGGAAGGGAAGGGAAGGGAAGGGAAGGGAAGGGAAGGGAAGGGAAGGGAAGGGAAGGGAAGGGAAGGGAAGGGAAGGGAAGGGAAGGGAAGGGAAGGGAAGGGAAGGGAAGGGAAGGGATCTGCCTTCTCTGCTGGATTCCCGTGGAGTTCACTGGGCCATTTAGCAGGTACCTGTCACTTCAAACCCCGTGGATTACGCAGACAACAGGAGACAAGCCAGGGTAATGCTGCTCGTAATCCTGTGTATGTTCAAACACGTCGACGGCTAGATAAATAGACTATTTAATTAAACCAACAAGTCACCGTTTATTTTCACATCACAATAGGTTAAATGACTTTTTATTCCCATTTTCCATATCAACAGAGCAGACTTTTTGGTAATAAAAGCTAAACTCTAATTAACAGCTGGTGTGGTTGTACTTGGCAGCATTGTGAGTAATTCAGCACAAAGCAAACACATTTTGCTATAAATGGCTTCTGATTGCAGAGACCAAGGTAGGAGATGTCAGGGAGCCAGCGCCAGCTCCCTCCTGGTTCCCGTTTGGAGGCGTTGCGACAGGACCAAGGGCGAGCTGAGAGCGGGCACTGCCCCGGCCAGGAGGATGGAGGAGGGAAGACGGCTCGATCAGGGCCTGGCTGACTTCAGAAGCGGCCCTGGAAGAGCAGCAGTGCCTGCAGACGGTGCCAAAATCCCCGTTTGCCCCTTGGGAAGGGCAACCCGCACCGCGGCCCGGCACCACCCGCGCACGCTGCCCCTGACAGCTGCCCCCCTCCCTTCCCCTCCCTTCCCTTGCTGCTTCTGGTGATTTGTACAGAAATATCGACAGGAGCTTCAAGTCCCCAGCCATAAAAATTATTCGAGATCAATCTCGCCTGCTTCCCTCGCTGATTTCCCCAGCAGGCTGCCTCGGCGGTGATTTAAACACCGCGGCCTCGCCCGGGGCCGTATTGATCCCCCTGCTCCGCCGGGCAGAGCGCACGCACCCGACGGCAGGAGGCAGGGAGGGGGCCCCATAATTCGTCCCCCGCAACGTGGCAGCTTCCCCATCACACACAGGAGGCGTTTATCACGGTGGAGCAGAGGGGAGGCTTCACCCAGGGCTGCCCCAAGAGGGTTTTGAGCCCCCATATCACGGCACCGGGGAGAGGTGGAGCTGAGCGTGGGGTTTTGGGCACCTCCTGGGCTCCTCTCCGATTTCTGCTGCCCTTGAAGGCCACAGAAAGGGGAATGTAATTCGGTGATGTTTCACTGCACTGCAGGGACAGCCACCCCCGGATCAGGCTCGCTTCTCTTCTTCCTGCTCAACAAGCTCTTTATTTTTTTCCTCTGCTCACCTTGCATTTGCTCGGCTTTGAAAAGGTGCCAAGAGAGAACAGGGGACCTGCCTTCGGGAGAGATTACCCGGCCTCGACCAACAAGGCAATGCTTTTAGAGGGACATCCGCTCTGCTGAGTCAGAAAGGCGAGCTCAGCGACGAGAGTCAACCCGGAAAAAAAAAAAAAAAAAAAAAAAAAAAGAAAGGGCAGAAAAAAAAAAGAAACAAAACCAAAGCAGCACCTGCATTTACTTTGTGTGACCTCCAGCTCCGCGTCTATCACTCGTGCAGAATAAATACAGAGGGGAGGGAAAAACACCGTGTCCTAAAGCAAACAGCAAGGACAAGCTGGATGAGAGTATTTAAGCAGTTATTAGAGAGCGCTTGATTGCAAACCTTGTAGGAGCCCCGCAGCACATGTGATGTTTGTTTTACCAGCACTTAGCAGCTGTCCTGTTAAGGAAGAGAACAAAGTGTAGGTGTTATAAAGTCAATATTGTTACAGGAAGGCGTGTGACAAAGGTCCACCGAGCTGCAGTTCAGCGAAATCACTTTCTCATCGGGTTTATACAGCTTAGCTGAAGTTTATATTATTTCCCCGAATTACTTCTCCAGATGTGTACGACGTGAAAGATTAAGATCATAGACCCAACGCCATCATTTCCACTGATGAGATTAACGTGGCTTTTTTTGTTGCTGCTTTTTTTCTTTTTTAAATCTTAACCAGAAGAGGGGTTTTTGGGTTGATTCGTGTTCAAACAGCCCAAGTTTCTGCCTCGCAGCCCAGCCCCGCGCCAGGCGCCGAGCTGCTCTCTGCCCCCCTTCCCTTTCGTCCCAACCCCAAGAAATTACCCTTGAAGCTGAAATCCCTCCCCTTTATCACTGCCAAGAGGTGAGCTGAAAAGGAAAGGCCACAAATCCCACTGGCATCTTCTTGGATGACTGGGCACTAAATAGCAACCCTAAGAGAAAAAAAGAGAAACTATTTTTTGCACCTGGCCCGTGATGGCTTTAAAGCCTCTCCTCGCCCGCGTCTCCTGTCCCCAGGGCAGAAATCTTCCAAGTCGCTACCCTACCTCGAGTTTTATTTTAACACTTCCCTTCGGGCTGCCAAGCTTTCGGTGGCCTTTGCCAGAAACGGAGGCTTGCAATAAAGAGAAGAAACTCACGGAAACACCCATGCCAATAAAATGAATATTTTTCCACTATGAAAACGTGTCAGGGGGCTGTGACTCCAATCACGTAGGAGGAAGCTCTCCTTGCCTTGGAGCACCCCGGGCAGGGCCGTGGGGTCCCAAAGCCATGGCACAGCACCAAGAACCAAAAAGCACTGCCCTCGGTTCCTGCTTCCCCGATGGAAACCCCCGTGGCAGGGCCCTTTGAGCTGTGTGGACTTAAATCCGGCTCTGCTGCTGCAGCCCCAGCTTTGTGCTTCCAGGAGGGAGGATAAACTTTATCCTTATTGCAGCTATTAACCTCTGCTCGCGAGGACACCAGGGGTAAATGAGTAACTTTTCATTTCTTGGGTAACAAGAAGATACACAGCACTGTCGCCAGTGCACACTGAGAAGTGATTTTATTTCCATATGTGAGGGTAAACACTTTTTTTCCCCCCCTCCCCCTCTTCTTTTAAACACGCTGGTTATTTTTTTTTAAGCAGGCTCCCAGTTTGCAAATTTTCACGTTTTTTTATTAGGTAGGGATATCCATCAGGGGGCTGGCGCCCGCCCCAAAGCGGAGCCACAGCTTTTAATTGGGGAGTTTGCTCTCCTTGCAAAAGCGGAGGTGGCACAGGCAGAGCCAGGGAGGAAGGTGCAAAGCCAGCCCTGACCCCTCCTGCACCTCTGGAAACGCCGTCAGCTAGAGGCTGCCTTCCCCTGCACGCATCATTTTGGGATGAAGCTGGCTGCAAGCCCTGCCTGGAACACCACCGAGGCTTTCCCAGCCCTGCTGGAGGATGCTCAGCACCCCGAGCGCATCTCCCCTCCCTCCCCGTGCTCTGGGCATCTCAGCAAAGGGCACGGAGATGCCAAGGAGCTGCTCTGAGAGACACAGGAGGAGAAACGAGCCTGAGGAGCCGAGCATTTGTTCTTTGTCCAAGCCTCGCTGCATTTTCCTCCTCCCCTCTGTAAATAGCAGCTCTGCCTTGTTTAGAGAGGCGCTGTTGACATTTTGTTATCGATGGTAATGTCGATTTGATAAAGTTAATTACTTATTATTTGGAATCGCCTTCGCCGTGAAGGTTGGATTCATTAAAAAGAGCCCAACCTGTGTTTAACCAGGAGGGTCGGAAAGCACCTGGAGGGGCTGGGGGAGCCCAGCACCCCCAGCCCAGCTCCCGCGCCGCGCTCCAGCCCCTCTGCCAGAGTTTATTACCACAACAGATGAAAGCATTAACGGACTAGAGCTAAGAATTCCCAATGCAATAATGCATTCAGCTAGGCCGAGCTCGAGTAAATATTTACTTTGTCTTATTTTTCAACTGAATTTCTTAAAGTGGCTGAGGAATTATGCTCTCCAACGCCGCTCGTTTCCAGCCTACGGCACAGCCCCCTTGCTGCCCGCACCCACTCTCAGATCTGTATCGTTTAAGTAGTTTTATTACAGCAACATTTGGGTTGGTTTTTTGTATTGGTTCGCTCCAACTGTATTTCTTTTAAGCCTTGGAAACCCAAAGCCTTGCAGAATGCTCACGCTGCCAGCTGCATTCCTCAATTTTCAGCCTCCTCTCGTTCACTCCCCAGGATTTGAACCCCTGTATTTTAGCACAGCCCACGTTTATCACACAGGAAAGCACACCTCCAGCAGCATCTCCAGCACCCAGCACAAGTCCAGGGGCTGTGACATCTCCCCCAGCAGCACAGGGCTGAGCCCGTGCCCTCCCCTGTGCACCAGGGGGCTGCGTTCGGCCCCTCTCGCCGTGCCCGTCCCTTTCCATAGCGGGCACCCAGGAGCAGGTCCCACTGCACCTTCCACCCTTCCCTCCTCAGGGAGGAGTTGCAGCAAAACACTTCCTTAGCAGACACCCCTCTCTCCTTACACGGCTGTCTGAACAATTTGGAAGATTCCACGCTAAAATAATCCAGAAATAGGGCAGAGAAAGAGAATCGCCCTCGGTTTGCACACCCAGAGGTTAACGCCTGTGTAACTCACAATAGGGAATGGATTCTCCTGGTGGCTCGGAGGCAGGAGCAGTCCCTTCGTCCCTTCTGCATGGCCAGGAGCCTTTCTTCTCGTGGCTTTCAGCCCACATGGTGCTGGAGCACTGAGCCCAGTGGGTGCAAAGCAGGTAATGGGCGTTACAACAAACGCTGCCCAACCCCGCAGGCACAAAGCTAAGCACCAGCTAGCACACAAGAGCCACGCTTAATTAGGCACGCTGCAATTAGTGCTGGTAGCATCACAACAAGATCAAAGAGGGAGCCTGGGCTGGTCGTGAGGAAAGGTGCAAGCGTCCGTGGGGACATCTGACAGCATCGGGCTCACCATCAGCACCTGGATGGGAACCCAGGGAGAAGGATGCTCATCCGGGACCCCTGCGCTTCTCTTCCAGCTGCCCACGATAGAAGTTTTCCCGTTTCTCCCTTTTTTCCACCTCCTCACCCCAAGGTGCATCAGCCTCGTGCTGTCAAAGGTCGCGGCTCCCGATGCTCCGTGCGCAGGAGCCTCAGCACACCAGGGAGGGCCGGATTTGGGCAGCCTCCGGGCAGACACGACCCCCACCACCATCCCACGAGGCAGATCAGGACAGAAGCCAGCTCGCTCAGCGCTCGGAGCCGCCTGCCTTCCCTCCTGTGCGTCCCCACGTGCTGCCAAGGCTGTCAGAGCCGAGGAGATGCGTTTCGCTTTGGACACCGTTGGCTGTCAGCGGCTTTCACAAGAGCGGCTTTCATCTTCTTGCACCAGCCAGGCAGGAGCATCAAACGCAAACATTCAACCTGCCAGAGCTGTGAGTTTCCAGCAGCACAGAGCCACGATCCATTCTCCTACATCCAGGCCCTGGGGAACTCGCGTGCTGAAAGCACCACCGGCACGCGATGAAGCGCACGAAGGTCTCCATCGCGCAGGACTTCCCCGGCATGGCACGAGGACACGGAGCTCTCCTTTCCCCTCAGCATCTCCCAGCACCCTCGTTAGCAGCTCCCGGTGTTTTTCCTGTCATTTTTTTTTTAGTTCCCAGCTGCTGGTGGCTCCACAGCCCGGGCCAAGAGCACCATCTGCTGCCCCACACCGGCTCCACGCCGCCGGTCACACCGGCGCTGATGGGAGCCACCAGGCTCACCCCACTGCCTCCTGCCCCAAACAGCCCTGGTTTGCTCCCAGGCTCTTGCTGCCTTCCTGGAAACCCTGGAAAAAGGCAGGAGGCAGCCCCCAGGCAGCGCTCATCCCCATGGAGCTGCTCCTGCCATGGTAGCCCTGAAGGATAGAGCAGCAGCGGGGGGCTCCCACTGTTCCCCAAGCCCCCCACACACCCATTTGCTGGGTGATGTGGCACAAAAGGCTGCAAGGACTTGGCTCCATGCAAGGGAAAGACAAACCCGAGCCCCAGAAGCCACCAAACACTGCAGAACCCTTTCCAAGTAGGGCCACTTCGCTTCGAAACGCCGCAGGGTTCGAGATTTACCAGGCGAAGCTGACGTTGCTTACCCCGCTTGTTCTTTGTAAAGGTTAAGGCTCTCCGAGGCAGTAAGGGTTTAGGGACTTCGCCACGACCCACTCCTCCACATGCTCATTTAATTTAATTTCTCTGGCTTTTGTCTGCAGAACACCTTCTACCCCTTTCAACAGCAAAGAGCCAAAAGCCCAAAGCTAATATTTATGCCTCAGATCTCCTTGATGATGCAATCCAGTAACAAATCACTACTTAAATAATCCAGCCATTTAATCATCCAGAAATGTGTAGAAATAAGAGGATTAGCCCTCTATCCCAGGGAATTGTATTTTATGGACTCTCGGTTTTTCCTAATAAAACAACAAGAACAGCTCATGGCATTTTCAAAATAAATCCAAGTATCCAAAGCTACAGAATAAGCAAGCTGCTGGAGCAGGGAGGAGAGGCTTCTTCGCTGCTGTCTGAAACAAAACTGCTCGCTAATTAAAGAGTTTTCATCTGACTTGCAGATCAAGTTGTGCGTTTAACTCCTGTGCCTCCAGCCTCGAGGAACTGAGCCCAGCTCTTTGCAGGGGGCTGGCACGGCTGGGAATCCATCAGGGCAGGGGAGAGCGGCTCTGGCTAAAGGAAAGGACAAAACTTCTTTCCTCCAGCACGCAGCAGACGTTCTCCTGCCGCCCCACCACAAGCTCTGCTCTACCCATCTTTTTATAGGCGCTCCGTCCACAAAGCTGAATATAATCAGAGACGGTGTAATTTTAGCATGGGGGAGGATTATTTTTAACAGCATCTGAACTCCACATAAATCAAGGCAGACACTGGAGACAAATGCTATTTCTGGGAAGCCACTCGGTGGAAAAAAAAAGCTCGTCCCTTATGTGCCACTGGGAGCAGAGTCCCAGGCTCCACGGCCGGAGCGAGGATGGCCACCGAGGCTGCTGCGGGGAGGGGAGGTTCCACGGGGGGTGTCTGCGTGCGAGCAGTTCTTCTCCTTCTACAATTTCAAGAGGGTTTTACTCGTGCCTGCCAGGATTATTGCTTATAATTATTCATGCTGGGCTACGAAGAGCGAGGCTTCTCCCCGAAGAATAGCAACTCCAAGTCTAATTCCTTTGGGCAATCTAGAGCTTATTGCTGCAGGCTCTGAAGAGGCAGCTTTTTTCCACCTTCCTACCCAAGCCCCCAGGTGCCACTCGCACGCCCTGGCTGCCAGGGGGCAAGCTGGGGAGCTGGAGGCTGCCCCTCGGCCGTGGGCCACCGCAGGGCACCAAGCACTGCCCCGGCAAAAAACAATAGAGGCCACACACGCTCTGCAGTCATCTGAGTTAGACACGACAGAGGAGACCACAAAAGGGAGTGGAAAATAGAGCAGAGTTCCCTGAGGAAGCACGTCACAGGCCAAAATGATGTGGCTGCATCTTGGGTGCCCAGCAGGAGCCGTTCCCTGGTCCCAGCCTCTGTCCTGGGGATGCGCTGCTCGGGGCCAGGCACCTGAAACCCTGGTGTAAGACACAAAAAAAGAGAGGGGAGGTTTGATAGGAACTGAGCACGACTCCAGGGTGATGTCTCAGCCCAGCACGTGTCCCTGCAGCCCATCCTGCCTGCCCAGCACGGCGGGGACAAGGCAGCAGCACCCAGTGCCCATCAGATGCTGCCTAAGCGCAAATGCTCTGCGCTGCCTTCCAAGCAGAGGAAGATTTCCACCTCAGACAACCCCCGTTAGCCCCCAGGCAGTCCGTTTCGTTGGCCGTACCTTTGATCCCTGTCTGCAAATAGCTTCCACCCAGAAGATCTGCGGAATGACAGTCCCTGATTGAGAGGCCAGGCTGCGAACAGCTGTAGCCACTCGGGTCAGGGTTGGAGCATGTTAGCATGCAAGTGCGAAGCACGCACAGGAGCTGCCAGGTCCAAAAGCAGACAGGCTCCTCCGTATCAGCTTTTTCATCCCCTGCTCGCTGGCAGGCTGCCTGGCGTGCACAGGCTGAGTTCAGCCAGAACACTTTTCACAGGAGCAGAGTGCAGGCACCTTTTTTTTTTCCCCTCCTCTGCAGAGCACTTGGCAAGAAGAGCCGGCAGGCTAGTGAGGTAGGCAGTAAAATCCTGTTAACTTCACTGGGAAGAGTTCAGCTAATCCTACAGGCTTCTGGTACTTACATGCTTAGCAGTGATTCACTGCCACAGACGCAAAGGGGCAGAACATGACCTGGAATGAGATTGGTGTCCTGAACTTTCATACCGTACCCTGACCTGTTTTGAGACGGCAGATTTCAGGCCAGCCCTCGTTCAAGAACAGATCAGCTCCAGCTCGCTGTGAGAAGTCTGTGATTTCAGGGCTGAGCCTGCATATTATTCTTCTGCTTTTCATTACTCAGCAGAGGCTGCGGCCAATTAATGCCAAGAACATCCAAGCAACACAGGCAACAGAGCCCAGAGCCTTCACCTTCTGCCAGTAGGAAACTCTGACGTTTCGGTACTGGCAGGAAGAACGGGCAGCATTAACTGCAGACTTCAGCTCATTGTGGGAGCAATTTGTTACCTCAAAAGGTAAACACGAATTCAGCTGAGCGAACTGCATTTAAAACAGCATTTGTCAGTATTTCCAAGGCACTTAACTGCAAGCAAACCGACCAAGATTCCTCTCTGACACCAGGCTTGCTCACAGAGCATCCACTGCTCAGCAGTTCTCCCCCAAAGAGAAGCTGACTTGAAGTCCTGAAATCCCACCGGCTTCTAGCTGCACAGAACAGGAATCGCAGGAACAAGACTTGGAACAAAGGCCTCAAAGAGCTGCTTTCACCAGAGCTGCTACGAGCCTCTGCGAAATGGAGTGATGCATCCCACTGGAACAGGGTCTGATCCTGCTTGCCAGCGGAAGGGCTGGCAGCAACAAGAACCTGCAATAAAACCGAGAGCTCCGCGAGGAAGATGCTGGGGAAAATAAGTTACAGATTTTCCATTTAAATTAAAAAAGAAAAAGGAATCTCGATGTAGCATGTTTTTGCACCACGCTGGCTGCTTTGTCTCCATGAACCGAGCTCTCCTTGCAGCAGGTTCAGCTCTCCTCACGCTGAGGCTGGTGGGGCAGCTGACGCCTGCGTGCACAGAGCCCACCCAAATCCAGGCAAATATCCCTGCTGCCTACAGTTAGTGGCACCCTAAAAGATGTCCTCAGCTTTGGAGCCTCTGCTTGGACAATTAAAAAAATAACTAAATCAGGGCTGCCCCCTCTAAATCTCACCCAACAGAAATTTGGGCTTCAAGTTTCACTCCAAAGGGCTACTTTATCTGCAATCAGTGCAAAGCTTAGGGGAAAAGCAAAGGCAGGCATAAGCACACACCGAAACTAAACAAAACCCCAGATTTCCAAAAGATTAACGTTTTTCCCAGAAGCCCACCTCCTACACAAAGGCTTTTCCAGCCTCGCTGACAGGAACTGGTAGAAGCTGGCTCTGGCCAACATCAAGCAGAAGGCCTCATTCAGCTCATTTCACAGAGGAGCATTGGTACAGGCAACCCTCCTACTGTGTGCTGCTGTTTGTTTTAACGCTTCCCACTGAATGTCAACGGAGACTAAAGAATGACAAGTACACAAAGATACCCACAATAAATGCCAGCCCTTGTTAGCTGAGTAAATTGTGTGCTTAGCTGAGTCTTAGAGGAATCTTTGCAGAGTAAACACCGCCAGGGCTATGTACTAGAGTAAATATGTGAAGAAGACGCAAAGACATGAAGAACGACTTCAGAGGAATGCAATTGAGTGGCACTGAATGCGATTCCTCTGATGGAAAAGCGTTGCTAGAACTGGGCCAGGAAACAGCTTGATATGCAATGAAACCCTACCGCCATTGCTAGCGGATGAGCCCCTGTGTCTCGTCTCCTCCTTCCCCCAAGCTGACGAGCCTCGAGTTCCATCCAGAGGAGCGCTCTGGGCTCTGTGAAGTTCAGTTTCTTCCCAAACATGGACCCAGAGCAGCTTGCAGAGCCAGTCCTCACGCATCATTAGGTTTTGCTGTTCAGAGTTGCCTGCTCTGCCCAGCACAGGATGCAATAACAGCCTCTGGGTAATTAAAGATGCGACTATTTAAGATAGGAAGGACGTAGCGTGGTTGTGTTGGCTGCACAGGGGGGTGACCAGTCAAGACTTCAAGCAGCACAGCCCAGCCTTCACCTCACCTTTGAGTTCTGCTCAGAGTTAGCTCAGGCCTCACGGGCAGCTCAGGTACACGGAGAACAAGTCCCAGGCTTGACACAACTTGTTCCCATGCCGCCACCTGCCTCAGCGCTGTCAAGGACACACATCCTCTTTTGCAAGGTCTTCTATTTGCTGTTGATTAACCTTTATAATAGGGACGAGGTGGCTGCAGCAACTATTTCTTCGTGCTTAACAGCACGCTCATTCAAAACAAGAACTTTTGTGCTGAGAAAAGCTCTTGTAAAGCATTGTGCCACGATACAGAACTTGGGAAGGACTCACACGCTTCAGCCACGCATCCTTTGCCACCAGATACAAAAGACAGCATTTGGAGAGCCGGTTCTGAATGCCTCATTCACATTGCTTTTGAAGCAACCTAGAAGAAGCCACGTTCCGCAGCTAAATATTGTCTTTTACAAAGTTCTAAATATTCATTTCTCACGTCTCCCTCTCGGGTTTCCCCAGTAACACTTCAATCATTTATGGTGGTGACAGAATGATTCAATCTACATCAGAGAGATAACATCTTTGACAGCTTGCTCATCATTAATAGTAGATTAATTATTTTAGTGCTTGCAAAGGAGTTAATTTAAACACCAGAAATAGGAGCATGGGCCTTATTTAAGTTTCTTTCATTGTTACTGCTGGTGGCTGCCCTTCCCACCCTCCCACTGGGTTGCGGTGGATAAGGCAGGCAATGGGTGGCAGCAAGGCCCCACTGCACAGGTTAGCAGCATCCCAAAAACTCACCAGTGCCAAAAACCAAAAGGAGGAATTTGTTGCCACACAGCCCAGGCAAAAGCCTCCCTCCCTGCAGGGCACAGGATTCAGGCAGCAGCACCTCACAGTGGTTATTTCCTACCACCTAGTGGCACCAGCTAACCATTACAGCTGCAGAGCTCCCCGCTGCTCCCTCACTGATGCAACGTGGGATTTGCCTGTTAAACCCACAGAAACCTCTAAAACAAACCCACATTTCTTCAAGCTGCATTTTCCTGGTTTTCCTTTATGACTTGAATGCAATGTCTTCAGATATAGACATTAACTAGTTACAAATTAAATAAAAGCAGGATTGTATTTCAGCCAGCACCCTGAACATATATTTAATAGCTGTATGTGGCAGGCATGCAGTTCTCTGCTTGTAGCTCTCCTAGCTAGAACTTCTTGTTTCCCAGACCAAGGTGGAAACCCTCTGAAGCCACTGAACAGCACTGCCTGCTTGAGACAACAGAGTGCAGAACAACTCTTTCTCAGAACAAGTACGAAAGCCTGCTCTTAGCTACTTGAATGTTAATAGAGGACATTGTTAGCTCTAAACCACTACCAGTGCTGTACAGCTTTCTGCTCCAGCTGTGTGCCAAAAAAGAAGCCTTTCCAGAGGTCTTTATCTTTCCAGGATAAAGCATTTCACAGACCATCTGAACATAAAGCTCAAAGTTTTGAGATCTTTAACCAGGCAGTCATTAACTCAGAACAACCAACTGCCCTTAAGAGCAGTTTGCAGAATTGAACATAAGCTTGTACTAAAACACATCTTGGGATCCAAGCAGATTCCTTGGCTTAAATTCCAGAAGCTTCCCAAAAGCTGCATTCATTCACATGTCTTTGCATAAGAGAGTCATGATGCCACAAAGCTTACCTTCGTTTCTGTAGCTTAGCGTACTCCTACGTAACAAGGACATGGTTGGTAAAAGCCATTGAATAAAAGTATTTATTTTAACATGCTTGCAGAGCCACACATACAAAGTTCTCACCGTCTGTGAGCACACTACCCTTTTACCTCATATCTACAGATGTAAAATATTTAATTACTTACTTGCACTACAAAATACAGTAGCTATGATGTCAAGACATCATTACTCATCTCAGTATTCTTGCTCTGTTACTATGAAGGCAGGAAAATTGAAGTTGTTTTCACAAGCTGATTTGTATATTAAATAATCAAAAGGTAATTCTTCCAAGAAGAAATTCATATTACCAAGCTGTTGCTAGCTAATAAAATACGAAATGGCATAGGAACACTCTTAAAGTGCATTACTGCATCTAAATAAATAGCAGCATTTATGCCTCTTCAAAACAGAGGACCTGACGAGGAAGGGGTAGTGACCAGAAAAGAAGTGTATTATATAAAAGCTGAAAAAATACCCAAGGCAAAAGCCTTGTGTCATTAGCCTATAAAGATACATCTTAATAACAAAAGCATCATACATACAAGACAGAAGGTGTTCTTCAGAAGTCCACAGCACGTAATGGCAGAAGCCCTTCCCCCCCACCCCCGTCTACTGAAAATACATGCACCCACTCGTATGCTTCTTTGGGATTGCAGACAGTATTTCCCATCCAGCTACTGCCTAGCACAGGCCATTATAAAAATAGAAGCCTGCAGTGATAACAAACCAGCTAGTTTATCACTGGCAGCAGATAGCATCAGTCTGATAAAAATCAACAGGATTCCAACGCAGCAGTACATTACGTTCATGGCTTTCTTCGCCTAGAAGAAAATAAAGTCAAGTAACTTTCAGATTTTCCACGGCAGCAGCTTTTCAGTTGAATGTACACATATCACATACATCACATACTTCCTGTGCTAACAAATGCTACAAGCAAACAACTTATTTATCAAGAAGCAGTTGGTTCCCCCCCCCCAGAATAGACATGAGCTTAAAACAAAGCTTTATTTCAGTTTAATAAGTTTAAATAACTACAAGCTTCAATTCAATATGCAGGCAAACTAAATGATCTACTACCATTTTACAAAGCTGTAGCCAGGCTGCAAGTAGTAGCAGCCAACCTGAACAGGTCCAGCTTCCAGTGAGAAGTTGAATAGTGTATACTAACGTGGTGACAGACACATTCATGACCTTAGCTCAGAGATTACCCATTTCAGGACACTCCCCTAAATACCTTTCCACTCTAGTTCTAAACTCTATATATAAACAATACACAGCAAAGTGAGTATGCGTCTTACTAATTTTTACCATTTTGTTTCCAAATGCAATCAGTTTGGTTCATTTCAGCCTCACAAATACCTCTTTGCCTCTCCAGCCCTCTCTCCTGCCTGTAAACATGTCTTGCAAAACTGCACATTTTCTTCCCCTGAGTTGAATAGGTGGCTTCCACAGCACTGCCAGCACCTATCTGCAAGAGGCCAAGTCTGGATATTGAATTCTGTTCTGCAACACCTAGTTTAGCAAAGCTATCATATCTGAAGCATTTCTTTTATAAGTGGAAGATTTTATTAGATGTGGGGCTCAAACCGTGGGCACCAGCTTTACAAACTGCAAGATCATTTCAACTTTTACTAGAGACTGGGGCTTCCAATTTGGTACACTTGCTGCGTGTTTGGCACCCTGACCCCACCACGTTAAGGAATGATAGGAGAGCCCTGAAATATTCAGCGTTATCTACACATTCGAAGAGGAAAATTTCTTCTAGCATGACTAAAAGCCCGTGCTTCCTTAGCAGATGCCTTGGCAGTTGCACAGCAGCTAGCAGCTGAAATATTAGCTACTTTCAAATGTACTGTTGGGTATATCCCATGATTGCCTCAGTTCCCTCCATTCCTTCAAAATCGATGCTAAGGTATTTATAACCTTCTTTAATTACAATTTATCTGAAGGTGCAAAAACGAGTACTTTTTACTACAGCAGCATCTGATACAGGCTAGAGGGACCAGAGCAGGATACAGCTTAGAATTTTGCCACTGCCATCGCCAACCCTGTACCAATTTTGGCCTGTCAGGCATGCTGCAGTCCCCAGCTTTTTACAATCCCATTAGTCCACTCTGATTTGCTGCAGAAGGACAAGATCAAACCCTGACATTCTGCTCACTGCAATGACTATAGAGACCACGCAAGAACATGTCTTCTGGGTGACAGTCCCCTACAGATTCATGCAGTCAGGGTTTCCAAGAACTGAACAAGCCTGTTCACCTTAAAGCATTAAAGCACATCCCAAACTCAAAGCAGGAAGGGCAGCAATATCAAGGGGAAAGAAGTGCTGTCTCACTTCAGATGTTGCCAGGAAAGTAGACAATGCCCAAACTACAGAGGAGAGACACTTACTTGGGCTGAGCATGATGCTGATACCCAGGTCCAAGGGCAGACCCTGCCCTCATCTCCACTGCGACAGAACACTGCGAAGACACAGAGGCAGTTAGTTCTCTTGCTAACCCCAACCTAGCTATCAACATTAAAAAATCCTCATCCAGATCAAACATGACACATTCCATCCTTCCCCCCTTCCTTTATAGCTTACTCTGGTTTCCACATCCGTCCATTCAGAGTCTGCAGCATCCTCTGGTGGATCAGGATTAGAAGGCGACGATCTCCGCTTTCGACTGAAGGATGAGTAAGGAGGGGAAAAACGTTACTGGAGAGTTACATATTTTGATAGATTCTCAAACACAAGAGAATACATTTCATACTTTCCAATGAGATATGTTTCTCTCATCAACAGATCAGCCTTACCAGCGTCTCCAGTACCTGAAAGCTCCTCCAGGTTACCTTTATATGATTTCAGGTTAGACACAACATTTTGCTATTTAATCATTCGGACAAGAATCAGTTACTCGTGCACTACTGAAGTAGTGTCAGAGCCTAAAGTTAAGAACTCACCCTGTTGGAGATTCCTGCTTCAGTGTCTCTATTTCTGTGAACTGCACAGCCTGTCCACCACCCCTGGTTTTGAAGACATCACCCTGGAAGCCAAAATCATTTGACAAGTTACAGCTATTAAGTCATTACATCAGCTACAGTGCCAGTTCCCACACAAAAAATTAAGTGCTTACAGCTATAATTTCCTTTCAGGTTAGTAGCCAGTAAGCATACATGCACAAATACATTCTCCCCCATTATATGTAGGATTAGGCACAATGAACATCATCTACCCTGATGATCATGCAAGATACGCAGAGAACAGTCACTATGAGAGATTTGTCTGCTCAACACTTAGTTATTGCTATAAGATACGCAGAAATCATGTCACAGGCTCAGTTTCAATGCTTCCATTCAACAGCACGAACAGGCTTGTTACCTTGTGAGACTGCTCAGACCTACAAGGTTACCTTACAGGAGTGAGGGCTTTTTTTTTTTTAAAATGAAACTCAAAATAAAAACAAGGCAGTATTGGAAGGCCCATAACCAAAGGAAAAATGAACCAAAAGCTTCTTGTTATGAATTACAAAGAGCTCTCAGTTTGCCTTAGGTAAGCACAGTCAGCATTTTGGGACACAACCCTTGTTAGTGTTCAAAGCCTAGGTGATCTCACCAATTTGCTTGTTAGTTTGATTATTAGGAATTACATTCCGGAGCATTTGAGCATCCATCACTGCAGCAAGCTTACTTATTCCACTAATGGAAATCAAATAACATTGCTCCAACAAGACTGACTCCACAAGATCAGCTGCAGCCACAAGTCTAAGAAATTTCCACTATAAACAGATTATTGTGTTTTACAGGGGGGAGGGAACGACATGGACACACGATACACCACTTAATTACTTCCAGGAAAAATGGTGACTGAGAGACAAGCTTCTAATGGTAGGCATAAAGTAACAACAAAGTTCAAGAAGAGCACTTCCAGACTCTCAAAGCTCCCTTGAATCCAACTGCACCAAACTTCCACATCCGATCCCTGAGCACAGTGAGTTAAGCATCATACCCTTCTGCAAGCCTGCAGCACAAATACATTGCCAGATCCAGCATTTGACAGGGTTATCACAAGTTCACTACGAAGGTGTTTGCGTTACCTTAATTAGTTTGGTTTCAATCTCCCCATCAGAGGCTAGCTCCTGGTGCGTCAGCATGTACTTGTCACACTTAGCTAGTGCCTTTTCGCTTGCAGCCGCTACCGTGATGGCATGAGGGACATGTGGCTGCATGACTGTGTCAGTGGGCAGATTAGAAGGTGGTTTATGATCTACCCATCTCTCCCCAGCTGAGCGCGACCGTCTGTGCCTGAGACGAACCGGAGGTGCGTTCTGATCAGAGTGGAAGAGAATCAGAAGAGATCAGCACACAAGAAACATCTCAAAGGATATCATTAGCAGAGCGAATTTCACAGGTCTGGTTAAGATGCATTTATCTGAAGTTCAAAGCTTCGCTCCCGAACTGCTTTCGGAATCCATCCTGAAAGGCAGCATTACAGAGAGCCTCTTAAAGGATTCTTAAATGTGATTTCTGTGCCGATTCCTATTCCTTGTAAATTTTAGGTGTTATCCAATCAGTTGCATTCCCTACATAGTAAAGTTTCCACAGAGAGAACATCTTCATCTTTGGTAGCACTTCTAAATTTCCAGATTAAGTCTGATTACTATAAACATATTAACCAACCTGAAAAAAGAAATTCGGAAATGTTTCCCCAGATTCATTCATGGATCAAGGAGTTTTCATGAGGTAGCAAAGGAAGCAGGCTGAGTATGGATTTCCAACATCTCTACAGGATGCTAGGTCTCATAATACTTACAGAGCAGAGAAAAAGGAAGTGTCCCCTGTGCTAGTGTTACTGCTTCTAAGCTCAGCTGTTGGAAATCCATGAGAAGTGATTGAAGTTCGTACGTTTTTAATTTCATGGTCATGAACGTTTTCAGTTGCTCAGGAAAACCAGAAAATTCAGGAAACTTGTTTAAAAAATTGGGTCTCTTCAAGACCTTTGAGCAGGCATTTGAGAAGTACTGCAGACTCTCATTTATATACTAATTTTTACAGACCTCTAAGTCAGAGTGAGGTTAGATAACCCAAAGCTATGAAAGCAAATCCCATCCACTGTATTTTCAGGTTATGAGAAGCAATTGGGATTTCTTTTAGCAATAGACTTGAGATGGGCCTTGCCCTTTACAAATATAAAGCAGCTCTTAAAAATTAAATGTACACAGAGACACATGGCTTTCAGAAAAAGTTTAAATTAAAATTGGAGAAAACCCTCAAGATCCCCTCCTCCCCCTTTTAGCAGGCAAGTACTTATTTTGGTTGGCACGCTGGGGAAATAATTCTGCCAGGGTGCCTTAGAAGTTATGTTCTAAAGAGAGGACACTGCTACCAGTCACACGTTACAGTGGGAGAGACCACATACAGCCCTTACTCTGCTGCTGATTCATTTATTAGTTAATTGGAATAGCATCTGCTTAAACACACATCCCACATTTCAAAGGGCTGGCAAGTAAACTTTGAAAACATTGACAAAAAAAGAGTTTACCATAAATTCCTCCCCCTTGAGAAGCTCTCTCAAGAAGGCTGATTGGAGGGGGCAGGGTGTTGTACAATTCTCTTGGATTTACCTGAGCCACTGCGACAGAGCTATGATGTGATAGAGACAGCACCAATACAAATATTTGCACACAACAATTTAATGAAAAAATCATCTCCCAGCTGTAAGCAAAGCCCCACAGTTTTAACGCAGACAGGAAAATTTAGGAGAACTATTCTAAGAGAGCTGAATTTAACAGTGAAAGTGAGACATTTGCCCAAGCTCTATTTCCAGTAGACATTTGCATATATGGCTCATAAGACCACCATTTAAGCTGCCCAGACTATGGTAAACTGCATGCTGCAAGACAGATTTGAAGAGACAGACAAATTAAAACAAAGACACTCATAGCTAGGAAAAAGGTCTAGCTAGTTCAGAGTTCCTTCCAAGAGCTATCTACACACTAACAGGAAACAGACTCACTGCTTTTAAAAAATTTAAACGCCGAATTAAGAATTTAAATAGAATAATAGTAAGACAAGGAAATAGTACTGTGCTATAAGAAATTTTTGATTTTTTTCCCTGTTTCAGTGTGCTCAATGTAAGAGAGCAGTTGTGATGAACTTTTGAGCCAGACTAAGCAATGCTACGTTTCTACATTTAGCTTTTGACGGGATCAGCACTAACCCTGCAGCATTGATCCTCTTCTATTTCTAGCTCATCTCTACGTCTGGGAACCTCAATGACTCCAGTCCAGCACATCCCTCGCCTTCTGTCTGAGGTGTTATAGTCTCTACTTTGTTCTGGTTCTTGTTGTCTACTCCTTGCATTAGAAGTGCCACCGGTATGCTTGTGCGAAGGGGTTTTCTGCTCCCATTCCATAACACAGGAAGCCACAGAAATGCTGCTACAAGAATTAGAACGTCTGTGCACCTGGGGGTTGCTCACGAGCCGCTGGCTGCTAGGGACTTGAGTGATTAAATTACTAGAAGGCTAGAGAGAATGGGAAAGAAGTTAATGAACATACAGAACTGTCAACTTGTAAGGCAATCAAACAGTGTCACTCTGCATATTGTCAGTATTCAGTTCAGCTATTTGAGCTTAGGGGTTTGGGGAGCTCCTGTGTCACAGTGACACCATTAAGAATTGTGTTTTTCCAGTTCCAGAAGCATCAGGAGACAGGAGCACAAATAAAGCACACTGATAAATACAAGAGGAGAAGGAAGAATTCAAAGGAAGCTTAGTCATCCAAATTCTGTGCTTGGAAACTATTTTCTAGCCGCTAAAGAAAAGCAGTCTGCATTTTAGTTCATTCTTATAAGTGTTTGTCCCCATATGAAGGACCACTTTAAAGGTAACTTACAGGTACTGGTGAAGGAGACACGGATCTCTGAATAGGCTTCTCTCTGTCTCTCTCTCGTGAAGGCCTCTCTGGCTTTTCATTCTTTGGTTCAGTAACAATGGCCTTCAGTTGCTTCAGTTTCTCATCTTTGACCCAAAGTTTGTTCTGCATTTCCAGCTGCTTTGCTGCTACACGACGCTCCTAGACAGGGGAGAGAGGAAAAGCATGAAGCACGTTAAACAAAAGCACAAGGAGTGCTGAAATTTTGAACAGGAAACAAAGTTCTTCCCCCACTTAGATACAAGCTACAAAAAATAATCAAGCTAAACAGACAGACTTCTCAGATTATAAACCAGTACCATGCTTATAAACCATGTTATAAACCAGTAGCATTTTGCTTCCTAAATTAGTGGCAAATTGAAGCATTGTCTAACTATAGCTCCATCAGTGGTCCTGAAGCAGAAAACAGGACCACAGTAGTTTAAGGTAATCCTTTGGAATTCCTTTGCTTGTTGCTCATCAAGGGCATATCTGAGCGAGAGTTTACATGAGGATAAGGAGGAAAAGTCCAATATTAGGCTTCTACTTACAATTGACAGAATGAAAAGAATCACTCCCCAGAGAGCCACAAACCCAGAAGAACAAGTTTTAGATATTGAAGCAAAATGGAAGTACTCAGAGCTACTCTAGCTGTATCACAAGCCCTTGAGGAATTTATCCTATCATACCACATTTATAAAAGTTAAGATGAAAATGTCTGTTCAAGTCAGTAATTAAGAAGACAAACTCATCTTCAATCTTAACGCTATTACGAAAGAAAAAACACACTCAAAGCCCTCACAAGAACAAGCTCCCCAGCTCCTCTCAGCATGGCTCCGTTAGACAGCTCTAGTATTTATGGCAGTGTACTTACACACTCCTTCTCCCATTTCATGGTCGTTTCTGCCACCATGCCTTGCAGTCGTGCTTCCAACCTACGCTTGTCAGAAGCCTGACGTTGCAGTTTCTGGCTCTTGCTTTCCAGTTCTTGCTGAAGATTACGCTTGTCTTCTTCATAAATTGTAGCAGTTTTCTCTAAAATTTCAATCTGGAGGAAGAAAGGATGAACAACAGGTCAAGATGTGCTAGAATATATTCGCTGTTGTACCAATACATAAGATAAGTCGTCCAGATTCCAGAAAGTTTCAAATTTTACAACTTTCTTAAAAGTTGCCCTTCTTAACGTATTAGGAAAGGCCTCACCTTTGGCACACAGGGACATGGTTTAATGGTGGACGTGCTAGTGTTAGGTTGATGATTGGACTTGATCTTAAGTACCTTTTTAAGTGCTTTTTCCAACCTAAATGATTCTAGGATTCTAGTAGCAAAACCAGAATGCTAGAAGTGTTCATTACAAACGATTCCCACAAAGTACTTTTAACTTTGTCTTTAATATCCATCTTACAAGCACTTCTGATGTCAAGAAGCTTGCCAAACAAGAGAGAGAAAATGCATGTTGTGCTTAGGAGTTGTATAGCTTAGAGCAATATAAAAACCAACCTTGTATTCCAAAGTTTTAATTTTCTTCTCCAGACGTTCTAGCTCCATTTTCTGTCCTGCTATTGTTTTCTCTTTTTCAGACAATTTTCCTTGAATATAGTTTTCCTTGGATATAACACTGGAATCAAATTCTTGCAGCGTCGTCTTAAACGCAAGCACTGCAAGAGAGACAACACACTTTACCTTCTCTCCCTATCCCCATAGCATCAAAAGGAGTTGTTCTCTTCTCCTACCAACTTAACACTACCAGCTACTCTGTTACCTCAAAGTTTTCTTTTCAAGCTTTCAATCTAGACAAGAGAAGAGATGCTGCAGTAGTAACAAGGGCATCCAAAAAATCTAACTCCACATCAATGTTAAAATTCTTACCATTTTTGGCAAATTCATCTGACAACATTTGTCGTAGTTTATGGCGTTTTTCCAGGACTTCAATAAGCTTTGGAAGTGTTTGATCATCATTAGGATCCAATAGCTCACATGAAGGCAACGGAGGAAAGCTCTGCAAAAACATCTCAGAAGCAGATTGCTCTTCTGTTTCTGTAAGATTTAAAGCCAAGGAAGTCTGTCAGCAAGCTACAGAGCAGAAAGTTTCCATTTGACAATGCATAGCCACAGATCATTCCACAGTATTCTAAAGCAGACAGAATAACTAAAACTACATGTTTTTCAGAATAGATGACAGTATTGAGAAAAGACTAAGTGTGATATTTTTGATTCACTCCCTGATAACACCTTCAGGCAACTCTTGATTTCTAAAGTAGATCCAGAGCATTCAAAAAAATAAAAATCGAAGTTTCATCTTCAGCACAATTTCTTTTCCAGAGCTGCAGTAATGGGACCATGAATTCAACTCATCACCAATAAAGAATTACTCTGAGATTTGTAGTGAAGCCCAACTACTGCATAAGTAGCACCACTGTATGAAAAGAGCAATTCAGTTGTAACTATTACAGAGAAAGCTCCCAACCAACAGTTTGATGCAATTCCTTGTGTGTCTTTACAGCTCAAATAATATTTTTTTTTTTTTTAAGGAAACCTTCATCCCCTAAGAACAGCACAAGCCAGTGCTGCAAACACCCAGTGTTCTTGTATTTACCTCCATTGATGGGGCCACCCCGCATCTCCAACTTCCGCGCAAGTTCTTCTTTGAAGGCCTGATTCCTAAAGCGCCGCCCTGGTGTTAAGCCACACAGAGGTCTATCAACAGGCCTTGCCACTTCCACTTCCTGGGTCATTTCGGCAAAACGCATGACTTGCTGCAAAAGAACAGAAGCAAACTCAGCAATTAAACTACAGCAGTCCAAATTAAATTTGAAAGTGATATTTTAGATCAATAAAAGTTCTAGCAAAGACATTAACAAGCTATAATCTCAACTATTTGGCAAGATACCTGGCTGGGAATCTAAAGCTGAATGTCTGAAAATCTTACCAGTAAGATCTTCCCTACTTCAGCCTCCAAGGGATCACAAACCTGACTGTGCACGTATCTTAACTTCCAGAAAGTACTGCCATAGTGGGGATAAAACACCTAGATATGACTATTTAGACAGCTATAAATAAGAGAAGCTTCCTACCTATATTACACGCAAGTCGTAGTTGTACTTTAAGTGGACAAGTAAGATTTAGAGGACACATTTGCCCTAGAGTATTATACCTGATTACCTGAAGTGTCCAAGCAACAAAAGATATCATTCCTGCCACCTACTAAACAAGTGCAGTAATTCAGTCATGAACATGAGACAAGAGTAGGTGAGGATAAGAACTGCAAGAAAGTTACCAAGCTTTCTTCGTAGTCCTCAGCTTTAGGATTAACGCATACAATCATACGCACTTTTCCTTCACCATCAAAATAGTTCTTGAAGAGGTGAGTCAGCTTGGAATCTCTGTACGGAACCATCTGAAAGTAAAGCAGAAGAAAGCTCTGGTAAGGTTATGTTACACCAGCTCTTTGCCAGATCAAAAGATAATTAGATGATGGGTTATATACCTTATTTGTTCCATACATCTGGTTTTCCCGTAGAACTTCAATACATGTTCTTAATGTCATTAGTGACTGATTAATATTACCTAAAAATAACAAAAAAGCTCTGTAAGCAGCTATTTGGATCACATTCTCAAATTATTTGGCAGTCTACTTAAAGATAAACCGCCCAGACCCTTAAGTTATATTTGTTAAATAATCATTCCAAATAATCTGAAGCATTCATGAATTTAATAACTTCTATGAAGAAGCTTCTAGTTTCCAAACTGGAGGATTACAACTGTCAAGCCAAATCACTGATCATAACAGAATACTCATTGTTCCTAATGTTTCTTTACATTAGTGTTGTCTCCTAGTAAACCTATTCTAGCATATAAACTATCAGGTTTTCTAAACACAGCACATACCTGCTTCTCGCAACCTGTTCCCTTCAGCTTTTGTTCTATTAGTCCTTTCACTTCCAGCGAGATCAACTAAGGACAGCTGGCTTAAAGTGATCTGTTCTTTCTCCTGTTACAGACAAAACATAAGGCAAATTGTTAGCATTCTACTCCCTACATTTTAAAGTGC
The DNA here is from genome assembly GCF_964035555.1 of Netta rufina. Lineage (NCBI taxonomy): Eukaryota > Metazoa > Chordata > Aves > Anseriformes > Anatidae > Netta > Netta rufina. The sequence goes on along the minus strand of NC_140134.1, from coordinate 21,543,458 downwards.
ACTGGAAGAAAACATACACACCTCACAATCCAACTATGCACCACTTTTTTGTGTGAATAAGTTTTATCAAATCCTTTCTGTCTTAGGCCACCAGATTGTAATAAGTGCATTCACTCAAAGCCTCTAAGTCTTTAATTCTTACATTCTTTGTTAAAGAATGAGACTAACTTTGTTAAAGACTTCAGAGATGTCATAGTTTTGATTTACTTCAAAATGAAACTTCTAACCATCAAGATGCATATTTCTGAGACAAGGTAACTGTTTCAGTAGGCCATATTACAAGATTCTCTTTTTCTAACTTACATACACATACATATACACACACAGCTCTTCTTTAATAGCCTGCCCCAGAATTCACCTGCAGCACATTATCTCCATCTGCATCCAGGGGTGCCTGAGCCAATTTTATAATAAACACACTGTGAGATCGGCTAGATTCTCGATTCAGCTGCGTGTTTGCAATACGCCTCTTCTTTTGACCTGTTAAAAAGAAAAAAACATTCCCTCCAGAAGTCTCCTTCATTTAACAGACTTCCCACATAGCAAAGCCAGTTCTGTTTTCAGTGTGGCAGCGTAGAAGACTACATGTCTGTACTAAATATGCTCAGTTACTTTTCAAGATCATTTACCTCTCCAAAACACTTCAAAAGCTTCTTCTGTAGATTTCACCTCTACTTCTGTGCATCCTGTGACATACATATTGTGATTCTGGTCCTCACGAAGTATTTTGGATTGTGGAGGTCTTAAGGGCAAAGGAGAGAGAACAATAAAACTGAGTGCAGGTGTATACACAGCAGCACTACATGTCAAGCAAGTTTTCTTTTAAGTACAAAATTCAGACTGAACACATCAGTTATCCACACAGCAGATGTGAGAGGAAGTACAAGTACAGGGACACACATTCAGCAAGGATTAGTTACACTTCAGCTACTGCTTTAATTTAGAAGCCACGTTTAATTGCAATTCTTACTAGAAATCATTGGTTTGAAGGGCAGCTATTGCTTTTCTACATGCACACGCTCATACAGAAGCAAGATGGCCTCAAGAGCAGTCTAAATTTGCTAGTTAAGCAAGAAGAGAGAGAGTCAGTCTATTTTCTGCTTCTACTGAAAGTAAATTTCACTTTTCAATAGTGGGAATATGCTTATGCACATACATAAAGTCACCATTTCGCACAGGAGTGTTGCAACTGTTCCACCTACCAAAAAAACAGGGTTAAAAAATATTAAGTCATTCAGCCTGCCTGAAATCATTTCATATTTAATGCACTGCAGCTTCCATAACTGGAAATAATGCAAGATTTTTCCTAGGCTGATTTCTGGACAAAAGCAAGACACTAAACCCAATTTTAATTCTTCTTTAAAAAGCATTCAGACATTCAAACTCATTTCAAAGCAGTACCCCGGAGACTGCTCTCGGTGTTTTGGTGCAATAGCTTGTTTTGCTCTAGTTGGTCCTTATAGATCAGCCAACTCTTTAATTAACACATGTACTGTAGATATGCATGTTTTCTTTAATGGATTTAGAATTAAAAAATACGTTCAACTAAGTTTGACTTGCAAACTCTTTTCCCAAAAGTCACAAGACTCACTGATTTTAGACAGCAGCCAAGTACACACCTTCCCCCCCAAAAAAAACAGAAATTTGCTTATGAGACTATTCATTTCTGTTTCTACAGAAATGACTGGCATTGAGCGAAGATATACACAAGCTTACATCAACTGTAAAACAACAATAGCAACTTCTGCCCAATAGAGTTATCCAGAGAAAAATGTCAGCCATGGAATGGCTTACTCTTCAAGCTGCACTCACCAGCTAGGAATAGTACGAACAGACTTAGAACCTCAGCAGGATACAACACTGCCTAACAAATATTTACTTGCCTCCCATTATACTAAGAAAGGGAGCACTAAGTCTTAGCATCGACAGAACAATCACCAGTACTTGGCACAGTTAAATGCTGTTGTCTGGACTCCTTACGCATCACCTTTTTCCATGTGATTTTTTTTTGAAGCAATTCACATGAATGAATTGAGCTAACTTGACAAGACAACAGCCACAAAGACAACATAGCTCTCACAAAAGCATCACCAAAGCTTACAAATATCATTATTCCTACTGACTTTGGTTTTATCTGCTCGAAGGGAGCTTCCTCCAGGAGGTCATATATGTAGTTGTTGTAGATCTCGATATAAGAAACAAAAACACTGTAGACATTATCTTCATCAACTTCATCCACTTTACAGTGATCTTGCACGTTTATCATATCAGCAAATTCTGGATCTATTTGGCGCCTGCTGATAACATACAAGTGATTACAAGGAGCATCCACAGACAGATGTCATGTCAAACAGTGACTACAGTCAAAAAGCAAGTCTACTGACAGGTGGCACGATCCAAGTACAGAAAAGCTCACATTAGAAACTAAATGCAACACATCACTTTGCAGTCCCATCAGATTAAAAAAGTTAAAATAGATAAGTTTCCATCCAGCAGTGCTGTACTTGGTTGCAGTAAGAATTTTGCCTTGCAAAATTCCTGGATAGTTAGCATTTGGATCACCCACCATTCAGCAATATCACTTTTTTTTGCAAAACACCCTTAAGGTTAAGCTCACAGTATCACTACTTTGTCAAATCACAGCATTTTACTTACAAGAAAACGTGTACAAAAAATAGCCTTATGCTGCCTGATTCTAAGTCTGACAATTTAAATACTTATTTATGCAATTGCTCAAACCACATGAAAAGAATATACTAACATACTAACTTTTCATTAAGATATTTTTCTTTTTTCAAAGGAAGGCTAAAGACACCAAGATTACTTTAAATCACAACTCCAGAATAACATTTACGTGAAGTAATGTGCAGAACAAATTACAATAGTTACTCACTTGCCAGATGGAGTCTTTGGAACAGGCATGGCATCTCTTTTCTGTCGCTCTAATAGAGCATCTACTTCGCACTGAACATCCACACCATTCTTGTCATCAAGCTTAAAAACCTGAAGAGGGAACGTGTTCAGACAATGCAATGATAAACACTAGAGAACATGAGGTGTTGGCCAGCAGAAGACAAGCTATTTGATCAGGCTGTCTGGCAACCAGCAAATACCACGCCCCCTCACTAACACCTGAAGTGCTGGCTAATTCCACGTACACCTAACAGTCGTTTCCAAAATACAAAGTTTTCATAGAAGCTTCCAAGCTAGAATACTACAAAAGGAAAACACTTCCAGTATTGTTTCAAATATATTTAGGTAGCAAAAAAAAAAAAAAAAAAAAAAAAAAATCAGAGATGCTTTACCACAAGAAAAACTTAACAGCACCTCCTCAATTATTTTAGACGAGGAATGAAATCTAGTCACAAGATACAAAAGCCACAGGAAACCAAGTAATTAAAGAATACATGACAATTACAAGGACAACCAGACCACAGACCTTCTTGGAATGTCTGTTCTAGATATCAGGCCTGCCTCTTCAAATCTCATGGTTTGTTTTTTTAAGACAGGAGTTCAACATTTTAATCTTTTTCAAATGCAAAACTACTCACAAATCTCTTGGCCTGGAACGGTCCTATGCTGTTGAAGATCATATCCAAACACCGGGGGAGAAGTCCTCCGTCCCCAGGAGACCCTGTCATGGTGTGTGTTTTCCCACTGCCTGTCACCCCATAGGTAAAAAGGAGACCTAGGAGAGGCAGAAGAGTCCTGCAGTCATGCTCAGTCTCAGAAAAGCTGGATTATATTCACACTCCGTCTGTCTTGGGTAAAATACACTTGGGAAAAACCAATGACTCCTTTGGAGCAGCTAACAGCAGATATCCCAGCCCACCAACAGCCATTCCTAGTCAATACCAACTCATCGAGACACACTTCAACTACAAGTCACAGTACTTCTCCTGAATTTGGAAGTGAGAATGGAAGGAAGCCACTAAGCCCCATGTGCAGAGACCTGATTTATTTTGGATATTACTGAGGAGATTGATGTTAGCCAGATACCTCAAGGACCAACACTGAGACATCAAACTGTAACCGGGACAGATTGATTTGTTTCTGCGGTCAGTCTTTAAGTGAATAAATCATCCCTTTCTGCAGAAAAAATGCTTCTTCTGTTAACACTGTACAAGATTACTCCTTGATGCACATAACACACACTCCATAACACAGGTAAATAAGTTTACCAGTACTGAAAAACAAGAGCAGCTTCCAGGGTAGTTGTACAGGGGAGCTGAACCACAACTGTTCCATTGCAAACAAGGCATCTAGATTTTTACCTAGACAAGCTAAGAAACCTTAAAATATGCAAAATCGCAGCAATAACAAAAAAGGGAAAGGCAGACACACTGAAGCGGTAGAGAACAAGTAATTCCTTACCGTTTTTCCCACGAATGAGATCTTCCACCAGAGGTTTAGCCACCACATCAAAAACATCCTTCTGAACGACGAGGGTGCCAAACACTTCTTTAAACGAATACTGCGTCTGAAGCAAAGAAAATACAGTGCCCTAAACCCTCTGTTTCCCTGTCCAGAAGCCATTGCTTCAAAATGCTTCACTCTTTAGAGCAGCTTTCCATCAGCTTAACAGAATGACAAAATCTACTTCAGGATCACACCAGTGTTTGAACACGCAGCTGCTCCACTACAACTAGTCTAGGAATAAGATTTGCAAAACAAAGAACAGCAACCGTCGAGTTTTTATAGAACTTTAGTCCCCAATAACTGGAACGATCACACAGCCTGACCTCCCATGCCAACAGTTTTCAGTTTCAAGTTCCTGTTTGAGCTGAAATCATCATCTATGCAGGCACTGAGCAAAGCAACATCCACAATGCCCAAATCCAGATTGTTCCAGGTTTTAATCATCTTCTTTTAAGTTCATGTCTTTTTCCAGCCTAGCCTCAGTTTCCAGGCAGGTCCAGGATGGGTTTTCAATACATTTTTGATCAATCTGGCCACTTCTCATCAAAACACTTATTCAAATAAATAGTTGAACTAAGAGTTTTTGTGTAAAGGTTTGTTTACAAAACTTTTAAATCTTTGCCGATTTTATTTAGGACTTTGAAGATAACTTTATAAACTTCAAGGTTCTTCCATACTGAAATCAGAAACAAAGTATCCTGCATCCCAGCTAGCATTCACTGCATTTTATCCACAGAAAGCCAAAGACAGCCTCATTGAGAGCTACATCCCCATGCTAGGAACCTGTAATTTACTGTTTCACAACCAAATGGCGTTCATCACTACAGCACTTCAGCTCCTCATTCTGTGCATGCAGCCTAAGCCCTTCTTTCCTAGGAAACATGATATTGGTCAAGTACCAGCACAAACTTGGAATAAGTGACCCGCTTCCTACTTCCCACTTTGTGCCATTTCACTACTTTAGAGATGAATAGTTCAGCTGAAAGGGACCTGCAAAGATTAGATCCAACTGCCTGACCCATGACCGCTTCAGGACTAACCAGAAGTTAGAGCATGTTACTGAGGGCATTGTCCAAATGTCTCTTGAGCACTTGCAGGCACAGGGGCATCAACCACTTCTTCAGGAAGCCTGTTGCACAATTCAATCACCCTCATGGTAAAGAATTTTTTCCTAATGTCCAGTTTAAGTCTTTCCTGGTGTGACTTTTGATCCTGGTGTCCCCTCATCATTCTGAATTTGGAAACTGGCTCCCAGAGCACACCAACCATATGGTCACTGCCCCGCAGGCTGTGGTGGACCCCACGAGCCCGAGGGGAACCCCGGCAGGGGGGAAGGGGCTGCTGCCCACCCCACGAGCCCGAGGGGAACCCCGGCAGGGGGGAAGGGGCTGCTGCCCACCCCCGGCAGCCTCAGGCCCTTACCTCTCGGTACTCCCCGTTGCGGAATACCCTGTACCCATCGGGCGGGTGGATCTGCACCGTGGTCTCGCTGATCACCTCGATGCAGCACTCCTGGTCCTGGCGGCTGAGCGGCCTCACCCTGCAGTACACCTGGGGGGGAGACGGGTCAGAAAAAGGGGGGGGGGGGGAGGGAGAAAAGGGACCGGCGGGGCGCTCAGAGAGGGATTGGGAACAGGGAGGGGATGGAGATCGGGGGATGGATGGACCGGGAACCGGGAGAAGGGGCACGGGAGGGTGTGAGGGGGGGGAACTGGGGCCAAGGGGGGGATGTGGGGGGGAACCGGGGGATGCCTGGGGGGGTTTCAGGGCACCCAACCCCGCTCCGAGCAGCCTCCCCCCGCCCTCCCCTCCCACCCACGCCCCCCCCTCAACTCACCCCCACGGGATCCTTGGGCCCGGGGGCTGGCGGCTTCTTCAGCGCCGGCCTCCGCGGCGTCTTGGCCCTACTGGGAGAAGGAGCGAGGCGTCAGGGAAGGCCGGGGGGGGGCCGAACCACACCGAACCGGGCCGGGACGAGGGGCTGAGGGGTCAGGGGCCGACTTACGCCGCCTTCATGGCGCCGGGGGGGGGACGGGGACGGGACAAGGCCAAGGCCGAGGCCGGGCCGGGGGTCGCGGTGTGAGGGGGGGGGCGGGGGTCGAGGCCGGGGCCTCCCCGGAGCCGCTCTGGGCGCTGCCTCCGGGCGCGCGCCCGTTCGGATTCAAATGCAGCCAATCAGCGCGCGCGGCGTCGCGTAGCGTCGTTGCGTCACGGGGTGGGAGGGGCCGGGCGTTGCCATGGTAACGCGCCCCCCCCTAGGCCGCGGCCTACAGCGCGGGCGCCCCCCGCTGGGCCTTCGAGGCCTGCGCGGGTGCGGCTGTGAGGGGCGAAGGGTTGGAAAGTCGCACAAACACAACATGGCTCCAGCCTGCAGCCCCCTGTCCAAGCCCTGAGTGCACCCCAAAGTCAGCCCCGGTGTCTGAGAGCGTTGCCCAAGCACGTCCCGAGCCGCCAGGCCTCCCCGCAGCCTCCCCCTGGTGCCTCAAAGATGGGGGCAGCCGGCACGGGGTGGGAGGTGGTCCCTACACACCTCGCCTCACGCCCCAAGGGGCTCTTCAGCAGCCAACAAACATTTCCTTGAGCACAGGTTAAAAAAAAAAACATCGATGCAGCTCAGGGCCTGGGCTCCCATGTGCACGGGAACCTGTCCCGTGGGCTGTTCTTACCTTGTGTTTGTTCATGTGCTTAGTTCAAATAAAGGTTTGGGATCAGGAACACGGGGCTAATCCAGCTAAAAGGTTTGGGATCAGGAAGGCAGGTCTAATCCAGAAAAGTTCTCCATGCCCGGGTCTCTCCATACCCGGTGTCTGAGCTGCTACCTGCCTGCAGGTAGCTCAGTTAATTCCTAGCCCTTAGGAAATGCTTAATGGTGGAAAAGGAGGCAAGGGTAAAGAGCCCGGGCAAATGAGCCCATTGAAAGACTAATTTCCTGAGAAGGAAACGCACTTCCAAGTCAACTGGGGAACTGGGGCAAAGGATGAAGTAGCTTGGATTTTAACCCTGGTTTGCAGCTCAGAAAGCCTCCAGTGGACTGAATTCAGTCTCACTTAAACCCCTGACTCCAGCCAAGTTCTTCGTTTTAGTGTAAATTAACTAAATAACATCAGCTTGTCCTTTTTAAGAGAAAAAAAAAAATATCAAAAGAAATCATAACAATAAGCTGTTTGGTGTCCTGGGTAACCTTCAGTTCTTAAACAGTGTTTTACAATATATCAAAACAGACAAATTTTTTAATGTTCCCATAAAACATATCAACAATACAAGCAGTTAAAATTAAGCTGTGTACAGAGTGCTGCAATGTCAGATGCCAGGGCGATAAAGACGTGCAAGACAGAAGGTCTGCAACCGAGTGTGTGTTTGTTTTCAGATGTGCACAAGTTCCTCTGTCTCTGTAGGTGGAAAAAAAGGCTAAAATAGCTCTGTGCTGGTTACCCGATCAAGTGGCAGGAGCCAGAAGTCTAATCAGCCTTAGAGATCACAAACCTCAGCGAGCGGAGGTAGCGATGCAGCCTCAGTCACTAGGGAGGGAATAACTTCCCTGCTTCCAGCCAGGCACCAGCACGCAGTCTCCTGCTCACTGACCTTCATCCAGCCTCCATCCTCACCTCACTGATGGCTGCTTCACCCAGGGAGGACTTCCAGAATATAGCCCCACACCTCCTGCTGCAGACACTTTCACCTTTATTCCAACTTACTTAAATCCATGTTGTGTGTTGTACTGTTACAGGAGAAAATGTGTGCCTGTTGGATTAAGCATTTTTCAGAAATAGTCAGAATCACATTTTACATTAACCCAAAGGAATTTGATAGACCTAAAATCCAGCCAACTGCCCTGCTGAATAGGCAAGTCGCAGTTTTCTGTGACTTCTACCTAAAGTGTAAAAGATCAGCAGACTGTGAGTGTGGTGAAGCACACTTTGAATACCATTGAACTATAGTGGTTAGTATTGTTGTATAGAGTTCAACATAAATTGAGACTATATTGAAGAGCTCACACAGCAAACAGGCTCAAGTTGGGCATGGAGTTCAGAGGTGAGAACCAAAGAGGGATTCCAGCCAAAAATCACCCTGAAAACCTTTTCCAGGGAAAGTCATATCATGTACATCGTGTACCTATTGAGTCTGACCCTCCTTCATATCTGCAACATCTGCACTGTTCATCAGAGCAGTAAAACCTCAGCTGAAGAGCAGGGTAGTGATGCTCTCTTAGCTTTGTTCCTAGTGGTAACAGTGGTGTTTGTGGCTTCGGGTCGGCGTGCAGCTGGTGCAAGGCCCCGGTAGAGCGGGGTTTGCACAATGTTCAGGGAGTGCAGCCGCAACAGAACAGCATGTTCCAACAGATAAATGTCCTGTATTGTTTACAACTCAACACAAAGCTTTTATTTCTTGATGTGAATAAAATGAAGTACATTGAACAGCTTTTTGAAGGCCTGTCTCCAACTGAATAAGAAATCTGGCTTGGCTACGCTGCTCCAAGATCAAACCACACTCGTTCATTTGTTGTTTAAAGTGTGCACTGGGCAGAGGGTCCGTGCAAAGGGCTGCAGGATCCGGAGGGATTATGGCAGTATAAAATGTAGTGCTATATTTTCAGTGTAGTTTTCCTGCAAATAAGTTCACCTCAAGAGCACCAGAGAGCTTCCCAAATTCAGAAGTTAAACAAACAAGTAAGAAAAAAATTAGAATAATTCATGTAAAGTTTACAGAGCTTAAATCACGTCTTGCAGATAGAGCCAGATTCCTTTCCAGTTACACATATACACAAGGTAAATAAGCTTTGCAATTATTAGCAATTATCTCTGAAGTGATTATTTTCACAGACAGAAACGGAACTACCCAAATCAGGTCAGAATACATCAGTGCCATAGTTATATTAGTTTCCTCTTTTAATGAAATAAAACTGTTGAATAAACAATTATGTTCCAGTGCTTATAAATATTAATATAAATCTTGGTCAGCTTTCAAAAGAAAGTTTGCTTTCAAAAGACTTAGTTGTCCCATAATATCTTTAACGAGCCATTGTGTTGTCACTCAAAAGTGCATCTAGTATACCTTGAGAGAGGTAATTATAGGCGAAACACGTTACACACCCGTATGATTATCAAGGAGCTCGATAACATTCCGTAGCAGTCATCTGCATCACATGCACCTCCTGTAAGGTATCAGGTAAAACCAACGCGACAGCGTCCTCGGAAGCGTCCCCAAAGCCCTCAGGACCTCTCTTGGAGGAGAAGTGATCCCCTTCGGTGGGCTGCTTGTACCATGGAGCCCAGCCCTGGTGAGAGCTGAGCTCTTGCATGGAGATTCACTCCCCAGGACTCATCTATATGAGCTGGACAAAAAGAGGAATTCTCTGGAGAGATCCCTTGGAGCAACACTTTCCGGATAATTATCAAAAATAGCTATTTCAGTAAAATACAAAGTGTAGGCACGCCCTGGTCTCCCTCAGTCCCACATGGGGTAGGCACTTGGGTTTAGTGCAAGGACTCGGATGGCTGAGTTTTAGCCTCCTGCATGACAGCACCTGCAGGGCGAGGGCCCTGGGCTCAGCGCTCGGGACGCGGCGCACAGCGCGCTCCCTCCCCTGCCATCGGGGTCTGCTTCAGGACCGAGCCACCAGCAGGGACACTCGTACCCCCCTGCCCGTGCCTCCCCGCGTCCTCCATAAGGCAGAACCGATGAATGCCTATTGCTTTGGAAAGTATTAGCACTTATCTCCCTTCTGCAGGAAACGTTAAGATTATTTTAAATATTTCTGGTGGTGAAAGACCAACTTGATTAAAAGCGCTGCGTAATCTGTTCCCAGCTTTAAAGCTATATGTACAAAAAACAGTGCAATATGTTTCGCTCGCGAGAAACCGTAAATAAATATTTTCTCGTGGAGCGAATGCAGATAAACCCCTCGTTCATCCCATCCTCCTGCTGTTTAGGCTCTGGCCTGCGGAGCAGCACGGAGGCCACCTAGACCCGAAGCCTAGTGGCCGTGTGGCTTGTCTTTGTGCCCGGGCTCGGGCATGAAGCGGAGGGACGCGGAGCAGAGCCCGATGACGGCCAGGCCGATGGCCATGCAGGTGCCCATGGGCGCCAGGGTCTGCAGGACGGAGGGCAGCAGCGAGGTGGCCAGCAGCCGCTCGTGGCGCTCGCTCATGTCCAGCATGATGGCTTCCATCTGGAAGTGCGTGCCCAGGATCCCGCACACGTGGAAAACCTGGTGGCTGTGCCCTGCAAGGAAGCCAGAAAACCCTCGAGAAACTCCCCCAGGTTGCACTCAAACACAGCCAGGGGCTCGGCGGCCCTCCTGCACGGGAGGCGCTGCCTCCTGGCGTCACGTTTCTAAATATTTGTTCTGTTTAACGAGCAAGCAGCGCCCGCTCGGCCTGGCGGCACTCACCGATGTAGTCAAAGTGTCCTGGGGCGAGCCTCTCCGGCAGGTGAGTGGCGAAGATGAAGCAGGTGAGGAAGGCGAAGGCGGTGTGCTTGTAGTGCAGGGCGACCGCGGGCTCGGCGCAGCCCCGCAGGGCGCACAGGTAGAACTGAGCAGGAGGGCGGCAGCGGGGGAAAAAAGGAGAGCAAAATGTTCCCAAACATCCCATCAGCTGCCCCCTGCCCCGTGCCTCCTGTCCCCCCCACCCCGTGCTGCTGACCCGGTGACTCGCAGCCTTCAAAGAATGCCGCGCTTTGAGCGGCGCAGGAAAAAATAACCAAATCTCTTTTCCTGCAGGAGTTCGTTTTCCCTTTTTTTTTTAAATAAATAAAGGTTGAGCTATTTTCCCGAGCGTTCTCAGAGCGAGACGAAGCGGCTGATCTTTCCAACCCTGCAGCAAGGAGAGGTGCGGGTGCCGGGAACGCCGCCCGCAGGAGCGCTCTACCTACCCTGTAGAAGAGGGGAATGCTGTCGAAGAGGTAGGGGTACACGAAGGCCAGGGTGCGGGACACCTTGCTGAGCCGCGGCCGCTCCACCTCCAGGAACCTGCAGGAGAGCAGAGCGGGCATCTCACACCACACAGCAGGGCAGAGCCGGCACTATTTGTCCCTGTTCCCCTTCCCAACCTGATTTACAGCAGGGCGCACGGTGCCCTGACCATTTTATTAAAAAATCACAAATCAGAAGGAAGCGACCGCCCTGCCTGCCTGCCGCCACCTGGAGATATGGTTTAGGATGCGCCACGAAGCAGCTTGGAAAAAACATCATTTTTGCACCATCTTTTCATGCCTGATTTTGCTGCTTTTAGCACCGCTCGTTTCCCTGTTGCCCACCAGGAGCTGGGAACAGGGCTTGGTGTTAAACACCTCCTGCCCCTGCAGTTTCCAACTGAGTTCTTACTCTCAGTTTTTAATCCAAGCTGTCAGGGGGCAACAATCTTGCTTTGCAAGCGTCGTTTCAGAGAATGCACGGAGAAAGTTACTGAAACCAGAAAGTAAATTAATTTGCAGTCACATTTTTATGAAATCCTGCTTATAATGGAGCAAGAAGCCTGGTGGTTATATTCATGGCATGTATGAGGAGGAATGCATACGTCTGGATGGGGAATAATATTCTGCATTGTGTGCCACAGGAAATTAATGCTGCTGAAATGTTGGAATAGCTGAAATCACAAAATAACTGAAGACCTAGATCCCCCACAAAAAACATTATTAAAACCAGAGGAAGGGCAGCGGAGTCGCAAGCCAGGTGCCGAGTCCCCAGCCTGCTCTTGCCACCTGAGGAGCAGAACTTGGATGCAACAAGGACACCAGATCCTTTCCGTATGACCCCAAAAACATGTGGGAAACCCAGCAAAGACAATCAGTGCTCATCAGCTGCCAGCTTTTATCCTGTTCCTCTCCCTCTTGGCCTTCTGCCACCACTGGTGGCTCGCTCAGCCCTCGGAGGGAGACACCCCACCGGTGCCAAGACACCTCCTGCTCGATTTCCACCTATTTCTGCTTTACCCCCACCACATTTTCCTGCCGTGGTTTCCCTGCCTGGCACTGCTCTTCTCTTGCCCATTTCCATGCCCTCTCCTTTGGCCAGGTCCAGGTCCGAGGGGGCTGCGGGTGCCAGCGGAGCCCCCAGGCGCAGGGCCAGGCACCGGGGGGACACTGCCCCATTGAGCCAGCACGGGGCGGCTCAGGCGGGCTCTGTTCTCCCCATGAAAAGCCCATACAGGTTTTTCTGCTTCCCTGCACGAGTCGGCGGGGAAATGCCAAGCCCACAGGCATGAAAGGAACCTTTTGTGGGGCTGCTCATCCCGCAGGGCGGGGGATGCGGGCGGGCGTTCGTCTTGCAAAGGGCAGGCACCCTCATCTCGCTCCATCTGCGTGGGTTTCCCCGCTCGGGGACGCCATGTTCCTAGGGCAGAGCTTAGGGGCTCCATTTCGGGTCTGTTCCCTGCTGACACCCTGCTTCAGGGTACCCCAGCACTGCCCCAGCAGCCTTTTGCTGATTTTAGAGCTAATATTTTAACAGATTTTCTATAATAAAAATTACCCGGTCCCTACGAGCTGCAATTCTGTCACGTACCAATAACTGTGTGGTTTAGGCAGAACCGTACTTAAAGTTTTGGAGCTGGAAGATGCTGACAATTACATTTGCGGGTGAAGAATTAAAATAAATCCTGGTTAATCTGGAGCTGATCTCAGGTTGCTGATATTTCCTGGTGGTAAGCACCAGGGTTAGCACATGGTCAGCGGGCTTCCTTTGCTAAGCCCCTCTAATGAGACCATTAAGAGAGGCGCAAAAATAAAGAGGGAGGAAAGAGAAGGAGAAAGAAACGAGGACAAAGCACCCAGCCTCAGCTGGCACGATCCACAACGCCACCCAGGAGCCTCCCTTGGTTTTGGAGTGTTGCTCAGTACTAGCCCCAAGTGTAACCCGCAGCCCAAAGGTGAGCAAATCCTCCTGCTCCCAGCACAACAGCAGCCAAAATCGCGGGACCCCCAGGGAACACCAGCAGGCACGAGGGCTTTGCACGCCCAGCCTGCAAGGAGGTGCCGACCGTGAAGGATACAGAACCAAAGTGCAGCCGGGGACCTAGCACAGCCGGCACAGCTGGAAACCATCGGAGCACTTTAAATATTTTTTAAGAGTTATTCAAAACAAATTGTCCAAGGAGGCTCAGGAGCAAAATACCACCCACGTAACGCTGCCCGGGCTTCAAAAATAATGCAGCTGGCTGCGGGAGGTTGAGGTCCCTCCTCTGCAGGTCGGTGACACGTGGAGATCATCCTCAAAATTCAGCCCGTGCTCAGAGCCCACCTGCGTGCAGGTGATGGCAGAGAATAAATGATGGCAGCCCAAGCACGGCTGGAGCTGCGCCTCCTCCTGCCAGCCCACGAAAACACCTTTGGAACTTCCCAAAATTAAAGCTGCTCCAGTTGTTTTCATTCCTGTTTGCCAACAACACGGAGCCAAACTCCTCTTCTTCCCCTTCCTGAGTGCAAGGCTCAAGTGGTTAAAATAGAGCCAGCACTTCATTAACAGCACTAATTAATGATTCTGCTGTAGCTTTGGCGGCAGGTGAAGCAGGAGGCACCGTACCTGGAGTAGCAGGACAGGCTGGTGCTCACCACGGTGTTGAACACGGCGATGGGGACGTAGCAGTGGTGGAAGGTGCTGCTGACCCACTCGTCCGGGAAAACGTACGCTGAATACGCCAGCGCAGAGCCTGGAAAGGGAAAACGTGCCCAGCGGGGTGCTGCTGCTGCTCGCCCTGCTCCCACAGGTTACCGGCTTCCCTGCCATCATTTATCTTTTATATCGTTTATTTTTTCCTTTATTCTATCTGCCTGGAGCACCGCAGAGAGCCACACCATCAGGCTTCACCTGGCACCAAGCCCCAAACCCCATTTCTTTGGCTTTCGGGCCAGAAGCGCTCTCCAAAACCACCCTCTCCACACCGAAATCCTCCCGGGCTCGCTGCCCCGGGGCATCACCAGCCGCCCTTACCCAAGCTGTACATGCTGAGCGCCGCGTAATCGAAGAAGTAGCAGATGTGCCTGGCGCGGGTGGACATGGGGCTGAAGGTGTGGGCGCAGCTGGAGGCCAGGGGGTAGATGCAGCAGGTCAGCAGGTAGGCAAGGAGAGGCCACGAGTGGGGGTCCTCGGGGCCCCCCGGCCCCCGCAGCCTCCCCACCAGGGTCCACACGAAGTACCTGGGGGTGGAGGCGGTGAGCATCGTGCCCGGCACATCCCCTCCCCGACCTCCCCTGGCGGCACCTACCAGGCGGGCACGAAATGGGTCCAGATGTTGAGCGTTTCGTTGGTCATTTGGAAGACGCTGAGGAGGCAGGCGGCCGCCGAGCTCCGCGGAGGGCGGTACCCGCAGAGGATGCCCTGCTCCTGGTAGCCCTGCGGGGCGAGGAGAGGTGTTGAATCCTCCCCAAAGAGCAGGACGGGCAGCCGAGGTGCCACGGCTCAGGATCCGGGACCTGCAGCCACCCTGGCAGGCTGCTGCCACTTGTAAGCTCCCCAAATCCCACCCAGCCACGGGGTTTAGGGGCGAGGGGCTCCGCTCTGACCTTAGGCACTTGGTTGATGCTGAGCAGCCGGGGTAACTTGAGGCTCAGCATCGCGCGGTGGGGACGGTGGATCCGAGGGATGACGGCGGCTCGGTGTCCTTGGGGACGAGCCCCGGCGGTGCCTCACACCCTGCCTGGACACATCGCTGCCTGGCCAGGCACCGCGTGGCACTGGGGAGGAAAAAGGATGGGGATGTGGCTGCCCCGTGAGGGCCAAGGTGATGTCCCTGTGCTCCGGACGGGTGGCCTGGGGGACACAAGCGTTCACGGGGATGTGGTCCCACAGGGGACAGGGCAGGGACAGGTCACCCCGGGGATGTGGAGGGATGTGGGGCCACAGGCAGCGCCCAGGCTGATCCCCCCAGCTGCTCCCCACCGAACACCCCAGGGGCACGGAGCAGCCAGGACGTCTCCAGCACTTACCCGCTGATGGCCCCGGCAGCTCCGCCGCTCCCTTCTCCGCCTCCACCCCTGGGCTGTGAAATGAAGGTGAAAAAAGGTCCATTTTGGGCAAAGAGCAGCACCGAGGCTGCAAGCAGCACCTCTGGTGTTTGCCCTGGTTGTGCCCGTGCCTCTGCTCCCACCACGTAACTTCAGCTTCACCAAACGGAGCCGGTGGCAGCTCCGGCACAGAGCCGCTGTGGGGTCCTGTTCCAAGCCCCTTACTGCCCTTCCCCACCCCTGGCACTGCCCTTCCCCACCGCTGGCACTGCCCATCAGCTTCCCCAGCCCGCACCCTGCCTCCGTGTGTCCCATGGGCACGGGGGGAACACCGCGGGCCACGTTCAGGGGGTGCCCAGGGAGGGCAGCGGCTGGGAGGCGGTTAACAGAAGGGAAAAAATTAACGAGGCAAGAGAGCAATAAACCTGCCACAGAATAAAGTTGGAAATGCCTTTGGTTAAAGATTAGACTTCGATCAGGACCTTCTCCTCGGCTGCTGCAGTGCCAGCGGTGCCCCAAAGCAGCCCACCTGTCCCCTGGTGTCCCCAGCAGCTCCTCGCCCCGCGCAGCCCCCAGGAACTCCCCCAGGCTGGTAGGGGCTCGGTGAGTCCGGGCTCTCGCTGCTTATTTGCATTCCCCACCAGTAAAGGCCGGTCTGGCACAGAGCTCTGCCTGTTCCTGTCCCCGTGGCACGTCTGATATAAACACAAATGAGGGCGACAAAGGGACGGAACAAAAATACTTTCTCTTATCTGGGCGAAGGCGCGGGAGCCGTGCGAGCTATGCGGCGAGGTCGGTGCCCAGGCACGCCGCGGCTCTGAGGACCAGCGGGGTGCAAACTGGGGGACAAGGACAGGGAAAGGGACAGGGACAGGGACAGGGACAGGGACAGGGGTACCCAAGGCGTCTGCACCCCAAATGGAAGGAGAAGCCCAGTGGCGGCACACCAGAGGTCGGGAGATGAGCGCAAGGTGCCCGAGAGCCTTCCCCTCAGCGCACGGGGCAGCAGCCACCACTCTCACAAGTTCTCCAAGCTGGGAGCAGCACGGGGTGCTGCAGACAGGCCTGCGGGGTGACGGTGACCTTGGCAAACCGAGGCAGTGATGGAGGAACACAGGTCCCCGGGATGGGGACTTGGCCTCTGGCAGCCGGGCTGCTCCCCGCTGTCCCCACGGAGGCCCTCGCCCTCCGCCCGCGGCTCACGTGCCAGCCCCAGCCACGAGCCTGTGTTTTTAAGAGCAAAATGAGTCACCCGAACGCAGGCTGCATGAGCAGCCCGGGCACACCCTGCAGTCCCATTTCTTCCTGCTGCCCGGGCTGGCGGTTTTCGACGTGGGCAGCATCGCCCCTGCGCTGTGGGCAGGGGCACGGCAGCGGCTGGCGGGACGGCCGCGACCTCTGCGAGTGGCGGCTTTCCAAGCAGCGGGTTACAAACCCTGGAGGCTCACCCAGCTCGCTGCAAACACACCCTCCTCCTCCTCCTCCTCCTCCTCCTCCTCCTCCTCCTCCTCCTCCTCCTCCTCCTCCTCCTCCTTCTTCTTGTCTTCCTCCTGCTCCTCCTCCTCGTCCCCACGGCCACGCACGAGCCCCGTACCCGTCCCTGTCACCGCATCCGCTCCGCAGGCGCGTGAGCCCAGAGCCCCGCAGGATGCAGCCGTGTATTTCAGTGGAGGGGAAAATATTTTAGCTGTTAATTATTAACTTTTACAGCTTTCTTATGGCCGCACAGGAGAGGGACCGGTAGAGCTGTAAAACAAGTGCCCGGGCTCCTTGGGGTGCTGCTCCCCAAGGTGAGCATCGCAGGACTTGCTGCTGCTGGTGTTGGCTGCTCCGGCACAGAGACAAGTGAACAAGTTCAAGTACACACACAAGCTCAAGGCTGCCCCAAATTGCCAAGACTCAGGCACGTGCGTGAGCTCCTTGCAGCCCTGGCACTCCCATCCCTCCTCGTCCTGCTCGTAAAACATTTTGGGATGCAACTTGCAGGAACAGCAGCCACGAGCAGCAGCAACCAGGCGCCTCCCCGGCGGCACCACCGCTCACCGCTCCTTCCCACCTCCAGCCGCCTGCGGCACGCGTGGGACACTCCCGGCCGCCCCGCGCACCCCACATCGCACCAACCCCGGCTTCCCCCGGCTGGAAACCCCCCACGGCCTGAGCGCAGGAGCACAGAGGACAGCGAGGAGCTGCCAAAAGCTGCTGGAGGCAGGGAAAGAGGAGCGAGCGTGCCCGTACTTACGGCGCTGCTGCCGGCAGCGGGCTGGGCGCTGTGCGAGCGCCGGAGCTGTTACTCATCTGTGTACAAACACAGCCCGCATGGCTGGGCCGGGGCCGGGCAGGCTCGCGGCGAGGGAGGCGAGGCAGGAAGGGCCGGGGAGCTCTGCCAAGAGCCGGGCTCGCAGCAGGCACCGGCGGGACGGGGATGGGGCCGGGAGGGTCCCACCCGGGGATGGTCCCCGCTGGGCGCAGGGAAGGACGTGCGGAGGTCAGCCCGGCCGGCTGCGCGCCGCGATTAGGAGCGAATTAATTCTGGCTCGTGTCTTGGTGGAACAGGAAAAAAGAAAAAAAAAAAAAAAAAGAAAGAAACAACAAAACAAAACCGGAAATTGCTGCGGCCAAACTCTGTCGGATTGCGCCCTGGATCGGCTTCAGTGAGGCAGTGAGGAAGCAGAATAAGGGCAGGAAAAAATATTAACTCACAGGCTTCTCCGTGCATCTTCGGCTCCCAGGGCCTTTTAGCACCGGAAAACACCAGAAACTTGCTTAACTGTCTCCAGGGAGACTGCAAAAGTTGAAACCGTCACGGGGATGGGGAGGGAGGTGCTACCAAGGAGAGGATCCTCGGCCCACGCCGCAGCGTCGCTGCCCTGACGGCTCCGTCCCCGCGCTGCACGGGGCTGCTCCCACAGCCACACACAAAACCCGACGCATTTCCCCTTCCCCTCCACAAAACCTTTTTTTTCTTTTTTTTGCTGTGTCCCGGGCAGCCGTGAGCGATGTTTCAGTGGCTGAGGTGGGTTGAGGGCTGTGAATCGGTGCCGAGCGCTGCGTGGCCATTACTGGAAGCAGCCGGCAGAGCCGCATCCAGGCGGAGCGCATCCGTCTGAGAGCCCGGGGAGAAGGGCTAATGGGGGGTCAAATCGGGTCGTCGGGCACCAGCCCTGCCCAACCTGGGCAAGGAATTCCTCCCGTGGAGGTGAGGCTGTGCCGGCAGAAACCGGCGCTGGGGAGCTGGACCCACACGGCTCTGGGTTTCGGAGCCCCCTTTCACTCAGATTAACAACGTGACGCCGTCCCCAAACAGCGCAGGGAAGGTTTCATCCCAGCGCAGCGCTGAGGAGAGGCTGGAGTGGGGACAGCAAAGCCCACGCGATATTTTTCCACCCTTGCTGGCGAAGCAGCACAACGTTTGGATTTGCTTTGGGAGCACGGGGAGGATGTGGCCGTGGCCGGGCTGGGCGCAGGCACGTCTGCCTCCAGCTGTGGAGCCCCCGGGGGACACCAGGGCCACTGTCCCCAAGGGGCCCAGCACAGCCCCGTGTCCTCCTCCCACTTTTGGCATTTAGCGTGCGTTTTAAACCATTTCCTGTGCTTCTGCCTCTTTTCTCCTCCAAACCATTTCCTGGATGTTTCTCCGAGGCATCCCCAGCCCCCTGGGACCCCGCGCCCACGCCGCCTTCAGGGGCAGCCTGTGGGGCACGCAGGGGTCGGGACACCTCAGGGGGAGATGCCTTCACCTCGCAGTGCCCCCATACTCCCCAGGTGCCCCAAAACAGCTTCTCGTGG
This sequence comes from Netta rufina, assembly GCF_964035555.1. Taxonomy (NCBI): domain Eukaryota; kingdom Metazoa; phylum Chordata; class Aves; order Anseriformes; family Anatidae; genus Netta; species Netta rufina. The sequence continues at coordinate 21,524,312 of NC_140134.1, read as the reverse complement.
GTGGCACCGTGCTGCCCAGCGAGGACCGAGGTGAAGATTTCCTCTACTCACCCCCTGCCTGCCCGGGGCTGAGCCGCAGCCGCTCAAATCAGCCGGAAAGGATGAAGTCCGCTGCTGCGCTGTGAGAAACCCGGGGAAAAACCTGAAAACGACTCCTGGCTGTTCTCATACAGTCGCCGACATGAACCTATTAAGCCGTCCAGTCCGGTGCTCTGCTCATTAATGCTGGCAGCGAGGAGCTGCTCGCTGCCAGCCCCTCCACCTCGCTCTGCCAGGGAAGGTTTCGGTCGGGAACTTTGACCCCGCGCCGGGCAGCGCGCACCTGCACGGCGATGGCACCGGCCCCGCCGGCTCCCTGCTTCCCAGCCCCACAGGATTTCGGTCCCAGCCCAGCCTCGTGGTCCCAAATCCGGTGGGTTTAGCCCCGCCGTGCTCAGCAGGGCTGTGGCAACACGGCGAAGCCTTGCGGCAACTGGTGCGGCCAGTTGGAAACCAGTGGAAACTTCCCAGCTGTAAAAGGTGTTTTACGAGTTTCGGGCAGAACCAGGCTGTAATTTTTTTTTGCAGCTAGATAGGAACGGAGCTGGAACACAACCGAGCTAGCAGGGCAACAGGAAAAGGCATTTGCAGGGGGAAAGCTGCAGGATTCACATCACGGAGGTCACAGGGATGGGATGGGGATGGGATGGGATGGGGATGGGTGCAGTGTGGGTGTCCCACCGGGGTTGCAGCAGGCACGTGGGGTGCGTCCAAGCTGAGCAGGGCAGTGCTCAGGTTCCCATCAGCTCCCAGCTGTGAGGTGGAGGCAGGCGGCAGCAGCGCAGAGGTGACTTTTAGCAGCCCATGGGACCGCGGGGACACGCCGTGTGTTTGCAGAGCTGTGGTCACACATCCGCTGCCCAGCCGTGACTCAGCTGGGAGCTGGGGGTCACATTCGGCCCCGTGTCACATTTTTTTTTCCCCCTATTATTTTATTTAAATTAATTGGAGGGTTTGGACGTGGCCTTTTTTCCAAATTTCAGTTGATGGGGCAAAGACCGAGCGTGGGAAGGGGTCTCCCCAGCGCTCACAGCTCCCCAAAACCTCCAAGAGAGGGAAAAATGGTCTCGGGGGAGGGCCGAGCATCCCTCGCCTGCTCCGAATCACTGCGGCACGGCCGCCGAGCCGCTCAGGGAGTGCAAAGGGAGAGCTGGTTAATATTTAATGTAGCCCCGAGCCTGCATGTTTAATTACGCACGTTTAATTCTTCTCCACATCACTCGTGGCCTGCCTCAAGCTCCGCGTCGGGGCTGGATCATGCCACAGAGGGGTCTGATCCCAAAGGGCATCCCATCGCAGGCAGCCGAGCAGGATCCTGCCTCACCTCGCTCTGTGCTGGGTGGGGAAAGCCGGGGACAAGGAAAAGGAGAGGACAGCAGGATAAAAAGTGGAGGATTTGGTGGGAAAGCGCTTTGAGAAATCATCCCAAACCTGCCCAGGGCCAGGGTGGACAGGGATCATGGGGGTCCTTGTGGCCTGGAGCCTGATCCATGCCTTAAATAAGAAATAGGGGACATCGTGGGGACCTGGTGGCCCTGTGGGGCTGAAGGGACCCATATGGAAAGCCCCGACCCCCCCCGGCACATCCCTCGACCCGGCACGCAGCTGGACCCGGCTGCTGGCACCACGCAGCGCCTGCGATGGATTTCTGGCTCCAGCCTGTCTTAATTAATATTTTTAATTACAGAATGGATGCGCTGACAGGTTCTGCTCGCAGGGCATGGCAGGGGGAGGACGGTGCCAGCGCTGGCGCTGCGGGAGGAGGCTGGGGGGGGTGGGGAATGGCAGCCAGCCGGGAACAGGCGCTGCCCGCGGGGAGCGGGTGCCGAGGAGGAGCCAAACCCTTGTGGAAACCCAGAGCAAAAACCCTGCGGAGCCAAAGGATGCAGGGCTGCGATGGAAAAGGCCTCTTTACACCTTCCTCATCCTCTTTTTCTTGTAAATGCTGTGTGCCCGTGGCACCAAAAGGGGCACAGGTGGTTCTGCCCCGCCACCCCGCGCGCATTGGCACCACGTCCGTGCCCTCGGCTGAGCGCACGGCAGGCACCCTGAGGTCCCCGGACAGAGGGAAATGGCAGCTCCCTTCCCACCAGCTGCTTCTGCTGACATTTGGTTGTTCAAACAAGGGGAAAACAAAAAGAGAGCGGCACAGCGTCCATCAGACCGCCAAGCCCTGCCAGCACTTGGGATAGAGAAGGGATTTCGGTAAGAAGAGCTCTTTATGATCAAGTTAATGGGGTAGAATTCCCCACCCAGGCACTGCCATTTGGATTTGGTGTTTTTTTTTTTTCCCTGGTAATGGGCTTTGCAGCAGCAAATCCATTTCGATGCTTCCTGCGCACAAGGGGCCACGCGTGCCCGCTCGGTGCCGGAGTTCCCTAAAACCCCAGCGATTTGGAGGTGATCCTGGCCGGGAGGGGAGCTGAGCAGCCCTGCGGGACAGCACGGCTGGAGAAGCCCCAGCTCGGGTAGCTGCAGCCCCTGAGCTCATCCCCTTGGGGCTGCCTTGCCCCTGTGGCACAGCCAAATCCCCTCCAGCCAAACGCGTGCTCCTTGCTGGCGAAGGAAACCTCGCCGTGCCTCCCCGGGGGCGCAGGAGGAGGTGAAGGAAGAGCTGCCTCCTTCTGCCTCCCTCACCAGAGGTTAAGTGCACGAGCAGCCCGTTATTGCCCAGCACCAGGTGCCGCAGGCAGTTCGAGGAAGAGCTGTTCATCCTCACGTCAAGCAGCCCAGAGCTATTCAGCAAGTTGCTCGGAGATACAAATCCAACAAGCTGAGCTATTAAAATGTTCGCCGTCCTGAAGACAGCGAGTGCCAGGACGTCTTTCAACGTTTGCACTTCACCATAGCAAGACTCAGCCCTGTTGAATACGCTAAATGCTGAGTGCTCGACACTTAAATAGCTCCTTCCATTTTGGGAAGAGATTAGTAAAGTATAGCAGCAGCTATTTAACATGCAGGAAGTGCAATGCATACAGGGGAGTTATCAATCACCCCCGGCAGATGGTAAATGTATCTCCTTTCACCACAAACTGAGCAACAAACATTCAAATTCATCACCAAGACAACATATTTAAACCCCCTTCTATTTTCAATTCATACGTTTTTCAACTGCTAAGTAATGAAAATCAATATTTTCGCCCACGCCGCTGGGAGAGAGCCTGGGGAGCTCTGCCCAGCCAGGGAAGCTGCGCTCGGCGTGTTTCAGCCACCCAAAATTATCCACGACCAAGTCAGATGTCCCGCGGGCACGTCGGGTCTGTGGCTACGGCAGCGCCAACTGGCCACAGCCCAGCGAGCTCCGGTGGAACAGCAATTTAACAGCAATTTAGCAGCACTTTTAGGAGCACTTTTAGCAGCACTTACACATCCAGGGAGGAGGCAGCGTGTCCGGCACAGGGTGGTGGAGATGGGCTCAGCTGACCTCAGCTCCCCTTTGTGGGGGAATTTTGATAAAAGTAGGACTTGCACGCTTTTAGCTGAAAATAGGAGACTGGTGCTCCTCTTGCACAGGTCATTACTAAATCTCAGCTTCGTGTGGGCGTTTCTTCAGTGACCAGTTATTTAAAACTCACCTCACAAAAATTAGATGAACTCCAAATGAGACGCATTTAGCATAAGTAACTCACATCAGCAACACACTGTGTGCGCTTTACTTGAGCAGACAGAATACGCACCTCTGGGCCTTATCCCAAATCAGAAACTCCTACCTGCTGAAGTAAAAACATTTTTCATCCTATTTCGAGTCAAAAACCTGCCAGAATTCCCTAAAAGAAGACATCTCAAAAGACACCAAGATGATTGCTAACCGGCACTCACCTGTGATCACACGTAGGGAGAAGGTAAACACCGAAATAACGAAAGGGCCCCGTGTTTGTCTTAAGATAAAAAATTTATTTTACAATCTTATAAAGCAGCTTTACATTAAGCACAAACGTTGATCCATTTACTTTGTATATAAACATAGTAGAACCTTTCCTTCTGCAAAAAGTCATGTCTTGCCGTATATAAAACTAACATGTGCACATTGTGCTTAAACTGCAAAGTCTGTACAGCTTTACAAAGGACTACCCTTTACAAGAGCATCCTGTAAACAATTTATTGCATATTTAACACATGGTGTATATCCCACATGTAAAAATGTAGAAAAAATAAAGTACAATTACAAGGTGAATGAAAATAGCAGCTTTCAGTGAATGTCTTGCACAATGGCTGAGAAAAACAGCACTGCCACACTTGTACAGTTGTGCTTGTGTCACTGGTTTGCATATACCCATGCGTACGATGTTTCCAATGAAGTCTATGTACAGTAAGCCTCATGGAAAGGTTAAACAGATCTTAGTCTCTAAGACCTTTGTCAGTTTGTAGACTGAAAAAGCACAGGAATAAAAATTTTAAGTGAATTCAATGACATTATGGGCACCGATGTCCAAAAATCCTCTCCCACTGCATAACTCTATTCAAAAAAAAACCAAAACCAAAACCAAAAACAACCAAGCAAACATAAAGGAGAAGCCCCCACACTAATTCTCTTCACTTCTACAACCTCTGGTGGTGGTGGTTCAGTTTGTACATGTGCAAAGGCCAACAGAAATGCAGTGGAGATGTTCAGGATAAGGTGGTCTGACACGACCGACCGCGCTGGCATTGCCAGCTATCGCTTCTGAGCTCCTCTACCTGCTGGGCTGATTCCAATGAAGCATCACTGCACTTTTAAACTGGCATTAAAAAGGGGAAAGAAAAACAAAAAAAGATAATAAAAGAGGAAACTGTGGCCTCAGTAAGGCACCGGTACTGTCTCTTGAGCAGTACCCAAATAGTCTCTCTAGATTCCCCAAATCCAAAATGGGCAAAAGATGGAGGAAACACGCAGGAGAAAGATGTTTCTGTTTGTAGTGAGGACCAGTCATTTGGAAAGGAAGCACATTTTTCTGGGTTGTTTTCTGTGTGTGTGCACACATGTAAGTAAAAACAACAACAAAAAAAAAACAAACACAAAAATTCACCTCTGCTAACTTTGGTATTGAAATTTCTCCTGTGACATCCACTTTTCACATTAATTGATATGATCATATAGCATGCGTTTGCAGAGATCAAGTAATTATAAAGTTGCTTCAAATATCTGCAAGAAATAGAAAAAAAAAAGCATTATAAAAGAAAGAAAACAAACCAAAAATCAAGATGCACATTGTCCTTGTGCCCAGCGCTTCTGTGATTTGAATCAGCTTTGTTCTCCATACCAACACCGCAAGCTCAGCCCCCGCCTACACATACAACATGTAATAGGATCAGTGGAAAAACCCCAAAGCTAGTACATGTCCTTACCACGCTGGTGCATGTCGGGAGCTTTCGAGCCCGGGACTCGGAAAGCAAACACCAGCATGCCTTAACAGAGCTGATGACCTGATATTTGCTACGCTACCAAACTAAACAATACCGATCTAGTGATGCAATCGGTTGGTTTTACTCTTCTGCATCAACCAGGAACCTCCACGCTGAGAAGGCAGACCCGCGGTGGGCGTAAAGGAGTTATAAATACGAGAAAGAAACCGCCTGGTTTCTCCTGCATTACGACAGGAAAGTAAAAGCGTTTGGGTTCTGACGCGTTTGGTTATTGCACAGGTCCCCTTGCTCGCTCGGCAGAGCCACGACGACAAAGCACAGCGAGTAAACCAGGGCCGGGGACGGAACGACCCCTGACGATACGAGCGAGACGGCCGGCAGAGGTGAAACTTGATGTTAAAGCACAGAGGGAGCTGGAAAGCCCTTTGGGCAATTTACATTTTTAAAGTGCTGGATATATACTTAAGCAGGTTAAAAATGAAAATCGCCATAGGACAACGTTACCTAGCTCAAACTAAATTTCCTGTGCGCTACTCAAGGCGAGCTCCACGTCACACTCAGGAATTTACTACAGGTCTCCCAGCGAATGAAGTTGCCAATGTTGACAGAAACCTCTCGGATGGAATTAAAAAATACAGTACAAAACATTGGGCTCCACGACACGAGATTCCAGCTACCAGGGAGGACGTGACACCAGCAAACCTCGTAAATTTGGATTCATAAAAAAGGGGTGCCATGGTCGCAGGCTTTCCGCAGCCCACGTGCCCCACCGAATTGTGCTTAACGTGACGTGACTTTGAAGCCTGAACGCCGTCTGTGGGTTTTCTGCCCACTCATCTTTAGAGAAACCATACAGATAAAGGATCTCCGTACAGAGAATTAAAAAAAACTGGGTGTTTTTCACCCCCAAGAAAAGAATCCATATAAAAAGAAACACCTTGGAAAAGCTACACTGTCCACTACCCAGGCTACAAGGAAATACACACCGACTGCGTTACACCACGATCCGTTACGCGGTTCCCACATATACACACAGAACTCCATTTTTAAGGAGGCCACATACTAACTTCTCAGGCAAGTGCTGGACTTTAGAGACCTGTATGGCTTCTGTAAATATTTTCCTGCAAAACGGAAAAAAAAACAAGACGTCCCCCAGCTCAGGAGCACGAAGGGGTTTTGCGTCGCGCGGCTAACTTCACGGTGGAGCACTAAGGACAGGCGAGCGAGCTGAAGTTCCCGAATCCTACCCATCAGACCCAAATATTTTCACACTGGAATGCAATAATTTCAGGAGATCAGTTCTAAGGATCACTTCTTTGAAACGGTCTGTAAAAATTGAGTATGCAACCTTTTTGAAATGCACCTCCGCCGGGCTCCGAGGAGCCAACCCTTCCCGCCGACAGCAGGCACGGGGGCTTTGGTTGTCAGCTCTAGTTGTGCTTTGCCCTGCCGCCCCGTAGGTAGCTCTTCCACCGCTTGACGAACTCTTTGAAAATCGGGGCCTCGTCGATGGTGCTGAGCAGCTGGAGCTGGTTGATGTGGGTGGTGTGATAGTCCCAGCGGGCCAGGTTGGGAGCGGTGCCGAGCATGAAGTGCCGGAGGTCGTAGATGGTCCCTGAGCCGGTGTCGTAGAGGGGCAGCATGGCCTTCAGGGACTCCATGCCCCGCTCGTAGAGCACCCGCGCCTCCTTCCCCAGCTTCTCCCCGGCCGTTTCCTTCAAGTCATAGAGCCCGATCAGCGAGTACATGAAGCCGTTGAGCACGAAGGAGCTGGGCGAGGTGGGGTACTCCTCGTACCAGTCGTGCCTGTTCATGAACACGGCTTTCACCCCGTGCTGCTCCGACGGCAGCTTGTAAGGCGCCGTGGCCCTCAGGGCCGAGCTGAGGAACGTGTGGTCCTTCGTCAGCAGGTAGGCCCTGACCAGCGTGGAGATGGCCTGGCCCTGGGCCATGGCCGAGTACCAGCCCGGGTCCAAGGATTTGAAGCCTTCCCCCAGCTTCCTCGTCACCATGATGGGCCAGCCGCCCCGCTCGTCCTGGTTCCTCACCAGCCAGCTGCTGGCAGCGAAAAAAGCCGCCATGTGAGCCGTGGCCGATATGGTGACGTTGTCGAGGAAGCCCCTTCCCTTTGCTACCAGCCTGACCACCTTCTTAGGCATGATTTTGGTCTGCTTCACGGCCTTCGTGTTGGAGAGGCCCACGCCTTTCCGCAGGTCGGTCACCAGGTCCCTGGTGACGGTGCTCCAGCTGGTGCGGGGCCCGATGCCGTAGTAGATGTCCCGGTCCTTGAAAGCGATGAGCTGGGTGTTGGAGACGTAGTGCACGGTGAAGAGCTGGTTCTTCTCCGTTGTCTCCAGGACCACGGAAATGCTCCCGTTCGTTACGAATTTGAGATCAAAAGAGATAATGAAATCTCGGCTGTTCCCAAGCTGCAGAGACACCCCCTCGGTATTTTCTGCAAAAACAAACAAACAAAAACCTGTCAGCCGTAAAGCCCTCGTTTTTTCAAAACTCTTTAAGATAGCAAGTGAGAGTGCAGCTTCCAGAGGCAACCAGTTAGCAGACAAAATCCAAAAGCTTTTAGGGTAGCTGATCAATAATTCACGCGGCCTCTTCTTTCCGTACATGTATTATTTAATTAAGCATAAACGTCAATCCGTGCGCTGCAGCAGGGAGCATCCCACGGTAACGCGCTGCCGCACCGAGCAGGAGCACCGGGGGCTCCACAAATTGCTTGGTCCAACACTTTGAGAAGTGGAAGATGTAGGGGTGCAGCAGGGACTGGCACAATTTGGGGCGTAGGAAAGCTAAGGAAAGGCGAATAACAGGGGGATCTTACTCAGTTGGTGCCAGGAGGACACAGAGCTGGACTCCTGCAGCACACAGGGACAAGGATGAGGTGCAGCAGCCACGCTGCAAGAACAAAAACCCCAAGTAGGCATTAGGGTGACAAGAGAAAGACCAGGGGAGAACAAATCCCCCTCTCTGAGTGTGCCGGACACCTGAAGTTGGTGTCTCGCTGCCTCCTCTTCAGTAGCTCAAAACACAAGCCAACAAGCACCCTTTTGTTCCAAACTGGAAATTTAACTTGGCAGAAAGCAAAACAAAACCGGGGCGTCGCTGGTAGAGCCGCATTTCTGAATAAAGCTCTGCTTTCAGCAAACAAGCTGGGAGTGCTGAGAAGCAAGTATTTAGGATCCCGCTGGGACTAACATTTACATCTGTGATTTTTTTCTTTCCCAACATGTTCCAAAACCCAGCGCTCTGCTTATTTTAACGGAAGGAAAAAGAAAATAATATAGAAAGGCTAACGTGTTAAAATTATTTATTAACCTCTCCATTGGCAAAACTCAGTTTAATTAAAATATATCTATGTATATTAAATAAAGCTCCTAGGCAATACCACATAATGAAACCCGGTGTTCTCTCTCAGGCTAGATTTTAAAATGTAAAATCAACTCCTCCCCAAAAAACCTCCACCAGAAGATCAAAGGGCTAATTAGTTTGTAAGGCTGTGCGCAAATCCTATAGCTTTGAAGGCACAGAGGGATGATAAACACTTACAGACAGTCATTTTGAATTAACGGCTTTTCACGGAATAAAACTCTCCTGTGTGAGGCAATTGTTTTCTTTTTTTTTGCTACTTCTTGATGTGTGAAATATCCCATAAATATTTCCGTGCGCAGAAAGTGGGTTATGGTCAGCCTTCCCTGAATAACAGAGGCTTCTCCCTATCTCCCCAGCTAATCTATTGCATTTTGCATCACGACCGTTTCCACATCTCGCACTGTAGGCTGCTATTGTGGCGTACCTATTATTTTGACTGAATGTCATGTTTTCAAGTCTTTGAAAGTAAAAGCTTCCCTCCTTTGAGGTTGGGAGATCAGCATCTGCCTTTGGAAAAAAAAATAAAATAAAAAAAATAAAAAAAAAAGGCAGAGCGCTTTGCCACGCAACATTTTGCTCCGATGAAGAACCTAATTAAAAAAATCGCGCTCGCAATTCCTGTCAGCCACGTTTTATGGCTCCTTGTAAATAAACGCTCGTGTGATAACAAAGTGAATTATAATAGAGGAAAAGTTTTCAGAAGCAAAGGAAAACCAAAGGCTGCCTGTTCTCTGCACAGCCTTAAGCACCCATAAATCCATTACTTAAGGCCATCCAAGATGAGTGGATGCATACTGTGGCCTTCAAGCCCCGCAGATTACTCTGCCATCAATAAAGGATGAGGAGAGAATACATAACAGATCTCTTAGCCTTTCCTCTCCCTGTATTTATCTACTACAAAGACACGAGAGTGTTCGACATTTTTTCCCTAGAGACCCAGGCCTAAGGTGCCAACTGAAAATTACTTCATTGTCTTTTTAAGTAATGGACTCATTAATTCTAATGGGTATTGATTGAAGAAAAATACATTACGTCCTTATTAATGAGCCTGTCCTAGCACAAAGGAAACCCTTGCATGAAATAATGAATTTCTCAAAATAAACCTCTGCTAAGTACAAAACAGAGTATTTTAAAAGTCAAGAGGCAGCAACAAAATGCACCTCGTGCCCCTATGGGCGACGAGAGCCTGTGTGCAGCCCCAAACCTCCAGGATCAGCCAGGATGTGGTGGGGGCAGCTTTGAGCAGCACCTCGAGTCGCAGGAGCTGCTACAGGGGAGCGGGGCCTCACGCCGGTGAGCAAAGTCCCTCCAACATCACGTCTGTGCTGGCCAGGAGTCACTGGAGGAGCTTTTGGTGCCCGTCTATCCATAGGGTTTGCTCTCCTCCCTTAAAGAGCGGTGTAAAAACCCTCAGAAAAACATTTGTTGCCTACGCACGATCGCTCCAACATAGAAGCTGATCTAATTAGGGAGACAGATCCTTCCTGAAGCAGCAGCTCAGGGCAGAAAGCACAAAAAAAAACCATCCCCTGCCCTCTGAAAATACCAACACTGTACGTGTGCACTTGTGCCCTGTTTAAGGCAACCTGGGTTAACCAGAACTGAGGGCAGCACGGTGCTCCAATTTTGCAAAAATAATTGCATCCCAAAGAAGAGAGGCACAGGGTCCAGCCGGCCCGTCACACGTGCTCCATTTGCTCAAGGCTGAAAATAGCCTTTATCTGTCATCTCTCAGCAGAGGCTTACCACACGTCAGCACCACTTCCCAGCCTTCACAACTGGTTAAATATTTTTGCTTCTATTTTGGAACAGAAGCTAAAAGGCTCAGGAAATGCGAGCCGAGCTTCTCTGTCAAGCTGCATTGCCCTCCATGTGTACATCCACACGTTTTTTCATTAAAATAACGGTACTGCAAAAAGCAGCGCTGGAGAGACAACAGAAGAAAAAGAAAAACTCCAGAGGTAGAGGAACAAAACGGCATTTTCAGGAGAGGTTATTAAGGATGGAAAGTCACTTAGGATGTCCAAAACCACATTAAATTGTGGAAAGTTAAAGCTCCCTCGGTAGCATCTGAGCAAATGAACAAACGTGGCTGAGCTGCTAGATATTTACGATAACCCACCTGGAGCAACAAACTGTTTAACACTTGTGAACTTGGCTTTGTCGGGCACCGTGGAAAGCGAACAGCCCTTGGGGACCGTCCACTCCGCGGACCTGCCGGCTTTGTCCTTGTCTTCGGCCGTTTCGTACACCTCGATGTGAGGTGGCTTCTCCGTCAGGTTCTTGCTGTAGTGACTTAACCCATACTGTGCAATCTGGATGGGATAGAAATAGCCTTGAGGTCCCCACTGCGTGGATAACGGTACACCTGCGAGAGAGGGAGAAAATGAGTGTTTTAACAGCACATCCTCAAAAAAAAACAGCGTTTGCAGCCCCGCACACTCCTCCTCCTCCATTCCCCATCACTGCTTTACTTCTGGTGGATGATATTTGTAGGCGGCACTATGATTTAGGCTCACAGAAAGTCCATCTCCAGGAACGAATTACTCCCATTTACACTGGCATCCGTGACCAGCCAGAACTGAGCAGAGGGGAATGGCAGAGAAGTCCTTATCGTGGCCTTCCATGCATTCTCATTTAATTGTTTACTGAAGCATCATACTTATTTTAAAATACATTTAAAAAGCCCTAATAGATTTTTTCCCCCTACCCTGGGGACCACTAAATCTCCAGATGACGTTACGTACAGCGCAATCCCTTTAACGCCGCATCAATCTTCTCAAATTAAGTGTGTGAGCTCTGCCTACATTTCGGATAGAGCTGCTTGATGCTCAGAGAGCAGCGTAGCAGCACCCACAAACTGCTCCAATTACCCGTTCCCTAGGTCTCTCCCGAAGTCTTGAGTTTTTTTGGGAACAAATACCCAACCTCAGCATTTAAACCCAAAGTGGGAATCCATCACCGTGACCCTCTTGCAGGAAACCCAGCACATCTAGCACTGTAAGCCTTTGCAGGCACAAAAGGAAGATGAAAACAAGCAAGTTGGCATTTGCACCATTTTCCCCTTTGGCAATGTCAAGCTCAGAAACTAATTTTGCCTGAAACCTGGTGCAACGAAAATACTTCTTAAACTCAATGGAAAAAGATAGGTTTTTCATACATATTTCTGTGCTTCGCGTTCCTAATAAATATTACTGATGGAGATGTGATGGCTGAGTGCTGCCTGAAGAGAAAACCATCACGGGAAACATTTAAATATCGTGTATTATCTCAACTCCTGAAAGCCAGCTCGCTCATTAACGTTAAGCATTTTCAGTTAAAGAGTGCATTCATTGAGACTGAAAGATGCAAAAAAAGAAATCTGCCGTAAGAGCTTTACTTGAAATTTATACAAGATGACAAGATTAAATTCTCCAGGTCATAGGACATAACAACACATTAACCTTGCAAAAAGAGAGAAGGTGAAAACATAACACGAGGCTTTTATCACGCCACAATATGAGGATTTCTGGGGCTGGAACGATGCAAGGCAAGAGCCTAAAACTACCTGCGAAAATGTTTTAATATTAAATCTCCTTCTCTACAACTATTTCTCCAACCTATTTGCTGGATGCCAATAACTCTCCTGCCTTCACAAAAGCCAGGCTCTGGCACCACATTTCACGGTGACAGCTCTTAAATCACATGCTACAAAAATGCGAGGTTTACAAATGACTAAGCAAATTGGCCAGCGTTAGCCCCGCTTGTTTCTCGAGGCTTAAGCAAAGAGAGCAGCAAAGCGCTGAGCCTCGCGGTCCCCAGCGTGCACATTTGGCCAGGAAAGAGGCTGCAGGATCCGCCGCCTCGGAATTATTTCTTACCGGATTTAGGTTTTTCACTGAAGCACTGCATTTCATACAAAAAACGGTGGTGCTTCCAGACCTACGTCCTACCCTCCAACAACAAAACAAACACCCGTAGCTACTATTTATATCCCCAAGGTGTATTTAGCCAGCAATTACCCCCGCAATAAGCAAGGCAAACCCCTCTCCTCAGCCTCTCGCAGCCCAAACCTGAGCAGAACCACACTCACACCAGGGATTTGTAGCTACCAGGGTGAGTTTGCACCTTTGGTAACAAAGCATGGGGAAGTCCCTGCTCAGAGCAGGCTCGTCCTGCTCTCACAGTGCCCTCATCACCTTCCTTTCCCTCTTTTGTATGACCACTTTCAGAGCAATTCCTTCAAACCCTGCCTTTAATACAGGAACATGAGAAAAGAGCTGTGATGGCGTTCTCCCTCTCTGCTGACACCAAAATAGTAGTAACAGAAATGCTGAAAAATACTGTGGTGAGGCTCTTTAGAACAAATGTAGGTAAGATTCAGAGTTCAGACTAAGAAATCATCCCTTTTAATAGCCTAATTTAATTGTCACATTACGTAACATCTACCGAAAAGTTTGCGAGCTTCCTTTCTCCAAAATGGATTTGAAATTCAGATAAAGAATGCTGAATGAGAAACACACGTTTGGGTGATGCCCAAGCTAAGAAAACAAAGAAACCTTAAAAAAGACTGGCATGCCCCATGCGTTTGTTTGCGTGAACTCCTCACAGACAAATTAATTGCTCGACATGGCAGCTCTCTGCAGTGACCGTACCAGGGGAAGAGCTCACATCAACACAGCAGAGCAACACCAATCACTGCGATGTGTGAAAATTAATGTGTTTTAGTCCTTAAGCGAAACCTGGTCTTCAATTTACAAGGGGTCACAGTATCACATTCTATAATAGTTTTTTTTTTAAGTCATTAATTTTTTAATTGGAAACCCAACAAGCATTTCCTGCGATTAAATCTTTGCCAAGACACGGGGAGACCTTGCCTACTAATTACCAACGGCGCAGTTTAGCGAAAGCACGAACTGGAGAGGTGCTTTAATTTGATGTGAGGACTTAGAAGAGGAGGCTCTAAGAGCCTTTCAAGCCCACGGGCAGTTCTTCGAAACCTCCCGGCATCGCTTAGGGTAGCTCAGCCTTTCCCAGCGCCCATACCCTGATTACTCAGAGCTTGCACAGGGCCAGGTTTTGACAGAGCTAATCCCACGCTGAGCAAAACATCGGTGGCTTTTCCGGAGCAGCCCACAGCGGGCGGATGGTCTGACCGGTATAATTGGAGCACCGCCCTGGCCACACAGGGAGAGTGGATGTTGTTAAAGCACCGTGAGCACAAAGACAAAAGCTGAATGTGGAGCAGCCGGGCGGTGTCACAGCTGCTGCTGGTGCCGTTTGGCTCAGTGAGCATCAGCCCTGCTGCTGCACCCGTGTCCGCAGGGAAGGGGGAGTCTCCGCAGAAAGCAGGGCCAGGCCTGTGGGGGTTTTTTGGGTTTGTTTGCTTGTCTGAAAAATACTTTTGGCTCCCTGACAGATGCTGCAAGCGTCGATGACCATGCCAACACCTGACAGCAGCGCTGCAAGAGAAGTGTCCTGGCCCTCAGGAGATGGCTGCGGTAACACCAGCGAGGCAGGAAGGAAGCTGGTGAAATCCCAAAACTCGGTACGACGAGTTCCACAAGACTTCTCTGAGTAAAGGGATTTTTATCTGGACCACCACGACAAAATTACGATCCCTGTGCATCTCAAATAACAACAGTAAATTTAAGAAGCATTTCAACTATAAAAAAAGAATGCTGAACACAAACCTTCAACACCACTTATGCACTTCACTCTGTCTCGAACCTCTACGTTGTAGCCCTCGAAGGACATAAAGACCCCGTCCGGGTGGTAAGGTGCTCTTTGTGTGTATACTTTGGAGTAGCTATGAGAGAATTCAAACCTGTCATAACCATCGTACTGAGCAATTTTCCCATAAACCTCAAAGTATTTCTCTACCCAGCTGAACGGCAGGAAGACCTCGCTGCCTTCCCTCCTCCCTTTGATGGTGTGCTCGTCGTTGATCAGACAGTCAATCTCCTCATACTTCGGCCCTGGGGCTTTGTTGAAGCCTCCCACGACGGGGGGAGCCTTCTGCTGCTCCTGGGGCGAAGCCTCCTCACTCTGCCGGCCCCCGTCGCGTGCGGGACCCTTGCTGCTGGCGGCGGCCCCGCGGCGCTCGAGGCTGCCGGGGCTGCGGGGGAAGGGGCCGGCCCGGTCCGAGGAGCATCGGTTCCACAGCAGCACCGTCACCAGCGTGAAGAGGGCGCAGATGATGATCAGAGTCTTGTAGTTGACCCGAGCTGCCAGGCAACGCATATTCACACCATACCTGCAAAATAAATGGAAAACGGGGTTAGGAAATGGTGCTCAGCAGGCCCGACAGCAGAACCGTTCACAGAATCACTGAGGATGGCGAAGAGCTGCAAGGTCATCATGGCCAACCATCAACATGACCTACAGAAGAACCCCATCATTAAACCATTTCCCTTTGTAGCTACCTCTATGAAGAGATATGTGGTTGTGGAGCCATCTTATGTGGCTCCACAACCACATATCTCTTCAATACCTCCAGGGACGGGGACTCCACCACCTCCACGCCGTCCCCTCAGGTCCTGTCGCTGTCCCCAGGGGGCAGAGCTCAGCGCCTGCCCCTCTGCTCCCCCTGAGGGAGCTGCAGGCCGCCATGAGGCCTCCCCTCGGCCTGCTCTGAGCAGAGCAAACCACAACATGGAGCCACTTCTGGCTTGGTCCTCAGACGCTCCTCATACACCTCACCCTCTGACTTTTCACCATCTGTTGCCCTCCTCTGGGCACATCCTACTCTTTCTACACCCCCTGGCACTGTGATCCAGCCTTTGTTCCTGCTAAGTTTCACACAGCTGGTGATCGCCCCGTGGTCTGAGCCATCACCATCTCCCTGTAGGGCCTCTCTACCCTCAAGGGAATCAACAGCTCCTCCTAATTTAGCATCGAATAAAGCACCAGCAGAGCCTTGCTTCAGTGTAAGGTGCTGCCAGGTGCACCCCATGACAGTATTTTGTGAGAAGGGGACAGGTAGAGACACCTAAAAGAGCATTTTTTTTTTCCAGCTCTCCCCTTCATTCTTTCTCCAGACAATTGTACCGAGCAACGATTCACCCCGGGCTGTGACAACACAGCAGCATGGCACGCTGTGAGAGGCTGAGAAATCCCCTGGGGATCGGTGAGCAGATCTTCTCCAGCACAGGAGGAGGACAGGCCCTCAGCAGAAAGCCACCACCTCCAGCACAGCGAGAGGGCTGCCAGCAGAGCAGCCCTACGAGCACAACCTAAATCAAAACCAGCCGCAATCGCTGACGTGAAAAGGGATGTGTGTTTTCCCTCTTTATTATTTCTTAAAAGCACAACAGCAAGCTATAAGCAGCCTCGGAGATGAAACTCAGTGCCGGATCGATACGCACCTCAGATGCACTTCCAAAACAGCACGGTGCGTGGCGAGGAGCACGGTGCTGGCAGCTGGCATCTACGGTGCTCTTGGCTCCTACAGCCCCCGCAGAGGCTGAGGACAGCCCGAGGCTGTCCCACAGACAGACAGACTTCCTCAGACATGCTGGGGACTCACCGTGCTTGCTCCTCGAGCAGAAGGCAGAAGCCACAAGAAGTCTCTCTGCTTTATTTTTCCCTGCAAGATGGATCTCCTGCTGCATGCGGTGTGCCCCAACACTGCTGTCACACCCCAGCAAGGAGCAAGGCCGAGCAGCACAAAGACAAAACCCAGAAGTTTGAGTGATTTTTGTATCGTAGCCCTGAGCTTTTATCAGCGCCAAAGCCCATCTTAAGATGCATTTGGGCTTCCCATATCAGAGCCAGAACTGAAGAGGGGAACCAAAACCCACCGAGCTCCTGCAGCACAAGTCCCCCTGGAGCCGTCCTGTTAATCGAGGAGCTCCAGAACCCGTCCCAGTCCAGCCGACAGACACCCACACAAGTTCACCACACACGAGGAAGAGCAGTTTCACCTCAAATTGCCCCCCCACCTTTTTTATTTGTAACTGGAAACAATTATCTCGCACCAGTTTTATGCTTCCACACCGTAAGCACCATCTGGTCATTTAAAACTGGACTTTAAAAGATAAGTGTCTTATTTTCTGAAAGCCCAGTTTACTGCAAGCTTTTAGAGAGCATAAATTTATATCTAATTGTATTTTTATGGAAATGCTAGCATAAGAATAAATCCAATTTTCTGCATCAGCAGATAATTTTTAGTGATGATGCTTTCAGGATGACCCCAACAAATACGCTCTGCTCTTTTTGCACACGGGGATAATTCACTTTTAAACAGGGAATAACATTTCTGACACACTTTACCCCTACCTATAAAACTCCAAATTAATTAAACCATCTGCATCACCGGGGGACAGCGAGAGGGAAGGGGGAACACCACCACCACAGTTTTGATGCTCCCATTACCCCGTGTTTTTAAAGCCGTGCCTGGGTGCGCCGTTACGATCAGCTCTGATTTCATTTGGGTTGTGCTTGGAAAGCAGAGATGCAATTTCCCACCCTAAAAAGAGTAGGAGGGATGGAGGCACCCTTCCTACCCCCTACTGATGGGGTGCCACAGCCTGGCCCCAGGGCAGGAGCCCAGCCACATCCGGGGCTCCGTGGTGAGGCTGCTGAAATATTTGGCTTTTATCAACTAAAAACAAACTAAAGAGGGCTCGGAAAGCAAAGTGGAGTATTTGCAGAGACCCATCGCGTTAAATCTCACCAGTCACCGAAAAATCTGGAACTATCAGTGCAGGAGGGAGGTTTATTGCATGTTAAATGGGTAGATGGATTTTTTTATTCAACGGGAGAAGAAAGAATTCAGGATTTCCACAGCAGAAAGAGGTAATTTAAACCTGCAAAGGGACTCTGTTAAATCGCTTTATTCCCTCGCTACTCTCATGAAAAAGTATTTCATCACGTAATACTTAAAAGATTTAAGGAATGAGAGATGGAAAAGTATTTCAAGGTATGAAATAACAAATCCATGAGACCCAGGTTTGTTTTCTCCCCTTTTTGCTGGGCCACGTAAGGGCTGAGGCTGCGCCCCCGAACACCCCGGCCCGAACCTCGAGGCATGGGTTGTTCACCAGTCGGTCCCTATCCCCCAGAAACGCTGGGACCACGACTTTTGAAGTGCAAATGCTTCAGTCCAGGCAAAAATTCCTCCAATTCCTCTGCTGAATTACGACTGGGGGCAACAGGAGCTGCCGGCAGGACCCTGTGCGTTGCTGTACGGCGCAGCCGCAGGGCTCACGCTCCTCCTGGAAGAAGCACCCAAGCAATCTACAAATTACTGCTGGCTTTGTTTTCCTCTGCTTCTGCACTTGCTCTACATGCCATCATTAAACTAATTAAAATGCAGGAAAATAACATTTCTTACAGAGAGAACGGGTTTGCGGCCCCCAGAAGGGATGCATTTAGAGACGCGTATTTTTGCCAGCTCCAGTGAGGTGTCAAGGCCTCGGAAACATCATTTTTAGCATAAAGAACAACAGAGCTACATAAATATAAAGCCTTGCCACTGCTGCTTTCTTACTCATGCCTGGAAAAAGGACAAACCTTGGTGCTCCACGCTGTGAGGCAGGAACCAGCAGTCCCTGCTGCGTATCAGAGTGACAGCTTCAGCTCCGGTACGCGTTTCTTAAAGAAAAGCAACTTATTTGCTGCAATATTTATTAAGAAGCCTCTTTGTACGACGGCTTTTTGAACTGCAGAACTGTGTTGAATATATTCAAAGTAGGAATTTCTCTGAAGCCCAAATCATTGTCAGATTTCCGTGTGTTCAAGGGGAAATGGATGTATATACACACACATTTATTTAGATATTTGTAGCCAAGGTATAAATGCATACAGAATTGCCAGACTTCCCGGGAAGTGGGGACACATCTGGGGACACCTCCGTGACAGCCATTGGCCGTGTGCACACTCATTCCTTGATGGCTAACACTAGTTTTTGCACTTACTCTTTTCCCTGAGTGCTGACGTGACCGTTTCCCTTTGATCACCACCCGCAGCAGCTGAGGAGCCTCCTGCTACACTTCTGCACTTCGCTCCCGGGTCCGGGAACCAGCTGGAGAGCTCCCGTGACACTTAGCATTTCTTTGGTTTTCCAGGAACCATTAAAAGAAAACTATTTCAATAAACCGGTCCAGTGTTGTTTTTTTTTTTAAGCTCAGTGGGAGTTACACAGGAGTGTTAATCCGAAAACAGAGTTACAGCAGATGCCACATCACATCCTCCCCCGAAGTTTTCCATCGCAGCCCGTTCAGGGATTGATGCGATGTTTCCCAAACGCTCCCCACTTTTCCATAGTGCTATTTCTACGCACACAGTGCCTGCACCTATCAAAGATCTTCAGCCAAACCTAATTCTAACTGAACGTCAGAGCCTCTCATGAACTTAGCTATTCACCGGCATTTCATTCCTTCCTCGAGGGTTTGTGGGCTTTTTTTGGAAGTCTGTACTATCAACACCAAATTGTCCTTTAAACAAAAGGCAGGATCTTTTAATGCAAACGTAACAACTATTGCATTTACTGTCAAAACCGGTAAGAGGACTCTTTCTGTTTGAAAATCCCAAGATGACAGCAAAAAATTTCCAGCCCAGGAACTCGGCTGCCTTTCCTCCCCCGTCACCGCGCTCTCTACAAAAAACCCGGTGAACAGGACAAGCCTTTGAATCGGTGTGAGCATCCCTGGAAGAAGGGAGGCAAACAGAAAAATGAATCTGGAACCAGAAAAAGAAAACTGGCACTAAAATGAGAAAATGAGTTTCTGCAAGAACTCCCAGTTTCCTTCAAGGGATCGTTCTGGTTAATCCCTCTTATGAGTTCGGAACGGCGCTGGGCACGTGGGCTGGTGACAACTGCTCCCTGCAGCCCTGTGGAGCAAAGCCACGGCCCCCTGGAAAGTAAAAACACCAACCCCACTGCCAGGTAAGTCGTGCCCATTGAAGGACCAGCCCTTCCCAACATCTTTAAGAGGTTCCTTCTCTTGTTCTGTGCTCCCACCCCATGCAGCTCCCTTTGCAGCGAGCCGTGCTCAGCGGGACGCAGCGCCCGTGCCAATTCCCATATTGCACTTTCGAAACAAGAAATAAAATAATCGACTTATTATTTCTGTCGGGAAGCTTGCCTTTCCACTGCCCTGACACAAGAGCAAAATGCAAAATCCCTTTTCCTGCAGGGAGGCACGGCCAGATGCGGGCAGGCTGGGTGCCTGGGCAGGACGGTGCCGCATGCGCTCCGCAGCTGCTCGCCTCCCTGCCTTTATTTTCCCTCAACACCACCCCAGTGAGCCTGGCACCCATCTGGGTGCAATCCCAGCACCTCCAGCCCTCAAAACAACATGTGCCTTCCTGAACAAGTCACCCAAAATTAAAAAAAACACCCCCAAAAGCACCCTTCCTTACCTTCCTACCTTACCTTCGGTGCGCTTCACCAGTAACCGGCACGCAGCCGCCCGCTGAGACCCGGGAGGTCTCGGAGCAGCCGAGCGCACGGGCTCTGTGTTTGCTCGGCAGGAAGACGGACAGTATTTTTACTTAAGACCAGGGATTTCTGCTGAATAGCGATAAGCTACCTATTTACTTTGAAGCCTCTACGCCGGGCTAAGCCATTTAGCGCAGGGAGAAAAAAAACCCGAGCGGCGACTGCCAATCTGAGATAGGTTTAACCCAATATTTAAAGAAGAGACACTGGAACGTCAGTAATAGCCTGATCTAAAAGTTATCCTCGGCTACACGCAAACCTCAGGCAGAATTTTCCCCCCATTTCCCATTCATTACCCGCAGCAAAATGCTATTCGGTCCAGTCATTAGACTAGCCCAATGTTTTGTAACGGAAAGGATAAAAAAAAAAAGGAACTCAGGGCTTGTTTTTAATAACTGCGGAAAATTAAATCTTTTGGATAATTTAATATCAAAACTTCTCATCCTTTGCCAAAGCTTACTTATGCCTTAAAATGAGACATTTACGGATTATTGAAGCTTCCTGACAGCTCCGTGCTTCCCAAATGCGTTTCGCCTGTGTCCGAAACCTGCCTGTGCTGGCTCCTCGATGCCCTGCCTGAAACCCATACCTGTTGCCCCACGCTGGGGCATTTTGCACAATGCCACGCACGGGGGACAACCACTGGAAATATTCTGACAAGAGAAGAATTTATCAGGACCTGGCCAACTGGTCTGAACAGCCAAGCCTTGTTTCTGACCTTTTGTGCGTGCTTGATTTGTACAGAGCCCGCATTCAGCCGGTATTTTAATACAGGGTGTGCTGTCAGGGTGGCTTCTTTCTTCCTTAAGCACGAGGAAATTGCAGCAGTGTACAAACAAATGAACGGATCTGCCATAATTGAGCACAGATTACCAGCCTCTGCCGCGGCTCTTTAGCGCAGATTTACTGCCTAATCCTCGCTGCTTCCAGCTCTCCATCTGTGGGTTGCTGGACAGAAAGGATCTAAAATACAGGGAAGAAACTTCATCCAGAAATTTATTTCCAGTTTCCCCTCATGCCATGTATAACAGCTAACTGCAGGAAAATCCCAAAGCGACAAAAATCTATTTATGTTTCTTGTCCTATAGAGCGAGCATCGGTCTTCCTTCTTACGCCCGGAATATACTGCATGCTTTCTAAAGTATTTATCAGGCTGCACTAATTAAAAAGAAAATCTACTACTGCTCGGAGCGTAATTGCAATCTCAGCTACTCATAAAATAAATAAATAAGTGCCAACGACGCTGGGCAGGCAGCCACTTGGCTCAGTGCAGGCCAGGAGCTTATCGGGGTTCCTGTGCACACCCGCTCGGTCTGTGTGCCCTGGTCCCACTGCTCAGGAAGGACCAACAAGGTGTTGTTTTTTTTTTTTTTCTGATTTCAGTAAATTTTGTATCGGGTACCGCTACAGAACTTTGATGAAGTTACTTGTGCTTCCCATACTTCTCTGCCTTACCCGGACGACCAGTTCGTAGGACTGCTGCTGTAATTACGAGCCCATTCATTGTACAGTCCAATAAATCTCCTCGCTTTGCAGATGGATTAAGCTATTAAACCCCTCACTAACGGCACAAACAATAACTCTGAAATCTAGCTGCTGCTCACAGAGGCATTACGATGCCTCCTTCCAAGCTATCACGTATTACAGTGTTACTACACAGATTAACGAAGCGGAAGACAAAACCATTCCATCAGTCTCCTTACATTTAGGCTCTGGAAGCAACGCGGCAATGCCCTAACGAGTCTCGAGGCAGCAGCACCAAGGGACGGGGCTCTCGGAGGAGCTGCTGGTGCCGTGGCAGGGAGCTGGGCTCCCTCCTTGCCAGAAGTGAGCCTCTTACGTGGCTGTGCCTGCTGCAGACACTCGTCCTGGATGCTGCTGCTACCAAACCCAGCTCAAAGCACTTCCCAAAAAGTCCCAGCACGTGTCCGCCCCGTTAGCTGTGCCCTCCTGGAAGCCGATCGTAGCACCAAGGGGATGCTGGTGGGGAGGAAGCAGCTCTCAGCATGCTTATTTTGGGGATGGAGCTGGTGCCTGGGGAACTCCCACCAACAGCCCCTGTGACTTTTAAGCAGTATCCAAGCTGTCTGCTCTGCAAAGAGCCTGGGACCTGCAGGGAAAGGTACTGCGACTGCTGTGCTGAATTCACAGGAGCTAGCAGGGGTATGTGTGCCGACCGCACTGTGGGCACAGGGGTTTGCAGCTGCTCTTTTCTGCCCTCCCCAGCACATCCCTGGCTTCTCCCTTCCACATAAAATGCATCATTCCACCCACAGGGGTGATGCTGCAGCCCCCGGCCACGCAGCAGCACCCTGCTCACACCCCACGCCTGCAGCCTGCTCCAACCCACAGCTGCAAGCACCCCAAGAGTAGCACAGAGGGCTCACAGGGGTGTAATTCCACCAGTTATTTACATCGATAAGCCACGTGTTTTTACCTGAGCACAAAGCCTGGCTTGATTAGCACAGGTTTCGTCCCCGAGCCCAGCCTCCGCGGTATCTCTGCCGCCGGCTTCTCCAGCGCAGCCATCGCTCCCGTCCCGCCGCCTCAACACCGGTCACATTTAATCACCAGCGCTGGCAACCCTCACGTTACCCTGTCAGCTCCTATTTGTTACCGCCTTTGTGATGGGGAGACACGTTGCATCCTGAAGACGTAGAGCAACAAAATTTTAAATGCCCTTAAAACCCCGTCCGGCTCCCACAGCGCTTCTCACGTCCGTGCCATGGAAGTGCTGGTGGCTGCTGTCACCGAGCAGCAGCGCGGCGCTCACTGCAACTGTTTGCCTTTCCCAAAATAAAAGCATCTGAGCACAAAAGTGATTTTTGTCCAGAAGTTATTTTAAGCGCTGCTTGGAAGCGGCGTGGCACAGAACGTTTAACAGCTGCCATCCTCGCAGCACATCACCCATGTGCGAGCTCTCTGTTAGGCAGCATTATTATGAAAAAGTGGGAATGTATAAAGAGTTTTTTTTTAGTGTTTTGTAGCCACAGTCTCTAACATCTGAGCATCACCACCGCCCCACAGCCACCTGGTGCAAGGGGAAGCTCGTGGCTGAGATCCCAGCTCTCTGCTGGAGGGCAGAACCCCGTAACCTCATTTCCCGACAGCGAGGATGTCAGGCCAAATTCCTTTAATGCAAGGACCGATCCAGTACCCCAGCAGTAATTTAAATTTTGATCGTGCTGCTGGAGAGGGGATAAACCGCTAAGTCAAGGTCTATTTAGCTCTAAGAAGTCAGAACACAGCTACTCCAGAAATCCTCCCTGCAGCTCAGCACTCCGCACGTACGTCTTTAAGGCTGCTAAGACAAAAGGGCCCAGGTTCCTGCTCCTGCTCCCCTTCTGATGGCACGATAGCAAACCACACGCACCTGGAGAAAGCAGGGAGGGAGGCCAGAAAGGGAATTTATTACAAAAATAAGGATCACTGAACATCAGCAGGGTCGAGACTACCATTTTTATAGCCATTTTTATTATCTGCAGTAAGAGCTAATCTGAAACACAACGTTTAAACCAACTTCCCCTAAGGTCTACCACTGAAAAGTGACTTTAATGTGGGTTATGAACAGGCAGAAAACTTACCATTACTATCCTTGAAATTACTGGTCTTTGAGAGGAAAAAAGCTTGCATTTCAAGCCACAAATACACGACTTCCAACATAATTCTAGGCCAGATTCGGGAACTGTACTGAAAAATCGTATTTAAGGTGTGCAGAATACAACATGGGAGAAAGCTCCCGGCCACGCATCACCAGGTTATACCTCTTAGCATGTCGAGAGCTTAGAGCAATACTCAGAAATACAGCAATGCTTAAAAAATAGCAAAACCCCTTGCTTAGTGATGCAGCTTTACCAAAACACAAAAGCCACGGCTCCCTTGGGCCTGGCATCGCCTGCTTCAGGACAAGCTCTGCACGTCACGCGTGGCTGCCCCGGTGTGGCTGGGGAAGCCATCCACATCTCTCGCTTGTTTACCTGTCTCTACTGAAAACACTCACTGAGCGAACTAAAACACGAGCCTGAAGCTTTGTTTTCCTTATTTTTGAGGAGTGAAGGCAACACTCCTCATCAGAAACGTCGCTCTCTGACAGACCCAAAGAGCCGCCAGGCTGCTGCTGGAGAGCATCGCCGCTGCTGCTTCCATCAGCAGATGTGTTTCCCTTGTATGTTAATGGAAAAATACGTAACTTCGGACCAAAATGAGATTTTTCACTACCACTTCACATTTTCCTGGCTTATCAGAGACGTTTGGGGCTGTCTCACGCAGTTCCACACGTGTTAGCAGCCACGGCGAGCCGCTCGGTTCCTTCGCCCCGTTGCACGACGCAGCCCCCGGCACGGAGCCCAGCCAGGCTCCCTCCTCCTGCGCCTTCCTAGGAGCTGGGAAATCATGGCCCTAAGCTCCGAGCAGCCACAGCAGCCCAGATTTCCTCCTTCTCTGCAGAAAACTGCGCTCACACGTTCTGTTCTGACAGACCTTGAACACCAACAGGCAAGGAAAGCCTGCCGCTCCTGTGCCAAGCTCCTGCCAGAGCCCTGGGGACCCTTCTTGCCACCAGGAAGCCCCAAGTTGCTTCATGCTTTCCACTCCTTCCTACCAGGATCCCCTTATAGCTTCGGCTAGAAAACCCCGATGATTCAATACATGATAGCTTTCTCCCAGCCATTCCAAGCCCGACAGACAGCGGGGTTCAGCAGGAACTACGGCCCCATGTTTTCCTTCCCCACGGCGCTCCACCGACAACAAGAGAGCCACAGAGCAGCGATGCCGGCGCTCCTGCTGCCAACTCATGACAATGCCTACAAGAATCCCATACAAAGCGCGCTCCAAAGTACAGCTCAGACATCTGGCATGTATTTGGCAAGCCTGCTTGCATGCAGCCTTCAAGTAAAAATAGAAGAGCCTTTCTAGCTCGAACACTGCCACCATTTAAAAAGGAGCAAGCGCGATGCTTCGGAGGATGCACAGCTGACCCAAAAAATCACACAAGGTTCATATCAAGCAGATGAACCTTGAAGGCTCCGTCCAACACCCTCAGCAGAGCACAGTTTTGCTTGGTAATCACCAGCAAGCCTCGTGCAGCTTCTGCAGGGGATCTCACCTCCCAGCGAGCACAGCCACACCGGGTCTGCAAAGCACAGCATGGCCAGAACCTGTTTCAGGGAGCAAAGGTGCTGGCAGCCCCCTTGTGCCACCCCAAAGTGCATTCCTGGAGACTTCAACATCTGCCAAGCCCAAAACCCTGCTGCTTCGCTGAGTTTGTGGCTCGTTATCGGCACAAACCACTCAGTCTTGTTCTTATATATTATGCAGGCAGATTGCCTCTTCCTTCTTTCACTACGCAAAAAGCAGAGGTTAAGAAAGCAACAGAGCTTACAGCAGATAAATAAAATTCGCTCTAAGTCAGAGAAACTGCCTAGAAGTGCCTCATTTTTATTGCTCAGCAAACCCTGATGCTGTGTGCAGATGGTTCTTCAGGAAGGAGTCGCTCACTGGTGGCAGTCACCCAATTGCTGAATTAAAGGTTTCGGCAAAATTTTGCTGCTTCACCAAGTACTTCCAGAGCAAACGACCTGCACAACAACAAGCAATGCCACAGACAAACTTCATTAAAGAGATTTTCCCGGGAAGCCTTAGAAGCTGGGATTACAATCACTTTCACTGCTACTTTCCCAGTTTTCACATAAAAACGAGCCAGCCACACAACCCAGCACGAGCAGGCACAGGCACCCGATAGGAGCCAAAGCAATGCAGCACAAGCAGGTCCCTGTTCCCAAAATCCCACTTTCAAAAGACAAAGCACACATACCACACGCTGGGGACCCCGGGCAGCACTTTCGGGAAGAAGTTCTGGGCTTCTTCCAGCCCACCCCTCCCACCCAGCACTGCTCCCAAAAACAACCTGTCCCGGCAGAGTTTATGTTTAGACTCTGGCATTAACCCTGGCAAATGTGTTTGGAAACCTTCCATTTCTACATTTTTTCATATTTGGCAAGCCAGAGATTAAGAGGAGGCAGCAGGGCTGAATACTAGGGAGACCAAGATAACGCACAAATCCTATTTTTATTGAAGCCCACAACAAAGGCAGAGCTAGCTTTTACAGCAACTTGAATTCCAGTTTTTAGAACAGAGCCCACAGCTGCATACAGGCAGGTAATAAGGCATATGACGGAGATAGCCTTTTACTTATTTATTTTTAATCCTTTCTACTCCAGCTCCTTAGAAGAGATGATGAAAAAGCAGGGCGGAATAAAATCAGAAACGATATAAAAGCACACCGAAAGCTACCCGACAGCAAACTGCTCCGGCTGCGAATCATCCTGTACAGCCACGACAGCAAACTGCTTATTTCTGTTTTTAATACAGAAGGTGATTAGTGTTAAACATGCAACACACACACACATTTCTGGGATTCCTCCCGTCGGTGCCTCCAGCAGGGCTGGGGCGCACACCTACAATTATTAGGGCAGACTTCCACACGCAACCCAGAACACAACGCGGGCTTGGCAGGATTTGTAGCTTTCAAATTCCACGTGGGTTGCTAGAATATTAAGTCTACCCATCAAGAAGGCTTTTCTCTGTGAGATAAAACCGTAAAACCTCGGGGTTTGTGTTTGGGGATCGCAGACCCGGCCTGGGGCTGCTCCCAGCTGGGGCCGGAAGGCCTCGCCTCGCTTTAAAGGGTTTTCGCCAATTGGAGCAATCAAACGGCCCCGTTTTTGTACAGACAGCAGGAAATATCAACGTTAGAATTCTTCTGCGGTTTCAAATTCCTCATTTTTGTGACCTTTGTACACCCATCCCTGCTGGAAAAATAACTACGCGTTTTGTAGGCGTTCTGCCCTGATCTTCTCAGAGCTTCCCATACCCACAGACATTTCATCCACGACCTGAAGGCCTGTAACTGGGTACAAAGGAGCCCAGGGGTCACACAGCATTGCAAAATTAAACTTCAGCAGGCTGATTTTTGGCAAAATGGGCAAGGGGCTTCAGGCACAGAGCAGGCCCGGCACTGGGGCGAGGGAAGGCAGGGCTCTGCTGGGAGCTTCCCCAGGGAACAAGGCCGCTCTGCCACCAAATACTTGCTGGGAATGGAAATTTTGGGGCAGAAGAGGGGCAAGAGTCCTTTCATGAGGCAAGTTTGAATACTAGAGCACAAGTAAGGGGACAGAAGTGGGACCAAGCTGTCTGCAAGAGCCCCTTCAAGGCCAGGTCTCCTCCACCCGACGTCTCTGCAAGCCCTCTCTGCTTCACTGCGTGGAGATCAAAACCAGTTGTTACAGTTGGACGGCTTTTTTTTTTTTTTTTTAATGGAACGTTTGTCTCATTTCCTGGAGCAGTTGATTTAATTTCATCCCCGTCTAATGGGACTTCAGCAAGTGTAAGTGGTTTGTCCTTAGGAGAGGCGGCATAGCAACGTGTCCATGCCTCCCCTACAGAAACTCCCTTTTCCCAGTGTCATTCCCTAATAAAGTGGTAATAATTGGACTGAAGTAAGAAAAAAAATATTAATATTTCACCGTGCCCTACAACATTTAGAAACATTTAGCTAATGGAGGGTAGATGTTACACTAATGGCTCTATTCAGTTTGTCTAACAGCTTCAAATAGGAGCTTGTAAAGTTGCTTTTTGTACTCTGGCAAAAAAAAAAAAAAAAAGAAAAAAAAGAAAAAAAAGTAAAATCCAGCAAGCAGCAGAAGCGTGCCCTAAAGCACTTCACAGATGGGATGCTCCCACCCAGAAGGAAATCAGCTCACAGAGCCAACAGGGAAGAGTCACAAGCAGAAAGGTAAAAGGGCAGCCTGAGCAATCTGTTCCCAAGTGCCACCATGTCCCTAGAGCAACTCTCTGTACCTCGCCAACAGGTTTTAGCTCAATCCTGAAAACAGTGCAAGTCTTAGCCTCCCAAAAAGGGAAAATTGACTTCACCCGGATGCCCTGGCACACCAAAAATATCCACCAAAGGACCTCCATGAGGGGTCCTCCACACGCTGAAGGATTTCTCGCAGGCTGGTGAAGTCAGTCCAAGCCGTCACCACTGCCACCAGAGGACACAGCCTGCACAATTCTCACATGGAAGGAGAAGGCTTTTGACAAAGTGACCTGGGAGAGCAGCTCCCGGCCTGCACGCACGGCCCCAGCCTGCCCTTTGGGATCGGGAGCATCCCCACGGTCCCTCCCTTGCCCCACTGCTCTCCATACTGCGTGCTGGACCAGCTGAGTCATCCCAATAAAAACTGCTCTTAAACCCCAGAAATTATAAACTTACATAGGTATCCTGGCTGTACACAGCAGTTCTGTTTACAAGGCTTGTTATCCATCAGCCTCCATGACCAAGGTTCCTCCCTGCTTCCACCTCAGTAATCAGGGGACCAAAGGCACCCCGACTGCAATTTCTTATATTCAAGAGAGGAGAGGGTTTACAAAGAGACAATGCTCGGCTCCAAATTTGTATTTATGGTCAATGCTAATCCAGAGGGAGCCTCCAAAGACCTTTGGCTCCGCTTCTCAAAATAGATTTTAGCTGCTCTTCCTGTTGTGATACACCAAGTTAAAAATCTCGTAACAAGACACTCGGTATTTAAGAGGTTGCACTCAAATTTCTTTGAACTCTAGTGAGCAAGCACCCTGCACACCAGGGTGCAGCCCAAACCTACTGCTCTTGACAACAAAATCTTCCCGATTTGCTGCTTGGGATCAGTCCCATGAAAAAACCCTGGAGCGGACCCTCGTGTCTAGCTGCATCATTAAGCAAGAGACACTGGCAAAACAGGGACTTCATGTGTCTCAAGGGAAATTATTGGAAAGGGAATAACCTTGACCCTAACGAGCACAGACTGATTTCTGTCTGAGGCTACACAAGATGGTTTCCATTTCCTCTCTGGGCTCGTAGTCTGATGGGATTAACTTGAGCTGCAGGCCCTCTGGTGATGCTCCCGGCCGGATTTTCACACAGAGGAGTGGGACGGGGCTGCCGGAGCCACGGTGTTGTTCCATACCTGCAGCACTGACTGTGGTTTTGAACTATTTTAACACACGAGTGGCTGCTGTCAGCAAATTCTCTTAACTCTCCTCCCAAAAAACTTGAGTATCCCAGACCAGCTGAACCCACGACCTGGCTGTCAGACCCACTTGCACGTAATGCTTCTGCCTTACGATTGTGCTCATCCAAACCCTTGCAGCCACACCGCTATTAGCACCTGGCACAAAAGTCACTGCAGGCCTTGGAACCTGGCATCGATCTCCTCTGCTTTTTAGAATCCATTATTTTTAAAAGGTGGAGTAGAAGAGAAAATGACCGGCTCTGCCAGCCAAGAACACCACTTCCCTGGGAGCAGCTCGGCCCCGAGCGACGCGCTCTCCTTTCTCCCAGGCAAGCAGGCAGCTAAGTTTAAGAGCTGTGTTACAGAACAAACCCTCAAGGAAATCAGCATGCATTTTTTTTTTTTAAACCTCTGACTCTTCAGCTCCATTTACCATGGATTCCACATTGGCCTGCAACTTGCTGTTCGAGTGAATCCAAATTCAGTGGGATGCCAGCGAGACGCGGTGATGGGAGCAGAGCACCCCAGGCTGCCAGCATGCACATCTTCAGCCTCGCACAGGCAGTTCCTGACTTCTCACTGCACCTCCTCCCCACCCCACTTTTCTTTTTTTCCCTCCTCCTCTCTTCTCGTGTCTTATTTTACACAAATTAACCCATGGGAGTTTTGCTACAGATACCAGCAGCAATGCAGTTTCACTGCTGGATTGCACATGCTTACAAGCCTGTAGCACAGTCACATTTTATGGTAGTTCATTCAAGAAAAAATAATTATTAACATGACAAGCCAGAAAAAGGCACTTCTCATATTCAGCTGTTCTCCAAAAAGGCCCCAATTCCATCTGCCTCCCCAGTGCCTCGGGTGAAAGGTAAGGCTTGCAGTAGATGCGTGCTGTTTGATCATGACTCAGACTGAGCCTCGCAGACCATGCACCAGCTACGTGTCAATAAATGATGTATGAATACGCATTTGTATAAACACACGGTGCGTTTGGACAATGAGTCACAACTGGTAGAAAAGTATTCTCTCTTCCAAAACAGGTTAAGTCATCACCACTCTGTGCATTTGTTCCTGTTGCTAGAAGAAATTGTTTTGTGGTTTACCTGTTTTTTGTTTTTTCCAAAGCAACTTCAGCTCTGCAGACGTGGGAGGTGATTTTTTCTATTTTAAATAAACTGCTGTGAAACATCAACAAGAGCAATTCTTCCTCTCCCCCGCAAAGGTAGGCAGCATTGCTACCGCAGCTTTAACAGCGAGGAAGGTTTCAAAGAAAGAAGGAATAAACAGGAAGGATGCAATCAGGTTTGCTATTTTGGGGAGAAGCAAAGCAAGCTTAAAGAAGCTTTAAGAAAAAGCTTAGAAATTAAGAAAGTCCAATGTAATTCAGAATTCCTTCAGTTCAAAGTGTCTCCAAAGCAATCAGCATATGCAAAAATATACACGCAAGAAACCACAAACCCTGAAGCCTTTCTCGGTCATTCCGAAAATGAACCCAGTCCCAAGGACACTCACGTGCTTAGCTACAGACCAGCACACTTGACCTTTCAAGTACAACTTGCAGCAAATTAGATACGACTACAGCAATGCTTTCTTTTTCCAAAAAACACACATTTTCCAATGGCAAGAAGTGCTGTCCAGGACCCTGGGGCAGAAACTAAAACCCACGCAGAGGATATTCTCTGCAGCCTCCCAGTGACTCTCTCATTCACTCCCACAGCAAAACCACAAGTTAAAACAAGTGCTTAAGCTGAGCAGAACATACCCGAAACAAAGGCACAAGCAATGGGTCATGCCACGAGCTCTTTCCTCACCTTTTCTCCTCTCTACCCAGTCTGCTCTACACCACGAAAAACGAAGGTCACAAGGGAGGAAGCAGGGAGGAAGAGACAATGACAGAAATTAAACCTTAATCTGAATTAAGCCTTCTGATCTGAAATACTTTGATTTTAGATTCCACAGAAGACCTCTTACTGTTGGAGCAGGGAGCACATTTTGCAGCAGGAATTCCTGAACTGCACATCTAAACACAAACCCCACCCTTATTGCCAATTCTTATTTTAGCACAAATATGTTTTCGCTGCACGGATTTGAGGAAAGATGTCAACCC
This sequence comes from Netta rufina, assembly GCF_964035555.1. Lineage (NCBI taxonomy): Eukaryota > Metazoa > Chordata > Aves > Anseriformes > Anatidae > Netta > Netta rufina. Next base: position 21,492,964 of record NC_140134.1, on the reverse strand, counting down.
TTGAACCACACAGCAACAACTAGCACTGTTAGCTGCCTCCTGGAACACCACAAGTTACAGAAACACAGCCTGCAAGTCCTATTCTGCAGGTAGTCAGCAGACAGATTGCCAAGTGTTTGGAGATTTGAACAGCTCTGCCTCTTTGAAGGAAGAACGATTACCAAAATAAAAGTATCCTTAACAAAAATACAAGTATAACTGCTTACTTTAGGTAAACCTGCATTCAGGAAGTTTCAGGAAATCTCCATTTAATGGAAATTCACTCAACAGGTTCTCTCCTAGAGCTTTTGTGAATGTCTTTGTGGTTCAGACGTTGAACTGAGCTCCAAAATGAGGAGAACTAGAGGAGAGTATTTAGAAACAGTCCGAGCTGGCCTCAAAGCCTTGCTCTTACCAAAAAACAGAAGACATCGGTGCTTGGGAAGATGGACAAAGTGGAATCCAGCGCACCTAACACCAGTTTATCCCAGTTCCCTGCTAGCCAAGGTGCGAGGTGGTAACACTGGACACGTGGAGCTGCAAGGAGAACGGCCACAGAGGGAGGGGAGCTTTATCCATCTGTACGCAAATACAATGATTGCTTTATAGACAAGTTATGCCTATCCCACAACAAGGCCATTAATCCAATGAAAATAAATTAAGAAAAATGTGCTGAGACTGACAACGATGCTACACCTAATCGTTAATCCTGACCGTATAACATTGCTGCAGGCAAGAGAGCTGTGGAGATGAAGGCTGTTAAATCACCCCACGAACACAGCCCAGCACACCACTGTAAAAATGGTTTATTAGCAGAGCACTTCACAGCATTGTCTGAAACTTTACAACACTTACTTAGTATGTATTTGCTATTTGTCGGGGATTTATTGTCGCATGGGTTATTTTTAAAAGTTTGTACTATTAATGCTAGATTGCCATTGACAAATGTAGCACCGCCAGCACAATCTTCGCACAAGTGTTCTCTTAATGAGCAACTGGCGACGGCGTTGCCAAAAAAATCTGCAAACGTGCAACGATCCAGCTCGCAATTAGACCTGAACAATAGTTCCGCTGATTATACTTTTTATGCTGAACGCATTCAGCGATATGCACTGCGGGAACAGGCTGCATACAGACGAGCTGAAGCCATTCAGCGCGTTTGCGTGCGAGCGGCTTTACTAAAAATTTCAATAAAAGGAATTCTCAAAGTAAACATTTTAAGCAAAACAATAAGCTCTCGCTAATCCGCGCATACAGACGTGCACGGGAGTGTTATAAGCATTTACTAGGAATGGAAGGAGCAGGTTTGAGTTGACTCTTTCCTAGGACCAAGGATGATTTTTTGGAAAGGTCAGAGCCTGGAAGACTTCGAGCAAGGCACAAAAGCTGCCACCGCTGCTCACCCTGCGGCATCGCGGGCACGGCACGAGGCAGAGGGCACACCGGCTGTGCAAAACACGGGAATCCAGACCAAATCTGTTAATATGGAGACGTGTCGTGGGGCTGCCCACATAAAAACCAAGCAGCAGAGCCACAGAGCAACGGGTTTGAGCTGAAACCACTTCAGTTTTGGCTGGAGCTAGTGCCGCGTTACAGGAAACCTGCTCAAGGCCTAACGCTGTTAGATGGACACAAAGACAAAGTGTTTGCTCATGAGATGTACTGAATGCCATCGGCAAAGCTGCCAGCACGCTGATGCCATGTCCCTGACTTGAGGCAGTCGGCGGTGGCCGCGTCTTCCTGCTGGAGCTGCTGCTAGCTCCAGACGGGCACTGGCAGAAATGGGAAAACCCAATTACAGACAACAGCAGTATCTTCGTCAAAAACCAGCGAGCAATTAAACGTCTCCTACACACGGAAACATGTATCGAAGCTAATTATTGTACATCGGTCAATGTAATTGCGACTCCAACCCAACGCGGCCCGTGTAATTAGTTGGCACTAATGGAAACCTCCGAACGCAACGAATTGCTGAGATACCCTCCGTCAAGAGGATTTCCTCGGAGTGCCAGGAAGCCAGGCCGCCGCTCCTGTCGACTTTAATGTGCACTTGGCCAGCAGACAGATGGATGAGCTCCCTCCTTCCCCGTTACCAGCACCCGGGGACGTGCCAAGGTCCTCACAGCCAGGCGAAGGCGCCCAAAAGTCCCGGGCACAAAAGCACTGCTCGCTCACCCTTGGGTGCTGCCGGAGGGGAGCAGCAGGGAATCGGCCCCGATAGGATGGTCACTGCACACAAATGAAACTTATTTTCCCCTTTTGCTATTCCACGTAGCTCCTTTTGTTCCGTTACACCTAACCCTTGCCACAGAAATGCTGCTCACGGAGCTGCGAGATGCCTCAGAGGTGCCCACGGGCTGATGAACCCGGAGCACCAGGCAGCCCAAAGGTTTTACTGCAGGTTTCACAGTGGCAGCAATTAGTGGCACTGAGCTACTGAGGGGTTTTACCTCTTCTGCCAGCTGCGTTTCTCCAAAAAGAAATTTAAAAAAATCAACTTTACTCTTGGCAGTGTTGACTGCAGTGGCAGAACTTTTTCTGATGGCCAGGTATAAAGAATACTCGAGGTGCAGCGTGTAACCGTGCCCACCTGGGCAGGGAAAGGCCACCGAGTGCCTGACATCACACCACTGTCCATCAGATGTGTATTATCCTATGGGCCAAGCTAACAAGATAAAAGCACAATAGAGAATTCGTAAGAGAAATACTGAATTTACAAGAAAATCCTTCCTGGGGCAGGAATTAACACAAGGCAGAAGTAATAAACGAAAGCCAAAATCTCCTCCATAACCTAAAGGCCATCGCTGTCTCACTGAGCTGGTTTTAAGCTTCAGCAGGTGTGCTACAGACATACAGGTATTTAAAATGTGTGATAAATCAAACAAACCTGGAGGACTTCATCCTGATTTCTACAGCCAAGCAGTTGCCACCGAAGCGCAAGCAGAGCACGAGACCATCACAGAGCTACTACAGAAAAAGCCGATCTAACAGCTAGCTCTGGAAACATTAACTGAGGCCACCAAGAAGAAAAGACTTCAGTGAAAGGCATCTGCCTGCAGAAGTCATCTAGGAAGTCCTTGCTGCATTTGGAAGGACACGTTTTACCTGGAGCTGCTCCGAGGCAGGAAAGGTTTGCACCCAGAGGCACAGCACCGAGCTGCTGGAGCTCAAGGAGCATTTGCACAACGCTCTCAGACACACGGTTTCATTTTTGGGTGGTCCGGTGCGGAGCCAGGAGTCGGACTCGGTGATCCTGGTGGGTCCCTTCCAGCTTTGTGCTTCTGTGATTCCTGCCCCAGGTGCCTCTGGTAGAGGAGGAGAGGAGCAAAGGTGCAGGCAGAACCTGCACTTCCACCAGCATTGTAAAAAGTTTCCTTTCCAAGTTGTGCCCACGTGCATCCACGCGCCTGACTGCCAGGAACAGAATTTCCTCCCGGTGCTCCTGTCCAACAGCTGCTCGATACTGGAACATAATTAATAGGTCTACAATACTGAGCTATTTTCTTCTGGATGCTACGGACTCTTTTTTCATCCAGAAATTCAATGCATTCACTCTTTATTCACTTACAACCCCACTGAGGGCCTATAAATTATTACTTTCTATTGCTGTGCATCCAGAGGCTCCAGCCAGGGTCACGGCACCGTGCCGGAGCGGAGCCGCCGGCTCCACGAAGCTGCTCCGGCCGGGTCGATCAAAATATCCTTTTAGTGGATGCTAAAATGCTCCTTGTTTGTATAAAATAAACTGTTCAGTCTATGTCAACAGCTTCTCTTCTGCTGTTCCCCCTGGCAGATTAATTATCAGTCCGCCCAGATCTTCTCCTCCATCGTATTAACTGATTCAATGTCATTTAAAACATATTAAATACAGCACTACGGCAGACTTGAAACACTAAATAATTCATGACAGCAAAATAAGGTCTACATGGGGCTAGGAGATCTTACAAACATCATTCCTGTATCCCCCGCCCTCCCCAGTATTTTTCTAAAAATAAAAGATGAACTTGGGGGCAATTAATATGCGATACGGTTCCAGCAGCAGCAAAATAATTTTTAGCATCTCCTTCAAAACACTGTTTCATAGCATCCATCACTTACAGGAAAACATGATCAAGACGGGAGGCTCTGAATACCTCGGTGTTTTCTCCAGGATTCAATCTAGCCTGCTTCTAAATATGTATAATGCCGAGGCTGCATTAACACATTAAAGCTTTGTAGATTGCCATCACTGCTTCTGCTGCTTAATTTCATCTATCCCTCGCAATTCAGATCCTCGACTACTTTCATCCTAAAAAAAAAGGCACATCTCAAATATAAAGACTCATGATGCTCACATAAGCAGATTGCCAAGCAAGTTTAAGAGAACATATATTTAAAACCTGGCAGCAAAACTTCACTCCCCAACTCAATGGGAGTACTCGCTCAGCTTCTATTGCCTGGATGTTAATAAAAAGCATACTCTACGATCAGTTAAGCCTGACAAAGTCTGGGCAGGATGATGAGTTTGACAAGTCAAACAATTCAGGAGCAGACTTGCAGAATTCACGAGCTGACGGAAGGGGGGGAAGGCTCTGAGCAACCGATAAAGCCTCCGCAAGGGACTCGGCGCGTTTGTTTTCCACTCCAGCTGCACAGAGACAGAAGCACAGCACAGTAACACAAAATGGATGCTTTTTTTTTTTTTTTTCCCCCCAAACACCGCCTTAATTTCCACACAAGCCTGTCTGCCCGGCTGAAATTCATTTGCTGCTTCAGACTATTTGCATTGCTAAACGCTCCTTTCCGCTCGTTTAGGAGCAAGGGGAGAATTTAAAGCACTCCAGGCTCGAGACCGTCCCGCTGCACCACGCACCCCAAAGGACAGATGATCCCATACACCAGCATGGGCTGGGTGCCCCCCCCCCAGGCTCAAACCCCAGCAGGATCCCGGGGAGCACAGCCCAGGCTGAACCCAGCTGCAAGGCTCGGAAAAGCAGAACTCACCCAGCGCCGGTTAAGCACACGAGAGCAGCATGTATTAATTAGCAGGCAGAAGTTTAAAGTTTCCTTTAATCATCTTGAAATGCTTTGAAACCCCCTTTTCTGGTGTAGCAGCTCTGAGGGGGCTTTTATCTTTCAGCTGTGACACAGGAGGCATGCTGGAAGCCCTGGGAAGCTTTCTGAGCCTCCTCCAGTTTGGGCTCCTCTCTTTGGCAATCAGATTTCCCAAACCCGCGCGCAGCCACGGCTAGCAGAGAAACTGTCGAAGACCAAGGAGAAATAAATCACTGCATTTACCAAGAGGAGAAAAAACTTTTGCTTCTGGAAAATCAGAGCGTCGGGGAGAGCCACGCTCCAGTTTAACGCCGGTGTTTTATCCGGCATCCTAAATCCTCCCCACACGTGGCACAACAGGATAAACCCCTGCCTCCCCCGCGCCACAGACCCGGTGATCACGGCGCAGCTAATTGCACGGCACCCTAATTAACAATTACCAGCTTTCTCACGCAAAACCGAGCAGCCAGGCTATCAGCACACAGACCTGCTCTCACGCACTGCCTCTTCCAGAATAAATCTTCCCCTGGAAGGATCTCCTGGCGCTACCTGCACACGCTGGCACATCCCCTGGCAACAAAACCACGGCTCCCCACGGCCCCCCGAGCCAGGCATCTTTCACCCCAAGCTCACTTACCGGCCACGAGGGGCTGATAAAAGCCCCCGCAGAGGAGATTTTCCAGCTGGCACCTCCTGGAAACGCAGCTGGCAGCTGGATGAGCGTTATTTGGGCAGCTCCAGCCCGTCGCAGCCCCCCCAAATTCAGCCCCAGTTCGGTGATCGAGGCAGGGGATCTGCTCCGTGCTTACCTTAAGCAAAGGGAGGTCTCCGAATTCTAACGGGGCTCGGGGGTTTCAGCTTCAGAAATGCATCGGCGGGCGACCCAGCGAGATTTCCCTCTCCGATTTCCTACAGGGGAGATGTGGAGAGGAAAAAATAATAAAAAAAAATAATAATTGGAGTACTTCAGGATCCGCAGCAGCCACTGGAGTTGGCTTCCTTCCCCTCTATCTGTAGAAATCCTCTTACTCAGTCCTGTCTGCTCGTAAGACAGCACTGCTGACGAATTTCAAGGCTCAGCTCTTGACATGCAGAATCACTGAAGGATCAAGAGCATAAATGTCACTTCCTCCAGGCAGCACATCAGCGGCGAAGGAGCCTAATCTGCTCTCCCCACCACAATCCCACCAATTGACGAGCAAATCCCCGCATCTGCCTCATGCAGAGCTTGCAGCTGAGACGCTCCCGAAGAATCCCAGTGCAGCGCCCGCGTTTCGAGGAGCTCCCTTTTAGCTGCCCCATGATGTAGTTCCACTTGAGGAGCTGCACGAGTGGAAGAACATAAACTGGAAAGCTCATAAAGCACCAAGGCAGAGCCTAACCTTGAAACAAATTACAGCCGGCGACGTCGGAGCGGTAGCAGAGGCTCAGGAATTATTAAGCGAGCTCCAGACGAGGTTTAACTAACCAAATTCCAGCTTTATTTATGGCACGCGTGCCGGCCCCAAAACCTTCGCCTGGGTTTTTCCACCTCCCTTATTGCTTTTGCACATTTCCTGATCAAAGCCAAGGGAGGCTGGCAGCTTTCTGAGGGCGTTTCGGATCCCGAAGTTTCTTGAGATAGGATTTAGGCGCACGGAGGCAACGTCCTCCACAACTCGGGCCGCCAGCAGCAACTTGACCCACCGTGTAATTAACTCCTGAAATGGCATTTTAATGGTCTCTGCCCTTCCTCAACTTGGCAGCAGCACGTATAATGACGCTCTTATTAGCCCTCCTGCCTCCTTCCCTTGCATTCCCAATTTCAAATTAAACAAAACCTCTTCTGTTGGAGCTCGCCTTGAAGTAGTCTTGTCTTAAAAGGATTACCCTCCGCTAAAAGCCCACTGGATTCCACAAAAGGAGGCTTATTCCTGCATTTCAAGTCCCTTTTTTTCTTTTTCTAGGTACCTAATGCACACCTGGATTATTTTCCCTAAAATCTCTTTGAATTTTCTCACCGAATTAGCTCAACGAGGTAAATTTTATCACCCATTAAAATTTATGCCAACGCAACTCGAGCCGGCTCGGTATTTCTCCCTATAATCCTCTCGCTGGAGGCTCAATTTAATAAACAAAGGCAGCTCTAATAATTCAAATCTTACTCTCAAAGATGCGATGTGCCTGTCAGAAGCTTTCTGCAACACAGTCAGTACATTTCTCCAGCCCCTCTCCAAGGCTTTGCATACATTTCAGCCTGCATCTTGCCTTTTGAATGCTGATAACTGCTGTTTCTTTTCTCTCCTTTAGAGGATTAAAGGCAGCCACACAGACATTTTTATTAGTGCATCACGCACCATTAAATTGTCAGCTTGTCTGCCACGATTCTCCTTAGGAAAAAAAAAAAAAAAAAAAAAATACATACGTGGCCTTGAAAACATCTTTCCCACCAAATCCTCATTTTCCTGGCACTTATTTACAAATTGCAGCAAACAAAGGCAAAGCACCACGTGCGTTTTCCCTGCAGCCAGGTTACAGCAGGCGAGCAGCACTCCGCACCCAGCATCTATTTTTAAACAGCACCCAGCACTTCCACGCCAGAAAGCCTCCCCTCGGCCTCCCCAGGAGCTTTATTTTTTATTATTTCATCGCTCGCCGCAGCGCCTTCGAGAAGCGAGGCGAGACCTCCCAGGCTGTGCATCCCCCTAACACGGGAAAAACTCCCAGAGGAGGAAAAAAAACAAAGTTTTTACCAGGAGCAAGCAGCGACAGGGCTGGCCAGGAGACTCCGCGCTGAGGCTGGGGCAGGCAGATGCCACCTCTCCAAGGGGACAGGACCCAGCACTCCCCAAAATCCCCTCCTAAGGGGGCTGGTTCTTCCCTGCATCCCTCATTTTTTGCCCATTTTTGCCCGTTTCTCACAGCTCCCTTGCATAGATTCCTTTTCTTTGACCCAAACCACACGGGAGCTGCCCAGCTTTGCTCGAGCAGAACCGTGCCACGGCACAAAGCGAGCCAGGTGGGAGCAGGGAGGGCTGCAGCATGGTGAGTTACCTTTCTACCCATATCATACCCGTTTGGAAGGTTCTGCCCCTACAAACCCATCGCCCTGTGTCCCACCACAACATTTAAGGAGCAATTGGCACAGCTGAGATGTTTAACTAAAGGCCCAAGATGTGCACCAAAGGGGCCATTTGTGCACTCCTGGCTCTCTATACATAACGGAGCTATCCCTGAGCCCACCCAGAGCCACAAAGCCCCTCTAAAACACCACTAAATACCACGAAAATCCCAGTCCCACACCAACCCAGCACCGGGTGCTGGCACAGGCACTGCCCCGCTCCTCGGCGGCTTGGGGCAGGAGGGAGAGAGGAGCACGGCCCGTCCTTCACGAATTGCTTTTCAATTTAAATGGGGTGGGTGCAGCGACAGCACCTAATTAGCTGCTCGGCCTGATGACGGGGTTAATATTGAGGAAATATTCAGGGCAGACACGGAATTCCTGATGCATGCGACCCATCAAAGCGCTCGCTGCGGGGTGCTGGTGTCCGGCCCCAGCATTTACTCCCCATCAGACGCAGCACAAGAAAGAGATTTAGAGCAAAAACAGGGCACTCGTTTTGGGGTGCTCCTGTCCAACAGGGCAGGCACTCGGCAGGGTCACAGGCACTCGATAGGGTCACAAGAAATGGGGTCAAACTAAGCGATTTTGGAGACAGGTCCCCACTAAGCCAGCGAAACGAGCTCGGTTTGGCAAGCAGAGGGGACCTTTGGGGCTCAAAGCCATGCAGGTTTCGTGGCATCCCTCCCCTGTACCCCACAGGCTCACCACCATGCCTGGAGCTCGGTACAGACCCTCGTCCTCCACCCAGGCAAACGCCAGGCCTGCAGCATTAAATCCTGAACAGCAGGACGAGACGTTTTACAGCGAGCCCCAGGAGAAACCATCACCACCAGCAGGAGACTGCCGGTCTCCTAACCCGCACTCGGCCCCCCAGGGCTATTTTATGACATGCACAAGTTGCACCAAACCTCACCAGATCCCCTGCAGCCCGGGGACAAACCTGGCACTGCAGAGAGGGGAGCGAGCTCCAGCAGAGGGCACTCGGAGGCAGGGAGAGGACCCGGGGGGAGCCGCAGCACCCAGAACGGGAGGACAGCAGTGCCCGAAGTCCCACCAAGTGACATTTTATATCTATAAATTTATATATTTATACATATACACACGCACACACCTATATATACACACTATATATATAAATATATACGTATTTTTTTAAAACACTGCAACATTTTGCAAAGAAAGCTCGCATCTTACAGAGAAGTGGAGAGCAAGCACAGCCCCAAAACCCCAGGCTCCCCGGCACGCAGGCAGGACTCAGTACCAGCCCCATGTATTAAAACACCACCCATCACCCCTCAGCAGGATAACCTCCTCCATCTACACTCATGGAAAACAAACAAAAAAAAAACAAATTAAAAAAAAAAAAAAAGGACTGAAACCAGCAGGAGCAGCTTCAATCGTAGCTGCTTGGAGAAACAGAAGTTTCACTGCTCAATATTTTTTCTTTCAAAACTTTGTACCGGAGGGTGTTTACCACAGGTGCTCGTTTTAAAGCAGGAGTCCCCACAAGGATCAAGCTCAGCGTTACAGCCTCCAAACAAATTCAGCGAGCTGTGTGCCTGGGATTTCACCCCAAGTATTTTGTACCGTGTGTAAACTGCAAGCCCCGTAACCCGTGTCAGGGAAAACGCAAATATTTACATGTGTAAAAAAAAAAGGGGGGGGACACTGCTGATAGGATTTCTTTCTTTGACAGAGGTTTAACAACTGTTACGTGGGATTTAAGGCAAGGTCACAGAGCTCGGCTCGGAGTCCATAAGGTCAAGATCCCGGTGTTCAAAGATCCCTGCCATCCCCGGGCCATGCCCCAGCAAACACCCGGAGCAGGACTCGGACACCTGGGGCTTCCAGGCACTGCTCAGCCCGACGTCTGACCTTTTATAAGCACTCAGGGCAGGAGACGAAGCAATGAAGTGTCAGAGGAGTGCAGCACCACCTCGGGCCTTCTCAAAACCTGCAGCAGCCTTCGGGAAGCGCCGCTGCTGCGAGTGACCTGCGAGCTAACCCCAAACGCTGCTTTCAGCTTGCATTTTCCCAAGCCACCAATACCATAAAAAAGAAGAAAAAAAAAAAGTATTTAGGTAAGAGATCGAGAATTCTGTTTTTTAAAAGGAGAACCGGCTAAATCTCACTCTTGCAAGAAAGCCAATTTTTGCAAACAGCTACAAACATGTCACAATCCTGCATTACTACGCAGCCCTCAGAGTCGTGGCAGCACATTTGCATATCTATTACTCTATAAATTTTACAGCCCACGTATCCCAAGCACGCTGTTGCCGAACGGTGATGCCAAGAGCTGGCTTTCGAAGAAAACTCGGGGCTCTGCAGAACCCTTTGGCTACCAGACCACGCTCGCTGCTGCTGTTTGGTTCTCGGCTCCGAGCCTCACCTGCCTCAAAAATCTCAGAGCAAATCACCTCCTGTATCCATAAGGCTTCCCTACAATACCAGTCACGAAATATTTACTTCTAGACACAGTTTAAAGACGAGTTTAAGAACCAGACGTGCCTTGTGGCCACTGTTCCCCACGTTACACCAAGAGGGATCCGTCCCCTCCTGCCCGGAGCCCTAACACACCGCAGGCAGCATCCCTCCGTGGGGGCACCTGCTGGAAACAACCCACAGCTAGCGAAGGGAGCATCTGAATTCAGCACAAAATCCTGCTGCTTCTCACCTCCCAGCCAGGCTGCGATCCTGTTCCCAGCACCAAATGTTCCAGCTCTGACACTCGAGGTGGCACACGGGTGCGCGCGGGGCGCTTTGCGCACAACCCAGCGCAACGCTGGGCAAAAGGAGCCCGAGCCTCGCTTTGTTTTCCGTCAATTCGTCACTTCGCATGATAAAATATTAAAAAGGCCTCTTTTAAAAGCCTCATTCTCAGCAGGCTTTAATATGAACATTCTCCGAGCGCGCTGTTCATGCTTAAAAAACAGGCATTAAACAGCTGAAACGTTTGATGTTTGGAAACACAGCTACCCATCTGCCAAGGCCTTGGGAAGCATTACGTACCCAGCAAGATTTTCTGTTCTAAACCTATTTAATGTTAAAGAAAAAAAAAAAATATATAAAAATCTCCAGACATGCAAAGCTTGGAGCTTAAAAATAATCCTTTCTACTTACTCCCAGATCTTCCCTGCAAAAGGCTTTGTTTACTGCGAAGCTCCAGCGTGCTGCTGCTGGCATGGGGATCTCCCTCTCCTCCTCCACGTAACGGGTTTATAAATTAATTTATAAATTACCTGCAGTGCTTAGAAGTGCCTGACCTGCCCTCCTCGGCCACCCAGGGCTCGCCGCGTGCCCTGCTGTGGGTTATGGTGCCCGTGGTCCGGTGGGATGTGCGGGGAGCTCCCTGCCTGCAGAGGGGTCCTGGGCACAACCTAAAAGCCAAAAACTTGCAGGAGATGATGGAGCACAGCCCCAGGAGAATTGGGGTGAGCTCCAGCCGTGGGGCAGCCCCAGCAGCATCCTCAGGGCTGAGGACATTAAGGGGTGTCCCATATACCCACACCACCCCCACGCTGTCCTCTTGGGGTCTCGGTCATGCCAGGCCACGGGGATTACCGCTCTGTAATCCTAAAAGCAGCCTGAAGTTAGCAGCAACATATGGCAGAGCACGACGGAGCTCTTCCTGCCACCCACCCAAAAGCGACGAGCTTCGCTGACAGGTTTTTTGCAGTTTCTCTTCCTCGGAAATTCAGATTTGTCTGGAAGAACAGCGACTGCAGGCAAAGCAGAGCAAGGAGCCCCTAATACCAGGAGGAACTTGGCTGTCGGGGGGGGAGCAGGCACGGCTCCGACACCTAAGTTCTGGGGCTGGCGAGCAACCAAGATTTTGTCTAAATTCACCTCCTGTGTGGCAGCTCCATGGGGAAAAAAAAAAAATAGAAACACTCAAAACCCATCACAGGAACAGGGTGGAAGAGAGGTGCACAGCTCGACTTAAAAATGGATTAAAAAAACCCACAACCACAGGAATGATGCTGGCCTCCCTCTTCTTCCCCAGACGCCTCGTCCCTCACCACCTTCACCTGCAGAGCCACCAGCCCTGCAGTGTGAAGCACACCACCTGGTTTGGGTCCTCAGAAACACGAAGAAACGGTATAGAAAAACAAAAAAACACAGAATTAGGTCTCCCTTTCTGCAGCAGAAGATGCCCCGAGCTCACTTGTTGACGTTTCTCATTAGGAGACATCCGAGAGCCCCGCGAGGAGAGCAAAGCTTCTTAGGGTTTTTGAAGGAAGCCTTCATCAAACAGCAGGGATGGCAGGAGCCCATCCGTCCTCCAGATTCACACAACAGTTAACACTTTTCTTTTTTTTTTGCAAGAACTTAAAAAAAAAAAAAAATCCTTTAAGACAACATAACACGCAGCCTTCTGTACGCAGCTTCATCCTCACGCACCTTTTAACGGGACAGCTTGAGCTCTGACTTCAAGCTGGTTTATTTGTCAACTTCCCAAAAAGCAAAGCTGACGTTTTTAACAATGTATGCTAAAGATGTATTTTTTTTTCTGCCTCCCAAAACGCAGGAATGTAAATCAAATTGACGGAGGCAAAAAAAAAAAAACAAAACTACAGACCCCTTGGACCCGATGATCTCTGGAGATCCCTTCCAGCCCCTACAATTCTCTGATTCTGTGATTCTTCCATTCAAACCACAAGCTAAAATCTGGGTTTAGCTCAATCCTGCTGTCAGAGCGTTGCTGTGAGAATTGCTCGTTCAGACGTAGACATCTCTGAGGTCGTTGAGTGCTCTGCAATTAGACACGTCCCTGGCAGCTCATTAACCGGGCTCTGCCCGTTGACGGCAACTGGCTCCAAGCGTAACAGAGAAAGAGGAATGCCAAAAGGTAAAAAATCAAATCTCACGTGAAGGTTACATCAAACAGCTCTGCTTCATCTTTAAAAAAGGGAAATCCCAAGAGAATTTGAGAACTGCAGGCAGTGGCCTCGGGGTTGGGTTGGGGAACCCGGCCGGGAGCCTTCGGGTCTGCCCCAACAGGAGCTGGGTGCCAGACCCTGACCTAGGCATTATTGCAGGCTGTGACCTCGTTAGCGTGCTGTTAACGAAGCAGGGCTGAAGGTTTGGCTTACACTTGGCTATTTCGACTGATGGAAACCATCTGATGGGGCTTCTGCTCGCAGCACCCCAGGGCAGGAGGGCTTCGGGGCTCCTCTGAGGATCCCCACCCACCCGGGGGCAGGAGAAGAAGGAAAAGACCAAAACCACGACTTTGGGAAAAGCACGCCCAGGAAAAACCTGGGAAATGGTTTCCCTTTGAACACAGAAAATGGAGAGGAACGAAGCTGCCTGTGCAGCCTCCCCTCGCTCTTACCAAAGGTGAAGCTGCCCTTCGGTATCTCCAAGGCCATCGAGGAGTGCAAGTCAGGAGTCCAACTCCTGGTTTTTCACCCCCAAACAGCTCCAAGAGGTTCTGCTAAATCCATCCTTTTGTTTCGAGGCTTTGTGGAATTTCCTGCGTACCTTAATGCCATTAAGACGACAAAAAAGCACACAGCAGCCACATTTCCTGCACTGGAACCGTTCAGGGACTCTCCCACCAGATCTGCTGATGGGAGAGCTTAGTTGTTTCCCTTGCACCCTGCAAGGGGAAAAAAAAAAAAAATACAAAACAGCCACAATTCCCTGTAACAGCCTTCATTTTTTCAAGGCATGAAGCAGGACGGCGAACACCAAGCTTGAGCAAAGCCCCTTCAGGAGCCGACCTCCAGCTCCCATGACACAAGCAACGTAAGCAAGGGAAAAAGAAAAGGTGCCATAATTGAGATAAGACGCTAATTAAAAGCTCGTTTCCTCTGGCCTCAGCAGCGAGCCTTCTTCTGCAGGCTCTCCTTACCGTGCATTTTATCTCCCATGGCTCAGGCTCAATATTTACCATCTAAAACGCAGCCAGGAAGCAATTTTGGGCCGTCCAGAGGAGCTGGTTAAACATCAGCCACCACAGGGCTGGGCTGGGAGGCGAGGAAGGACCCGGACACGTGGCAGGCACCTGGGGGATCCATCAGTCAGCAGGGCTGAGAGCCTCCCAAATGCATTTTGGGTTTTGGTGTTGGAGGAGGAAAAAAAAAATAAAAAAAATCACAAGATCCTAATGTTACAAAAAGGGGAACATCTGCCGGCATTTTGGGTCTGCAGCACGAGAAGCGATGAGTCAACTTGCTGTGGAAAGCAGCAGAAATGAGAGCTCGAAGCTCTGGCTGCTTCGGACATGAAAGGCGCTTCGTTAACACACGGCCAGGCAGCAAAGCGACCAGCCCGAGACACGCCACCGGCAGCTGCCTTTTAATCTTCCAGCTCAATTAAATGTTCAGAGAGAGAGCTACGTAGACCTAACTTCAGTGAAATCCAGCTCGTCGTCATTATTATTATTATTATTATTATTATTATTATTTTTCAGGAGGAGAGCTCAGAAAACCACCGACGGCCAAAAACCACCCTGAAGAGCAGCTCCAGCTCCGAGCAAATCGCTTTGCCCAGCCCCTGCTGATATTCCAACGGTACCACCAGCACCCACAGCTGCTCCCGTGGAATATTCACACTAAACGTGGAAAAATTGGGTCCATTTCCCCAAAGTAACCGCCCCAAACCCCTTGTTTACCTCCGCACATGCACGAGCTGGTGCCCGGCTCTCCTCCCGCCACAGCCTCACGGCCGGGGCGGTGCTGATCAGGAGGCAGCCGGGCCACGAAGGAGCCGAGGACACTTGTCTTACAGAAAATTACTGTCAGCCGCTGCCAGGCCCAGCTTTCCCTCTCTCCGGGCCGGCAGCCAGCCGCTAATCAGCTCAGGGCCCTCCTAATTTTCAGCTGGGCAACAAGGCGGCGCGACACAAAGGCGGGCGGCCTCCTCCGGGCACGCTTCCACTGAGAAGGTGGAAAAAGAAAAACCCAAATCGCTGGCAGGCACCGCCGGTATTACCTGCGGGGGGGTTCAGGAACTCCCCCGAGTGCTGAAATTTCCTTTATCCGAGTTTTTTTATCCAAAATTTTTATCCAAAATTTCCTGTGCTGTCACAGCACCCCGCCGGCTGGGGCAGCCAGCTCTGGTGAGGGTGGCAAAATCAGCCCTGTCAATTTAGGATTCGTCCTTCTCACCTGAATATTTTGGTCCAAATGCCTGCCACAAAGTCTGCTGCCACAGGATTCGGACAGCTGTGGTGCCGAGACCTCCTCCATGCACCCGAAAAGCAGGGGCACGGAGCAGCTGCGGGAGTCCCGGCTCGTTTTGGGGACAAGGGCTCCGCTTCTCATTTTTTAACACCTACAAAGGCTCCAAGCAGGGGCACCATCAGCTACCCGCAAGCCCTGCACCTAAAGGAACGAGCCAAACGCCCCAATTCCTTCCAACACCACCCCAAACGATGCTTCTTGGTGCCTGAAGCCAGCAGGCACCACGAGGATGCATAGAAAAGAGATTTCCCTCCTGCCCTGCCTGGGCAGCTCCCAGCCATTTGCCTTGGCAATGTTAAAATTGGGCTAAAAGGTGGAATAAATCAGCTAAAACTTCGCATCACAGCAGCACTGCCCCGCGTCCTCAGAGCCCACAGAAACCAAATGACCCCAGGACGCTCGGGTCTGTGCCCACACACATCCTAAGCACGTTTATTGGGGTTTTCGGGACTTCGCCGTACAACCAGGTGCCCCAAATCCCCTCCGTTAGGGGGGATCTCGCAGGGCCTCGTGCACGGGGCCTGCAGGAACCCTGTGGGCGCCGGGTCCGAGGGCAGCGCGGGGCAGGAGGGGCTGGCACGGGCGGTCCTGTCACCTGGGTGCTGCCCTGCACCAGGGGCCGCTGGGGGCACAGGGGCTCAGGACCCTTAGGACCCCAAGAGCCCCAGAAGCCCCAAAAAGGCCCCAAAAGCCCCAAAACCCCCAAAAGGCCCCTGAAGCCCCCAAAAAACTCAAAAAGCCCTCCAAAGCCCCCAAAACGCCCAGAAGCCCCCCAAAAGACCCTCAACGCCCCCAAAAGCCCCAGAAGACCACAAAACCTCAAAAAGCCCCCAAAAGCCCCCAAAACCCCAAGAAAGCCCCCAAATACCCCAAAAGCCCCCCCAAATGCCACAAAAAGCCCCAGAAGCTCCCAAAAGCCCACAAAACCCCCAGAAGCCCCTCAAAAGACCCCCAACGCCCTAAAAAGCCCCAGAAGCCCCCCAAAATCCCCCAAAGCCCCCCAAAGCCCCCCAAACCCCCCAGATCTCCCCCTCCACCCCCACCCCACGCCCCCCTCCACCTCCCCCAGGCCCCCCACGCCCCCTCCAGCCCCTCCCCGAGCCCGAACACCCCCCGCTGCCCCCCCCCAGCCCCTCCCGGTGCCCTCCCCGTACCCGGGGCCCCCCCGAGGCTCCCTCTCGGGGGCAGCCCCAGCCCCGGGCGCCCCCCCCGGTGCTCAGCGGCCACCGGCAGGCGGCTCCCGAGCCTCCGCTGACCCCGCGGGGCCGCCCCGGTTCCGGTTCCGGTCCCGGTTCCGGTCCCGGTTCCCGCCGCTCCCCCCCCCCCAGCCCGGTCCCGGTCCCTACCTGCGGCCGCGGGCCCTGCCGGCGGGCGGAACCCCAGCGCCGGGGCAGGCGGGGCCGCACGGAGGGAGTGGAGCAGCGCCCCGCCTCCTCTCAGCCAATCGGAGCGCAGTGGGCGGGGCGTTGAGAGCCCGCCGGCCAATAGGAGCGCGCGGCCCTTCCGGTCGCGGCGCTACCTGCGCCGGGGCGGGGGTGGGAGGGGGTGGGGTGGGGGAGCGGCCCCGCCCACGCTTCCCGCGAGAGCGGTAGGAAGGGGCGGGGCTCGCAGCCAGCCAATGGGAGAGCGCGGCGGGGGCCAGGGGAAGGGGGCGGGGTTTGGAGGGGGGTGGGCGCCGCGGATTGGCTGCGCGCGGCCACGCCCCCGCCCCGCAGCGCGCACGTGGCGGCGCGGGCGCGGGAGAACGAGGGGCGCGGTGGGGTTAACCCCTGCGCTGCCGGAGCGAACCTGGAAGGGTCCCGGGAGGGGTCCGGGGGGTCCCGGGGGGTCCCGGGGGTCCGTGTCCTGCCTCGGCCCGGGCAGGGGGGCGAGGCCCCGGGCTCAGCTCTGCGGGCTGAGCACATGAACCCCTCCAGCATCACGCCCACAGCCCCATCAGACAGCATTTTGCTGGATTTTGGCTTTTTTTTTAATTTTTATTACACCGATTTGCACCTTTCTGGGGCATTCTGCAAAGCTCTGACCTCTTGCCCAAGCCTGCACCTTGCAAAACCCTCCTTGTGTATTGCCAACTTCCTCCAAGTACAACCTCAAGCTCCAAATCAAGCAGCACGGGGCTGTGATGCCCCAGGGCTGGAGCCACCGGCAGCCCGGCACTGGTGGCACTGGGAGCACTGGTGGCACTGGGCGTGCTGGCAGCACGGGGCCACGCACTGGGACCGACCCCACCAGCCCAGCTCGTGCACGGTCCCATAGGGCCCTGCAAACTGAGCTATGGGTTGGTGAAACAAACTGGCCCTTCCCCTGATTGCAAATTAACTGGGTTAATTAACCCAGCAGGTGTCCTAATGAGAGCACCATCCTCACCACTCACACCCAGGAAGGTATTTACAGAAGAAAACTCAGCACTGCCATGAGACCTTCCCCGTGGTTGCAATGCATTTCCCTTGGCCTTGCCTTCTGTAGCACAAGCAGAGCCCCAGCAGCACCGCACCGCATGCATCCCCCCTTCAGGACCAAGCCCCTCACCAGCAGCACACAAACAAGCAAAAACTTGTTTAAAAAAAAAAAAAAAAATTGTAGGAAAAAGTGCAGCTGGGGGTGCTGAGCTCCTGCTGCATGGCACACTCATGGGGACCCCGCAAGTGCTGTGATGCTGGCGGCCTCAGGCAGGACCCCCCGCACCATGGCTGGCCCAAAAATCATCTCCATGGCGACACGAACACCTCCTTCGGCTGCTTGATTCGTTAGCCTTGTTTGTCACACGCTAGGAAATGAAAAACAACAGGGCGAGACACTTGGGTAATGGAAGGGGATCGCTTTTCCCCTCTCCTCTCTGCGTGCGGAGGGGCTTGTGCCACCCGTTCCCTCTCAGCGTGGTGCTGCCACAGATTTTCCATCACAAACGAGCCCGGATCTCGCTGTGGCTTTCACTCCAAATACATTTTATGGAGCTGCTGTGGTGGAAGAAGCCCCTGCGGCCCTGAGGGCCCTTCACCCAACAGCAGCAGCAGCAGCCCCGTGCTACCAGGGACCGGCACAAAACCCCACAGGATCGTTTTGATGTCATCCCCTGAGCATGGGGCAGATGCTCATCCCTTGCAGAAATGCCACTTTTGGGATCCTCGGACCCACAGAGGGGTCGGGGTGGCTCTGCTTAGGGCAGGGCAGCGCGAGGAGGGAGCGCGGCGAGGCACCACGCCGAGCACCCCCTGAGCTTCCCCTGCGTGATTTGGGATGGAAACGTGGTTTTTCACTCTCCTTTTCTTCCAGGAACTCCTCTTGCTTGTTTAAGGGCCGTGTCAGCAGCCCACCTGAAACTAAACAGCGTCCTCAAAGAGCGCTGTAAAGAAATACCGGGGATGCTCTCGCTCCACTACCAGATAAAGGGTTTAGGCAGAGGCCCCGTAGCATAATGCATTTAAATAGAGCTTAAAAGATGAGGTCCTGATGCCAGGGTAAAAATTTACATTGCAATTACCATCGTGTTCCCGACTAGCTGCCGAGAAATCCTTTATTTCAGCCAGCCCAGCACCCGGCCCCGCTCAGCCTTCCCCCGGCCCGGGCCCTAAGCAGATGATTCATGTATTAATATGTGCTTATTAGAGGACTCCTCTCCCTCCTCAGCTGCTATCTGTCTTCGGCGATGGAGGAAGGAAATGAATTCTTAAAACCCCGGGAACAAACGGTGCGGGCGCGGAGATCAATCCTGCTCCCGCTGACGTCAATGGAAAAAATTTCCCCCGGCTCCAACGGGGGCAGAATTAGGCGAATGCAGCAGGTACGCGGCTGGCCGACAGCCAGGCAAAAATCCATAGGGCCGAAGGGGGAAAAATTTTTAAAAATAACCTGAGGGGATGGAGGACTGGTGGTGCTGTTTCTCTGGGGAGCCGCAGCCCGTCCCTCCTCATCCTCCTCGCACCGCGCCGTGCCCCCTGCCTTTGCTTTGGGGGGCAGTGAGTGCTTATAATGAGCCTGTGGGGTGTTATTGCTCCTTAATTAACTCATTTGGGTGCAAACCTATAGCCTCCCGCCGTCCCCCAAGCGGGGCAGCATTTTGGTTTGGGGGTTTTGGGGTGTGGGCAGAAGGGAAGGGGAGGCAGCGTCACTGCTGCGCACGGGAGGTCATTATTGGTGTCCCCCATAGCGAGGGACAGGCCTACATCCCAGTGACAGCGGGTTCCACGAACAAGAAGACAACTTGGTTTAACATAAATAAATAAATAACAAAATAAGAACAAGAAAAAAAATAAGAATTTGGTTTGATTCCGAGTGAGGACACGCGGGCCAGGCTGGGACGGGCGCTCACGCCAGGGTCTCACCATGCCATGCTGCCCATCAAGGAGAAATCGGGTTTTGTATCAGCAAAAAAGGGGAAGGTGGGAGAGAGAAAAGCCCAAAATGTCCTGCTCTAACCACGGTGCTGAGGGGCAGAGTGCTGAGGGCTCGCTGCCAGCTGGCTGGGGGGCTGGAAATGGAGAGAGACAGCAAGAAAAAGAAATGCTCCCACACCACCAGAGCCA
The DNA here is from genome assembly GCF_964035555.1 of Netta rufina. Taxonomy (NCBI): domain Eukaryota; kingdom Metazoa; phylum Chordata; class Aves; order Anseriformes; family Anatidae; genus Netta; species Netta rufina. Next base: position 21,473,135 of record NC_140134.1, on the reverse strand, counting down.
CCACCAAAAGAAACAACACCAAAAACACCACCAGCACCACCGAAACCACAGCCACCAAAATGGTTTCGAGCACCATCGCCCCACGTGTGGTCCCAGAAATCACCACTGGCCCTAATTGGAAGCCAGCAGCTAACGAGATGTCAGCCGAGCAAAATATTGGGAGCCGCATAATAATTATATCAATGAAATCAACAACAATTTAACAGCAAAGGTTAATTACATTTATATAAAAATCTGATAGACAAAATGATGCTCAAACAGTTGGGCAGACTAATTGAAAGCTAATGTTGCTCCTAAATTGAATTTCAAATGAATTTTACATCCATAGTTCATTTTGCTAATTTCATTCCCTGTATCCTGTAATTTGTTGGCAGTGATTGATTACTTAAGTGAATAATATCTACGTACCAGGGCCACTTAGTGATGGAATATGCCAAATGTGATCGCGCTGTTAATAAACACAGTTCCTTTAAGGTTTCCCTCCCTGGGTTTCGAGGAGCGGGGGCACGGCCCCGGCTGCGAAGGGCTTTTGGTGGCCGCCAGCTCCTGCTGTGGTTCCTTTTCCAACAGGTTGTGCTGACGGCAGCTGCCTGCTGAGGTATCACAGCGCTTCACCCCCTCCCCAAAATCCCATTTTTATCCCTCAAAGTGCCAGGATTCGTACTGGAGGTTTGGCACCAGAAGTTCTCCGTGCCGCCCCCAAGCTGTGATCTCCCCACGAGGAGCTCGCCCGGGCAAATAAATGCAAAACAGCCACGGGGGATTGGACCCACAGCCCTAATCCTTCCTCCCCACGAGTTTTTGCCCCCAAATCCCGGTGCCCCCCCCAGCCCCACGTCCTCCAGGCTCCGAAGGGGCAGCACAGAGGCGAGGAGCGCCGCTGCTGCGCCCCGGCGCCTTTGAAGCATCCAGTGCTGCAAGACGAATGCAATTACGTCTTAATAAAATTTTAATACGGGGAATTATGCTCGTTGCATCCAACCAACAATTAGCTGTTGCTACGCTACCGCCAGAGTGTAATCACAATAATGAAGGCAGCCAGGGGAAGGCATTAATCAGGCGGTGCGTGATTAGCTACCCTCACGCCCTGCCTCCCCAGCTCCCGACCCGCAGCCTCCTGTTGCTTTAACACAAAAAAAAAAAAAAAACAAACCACGAAACAAAGCAGACCCCAGGCTCCGAGCGGCATCGCTGGCGTTGGGAACCATCCCAAAACTGAGCTGGTTTGGCCAAGGAGCCACCTGCAGCCACCGCACGGGGCCCTTTCCCCAGCTCTGCACCCCGTTGGAGCAGCGGCACCAGGGCTCAGCACCGGGGGTGGCAGCTGCCCCCCTCCCCACCTCGCCCATCTTTTAATCATTTCTCCCTCGGCTCCAAAGGAAACATCTGACGAGCCGGAGACGCGGGGAAAATGGCAGCTGGCAGAGCTTCTGTGGATGGAAGGGGAAGGAATTCATTAATTTTTCATCGCCGGGGCTGGGACGGGAGCAGCTCAGCAGGCAGCGTGGCAGCAGTGACCTTGATGCTGCCTCCAGCCCTCTCCGAGAGCGCATCCCCGCCGTCTGCTCGGCCAGGCTGATTTTTGGGGTGCACGCTGCCAGCTCCGTCGTGCAGCCCCCAAATTCCCTCTCCAAATTCCATCTGCACAGCTGCAAAAGGCCCCTGCGTGCGCCCGCGGGAGGGCTGCCAGTCGCAGCGCGTGCGCCCCATCCAGCTTTGCACCCGGGGGGCTTTCTCTGCACTTTGCCTCGTGTCCCCACGATCTGCTAGGGGCGCCCCGGGTGTCCCCATCTTCCAAGAGAGCTGAACTTGCTTTTTGTGAGCTGCTTCGAGCACCAGCGTGCTTGTAGTGCCCTGCCATGCAGCGGGGAGGGGGCAGGAGGACGGTTATCAGCACTCGCGCAATGATTCGTTCTGTTTATAATTGCTTCAATGCATGGGGAGAGCGGGGAGATGTAATTAACTCTTCTTTATGATTGAGATGAGTGTGTTTTCTGTAGCCACATGATGCTGCCACATACAGCCACGTTGTGTTTTTTTTGTTTGTTTGTTTTTCTGGCATCTTTGGAAACGGCTGCGTGGCAGCGGAGCTGCGTGCACATGATCGGGGAGACGAGCTGAAAGGCATCCCTGAAAGACCCCAGCTCCCTCTGCAGAGGGTTGTTTTTTCCCTCGCCAGCCCCAGGAGGCTGCAGCTGCCCTAATTTTCCCTGGATGTTGGGAGCAGGAGCTGACATCACCCCCCGCTGATGCAGCCCCCTCGGCGAGGCGCGGGGCCATCGGGGTGCTGCCAAAATGCCCCAACCCACACCAAGGCAGGGGCAGAGCCCCCAGGCTTGGGGTCACACCCAGACTCTGCTTCACAGCACAGACCTCTAGCAAAGTCCCTAATTATGGTAAAAGCGCAGAAAAAGCAGCTCTTGCTCACCGCACCGGTGTGCTTGGAATTAAGCCCACGGTCCCAAAGCCGAGCCCGGGGGATGCCACGCTGCCCCAGCGCATCCCCAGGACTGCAGGGCACATAACGGGGGGCACAGCGCTGGAAATGCAGCTGGGGAAGCGCTGCTGGGGGCAGCGGGGCTTTGGTTTCCTCAGAAATGGCTGGGGAGAGGGCAGGGAGACGTGGGTGGCAAAAACCTCCCCGAGGAGGCAGAGCGAGCCGGGGCTGCGCTGCGCGGTGTCAGGGGGACCCCACGGGGTGGGCAGGGAAGGGACCTCCTTCCCCGAGCTGGCACCAGCGGGAGAGCTCATTACACTTCCATCCTCCTGCTAATCAAGGAGGCAAGAAAGCTGCATTAGCCGAGGTTAAGGAAAATTGACTCCTGGCTTGGGGATCATCACCTGGCGCTGCGCTTTCGCAGGGCGCCCAGAGCTCCCCGCTGCCGGCATCCATCACGTGCCAGCGCTGGCCGTACCCCAGCAGGAATCGTTAGCCAGCCCATTTATCACGCTGTCTGAAGTGGATTCAGCCATCAAGTTTATGTCAGGGCCCTCACGTCGAATGATTTCTCCTCTCTGGCTCCTGATTTCGTGCTATGGCTGGAGCCAGCTGTGCTGCCCAGCTCCTTGCTGCACCCCGAACCAGCTCCGGACTGAGGGGCAGTGATGGGGTCCCCCAGAGTGAAGGTGCTGAGCCACAGCCCTGGGGACACCTAGGGGAAGGGAAAACCTCCCACCTCGCACGGCTGGAGCCTCCTGCGGGTGCTGCGGGGACGTCCTGCTGACGGGCAGGACGAGGGGCACCAGACTGCCAAACCTGCACTGCCCCAAACCCAGGGCTGGGCTGGGATGGATGGGCTCCGGCGTGGGGCTGGGGCACTGAATCTGGGCCAGAACATCCCCGAAAGGCAGGAGGGAGGGAGCTGTCCCCACGGGTAACTTTACCCTGAAATGAGTGTTTTGTCTAAATTACTATATATTATTATTATTATTTTTAACACAGAAGCAGCAGCACATTGCACAGGCAGACCATAAAAGCACAGACCTGGCAGGGGACACACGGGTTTTGTTTGGAGGCGCCGTGGGGCCCCGTGGGCAGCCCTGAAGGGGCTTCGTCAGCCCCCAGCCACGTTCGGTGCTGGGGGGTCTGGAAGTCACCCACCCACTGCCGCATGGGACACCCCTCAAATCGCTCCTTTTCCACCCAAAAGGGCACGAAGAGGCAAAGCCCGGCGTGTGCTGCGGGCAGGGGGCGGTGGGTGCTGAGCCCCCCCCGTATCCTGCGCTGCCTCCAGGCCCGGGGGTGCCGGGGGGGGGCCGGGGCCGAGCCGTGCGGTTGGCGAGGCTGCAGTGCCCTCCTGTGGGCACCGCTCCTCCGGCGCGCTCCTCCATCCCCAAAAGCGCTGGGACACGGGTCCTACCCCCCAAAAAAAACCCACCGAGGTGCTCCGGGGGACACCGAGCTGCCGCAGGAGGATGCCCTGAATGGCAGCGGGTGCCCCCAGCGTCCCCCACATCAGAAGTTTTCCTTGAAGAAGCGGAAGCCGAAGCGCTCGCAGTGCGCTCTGACGACCTTGGCCAACGCCGGAGAGCCGCAGAAGAAGACCTGCACCTTCCCCTTCCTCTCCTCGGCCACCTTGCCAAACACCTAGGGCGAGGGAAGGAGGAGAAGAAGGGGAAGGGCTCAGGATCCTTGCGTGCCACTTTTGGTGCCCGGCGCGAAGCGGCCGCCCCGCGCCAGCCCTCGCCTTGCTCCAGTCGGGGCGGCCGGGCTGCGTCCTGGCGCGCAGCCCCGTGATGGAGTCCTTGTGCTCCTTGGCGGCCAGCAGGTCCAGGGCCAGCTGCAGCCCCACGGCCCTCACGTCGCTCTTGCCCAGGGCGGCCGTCAGGTAGAGGTGCAGCTCCAGGAACCTCCCTGCGCCTCGCAGGGGAACCGGGGCTCGGGACGGTGCCGAGCGCCCCGGGAAGAGGGGGCTGTGCCGGTGCCCCCCTCGCCTCCCGCTCACCTCCCGGCTCCTGCTCATCCTGCTCCAGCTCCAGCTTCGCCAGCAGGCTGACGAACCACTCGAAGTGCTTCTGGTCCCGGTTTATCCAGATGAAGTCGACCTGGAGGGATGCAGACCCCGTTTCGGGGCCCGTTGGCAGCACGGGGGCCGACTGCAGCCCCCACATCCCCGGTGCCAACCCTCCTCCCGCGTGCCCCCAGCCCGCTCCCACCTTCCTGAGCGTCATGTCCTCGCCCCGCAGGCTCTCACACTGCTTATGGTTGTGGCTCTGCTTTCTCAGGCGATACCTGCACAGGTGGAACAGCCCTGCAGCCCCCCAGGCATCCCTCACACCCCACAAACAGCACAGAGACCCCAAGCACCCCACCCCACAGCCCCACAGCAGGCGCCCAGCCTGAATCCCCACAGGGTGAAGGTTAACACCGGATGGGGACCCACCTTTTGGGTCCTGTGCCCACAGTTTGGGGGGGGAGGAACCCAAAGCAGCCCGAGCTCTGGGCACGGCCCCCACCTGTACATGATGCTCTGCAGGATGGAGGCGAAGGGGGTGATGCCGATGCCAGCCCCGATGAGCACGGCGTGCTCCGAGGTGAAGATCCTGCGCGTCGGGGTCCCGTAGGGGCCGTCGATGTAGCACTGGGAGAGAAAAGAGGCCGGGCGTGCAGAAACCCAGGGAGCCCACGAGCACTAAACCAGGGGCGCGAAGCCCCCGGCAGCGCGGGTGCACGCTCAGCCCCAGGCAGGACCCTCCCTACACACGGGGGCACGCACTTGAGGTGCTGGGCACACGCGTGGGGTCCCTGCCACAGGTCCCCAGCACATTTCTGGTCACCCAGAGCTGTGGATGGGCCGGGACATCCCTCACCTTGATGCTGCAGAGCCGATGGCTCTCGCCCAGCCCCATGGAAACCTGCGGGTACAGAGCGCGGTGTCACCGGCAGGCAGGCGACCATCCCCTCCTGCCTGCTCCCAGAGCCCTGCGCTACGTCAGTGGGGCTCCTCGCCTTGCTTTTGGGGTTTTTCCTCCCTGTTTGGTGGGTTAGGCGAGCTCTGCTTTATTGGGGTTGTGCACATCGCTCCCAGGCCCTGTTGGAGCCAAGCTCAGCACGGGCGGCCCCATGAAGCCCCCCAACACCACCCGCAGCCCCCAGTTTGGGGGTGTGCAGAGACCTGGAAAAGGCACTCTGGGGCCCACCAGATGGGTGTGAGACGTTATCCAGATCCCAATCTCTTCGAGTGTTGCTTAAAAATGCAACAAATTTTTGCATTTTTAATCCCCGAAATCCCCCAAAAAGGCAGGGAGCAGGCAACAGGTTTAGAGCGGTGGCGATCGCCCTGGTGTGGTGGCAGGAGGGGAGACTCGGACAGATAACGGCCCAACAGCAACGGGGAGAGAAACTCATTAAAAACGGTGCATATAAATTCGTTATCTGTACTGCCTGCTCCCCCAGCTGTGGCAGAATCAATATCCTGAGAGCTTCTCACACCGGGTGATAAAAGCTGCCCAACGTGGCTCCCAGCGCCACGGCGCTCGCACGATTTATTTCCCACTTGGGGGCGGGGAGAAGTTTCCCTCTTAAAAACATCTTTTTAAGAGATTTTGGCCAATTTAAGAAGAAATGGGGTTGTCTCCCATTTCCCTGGGTTGCTTCTCCTGTCTCCTGGGAAGCGCCTTGGCTGCGGGGCCCAGGAGGGATGAACCAGGGCGCATCTGGGGCAGCACCAAATGCACGGGGTGCTGAGTGCCCCTGGGCATGGGGCGATGGGGGATGAGCACAGGGGATGCTGCCCCTGCAGTTTTTCCCTCTCAGCATTCCCAGGGTTGGGACAAATCCCAAAGCCAGCGGGGCTGTGAGCACCAGGTGACAGCGAGGGGACCCTGCCCTGTCCCCTGGGGGCTCCGGGGGGGCTCAGATGTGTTGGTGAGGATGGGGATGGTGCTTACGGTGCTTCCCACCTCTGGTGAAGGGTCCTCGTCCGGCCTCCCCTGGGGGGCAGCGGGTGCCCCGGTGGCTCTGTACGATGTCAGCTCAATGGCTTCGTCCCCACCAGTGGCCACGGAGCCTCCTGCTGAGCCAGGCCTGGTGCAGGGAGCTGCCTGCAAGGCAATGGCATGGGGAAAGGAAGAGGGAGAAGGGAGAAGGGAGAAGGAAAACAAAAAGGAAAAAAGAAAAAGGGAAAAGGGAAAAGAGAAAAAGAAAAATGAAAAGGAGAAAATGAAAAGGGAAAGGAGAAAAGAGGAAAAAGAGGAAGAAGAGGAAAAAGAGGAAAAAGAGGAAAAAAGAAAAAGGACCAAAAAAAAGGGAAAAAGGAAAAAGGAAAAAGGGAAAGGGAAAGGGAAAGGGAAAGGGAAAAAATAAAAAAGAAAAATAAAGAAGAAAAAGAAAAAAGGGAAAAAAAAAGTAAAAATAAAAAGAAAAAAAAAAGAAAATAATAAAAAAAAAAAAAAGAAAAAGGAAAAAAAATAAAAAAGAAAAAAGAATTAAAAAAAAAAAAAAGAAAAAAGAAGAAAAAAGAGAAAAGGAAAAGGCATCCCTGGCTGTGATGCCCTGGGCACCTGGCACTCAGCCTGCTGTGCCTGGGTGCTGCACCCTGTGCAGGGACGTGCAGGGGCAGGACCCTGGGCTCGAGCCGGCATTTCAGCAGGGAGCAGAACCTCACCAACCTTCGCCCAGCGCCACCAGCTCGCCCTTTGGAGGTTCCCACGGGGCTGCAGCACCTCGGGGTGCCTGCAGTACTCGTGCAGCCGGCTGGTCCACTGCCCCCGCGCCCGCACGTGCAGCCAGATGGTGCCTGCGGGGCGGCAGCACCCGGTGGCACGCGGGCACCAGGGGGTCACCCACCCGGCCGGCCGGAGGTCCCCACGGTGCCAAACGAGCACCCCAAGGTGGGATTCGGGCACACCTTGCTGCTCGGGGGCGCTGCTGATGGTGAACGGGTGCCACTCGTAGGCGGCGATGGCCGGGACGTTGAGGTAGACGTAGTCCCCGGGCCTGAAGCGGAACGAGCGCGGGCGCTGGACCACGAGGTGCGTCACCTGCAGCACGGGGGGCAGAAGGTTGTCAGGCCTGGGAATCGGCTACCCCCCAGGCCAAAGGCTTGGCAATGATTTGCCAACGAAATTTGAAATAAATGAATAAATAAAAAGGGGGAGAGTGAAGAAAGGGCGTTCGCCTTTTGCCACAAAGATTCACCAATGCAGCGTGGATTCCTGGACACTACCAAGTAACCCCCAAGCACGTCTTTTCCATATAAACCGACAATCTGTTTTTATATAAAATCTGAGGATTTCACCCATCCCTCTGAAGGCAGAAGAGCAGCACTGCTGTGCACGCAGGGAGGGGACGCGGGGTGCTGTCCTTCCCATATGGACGAGCGCAGCCCCTCCAGCCACCATGCAAACGCTTCGGACACATCACCCCCCTCATCTTTTATCCCCTCCTCTCCCTTCTGCATTGAACAACCACAAACATCACTTGCACCCTGCCTGTCCCCAGGCTGTGAGGTGCCCTCAGGTATCTCAGGTGTCTCCCCCAGCAGCAGCAGAGGGTCTGGGGGTGGCACGGGGGCTGCAGACCTTGGAGGGCAGCAGGTTGACCTCCACGATGCGCAGCCCCACGGCACGGGAGACAACCAGGCCCACCGCCTTCTCCAGCACAAAGAGGCCCCCGGGCACCACGAACCACTTCCAGAAATTGGGGGCGTGCAGGAGGAGCAGGGCCCAGACGGAGACGTAGGAGAGGTGGCTCCAGTAGAAGACCTGCGGGCAGGGCACCGAGGTCAGCGGTGGCACCAGGCGGGGGGACCCCAGCCCGGTCCCCATCCCCGTGCCACGTGTGGGAGCATTTTGGGGTTTCCCCGAGCAGGGTACACACCTCGAAGTGCCCTCCACGGCGGACGCAGGGGCTAGAGAAGGCGAGCATGGCAGCCAGCAGCCCCTGCAGAGCCAGCCCGGTCTGCGAGGCCGTGCCACCAAGCCCCCCGCCACCAGGACGTGCCGTCAGGAGGAATTCGGTGAGGGCACGGTGCCCGTCCTGCCGTGCCAGCCTGCCTGCGACACGGGGCTGGGATGGGGCACGGACACCCAAACCCAGCCTGATGGTGACTGGGACACGAGGGTGACTTTGTGCTAAGGCACAGCCCCGTGGGGTTGCTCAGGAATTTTTTAATGTCACTTTTCTCCCCTCCAGCCCCTGCTCTCTGCAATGGCACCGCGAGGGACTGAAGGGAGCCAAGGTGCCCAAAACCCCAAATCCCAGTGGACAAATCAGCACTTTGCCCAAAGGGCGAGTTTTGGCACCGTGGCATTGCGCACACAGAGTAAAACCCTGACTTTGAGCAGTTCCTGCCAATTTTTCCAGGCAGGCTGCAATCACCGAGGGCCAGTTGTGGGACTCGTACAGGGCTGGGCACCACCGAGCCCGGAGCAGAGAGAGAAACCCCAAAACCCGGCCCTGGGAGCAGGGAGGGATGCGGGGAAGGATCCAGCCCTGCTCCGGCGCTGCCCGTTTGGAGAGCCGCTAGAGGGAGGCAGCAGCCAGCGCACGGACACAGCTCCGGGTGCCTGCACCCTGCCTGCATGGGCACCCCACCCTGGGGTGCAGGCACCCCCAGGGGACCCGAGAATACTCCTCTCCTTCCCCTGGGGAGCACCAAAGCCATTCCCGGCGCTGCCACCTGAGCAGGACGCAGAGCTGGCAGGCGCAGGGCACCCCTAGCTCGGTTCTCTCAGGCTCTCTACATTCGGGTTCCCCCTGTCTCGTGGATTTTGGCATGGCTGTGTGTCCCCCCCCCAAGCTGTATTGTGCACGACACCCCTGCCCCAGCAGCAGCGGGCTCTGGGCAGGATGGGGAGCCCACCCCAGGGCTAACGGGGTGCATGGAAACAACCCCGGAGCTGCGACTTACTGAAGTTGGCCACGTGCGCGCCCGTGTGCACGGCACCCAGCGCCAGCACCACGTAGCCCACGAGCTGGTGGAGCCCCACGCTGTGGTCCAGCGGCAGCACCTGGGCCACGGGGGTGGCTCGCAGCCAGCTCAGGCACCTCCGCAGCATCAGCACCTGCAGGGGGGCAGCTGGGGATGGCGAGGGCGGTGGGGGGACCCCCCCCAAAACCTCGTGCCCAAAACCCAGGACCTGGTACTCACCGCGATGAAGGCGCAGTTGAAGTTCAGGCACTGCCCGCAGCCCCGGGCCACCGCCAGCCACCCGCCGAGGCCGGCGTGCTGCAGGGCAGCCAGGGTGAAGAGCAGGAGGTTGAGGCTGGTGTAGCCCCCCAGGAAGGCGAGTTGGCTGCCGTGGTTGTGCCAGTACGCCGCGGTCAGGTAGCGCGGCCGGCGGCTCCTCTCGGGGGGTGGTGGGGGCTTCAGCCAGCTCACGGCACTGCGGGGAAAGGCAGCACGCTGCTCACTGATGGGGAGCGGGGAACTGGGGTGGTTCTGGGGCCAGGCAAGCCCCCAGCCCTGCATCTGAGCCCTGCACCCAGCTGGGCACCAGTCCGCACACGGCCTTGCATCCGAACCCTTTGCGCATCGCAGCGCCGTCCTGGCACTGCTCCTGGCACCCAAACCCTGCACCCATCCCCGCATCCATCCCAGCACCCATCCTGCATCCAAACCCTGCACTGATTCTCCATCCAAGCCCTGCACCCACCAGGAGCATAACCCCATGCTGGAGCAGGAGGAAAAAGCCTCTCACAAGGGGAGGGCGCAGCCCCACGGTACCTGATGCTCAGGTTCTCCATCACCCCCGGGAAAGCCTCCAGCTCTTCCCTCAGCTCCTCGAAGGTGATGGAGCCGCTGCCATCCTTGTCGGCGGCCTCAAAGAGCACCCTGGCCAGGTCATCCAGGCGTGGTGGTGGCAGTGACACGGCGCTCTCCCGCAGGCACGCCCGCAGCACCAGGCGCAGCTCGGCCGGGTCGATGGCACCGCTGCCTGCAGGCACCCGGCGGGCTGAGAGAGCCACCCCAGAGCCACACCACCCAACTTCACCTCCCCAGCAGCCTTAACGCAGAAATCGCCTCCCTGCCTCGCTCGTGGGCTCCCCGGGGAAGCTGTGCCAACAACGTGCCATCGATTCCTGGGTCTGCTGGTCTCGTTAAGGTGCCCTCGCTGGGGAAGTCCAGCAAACGGAGGCAGCGAATGATCTGAGTGTGGTAGGTGCTTTGAGACCCAGCTCCAGTTTTGGGAGGATGCTCCCACATGGGTCAGGCCGATTCACTCACAGATAAAAGGGAATCGGTGCAAATCCCAGCCCCAAATTCCTTCCCATTCAGATGCTGCCATCTCTTGCTTGGCACCTCTCCATGGCCAAGGGTAAAAGCGTATCGAGGGACGCCCTGACATGAGCTGGTTAATTGCTGTCTTTCAGGTGGATTTTTGATATTTTCACGGCAGGACAAAGGCAGCAGCGCTATGCCAGCTAGATGCTTGCCTTTAACAAGGAGCTGCACAGACCCAGCTCCCCTTTATCGAGTTGTGCTTGACCCAGGAGGGGACTGGACGGTGGCACTAAATGCAGCGTGTGCAGCACAACCAGCACCACCTCCCCCCACATCTCCCCAAAAGCCACAACCCTGCCCATGCCCGGATGCCCAAAGAGCCGCGCTGCTCTGCCAATCATCACCACGTTCAGAAAATGTTTTTTTTTTTTCTCTCTTTTTCCTCATCTTACCATCTACGTCGTACACCTGGAAGAGGAACCTCAGCTTGTCCGTCTCGCTGCCGTGCACCAGCAGGCTCAGGGCGCTCAGCAGCTCCTCCAGGCTGATGGTCCCACTCCCGTCCGAGTCGAAGAGCGCGAAGAGCCGCTTGGCAAAGAAGGACTGCGGGGAGGAGAAATGCTCTGGGTGGCTGTGGGATGCTCTGTGTGGCCCAAATCCTGGTGCTGCCAACAAAGCTTTGGCTGCCAGCAGTGCGAATTGCCCAGCAAATGCTCATGGTGGCAGACCGAAAGCAGGAGGGAGGAACGGAGGAAGCTTTTTGCGGGGTGATGGTGGCACGGTGACCTCCCCAGGAATGAGGAGGCTGAGATGTGGGGCGCTGGGGGGGCATTTTGCTGTTCCTGCTTGCTGCAGAGTACTTGGAGGTCCCTCTCTCTCCATCTCACACCACACCACGAGCTTTGCCGTCCCATTTTTATCCCTTTTAACTGAGGGCTCAGCCTGCCTGCACACAGCGGGACACTCACCTCCTTCACCTTGAGAGCTGCTTTGAACTCCTCCAGGTGGATTTGCCTGTCCGCCCCGGCGATGCTCTCGAACTGCTTCGCCACCCAGCGCAGCCACGCCGCGTCCTCGCCCGCGCTCATGGCACTGGGAGCCTGCGGGAGGAGCAGGGGGGACGGGGTGCTTTGGGAAACCTCCTCCCAAAAGGGCTTTTTTTGTCATTCTGGCTACATTTCCACGACCCACAGAAGGGCTCCCCACTGCCTCACTTGGTTTTTAACTCTCGCAGCATTACGCTCACAGCCAGCTTTGTCACCAGGCCCGTGACCACAACCCAACCGTTCTGGTGTGCAGGGTGTTTAAACGCAGCCGATCGCAGCTGGCGGATGCTCTCCTGTTAATTTCCTTTATTTTACACCCCTTGTGCCATCAGGCAGCCTAACCTCGGGAAGGGCACACCCTGCCCAATTCAACGGGGAGCTCGTCCTCCCCCCGCGCTTCGGTCCCCATTCACCGGCCGTCAGGAACACCCGGGGAAGTGTCTCCCTCATACTGCCACCCTTATTCCTTCCTGAACAAATCCTGCTTGTAAGGCAATAAACTGTGACTAAACCGGGGAGAAGGTTGCCATGGGAATGTCAGGAGCAGAGACCAGGTAGTAAAGCACTGGCGCTCCCCTCCTCCGGCTGCCGGGAGAGGGGCAGGGCCCAGCGGGCACGGAGGGAGCAGGGGGGGATTGGAGCAGGGAACAGGGAATATTTGGGGCAGGGAACAGGGAATATTTGGGGCAGGGAACAGGGAATACTTTGGGGCAGGGAGCCCCACAATCCCGAGTCACCCCTCCATCACCATTTGGTGGCACGGGGACGCGCACCCCACACGTTGGAGTTTGAAGAACAGGGAGAAATGCAGAGGAGCCAGCAGTCTGGCAAAACGTACAGGGATCAGCATCCACCCCCAAAGGCTGAAATATATTTTTGTTTGGCCCCAAGCACTTCCCGCTGCCTCCTCCTGCACAGCTCGCTGTGAGCGCGGGGCCGTGCCAGGGCTGATTGGTGTGAAGAGATCCAGGACCTGGGGAATCCCTTTATATTTGGCATCACCTAGATGCTCAGCTCACCTCCAAGGTACCAAACCATCCCCAAACGCACCTCCCTGGGACGTGGCAGGATCGTTATTCACATACAGAATTATTTCCTCAGCCACGATAAAACTTTAATTCACAGTGATGCCGAAACACGATTACAGCAAACAGATTTTAAAATAGCACACGAAAACGTGCAAATATTTTAACCCAATTGAGAGCTGACAAATAGGTGCTGTGGATACGGCGTGCTGCTGAGCTTCCCTGTGAGGCAGTGTCGTTTCAAGGAGGTTGCTCTCCCGCTGTCCCAGGACAGCAGTATTTCCCCCCAAACTGTTTTATTTTGCCTGAACTTGCAGCATTCCCTGCTGGGCCCCCAGCAGAAACCACGCGCAAGTTCTGAACCGAGCTGAAGCTGTCAATTCACAGCCCAGATAAATTCACCAAGGTCATGAAACTGTTTACTAGCAGCGGGTAGAGTAAAACATAAATCATCCTCAAGTACGTGCTGGGTCTTACGGACACAAGTCCCCCTTTATACCCAGTGCTTCCCCTGAACAAACATACTGTGGGCATCTCAACTAGAAAAGACCTAATGTGCTGATGTGACACAATAATTTACGGTCAGGCTGCTACCAAAAGAACAGAATTTAATATAAAGAAGGAAAACCTGACACACTGCAGTCAGACAGCTGATTTTGCACGGGGTGGGATGCTGGATTACCTGCTCCCCTTCGAGCCAGCTGATATTCCAGCCCAAGTCCGTTTTATTTCAGTTCTTGAGTTAAACTCCTCGTATAAGTTTATGAAAATCAGTCTGACAAGTCAGCCCTTCCAAAAAAGCCCTTCTGTCCTCCCTGCCTGCAGAGGTTCCCCTCTCAGGCTCTCCAAGCAACCCCGAGCCCGGAGCCTTCGCAGCGCTGGGAGCTGCCAGCAGACAGGAGCCCAGCACCACAGACACTCAGAGCACAGCTCAGGCTGCTTCCCTATCACTTCCTACCCATTCAAGCTACTTTTAGTCAAATTACACACCCGCAAAATTTTATGGGATGGGGCCTCAAACTGTCTCCAAATTTGTCCGCTTTTTATCCTGGCACTAAACCATTTTGCTATCGACATATTTTGACTGGAGAACCACAAAGAGCACGGCTGAACAAATCTTTGTTTTATCTCCAGAACTGGAAGCATTCAGAGCTGGTCACTGCCTAAAGCCGTGCAGCTTTTAGTGCAGTTACAGCAGCTCTGAGACGCTTCTGCTTGGTGGCAGGGGGAAATCAGCGTCCCATGGGACTGTTTGATGCTGGCAATTCTGGCAAATCCCCCCTTAAGTGTTGATGGTGTTTGGCTGTAAGTGTTCCAAACTGGTGGAGATGGAGGTAAAGCACAAGGAGGAGTTTCGTGTGTTTTGCACAAGTAAAATTCATCCTGTTCTGAATATACGCCGATCTATTTCAAGTTTAATACAATGCAGGTGTACTTGATTATGGTATGAACTAAAGGTATTTAGAGGCAGCTTTTGAAAGAAGGATGGAGATAATGCAGTTTATCAGCTTACCTAAAACTCATCACTCAGTGCAGAAAGACAGTCCAAAAACAAACAAAAAAAAAAGGAGCAAAGTGTCTTCCTACACACACAAAAAAATCTTTTTATTAAATGAAAATAAGAAATTTCTGCATACACAAATAAACTGACCACAAATTTAAGTGTTAGATGTGAGAAATTAATATTCTTCAGCAGTCAGAGAAGGCTTTTTAGTTTTTTTTTTTTGTTTTTTTTTAAGAAAAAATACTACCCAAAAATTTCTGAAGAAATATGATTTAAATAATTGCTCACCCGTATAATTTAGTCTTTCATGTTAAAAATATGCACAGAATCATGATGATTTAAGAGCTGTGCTCCATTTCTTTTCTTAGAACTAAGCAAAACACACTTGATCACTTTATAATTTCACAAACTTATCTATAATGGATACTTTAAATACTCAAATGAAGCACAAATAGGGCACATTTTTATAGACCAATCTATATCAGTCTAAAGAATTATCCTCAAAATATATGATTTCCTTTTTAAGAAAAAAAAAAAAAAAAAAGAAGAAGAAGAAATCTAGCTGATTTTGCATTTACCACCCATTAGAATATTTGCATTAAGGCAAAAAATGATGCACATATGCATATATTAACAAACCATGCAACTATATATTCATATATTTTATAACTCTGCTCTGATTTGACACAAATGTTTTGACAAAGCAAAAAAGTTAAAGATCTTTAGATTATCTGAAAAATTGCAAAAATGACACAACTTTTCATTTGAAGAATCGTACATTTCGGCATTCTTAATTCTTAAACTCACCTTAAATCAAATGAGTTACAGCTTTCAGTCTTGTTCATTCAAAGATCCAGAGCTCTTCAGGCAGCTGTGAGTTCAGATCTAAGTGATTTTGCCATGGAGATGCCTACCCTTTTAAAGGTTTAAGGTAATTTCATCCTGGTAAAGCTTTTCATGTCAAATTAAAAAAAAAAAAAAAAAAAATTCAACAGAACCATTAAGGAGCATCTGGCTGTGACATCTCCATAATTACCTCGTTATTTCAGAACTACTTTGAAACTGTCTCATGGATCCCCATCTAAAGACTCGGAAAATAAAAGAGCACATTTGGTTCTTCAAATGCCAGTAATCAAGTTCTTCACCCAAAACACCACCGAACATCAGCTGCGACTGCTCCCGGGGGCAGCGGGTGCTGCTCGAAGGGCGATGCAGAAACCCCAGCCACGACCCCTCCAAATACGACTGCCCCACAACAGAGCACAGCTCACTCACATCCATGATGGCAAAATATTTACAAAAGAGGGATGTGAAACCCCACTTATTTTTCATAATGTTGGCCCCCCCGGTAGGAGGTGCTCAAAGGGACCCTCGCCAGCAACCCCCCCAGTACAGGGCTGCACCACGCAAGGCACCGAGTGCCCAAACCTCCATCCAGCAGGCCTCAAGGCGCTGAGTATTTTGGTGAATTTTGGCATTTTGAAGGAAAGCCAAACAGTGAGAAAACAGAAATAACGTAAGGCTCCAAAATTTGGCATTTAGCAGCAGAAAATGTAAATGTGGCATTGTACTGTTTTTAAGTAATGATGTATTTTGCAGTGATCAAAATGAAAATATGATCACCAAAAAAAAAAAAAAAAAAAGGAGAAAGTGTTGGAGACAATTTATTTTCATGCCATTAGTGTAGAACATTAAGTATAATCTAAAAATATTAAAAATATGACTGACTTTGGTGGTCATCTCCCGTAGAAGCATATGGAACACAAAAATTAGGAAAAGACCACCGAGCATTTCTCTTTATTTCAGTATTTTATTTCCAATTTATCATTGTCACACAACAGGCATGAGACAGAACTTTTATAAATAACTCTTAATTGGGGGGATAAATAGTTATATCTGGCTTGGATGACTGACTTTTTTTTTAATTTTAAAACTTCACATAAAGACTATGACAATATTCCAGATATTAGTATTAATATATATATATATCCCCCATATCTTCCATATATATATGGAATTTCTTTATAGCTCTTAAAAGCCTGGTGTAGAAATCAGTATCTTCTCAAGATTTTTTCTTGTAGTGCTCTGGCTTCCACTGAAACACTTTTTAGAGCCTTAGACAATGGAGCAACTTTTTCAGCAATGTCCTCCAGGATATTTCTCTCATTATAATTATCAATATATATATATTTTAATTAAATTTATTACTATATGAATTTAACTGAGGGCTAAAATCTTAAAGCAGGTTAATCAAAGATCTTACTTTCCTGGTTTTTGCTGAGCTCTCCCCCAGACCTAATGGACAGAGATGGAGAGGGAGGAGCTGAGGGAGTTTTATAAAAATTATGTGCTTGCTTTTGCAAATTCTCTGCTTCTAGTTCCTGAGCTTTTGCTTTCTGGATCCCATCCAATTCAACGTGCCCATTGAGGTGCGGGGTTTTAATGCTGTCAGATGCATTCCCTACCGCTATCTATAACGTTTTAATCATTCCCAAGATGACTTTGGCTAGAACTCGATGTTCCATCTTTTTACAGCAATGCAACTTTTTTCAACATTTTGCTAGTAGGTTTTGGGTTTTCAAACTTACTTGCGATTTTTGGCATCACTTTTTTTAAAACATTCCTTAAAGACTTCACTAAATCCATTTATTAGCTGATCAAGAATCTTATCTTTCCCCTTTGGAACAGCAGTTTGCAGTATGAAGGCCAGCTCTTCCAGTGCTGCTGTCAGCTGAGCAGACTCAAAAACACACGAAGCAGCAGAAAAATCTGGGTCAGCTTGGAGAGTCAGAAGTGATGGCATAGTTGGAGTAGGTTCTCTTGTCATTGCAACCTTTCCCGTTTTTTTTGGCTTCTCAGCGTACTTCTTGTATACTTTTAACCAAAGAGCATCGACGGTATCATTACGAGTGGGTGTCGCTGCTGAAGGTGCAGCCAGCGCGCCCTGCGAGGGATCGTTGCGCATGACGTGATGCAAAACGTCCACGAGGTTCTTCAGGGTTTCCTCTTCTTTACCTGCCTCTGTCCTAGAGAGGGTTGCTTGAGGTGCTGCAAAAGATAATTAAACAGCTTTTACCTTCTGCATTCGTGCGGATGTCAGATGTATATTGGCTTTGCTCACCCTTCAGTCAATATCACAGATAAACTTTAGTACAAATGCACTTTTGCTAGAATAATTATCATCTTTATATTTAAAGAAAATCCATTAGTGCTGCCATACTAGATGGTAACCCTACTTTCTGGAAGGATGAATAATGCAGTGAATTCTTCAGTTCACACCGTCTCTGCACTGAAATGGAATTTTTTCCATGCTGCTCCCGAAAGCTGCAGCTTTTTATGTCCCAATGAGCACAGGAAGCCCTCATCAAGAACTTTTGGGTTGAAGTCAGTCCTGCTGCTCAGCATGCAGCTGAACTGCAGGGTTTTCTAGGGGATCATTGCTGTGAAAGGGAAAAAAGTTCTTACCACGGGCTGTGTCCTCAGCTGAAATCTCAGCAGGGGAGTACGGTTGCAACATCTTCTGTCAAATATAAAAACTAACTTTAATCACATCAGAATTTCCAGCTCATTGAAGTGATAATATTATAATTGCCGTATTATCCCACTGAATTTTTAAGCTCAAATTAAGACAAACTACTGTTAAAAAGTTGGATGGAGGGAGACATATTTAATTATCATGCTATGCCTAGAAAGGCCTGGAAACTCAAAGTTAAGGTTACCATTTTTAGTAACGAAGTAATCAAACCAGGACAAGGAGGGGAAAAAATCAGTATATTCGTGAATACATTCTTTACCATGATCACAACTCATAAATTTGCTTCTCCTCTACATGCACTACGTGGGGGATAATACAGGCTTTTTCAAGTTTAAGGATGTCTACATCCAACTTGAAAATGAGCACTTTTAACTGAACATTTTAATTTGCACTTTGCTTTCCTACTTTTTTTTGGACAAAATTACAGCAGGCAGATTCTAAATGGCTATCTGGTCTGCACACCAAGATGCAAGAAATGTAGTTTTCTACACATGCCAAACTTTGAACATAAATTAAGGTATAGTCCAGCCTTAAAAGCCTCTTATGAAGCTAGTTGGCCCTACAGGTACACAGTATATTCTTTTATCATTAGACTAAGTATTTTTGAAGAGCACAGTATAACTAAGGAAATACAACTTTGGAAGAGTACCTCCAACTGCAAGAATGCACACTGTACTATGTAAAATTACTTGCATCTCAGAAGCAGCAAAGTTCCTCTCCCCAGAGCTATTCTAGAACACTGGACAAAGCTGATCATCACTAACAACTACAATAAAACGTCACAAAATTCACAGCATATCACTAAATTTTGAAAACCATGGAAATCCTATTATTAAGTTTGAAAACTCATGAAATCAGGAATCAATGGATGACTATTGTTCCTACATCATCACTAAAATCCTAGCACTGGAATAGTGTGGCATATAGAAACTGAGCAACAAGTTATGAAAAACGTCACTCGGTGAAAAAGATGCTCTTCACTAATACTAAATAAGCATCTTTAGGAAAGGTCCCACCTTGCTAATTTTCAAATTAAATTCATCCAAATCTTTCCATACTGAGAACCTATTAGGATTTCCCTTTGCCTCCCTTGACATTGCTCCCATAAAAATCATCAGGAAAGCTCCCCAATAGTTTCGAGAGCAGAAGAATTTGACACATACGCTCAGCAGCATTAGAGCTGTCACTAACTAACAAGAAAAGTCTTTGGCTTTAAGACAAGGGAAAAAGAAATGAGACATATTACATTGATGCAAAGTACCCCAGAATGTCACTAATTGTGTCTATCCAGGTGGGATGAGAAAGATTCTTCTCTTCAAAGAACCTCTGCCACTCTGCGAGCACAAATACACATAAATACATTCACGTCTCAAATCCCCCTCATTAAAATTACCTTCACGTGTTTCACATTCCTCAAATTATGCTGCAATGCTAAAAGAAAGAAAAAAAAAATGAGAGACATAATCAGTCACTCAACACAAACACAAGCAACGTGATCTCAGTTTTTGGTACACAGGCCTGAATCTGCTGTTCTCTGTAGTTCGTAATCTTCTGCTTTGAATAGAAGTTGCCATGTCACAAGCAGCCCTGGTAAAGGAAAGCTGCACAGCTCTCTGGTGAAAGCACAGAAGAGGCTGGGCTCTTTTTTACAAACAGTTTTTTTGTTTGGTTGTTTTTTGCTCAATGAGTCCTCTGGAAATCATACAGATTTTTTCCAAAATATGCATTCTCCCATGAAACTAGAATTTGCTTCAGAGGATCAGGGCCTCTAAAAACAAAGAGAAGATGAAATGATTTCCCCACGGAGCCTCTTACCAAAAACACCACACCAAAGTTCCCTGTCTAGTGGTTAAGCACCTACAATGAAACCCTGCAGAGCCTCGTTACTGACCCCCTAGGTAATGTGATGAATTTCCTCTCCCAGCACCACGCTGCCCTCATAATTCCCCAGGTACATATTTGAAAGCGTTCAAACACTCACAGAAACTCAGAGCTTTATTTGGGGGGACTGACTTCAGCCTTGCATAACCCACTCACCCTACGACTTCAGAGCGAGCGGGAATACAGCTGGCAGCAACGTGCCCACACGAGGCTACGTGAGCACAGAACATCCTGCTGGTCCCTCCTGAGCCACACAAAAGAGCAGCTTTGGAAAAATACATGAAAGCTAATGTAAAAATGAGATCTGATCGGCTACTGCTGGATAAAGGAGCTGTGCGAGTTGCCACCTGGGCTACTGGATGTGCGGCAGAGCCAGCCTAGTGGCCAGCCGGTGCTGTGATGGGATCACCACAACGGCTGTGGTACTGCCAAGAACTTTTATTTTATTATATTCATTTAAAAACTGCCCTTCCGTAAGGCTCCAGAATTCAAGACACACAAAGGAAAAATGACAAAGACAATAATGAACCTTAACAGTAAGGCTGTGTTACAGAAACCGCTCAGCCTGAAATATTTCACATTATTTCCTAAATCTGTGCTTTCCCGAGATGCCAACAGTGTAAAATACCAACAGTTTCAGTTACATCAGGAACCAAAAGCTTGTAAACAGAGTTGAAAAAAACAAAAAACAAAAAACAAAACAAAACAAAAAAAACCCTCTATGTTATAAAATCAAATTTAAGTGTTATACTTTTTTTTTTTTTTTTTTTGGCTAAAAACGTTGTGCGATTTTGGCTGAAAGACTGCAAATAAACTTCTGTCTTTCATGAGGCTTCATCAAAACCTTACCGTGTAGATAACAACTCAGAGTCTGTAACTCTTTCGGCCAGAACTTGTTTTCAGAACAGCATCCACACAAGAAACCATGTTTGGAGCAAACGAGTTTGACCTCTGATGTCAAAGAGCTTTCCTCACACGATCGGTTCTCTAACAAGTCAGGTTTTACAGAGACTTTCACAGTGCCTTCAGCTGTGTGAAGACTTCTACCTAATTTCATATCCGAGATAAAAACCTTAAAGACCAACGATTAACCTGAGAATAGGGAAATTACTGCTAAATCCCTACTCAAGCAAAGGAAAAAACTGAAAAACTATGGGATCTCAAAGGGTTTACAGTGGAGAAAGTATACTGATTAACCCATTTTGTCTGTAAATTAAATAAATAAATAAAAATCCCCCAAACCCCTGCAGTCCAGAAGATGGCAGGCCTCTTTGGTGACTACCAGAGATTTGCCGTTTCTGGAGGACAGACGTAAATTGGAAAGAGAGGAAGAGGACCAGGGCTGTCAAGAAAAATATTGATTTGCACTCAGCTGTCTTCTTTAAAGTTTCCTCCAGGCCTCCCCAGAACAGCAAACGGGGACTTGGTGCTGGATCCTGCTGCGGATGATGTTTTAACAGCTCATTCAGGCAGAAATTTGCAGAGACTTCAGGATGTTATTACTATGAAGGAGGCAAAGCCCAGTATTATTTTTATTTCTGTAAAATTTTCTCTACTTAAAAACATGCATTCTGCAGAAAGGTACAGAGAAGACTCTGTGCACGTGCCAGAGATTCAACCTAGCTCATTCATAGCAAGGACATAAATTTTTGGGGCTTCTCTAACAAGTCGCTGCTGAGGGAACTCTCCAAGGGACAAAGGTGGGTTATGCAGCACGACTAACACGAGCAACAGCTTCACGCAGGTCCAGCCAGAGCCCTGGGTACAGGCAGGAACATCTCATCTCCTCCTTTCAAAGGTTACACAGCGATACACCGTGGGAGAGCTCACACTCAGCATAAATTCCTGGGTGTCCTGAGGCATGCTCCTGTCCCTGTGCTGTCCCAGCACCATCTCATCCTCCTGCTCCTGTCCAGCCCTCGACTTCCAGCCCTGGGGCTGTGCACCCTCTTTTCACCTGACTGCAGCGCTCTGGGCAAAGGCTGGATGGAAGCTGGCATCACGAGCAGCAGCAGCACGCTGTTATAGAGTGTGCCCAGGGTTTGGGACCTAACCAAACCCACCGAAACAGAGGGCACGCTTCGAAATGAGAGTAACACAAAGAAATATGTAGAAAGGGAGATGAAGAAAATGAAGTTTACAGACATGAGTAGCAGGAGAAGCAGGGCCAGGCTCTCAGCACCTCGCGCTCTGCCTCCCCAGCAGGATGCCACCGCTCCGCGCTGCACAAGAGCTGTTTCAGCTTGCCACTTCCCTAAATTCATGCACGTTGTCTTCCTTCAGGGCCCTCGTGATGTAACGGGGTGACAACCCTCACCCTGCAACAGGCAGGACACGCGTATATGCGAGCACACAGCAGCTCCGTGGCATGCAGGCACTTCTCCACCGAACACCTTCAGCAGGGTAAGGACCGCTCTGCTCAAACCCGTCCTGCCTTTAACCACGGGCACTCCTGGGCTGGGTGTGCGGCTAAGGAAGGCTCCCCCCGGTCCCGGCCCCACTCACCGCGGGGCGGCAGCACCGACAGCACCGGCAGCAGCCCCAGCACCGGCAGCAGCCCGGCCATGGCGCCGGTAACGGCCGGGGCGCGCCCGGCTTTGCGCACACCCGGGGGGGCGCACGGGGCAGGCGCACGGTCCCACCTCGGCTGCGGATAAACCCCCGCCCCTAGAAGCAGGATAGCCCCAAATCTGCACCGGGCTGAGGATGGATGGATGGCACCGGTAGGTGGGCACGCGGGGAGTTGATTCTCCGGGACTGTGCACAGGGGAAATGAAGTAGATGGTGTTGGGTATCATCAGCTGCTGATTTTGGGGTGATGGGTCTGGTTAACGCTTCCTTTAGGAAATGAGGAGGTGGACAAGAGGAGGCTGCAGCCTGTGTCTGACGGAGAAGGATTTAGTGCCCTTAGCCCTTACCTACAACCGCTTGCTAAGAAGAGGCTGCAGGAATCTGGAACCAAGAGAGCCTGGGGTGGCTTCTTCCTACCCCAATACTCCCCTAAGAGATTTCCCTGGTGCCAGGGGAAAGGTATTGAATGGCTAAATAAGATACTGCACCTGGAACAGGAGGAGTGAGCCCTGCATCATCTAAACACCCATCAGAAACACTCACAGAGTACGCTGGAGCATTTTTCTGTACAGACCAGACCCGACATGAGCACCTTTCTGAGAGGGACCAAATCAGTATGCCCTAATAAAAAGGTCTCCCTTCTTCCTGTGACCTTTATAAAGCAGCCCCATCGGTCCATACAACTTGAACTGCTTTTCAGCAGCTGTGGCACGACACAACGGGCAGCAAAGGACTGCTACAGAAACGCAAGCAACTTAGGGGCACAAAAGGGTAAAAGACACCACCATGAAAACAAGTTGCTATGTGCAACAGACATTAAAATGCCAATATCGTGATGGGAAAGAAGGCAGCTAAGAGGTGTTAAAATTCAGCTTTCTACTTGGACAGTCTCAGAAGGTTTGGTCCGGGGGAATCAGCACACCACGAGAACAGCCATCCTCCAGGTAGCGATGACTGCTGCTGGATCCCTGGCAGAGAATGCCAGGCTTGCATTGCCTAAGGAAAAATGGACCATGAGCATTCATATTTAAAGAACAGCAGGAATAAAACCAGGGAGACATTAGCAGGAACTGACAGGGAAAAAAAAAAAAAAAAAAAAAAAAAAAAGCAGTCTGTGGATACTGGAAAAAGATATAATCTGGACTGAAACCTGGGTGTGCAGGCACAGCGACTGAGCGCTCCGCTTCTCCCACTGCGCAGCTATTTCTGGGCTTGGAAAGAAATCCTCTAGAGGGAGTTGGAAAATTGTTTAAAGGATTTTCCTCTCCCTTTCAGTCTGATAGTATCAAAAGACCAAGGGACCACGAGCCGTTCCACAAAGAAAAATAGTAATTAAAGAGCTTCACTTCATTAAACGAGGAATATTTAGGGCACAGGAGAAGCAAGAGGCACAGCACCAAACACACAAAGGCGGGTGCTGTTGCAGCACACTGCGGGCCAACGGGGAATCTGCCTCTGTGAGGAACTTCAAAGACAGACATCTTCACCTGTCAAGAGATTCTTGGAAATAAAACCCAGGCGAGCCAGAAGAGTGTTGGGGATGAAAGACGGGCAGCACGGGGTTGGGTCGCCAGCTCAGGACCATCAGCTGCAGGGCTGCGTGCATCAGCACTTCCACGGGCCCGGCTCAGCCACCAGATATACGAGTACAGTAAATATTTAATTAGATCGCAGTATGGCCAACGTAACACCACAGCTTCTTTATGGAAGTGTTCTAAATAATTAGAAACTGGAAAGGGAATTTAGGCCTCTTAAAGACTGTGGCCATTGTAAATCACTGGGGAAACGTAGTCACGCTCATTCCCCCCCAAAAAAAGTTATGAACAACTTCATTATATCCAAAATCTACTATCCAAAATTTGACTGGATATTTTCTTTAACTTATTATGAAATGTATAGCTCTGATTTCAGTATAACTCCATAGCTATTTAACTTTATGTGAGCAGTCCCATGAAAAAAATCAATGGAAGGGCACATACATTAAAACAGGACTTCTGTTCCAAGCAAATGCCAGGTATTTGGATTTGAAGAAAAAAAGAATCAGGATGAAAAGTTGATATTATAGCATTACCCAAATGAAAACACTCACTCTGCACGTTGCTTTGACTTTGTTTTTAGACTACAGTACACTTGAAACTTTTTGAATGGCCTGTCAAACATGCTTCTTCTTTGAAATCTATAGCCCCCTACTCCCCCAACCAAGGAAGTAAATAAATCTCTTTACAAAAAGAGAATTTATCTTACATCTTTATATTTACAAAAAGTAATATATTTTTTTCTTTTAACAGCCAATTTATTCCCTAAAGTATCTCACACCAACTCCTCAGTTTTAACTCTTGAGGAAGGCAAGTAATATAATGATGCACCTTACCAAACACATCCCACCTTCCCAAAAGTAAAGGTATGGCTACACACAGATTTTATACATTTGCATTTGTATACACATTGAGAATTCATAAAGTCAGTTAACTACTGAGGTACAAAACCAAGCTCTTGGGCGGCCTGTTTTGACCAAACCAGAGTTAAAAGTGGAGAGTTGAGTAAAGGTCCATCCAGTGACAAAAAAAAAAAAAAAGAGGAAAAATGGCCAGTACCTGGCAGACACAGCTGACACAGCCTACAGAAAAACACAAGCACAATAATTGCCCGAAAACACGGCACTCACAGAGCCATGAGCAGCTTACCAGGATGACAACTCCCTGTTTCGAGGCATCACCGGGCTGTTTGGCTGCAGCACGACCCAAAACAGCTTAAGCAGAAGGTGCCTGCACACCGCGGGCACTCTGCTCTCAACAGCGGCTGAAGGTTTCTTAATGCAAATGCCGAGACCTGCATCGAGTTTCAGCTTCAGATGTACCCTCACAACTGCTGGGTGAAGCGTCTTACACGTGGTACATTCAAGAATGAGGCCTTAAATATCCAGGTTTTGGACAAAAACAGCCTACAGAACAGGTATCAGACATGGACAGCTAAAGGAAAAGTCAGGCTGCTCAAAGAAAACATTCCAAATTCATTTATTTCAGTAAAGATTTTTATTATTTTTTTTTTTTAATTAAGGTTGTGAATGTTCCCCATATACTTTTTCTTTTGTTTTCAGGGCATAACCAGTTACAGTTTGTTAAAAGGAGCAGCATTCTCCTGCCTGCTGAGATCTCGCATTGGACACTGAGGTTTACTTTCCCCTGGGGTACATGTAGGGAAAAATCAGAGAGATGGTAGCAAAATTTGATCTGCAAAAGGAAATTGCTATACCACAGGTGTCTTAAAATTATCTGGTTTCTATTTATGTTCATTAACTCAAATACCTAGGGAGAAGTAATGTTGGCTGAGACTTAAATCCCTGCCCTTTCAAGCAAGAATTTCCAGAGCTCACATCCCCCCCGCCCATAGTCTCCCAACAGAATAAATGAACAAATAAATAAAAGTCATATTTCTGTAAACCTGGGCGATTTTCATCTTGTTTTTAAGGCATGGGGGAAAGGATTTGTAAGAGGTGATGTCATGAAGCACTTCTCCCCATTCTGTTTTATGTCACAAGCACAACAGCTGCTTTCTGAGAAATTCCCATACAAATAAATAGATCACAAAGGAATGAGAGAACAGGTGGAAAATAAACACAGACCAAAAACAACAGAAAAAAAGAATTTAGAAGGATGTTTTTTAAATATTTTTTATTCCTTAGTAAGTTTATTCCTTACCTGGTTTCCCACCCACAGGTTGCTGTTTGCTCCCTCCCTCCTATCCCCCCACCCCCCCATCTCTGAGGTCTGAGTCTTAGCCAACTAAAAGCAATTAAATAGAGAATTAGCTTTGGACCCCTGTGTATATTAGAACATCTGAAGGGAAATTAGGCAAATAACTCCTTTTTATTCAGAAGCCTAGCTCCATTTTCCTATTAGGAGAGTACAGCTTCCAGTCCCACCAGTTTTCCCAGAACCTCCACCCCATTAAACCTGCCTGGCAGGATGCTGACTGACACCACCTTTCCCCAATGAAACCCGAGTTAAAAATCACTTGATCAGCAGCACATACACCGGCAGAAGGTTCCCGAGAGCATTGCAGGGCCTGCTGAGGACTGGTCGGGTGCTTCCTCGGGTACTACATACACCTGAGCTAGACCTGTCCCCCCTTCTGGGACCAGAGGCCACCAGTCACACCCGCAGGGCTCTCGATGCTCTCAGATTGCTCCATCGCTCTGTTCCTTCTTCCTGCTCATACACGAGGGCTACGGCTCGTGCTCCTGTCACTCTCAGGTCTTTTGCATCTAATATGTGCCAGAGATCACTATCAGAGGAACGGTAAACTTTGTACAAGGTGATACTGCTGCTAAATAACACTACCTCTGCATTTTCCAGCAGTAGCATTACAAAACAGGCAAGCTCGTTATTTCTGCTGAAGAACACATTTGCAAATTGTGGAGCACTGGGGTAAAGAGAAACTGCAGTGTGAAAGTCCAAGGAACATAACTATATAAAGTTATAATTTAAGGAGTCAAACACCTTTCTTTCACCCAAATTTCACGGTATATGAATTCTTCCTGCACTGAGCTGGTGTACACTAAGAGTTTTACCCTACTTAACTCCTTCAACTTCTTAAAATCACATAGAGCTAGCCAAACTCGTGCTGTGCTCTGCGCACACAGTCCCCAGGCAAAATACAAAGTAAAGTCTGTTTTGGGGTGTGTATTTACTAAATTCTCGGAAGATCAACAAAAACTGGTTTCTAGAAATCCAGATGCAGAATTCCAGAGCAGTCCTTTTGTTGCTGTCTGAGGTTTGGAATGGGACAGCCTGGTTAATTCAAATCCTTCTGTGCCTCCTTTATTTATTGCCTCCCCCCTCTTTGGTGGGGTTCATGTATTCCTGGAGAATACAACATGATAATAAATCGGATTTGTGATAGAAGCAGCCCTTCACAGAAATACACGTGTATCTGTATGTATTTTAACATAGTACCTCCCTTGGCTTAAAATTTTACTTCCTACTTCCAGCTTGAAGTCCCACCCATGTCTCCTTTGCATTCAGAGATATTGAGAAAAACATTGAAAAAGACGTGGCTCTTTACAGAAGGAAGGTAGAAAGATGGAACAAGCTGCAGATTAAATGAAGGGGGAGATATTTCACTGGTGTTTCTGAAAAACAGAAGTTGGTGAATCACTGTCTTCATTTTAGAGAACAAAAAGCCACCCCT
Source organism: Netta rufina (assembly GCF_964035555.1). NCBI lineage: Eukaryota > Metazoa > Chordata > Aves > Anseriformes > Anatidae > Netta > Netta rufina. Next base: position 21,445,716 of record NC_140134.1, on the reverse strand, counting down.
AACACTTACCCTACGTAGTAAATTATATACCAGAATCCCTCTTTTCCACCTCACAGAATAAAGTTGATTAACTTAGATCACAAAAACCAGGACTTCCCTTGCACTAACTTCTGATACTACACCGCACATTCAGTAACCTGTATGCAGAAATGTGTCTTTTGAAATATAACCACATTATATGAGTGGTTTTTTGTTTGGTTGGTTTTGTTTTAAAGTTCAGAAACGTTCTACTGAATACAAACCACTCGGGCCATTCGGCTTCTCCTTCGTATAATCATTTATCTGGAGCTGGTGTGCGAGCTAGGTGCAGGCACAGTGGAACAAGCAGAGCTCATCTGCATGCACAACAGCTCCATTTGCATGGTCACTGCCAATGAGGACACGCACTTGGAATGCAGCTCCACATACCTGCACATGCTAATTCAGGCTTTTTGTGTTTTTGGAACAGCTCCTGTCCGGGTAACACCCACCCTTCTTCAGGAACATGCACGCACTCACCCTGGCTTTCTGCTGCCTGTGTTAAGATGATGCCAACTGCCAACACATTTTTTTTTTTTTTTGGATCAGTTTTCACACAAATTAATCGCAAGTTTTGGTCGCCTGATTGACCTTAGAGAAAATAGATGGTGGCCACAGCATTTGCATGCACAGTTACAGTATTTGAAAACACAACTCTACTCGTTTTGACCATACTGCTGTAATTTCTACATCTTTCAACTACTAGAACTTATAACATGAATGAGCCACAAACATCCCTTTCCCATGGATTTCCACTCATAAGGCTGTCTGAGATAGAAAAGCAAATATTTAAAGAACAATGACAGAAGCAGAACATTTTTAAGATGACTGTAAAAACAGCACAAGTGGAAGTAAGAAAATAAACAAGGTTACATCACTTTCGGTTTTCAGGAACTAAGCTATTCATGAGGAATGGAGGAAAGAAAGAAAAATGTATTTTATTCCTCCCCTCACGGGGCTTTTATGTATATACACACAACATATTGCAAGCTCTGGGAATTTTCAGAAAGAATAACGCAGCACATAAGCAGTAATAACATTCAAAGCCGCTGAATATTTCCCTAGCTCATCTCCAACCGCACATTCCAGCGCAGAGATCTGTGTTCGGAGCCTCATTCAGAAGACACACAGCATGCTGAGGCACTTTGTACAGCTATTATCTGAAAAGTCTGACCCCGCAACAAATGGCGCTATAAAAGAAAGCGAAATTATCAAAACTTTCTTTCAGCATTGTACGCTCACCGCTGTGCTTTGCGTATCTGACTAAGCAGCCAATTTGCTGCTAGGTAAGCAAAGAATTTCTGATCCTGTTTGTACAACGCTGAACTCTAGCACACAAGAGGGTGAACTGTGAATACTCAGTGAAACTCAGTAGATTAAATCACTTACTGGTTTTTGTAAGGGCATTTCTGTTAAGGGAAACTGCTTCCATTCACCCACCTGTTAATTTAGCTTAAGCAGGAATGGGAATACATGACCTCTGTGAAAAAAACAAAACAAAAAAACAAACATATAGTGCCTAGCCAGCTTGCTTCTTTTTGGAAGAAAGTCATCTTATGCTTAGCAGATGACAAATTTTTTTGGAATATTCAATATTTAATATCCACCACTTAGTCCTAGCCTTTGCTTTTGTCATATTTAAAAGGAAAGGAAAATAGCATGTCATTTTCCAAGGCCCAGAATAGCAGTATTGCACTCAGTGTGGAGACTGATTAATAATAAGAAACCCTCTTTCTCCACCCAGAACTTTTTCTATCCCCTCTGGCACTGTTTTCAGTCTGAGAATCCTTGGGAGACTTTGGTCCAGCGTTGGCATAGGCAGCTCCTCACCCATCACAGCACTCTGGGATCCTGTGGACAGATTTCAGCCACTTGGCCTGAAGAGTCACACTTCAAAGCATCACCTGTAAGACTTAAAGGTGTAAGTTGTCTCTAAAGTTCAAGAGTCAGTGATGAAATGGGATATCTCACATTGTAAGTGACACCCAGGATGAAACAGTTAAGAAAAGCGAGTAAAAAATCTAATTATTCTTGTTAGAAAGGAACAAGTTGAGAGGACAACAACTCAGATTATCTTGGTAATGGATCTCATCGAGTACACAGGTGCTCCACGTGTTCAGGTTCACAAAAGTGAAGGCTGAAAGAGGATAAAATTCCTCCCTTTATATACCGAGGGGATAAATGTCAGGCGTAATGCTATTTGATGTAACAGATATTGCTACTGCTAGGGTAAATCCTAAGCACCATGAGAAAAAAATGAGATGCCTGATACCCACCAGGGACTTCCGAACAGCCTCAGCATCTTTTCCAGTTGCGTTTCCAGTTCGAAGTCATACAGCTTCCTCACGTTGATCACACGTCCCTCTAGTAACAGATTTGCATTAACACATTGACCATCCAGACCTGGATCCTTGGTGAGGAAAAACCGGCAGCTACTGCCTGTTACTGCCACTTCAACCACAAACGTTGTGCAGAAACTCCACAGGAAAAAAAAAATCTAATGGTTAGAGTGAAATTACAAGGTGAGCGTGAGTCAACAGGGGTTGTTTATTGAGTTTGACAGCAGTGCTGCACTTTATGGTGATCAAAGACAAATATAACCCAGGAGTACAGCACCCAGCTTTGGAATGCTGTGCCCTATGAAATCTGCCTAACAGAGGCTACAGAAAACTGGAAACAAGCACGAGGGAGACTGGAGAAATGGAGGTAGCTGCCCTGACAACAAGACCACAAAGTCTGTAAGTACTTTAAACAAAATGCCAACAACAACAAATGAAAATACCTTTTTTCCTTTCACGGCCTGTATGAAAAACAATGGGCTTACGCTGCAGCAAGGAAGATTCAGGTCAGACATCATGACTAGCAAGGATGGCAAGGTAATGGAGCAAATTATTGGGGAGCAGCCATTTCAATACCACGTACCTCCGAAGCAGCCCACATAAACATCTGTTAGGGAGAACATTAAGTGTGGCTGTCCCTGCCCTGAGTGGAATTACGAACTAGATCACCTTCCATACTTGTGAGTCAATTATTATGTCTGATTATTCCATATTCCATCATTATTTATTTGTTTTACTATTGTGTCTATGAAGTCTAGCCACTGACTCACGTCAAGTCCTGGGACAGAATAAACATGCAAGGGAAATTCCATAACAGGCACAAAAATGTCATGTGAGAGTCAACAGCAGAACAGGCAGGTAGGGAGACACAAAGATACATCCAGGCAGCACTGATGGTCCCAACAGCACATCAACAAATAACTGAGGATCTTAGCAATTTGTTATAGTAGAGGAAAGTTATGGGTTGTTCAGGAGATGATCCTTGTAGGAAAGTAACGATCTAAAAGCAACAGGCAGACAAGGGAGGCTGGCACGCTGTGCCAAGCAGCCTGGGATCTGATGCAAGGAAAAATACTTCCTATTTGAAGCAACAGAGCAGAGCACAAGAACGGGATGCAATAGCAAACCACCACCCTGTGCAACACCACTCGGTAAGGATGCAACACATGAAATCTGTCAAGGTAGAGAAAACAATATTGGAAGGAGTGATTAAATAGCTGGCGAAATATTGCAGAGGTTTTACACGTGCAGATGGCCAAGGACCTCATCTCTAAAATCTCACATAGGAAGAAATATGGAGGTTTAGACAATGCTATTGAGGATTAGAGAGAAACTTATTTCAAAGACGATGCCTGATTTGAATTTGCATGATAAGCAAATAAGGCTGTTTCATCTGCTGTGCCGGAGACAGTGATGAAGGAGGGCTGGCAGAGGAAGATGAGAATCTCCACTTTAATTACGCAATGCATAGGCTGATGCTTCATTTACACAGACAATTTCAGAAAGCCAACATGAGATTTTAACTTCTGACAGAAAACAGAACTAGGTAACACCAGACCTGCTGGTATGACCACTAGTTTCACGCTCATGCAAAAAAACAGGAATCAAGATGACTCCTCTGGTCTTTAATCGCCTACAGAAACCCAAAGAGGGACAAATATGACATGGTAAAGAAACATCTAGGAAGACGAGGAAAAAAAAAAAACACAACACTGGTGGCCACCAGTCACAAACACCACAGGAAAACAGAGGTCGAAGAATGAGAGTGCTTGTGGCAGAAGCAAGATGAGTAAGGAAACCTCTGCTTCGAGGTAGTGGAGGACCTTGGTCAGGGAAGAAACGTGTCGTGTTGGCTTTGCATCCCACCGTATGTTGGAGACTGACAAGTGTAGATGCAGGAAAGCAGCTATCATAACCTTTTGTGCTCTAAGATGAAGTTTAAAAAATTAACTTGTAACATCATCTCAGTTGAGCTGTGAATCACAACCTCAAATGATTCATCAGAAATATCATCTGCAAGTGGCTATTACAAGATCGTCTGTCTCCAGACAGAACGGATGACCGAGCCGCTTCCCAAATTTAGCAGCGTTACGTGTTAAACCCCAGCATTCAGCAGGTTTGCCCACACGAAACACAAACACTTCTTTTGTTTTCCAGTGGACCTCCAATTTCATGAAAGGCTATGGCACCACATAAACCTCAAGCAGCAAATTGTGGCGTGTGCAAGTAAACTACAAAACGCATTAGTCCTTCTGGAGGGCTGGGGACAAGACAATCATATCAGCATCAGGATATTCCGACACAATTAAAGCAAAATCTTTTGTTCAGATCACAGAACTCAGCTGTGTCAATTGAATTGCTCTGATTGAACTAATTGAATTTCAATTGCTCAAGTCTGGTTTTGAACGGTTTTGTATGACATTCAAAAGACTGAAGACTTCATTTATAAATGGAAGTGTGTGTGGGGTGGGACAACAAACGACTTGGCTGTTACCCAGAAAGTAGCAAATGTGTAATATATTTCACTGGAAAAGCACACGAAGCCTTATCTTCCTGTGGAGGCCTCCACTCACCACAGTGGTGGATGAAGCTCCCCATTAGCATCCTCTTCCCACGAGGAAGGAGGTAGGGACCCTCACCCCATCCTCTCCTGAAGTAAAACTGAGCATCACTTATCCAAGTCCTATTTCGCCCCCGTAGCTCCTATTGTTTCAGCAGACGTGAAACACGGCTGAATTACAGCCTCAGAGGGCACAAAGTACACAGAACACTTGTAAAACTCCTGCTTTTGCTGCCCAAAAGCTTCATGCCCACCTAGGAGGGAAAGCACCACAATGTGACCACCAGAGGATTAGGATTCTCAAATATTTACAGAAAAAAAAAAAAAAGACATCTATTTAAGCTTTAATTAAATGCTAGGCTAGATCTCATTGCTGATGCCTACCAGCAGCTTCTGTACGAACTTGCTGATTGTTCTTTATCCTCACTGCAGAAGTGGAACTGGAAGTGGCTTAGGAGCCAAAACCAAAGTGCTGGTGAAGTCAATGGCAGCAATTCCATCAACAACACGAGCCAGGTCACCACATCCCCGCTGCATTCAGCCTCCTCTTCTGCACCAATTCATTCCGCTCACTCCAGTAGATCACCTCCACCTTACAGGCATTAATGGTGCAGATGCACAAGAATCTCGCTTTATAGGTTTCTAAAGGGGCCCTTCTACCTCATCTTTAAAATTAACTTGGTTTTGGTAACTTCCAGGCTACAGAATTTGCTTCCTCCCCTTTTACTCTGTCTCCGAACAAAGAAAACACCCACATATCCTAGCACAAGTCTTCAATTTGTTAAATTAACTTTTCATTTGCTTCATGCAAGTCTTACAAAAATAGATGCAGCTCCTTGTAGCTGGGCATGGAACTGGCAGGAGGCACAGCATGCACGAAGACCAGCCTGCATGGCCAAGCAGCACCAAATGCTTCTGGCTGTAAAGGAACTTTGCAGTCAGTTCTGATATATCTACATTTACCACATGATGAGCACATCACTTACTTCATCTCAATTTACCCATCTACAAGAAAAATTCAAGTCTTCCTCCTGGTTTGTACATTTCATGGGTATTATTTGCAGGTATCAGTCCCTTGGTCAAAATTTCTCTCCCCCCAGTGACAATTGGAGCCATTAGAACAATTGCAAAATCCTCTTTCAGGGAGCTGGGTAAATAAAACAAGTTTCATGTCCTGTCACCACCTGTGACCTGGTAGTTTAACAGTTGAATTATTTATATAATTGGGCAAAAAAAAGTGGGCAGGCAACACACTGTATCTTTACACTAGGCCAAAAAAAAAGTCAAAAGAGAATCTGAACAACTTGCTATCAAACTCACTAATATGCTCTACCTTTTGGCCAGTGCTGAGGTGGTCGGGCAGTTGGATTTCAAAGACTTTGTAGGTCCCTTCCAACTGAACTACTCTAGCCTACCTGTTAACCGCCTTTGGAGACTTAATACTTAACGGGGAAGAAAACAAAATCAGCTCTGGGATGAGCTGATCTCCTTTTACACCAGCAGAAATTGTACTACTTCGTAGGGTTTGAATGGGGATTTTAATAAAAAAAAAAAAAAAAAAAAAAGAAGTCTGTTTTTGCCTTGCTTTCCATTTTAGAAAAAAAGACTCAAAGAATGCATGGGAAAGTCTAAAACTACCATTTTCAGGCTTGGTGTTTTCATTATTAGAAATAAAAAAAGAACTACAATCTTCAAGCAAAATGAGAATCTTAATTTTTAATAGCACTTTCACAGCTGCCACATGACTCTCACTCCATAAACTGGTAGCAACCTCTGACAAAGAACATACGCAATATAACTTCCATAAAAAGGTCGCTTTATTAGGGCTGAGCCCCAGTGCATACATACGGGTGCTGGATGTGTAAGCTACAGAAGCACACCACTTACCGTCACTCTGCTTGCAGTCAGGATGTTTTTAGGTACAAGGGTCTCCCCTTGCTGTACAGCTCAGCCCTGCAGCGTTGCTGTAGGACTCCCCTCGTGCCTGGATTTAAGCCCGTGGAACTGGTACCATCAGTCAACAGGGACAACAGTGAGGAATCTTTACAGAACATTTTCATGAAATAAGTAACAATTGTGTGATAATTTTGTGTAATAATTGTGTGTACAGGAACTTGAGATTCCCTTTTTACCTCTTTCTTGAATCAAGCCACAAATGCCTTTGCTTAAGAACGCCAAACAAGCTGAAGTAGGCAAGTTTCTCAAGAAACAGGAGGTGGAAATGACAAAAATGGAATGATAGGCAAATTAAAGGCTAGAAAAAAAAAAAAAGCAAGATCTAGAAATTCTTTGATGAGGATAACAAAGACTGAATGAAATCAGGAAGTTTACATGTGTACGTATGTATAGTTGATGCTCAGAACAGCTACGTGTTCTAAGAACAGCTTAGGACTCTAGGTGTTCTCTTAAACAGGACAATGATCATTTATATTGCACGGGTGAAATTTTATGATCTGCTAACACAACATTGGGGCTAGGCAGTCAAATAGTCAGCCCTGACTACAAAAATCAGCATTCCAGAATTCTAGACCCACCTTTGATGGTAGACTGATCCATGACCTTTAGCAATCCACTTCCAACATTTTAAAATGGAAATTGCACTTAAAAGAAATTCTTTGAGTGCTGGAGAAGTGAGTTTTGACAACTCATGTTAGCGAGAGAGTGTTCTGTGGTTAATATTACAGAATTTCCTCACTCTCCAGTAACGTTTTTTTTTTTCTAGATCCAGAAATGTAAGTAAAAATGAAGCCTGAGTCTAGCAGAACATTCCTTCCCGCTCTTCCCTCCAAATTTTTCAAGAGCTCTTCACCCCAAATTCTATTTTGGATTAAGTCTGAAACGTTTCATTCAGCTAAATTGGAAGCAAATATTGAACTACAGGTCAGACCTTTCAAATATTACGTAACAGAAAGAAAGTATGATCACAGAGATCTTGAAAAGTCCTAATACAATATCAAAACAAATTAATCACTGAAATAAAACCTTACGTATTAAAAACACTGAAATTAAAAGTGTTTAAGTGTTTTATCTTGACTGAATTTGACAGGTACTACCCGTTATCAGATTCATTCAACCCCTCTGAATCTCTGCCCTTTCACTATTCTTTAGAGAAAAGGAAAAAAATCTCACTACCTCCAGTTCCAAAACACTTCCTCAGCCTAAGCACTTTAGGAAATCCTGTGAAGGTTTTACGCCAATTTGAAACCCAGCAGAAATAGCTCCATCCACGTGCAGCGATCTGCAGTTGGCAAGTGGAACAAGGCATTACGCCGCTGCTCCCATCTTTATCATTTACACTACGACCAATAGAGCACTGGGCATGACAGGTGTTTTTTTTTTAGTACTGGCAGAAGTTACTACGGCAGCTGCACTGGTAATTACGCTACTCACTGTGTCCCATGAATCACATTCCTCTTGAAGTCCCCTGCCCAAGAACTGTCCTCACTTTCATCTTCACTACTTAAACTGTCAGACTTGAAAGCTCTCACATCCACTGCAGCAGATTTCATACAATACGCTCTTTCTACAGTAGGTGCTTCTTATTTTGAGTGCAAGAAAAAAAACAGACTCTGTTCTTCTGAGGCACTTCTGCTAAATCAAAACCTAATCATTCAGTAAAGTATAAAACTGGAAGTCCATTTCCTTTTTTCCTCCCCATGAATAGAGTAGAACTGGTCAAATGCTCCTGAAGTTATCTATGATAAGTCCTAGTGGATCAAGACTCCTTTAGCTTCAACAGCATTCACGCTCCTGGTGTGCAGGCCTTGTAAATACCTAACATCACGTTCTTGCTGCTCTAAATACCTCAAACTGCTTTTTAAAAAAAAAAAAAAAATGAACAAAAACTTCTTATCCCAACACACACGGATACAGGCTTTGACAAGAATCTTTGCATTTTGTATTTTCAGAGTTCTCCAGATGTCTCTTGTCGTCTTCAGGAACTGCTAAATCACTCCTGCAAACTCTTCCATACGCTTCATTTCATACAGTTTCATTTTGACATCATCATTCACCTTGTTTTCCACCTTAGTTTCAATAATATATTAACACACACTTTTAGCTTTGAATTTTGATAATCACATTCTCAGTTTTGTACCAAAAATTGACACTTTTCTTTCCCACCTCTGATTTTGTGTTTTATTCTACCGTATCACAGCCGACTTCGCCAGCTTTTGCAAAGGACCTTTATCGGGATGGTGCGAGAATCTCTCGAGTTCTTGCCTTGCTTCTCTGCTGACCAACACACAGATTTACAACAGCTTAAAAATATAACGCTGATTTTATTTTTAATCCCTCACATCACAACTAACAAGTTATTGCACTTCGATTCTCCACAAAGGACCCAGGGAAGCTGCATGGCCTATTCATTTGCTTACAAAGCTATGCTACGTCTTCAATCCATATTATACACATCTTTCCCTCCCAAATTATCCTGGAAGTCTATTATTTTTAGTTTATAATATCTAACTCATGACATTTTACACTTTTGAAGTTGGTTATGGACAGGACAGCTTGGAAAAGGACGACCAACAGCAATTGGAATGGCTGAGTATTTATATACAAAACAAGTAATAAGTATAAAAAAACTGGAACCATTGCTCTTCACAAACTGAACAACGTTTGTTAAACTCCATACAGGAATCTTCCTTGCAATAGTATGAAGTATCGAAGACATAAAGCTCTTATTCGTAATGATGTCAGCCTACCTGCAGAATAAAATGCTTAATGCTTCAGAAAAGAAATACGGAGAAATTCACCAGCTTACACGAGGAATAAATAGCTTGATCACCTGTTGAACACTGAAGGGTAACCTTAAGAGTATTCATTAAGTGTTCTTTCCACAAAAAGAGAAAAATGTTATGTATCTGCTGCTAAATGCACCTGTGAAACTCATCTAAGCCCTCTCCTATTAGCATAAGTTTAACAATTGGCTTTGACAAGAAATCAAAAACATATCTGGCAGCCAGAAACTGGAAGAAAAATGGTTCCAGAAAGAGCTGCAGGAAACAGTTCTAAAAAATGGTGTACAAGTTATGGAAGCTTTATATTATTTATATATTGATCTGCCTATGGCTGTAAATCAGCAGAAGTGTGTGAAACTTGATTTCTTTCTTCGTCTTGCTAAACATCATTAATTTCTAGGCTCCACTGGTATGCCTGATGTTGTGCAAATAAAACCAGAGGGAATGGTCTATGCTAAGCTCGGGGGGAACAAAGCCAGTTTTGAGATGTAACAAGTACTCATCTCTTCTCAGTTTGGTAACTTAAAACAACTACTTCCCATTAAACACTTGGCTTTGAATTACCTTTCTTCAGTTCTTATCTCTTACTTGAAACACTGCTAGAAAACAGAATATTGTGACAAAAAATATAACATTTGCAAACAATTAGCGCAGAAATCAATGGGAATCACTCATACGCCAGAGGAGTTATACAACAGTCCCAGCAGTCAGCACTGCAAGATATATTGTGTTAAACTTGCCTAACTCAAAAGAGCGATTACATTTAAAAAAAAAAAGAGAACAAATAATATTAGACAAAATCCCTTCTGGTTTAGACTTGAGCGCTCTGCTTGCACGTTGCTAACCACTGTTAGGAGAAATTCAAACAACCAAGAGGCAAAAGGCACAACACCAACATCCAAGCCTCTTATAATGGCAGTAAGCTTTGGTGCTTTTTCAGCCAACGACTCGAGGTCTTCATTTATTTATTTTTCTAGCTATAGCACTCCCATATTGATTTTAAGAGTCTCAAAGCATAAATGTATGTTTTCAAGAACACACATATCGTTTTCCTGTGCTCACTTTTGTCCCTTTTCCCCAGAACTCCAGATACCAGTGATCAATATTGCTCTCAATTCCCCTTAATGACCCATTTTCCAGCTACACTGGAGGGGCTGGGGGTGGAGAAGTAAGGGCAGGAAGAGGGACGATTTAAGAACAGAATTTTCTCTTTCACATTGCTGTATCTCCATACAAAAAGAGGACTGAAGATGCTACACAAAACATGAAGGAACGCATTGTGCAAATGCAACAGGAACAAACAAGATACCAGCAGATATACAAAGGAGTATTATAAGAGGGAAAAGAACAATCAGCAGCTCATTTTAGCAAATGCTCAACTATCCATTGATATTACAGACATGGGAAATCCTTCTGGGTTCTGTGTGATGCGTGTATTTAATGTACAGTATCAATTCATATAAAACTTTTGTTAATATAAGATGGATATAAAGGTATTTCATGCTTTAAAAATAAAAAGGTGGTGGTTCATTGCTATGAATGGTTCAGAAAATCTGGATAAAATCACTTAACTGGGCAAATCTAGTTACACTAAAGAGTTTTTAATGCTAGATCAGAAAATACCTAAAAGATAATCATAGAGAAGTTCACAAAAAAAAACTTAACTCAGGCTCAGCAACAACTGAACAACTTCTAGAGTAAATGTCTTTAGCATTTTATATTTTGGCCCAGGATTCTGACACGTAATCAGCTTTTTTGTGTAAACCTGTATTTAGCATTTGCTGGTCATACAATTAACAACACAGTACTTTGAGCAACGAAGGAGTTGGAAAAACATGTGAACCCCAGACAAAATCAAATATTATTAAATATTAACTGTAACCATTATGGTGATTTGTCAAAATACTTTTTCGTACTCCAACTTTAAAAGCCAGAAGGTACAGATAAGCACAGAGAATATTTTCATCTTCCAACAGGAGACTGACCAGGGATCCTCAAGACTAGTTTCCCCACCACTGTAAGCTAGAGCTCAGATCACTTCTGCTGCTCAGCTCTGACAAGGACTCTGACAGGACAGGATTTCACACATTTTGTCAGTAGGCAGTATTTCTAATCAACAACATCTAGAACAGATAGAGTTGATTGCTTTATTCATAGAAACAGACAATAAGAATTCCCCAAGTAAGACTTAGCATTGCTTCATCAAGATGTAACACATTCTTCCTCTATTACAGAAAGCACGAAACTGAATCCTTATGGCACAAGCATAACAATTTTGAAGCAGATTAACATTTTTTCATATCCCAAAAGTAAAAACACAAATTTGACCAGACATTAAAACTGTTTTTAAGAAAATAAAAGCTATGCTCTGCAAAGACTTTAGTTACAATGCATGTACCACTATGAGAGGACACTTTGATATTTGACCTTTGGAACATTTCCCATGCATTTTTAGTTCTTCCAGTTTTCAAGACTTCTAAAGCTTTTGCAATATAAGCAAGGTATGCATGCACAGGACAGAGGGGAAAAAAACAGCAGCTTTAAACGTTTCTCTTTGGTTTTGAATTTTGAATAAGTCTCCCCTGATATATTGGAGGAGAGCAGTTTATAAAGAAAAAAATCTTACTTACAAGGAAGTAAAAAAAAAAAATCTCTGGATTCTCAGAAACTTATTTTCCCCACCTGTGATAAAGGTTTAGTTAATACTTATAGGCACTGTTTCCACAATGAAAGTTCTTTTCCAAAAATCTTCACCTGTGCCTTTAAACCAAACTCCAGATCAGACCTTCCTCTGTGAAGCCTCAGCCCAGGGGCCACCTTTGTTCACACCTGTAAAGAATTTAAAACAGAGCTAAGATACAGTTCACTCTGACGCAGAGGTCCTAAAGCTTTGCAAAGTTTACATCCTAAAACCACCGCAGTAATTTTTAGTATGTTGAAGCCAGCGCCACAGAACAATAAATAAAATGTCGATTTGTCCATGCCACAGACAAAGCAGAAATCCAATGTCTCTAACAGCTAAACCATAAAGAAGCTCTAAATCACCACACAAAAATATTAACCTGCTGCAAAACACTAGTGAACAAAGTTATATTTTTTTACCTGAAGCTGGATCCATCTTGACCTTTCTGCTAGCTTTCACGCTCCTGCAGAATTTGTGCTTAGCTGTCCAGGGCATCCATCCCAGCTCATCCGCAGCTGAAGTAGCTCGTTATGTATATATGAGCTTCCATCCTACACCTTGGAATGTTTTGATAAGACAATTCCGTCACCTTTTGTTGATAATGGGTATCAAGCATTTCAAAACAACTGTTAAGGGTTTTTACAGCCCTCTGTTGTTCCCAACTCCCTGCCAAGCCCACAGGAACATCACTGACCATATGCAGGGCCCGGTGGGGACACAAAGCGATTTCACCTCAGCCCCCGTGCCTGAGGAAGCCAGCCTCACCTCCACACTAGCAAGCGAGCCTGGGGGCTCCGGCAGTGCCTGGAGCCAGCGGATCCAAGGCTGGGGGGGTGCTGGGCACCTCGCTGGGGAGCCTGACACCGCTACCACCACCTGCATGAGTGGGGCCAGCCGGCGAGGCCGTAGGCACCCAGAGGGGCTGTAAGGACTGCCGGGACCCCTTCCCTGAGCCCCTCAGCACCCCAACATCCCCCTCAGGGCTCCCTCAGCCCCTGTAGCCCCCTCAAATCCACCTCAAACACCCCCCCAAGGTTCCCTCAGCCCCTGTAGCCCCCTCAGGCTTTCTCAAATCCCCCTCAAATCTCCCTCAGATCCCCCCCAGGTCCCCTCAGGGCTCCCTCAGTCCCTATAACCCCCTCAAATCCCCCTCAGACACCCCCCCAGATCCTCTCAGATCTCCCTCAACCCCTGTAGCCCCTTCAGAGCCCCCCCAGATCCTCCTCAGACCCCCCCAAGCCCCCTCTAAACCCCCTCAGATCCCCCCAAGCCCCCTCAAATCCCCCCCCAGACCTCCCCAAGCCCCCTCTAATCCCCCTCAGACCCCCCCCAGCCCCTTCACACCCCTCACCCGAGCACCAGCAGCCCCCCAACCCTCCCCTCCTCTCTCCTCCCCTCATGGCGGCCGCTGAGGCGATCGGCACCGCCCCCCCCACACCCCCCACCGCCGCCCCGCTCCGCACCTTTCCCTCCCTCCTGGCTGCGCGCCCCATACCCGGGCGGCTCCGGCTCCAGCTCCGGCTCCGCTCCCCGCCCCACAACCACGGCGCCTCCCCCGGGGAGCGGAGGGGGCCGGGGGGGGGGAAATGAAGCGAAGGGGGGGGGCGCAGCGAGCCCCGTGCCCGCCGCCGCCGAGCCGCCGCCGCCGCTCCTTCCCCATCAGCCCCCAGCGCGGAATGAGGCTCCGCTCCCAGCCGGGCTGTCCCCCTGGCCGGCTGCGCCGCTCTCCTATTGGCTCCCACCTCCCCTCGTCTCCTCCGATTGGTTGGGAGCCGGCGGAGCCCGGCGGCGATTGGAGGAGGGAGACGTCGCTCAAGCCGGAGCCCCCGGGAGCGCCCGCCTCCGCAGTTATCAGGTTAGTGTTCGCCGCGGCGCTGGGCTCGGGGTTCCGAGCGGAGCTGCTGGAGCCCGCCGAGTCCTCCCGGTACCGGCCTCGGGGGGGGGGGGTCTGCAGCGGGGGCAGCGCCACGCCAGCGGAGCCGGGCACAGCCGAGCGCCTCCCGCCAGCAGCCGCGGCCATGGACATGAAGAAAAGGATCCACTTAGAGCTGCGGAACAGGACGCCCTCAGATGTAAGCAATGTGTGTCCGTCTCCCCCCCCCCCCCTTCCCTTTTTAAAAAAAAAAAAAAAAATCCATCCGGTATTTTATTTAACGCTGATTTTTTTTTTTTTTTTTTTTTTTGGGGTTAAAACGTGTCGAAAACGTGCGGCGAGGTTGGGGAGGGGGCGGCGGGGGAGGCGGCAGGGCCGCTGCTGCTGCTCGCTGCTGCCCTTGAGGTGCCTACCTGTGCGTGGCCGTGCCCGGTGCCAGGCTCGGGGGGCGCGGGGGGCGCCCGCTTTGTGCCCTATGGGGCCGGGGGGGGGACCCCCGGGGACCCACGGGGGCTGCTCCCGGCCCCGCCGGCGTGAGACGCATTGAAGGGGGCCGGCGGTGCATGAAATAAAAATAAGTTGGTGCTCCTCTCCGGCGTGTTTAGTTCGCAAATATTTGGACTGGGTGCTGGGCAGGGAGAGCAGGCAGGGGCTGCGAGTGAGTTGCGAATGGTTTTGAGTTTAAAGTGCGTCTTCGTTTCTGTGCAGTGATCAGGCAGGAGAGACTGGGGAGCCATATTTGTAACTTTGTAGTCCTCATGAACGCGCCCTTTCTCTCTCTCTCCCTCTCTCCAGATGCTGAGAAGATAAAAAGGAAAAGAATTTTAAGCAAATAACTTAGCGTTTTTAGAGGTCTGGTATCGCTGCCCGTAGTGTGAGCGTGGAATACAAAATATTGCAAGAAATAAATGCACTCTCCACCCCCTCCATCCCCGCACACACACACACACACACACGCACAAAAAGGCTGGATGTGTGTGTGTGCGTGTTTTCCTTTTTTTATTTCCCCCCTTTTTTTAATTTTTTTTCCCTTTCCTCCTCCTTTCCCCATTTTGCCCCCTCTCTTTATTTTTTTTTTAATTTTTTAAAATTTTTTTCCCCCTCCTCTCGGGGAGGGAAAAAAAAAAAAAAAAACAAGCTTCAGGGGCTTGTTGTTCGGCGCCTTCCCCGAAAATAAACGGCGGCGAGAAACTTTGGCAGGACACGAAAATAGTCCGGGAACGGGGCTGTTTGGAGGGGGGGGGGGTGCCCAGATGCGGTCGGGCCCCGCTCCGACGGGCGGGCGGCGGCGGCGGCGGCGGGGCTCGAACCCGCGGCCCCGAGCGGGGGTCCCGGCACCCCCAGCCCCCGTTCCTTAACCCCGGGGGGGGGGTGTTGAGGGCGGCGGGGGCTGCCCCGGCCCCTCGGTGTCCCGGAGGGGCAGGGGGGGGGGGTCCCACACGTTGTGGGGAAGCTGGAGAAAGGGGTCGCGGGGGTGCCCCGGAGCGGGACCGGGCTGGAAGCGGGGCTCTGGGGCCGGGGAGGG
This sequence comes from Netta rufina, assembly GCF_964035555.1. Taxonomy (NCBI): domain Eukaryota; kingdom Metazoa; phylum Chordata; class Aves; order Anseriformes; family Anatidae; genus Netta; species Netta rufina. Next base: position 21,429,976 of record NC_140134.1, on the reverse strand, counting down.
GAACGTACCTCTCCGGGAGGCGCCCGGGGGAGGGCGGAGGCAGGCGGCTGGAACGCGGCCCCGCGGCTTTTCGGTGGCCAGCGCGACGTCTGATGGGGAGGGGGGACAAAGGCGGGCAGATTTTATGTAACCTGCTCTTTAAACTTTAAAAAAAAAAAAAAAAAAAAAAGTCCTGGGCGAGCGGCGGCGGCAGCAGCAGGAGGAGGAGGAGGAGGAAAGAGGAGGAAGGAGGAGGGCGCCCGCCCGCCCGCCGTAGCGGCACACGCCGCCGGCCCCGGCGAGGCGCGGCCCTGCCCGGCCCTCGGGGCTCATTGTTGGGGGGTCCCCCGGGGGGGAGCCGCCTCCCCTCCGCCTCCTCAAGCGGGCCGGGACCGGGAGCTCGCCCCCCGGAGCCCCCCTCCCTTAGCGGGGCTCAGCCGCTCCTGGCATCGGCAGCGCCACGGCGCAGCGCAAGTAGGACGCGGCGCCATGTTGTGTCCTCCCCTCCCGAACCGCTGAGGAGGAGGAGGAGGAGGAAGAAGAAGAAGAAGGGAGGCAGCGAGGCCGGGCCGGGCGGCGGCGGAGCGGGACCGGGCTTCTCCCCTTCAGCGCCCGGGGGGCGGCGGGGGGCGGCCGGGCGGCGGCTCCGACATGACGGGCGGCCGCCGCGCTGCCATTTTGTCGCCGCTGTCGCCGGGCTCTGACAACGAGCCCCCCCCCCACCACCACCACCCCCGGGGTGGAAAATCGCCTCCCCGCCGCCTTCCCCAAACCCTTTTTCGTTGTTTTTTTGCCCCAACCGGGCTCCTAGGGGGCTGCCCGGGGTGGGGGGGGGGGGGCGCTGCGGCCGTGAGCCGGGAAAACGCCTTCTTCTGGGCAGGGCCCGGCGGGAAGGTAGGTCTCCGCTTTGCCTTTTTTTTTTTTTTTTTTTAAACCCTTTTAATATATTTTTACATCTTTTAAGGCATTTTTTTGTCTCTTTTTATTTATTTTTATTTTTTTTACTTTTTGCCTCACGCGCGCGCTGCCGGAGGCTTGTTCACCATTTTAAGCAGCCCCCGCCGCCCAAAGGCTTTTAATCCTTTTAACGCTTTCTGGACTGTGCCTCCCCCCTTCCCAAACACACATCTGGGTTTTGTTCACTTCGTGCTCTGCTCGGACTTACACAGAAAGAGCCCCTGTTTGGTGGTGTTTCTCTGTTCCCCTGCAGCTGAGGAACGTCCTCCAGTGGGCTGTAAAACAGCGCTTGGTTAACCTGGCTTTTATTTTTACTTCTTAACCCGTCAGCCTTTAGTTCTGTCACCGAGCTGTCCGCAGCAGCCCTCCCAGGCTCCGTTGGCCCATCAGGTCCATTAGAGGAGTAAATCCGTTCAGGTTTGGTGCTGTTTGGGACCGCCGCTGTGTTTACGGTCGGTTCTGTGGAAGCCTCGATCCCAGACCGTGCACGTGCGGCTGTGCTGCGGACAGCTAGGGGTGCAGCCTGAACTCTGCCTTTCTAAAGTCCCTTTTAAAATAAGTCATCTGAATCCACCTCCTGCTTTAGGTGAGACGTTTGAAACTGAGTTTAGAAGCAGGTCTAGAGCCAGGTGTCGTTTATTTACGGATTTCTGTAAGTCTTTGGGCATGAACAGGACGGTTCTGTCAGTCGCTGGTGTTAGTCTTTGCTTTGATAAACACAGTGTTTCTTGTGTGATCTGTGAAAGATCCTCCTCCTCAAAGTTTTAAATGTAACATATATAAATCTCTGTGAAAATAACTGCACAAGTATACGTTTATTTACTTCTTTTGGAGCTTCTGCCCTATAGGTGCTCAATTCTTGCCGTACATCTCCTATTTAATCCATTATCAGAGCTTGCAGGATCAGAACTTTTTGTAAATCAAGGTTAGGTAAGAGGATGTTGATAAGGTGTTGGGGTTCTTTTTGATCTTACCAGACTATTTTATGCCATGGGTTATCTCATACAGTCCTGGTGTAGAATACTATGTAATACTTCACCTGTTAAATCATACAGCCCTGTAAGGTTACATCTTAGCTAATAAAATGTAATATAAGTGTCTCAAAGTGGATTATATAGTAGCTATTTCTTCCTCAGACTTCTTTTTTGCTGTGTTGTGTTTTTTTCCTCGCTTTGTTTTTAGATGAATTCACTGTTGGTGAGAGGTCTGGGGTGCCATAGCATCAGAAATCTGGTTGTGGTTGTGTCTGTGTGTCTTGGTGAGACATCCCTGGTTTGGGTGCATGAAATTCGTGCTGCACAGCCACGGCTGAGCTTTCACATCTACTCTCAGCCCAGCTACTTCAACTTTTTTAACCCATTACACGGCGTGGTCACTTAGGGTAGTGCACTCACCAAAGAATTTGGCGCTTTGCTGATGGTATCGCTGTAGTCTCCTGTTACACATAACTGCCTGCCAGAAATTGGCCAGATACAGCTATTTCACGTGGGTTTCCTCCAAACCATCAGCCAGTAGTGGCATAACCACTGCTCTCCACAGAGAGGATGCTCACCTGGGCACATTTGAGGGTGTTCCCGTTCATTCCTGGTGCACGTAGCTCGACCTGTACCATGCAGAGGCAGTAAAACAAGGTCAGTGCTGAGGGGGACTCCCTGGCTGCGGGACGCAGAGGTACGTTTTTGAAATACTGCACAAAACTCCGGTGGCTTAGAGCTACCATGCCGGGTCATTTAGTCTGAGGATTGAATGCTGCTTTTGAAAGGAGCTTTATCAGCTCAAAATTGTGACAGTGATAAAATACTGACTGCAGCACTGGGTATTTCTTACAGTTCTTCCAACTCTTTGTTGCGCTTTAAAGCTTATTTGAATTCTGATTTCTCGCTGGTTTTCTGTCGGTTTTAACACTGAAGGGAAATAGAGTGCAAGCATCTATGCAAAGTGTGCTCTCATATGAAGAATATAAATAAAAAGCTCTTTCCCCTAGCTAGTTCCTTGGTGTGATGCTCATAATAACAGTAAAGAGTTTAAAGTGATAGGCATCCCTTTAAAGACCTGCATTTTAAAGAAGCTTGGGTGTTGTAAACGGGCACAGATACACGCTTTCTTACTCCTCCCCCAGCTGAACCACCTACGGACGGAAAGGGGATCTACTCCAGGTGTGACACCAAGTGGGACAAGAGGGTTGTGTGGTAGTATTTAGGGTGCCACAGGATCAGCACGCACAAAATAACGCAGCACGTGCAGGTTATCGTGGGTTTGTGCAGACTTCAATCACTTCACCACTCAGGTAGCTGACAGCAGGGTGTAAATATAACAGAGAGGTAGCTTTTATCTAATATCAGCAATATCTAAAGGGCAGTCGCACTATTGAGCCATACAAGTGATTTTGTATCCAGAACTTTTTTTAAATTTTATTTATTTTGGAACTGGCTTAATGAAAATTAATTAAGAAGAGAAATAGCTGGATTTTAAGTGGTGTAATTGTACTGTAAACCATCAGGGAGTGCGTTTTCTGAAGAAACAAGGTTGAAGTGAGGGGGAAAAAAGCTGCTTAGTCCAAACCTATGGTATAGGCGATGTGGCTGAGTTATGTGTAACTATCCTCGCAGCAGGATTTGTGCATTATGTATCAGTGGATAGGATATACCTTCCTCTAAACATACACCCAGAACTTCTCAGAGTTTTAAAGTAACATCACTTGCATGCAGGGATTGAGGACTTTATCTTATTTTCTGTATTTAAAAGACCATATTATCTATGCCAGTGATGCCTCTTTAATTGTCCATTTAAATGGCGGAATAATTATTAGTGGTTTTCTTAAATGCTTATGGCCCAGAAGGCTGATGTCGAGCAGTTCTTCCCACTTCATGCTTTCCATGGATTACTCCTTCCTCCCCCACGTCCTCCCACCTTACAGGTACAGGAATTGCTGAGCTGGGGAAGCCTGAGAAGAGCTGGACCTGCAAAATAGGAGCGGGTGCTCGAATGAATGGCTTTCCCTCCAAAGCCATAAAAGAGCTCGGAAAAGCTTATCTTTTGCTGGTGTGATTTGTTAAGGTGTTGTGTAGCAGCTGACATCTCCAGAGCCTGCTCCTGAAGCCGGTGTTAATTTAACCCAGCGCTCCTTGACGCGTGTCCCTGCATCATCCGAGGGCAGCGTGGAGCACGCTGTCCCAGCCATGGGCAGAGCCCCTGGAGTTGGGAAAGGAGAAGCAACCAACGTCAGTGTGAAATTTAAAAAGCATTTAATGTAGAGATGGAGCGATTTAATCATTTCCATATCTGAAACAGCCTCTGTCTAAATAAATATTTGGGGTCTTTTCGGAGTTCTGCCGCCAGCAGTAGAAACCCAAATGGAAACTAGTGACTTTTTTGAATGGAACAGCTTTCTGTGTCCCCAAAGTCTGTCCCTGATTTATTAATTAGTGAGCTGCTCATGCATATGGCCACAGTGACCCTTGTAAATGTGTGGAAGTGTGTTTATGTGACTCATGGGGTTTCTTGGCTGGGGGGGGGGCTGTTCCTTGAGGAAGGCAGCAGTAGGTTATCTGCTCTGCAAGTTTTGTAGTGCTGGAAAGGCTTCATAATTGGATACGAGTGCAAGGTGCATTCAGAGCCGTGATGACTTTTAACCCTTCTGCTGCTTCTCTGTTTTACTTGGAGCAGGAGGTTTCTGGCAGGAGCAGAGCGAAGGGTTATAGGGCTGGTTGGAGCTGTGTTAGCTGCTCTCAGAGCTTATGGCTATGGCATATAAAACGTTAGAGGGTAGAAAACGTAAATTCATTGCTATTCAGCCAGATTTTTCTGAGCTGTGCGAGTAGCTTCAGCTACAAAGACATCGAAAAGAAAAGGCACGTGTCTCCCCATCGCTTTTCCCCTGCTCCATCCCTTTTGCTGGGGCAGAGGTGAGGCAGGGGCCAGGAGGAGGTTGTCCTGCGCCCAGCCTCGTGGCAGCAGGCATCAACAAAGCCCAGCTTTCAGGTGGGGATCCCTAGCATGGATCCTTCAGCTTAGGAGGAGTTTAAAAGGTGGCTTTAAACTGCTTTTGTTGTGCTTTTGTACAACCTGCTAGAGCCAGGGCTGGGCCAGATGCCCGCAGAGGTGCCCATGTGGTCCCTGGGCAATTTTTTTCTTCTTGTTCCTTGGTTGCATCCTCCCACATCCCGAGCGTGGTGCCGTGTTGCTGGCCTCATGCTCCTTCTGGTGTTGGGGCTGGTGCACCCCTTGCCAGCGGGGCTTAATGCTGGAAGGGGAAGGGTGGAAAACTGCAGAACTGTAATCAAAAAAAACATTCGGAGTTTCTTCATCATGTGATTGTCAATGCACGCTGCTGCTTCCAGTGGAAAAACGTCCGTGCATATTGATGCTGCCGTTGAAAAACGCCAGTTATCTAAACCGTGTTGGCGTGATAGTGGAAGTTCCTTTTTTTTTTATTGTTCTAAAATCTGAGGGAATTTCTGGGAAAGATACGGAAGAGGAATTCCAATAGAAAAGTTTGGGGGTTGCATCGTTTGGAGAAACCCTAGATGAATTTTGAAGCCTGATGGTAAATTCACGTGATCTCACACAAAATAGGCAAAATAACTGGATGTGGAGGGGTTGCACTGGACCAGGCTGCAGTGGAAACTGCTCTGCTCAGCGTCAGTGAATCGTGTGGTACCAAAAGGGGGATAGTTGGTGTTTTGTGGCCCTACTTGGGGCAGCATTTCTCTCTGCCCCAGGATTTGCAGATTACCCAGAGCCTGTGCAGGGTACCTGGTAGCTGGCTAACTGGTTTTCAGAGTTTAAGATGTGCTGCAAGTAAGTTAAATTATTATGAGCAGTTGAGATGCGATAAATAAAAACCTTGCGGGGACATACCAAAATCCAAGGTAAAACATTGGTTTGGTAAAAGGAAAGAAAAAGAAAATTAAATAAAAAATAAATAACATACCACCTTTGCTTCTGTAACCTGTAGCAGGTGCCCGTGAGTTTCATTCTGCCACGTGTATGTTGGCAGGTGGGTCAGAGGACGCCAACACTATTGAATTTTCCCTTCCCTGCAAAATTCAAGCTGGGAAATCCTCTTCGTGTGGCTCAGTCCTCACCCCGAGCGTCTCCGCCGGGCGATCCCGAGCTGCCGATGGGGAATCCCGGTGGCAGGACGCCAGGAGGCAGCGGGTGCCCTGCCACCTGCTAACCTCCCTCCCTGCACACGGGCAGCACGCCAGGGGCAGGGGGGGCACGCAGCCAGCCTGGGGAGGCCGAGCAGCAATTTGGGTGCCTCTTCATCGGCGTTGAACCCCACGTTGGGTTAGAGGTGGTTCCACCTTCCTCCATCTCTCGCCGTGTTCCAGCAGGAGATGAGCTGTGTGGGGTACCACGGGGTGCTCTCGGGTGGCTGAGGATCTGTCCTCCATGCAGCTGGCAAAGGGCCTGTTTACGTGCTGATATTTAAACAAGAAATAAAATCGGGTCTTCAGGTTGGTTACGTTTTGGTGACCATCTTAGAGTGGAATTTATCGTGTCTTTGAGCCTTCAGAGCTGCTTCGTTGGCACAAGGTACTGAATGAGATGCTTTTTTCAAGCATTTTTGGCCTGATCACATTGCAGGTGGTACCTGAAATGAGATTTTTTTGCAACATTTAACTCCTTCCAGAAGTAACTTTGGGAGAAGCTTGTAAAAGTTGAGCACGGAAAGCATCCTGGGCAGCTCCGCGTGAACGATGGGCTCCTTGCAAGGCTTGGGCAGCGTCCTGAGCCTTGTCAAAGCCATTCTGCCCCCAGCCAACAGGAACATCGTGACCATGGATGGTTGGCTTCTCTGGAACCTTGAGGCACAAACCGGGTGGAATAGAAACCTAAGGAGATCCGTTTCTGCTCAGGGATCCCCAGCTCTGCGTGAGAGCAGATCCAGAACACAGCGTACGCACAGGAGGAGCCCAGTTTTTGGCACGCTGGCTGCAACAGCAGCAAAGGTCGTGCTCGGTCTTTACCGTGGAGCAATGCAGGGCTTTGCGCACACTATGCACAATTCTGAGACCAAAAAAATCCAACCCCAAAGACAGAAACCCAAGTGTCTTGAAGAAACGTTTGTACAACCGGGAGAAAACAAAGCTCTGCTTTCAGAAGTCCTTTGGGTTTGGCTTCCACTTGGCACAGCAGGCGTCCCTGCTTCCCACAGCTCTGCCCTCCTCCAGATGAAGTTTCCATTGGGTTGAGAGGAACGAAGGACATCTCTCCATGTTCCCTGTCTCATTTGGTTGGAAGCAGTGCAAGATGGAGTTAACGCCCTCTTCTTTACCCGTTTTCGGGTTAAAATGCCGCATAGTGGGATATCCCTATCCTTGAGGTACCATATACAGCGTGCGCTTCAGAAGCATCCGACCCACTGTGCTGGAAACGAGGTGTTTCAGCCTTTGCTGTTCCTGCTTGAAAAGCCAGCAGAACGGCACTTGGAAATTCACCTTTTATCTTTGCAAAGTTGTGTTCACAGCCGTGTCCTTCCATCACGCTGCGAAGCCTCCAGCCGCGGACCTGGCTTCGGGACCCGAGTCCCCCTTCCCTGGATCTCCCAGCCCGTGGGCTGCAGGCTTTCTGCAGCAGAGACTCGTCTGGTTTACGTGCTGCTGTGGGAATGTGTAGACTAAAGGTTAAGGCGATGTCTTGTGCTGCGTGGTGGCTGTCCGTGTGTAACTGAATTCTGCTGCTCGTGTGTGTTGGGATCTCAGCGGAGCGAGGAGGAGGGAGGCAGGGGAAGGAGGGTCTGCCCCATATTCTGCCCCGTACCTACACGTGCAGCCAGCTGTGATCTCCTTGCTGAGGCTCCCATGAAATCCAGTGGCTGTTTCCACGTGGCTGCCTGTGCTTGCTCCAGGAATTGGCTGCAGCCTCGCGGTACGCTGCGGGGCTGTGGTAAGGGTACCTGGTGTGTGGTTGGTACCCGTGCTGGGACACAGCCCCTGGCTATGGAGCAGGCAGCAAGGCGGTGTGGTGGGAAGTCCTGGAGAGGTACAGGGATGCTGCAGCCCGCAGCTGGCAGCACAACACGTTACCAGCAGCCCGATACCACGGTCTGAAGGCGTCTGAGACCACCAGAAACAGCACCCGGGATGACCGCGGGACAAGAAGCCCGAAGCTCGCCATCTGAAGGCTTTGCTGAAGAAACTGCAATCCCTTCATGTACATTCATGTGGCTGCTGAGTGCTAAGGCCCAATACCAGCAAACCACAAAGCAAAACTCCGGCAGAAAGGCGCAGACGTCCAGGAAGCACCTGCGAGGGCGGCGAGGCCGAGACAGCGCTGCCGGCTGGACGATGCAGGGTGTCCCTGCCCGGGGCAGTGACAGAGCCTCTTTTGCCACCAGTGCTGCTGAAAACACGGCTGTTACGGCAGGACCCAGCTGCACCTGCGTTAGGTTTCCTGCTTGACACCCACGGGTGCCCTGGTGGCTGCTGAGGTGAGTGTGGCAGTGTCGTTTGCAGTGGCTGGCTACCTGTGGCGTGGTGCTCTTCTGCTCTTTCCCGCTATCTAGCAGTTTTGGAGAGGAGAGAGGAAAGATGAACACAGGCTGTATGGTCTCTCTTGATCCTAAATTAGTGCCCACTCCCCTTAGAGCTTCAAGTAGCTTACGTGTTGTGGCACAGATAGTGGTGGGGCTGGCCACGTGCGTTGGATCGGGACCCCAGCTCCTGCCTCTCCCCATGAGGTTGGCACCCAAACCCCGCAATGCACGGGCTGCAGCAGGACACAGCCACGTTGAGGACCTCTCATCTTGCTCCAGTTTGTAAGAAGACTCAGAAAAAGCGCTGGCTTGCATCAGGCAGAGGCATATTCTGGGGTTTGGTGGCAGAATATGAGGGAAGACACGTCCAGAAGTCACAGCCGTACTGCGCCTCAGCGGGGTGTTCATGCAAAGTTCAGTGGATGTTCAGAGAGTGATTCAAGGGCTGGGATTTTCCTTAAAATTATGCAGATTTCCGAATACAAGGAGGAATAGGCTCGCAGTCCCTGTGTCACACTTCCGTGGTGGTGAGCTGTTTCAGATGGAATGTGGCCCCACAAAGGTCACTTTTGGCTTCTCCTCCCTCCGCTCCCAGTCACATCCATGCTTGTTCCTCTGTCAAGGCTGTCCTGGGGCGTACCTAGATAAGGCCCAGCATCCTCAGAAGGGGGAAAAATTTGGGGGGCAGACCTGCCTGGCAGCCAGCAAGCTGGAAAAGTGTCCCACTGATATAACCCGCGGGGCATCTAAGAGCCGTGCCTGCTCACCGATGGGACATCACTGCCTGACGGGCTCCCGTTAATCACCAAATACTCATCAGTCACCAAATAACGAGTCCTAAGGAGACATGGGCAAGTTGCTGAAGGTGTCTAATACTTAGAAAAAATATCTGAGCTGGTGGCAGTTGTCAGTGCAGGGAGAACTGGCTGCGATGGCACGGGGAGCGCACGTCGCAGTGGAGCCAGGAGAAACTGCGGAGAGGAGTGTCGTTTCTAAGAGGAGAAACCTAAAAGCAGAAGGCAGTCGGCTTTTCTTCCACCGTGCTCTCACAAATTCCCTTCCACGGGGCTGTGAGGATGGAGGGAGCCGCTCCCCGAGCCCCCCCGGGAGGTGGGCGCTGGCCCCGCGCTGCCCCCGCAGATAACGGGGCGAGGACGGGGGCAGATAGGCACAGATGAGCTGCTGGGAGGCTTGGCTTCGGGGTGGGGCTTCTTTTATTTCATTTTTTTTATATTTTTTTTCCTTTTTTTGTTTGGTGGGAGCTCGGGGTGTGTGTGAAGCAGATGTTTGAGACAGCTGAGCGTGTCTGCCCCCGAGCTGATCTCGCTGGAGGACCCTGATACTTAAATGCTGTTAGAGCAGGGAGATAGGCATGTTCGCCTTCAAAGCACCTTTCCTGCCATCCAAATTTCAATTTTCCTTCTGTTTGGTTTGCCTTTCAGTGCAATAGATGTATGTGGGACCTGGAGCATCTGACTCGTTCCTTGGTTTCTTCTAACCAGCCTCTCAAACTCTTCTGGGAGACTTTTGTGTAGCCATTCCCTATCATAATTCTTCTAGGAAAATTGTAGACTCTTGGAAAACGTATTTCCTGTCTATCTCCGATCCTCCTACTCTCAATGAATCACTTGTGCTCTCGTGTTGCTTTGGGCTGACTTCCCTATTGACTTCAGTGCTTGGGATTTAATTAGAAACCTCGGGATGTTATTGGGAGCTGTAACACCACACAGGATTCTTCTCCGTGCAGCAGCATTACAGTAACAACAAAAAAATATATATTAAGAAAATTAAATATTTGCATATTAACTGTCCTTGGTGCAAACTGAGGAGTTGCTTCATGTTTTTACGTACGCCCTTTTTGCAAACTTCCTTTTATCCCATCCTCTGTGCAAGCAGCAGCATCCTCTTCCTCTTCCAGGCCTCTGAGCAAAGCCCGGTGCTCGGGGCTGCTCCGGCTGCCTGTGGCTCTGGGTATTTATTTGTGTGCCGGGCCGAAAGTAACCCCCAGAGATAATTAATTGGTCGAAAAACATCTGGATATCCTCCCGGGGGTGAGGCCTTCCTGTGGAGTCACAGTGCTCGGGGCAGAGCTTCCAGAGAGCCCCCCCAAAAAAAATCATTCAGCCTTTGCTGCTCGTGGCCTCGAGCCCTGCGGGGCTGCCCCAGCCCCGGGGTGAAACCCGCGGTTCTGCTCGGGGTGGGGCTCCCTCAGCTTCTTTTTGTTGCTCTGTGGCCGTTAAAGATAGCACCTGCAAAAAAGGGCAGTGATGTTTTTTTTTCTTTTTTTAAAAAAAGAAAAAACCCTGCCTGTAACGGGCAGGTCCTGTGCTGCTCAGTCCCACAGGACATTATCTCACCCCTCCCGTTGCAGCCAGGAGGTTCAATGGGGCAGGGGAGATAAGAAAAGGGGGGTAATGCTCCTCCAGCAGCAGCTACACTGGCTAAACTTCCCCTGCCAGCATCGTGTGGATCACACCTTGTCATTTCCCATCGAAGCAGTCACCTCCTTGAAGCTCATCTTCCCCTAAAGTGCAGCGGGGCAGCCCTAACAAGAGGGGCTGGGGCAGACTCTGGGGGTCCGGGTTAGGTTTGCCCGTGCCCACCTTTGGGTTTTGGGGCTGCCTGAGCAGCCACTGGTCTCTGCAGACCTGAAAAGCCTGACGAGTTCTTGCATGGAGCAGGAGCAATAGGTTAGTTTAAAAACCCTGTTTTCCTATTTTTTTTTAAGAGTGCTTTTTGCCCGCATTTACCAAAGACAGACCTACTCCTTACAACCAAATAACTCAAGCCAGGATTAATATTTCTGACTTGGTTCCACCGTTTATAGAACAACACAGAGGTTGAAGCAAAGCCCAACAACCACACTCTTGAAACGCTGCTCACCTGGCAAAGTGAGGGCTCGGACCCGGGAGATAACCTCTTGCATACTTGCCAGCTTGATGGAATACCTTTCATTTCTGCCTGAGCTGTGTCGTCCTTTGCTTGGGAGTGAAATCTTTATTCCCTTTATTCACCTCTTTTTGCGTTTCTCTTTTTTTCCAGGTTAAAGAACTCGTTCTTGACAACTGCAGGTCATACGAAGGCAAAATCGAAGGCCTTACAGATGAGTTCGAAGAGCTGGAATTCTTAAGTACAATCAACGTAGGCTTAACCTCAGTTGCAAACTTACCAAAGTTAAACAAACTTAAGAAGGTAAATAAAGTGCCCTGTCTCTCCCTCTTTGCGATATGCTGCATGTAAATTAGTCATTTGCCTGACTTAATTAATGACTGACCAACCTGCTTTGTGATGCATGCTTGCACTAAAAACTCAAGATGTTTACGTGCCTTTCAGCTCGAGCTAAGTGACAACAGAATCTCAGGAGGACTGGAAGTGTTGGCAGAAAAGTGTCCAAACCTCACGCATCTAAATCTAAGTGGCAACAAAATAAAAGATCTCGGTACAATAGAACCTCTGGTAAGTCGGTGCGGCGCGGGGTGAAATAAAAACTTAATTTTTTGATGAGAAGGGGCGATGTGATGGCTTGGTGGGGATGGTATTTTGGGTTTTGAAACGCCAAATGAGCTTGCAACTGAATGTCTTCAGCCCTGGTGCTTATCTCATGGGGCTGACACCCGTCCCATGGAGCTGACACCCATCCGAGGGTGCAGTGTCCCGGCGGGGACCACGAGCTGCTGCTTCCCTCTAGCGGCCAGCCCTCTGCCAGGAGCAGCCCCGGGGACCTGTCCTGGCCCCAGGCAAAGTGGGGACAGCCCCCAAGCTGCTCTCACCCAGCAGTGCCTTTTGGAAGCGCAGCAGCTTTGCACCACGATAACTCAAGGGGAGGGAATGGCCAAGAGTCGGCTCTTGGCGGCTGGCTCGTGTTGTGGGTCTGTCTCCCATAGCCGGGGTCCCTGCTTGGACTGGATGTACAATCCCTGAGATATTCAGCCTAAAATAAGCAGCACCACTTCTGCTCGGGGTGTGTGGGTGTTGGTAGGACCAGCTGCAGCACCGTGCTCAGCCTGCTGGTCCCAGCAGGGCAGCAGTCACAGAGCCTCTAGCTCCTTCTGCAGCTTCCCACCACCTCTCCTGCTCTCTGCCATCACACTCCATTGTTTTACAATGCCATTATTCTCCTTATTTCAAGTGCACAGGTCAGGTTTATCAGGCTGGCGTTCCAAAAACCTTCAACTGTCAGTTCTAGGAGTGCTTCTTAGCACTACTTCCTAATTTTTGGTGTGCGTGTCCTTGATTTTCTAGGACCAAAGAGTTTCAGCTCATGCCTACTTCCCAAATACTTGCTCCTAAGTGTCTCAAGGAGCAGTTTTCAATGAGCTCGTCTTGGCTCGCCTTTCCTCCGGCAGAAGGGGAAAGTAGGGCTGTTAAACTGAGCGAGAGGATTGTAACTGCTCCCACTTTCAGACTTGTTTTCTTGACATCACCATTGCTCTGCGTGCTAAACTCCAGAAGGGAGACAGTTCATAAGACCCGAGTCAAATCCTTAACCCCTCTGCTCGTGCTTCTATTGGAAGTGCTTGGAAGTGCAGCTGGCAATGCAGCCCACTTCCTCCAGAAAATAAATGAATTAATTAAATATTTTTAAAATATTTATATCTAATATATTAGAATTTATTTATTAAAAATTAATAAATTAAATATTTGCCCCTATTCTAAGCCTCTTTTTCATCTAGAATGAAAAAATCATCAAAAAATTGTAGAATCTCTTCTAGTAAAAAATCCTGTGTCTAAAGTATGAGCTGTTTCTTTTTCCACTGAAAGTAGCACTCTGTATGTATCTGACCCCAATGTTTTGCCTTGCCCTTTGGGGTAACTCACTGGACTGCTATTCATTAGCTTGGTCCCTCACAGTACATATGATTTTGTGCCATTGCCTCTTTCCAAACCTCAGTCTTCCACATGCAAGATGCTGAATTTTAGAACATTTCCCACTCAGACAGCACAGAAGCAGTGGCCAGGCACTGCAGATTTCTGTCCCACCCCAATTTAGGAGTCAGAGAGCAAAACGACCCCTTTTGTCCTGGAAGCTCTCGAACACCTTAACTCCGTTGAATTGTCTGTTTTTTGGAGGTTTATCACAACACTGGGCCTCAGAGGCTTTTCTTTCCTTGCAGAAAAAGTTAGAAAACCTGAAGAGTTTAGACCTTTTCAATTGCGAGGTAACCAACTTGAACGATTATAGAGAAAACGTATTCAAGCTCCTCCCGCAACTCACATACCTCGATGGCTACGACCGGGACGACAAAGAAGCGCCGGACTCTGACGCAGAGGGCTACGTGGAGGGCCTAGACGACGAGGAGGAGGATGAAGATGGTATGTGGCTTGTGCTGCTTGGTGTGCGTAAGTTAAAAGAGCGATATGCTGCCTGGTGCATTTTGCTTCCAGCTCTGACTTGTTGGCAAGAGAAGGGTGTTCTCAGCAGCTCCTGATGGTGTAAAGGAGACGTACCTCAGTGTCCTCTGAAGGAACGAGGGGAAAGGAGAGGGGCAGGGCCTGAAAGAACTACTTTCTCAGTCTTATCTCTAGTGAAAGATCGGGACGACAAAGAAGCGCCGGACTCTGACGCAGAGGGCTACGTGGAGGGCCTAGACGACGAGGAGGAGGATGAAGACGGTATGTGGCTTGTGCTGCTTGGTGTGAGGAAGTGGAAGGACTGACAGGCTGCGTTTTGTGTCCAGCTCTGGCTTGGTGTTGCCTTCAGCAGCTCCTTCCTGACCACTGTAAAGGAGAAATAGCTCCGTGTCCTCTGGGGGAACGAGGGGAAAGGAGATGGACACAGCTTGAGGGAGCTTCTCAGTCTTACTTCTAGTGAATGATGGGGAGAGAGAGGCTGGTAGGAGAAAGGGGCCAGGAGAAGGAGTAAGACAAGCAGAGAGATGCAGAGACAAGCTGGAAATGTTCAGGGAACAGTAAATATCAGGGGACAGGTACGAAAGGGAGAAATGGGTAAGAGAAGGTGAGATGATGCTGCAGTTTTCCAGGAGCCACACGATCAGGGAAGCCACGTGTGGTTGTGTAGACCCTGATGGAGAAGGGCAGAGTGGGCATAGGACAAAGTGATTGAGTCAAGGAATGGAGCAGAGGAGCCGAGGCAATACCAGGAGGGTATAGCTTATCCGTGAAGAGAAAGGGAACTGGTTGGGATCGGGTGGAGGAGAGGACAGGGTAAGTGCTGCAGTTTTCCTGGGGCAAGCTCTGTGAAAGGCAGCAATGAACTTTTTAATGCTAGGAAAGTGAACTCTGCATCCCACTGCATGTAGGTGCCGTTCTGCCTCCCTGGCAGGCTGCACTCAGAGGCAGCCGTGTACTGGCTGGATGGGTGTCAGGCTGAGTTTGGGGAATTTGCTGGACTCTTCAAACCCAGCTGCGCAGCAAAAGCAGAATAGCTGGACTTGCACTTTTCCCTCGAGCACTGAATGCGAGCCCTGGTGAAAGGGGCGAGTGCCGCAGCGGTGCCAGGCAGAGGGGTGCTGTCACCCAGCAGCACAGGAATTCAGCAGGGACAGGTTCTCTTCCTCAGAGCACAAGTCTGAGCCTGTGTTGAAATGCATGAAAAAGCTCCAAAACGCCACTCCTGCAGCATGGAAAACGTTCCTGGTTTGTTGCTTGGGCTAGTTGCATTTAAGCACTTTTCCTCCTGATTGCAAACTCGTGTTGGATCGTGTGTGACCCCTCTGTATTGCTCTGGTAGCATAAAAACAAGGAGCATCTCCCGGGGAGGGCTCCCAGTGCATGGCTGGCTTGTGAAGTCGTGCCCAGCCTCTGCTGGGAGCAGGTGGACGCTTGCAGACGAAGAGCTGCAAGTGTCCCACGAGCTCTAAAATGCACATCAGCAGGGGGAACTGGAGCAGCTGAGGCAGTCCTGAGGCTGCTGTGATTTTTGTCAGGGCCCTGGAGCAGCTCTGACCATGGGCACAGCTGCCACATCGCCCTGTCACTTGACTGAAGAGGCAGAGGACTTTGTCCAGCCCTGCCTGGCAGCTGGAGAGCTGCTTTTAATTCTGCGCCGCCTCGAAGCAATGCTCTCAGTTCGCTCCTGGTGTTGGTTGCAGCTTCTGTGTCAGACGGCAATGTTGGGAAAAAAATAACCTTTAAATGTCTGAGTGGTTAATCTTGTTTGTGTAGAAGAGGAGTATGATGATGACGCTCAGGTAGTAGAAGACGAAGAAGATGAGGAAGAGGAGGAGGAAGGAGAAGAGGAGGACGTAAGCGGAGAAGAGGAGGTAAGGATTTCATGCAGCCCATAACGGGCGTGGAACGAACACAAACAGGGAATAATTGGGCAAGAAATGGATCAAACACCAGAGGGTTTTGGTACGGGATGCACGTGCTTGCTTTTTTAACCTGAGAAGCATCACTGGGGGTGGCTTTGAGGAGCGCCTGTCTATGAGCCAGCTGCCATCTAGTGACCGCTGACATGAAATCATTCTGCTGCCTGGGCTGCTGTCAGTACTGACAGGAATGCCTGCAGGCCTAGCGTGGGGGCCTCTGGAGGGCTGGATTTACACACAGAGAGTGGTGCCTGAATTACTGACCCCATGCTGCGAGACCGAGCTTCCTCCTGTACCCATATCTCGTGGTTCTGTGGGATGCTTGAATTCGTGGCGTGGTTCAGCTGCTGTGTGTGAGCTGGTCACCTTCTGCTTCAGCCGTAGCAGAACCACTGGGAATGGGGCTAAAATATCTGCTGAAGGCCAGCTGCTCAGAACCTGGAGCTTCTTGCACCTCTCCTCACCCCAGAACACGTGCCTGCTCCCACTGAGCTCACCCGTAGCAATCACCGCGTTTCGCTAAGCTCAGGGCGTCGTAACAAAATTTGCAGCTTCGTGGCAGCTGAAGTACGAAGCCATTTACTTGCTGAGGAGCTGAAGCTAGAAGTGGCTGCTACAGCTTTCTGCAGTGAAACATGGGCCAGAGTCCAGTTATGCTGCTGCAAAAAACTCCAGCAACTACACTTATATAAGTGTGTGGGAAGTGTCTGCCTTCTTGTTTGCTTTTTGTTTAAGATGCTTCAAGGACTTTTTCTCTCTGTTGTAAAATGCTGTTGGATATTGCCAAATTGTGAAAGGCTCTGAGCTGAAACCAACTTCTTAAATGTCTTTTTTTTTTTTTTTTTAAATCCAGGAGGATGAAGAAGGCTATAACGATGGTGAGGTAGATGACGACGAAGATGAAGAAGAGCCCGGTATGGCAGTAATCTATTTTTTCCTAGAGATTAAATATATATGTATATATGTATATATAAAAAGCAGGCTCATGTTTTTCTTCCTGCTCCTTTGATAGCAAGCCAGTTGCCAAAGTAGAAGCTTGTTGAACTTGTTCAGCTTCTCAGCAACATGTGGGAGCACCCGTATAACTCAAGTTGTGTTTTATTTTTCAGATGAAGAGCGGGGACAGAAGAGAAAACGAGAACCTGAAGACGAAGGGGATGAAGATGACTAAACTGAATAACCTATTTTGAAAATTTCCTATTGTGATTTGACTGTTTTTACCCTGTATTTCCCCTCCCCACACCCCCAACCTTTTTTTTCTTTTTTTTTTTTTTTTTTTTTTCTGATTGTAATGTTGCTGTGGGAACGAGAGGGAGAAGCAGACTGGGTGGGCAAGGGAATAAAATACTATTTTTACTGCCACTCCTCCTCCTATTCATTTTAAATTTTTTCTTTTTGTCCCTCTCTTAGTCCCTGTAACTGCAATAGTAAGTATAAACCAAGTGGTAATTTGTTTCTTATTATTGGAGTGGATAGTTTGACATCTTTCAAAAAGAGAAAAAAAAAGTTAAGATCAGTGGATGATACCCCAAATACACATATTCTGTTCTGAGACAGCCGAATATCCTTGGTTGTTGGGATTTTCCACCGCTGCCAGTCACTAAATACGTTGTAAGCATTTTTGGGGGATGCTTCAAATCTAGGCAAAGCGTCCCTCCACAGCAACAGGTGTGAGAATGGCATATTGATAAAGTGATTTCTTTGTTGCCTGTCCGTGAATGACTGCCATTTTCAGCCAATGCTTTCCCTGCTTTTGTAGGTACCTTTTCTTTTGCTGTTTGTAAATAGTGACCAAATGTTTTTTTGTTGTTGTTTTTCTTTTTCTTTTTTTTTTTTGTTTTGTTTTCTTTTTGTTTTGTTTTGGGGTGTTCCTTTGGATCTGGTTTGTGGGGTGAATTTGCAATCCCCTCCTTCCCTGTGTGTTGTGTTTTTTCCTTTCTCTTTGTTTTGTTGCCTTTTTTTTTTTTTTTTTTTTTTTTTGGCTAGGGTATAGCCAATACACTGAAAATGGCAGGCATTTAAATATATATATAAATATATATAAAAAGTGTTCCTAATTCCTGAGTTACTAGTGAAATGAATTTGACAATTGTAATAAAAAAATGTTTCAACCCTTTTAAATAAGGTGTGTACTATTTTGGTCTGTAATATATAACACCTAGTCAATTTTAAGTGATGAGAAACTACTTCCACTTGTGCTATATACTTTGAAAATTTTTACAAACCTAAATACAGGAGGCAGTTCAGCATGTAGGGTAGGAGGTTTCTTTTCATACACTCAAGCACGAGATACTAATACAAAATTGTATTTTCTTACCTAGTGGAAGTCAGTAAAATGACTGAAAATACCTAGTGAATGTACAGTTTTACTTTCATATCCCTCTTTAAAATAGCTTTAGAAGTGACTTGTATTTCCTAGTCAATATTTCATCTGTATAAATACATTTGCAACAGTTTTTTTTTTTTTTTCCCAGAAGAGCCAAACTTTGAGTTTTATGTCTGTTTGTCATTGATGAATTTCAATAAATCTTTTTATACAATTTTTTCTGTGGCTTATTTGAGTAAAATGGGCCACGGGGAATGAACTGCTTAGCTTTTTAAGGAGGCATTCAGTAAGTTATCCTGGTAAATTCCCCGATATTTTTAGTAGCTTGATCATATGTTTTTGCTCTGCACGACTACCCTTAGCCACGGTTGGGTGAAACCAAGGGAGAGGTTACAGCTTTAATGTAAATAACTGCGTGCCATTTTTCTTCCAGAAGGAGCGTTTTTTTCCTGCGTTGCCACCATGAATATTACACTTGGCGTGTTCCCTTCTGCTGCCTGTTTAATCCTGTCCCTGTTTACCCAGACCCAGAAGAAAACCCTTGATTTCGGGCGAGATCCCACGGTTCCTGCGAGCCCCGGGGCGCTGTGGCTGGGACCTGGGCTTCATCACCCGCCACCATCCCGGGCAGTTGCTGCCAGGTCTAAGCTAAGTCTGAACGTTTTCCTCTTGCCGATGAGCAGCATTTTAGGGGTGAGGGGTGTAGTGGGCATTAAAGCCCCATCACCGTGCCGTGCCAGAGAGCGAGACGCTGTGGAAGGTCGCGTACTGCTCCTCCGTCCTTGCATCCCTTCACAAAGATTTGTCTCTTTGTAGGTGTGCTGCTGGTTTGTGGGTTGCTTTGATTTATTTATTTTTTTTTTAATTGTTATTTTTATTTATTTATTTATTTATTTTGAGAACCAGGCAAACTGGTGCTCCCTCCCCAGCCGGGGTCCGCTGCTGCGAAACCGAGCCCTGAACCGGGCAGGGCAAGGTTGGGCTCCTACAGCACAAATAGCAGCACAGAGCCAAGCCCAGGAGCCACAACCCAAAAAAAAAAAAATAAAGTCCTTGGGTCACGCTAAACCAGCTTAGACTCAAAGGCTTCAGTTCAGCTTTATTCTGGGAAACTCGACTTCTGAGTGATTTTCCGAAGATGTACGTTTTTGCTGGAGCTGTTCAAAGGCTCCAGCAGCAGCTGGCCCTGACCTTCCCTTGCAGCATGAATGAGCTGGAGACCTGGAACTGAGCGCCCCAGGTCCGTGCCCCGGTCTGTATGCCAAAGGTGCAGCTTCACAGGGTGATGCTGAAGGGACTTTTGGTTTAGCCTGAGTCACCCGGGGCTCCAGCAAGCCACCGCTGGCTTATCTTGGAAGCATTCAGAAACCCTTAAGCTCTTCATTTTTGTAAGCACAAATGGCCCAGGTGTCACTGAAGTGACACTTCTTTGTGCTGCTAATTGTTTCGAAGCTTGCTTTGGAATTAATTGGGTTTCAAAGAAAACTGCAGCAGTAAGCCCCTTGCTGCCCAGGGGTGGAATTTGCTGCGATCCCACCGCAGCAGGGTCCCGTTCCCTGTTCAGCCCTCCCAAAAACCCACACCAATCTGGGGAGCTCAGGGGGGAGACCAGGAGCTGGAAGCCAGCAGGGCTGGGTGCCGAGAGGGGGCAGCCCTCAGGCTCCATGGAAAACAAAAAAGAGGTTTGCCCAACCTGGATAACTTCACGTTTTTTTCTCCAAGTGCCCAATTGTCACGCTTCAACCCCAGGGCTTGCTTCCCCAGTGCTGTGCCTGTGTGTGAATGCTGGATAAAGATATTTACCAGCTTGCAGCCTCCTCTTGGAAAACAACCAAAAACCCACAGCCATGCATACGTGTAATGTGAATCTTGCTTTACCTGGAGCACGTTAGGGGCTGCGGGAAGCCTGAAGGCAACGTGGAGCCCTCCCTTGGTTCCTATTTCAGACATCTCAAGAGTTTGCTTCTGGGGTGTTTTACTTCGCCTTGCTGTCCTCAACCTGCTGTAATGCTCAAACTGCCTAAAACGTGCTGCTGGGGCTGTGGGAATGACCCTGCTTTTCAGACTCAGCTTTCCAAAATATGCATTTTTGCATCTGTTGGTGAAGCCAGCAGGCAGTGTGTGAAGCCACAGCTCTGAGGATTGATGCTCTGCTCAGTACGAGGCATTTCTGCCCCGTTCCCTGGGGCTGTGCAGTGCCTGCGAGGATGCGTGCCAGGCAGGGAGGAGATGCTCAGGAGGAGATGCTCAGGAGGAGATGCTCTTGCTCACGCTTGCAATGCGCCCAGCTGACCGATGGGGACTGCGATCCCTGTGCTGCCTTAATAACGTAATGGCCTGGTGGTTTGCATTTCTGGCACTCGAGGACAGCTTCTCCTTGCTTGATCTGATCGTGCTGTTTGTACCTCAGCTACTTGAGGAGCTCCAAGGCAGAGCACAGGCTTCAGGTGAAGGTCGGGAAGGGTCCCCAAGGCCACAGAGCCACCAGCTGGGCAGGAGGAGGGTGGCTGCAGGTGCTGACTCTGCTTCAGTCCCCACCCCCAGGAGTTTAAATATTTTTTCTTTCAGCCTTAAGACCTTGTGGCAGCGAGGGAAGGGTTCGTCCCATTGCCCACAGCAGGGCTGCTTGTCTACATTTAGCACTCCAGATCGCTTTGAATGGAAATTTTGGATAAACGCAGAGGGACATGCCCTGTTCTGGAGCCAGATGTGACATGACAATCCTTGCCCAAAGTGGATTCCTAAAGCAGCGAGTCCATAGTCCTACCCTGTGCTGTGATGTAGGGTAGGAAGCATTAAACCCCCCCCTGCTCTCTGTAGGACAGCGCCTGCTCTGACCAAGCATCTCTTAGGGTTTCCTTTAAAGATGCCTTACGTCTCAGAATGAATCATCCCGCGCTGAAATTTAGAAGTCTCATGACTGCAGGCTTCATGGTGGGAAGAAATTCAGCCCTGGGAAGGAGACGCTGTGGGTTT
The DNA here is from genome assembly GCF_964035555.1 of Netta rufina. NCBI lineage: Eukaryota > Metazoa > Chordata > Aves > Anseriformes > Anatidae > Netta > Netta rufina. The sequence continues at coordinate 21,408,984 of NC_140134.1, read as the reverse complement.
CCAGTCCACAACATGAAGGGAAGAAACGTCCTAAAGATAATTTAAAATCTGAGACTTCAACCTGAACATCCTCCCTTGTGAGCAAACCACCTGCCTTTACTTCTAACGCCTTCCTGGAGCCCCTTTGCTAGAACTGCTGATTCACTCTGATATTTTCCAGCTGTTCAGAAGCTCGGTGCTGCAGGGCAGTAGCGCAGGGGATGGATGGGGTGTTGCCGTGCTGAGCCCTTGGGGTGTTTGAAAGCCTCCTTCCAGGAAAGGATGGGAAAATCACATTCTGGAGCTTTCCTTTTGGGGCAAAATTTTAAAACCACAATTTTTTTTGCGGTGAGAAAATTGAGCTCCCAAGGGGGGGTCCCCAAGGACACAGCGGAGCTGCTGAACCCAGCAGGGCCAGGCTCTGCCAGCACGGAGCGTCCTCAGCAAGGTGATGGGAAACTCCATTTAATAATAATAATAATAATAATAATAATAATAATAATAAAACAAGCAACAACAGCAAACAAACAAACAAGCTCAGTGGCATCTTCTCTACATTTGCTTAATTTTAGCTTTCAAAAAGCAGACCTTATATTGTCAATAAATTAACAGGGGGGTTAATCACCAGAGATCCCTTCTGGTAGGCGCTCAGAAGATGCTGGGAACTGGTAACGCTGGGGACGGGCAGCACCAGGAGGCCAAGCTAAAAGTGTTCGCCTGGAGCAGAGCCAGCCCTCCAGGAAGCAGAAAGTAGGTCAGGGCGATAAGGCTGAGCATGGAGGATGGCATTCACGGGGAGGGGGAAAGCAGAGCAGGAGGGAACCCGTCCCACAGCTGCACGGGGAAGGGGCTGTCTGCTGCGGACAGCCGAGGTCTTGAATCCTTCCTCCTTAAAACCTGCTGCCCCTAACGATGTCGGATCAAGAGGTAATTGTGGTGAGCAGCGTATGGGAAGGGGAAGACCTCAGCCTGGATCTGGGAGGGGACAGGATGGAGAATCCTAGGGGTATGTAGGATATTTGGGCATTGCTGTGGTTCTCCGGGGGGTCTTGGAGGTGCTCTGCAGCCCGGAGAGCAAGGCAGCATCCCTGTGAGCACTGCAGGCTGGGTGAGCATCTGCTGGCCTTTAGCACCCTGTAATGCTTGTTTGTCTTCAAGAGGGATGGAAAAGAAAAGCCGGGAGGTTACAGGCTCGTGGGTCTTAATTCAAACCCTGGTAAAACGCTGCAAATGACCCAAAAGCATCAGATCCCCCCGCAGCAGCGCAGGCTCACCCCGAGCAGTGGTCGGTCCCGTGGCCCCCAGCACACCCCAAGCGGCCCCAAATCACCCCAAAAGGGTGATTTGATTTGTCAGGTCTTTATGGCGAGGCTGCAGCAGCGCAGGGAATTCAGGGCTAAAATTGGCCGTGTGGAGTGCCCCAAAACGGGCCTGCCGGCTTTAAATAGCGCCCAGATGGCGCAGGGGGAAGCGGCAGGAAAAATCCCGAGCTGTTCCCAAGAGAGCTGGGAAAAAAAGGTGCAGGAGCCCGCCCTACAACCCGCAGCACCGTGGCTTCTTCAGGAGGTTTTGGCAAAGCCCGAGCACAGCGGGGACATTTTGGGAGCCCCTCCTGCAAACGTCCCCCTGCGGCCACCCTCTGCAGGCACCCAGGGGTGCGCAGCCACCGGGGCTGCTGGCAGGGGTTTGGTGGAGCCGAGAGGACGAGCTGGGGAGCAGGGGATGGGGACGGGCACCCACATCCCCCTCACCTGCAGCACAAGCCCAGGGCTCCGGATTTGTGCTGATGCTTGCAGGTATGCTAATGGCCTCATTAATCATCACCGCCCGCGGCTGTAATTGGGCTCGCTTGGTGTGGATTCCGGGAGCTTCGGAGGCAGGCTCGCTCTTCCCTCATGAAGGATAATTTGGTGAAATCAGGCCCAGCACACCGCCTCTGAATAAGGCTGCGGCCATAAATAACCCCAAGCGGGACCAGGACATCGCGGCTCCGAATGTGTGGCTGGGCTCCGGGAGCAGGAGGGGCTTTGGGCAGTAACGAAGCAGCCAAGATGTTAATAATCCTCAAATTGAGTTAATTTCCTAGGGACGCGCTTCCTTCTAAATATGAGGAGTGATAAAAGCAGGAAACTCCATCCCTGTCACCAAATTATAACACATTCCTCAACACCAGGAAAAAATAAATAAATATAAAATGAAATTAAATTAAAAAAAAATGAAAATAAAATAAAATAAAATAAAATAAAATAAAATAAAATAAAATAAAATAAAATAAAATAAAATAAAAAATAAATAAAGCTTAAAACTCTCTTTTCAATCAAACATTTTTACCACTGAGACTTCTGGGGTTGGTACAAGGCCAGGGGAAAGGGTACATGGGGAAACACGGCCCCGGTGGTGCAGCATCCCCTCACTGCCCTCTTGCTCGCACGTGCAAGGAGCCCAGGGGAGCCAGGCAGTCTGGGACCACTGTCTGGGGCATGCTACCTGCAAATCTGGGGCTGGTCCCAAAAACACTGCCCCAGCCGGGGGAGAGCTGCGGTGCCGGCAAAGAGCAGCCTCATGCAGACCCAAAAATGCCCTTTGGGGCCCTCCAGGGTGCCCAAAGCTTTTGGTGGTTTTAAATTTGAAGAAAGAAAAGACAAGCAAGGGGTTGGTATCTTGAAAACCTTTTATTTTGTCACTATTCCGTAGTAGCATAAATAATAGGCAATGACAGCACATGTAACGGAGAGACAGGGAAGCGTCGGGTACGGGGCACAAGGGAACGAACAGGGAGGAGAAACCGTCGCACTGGCAGTGCTGGGCAGCTCAGCCACTGGACTCCGTGAAAAGAGAGAGAAAAACGAGCAGTATTTGGTTCTTTCCCTGTGCTAGAGGCCTAGTTCACAACCACGGTGACTGTACACATGTGCTGCGCCCGGCGAGCCCCTCCCCGGGGCACTGGCACGAGTCCCGGGGGGAAAGGAGGAGGTGAAGTCCCGCTTTGCAGAGGGCTAAGGAGCAAAAAATCCCTCTCTGTCTAGGAAACCCAGCCTCTGTTTTCTTTTTTTTATTATTATTATTTTCTCTCTTTTTTTTTTTTTTTTAATCTTTTTTTTCCTTTTATCTTTTTTTTTTCTTTTATCTTTTTTTTTTCTTTTATCTTTTTTTTTCTTTTATCTTTTTTTTTTCTTTTCTCCTTTTTTTTTCTTTTCTCCTTTTTTTTTTTTTTTTTTTTCTTTTTCCTTTTTTAAAATTTTTATAGGCTTCAGAGAGGCGAGGTCTGCGTGCAGCCGGGCGGGTGCGCAGCCGAGGGCTATGGACACAGCCCTGCCCGCCCCACACCACCCCACAGACCCCATCCCAGCTCCTGCAGCGACGGGCATCGCTGTCACACCTTGCATAGGAGAAAATCAACGGCGAGGCACCCGGGGTGCTTTCCTAGGGACCCTCGTGCTCAGCCCGGCCCCGACGAAGACGACGCTGCTCGCCTACCGACTCCGAGAAGCGAGGGGGTGCAAGCACTGCCCGGCTTCCCTTCATGCAGTGGCTGTCGCTCAGAGCGTGGAGGCCGTTTTTTTAGTGCTAGACGAGGCTACGAGGACGTTTTTTCCAGTTAGCATCTGGGCTCTTGGCAGGTCACTCGGCTTCTGGCTCATACTCTGTGTAAGTGGATACAATAAAATTAAAGAGCGAGTATAAACAAAGAAAGTTTATTTATAAAACGTCCCTGGAAGTTAATTATTCTTCGGGCTGTTGCGTAAGTTTTTCAGTTCCAGCTGTAGCTGTCGGATCCGGATGTCTTTCTGCGAGAGCTCGTCCTTCAGCCGCCGGATCTCGTCCTGCTGCCGGAAGAACATCCGAAGGAGCTGGAAGGAGAAAGGGGCAGGAGCTGGAGGGACGGCTCCGGCTCCGTGCCCCCGCGGCGTATCCGAGGTGCTGCAGAGGAATTTTCCCCTCCCAGCTCGGTGACAGCCTCACACAGGAGGTTTGCAGGCACGAGAAGAGCGGAGCCCTCCGGGGATGCGCCCAGCCACGCTCCCCCAGCTCCTCCCCGTGTTTTTTCCAGGGGAGGATTTCGGGAAAAGCTTTCAGGAGCCGCATTTTTAACGCCGCTCCGCCGGGGCGCCCTGCGGGTAAAGCGGGCTGCCCCGAGCTGCAGGCACCGTGCTGCAATGGGGGTAAAATGCTCAAAATGGGGGTAAAAGTGGGGGAAACCCCAAACCCAACCATCCCTGCGGCTGGGTGAAGAGCAACGGGGCTGCTCCTGGGCTGGATGGGGCCGCGCGGCGCTGCCCTACCTCGTTCTCGGTGCGGGGCGGCACGTTCTCCAGCAGGTCGATGCCGTTCACCACAACGCCCTTCTTCTCTCTCACCGGCGCCTTAAAGACGATTTTGGACGTCCTCTTGTAGCCCTCCTTCAGCGACATCAGGATGGGATCTGGGGGGCAGAGCGGGGGTGAGCAGGGGCTGCTTTTGGGGCTCCCTCCCCGGATGATTGCTCACAACCCTGGCGCATCCCCACACAGAGACCCCCACGGACACCCCCGGCACCTTTAGGGTTTTACCTCTGTTCACCCCGCTCAGCCACTCGTCCGGTGTCAGGGCCGGCTCCGTGCCCGGGGTCATGGGGTAGATGTCCTCTTGGTACGTCTCCGACTACAGACACGGGGAAATAAAGGCAGCAGCCTCCATAAACCTGCTCCCAAACCCATCCAAAGTGCTGCGAGCAGCAGCTCCCTCCCTCAGCATGCAGACACGCAGCCGCACAGGCTGGTTACAAATCCCGAGCTGGTGTTTACCCCATTAAGTCAAATCAGAAATAAAGCCTCTGAGTGATGCCCATTTAGCTCACACTTTGCAAGAAAATGATACGAGGGCTGCACGGGGCCATATGGGACCTTCAAGGCCTTTGTCCCTGTTCCCTCTGGCTGGGAATTGAAGCTGCAAGGCAGGGAGAGGCAGTGGGGGTCCATACAGGCAGCCACAGGGAGAAGCTGCACCAATTTTGGGCACCCAGGGGTGCTGCTCAGCCCCAGCCGTGTCCTCACACCCCCCTGCACGCTCCCCGGAGACTCACCCTCCTTGGCACGATCATGGAGATGGGCTCGATGAGCCCCTTGAGGGTGACGAGCTTGTAGAAGCGGAAGACCTCGCAGGCCGACACGTCCAGCCCGTGCTTTGGCATCACCCCTGTGGACGAGGCGTGGAAGATGACCCCCCCTTGGCAAAACCCCCCAAGTGCTGGAAACACTAGGACCCGGCCAGCTCCATGGCATGCAGGACCCCAAAAGTCACTGTTCTTCATCAAAAGACCCAAAACCCTCACCAAAGGCACCCTGGGGACCCGGAGTGCAGGCAGGGCCACACTGGGGGCATTTGGAGGGGGAAGTGGGAAAGGGACGAGCACCAAAAGTGAGGAAAAATCCCAGGAATCAGCAGCTGAGGTCACAATTACCTACACCGTTTAATTAGGCACTTTCTGCCAGCCACCTTTGGCACGTTCGGGTTCGGCAGCGGAGGGCGAGCGGCGCGGCAATCCTTACCCAGTCCTTTCTGCGGGGCCGGGGAGCGAAACTCCATGAGATAGCTCAGGTAGGGCTTCTCCGAGCCGATCTCGTAGTACCGAATGTTGCCGTCACCCTGGAGCGAGCGCGGGAGGAGGGCAGGGTTAGGGTTTGGTTGGGGACGGGGCCGGACAAAGACCCCGATAGCAGCCCCAAGCCCCCGGCCTCGCCGGGCACACCTTGCCAGCCAGGTACAGCATGTGGGTGTCCGCGTCGTAGAAGGGGAAGAGCAGCCCCGAGAGCCCGTCGATCTCCTCCTCGATGAGGGGCATAGACAGATCCTCCTGAGCAAGGGGAAAATCCCAATTAACAGCCTGGCAATGAAGGTGTCCGGGGACAAACCCAGCGCCTTGCCCCGCGGCACCATGGCAGGAGATGTCCCGGTCCCCAGCTCGGGGGTCTCCAGTGAGGCTTTGTCATGGATGGGGCCCTCCCAGCCCCCCAGTGTGGGATTTTTGGGGTTTAAACACCCCAAAGGGCTGGAGGATGTGGGTCTGGGATGGGGCCTGGCACCAACCTGGTCCCACAGGGCGATCTGCCGCGTGTTCCAGCGCGAGACCCCGGTGGTGAGCAGCCGCTTCGTGCTGCCCAGGAACACCACGCGGTTGACGCGGTGGTTCTTGCAGCTGGCTTCCTGCAGGACAGGGCAGGACAGGGGTCGGACATCCCCAAGAAACCACCGCTTTCCCCTAAACAACCCACATTTCTCCCCCTTTGATTTCCATCGCATCCCACCACGAGCACCCCGCGGCCGTCGCCGTGTCTCGGTGGGGATTCCTCCCCGTGCCCCCATCCCCAAACCCTTCCCCGGGGACCCCGCACCTGCAGCACCCTGCCGGAGCGCGGCTCCACCACCCGCAGCTTCTTGTCCTTGCAGGTGGTGGCCAGCAGGCTGCCGTCCGTGTTGAAGGACATGCAGAGGATGACGTCCGTGTGGCAGTCGATCATCTTGACGGGCTCCCCGATGTCCAGGTTCCAGATGAGGACCTGCGTGGGGGGGGGCGAGGCTGCATTTTGGCCATCCCAAGATCTATTTTGGAGCTCAAACAGCTTGCTCGGCCCCTCCAGAGCTCCTCGCCCACCCTTCTGGGGCTGCTGCTTGTGCCAAACCCACCCACCCCCAGCCAGCAGGCACCAAGCACCGCGCACACGGCCATTTGGCCACCACCAAGGGGGGATTTTGGACACCAGGGTCCAGCTCCAGCTGCTCACAGGTGCTCCCCACTGGTGCCACGGCATCCTACGTGGTCTGGGGCTCACCTTATAGTCGTAGCCCGCGCTGAAGAGGATGTTGTTGGTGGTGGGGTGCCACTCCACCAGGCCGACGCGCCGGCTGTGCCCGTACAGCTCCAGGACAGCCTCTGTCATGTTCCTCTTCAGGCCGCCCTCGGGGATCTCCCATATCCGCACCTGCGGGATGGGGTGAGTGTATGGGGGGCTTTGGAGACCCCCCCGAGGCCCCCGTCCCCCACCCGGAGGGACATCAGAGGTTTTCAAACAGGGAAACACGAGGAGAAGCCCACCCCGGTGGCTGGCTGCTGGAGGGGCTGCTTGTGAGAGCGGCCGGTTACAAACCAGGTGTCAGGGAAGGGATAAAACTGGGTGCATTTTGCCCCAAAATGCCCCTTTCTGCAGGGAGACGTGTGCTGCAAAAATGGCACCGCGCTGCAGCCCCCAGCATTTCAGCAGCACTGCAGAGGGAACCGGGGGCTGGAGGCTCCGCCGTGCTGCTAATTGTCCCCTGGTAATTAATTAACGAGCCTTGTCCCCATGGGGGAGCCGTTACCGAGCAGAGACCTCGAGGTATTTGTGGAGGGGGGGTTGACAGCGTGCCCGTCGCAGCACCCCAGGCGTGGGGTGGCATCAGGAGCAGGGAGCCCGTGGGGACCGTCCCCTCCAGCACATCCCCAGCAGGGGACAGCCCCAGGGACAATTAATTTGATTTCCCAGGTTAATGACACAGCGGTGAAGGCTCAGGAGGCCTTCCCAGCACCTCCTCTTCCCCTACAGCTCTGCGTAGATGTAATCAAAGGTGGGAGACAGCTCTCCGTGATTCACGGCCACGCTCTGATTTTTTTTTCCCCCACTCAAAATCTTCCTCGACAGGCTTTGGGCTAAGAAAAAACGCTGATACACTGAGCTGAAGGGGACACCTGAGAGGTTTTTGCCTGTTTTTTGCACGATTTGCCCATTTCTCTGTGCCCAGGATGCGCGGAGCCAGCCCCGGGTGTCCCCGCTCACCGAGGTGTCCTCGGAGCAGGACGCGATGATGTTCTCGATGAAGGGGTTCCACTTGATGTCCAGCACATTGCCCTGGTGACCGCACACTTTGGGGTAGTTTGGCTCGATCCGGCCTGTCTGTAAATCAAAATAAAATATAAGGAATTTAGCGATGAAGGTTTTTGCAAACAGGGCTGCTCCACGTGAGCCCCCGTGCATCTGCGGGGGGAGACAGCACTGAGCGGGGATTTCAGGAAGAAATCTCTGTATGATCACCCAAAAAGACAGGAAAAAAGGGCTGGAAGAGACTCGAGAGGCACCGAACCCATCCCTGGGAGGATCAGCTGCTAGGTCAATTAGGAATTATTGGGTACTTTCCTCCTGAACGTCACAGGCAATGTTGAACAAGGCTGCACTTAACAAATCCCCCATGAGTTTGGAACCACAAAAATCCTTGCTTAACGATGCCAATAACGCACCAGCTACACCAGGCTTTTTGAGGTGATCCTTTCACATGGATGGAAACCCTGGCAAGGCTTTTAGGATGGTCCAGCCTCACCGGCTGGGCAAGGGCAGCGGCAGCAGACAAGGGCACCCGGCACAACCCGACGCTCAGCATCCTGCTGTACCAGCACAAAAGCTCCTCGTGCCGCAGCCGGTACCCCACAACCCCCCCCCCGTTTCCTTCCCCTGGTCCTTTCTGCATCCCTGGGTACCCACCAGGAGGGGGTGGCAAGCTTCGGAGCGTGCAGACAAAGTAGGTCAGCGCGACACAGCCGCTGAATATTTCATAGCCCTTCCAGCTCTGACCTTTCGGAGTATCGAGCTCCTGGCTTCATTTAACACCAGCAAAGCAGCGCAGGGAGGACACCGAGCTGCACTTTATGTGTCCGCAGCCAAGGGCAATGGCCAGGAGTGCTCTGCGCAGCCGGATCGGGCCCAGCAGCTCGCCCTTGCACCATCGCTGCTGGGAGGATTTATCCAAATTAATTTGCTCCCAGGGAGACGCAGCTTGCTAATTGCATGATGAAGCAGGGACGGTCGCAGATCCTGGAGCCTGCTTTCCATCAAGCAGTGATGCCGCTTTTGGACGGCTCGCTTGTAGCATGACAGTGCAGAAAACCATCACGCGAGGCACTGGGAAGCACAAGGAGAAATGGCCCGCGGCCAGCAGGCGCTTCCCCAAATGCCCCCAGAGCAAAACCCAGCCCCGCAGCTTCCCTTGGCACGCCCAGAAATGAGCATTTCAGCTGGAAGTGCAAAGCGAACCGGAGAAGAAAAGCAGCGGGCTTTGCACAGAGAAATCCCTGCGCTCTGCAGTTTTTGTGTAGGATCCACCCTGCGAAACGCCGGCAGCTCCAGGCGGCCGCACGCTCAGGGATGCGCACCAGGCTGCTGCTGCTGCTGTGCCCGGGGAAATCTCCCCCCTGGGGGCTGCTTGCCTCGTAAATTGGGGTTATTTGTACAGCGAGGAGCCAGTTCTTGCTCAGATTGATGGAGCGGCTCTAAGTCATCCCTCGGACATGGCTCAGGTGTGAGATGAGAACCAGCCTGGCCTTATGGCACCAGGGATGTGGTTATGTGGGCAGCTCAGTTCTTGGGGAAAGGGGAAAAATCAGGTGCCTGCTGCTGGTCCCTTTGGTGTGAACGTTCTCCATGCCCATGGCAGGGTCATCGCACCGCTGCCTCTGCCCTTTGGTGAGGTCCCTTCCCAATATCCATCAGGGTGGCTCCGTGATGAGCACCTAAGGATGCGCCGCATCCTCCTCCAGGTGCTGAAAGCATCATTTGGGCGTGCTCCGAGCACCTAAATGTTCATAATTCTGCCCGTCTGCCACAACACGGCAGCGAGCACTGCTCCTTGCCTGGGGAGAGCTGCAGAGCCCCAGGGTCAGCCACTCCCGTTATCATGGTCTTTGTGTTTTAATAATAATAATAATAATAATAATAATAATAATAATAATAATAATAATAATAATAATAATAATAATAAATTATAGTAAATATAATAAATAAATTATAGTAAATAATAACAATATAATAATAGAACTCTGCACAGCCAGGGAGGAGCTGTGGAGAGCTCAGTCCTGCGCCCCCAGCCCTGGAGGTGGTGCGCTCAGGGCCTCATCCTGCACATGAGCATCACCTGCAGCAAGGCCCAGCAAGCACAAGCTGCAGGGATGGAGCTCAGAGGCCAGTGTGCCAGGTTGGGAAGGGAAACACCGAGGTGAAGCCCTGGAAGTGGAGGGGAAAACAGCAGCCACCTCACCGTGTTACTGCCGAGCTCGGCCGCCTGGTCGCAGCCAGCATCCCCCTCCCTCCTGCCACCTCCCGGGAATTAATGGGATGCCAGCACGGCTTTACAGGCTATTATATTAAGTATGACAGCAGCCATCACCTCCCCGAACAGCACAGATTATCTGGCTTTCCCCCCCTCTTTTCCCATTTGCATTAGCACATCGCTACACCCTGTCTGGAGCAGGGATGTGCGCAGCAGCTGCCGAATTCCGGGAGGACAGACCTTTTAACTGCACGAGTTAATGGGCAATCACTTTAATTCTGGGCAACCAGCTGAGTAATTTTCTTTGCGAAGTAGATTTGATGTTTTTTGTCAAAATTCATTAGGCTTTCCGGAGGACAAAGCGGGGTTTGGTTACGAGTCGTAGTTTCTATCCAAGAAGCCAGGAGTTCTGATTAAATCAAGGCAAACACAGCCCGGGGCAGCAGTGGGCTTGGTTCCCATGCCCAGGTTCACCTCCGAGAGGAGAAGGAGCCTCAGGCTGAGTGAAAGCAGTGAGAATAGTGGCAAAAAGGAAAGAAAAATTAAAAAAAAAAAAAAAAAAAAAAGCAGGGGTTCAGGTCACAGTTTCCCAGGCTGCCATTCCCGGAGGCACCTTGGCAGCAGCGCGGCGAGCTGCAGTGAATCCCAATCCTAAACTAAAACTGGGTCCCTGCCTCGGGCTGCCCGGAGCTCCGTGACCCAAATACCAGCTCCTGAGGGGGACAGACGGGCTTTGCCCCCGGGCTCTGGCATTTTCAGGGCAGGGGCTGGCAGGAGCGATGCTTCCTGCAACCGCAGCCGCCCAGAGCCTGCCCTCGCCCGGCCGCTGCAGCATTTTGGGCAGGAGGGCTGTGGATTGAGAAGGGTTTTGTGCTGTGCCTGCGGGGAGAAGGGGAAATAAAGGGCAGGGAATTGTGCAGGTGGCTTCATTCGGTCACCTTGCTGCATTACGGGGGTGGCTCAGGTGCACCAGCAGCATGCCGAGCCCCAGGATGTGCAGACACATGGCCCCAGGGCAGGGACCACCACCCCTGGGATGAGAAAAGCCTTTCTCCTCCTTCAGGCTTTCCTTGCAAGCCCTGTGAATTCTCCAGGCCCTGCTGGGAGTAATTCTGATGCCCGAGTCCATCCCGGTGTAGCCCCAGGGTCCCTTCCAGGTCCTTCTCCTCCTCGCCTCCCCCCGCAGCTCCCCGACCCCCTGCTGGTTGTGCAGGGATCAGGGGAGGTCTGCCCAAGCTGCCCGGGATTTGCAGGGTTTCCTTGGAAATCCTTGAGTACACACAGGTCTCTAGCGGCCGAGATTAAGAGTAAATACATTTGTGGCTGTCTCCTTTAAACGAGGTCTCTCTTCCTCAAGAACCAAAAAAAAAGAAAATCACTTGGATTTGGCTGGCCTGGGGGAGGTCCCAGCTGATTTGGGCGCACACAGAGGTCACCACAGGTGACTCGGTTTTCATTAGGAGCCAATTCCAACTGAACCAGCACAGGCAGGAGGGAAATTGGAGAAATCCTCGGCAGGGACCCAAAAAAGCCATGGCAAGCCATGCAATGCCGGCACCAGAGCTGGGGGTTCAGAGAGCTGCAGGCGCAGCGGGGCAAGGGGAGTTGTTTGAGCAAGGAGGGGGCAAGATCCTGGGCAGCTCAGCCAGGGGAGGCGGTGCACTGAGAGATGGCAAAAATATATATATATTTTGGGGGAAAACCCCAAAGGAAATTCCCACGTACAGATGGAAGGAGATGTTCCTGCCCGACAGCTGAATGAAGAGATGCCCCAAGCCTCTCTCCACCTCCCTTCCGCCAGGACGCATGTGGCCAGAGCCAGCAGAGGAGGAAGAGGAGGAGGAGGAGGAGAAAGAGGAGGAGGTTGCATGGAGAATATGCACGCTGCTACCTCCCACTGCGCTCAGCAGGCACATGGCTGGAGAGCAGCAGCCATGCCATCGCAGAGAGCTGTGAGAGAGCCTCCTCCAGCATCCTCCAGCCTTCTCCAGCATCCCCCACTCTTCTCCATCATCCTCCAGCCTCCTCCAGCATCCCCCACTCTCCTCCAGCATCCTCCACTCTCCTCCAGCATCCTCCAGCCTCCTCCAGCATCCTCCAGCCTTCTCCATCCTCCTCCATCCTCCTCCAGCCCCCTCCAGCATCCTCCATCCCCCTCCAGCCCCCTCCAGCCTCCGCAGCCCCCAGACTCCAGCGGGCGCTCCCCAGCACTGCACGAGGACCCCGTCTCCTTTAGGCACAAGGCAACCATGCGAGGCAGAGCAGGGAAAGCAACCCACATCGTTGCTTTGCTGGGACGGAGGCTGAAACAGCAGCCGCTCCCCTCGTGTGATATAAATACTCCAGTGGGCTAAAAACATCCATCTCCTGCCCAGCCACACTGCGGCACACCCGTTATCCGAATTTCGGGTACCAGAAACTCCTCCAGCCACGCCAGAGCCGAACACCAGACAGCAGAGCCAGGCACTTTGCTCCAACGAGGAGCCGCAGCCTGGCTGCAGAGGTATTTATCCGCACCATAAAAGCAGCAGCTGGGATCAAGCTTGTTAATTAAAAAGACAAAAGCCCGCGTAATGCTGCCGTTAAATGGGATTATAGACACTAAAAATACCCCCTCCTGCCTGCTGGGAATGGCGAGCCCGGGACTTTTCTCTCCGCTTTAGCCGGCAGAGGGTGCAGGCAGTGCCCGCAGGGCTGCACTGAGCACCTCCAGCGGGGCCCCCCCTCGCTGCCCCCGGTCCGTGGGGGGCACCTCAGGGCCAGATGGGGCTGCAGGGGGGCAGCACCCGGCCTGACCCCCCCACTGCTCCCCATCACCTCCCTGGGACCTGCTGGGACGTCTGCGCCCCAGGGCAGAGCACGGCGAAGAGGTGACTTTATTCTGTAAGCCTCAGGGCTTTTTTTATTTATTATTATTATTTTTCCCTGCTCATCTCTTGGTTAAAAGGATTTGTCTCCCTCCATCCAAAATCAGGCACAGAAAAACCCGCAGAAGCATCCCGGGGCGCTACGGGGCCAGGCACACCGTGCAGATTTGGGGACCCCCAGGTTTTGGGGCTTGGTCCCTGACACCAAGCAAAGTCCTTTTGTGCCAGCCCTGGTTAACGAAGGGACGAGCACTAATTGCGGGCAGCTCCTTGCTGCAGGGTTTGGGCTTTGCTCTCCCCCGAGGACTTTGGGGTCATGGCAGGGGTGTCCCCATGCCCACCCCGTGGGCACAGCGGCTCAGCCCCATATGAGCCCAGCTCCACAAGCAGCCCGGGACGGGCACCAGCCCTGGCCTGCAGCTCTCTGCGGGTAAACAACGCCTCCTCCTCCTGCCTCTCCCCTTCCTCCCGGCACAGCCAGACGACATTGTCCAGCCTCGGACAATAAGCTGCTTTTTTTTACCCCTGCAGAAGCAGAAATCTGCGGCGCCAGGAGCCAGGATTCTGCAGAGGCTGCCCCATGTCCCCCCCCCCCCGCAGCATCCCACAGCTCGCTGCGTGCCCAGGGGCTGCCCCCAGCCCTGCCCCGTTAATTTGGGGCTGCCCAAAGCCCCAGCACCCCGACACCTCCAGGTCCTGGGCAGCTGTGGTCCAGAAACCCGAAGATGCAAAGGCTCCGCTCTGTGACTTGCACAGCACAATTAAGCCCATTCTGTGCCAATCAATCAACCAATTAATAAAGTATTTACAACATGGACACAGCGCTTCTGTTTTTTCTAGGATTTTTGTGAGGATATTTTAAAAAACGGGCCAAAACCTGGCTTTCCCATAACCCCACGGCTCCTCCTTGCTCAGCGCCTTTGCCCTCACATTCTCACTCCCAAGGTGCTGCAAAAGGGGGGTTTCTTCCCCCAAAACAGAGCTGGGTAGCCCCAGATTCCTGCTCGGGGACGTCCCAGGCCTCCTGCACGAGGTTTTTCTTCCCAAGGAGCCGGGTTTGGCTCCTGCTGAGCACCCGAAGGCAGGCTCGCGGCTGAGGGCCCAGCGCCTCTGATGTGCCGAGGAACATATGGCCCGCCGTATGCAAATGCATTGTCACTCCCCGCACAAAGCAGAGGGGTTTTCTGGGGAAGATTTCTGGCGAGAACAGAGGGCAGAGATGTAGAAAGGGAAAAAAAAAAAGAAAAAAGAAAAAAAAAAAAAGGAAAGATGGCAGCAAATCAAACCCTGAGCAGATCCGCGGTATCTAGGTTACCTTAATTACGTTCGGCTAAATATGGATGCCAATTAATTAGATGGCTGCCGATTTCCAAAGAAAATTAGTTTACTCTTAATGAGCTAATCAGTTCCTATTTAAAAAAAAAAATAAATAATGAAATGATTAGGTTGTACCAAGGAGCGTGCAGCCACTTGACACGGAGAGCCAAGGTCTGCTCCGACGGTCCCGTGCGAACAGGTTGCGAGCGGCACCGCGCTCCCTCTGCTCCCATCCTGCTGGGATTGCGCTCCGTTTGCCAGGAAAAAAATGGTGATTTTCTGGCAATCCCGGGTTAACAGCTCGGGATTTGGGGCCTCGAACAAGCAGAGCATGCATGGGCGCATTCAGCGCCTGGGGCTCGGTGCCTGCAACGCCGCAGCACGGGGCAGGAGGCAGAGATGCAGGCGGCAGCGCCCCGACGGCTGAGGGAAAGCTCCTTGTTTGCAGAATATTAATAAGAGTCAAGCTGTGCACTGCAATTAAAACGCTGATTATAATTTCTTCCATCTGTAGCTGGTGCTACTCGAGAAATTAAATAAAAATGCGGAAGAGGCGCGGACTTTACGTGGGGAGAAGCGGCCGCTCCCGACTGGGTGGCTTCTGCAGAGCCGGCTGAATTATTTCGGGGGGGTTAAAGCTGCATCAAGGAGAGATGCACAGATCCGTGCGGACACTCCTGCAAAGAGCTGAGGGAAGCTTTCGTGGGGAAGTGAAAGCCCCATGCTGCAGGGGGAAGGAGTACGTGCTGCAAAGAGCGCTAATAGCACCAAAGTGTGCTGGGTGCCTCCATGCAGTGCTCCGGGCAGCTTCAGCTGCAAACCGACCCCCAGCATGGCACAGGACGTGGCTCCCAAGCATCAGCTGCTCGTGAGGGACTGCAGCTTGGTGATGAAGTCCTAAAAATAAATCCTGCTGGGGGTGGCACTGCTGCAGGGCACGGAACAAATGCCCTGCTAGAAAGGCTTCGGGGACAGCGACGTCCCCGGGGCCAGGCGTTCCCTCGCAGCAGGACAGAGAGCTGATGGAAATGAAAGAGATGGATCGGGTGTGGTTTTGTTCCTCCTTGTCTTCCTCTCCTTGGCTCTCTCCGTATCACTGGGACGTCACAAGTGGCATTTCTGGAGCTGCTGCGGATGAGTCAGAGCCGGGACCTGGGCAGCCGCAGGCTGTGCCGAGCTGAGCTGAGCTGAGCTGTGCCGAGCTGAGCTGTGCCAGCTGAGGATGCGGAGCTCATCTGGACCACGGTGGGCACAGCCCAGCTTTAAAGGGGCTGGAATGGCGATTTTGCAATGGAAAATTTGGGTGCAGAGCTGTGCAGCACCACGTCTGATGGCTGAGCCATATAGGACAGGGACCTGCGAGCTGCTGGGCAGGATGGGGGTTCCTGGGGACCCCCGGCTTTTTGGAAGCCGTGCTGCTGAAACACAGGGATGGAAAACCTGCGGGGCCTCTGCTGCCGTCAGCATGCGGGCATGTGCTCGTGGAGAGGCCAAAAGGAGGAGAAGCCTTTCAGAACCAGAAAGGATGGGATAGGATGGGATATGGATAGGATAGGGTAGGGCAGGAAATGGAAATGGAAATGGAAATGGAAATGGAAATGGAAATGGAAATGGAAATGGAAATGGAAATGGAAATGGATAGGGTGGGATGGGATGGGAATATGGGATGGGATGGGATGGGATGGGATGGGATGGGATGGGATGGGATGGGATGGGATGGGATGGGATGGGATGGGATGGAACAGAACATTTCCATTTGGAAAATTTGTTGCCCTACAAAGATCATGGAGTCCAAACCTTGCATTTTCTTCGTAAAGGATAAACCCAACTCCCCCAAGTCATGGTCCCAGCACGAGGACACCACAATAAGGGAAAGCAGAGGGGGCCACACCGCCCTGCAGTGGGGTGCCTGGGGCGCTCCGAGCGGGGTCCGTGCCACTCACCTGCTCGAGCGGGATGACGAGGAAGGAGCCGCCGCCGGCGCTCTCGGTGACGATGGCGAGGAAGCGGGCGTTGACGGCGCAGAAGTGGTTGTCGTGCACGTTCTTGGTGATGGGGATGCCGTCAAAGCAGTGCTCCCGGCTCGCCACCTTCCCGTAGACGTTGCGGAACTTGGAGCTGCGGTACTGCGGGCGCCATGACATCTGCGGGGCAAACAGCGCGCTCAGCATCCCCCTCGCCCACCACCAGCACGTCCCCCCCCTGGGGATTTTCCAACCCAAATCTGTTCAGGACGGCCCCGGCTGCAGGATGGCTCCTGCCCGAGGAAGCGTGGCAGGGCAGATCTGCAAGCACACCACCCCCAAAAAGGCACCAGAGGTGTCCCCGGTGCAAGATGCAACCCACAGAAGGCATTAAGAGCCTCGGCGCTGTTGCAAAATTGAAGCTGATGGCCCTTTCAGCATGCACTGCTCATCTAGAACACCCAGCACCACTACTTCATGCGCGTATGACAAAGGAATTAAGGCTTTTAATGCGATGACTTGGAAATGGATTAGTCTGAGCCGCATGAAAGCATGCACCGGCGCAGAATAAGAGGACTCCGACAGTGAGCAGGCAGCAGCTCGTGGTTGCTCTGTGCCCAGCTGGCCCGGCTCCTTTTGCACAGGTCTCCCCTTGCGGCCGGGCACTGCTCACGGGGGCTGCACCAGCCCCTCCTGCTTCCCCACAGCAAGCTGAGGCCCCCCGTGCATGCACAGAGATGAGGGCACTATTGCTTGTACTGCCTGCTTTGCTTTCTCTAAGTAAAAGGAAGGCTTTTGGGTCCTTTTTTTTTTTTCTTGAACAGTCCTTAGGGTAGCGTTCGTGTTCCAGATAAACCCTATAAAGATTTAATGCACGTTGAGTGTGCGGAAGAGCAGAAACGTCCCAGCCACCTCAGAGCAACACAAGCACTCAGCTCCGTCCAAACCCTGCTAATTGCCTGCTGGAGGGCTCGGCGCAGCTCCTGTCCTCACAGCCGCTGGCAAAAGCACGGCAGCGTGCACCCGAACGCTGGGCCAGCTGCTGAGAGCAGCTCTCAGCAAGTTGCACCACCAGGGAAGCATCCCCGCGGGCTGCTCTGATGCCCAGGAACCCAGCGACTCCTCCAAACCCCAGGGCACAGGCACAAGGTCTGAGCACCTCCCCGAGAGGAAAGAGGACTGCAAACGGTGCTGTTTCCATCCCCAACTCCTACGAGCAGCTCATCAGCAGGCTCAGCTCTGGGTTCAGGGCACCAGCCTTCTCCTCGTGCAAAGGCACCAAGGGGAGGTGGGCGCACGGCCCCTGCTCTGCCCGGGGCGCTGGGTTTGCACCCCCTGGATCAGAGGCTGTCCCCGGGCCACAAGAAAAGAGGACGCGGATCCTTGAGGATTTAACCCGAAAGGAGAGCAGACAGACGTTTTTTGCATGGAAACAATTCTGCTCTGAAAAATGCAGACTCACATCCAACAAAGCGCTGCGAGCCTTTGCCAAACCTACCCGAGCGGTCAGAGCGAGGGAGGGCAAGAAAAAGCCCCGACCACATCCCAGGCTGCTTCTTTCAAGAGTTTCACTGCTTTTTGCATTTTCCCTTTGCTGAACAGATCACTCTTTATTACGAAATTAACTTATTTACGAAGTTAAAAAAGCACAAAAATATCTTTTCATATTTTTTAAGCTCTCGCTTTGCTCCCCTGCCCCTGGGTGAAGCTTTGCTCCCATTCCTGCTGCCCGTGCCGCTCTGCTCCACACCTATCGTAAGAAAAAGCCCCACATTTACCAGGAGGGCCCTTCTCTCCATATTTCCACACTAAATTCAGGTGACTCTCAGTGTGTCCCCATGCAGGGGGGTGCCCCACGCGGAAAAAGGGGCTCCCGATATTTCGTGCGCTCAGAAACGGAGCCTGCTCAGCCTCTGCCCAACGAAGCATCTGCCCAACGAAGCATCAAAGCAAACGAGCCCCGAGGAGCCTGCAGAAACCCTTCACCCCTAGCACAGGGCCCTGCAGGCGAGCTGTGGATGCGCCCTCCAGGCCGCCCGCCCTCCCCGTGCTGCTCTGGGGATTGCAGCAGCTCTCCATTTCTCTCCTCCCTTTGTTCTTTCACCAAAAGCTGGGCAAGCCTCCATCCCACCCCCGCCGCAGCCAGCGGAAGGAAGCAATAGGCTCGAGTGTGGGTTTGGCTGGAGAGCTCCCCCAGTTTCTTTCCTTTGCCCTCCGGGAGTGTTTCCTGCAAACAGGGGCCGGCAGCCCCGGGGTCGCAGGCAGCACGGAAACGCCAGCAGAATCTCGGGAAACGTCTGGGGGCTGCCCACAGCCCCCCAATTTCCTGCAGATTTATTGTTCTGGCAGCCAGCAAGGCTTTCCCGGGGTAGGAATAGCTCCTGGTGCCACGGGGGAGATCCCGAGGTCCCCCCGCTGCTGATTTGGGGACGTGGATGGATGGCAGGGAGCACCCAGGGGAAGCTGCCTCTGGCCTTGGTGCGTGGAGGTGCTCCTGGCACTGGTGGGATCTGACTTTCGGGGGTCCCTGAACCCCTTCCCCAGGGAGCACGCGGCCATGCAAGAGGATTTTCATGCAGAAATAAATGGGCAAGGTCTCCTGGCTGTGCAAAAAGAGCTGGTTTCCCATCGCGCCGTCCCATTTGGGTGTTCCTTGTGAGCGATGCGTCAGTTCTGGAGGGATGAAAACGCCGAGCCTTCACGCAGCCACCTGCTTTGTTCTCCCGTTTCACTCCATTATTTATTCCTCCGTTTGTTCCTCCCCAGGACACGCGTTCAGACCTTCTCTGTGAGGCCCCTGTCAGTGCATTTTGGGGGTGCAGAGGCAAAGCCCACTGAGGCCTTTTGGTCTCACACCTCCTGCTGTGGGCACGGCTGCTGAGAGTTTGCAAGCGGGGAAGTCAAAATTTGTGATTTCACCAGAAACACCATTTTGCTATGGAAAATGGCTGCAAACACGTCCAGGTTTCTAGCCAGGGCTGTGCAATCCAGCCGGGGAGGAAAGCAGCCCCTGCCCCGAAGGAATTCAGCTCAGTGGAGACAAAAGGGAGAGGAAATGCTGGGAAAACCTCGCAGGCATGCTGCTGTCCCACGCCGCAGCCCCCAGCCCTTCTGTCCTCTGCTTCCTTTGGGGGCTTTGCTGAGGATCGTGCCTGGGGGGAGCGAAGCACCTCGTGTCCCCTGGGGTGTGTGGACAACACGGACATGCTGGCATCAGTGTAGTGAGCCCTCCTTGTGCCAGGGGATGGGGAAATTCCCCCCAAAACTGAGATTGAGACACGGCGTTTGCTGCCTTCCCCCTGAATTTAAGCCCTTGCTTGATCTCATTTCAGGCAGCCGACGGGAGCGCTGCTGCCGGCTGCTCTCCAGGCGACAGAGGATGCCAGGAACCAGAAAAGCCCTGCTAAATTTAGCTCCCACGTGCAGCAAGCCCCGGCCATCCACCTGCACGCTCACTGTAAGCCGCAGGCAGCCCCAGAGCCCCCGGTCGGCTCCTGCTCAGCCCTGGCCACAAGCGAGCAGCTCCCGTCACCGTGCAGCACCAAGCAAGGGGCAGCACCAGCCACCCTACAAGGCACATTTTTTATGAAGCTTGCTCTCTGAGCACTTCTCTACGTTCTGCTGATGCTAATGGCAGTTTGTTTTTCCATCACCTCCTGGCTCGGAGACGTTAAAATACAAAACTATTGATTTATTGGAGCCGTTTCCATCCATCCCCCAGACTCGGACTGATGCGCCGCCGCTTCCAGTGCTCGCTGCAGCCCCGCGTTATTCTTGGACTCGGATTCTTCCTGTAATTGCAAAACTCCTCCCTTGTTTTAGGTCGAGCAGCGCTTACAAGAAAAACGAGAATGCCATAAAGCACTTTGAGGCACGGCAATAAAATAAATCACGTCCCCAACCACGGCGTTCAGCATCAACGCTGCACCCCACGGAACGCGCGGCGGCACAGAAACTCTCCTCTCTGCCCCAGCGTTTTTGGGATGGTTGCAACGTTTTTCTTCTTTAAGTGCTTGAGGGGAAGAGCGTGTCCCCAAATCCCTCACTGGAAGGGGGAAACCTATTTCCCAGCAAGAGATATAGCAGAAAATAGGCGTGCTGGGGAGCTCCCGGCAGCGACACGGAGCTGTTTCAGACTCAGGGCACGGCATCCGCAGCACGGGGTGTTTGCGCCAGCCCAGCTCAGTTTTTTCCCTGCAGCCACGGAGCTGCAATGAGGGCAGCCTCCATCCCAGCGCTGCCTCCTGGGGGAGGCTGCCCTGGCCGGGCTGGAGCAGATTTGGGGAGGTTTTTGCTCGCGGTGCCCAGCAAAGAGGCGGCTCCTCGCTGCGCCAAGGGAAACTGTTCCACACATCCTTCCTCCAGCAAAAAGGATGTCACTGGAGATGCCTTTAGAAGAAAACCAGAGGAGAGCTGGCTTGTTTCAGGGCGTGTGTCAGTGCATCGCTTTTGTGCTGTTCTTCAAAAGCAGAGGAAAAGCAGAGGGTCGGGAAAGACACCCAGGGCAACACTGCGGGCAGGGAGCCCCATGTTCGCAGCCTCGGGGGAAGCCTACAACATTCCCTGGCACCTCTGCAGGCTCCCCTGAATTCCTCACCCTGACACTGCCCCACAGCAACAGCAGCTACGTGCAGCAGATGAATGGGAGCATGAAATGTAGGTCGGTTAGCGAGAGATTTTCCATACGGGGCGGTGCTGGATGAAGGCACAGGACACCGGGGAGCTGTCGGTGGCTGCAGCCCCTGCCAGCACACGGCTCTGGTGAAGGACAGGCAGTTTTTCCTCTCAGACTGCATCGTCTGCTCCTCATATTTTAAGTTTAAGGAGCTGCCCTGCCTCTCCCCACATCTATCCCAGGAGTGGTATCACACAGCAGGGCTGGCAGGGGAGCAAGGGACGGCTGCAGCCGCCCAGGTGGTGAGGGGCGCAGGGGGCTCCCTGGGGCACAAAGCCTAAAGAAATCCTGTGGCTGCAGGGGGGCGAATGCCAGGGTTGGAAACGGGCATTTATTCGGGTGCTGGTCCCAGGCCCTCCTCCAGTTTGATGGAAGAGAGCGGCTTCAGAAGCAGTCGCATTGAAAAGAAAAAAAAAAAAAAAAACAACACACAAAGAGCTATTTTTCCCCCCCCCCCGTTTTCCAGGCTTTTCTCTAGGATGAAAAGCCATTCTGGAGGTGATGTGCCAGGGGTGCCCCCTCCAGCCCCACGTCAGCTGGCAGAGCCGATCCAAGCCGTGGGCGCCGCACAAAACCCCTCGGTCACCCTGGGAACGGCGACTGCGGCTGGCGGGGGGAAAAGGAACCAAGCAGCAAAGCCCAGCCCCTGCTTGGCCGCCTCTCTGATCTCCTGGCAGCTCCAGCCTTTGCCTACCAGCAGCGGCAGGACACAGCCCTTGTCTCAATGTGTTTATTTTTAAATGCATCTTTTCAAGCATCGGGAGTCTTGGCAACAGCAGCCGGCGAGGAGAGCTTGCGCAAAGAGCCCCTGACGCGGCACTAGGCAGCCACCCAGCAAAGGGTGCTGTAATCCCTTAAAAATCTCCGCGTCCTTTATATAGGGCTGCCTAATCGGCCTCCGTGGTGGGAGCTTTCAGGGAAATGAAGTTCTGCTTTCACCTGCAGGGAGCGGGGGTTGCCCCCTCTCCCCGAGCCCCTGCCCTCTGGCTGCTGCGGGTGGGAAGGGGCCGGGGGGCTCGGAGCAGCCACGAGGGTTGGTGCAATGGCACGCAGCGTGCCCGTGAGCTCAGAGAGGTTTCTGAAGGGAGAGGGCTGCTTTCAGCTCCCGAGAAAAAGCCTTTTCAGTCCCCAAGAAAACCGTCGCATGAAGGAATTGTGCTGGGAAAAGGAAAGCCTGGCAACCGCCTTGTGCCGAGAGTATCCGGGGCTTTCACCAGGGGCTTTGTGGTGCTCCAGGAGACTTTGCCTTTCCAAAAGCCCATTAATCCCACTTTCCATGCCTCCTTCCAGTGCTCCTGTGTCCCCGCTGTGTTCCCCATGGGACGGAGAGCAACCTGGGGCTTGCCTTAAACCCAGCTACCGGGGAGAGCTCCGGCAGGAGAGGGCTCCCCGGGGGCTGCTTTTCCCCCCTGCTCTCCCAGGCAGCTTGGACCCGCTGCCTGCACGTCCCTGGCAGCCACAGGGCAGGGTTGTTTTCCATCGGGAAGGTCGGCGGAGCTGGGGTTTGACATTTGGAGCATCGATCGGCCGCTGCAGCAATGAAGTGTTACCAGGCAAGAAAAGAGCTGCTTGCTGGCAGCTCGCAGCCGAGGAGATGGCTTCATTTCCAGGCAGCACGCAGCCACCGTGTCCCCATCCCCTGCCCGGGGAGATGGGGAGCAGGGGGGAAAATAGCAAAACTGCTCATCGGGGCTTAATTTGGAGGGGAAAGACCCCGTGTCAGCGCCCAGGCACATCAGCACGTGCCGTTGGGA
The DNA here is from genome assembly GCF_964035555.1 of Netta rufina. Classification (NCBI taxonomy): domain Eukaryota; kingdom Metazoa; phylum Chordata; class Aves; order Anseriformes; family Anatidae; genus Netta; species Netta rufina. Next base: position 21,386,378 of record NC_140134.1, on the reverse strand, counting down.
CACAGCCATCATCCCCCTAGACCCTGTGGGTTGGGCACGACCCTGCCCAGGTCCCAAGAACAATAAAACAGTGGTGGCAAATGGAAAAATAAAAAATAAAAAATGGTATTTTTACCATTTGGGAAGGGGGAAATGCACAAGCAGGAGGAGCCTGGGCACAATGAGGATCAGGGCAGGGCAGGCACGGGCCCAGGCTCCTCTGGACCCAGAGGATGGGACCTGCTGGGCGCACGAGCAGCGTGATGGCAAAGCATACAGGTGGGATCTGCGGTGCTGGAATCCACTCCCTAAGGAAAAGCTGGAAATTAAGCAGCACTATTTCGATAAGATCCCCGGCACTGCCAAAATTAGTCATCAAACGCTGCTTGTTCCATGCACATGAGATTAGAGCCAAACAAACGCCGGGTTTAATCTCCTCGGTGCTCCCCTACGCTGCTCAGTTCAACCTTGAGAGCAGCTTTTGTTCACGTTAATGGCTTTCATGCTAACGAGGCTCAGCCAGATTTAAGGTTGAGGCACATCCCGCTCCTCGCTGCGGTAACGCCTCCGCCACCGAGGGCACCACGGGTCCAGGGGGGCTGCCCCACCACGGCCCAAAATCCAGGCTCGGGATCACCACGCTTGGACCTTTAGGCACATCTGCAGCCCCAGCCTGGTGTAAAATCAGCCGTGCTGAGCGCTGCCGAGCCTCGGGTGTGAATTAACTGATTTCTCTTTTGTGCCCAGGGCCCAGGGCTCGGTTTGGCCTCGCTGCGTCCGTCACAGCCTTATCCAAATGCCCCGCGGGGACACTCACCAGGCTGCCGTGCTTGCTTCCCAGCACGCTAGACTTGTGGAGGTCTCTCATTGACTCGACAAGAGCTCTGTGCAGAGAGGGAAAGCAAAAACATTCAATTCACCGTCCCAGGGGGGCGCAGGCAAGCAAACACACAAACCCTGCCCGCCCCTGGGGGCAGAGCCGGGGGGGTATTTGGGTGTCCCAGATGCCCCCCAGCTGCTCACCCATGGGCAAAGCCACCCTGCACGGGGGCCCAGCACGTGGCAGGATCCGGCCCCTTTGCCCCAGGGGGATGCTCTCGGGCAATTTGTGCCCAGCACCGGTGCTGTGCTGACCCCCCCCGGGGCCAGCAGCCCCCCACAACCTTTGAGGAGAAGCGCACGGTGCCGCCTACGCTCCCCTGGAGCACAAAGCGATGCCAGCACAAGGAGTTGCCACGTGCACGTAGGTAGGTGCACTCCCTGACTCACAGCCCGTCAAGGTGCTCATTAACCTGCCCAAAAACCCCGCTACACAGCCAGCTGCTCGTTCCCCTGGAGCACTGCCAGCCCCAAACCCTGCACTACGACATGTCCATTAACTGGGAAAAAATGCAAAAGGGGGAATGTTTTGGGGTGCATGCAAAAATCCGGTGCAGCTCGCACCAGAAAAGGCAGGTCTCACCAAGGGAAAAGCTGGTTAGCGTGCTGCCACGAAGCAAATTCCTAAAATTGCACAATTTTAAAGGTCCTGGTCTTAGGATTTGGGCTGGGAGAGCTCAGCACAAGAAGCACTGGCCTTTGGCTGAAGGTGAGTTGCGGGAAGGCCAGCACGGGGTGGTGGCCACAGCCACCGAGCCCCCACCAGGCCGTTATTTGTGTCCCTAATTAGTAATAAATGTTCAAGAAAAGAGCCTCCTCCTTGGGAAGAAGCTGTCCCAGTTGTGCACGCTTGCCCCACTGAGGCCAGGTCCCATTTTCCCTGTCCCCACACACACACAGTCCATGGAGCAGGGGACGGCCCAACAACCCATTTGTGACACTTTGGAGACCCCAAATCCTGCAGGAGCCAGCACAGCTCCTTGTTTCCTCCTCATGGACACATCTGGCTGCCAGCACGAGCACCTGGAGCAGCTGGGGGGGATTTAGCTCCGCGTCCAGCCTCAGGAAACACCTGGGGGCTCCAAGAAACACCGGGATCAATGCACCGAGCAGCACCTCGAGGAAGAGCAGTCTCCTCTAAAACAGGCTCGTGGCAGCAGCTGCATCCACAGAGCACGGCTTGGCTTAAGGTCGCATTAAAATAAATAAATAAAAACGGGGTTTGATGCTGAATTTGCAGAGTTTTGCATTTGCTGTAGCCAAAGATGAGGTTATTGATGGAATTGGCTTGCGAAGCACGAGTGCCAGCGCGGACGTGGCCTGGCTGCCCCCATCCCAGGCGGGCTGGCACCACGGGTACCGAGTTCCCGTGCACATCAGCATCCCCCTGCACAGCCCCACACCCATCAGCAGCCCCACATCCCATTTCTAGGTGCTGCGGCGATACCCCTACAGGCAGAGGGGAGGCTGGGGAGGCCCATCTGAGAAATATTCAGGGTTTGTCCCATGAACGGGGTCTAAACAAAGGACAAAAGGCAGATGACCATTTCTGAGGCGGTATCTGCCAGCTGAGGTTTTTTCCAGTCTGGAAGGAAGTGCCTGGGTTTTCCCCTGAGCTCAACTTGTCAAAGATTTCTCCTTCCCAGGGCCTGCTGGCTGCAGGGGAAGAGCCCCTCTGCCCCTCAAGCTGGGGGACACAACCCCAGGCGAGGTTGGACCCCCCCCCCGGCCGGGCTGTCACCTCCTGTCCCCATCCCTCCTCGGGGCTGGATGATGTTTGGTGCTGTGCACTCAATCCCAGACCAAGCCCTGCTGGTCCCCCTTGGCACCCCATCTCCCCTGGGGTCCCCACATCACAAGCACGAGCCCAGGGATGCCACAGGGGGGGCAACAAGACAAAGGGACACTCTGCAGGGTCAGCCCCAAAGCATCCTGGTGGCAATGAGGCTGCAAAGCTCGGGTCCCCCCCACGTCCCAAACCACAAAAAGCTCAGTGCCGGGGCTCATGGCAGCAGCTGCAGCTGCTTCCCTATCAGCAGGGGCCCCGTTTGGGGCTGTTTTTCCCCCAGGAAGCTTTCTGGGGGAGGCAAAACAAACCTCCCGGGCCCACGTGCTGAGAAGAAATGCATGGCCGATAAATCACGTAAACAAGCCCGCTTTTCCTCCCACTCTGTTTCCCAACTCCTTCCCACCCTGCGAAGCCAGCGGAAATATTTTGATGGAGAACAAAGGGCCGGGGGGGGGGCTGAGCTCCCAGGCCAGCACCTCGGGGCCCCCGGAGCTGCCCCGGGTCAGCCGCGCCGAGCATGGGATTTCGCCCTCCTTCTGCAGAGCTTGCAGCTTCTCGGAGCAGCGTTTCCTTCGGGCAAGGATACTGCACGCTCGTTCTCAGCTTGAGAGCCTTTTAAGAAACTTGGAGGGTCTGAAATCTCCTTTTCAGGTGTTTCGATGAGCGGGTAACGAAGCAGATTTCACACCGGCGTCAGCAAACCGTGCCACACGTCCCCAGGAGGACCGAGGCAGGGACTCGGTCACAACAGGCTTCCCAAACGGATTTAGGAAGAGTTAAGTGGGGTTACCGATGTGCCAAGAGAAAGCCTCCGATGGGAGGATGCCATAAATCCAACCTCCCTAAATTCACCAGATTTTTGTTATAAAGAGCTGAAGAACCACACGCATGGGTATGAAACACCGGGAAGGTGGGAGAAGGGCGGCTGCTGCGCCCTGCGGGGTCTGGGAAGATGCTGAGGGACTGGGGTGGAAAAAGGACCACAGGAAGCGCTGACATTTCTATTTAGGTGGCATCCTGACAAAATCCTCGCTAAGTCTCAGCTTCATATGGGAAACGAACCACAGAAACTCATTCATGAAGGGAAATGATGGTTTTCTAAGGCAGGAAGATGCTGCGGCGGCGAGCAGGTCGGGCACGTCGCTGCCCTGTGGTGTTTCCTGCCTGAGGACACCAAAGGGTTCCCCACACGGCCCCCCAGATCCCCTCATGTCCCCAGGTATTTGTGCCGTGGTCCTGGGCAGCTTGTAAGGCTGGAAGAGTTTGTTGGAAGTTTATCCCAGCGCGGGGCCAAAAGTTATCCGGAAAAGGATTAAAAAAGAAGAAGAAAAAAAAAAAAAAAAAAAAAAAAAGGGGGGGAAGAAAAAAAAAAAGAAAAAAAATAAAAAAAAGAAAAGGAAAACAAACGCTATCTTCTAAATATTTCAGGCCTCAGAAATTTCCTGGCCGGCTGGGAAGTGCCGGGGCAGGGACGTGGGAGGCACCAAGGCCGAGTCCCGCGGCCCCCCCGCTGCCAGCCCGTGCCGAGGGCGAGCGCGCTGCTCACAGACCCGGCCTTGTGCACGGCCCGGGGGGGGGAACCAGCCATGGGAGCCACACGGAGCCTCCTTGTTCGGGCAGGAGCAAGCCCTCAGCAGGGTTTTTTTAACAAAATCGAGCTGTTTCCATCCTCAATGCCCCCCCACCCAGGGCCTGGCTCGGCGTGGGCACAGCGAGGGCTCCTCACCTGAGCTCTGCTCCGTGGGCTCACCGGGCACCTCCTGACACCCAGCTTCTGGCTCGGGGCTCAGGGAGAGGCTCCTGGGCCCTAAAGGAAAGGGACAGCCCCGTTAGAGCAGCGCCCACCACCCCCAGCCCCCTCAGAGCTTCCCACCAGCAGCGCAGTCGCTGCCAACACGGGGCTGGAGCCTGCAGCACTTCCCCATCTGATGGCAGAAGCTGGTTTAAATATTGCCTTCTGCCCCTGCTACAGAGCTAAAACCACCCCGATTGCCTGGCGTGGGCAACCCCACAAACACCGTGGCTACCACCAGATGTGTAAACCCAAATCAGCAAATCCAAACCGCATCCACGCCGCAGTGCCCAGCGCTGCCGTCCCCATCCCCAGCAGGGACAACAGCCACAGCAGAGCGGGTTGAAGGGGTTTCCATAGGGTCCAACAGCTCCGCTGAGGGACCAGGACAGTGGGATGTCAGGGGAAAACCACTATATGCAAAGGAAGAAAGCCACATCCTCATGGGATGAGGCTGGGAGCACACTACAGGGCAGCCTGGGGGCTCATGTCCTGGGGATGAGCCTGTCCCCATCCTCCAGCGTTGTCCCTGCCCTGCTCATCACTTGTGCTCCACAGTAATACCCAAATCCGAGCTCAGACCTGCAGGTTTTTGCCCTATTTCCCCATTTTTAGCAACACAAGTGGTGTCGGAGCCACTCCACCCTCTGCCCGAGGTTTTGCTGCTCGAGGCCCTGCAGAGCGAGCCCGAGCGGCTTTGCTCACAGCTTGGTGAGGAACAAAGGAGAGAAAGATTTCTGGGAGCCGAGCTCCGCGCTGGTTCCCTTCCAGACGGTGAAAGATTCGATTCACAGATTTGTGGGGGACTCTAGCAGCTGGCCCCGTCACGTAGGTTTTGCCTGCTGCCAGCTTTCGGTAATTACACACTGACTTGGGAGATAGGAATCCGGGATCCGACTCCTTCGAGCTCTCCGCTAGCTGGCTAATGAATTGAACTATTCATCATTTGATAAAATTTCCATGAAAAGGAGAAGGGGGGCGGGGGTGACCCCGCGTCGCATTCTGCATGGTATGGGTTACAGCGAGCGAGCCTGCTGGCCGCAGCCGGGCAGTCCTAAAGCTCCCGATTAATGCTGCATTGAAGCACAATTAAAACTCATTAAAAAGCCGCGGGGCCAGATAAGTTGCCTTTGATGAGCGTAATGCTTCTGGAAATGGGGAGCTTCCATTTTTAGACTCAAAGCGGGCCGTTATGCTCGCTCCCCACCCCCAGAAATCCCGGCAAAGCCGAAGATTAGCGAACATTGTTTGAGGGCTCCTTATTATTTGTGCTTTATTAGCAGTCCCGGACCCACAGCCCTCTTCTGCTCCTGCCCCAGCTGTTCCCTCCTTCCAGCCGTGGCCCCAGGCACCGTTATGGGATCTCCGCCACCCACATGTTACAGAACAGCTCCTCCACGGCTCCCAGCACCGTGCCTGCCCCTATTTCCGAGCAAAACCTGGGCTGCACAAAGACACGAGGGTTTTCCAGCCGTCACATCGCTGAATCTCAACTAAAAATATTCTCCAGCCTTGATTCCGGGACAGCAAGAGGCAGAGAGCTCTGCCCTGAAAGCCATTAGCGAAACCCCATGCAATGATAAATCCCATTAATCTGCTTGCTGTGTATGTTGGTTACCCTGCACCCACTCCCTTTAACATGAGGCTTATTAAATATGATCTGGCACCGATCCCCAAGCACCATCACCCACAGCACACCCAGCACTGCCCTAAATTTGGGTTTCGTGACCATCCAGAGAAGATGTCCCCAGCCAGTTCTCCAGAAACCAAGTCGAGCTGTGCTTCCCAAAGCCCATTTTCCACAAAGCCATTTTGCCTGATATCACGACCCCGTGCCTCCAATCAAGCTTCGTATCGATCGAACCAGCAATCAGCTTTTCCACGGGCTCAGCACTTGCCCCAGACACGAAACCTGCCCTCGGTGGCACAGCAGAGGACGGGGCCACCAGGGCCAGCACCTCCGTGGTGCTGTAGCCACAGCCTCCCACGGGCCCCGGGGTAATAATCACGGCTCGACCGTGTCTGGCTGCGTCGCTTCTTTACCATCTTTGACCACGACAGGCCATGGATGCAATTTCCTCCCTGCGTTTTTGGCTTCATCGACTCAGTGAACTAAGAGGATGAGCTGTTATCCAAGCAGCGTAGCTTGATGACTAATACCAATTAATAGATAATAAACCAGGGGAGCCCATCGGATAATTCCGCCTAACGCATGCCACAGGACCTCCCGAACTGCCTCCTGGCTAAACCCTGCCCTTTAGAAAAGCCTCCAGTCATTTTAAAACTATATTTCCCGAATTAAGACTCCCTTGGGCCCCTGTTAATTTGTGTTCATGGTTAATTATTCTTTGGGAACAGCCCCTGGCGATGGGCAGAGCTGGAAGCACAGCACCACGCCAGCCCCAGTCATGCAGGGCGCAAAATTGTTCACCCAGCCCCAGTAAAGCCCAGCAAAGCCAGCAAAGCTCCACTTGCTGCAGAACCCATGCCCAGCAGACAGCATTTTGCTGCTCCCACAGCTAACTTCTCGCTTCTTTTTACACAAACTTTGCCCCTTAATGAACATGGGGGTCAGGGCTAGCAGCTTTATCAAGCGAGCACGCAGCTGCGGGCAAAATACCAGGCAAGTCTGGCAAAATCTGCTCCCCAAGTATCCCTCCCCTTCGGTTTTCTGCCAGGGGGGTCCCAGCAGCCTGGTGAGTGCCTTTGTCCCTCGCACCCGGCGGAGCACAGCCGTGTCCCGAGGGCACAGCAGGTCCCCGAAGTGGAGACAGATGTCGGGCTGGGGGAGAGGCGCTCTCCGTGTGTTTGCTGCTGGCAGATTTGTTTGGCTTTGTGGCGTGGGCCCTGCTCTCCGTACAGAATGGGTTTGGCCTGCTTGCACGCAACGGATCCCAAACCTGAGCCCCAGGCGCCCCTAAGCCAGCTGAGCTGCAGCAGGGATGAATTTGCCCCAGCTCCTAGAGCAAGTCTCAGATGAAGGCCATCACTTTGCTGGATCTGACTGCAGGGTGTGGAGAAAGCAGAGCTGGTGCCGGGGAGCACGGCACGGCACGGAGCACGATGCAATAACTCAGTGATGCACAGGAGGCCTCGCAGCGTTCGGGCAGATCCCCGAGGAGGAGTGGGCTCCTTTCGCCTTGCAATCTGCCCTTCTCCATCCTATTTATAACCTGCCTCAACTCTCCTGGGTAGGAAACTCCCACGGCAGAGCGAGGTCTGGGGATGCGCCGCGCTCGCTCGCATTCCTCGCCGTGGGAGGGGAGGGGGCGGCTCGGGATGCGAAGGAAACCAGCTCGCTCCGCATCCTGACAGCGCTTCTCAGCCCCCTCCTCGCCTTCCCCCGGCTCCCCCATGCTCCAAGAAAAGCTTTTTGTGTCCCCACGCCTCGGGCGTGCGCTCAGCTGGCTCTACCTGGCGCTGGGCACCTGGGCCTGCCTATCCTATCGGTTTTCCTCGCGATGCGAATTGCTCAGGAATGTTTGCCAAGGTTGTAAAACCTTTCCCACCGCCACTGTGTGCTGCAGCTGCTGGGAAGTGGCCCCAGCGTGGGAGTTGTTGTAGGAACACGGCGTGGGACTGTCCTTGCCGTGCTGGGGCTCAGGCACCTGCCCCTGGGCGGCTGTGGGGAGCCCTGAGGCTCTCCTCCCATGGGGACAGGCACAATTCCCAGTTCCCAAACGCTCCAGAGCCATCTCCCAGAGCACCTTGGCTGCCAGCTCCCTGCAAGCAGCCAAAACCACACCGAAAAGGCATCTCCTGTCCCACAGGTGCCCGTGCTGCTTTATTCCCCTTCCATATCTGTGCACCAGCCTCATGCCCGAGGTGTGCCATGGGCTCAGGACACTTTTGTCACTGCAGAGCTGGGGCCTGGGTCCCAACCTGCCCCTTCAGGGCCCTGCTCATAGCCTGCAAAGACAGTCCACATTTCAGGGAATAAAACCCACGGGGTGTGTTAGGGCTTTACAGGGGTTTGGTAGAAGTGTACTCAGCGCACCCAGTACAGATCACCCCAGCACACCTCTGGTCCCTGAAAATCACGGCAGCTTCCTTCCCCGTACTCCTGAACACGCTCTCCTCACAGCCTGGCCTTTTCTCAATGTAGCTCTGAATAAATCTGTTTACACTCAGGAGAAAAAAAAAAAAAAAAACAAACAAAAAAATAAAAAAATAAAAAAATCACAACCGTTAACAAGCGCTCCGAATGAACCAGCCTGGCTGGGAGCCGTGACACTTTCACATCAGCAGGCTCGCGGTTCTCTTAACCCGAGCCACCTTTTGGGCCAGCCCATCGATCCCCCTCTCAGCACCCAGAAGGGCTGGGAGTGTTTTTTACCCACAAGAGCTGCTGGGTTTGTCCGGCCGGCGGGGACCTCGGGGCAGCGCTGCAAAGAGCCAACAACAGACGCAACCACCACCGGTGACCGCCCTGCAAGAGCGCAGCAGGCAAAAATGCAAGTTGTCTGCTAAGGAACGAGAAGCAGGGGAGAAATAATTCCTCTTTTTTTTTTTTTCACCTGCACCGCACATCGCCAGCATCCATCGCAGCGGGCAGAGGCTTTGTCTGGGCCCTGAGCAGAGCGTGGTGCAGAGAGCAGCTCCAACCTCGGTGCTCAGCGAGGGTTGCCCGGGGCTGGTGGCATTGTTTTGGCCCAAAATTACCCCGTGCCCGGCCCCTTGGGCCACACCAGAGCCCCAAAGAGGGCTGTGGACCCAGGGGGCTCCTCGCTTGGGCATCCCCTTGAACCTGGGAGCCCCCCAGCCTCGTTACACGGCCACCTCCTGCCAGGGGGGCTTGGGCCACGAGGGTCCAGCTTGGACCACTCCGCTCCCCGCTGGGCCAGCCGCTGCCCCCACAGCCCCAGCAATGCCAGGGGATGCTCTGTGCCCCCCCAGCAACACCAGGGGATGCTCTGTGCCCCCCCAGCAACACCAGGAGATGCTCTGTGCCCCCCCAGTAGTGCCTCTGGATGCTCTGTGCCCCCCCAGCAATGCCCAATATGCCCTGTGCCCCCCAGCACCACCACCCCCCAGCACTCTGAGCCTGCACCGGGCCGGGGGGGGGGGGGACACCGGGGGACACTTGCTGCTCCCCAGCACCGTGAGCAGGGCCAGAACCGGGGGGGCAGCCCCCAGACACCCCAACCCTTCCCCTCAGCAGGGCTTGGGGGGGTGGGGGGGCAGCCCCCAGGCTGCTGCAGGGGCGATTTGAGGACCTGGACCCCCCCCACCTCACCCCCAGGGCTGGGATGCTCCGATGGGGGGGGCTCTCCCCTATCTCCCCCATCCCCTTCCAACACGGATCCCCCCCCCCCATCCCCATCCCCATCCCCTCCCTGCCCCCAAATCCGCTCCCACAGCCACCTGTAGGGCTCCGAGCGTTATGGGGTGCCCACAACCCCCCCCCATAAACCCCCCCCCCATCCTACGGGCGTTGCTCCAAGGGTTAAAAATGCAGCAGAGCCGCCCGGGGCCGAGCTCCGGGAGCCCCCCCCCGCACCCCCGGTGCCCGGTCCGCGATCCCCGGTGCCGGCACCTGGCGGCCGGAGGGGCGTGGGAACGGGCTCAGCATCCCCCCAGGGTGTGTGGGGGGGTGTGTAAAGAGGGGGGGACACACACACACACACACACATACACACACCCAGCTCCTTACCTCGGTGACAGTCATGCAGGGCGAGCGGGCTGTCGATGGTGGGGGGGGGGGGGGAGGGAACCAAAAGAAAAAAAAAAAGGAAAAAAAAAAAAAAAAAAAAAAAGAGAAAAAAAAAAAAAACAAACAGGAAGGTGGAGGATTTCTTTTTTTTTTTTTTTTATCCTTTTTTTTTTTTTTTTCCCTTTTTTTCCCCCGCCCCGAGCCGCCGCTGCTGTCTCCCCGCGGAGCTCGGCTGCAGGCAGCGGCCGGGGCCAGCCCCCGCCCCCGGGCTGACGGCGCTGGCAGCGGGGGGGGGGCCACGGGGAGGGATGTGGGGAAGGGGGGGGGAGAGAGAGAGCAAACGAGGAGGGGAAGGCCCCCGGGGGTTAACTCCTTGACAGCCAAACTTCCCCTTGATATTTTTTTTTTTTGGGGGGTGAGCACCTGCTACGCACCCCCCCCACATCTCTGCACCCCCCCCCCCCCACCAGCACAGAGCATCCCCCCGAGGGATCCCCGAGGGATGGGGGGGGGCAGGTTGTGCCTCCCTACTCCCCCCCCCCAGGTGCTGTCTGTGGGGTTTGCACCTTGCTGCTTGGTGTGTGTGCCCCCCCCCAAAAAAAAAAAAAAAATCAAAAATGAGCATTTGGGGCTCCTGCAGGGGAAATTGCTCCTGTTCCGTGTGCCAGGGTGAAGCAGCCCCCCCAGCCTTTGGGTTTCTCCCCAAAGAAGGGCACCGTGGGGCATCCCACGCACTGAGGCTGCTTTGGAGGCTCAGGGAATTTAGGGGGGGGGTCCTACAGCATCCCTGACCTCGGGTGCAAAACCTGCCTGGTTGTCGAGCTGCATTGGTGAGGTTTGGTGAGACCCCAAAACCCAGGGGAGTGCCTGCACGTGCCTCAAACCAAAGAAATCCTGACCACAAGTCACTGCCAGACCCTACGGCTCTGCCCCAGAGCTCCCCATCCTATTTCCTAGCTGAAGGGCACTCGGATGCGCAGGGTGATTCGGGAGGGGGGTGTCCCCTAAATCCCATGGGGCTGGGTACCCGGGACCCCCACGGGCTGGGGACAAACGGCTGCTAAGAGGCCACAGATGCAGGAAGAAATTTGGGTAGTTTGACCCCATTTCTTCTTCCCAGCACGGAGCAAAGCGACCTGGCCGTGCTGCCCAAAAGCCAGGCCCTGCACCCTTGCACCCCCTTGCACCCCCTTGCTAACACGGGGTTTGCCCCAGCAGCATTTGGTCACATTTCTAAGCTTCCCCACCACTGGAGAGGAGAAAAAAGGAGCGTTTTAGCCATTTTAGCTCATCGTCTCCCGGCGAGGTGGGAATGAAAGCAGCAGGCAGGGAATTACCCAGGCAGCAGGTTGGACATTGCACCCACTTATTTTGTTGTTGCCGAATCCAAAATCCTCGAGCCCCAAACCGAACGCGTTTCCAGTTCCCCTCACGGAGAAGTACTCCGCCAATAAACAAAGGATTTCCTTTTCGTAAGGAGATTAGACAGCCAAGAGTCTGATGGAAGATTATGGAGTCTCGTTCTTGTGCCGAGCTCCCCCAGAAGATACCAGCGGATCCGATAACGGGCGAGTACCAAAAAACAACTGCCCGTCCCCTCCGGTCTTCTTCTGAAAAGCAGCTCCGTGTGCGGAGATAAACCGTGTGCTGGGAACTGTGGGGAAGGTTAATGCAGCTAACGTGGAGCTCAGGACGTTGGCCAGCAGAACGAGCCACCTCTAATTCCCCAGCCACCTAGCAGTGACCTCTCCCAACAAAAACCCTATTTTTTTCCCCAAATGGAGACCGAAGCGGGAGGCTCGGTGCAGATGGAGGAGGCTTAAAACCGAGCAGCACCTGGGAATTGACACCAGGGCCCGCGTAAAGCCAAACGGGGAGGGGACGGGAAAGAGGATCCTGCAAAGCCCTGGGGATGCTGTGGGGAAACTCGCTGCTGGCCCAAAGACTTCCAAAATCCACGGCTTTGAGAGCGGCCCCATGCCTGCTGTGGAAGCAGCAGCGCCTCTCGAGCTCAGCTGGAGCTGCTGGGATTAATTAGCACCAATTAGCTGATGGAAGCAACCCATGAACCGGGACAGCTGATAAAGGTAGGGCAAGAGGGAAGGGTGCACGGCTGGGGGGCTGTGAGCTGGGGTCACATCCTGCAGCCCCATAGGCACCCGTTTTGGGGTCTCTGCGTGATTCCCAGCAGGAATGGCATCGATGGGTGCGTGGGGCACTGCTGACAGCAAACGGGCCCTGGGCTTTGCCCCCCGGCCAGGAAAATAGCAGCTCCAAGCCCAAATCATCAGGCTTTTGGCAGGCTGGAGAGGATTTTATTATATTTTGGACTAAAATCTAGGTGGTAATAGGCTGCATGGGCTTTGCTGCTGCTTTTTTGTTGTTTTTTTTTTTTTTTTTTTTTTTTTTCCACGGTGCTTGCTCCCCTCCCACACCACGCGTGGGTGCTGCGGGCAGTCCTGGCACAGCCCCCGGGGCCAGGGGGTGCTCAGCGCCTGCAGAATTAACACCTCCTGCTGGCGTGGTGTGGGTCCCCTCCTGGCCTCCTCTGGGGAGCCCACAGGAAAAAAAAAATGAGGTCCTGTGCTGCGTGCAAGGCTCGTGGAAATGTGTCTAGGAGGGTCTGGGATGGTCACCAGGGGGGCTGCGTGGGGCTGGGCTGGACCACACAGCCCAAACCCTGCCTGTGCTGCCCAGCAGAGCCCTTGCTGGAAGGGAACCCACGTACAGCATGGATGATGCTCAGAGAGGAGCTGGCGCAGAAACCTGCGGTGCCACGAAGTCCCTTGAGCCCCTCTAAGCCAGCCCTGGCGTTATCTGCAGGTGAAATTTGGGGCAGGATGAGGGTTGGGGTCCAACAACCCCCCAGATGGGACCATCCTGCCCCAGGGGAAGGATGCTGGGCAATGGCCTTGCAGGTCTGTGGGCACACAGCTGCCTCAACGGGTGGCACAGGGGTGGAAAAGGGCGGGAAGGGGGGGGTCCTTGTGCACCAGGGGTCCCTGGGGACGTTGTAGGAAGGGGACAAATCCCTTAGGGCGAGCCAAGTCCCCAGGCATTGCTCTAGCAAAGCAAGCCCACCCTGAGCAGGCGGGTGCTCAGGGCTCTGAGCTGGGCTAATTAACAAAAGATTTTTGAAAATCGGGCTGGGGGGGGGGTGTGTGTGTGTGTGCTTGTGCCCCCCCCTTCCCATCTCGCTGCATCTGGCCCCCAAGCGCGGAGCTCTGCTGCGTTTCCGCCCTTCCTGCCGCGCCGCTCATCCCACCCCTTTATTTACCCGTGCCTTCAAGTCCCTGCCACTGCTGAGCGGCGGAAAGGAGATGCTGCCTGGCTGGATGCGAGCAATTAAAGCGAGAACGGGGAAGGCTGGAGCCTGCCTGGCTGGCTGGCCGCACGGCGTGGGCATGGTGGTGGTGCGAGGAGTACGGCCCCGGTGCCCGCGGCCAAGCCGCTCACATCCATGCCCAGCGCAATGCATCACCTTGCTCAAGGGAAGCTCCGGGGAGAAATATTGCTGAGCCCATCCCGAATCGTAAGTCTGCAGACTCCACCAGCCCGTTACTCAATATTTGGCAAGCCTGAGCTGGGCTCAGCTCCGGGGCGAGCTCCAAGGCTGACCCGGTTACCCCAGGGACGAGTTTGGCTCTTGGTTTGATGAAGCCCTTGGAAAGACACAACTCCTTTGCACGGGTCTGTGCTCGCGGATGTCTGAGGCTAACGGGGAGGCAGCACCAAATTCCTGTGCCCCCAGAGAGCCCCGATCATGAGACAATTCATGAAGAGCACGGGGTGAGTTTCTTGCTGCCAGCCCGTGATAGCTTTGCTGCGGTGCCACCAGCCAGGTCCCTGTCCCTGTGCCAGGTGTGCCGAGCTCCTTGCTGCAAGGAAGCAAGTCCTCGACTTCCCAGGTCGGTGCTGGGTCTCAGCAGCACCAATCCCCTTTAAACAAGGAAAGTCTGCTCCTCCATCAGTGATTCTTCAGGAAAAATCCTAATTGTTGGTTCCTTGCCCTGCTGGAAACGAAGCGCAGCGCCCAGTGATGCTCCCACCTGGTGGGGTGGCCAAAAACAAGCGCATTGTTCGTGTTGGCCAAAATTGCACTGAAATAAATACAGCGTCGATACCACATGCAGCCTGTGCGTGGCAAATTATCCCGGATTATCCCCAGAGTTAGCGCAGCTGTGAGTGATATGGAGGTTAATGTTTGGGGTTTCATACCAGATAATTTATGGCGAAGTCCGGGGACGGGCTTTTATCTGCGTTGATGAGAGTTCATCTGGAATAACAGCACTGGGTAGAGCCTAGTGCTTGGATCGCACTGCAAGCCCAGGCCCTTGTGCCTGAAAGCAAGATGTTTGTTCTTGCTAACAGTGTTTTTAAATGGAAACATCTCCCCACTGCTGCCTCTCGCTGCTCTTCTCCGCTGCAGGCATCTGGTTCGGATTAGGACTGGATAAGGTCCCGCTCTGCTCAAGGAACGAGGAGGGGAGCTTGGAGCTCGTTCTGCTCGTCGCAAATACGAACTGAACGCGGCGCCCAAACGCAGACAAAACGAGGGGAATCCAAGAGATGTCGCAGCTCCTCCCGCTGGAAGACCCCTTCCAGCAGCACCCGAGGTGGGTGGTGGGAGCTCGTCCACCTCGGAGCAGCCCCAGATCGCAGAAAACCACCAGGACTGGCAGCAGCGACCCTTGGCAAGGGGATGCTGCAGGCGAGGCGCAGGTTTGGGGGTTCCCTGCTCTCCCCTGGGAGGCTCCCAACCCGCACCCCTGGCTCCCATCACCTCCTCACCCCACAAGGCTCACGGCAAGGTGCTGCCCCTCAAAGGGAAGGGTCCAGGAGCAGCCCCACAGCCCCCTCCTCACCCACCTCTGCGGCTGCTTGGGGACAGAGCCTCGGGGAAATGCTGCTCCCAAGAGAAGCCAAGGGGAGAGGGAGCCTCGAACAGCTCCGGCAGCTTCTTGTGGCTTGTTGTTTACATAGCGCCTGCTCCCAGCCGGCTCTTGCCATAGCTGCTAATTTGATAGCATGTGATGAATGGGAAAGGCTGTGCAGAAACAGGGAAAACTGCCACCGCCTCACGGGCTGGAGCGCAACGAGAGGGCGCAAAGAAATGCGTGGATTTGGGGGAGATGCAGCACTTGCTGCAAATGAAGACCTGAAGTCCTTGAGCCCCACAGGAGCAATTCACTCACGCCAGCACTCCTGAACGCGGCAGAAATAGGGACCTGCTTGGGGTCTGCGTGTCCTGCCTCAGGTCGCTGCCTGGATGTGGGTCTGAAGTGGCCCCAGCTCCCTGCAGGGCAGCCACGGGGTGCGTTAGCTGCAGGGCAGCCGCTGTGCTTTTGGTTTTCTACTCTACCCAAAGACAAGGGCAGGTGTTTGGGTGCCGTTTGCAGCAGGCAAAGCGCGCTGAGCTCAGCTGCATCAGGTCCCGATTAGCGAAGAAAACTCGTCCTGTTGGCAGTGACTTTTGACAAATATTTTGCAGAGAGAGATTTCTCCAGCAATGCAAGCTGGTCTCCACCTTTGGACCTGCTTCACCCTGTCCCTGTGGTCACAAGTTGTTCCCCACCCGCATTCCCTGGTTTGGCAGAGCCACCAGTTTGCAGCAGCACCCATGGGTGGCCCTGGTGGTGGCTCCTCACCCTCTCCAGGTGCCACACGGAGCATCCCATGCTCTCAGGCAGTCCTTCCCCGTGGGTTTTCAGGAGGAGGCTGGGCTCTGCCTGCTGAACCAGGGCTTTGTGGCTGGCGGCACACAAGGACCTCACCATTCTTTCCCCAAAGCAGCCCTCTGACAGCTCTCGCCCTCTTTTGATGCGCTGGGCGTGTTGTGGGTTTTGTGGCTCGTGTCCCAACAAGGCAACACGCTGTGTTCCCGCTGACCTCCCCGACACGCCGCCCGGGGATGGATTTACGGCTCCTCCCGTGCACAATCGCTGTTGCTGCCGGCAGCTCTGCTCACAGACAAAGGACGAGGCAGCCTTCCCCCTGCACCACCCACCCTCGCCGTGCTTTGGGGAGGTTTGGTGCCCTTCGGAAAGGAGAGGGCTGCTGGGCCTTTGGTGGGAAGAGCTTTTTTTTTTCTTTTTCCAACACGTGTAATGCCCAGAGCTGGAATCAGATCTATCCTCTGGGTGCCTGTCAGTGGGTGCTGGATCCCGAGCCTGGGGGAGACGCTGCTGCCCTGGGAGGTGTGAAGGCAGAGCCCCTCTCCTCCTAGAAAATCCTGCCTGAGATGCAGCAATGCCCCTCCTGCTCCTGTGCTCTCCTGCTGGAGATGCTCCTGGCCACCAGCTGGGATGGATGGGCTCCCCGGGAGCACAGGCAAATGAGTAAATGAATAACGAGTGGGAAAACCCAAAGCATTTAAAAAGATCCTTTGGGAACCAGCTTCTCCCCAGCCTGCCCGAGGTGGGTAGCCCTCCTCGCACTGGTGGCTGTGCTTGGTGGTACCCCCAGTATTTTCCTTCCATTTCTCCTCTCTGCTTCCAGCGCCCACGGCTGAAGCACAGGAGAAAAGGGGAAAAACATCAGGTTAACACCATGCCCCGAGCTCCAGCCTCAGCCTCTCAGCTCTTACAGGAGCTGTGCCCTGCCCAGCACCGTTTGGGTGACGTGGCACCCACGGGCTGTGGATGCATCCCAAAAATTTCTCAGGGTCTTAATGCTGTCTGGGAAGAACACGCAGAAATGTCAGGCAGGTGCAAGGTGAAGTCTCCCAGCGGGACACAGGCTGAGTCCCCCGAGCCCATTTTCTGCCCCTCATCAGCCTCATCCCCCTGGCTGAGCTGTGTTGGCTCAGACAGTCGCATGCCTGAGGGTGATTTATATTTAAGCAGCGGCCAGATTCAAGGCTGCGCTGAGCCGCATCTCCTGCTGGGGAGAGGCACGGGTTGGATTTGGAAACGTGGAGGATCCAGTGGCAGATCGGAAAGTGGCAGGACTCGGGAGCTCTCCCTGCAGGGAGGAGGATGTGGAAATAGGACTCCATTTTAAGCAGAGAGCCCTGGCAGGAGTCCTGGGCTGTGGGAAGCCAGCCCGGGCAATTTAAGAAGGGTTTTCCATAGCTCGTGTCTGTTGTTTGGTGAGCGTGTTTGGCACTCGCATCCAACGCGCATTTTAAAGGGAAACACGAAACGCCTGGCCCACTTGCTCTTTTTCCCCTTGCAGCACAAGCAGCCCCAAACCCCCTGGGCTTGGGGGCAGCAGGGAGTGGTGGCACCGTTGACAATTGTCCACAACATCCCTGCCAGCCCCTGGGGTGGGCGAAACGGCCAGGCCCCCTCCATCGCTCCTGCTGGTGCCCACGGGCTGCCCACCAGGGATCCTTGGGGCCATCACAGAGCCACATCCAGCACTCAGGGACCCCCCACTAAAGCTCCTCATCCTCCTCAGCTCCCCCAACTTCTGCAGCATCCTCACAACTCCCCATGAGGTGGGGTGGGATGGAGACGGGGATGGCACGGGGAGGGCACCTCCCGGCCAGGGGTGCTCAGGGTTGGGGACTCGGCACTGCCCGGCCCTCCCTGGGGAATCCCGGCTGCCCCAGCCCCCCTGGGTGCTGAGCACAGCCCCAAACCCAGCCCTTTTCCCGGTGGTTTTGTGTGCCACCCCCTCGGTGGGGCAGAGCAGCCCTCGGGGCCGATGCCTCCCCGCGCTGCAGCACCTCTGGGTCCCGGGGGGCGGCTCCGGGGTGCGCAGCACCGTGCTTACGGGGCTGATCGGGGGGCTCAGCGGCGTTTTGGGGGGGCCGAGCCCAAGGCACAGCAGTGTAATAATAGGGCCGAGCCCAAGCTCCGCAGCAGCAGCGGCCGCGTTTGCCCTCTAGCGCCCGCAGCCGCCCTGCGCAGCGCCGCACCCGCACCGCCGGGGATGGGGGGGGGCTCGCTGGGGTGTGCTCCAGCCACCACAGGGCTCACCGAGGCTGTGAAAGGGGTGTGTATTTTTAACGAAATTCTACGGTTCTAGGGGAAAATGCACCGCTTTTCCCCCGGCGGCAGGTATTTTAGCGCAGGGAGGGGAGGGCTGGAGGCAGCCGGGGATAATTGTGCGTGAGGAGGTGGGGATGGGGATGGGGATGGGATGGGGATGAGGATGGGATGGGATGGGGATGAGGATGGGATGGGATGGGGATGAGGATGAGGATGGGGATTAGGATAGGATGGGAATAGAGATGGGGATGGGATTGGGATGGGGATGGGGATGGGGATGGGACGGTACAAGACACTCCAGAAGAGTCCTGGCAATGCCACAGCCTGACATCAAATACCATCCACCGCATTCCCAGCACACCTGACCCCATGGCTTTACGGCCTTTTGCATTTCCAAAGCTTTTTGCCAATACTTCCAAGCAAAATAAAAGCAAACAAGGCTCCTCCCGGGAAAACCACGAAACATGAGCAAGGAGCTGTGATGCTGAGGTGTGTTTCCAGCAGCCCTGCCAGCCCTGCCAGAGCTCAGACGTGCTTCCCACAAGGTAATTGCTGACCCCGTGGTGCTGTGAGCCCCCCTGTGCCTCAGTTTACCCCAACAGCCCCCAGGAGCCTTGAGGCACTGACTGTGCAGGCGCGGGGTTTCTGCAGTGCCTGGGACACGTCGGCTGGAGAATCCTTCACACACACACACACGAAAAACGTTCTGAGCATCATTGCTAGCAGATGTGTTTATTTGCTAAATGATTTATTTAAACACACACTTTTGCTGCCTGGGAGAGGAGAGTTTTGTTCCTACTGTCTGCAGTCCCCAGGCCAAGCCAGGCAGTGAGGGCAGACGTTTGGTGCCTGACACGTGGAGAAAGCACATCAGCTCCTGCCTCTCCCAGCATCTCTAAGGCTCTTTGACCCCTCTCCTCCACCAGGAGTGCTCCCAGCCCACCCACACATGCCTCACATGCTTTGTGCAGCCCCTGGGTTAATTTTCTGGAAAAAGGCAGCAGGGTCCTGCTGGAAACGTGGTTTGGGGGCCGGCAACACAGAGCCCGCTTCCGTGGGGTGATTCACACTGGAAGCACATCCGCGTGCAGCTCGCAGCTCTGCCAAGTACTGCTGAGGAAAGTCTCCCTGCTGCTGCTCTCTACCAGTTTTTTTTCCTATGATTCCCACTTCTTGCTTATTTTCATCACCTTTTATTGCCACTGATGTAGGAAGGAGCCCGTCTAAGGGCTCAAACGGGGAGTTTGGGGGTGTTTTTGCCCAAGCGCTCTTGCTGTCTGTCCCATCTGGCTTGGGGACCTCGGGCTGTTTCACCTCCCTCTGTTCCCCTGTCCTTGTCCAGAGGGCTGCACCTCGATGCTCCACTTCAGGGTGTAAGAGGAGTTTGCTGCCAGCTGCGAGCCCAAAGGCAAATGGGCTCATTAAGCTGAAAGTGCTAATTGGCAGCCTCTGCTTAAAAGGGTTGGAGCTGCAGTCAGAATGGTGCTTTGGAGCTGTGGTGGGTACTGGGGTCTTCCTGAGCATGTGAGGTGCTGAGCAGCGCTCTCTGGATTCATCCCAGTTGCTCTGGGGCTGTTTATTGAAGCCTGCTGGGCCCCTCTGGGTGCTGCAGCACCCATGGGTGCCTGGCAGCTCTGAGCACTGTGCTGCTGGAGCCCTGGGGGCCCAGCCTGGTGCCGGTTACCTGCCTGGCTGCTGCAGAGGTGGCTTCTCCTCTCGGCAACGCTTTGGGGTCCTGCTGCTCTGTGAAGGGGAGGAGAAAGCAGCAGGGAACTGCTGCTGCTCGCCCTGGGTACGCTTTCTTCTCAGCCACCTGCTGGAGATTCCCTTTCCCCTCTCAAATCTGATGTCTGTGTAGAGTGAGATGTCTTGATCCCTGTTCTTGACTTGCTTTGAGCTAACATAAACCACGGCTGGGGGCACCCTGGGGCCAGCACCCCCTTCTTCCAGCTCGATCAGCCCTGAAGGGCTCTGTGGTAGGAGAGGCTGCCTGCTACAGCCCAGCTGCTGCTCAGAGGGTGGCTCCAAGCAATTTCCCTTCCTGTGAGCAAAAGCGAGCTGGGGAGAGCTGCCTGCAGGCAGCAGGGGAGCCAGCACTTTCATTTTTTAGGTATTATGCACTTTCCTGTGAATAAACTTGGGAGTTTCAACAGCAAAATTGCTCACACGAGTCTGCGGATGTGCAGACGTTGGAGGAGAGCGGAGGGAGTGGAAATGACCAAACAGGGGGATCTCTGGTCTCCCCAGGTGCTGTGGGGCCAGTTGTGCTGATAACTGGGTTGTTCTCCCTGTAGGTTGCTGCTGAGGAGGGTGCTGGTGTGGGGACGTGAACCTGCCCCCCTGTCCTCCCCAGCAGGGCAGCAAGCAGGAGCACAGCCCTCCCCACCCTGCCCAGCAAGCAAAAAAAAATAAAATGGGGCTTTAATCCCTCTCCTGTCCCACCCTTGGAGAAGAGGTGATGCAAAGTCTGGTTCATGCAGACGTTGCTGCTGCTGTCCTCACACAGCAGGAGGTTCTGCAAGCAAAAGAAAAACCCCTCCGACATGGAGCAGCCCTGCTGCAGGTCCAGCCGTGGTGCTGGGGAGGTCAGCACAGCCTCCAAAACACCAGGAATAGCTGCAAAGCTGCTTCTTGGGGGTGTTTTCTGCTTCAATTTAAATTTTCCCTTTGCAGGGGCTTTGGAAACTCCCCTTGCCCTGGGATCAAAGGTGCTCACATTCGGTATGGGCCCACTTACCACTTGGAAGGGCGATTAAAGGAGGCTGCGTGCCTCAGTGAAAAATGCCATAAAAGATTCCTCTGCAGCTTCACCCAGCTGAAACGGGCCTGGGACGGGCTGCCAAGTGCTGCAGAGGAGACACCACTCTGCTCACTCTGATTTTTCTAACAGACCCTGGCTAGCACGGCAGCAGCACACGATAATTTAGAGCTCCCCTAAATGGCTTTCAGGTGTGACTCGGTAGCGTAACAGGGGCTGTAATGCCAAATGAAAGGCACGGCTCTGCTTCCATAGCTGCGTTACCAATACATCATGCTTAAGAGTAATAGAGAGCTGGACACATAAAATGAGATACTTTTTTTTACGTGATAGGAGTATGGAAAAAAAAGTTGCAGTAATTTTACACTTGAGAGGCGCTGCGGTGATGGATGTAGCAGGGCACCTCCGGCTGAGCCTGGATGGTCCCACTGAAGGCATCTGCTGCAGGAAGGTCTCTGGCTGTCCCCAGCTGGCTCTGTGGGTGCTGTGGGATCGCACCAAGGGCTGGATGACACAGCAGGACCATGGTGGGCTTGGGGTGAAGCTCTTACTGACCTGCTGGGGAGGATGCGCTTTAGGCAAAGGGCGGTGCTGTGCCTGGTCCCCATCGCCGTGCCCTGGTGCTTGGCCTCTGGCTGTGGTATCCAGCTCCTTCCCCTCCCTGCCTGTTCTTGCTCTTGTTGCACATCTAAAACAGAGCTGATCCACGAGGACCTGCTCTCCTGGGGCTGTGTCTGTGCCCGGTGAGCAGCGACTTACAGAGCCAGGTGGTGCCTGCACCTGGGCGCGCTGAATTCCTGTGGTCTCCTTCCTGCAAAACTCCGGTGGTGCTGGGGGGAAAAAAAAAAATAAAAATCACCTTTAAAGGCTTTGGCAAGTCCCACCTCACTTCTTTAGAACTGCGAGCGTGATGTCCAGAGGTTTCCTGACATCATTTGCGGCTGCTCCCCTCCGCAAACAACAAGCAGGGCTGCCTGCCAGGGGGCTGGCTCCCCCCGAGCCGACCACCTGCACGAGCTGCCGCAGCTCATGGAGCACATGTTTTCCCAGCAGTCTGGCCTGGAGGAAAACGTCTGCAGAATGACATGCTCTTCTAGTTACAGTTTGCAAAACTGTATGATTTTTTTTCGCAAAGTGCTAAATATAGCTTTTTTTTTGAGTCAGGAGTGGGACGGCTTCTGCCCACTCAGGAGTAAGGAGAAAAGCGCGCGCCCCGCGGGAGCAGCGGGTGGATGTGCTGCACGTTGGGCAGGAGGGAGAAAGGCTGAAGTCTGCTTTAATATGGGGAGTGTTTGCAGCGGGTGGATGCTGTCCTGCTGTATGTGCTTAATTAAAAAGGAAGCAAGTGAGGTGCTCATGAACCCCCACGCCGAGCGAGGGTCAGCTCTGCGCTGGCGTGCTGGAGAAGGCTGGCTTTAAAATAAAAGTGGGAGCAATTAAACCCCCAGGTTTACAAGATGGTTTCAAGCCTTTTAAATCTGTAACCACCAAAAGGTGTTGAGTGCCTAAAAGCAGAAAATAGAGCTTTTTACTAACAAGGAGCTGAAAGCAAAGGCAGAGAAGGTGGGGACATGCCACAAGCCGTCGGCGCCGCTTTGCCCCAAGCACGGCTCTGCATGGGTGTGGGTTCTGACTCCTGCTCGGAGAGCTGTGCAAAACGAGCTCTGCTGGAGCTGCCGTTCAGTTGCAACACCCTTTTCTGATCTGAAACCCAAGCCATCTTCCTCTGTTAGAGGCATTTTCCTCCGTGTACCCAGCCAGGCTGCTCGTGGGCTGGCTCCGGAGCCCCCAGCGGCTCCTGGTGCAGCGAGCGGGGCCTCTGCACGCGCTGTGCTCAACTCCACCTCAAATGTGGCCCACAGATGGCACGTCAAAATCTGCTTGTCTGCTGAAAGGAAGATCTTAAAACCTGTTTCCGGACAGATTTCGTTTGGGAAGGTGCTCGTATCTTGCAGCGCTGCATTTGGTATAAATATCTCCTGTGAATGGAGCTGTTTTTCGTGTCATAACTTGGAAGATGGAGTGGGCAGCCTGCTTTCTGTGCTCTTATTTCATTTGGGTGCACGAATCAGTGACTTTATCGGTGGTGTGCAGTGTTACAAGCGCTGGGGATGTTTGTATGAGCTCCTCTGCACCGTCCCCAGGTGGGGACATTGGGGTGTCCCCTGCTTCGGGAAAGGCTTGCGAAGCAGGAGCGTGGCACAGCTGCAGGGAGCTGCCGTGGGTGACGTGCAGCACCGTCTGCTGGAGGAGAGGCTGGAGCCTGGGTTAAAAGAGCAAGAATGAGCTAATCCCTGCTCTGTGCTCCCCGGCCAACACGAGCCAGCACCAGCCCACTGCAGCCACCGGCAATCCCTCGTGTGCTCCGGCCAGGAGCTTCCTCTGCTCCTCACCCGCTGCCAGCCCGTGGGCTGGGTTGGGCAGCACAACATCTTTTTCTCGTTACAAGCCAGGGCAGGTTTCTTGCTGATGCTGCACCCTCCCCTGTGAGCCGGCATTTCCGTGCCACTGAGTCATCCCGCTCCTCGCAGGCAGTCGCTTCCACGCCGCCCGCCCGGCCCCGCGCTCCTCCTGCACATGCCCAGCGACCGGGGAGCGCAGTGGAAAATAACAGAGCTAAAATCAGACGTGGGAAGAGGTGGGGGAAGCCGGAGGAAAAATGTAGTTTGGGAGCTTCTGCTGGTAGGCAGAAAGGGAGCGTGAGCGCAGCCCCCACGGCTGGGGGATTTGTACCCTGCAGCCGCTGTGGCACAGGGGTGACCCTTTCCCCCGACCCCATTTTGTGGTAAATGGCAAGGAGAAAGCCCAAATCCAAGCAAATGATGAGGGAAAGACTTAGCAAAGCTGTTACATGACTTTGGGCAAGTGGCAGAGTCAAACTTCCAGTGCATTTTTGGGCAGAGCGAGTAGCTCTGGGGTGGCAGGGCGCTGGGAGGTTTCAGAGCAGCCTCGTACCGGGACGGCTCGGGGCTGGTTTTGGGGACTGGGTGAGGGGAAGCCACCTGCTTGGCAAGGCAGCGAGCTCTGAAATACTCCCGGGGTGTTATCTCCAGCATCCGCGAGGCATTTGTTTAGATACGGAGGCTGTTTGGGGGAGAGCCGGTCTGATGGCTGCGGTGCTAAACGCGCTCACATTTTCCTTTTTCCGTCCTTTTTGGTTCCTTTAATTGGATGCCTTGGGCTGGTATTTCCTGGTCTGCAGACAACGCCGCATGGCAGAGCGGCTGCTGTGGCCAGGGCAGGCAGCCAGGAGACAGCTCAGCATCTCGGGGAGGGGGGAAAAGTGGGGTCAGCATTCCCTAAAAAGCATTCCCTTTCTTTTTAATGCCTTCAACCTTTTTTTTTCCAAAATAAAATATACATTAAAAAAAAAGCAAGCTGAGAATGTGCTGGCGTTTAGCTTTGTAATAAAACCTCAAGTTTCATTAACAAAGCAAGCACCTTCCCTTGGCTGCTCCTGACTTAAAAATCCAGCTTGCAAATTCCTCTTTGGCAGGAGCAGGGAGCTTCGCACTGACTCGGTCCCTGGTTAGAGCTGTGGGGCTGGGGGTGCCACGACCACCGTGTTTGTCCCCTGCCGTGCTCACACCTTGCATCTCTGCCATCCCCAGCGCCTGCCTGGCAGCGGTGCCACCCCTGTGCTCTCACAGGACGTGGGTCTGGGGGTGCCTCTCTTGTTTTTGGCACTCCAGCGTTTTCAATATTGCGCACATCTTGTGTTGTGACTTGGAAATCACAAGTTTGGAGGGATCAAAGCCTGTTGGTTTCAAAGACAGCAGTCAAAGGGCCAGCACATGCAGCAAAAGGAGCTTGTCCGTGCTTCAAACTTCCTGCAGCAGAAAGGTTTTGGATGCCTGGACATCCCCAAAAGGGTGCGAAGCTGCAAAGCCACCTGCAAGCACCCAGCAGGTGAAACGAATGGGAGGCGGAAGCTTTGGAAACCCCACAGCACTGCATGCAGGAGCACTTGGAAGAGCAGCGTGCTTCTTCAGGAGCACGGCGGGGACACGAAGGCCAGCAGGATGCGCTCCTGGCAGCGGGCTGCTGACAGCAGGGCTCCCTGCCTGCACCAACCGCTCCCTCCAGGGTTTTTGCCCCAATGCAGGGGCAAACCATGGCACGACCAAGGTCCACCACAGCTTTGCAATGTCCCCAGTGCCACCTGGGCACAGGATGCGGCCCCGGCTCCTGGCCATCAGTGTCTGAGGGAGAGGGACTGCGGTGCTCGCCCTCCCCGGAGCACCAGGCCAGTAATGGCCTTAGCAGAGTGCCGCTGGCACAGCCCAGCGCTCTCCAGACGCCTGGAATGTGTCACCTCCATCTCCAGGGTCTAAAAACGGCTCATCCTCCTCTTTTTATAGAGGAATGGGTGAGGAAGGCCAGCACCGGGCGCCCTTGGGGTCAGGTGAACGGGGAGCTGTGGATGTGGTGCTGGCCCGCTCGCTCCTGCTTTGGAAGGAGGAACTCGGAGGAAGAATTGTGAAGGCAGAGGGCAGTTTGTAGCAGCCAGGCTGTGCCCTGGAGCAGGCAACGTGCTTGTTTCCTGCTACAGACTGCTCTGGAGAGGTGACCAAAGCTCTTCAGCCCCTGA
This sequence comes from Netta rufina, assembly GCF_964035555.1. Taxonomy (NCBI): domain Eukaryota; kingdom Metazoa; phylum Chordata; class Aves; order Anseriformes; family Anatidae; genus Netta; species Netta rufina. The sequence goes on along the minus strand of NC_140134.1, from coordinate 21,361,000 downwards.
CTTGAATCAGGAGAAGCGATAAATCCCATAAAAGCGGGGAGAGGGCTGGGTCCCCACCTCACCAGCCATGGTTTGGATGTGCTTGGAAGGGAGCAGAGGGGGAGAATCCGGGGTGGTGGAGATGTGATGATGCTCCTGGCCCTGTCATGAACATCGTCCCCGTGTTGGCAGGGCTGGGATGGGAAGGCACGGAGCTGTGTGGGTGCAAGCAGTGCCCCTTGTCTGATCCCTGGGGAAATATGGGTGCGTGGGAGATGCCCACAGCACCCTGCTCCCTGCCCTACCTCCCCACCTCCCCACTTCACACAACAGAAAGGAAAAAGCGAGTTTGAAACACTTTTTTTTTTCTTCTTTACGAATGAGTGTGCCCAGAGTTTCTTCTACTGTTGCATATTTTCCCCTCCATTATGTTCAGCAGCGTATTAATCAAGTTCTCCTCTGAAGTTGTGATTTTTACGGGCTGCCAACTGCACACGGCCAGTTTGGCACCCTCTCTAACAAATCCCGGCTCGAATGGCTTTACCATTTGTACGTGGGGCTTAGCTGCGTGTGTCACTTCAGTAGAATTAACCTGGAAAAAAAAAAAAATAGCCAGGACTCGTATTGCACAGCAATTCTCTCCAGACGGAGAGGAATCTCTGTATGTGGGCAAATGGAGACAGCAGAAATGCGCGGCTGTAAATAGCTCTTCTGTGGAGCAGGAGATAAAGGAATATTAATAATAGTTTAGGGGAGTTACGCAAGAGGTTTGTTTTTTTTTTTTTCCTACCGTGGAAAGCTTCCCAGGGGAAATATCCTGGTTTTATTGGTGAGGTATTTAATTTCTTTTTTTTAATTAAAAGTAGACGAGGAGGTGGCGGAGCGTGATGAGCCCCTGGGCAGCAGGGCCGTGCGGTGCTGTGCCCTGTCCTGGCTCCACGCGGGTGCCCTGAGCCTCATCCAGGTTAGTGCAACAGCCCCAAACTTCACATCCGACTTGGCTTGCAGCAGATTAAGTGCTTGGGATGCTTGGGAGCTTGAATTTCATCAGAAGTAAGAAATAAACAGGGAGAGACTAAATAAATGGGAAAAATAATGCTGGATGAGCAAACAAAGAAATTCCTCAGTAGCAAACGCTGCTTTTAAGGTTACAGCTCGGTGAGGGCGATGCTGGGGAAGCTGCTTGAAGGGTGAAGTCACCGAGCAGCAGCAGGCACCTGGGGAGGGATGGAGCCAAGCCCCAGCTCCTCCAGCGAGGCTTAACCTGCTCGGGAAGTGGCTTTCTGAGTGCGAAGTGATCTGTCGGGAGGTGGATGTTAACAGCAGGGTGCTGACTGCCAAGCCAGCTAGGGAACACCCGACAGCAAACGCCTGGGTTACTGGGATTCTGCGTGGTTTCTTGCAGAAATGTCACCTGGGGGGGCTTTGCTGGGTCAATCAGCCTGGCACCCTCCTAAACCCACGGGTGAAAGCTCACGTGAGCTGGCGAGAGCCCCGTGGGAGGGCTCACAGCTCGGGGCCAGAGTTCCTGCAAACACTGCACCCGTTCCAAGGCTCTGCTTTCCGGGGGTGAAACTATTTCCCTGCACCGCTCTGCTCTTGCTTTGTACGCTGAGAGCTTTGGGGGCTCCCCCCTTTGCCACCCTGGGGTCCCTTTTCCCTCCCCAAACCTCACCCAGCTGTGCCTTTGGTGCCGCCCTGGGGTAGCACGAGCTGTGGGGAGACCCCAGGGCACGCAGAGCCCTGCAGCATCCCAGCGTGGGGATGCTCGAGGTGGCTCCCACACAGTGCTGCAGGCAGCAAAGGAGGCAGGGAAGGGGCTGAGCTCCTGCGCTGGGACATTTTTTGATTGCGCCCTGGGGCTTTTCAGCCCCTTTTGCCTGCAATCTTCCTGCTCGGGTTTAATGCTTTCACTTCCAGCCTTGTGATCCTGAAAGACGTAACGTTTCCTGGCGTCGCGTGGAGCTGGTAATCTTGGAAGAGCGTGGCTTTCTGTTTACATCAGCTTTTGTTTTGGACAACCGAGTCTCCAGAGCTCTTAGCTCAGCGGGGCCGCGTGACGGCCAGGCGGGGCGGCACCACGCGCCCCCTCGGCAGCCAGCTTCGGGCTGCTCCCCGCCACCCTAAGGTGACAATCGCCTGCCCACCCGGGGCTCCGAGTGTGGCCAGACCCCAGGGGGCTGCTGCCGGTCCCACTTTGTGCTGAGCACCCCCCCCGCACCGATCCTGCCCCCGGATTTTGGGAGAAGCAGCCCTGGCGGCACCCGGTACCGCAGCACCATCGTGCTGGGGTAGCTCCCCATGAAATACCCCATGCAACACCGTCAGCCTTTCCTCCGCTTATTTTAGGGAATTGGGGATTTTGTTTTCATTCCCGGGCTCTGTTTACATTCCTTGTATCCTAGCTTAATTCTTCTGAAACTCACAGAGCGGTAGCGTCCAGCGCATGACACCCTCCCAAAGGTCAGGCTCAAGGAGGCATCTGCTGTAGGGAAAGGCTGGATTTAGGAAAAGATGACCACGTGTGGGGAAAACGCACCAGCAATGTGTAGGTTGACTTCCAAACACAGGGGAAGTAAGGTCAGGTCATCAGTAGGTCAGCTGGGCTTTGCTTTTGGCGCTGGAGTCACTGGGGCAAAAAAAAAAACCCTCGAGCTGGGGCTCGGCTGGGATGCGGGGATGGATGCTGATGTCTGGTGCGTGTAGGATTTTCTTTGTAAGAGGTGAACAAAGCTTTGCTTGATTCAGGAGGGGACTCGGGGTCATCTGGTGCTGCCTCCTGGCTCCGAGCAAGGGCCCGGTCAGCGCACTTTCCTCCTCTCCAGCTTTTTTAGGAAGCCCATCCAAAGCTCTTCGTTTGGGGAAGACACGAGACCTTCCCTTCGGGAACGGCTGAGAAACAGCTTGTGTAATTCCCTGAGCAGCCCCGCAGCCAAGTGAACTTGCTGCCTGGGTCGAAGCTGTCCCTGCCTGCTCTCCCCTTGCTTTTTACCAGCTTTCAGGGGCTCTCGGAGAGGCAGTGGCACTTGGAAACGCCAACGGTCCCGATGCGAAACCCTGCCCGGGGCTCAGGTGCAGGGCTCACCTTGGGGGTTTTGCTTCCCAGCTAAGGGGAGGGGGTGGCTTTATCCCAGCGGTGTCTGGCCGCAGAGCACTGATTGTGCCAGTGTCCGTGAGTCTTTTTTTGTGCCTTGGCACTTTTCTTGGCAGGTGCCTGCCTTACAGAGACGATATGAGAGTTTCGGTCACAAACTTCTGGCACCTGGGACGGAATTTTGGGGGGGCTGAAACCAGGGGCTGCTGTCACCACCGAGAGCTGTCACTTTCCTCTGTTTTCAAGGGAAAGTTTCTCCTCCTCTTGCTTTCTCCACCAACTTATTCCTGGCTACTGAGGGCTCAATGTGTCTCACTGAGTTGCAACCCAGTGGGATGCCCGGGTCACCAGCGGGACTGATCCTGCACGCACCTGCGGAGCAAACATCCCCGCCCCAAGGACCCCCTGCCCCTTCTTCACCCCCAGCAAACCCCAAACTGAAGAAACCCGTCACAAGGGCTCGCTGAGAGCCAGGCAGAGATCGCAGCACATCTTTTCCTAGCTCTCTTCCAAGCGGCTGTGCGGGGCTGGGGCCGGCTGTTTGTTTCCAGCCCCGCCGCTCTCTGCTGGAGCTGGCTGCTGCGCTGCCCGCAGCTGGGACATGGGGAAGGGGAAAAAACAAATAAAACTAAAGAAAGTCACCGAATTGCCCCCAAAAGCTTCCATGGTGCTGTGTTTCTTGCTGGGGGAGGGTGGTTTGGGTCCCCCCCCTGCCCCCGTGCTGCTGCAGGCGAGGCTTTTTGGAAGGCGCTGCCTGGGCTGGCCAAAACAGCGCTCGAATCGCAGCGGGATCCAAAATGAAATGGGAAGGAGGCTTTTAATGCGAGCCCAGCTTTTTCCTTTTTGCAGGATTAATATCATATGATGAATACATGAGAATTATCTTCTGTAGGCTTTTTGGATGTTAAAGAGCCCCGCTGCTGCGTTTTCTGCTGGAATATCATGGGACGCCCTGGAACAACTTGGCTTTCCTCAAATAACATTTTTTTTTCTTTTTTCTTTTTTTTTTGCAAGGGGGTGAAATACTATTATTTCCTTGTTTTCCCCTATATCACTTCCAGTGACAGCTGCGTGCATTTTGGAAGCATTACATCAATGGTATTGCAGCACAGCTCCTCTCCCCTCGCCCCATGGTGTCTCTCCCCGAGCAAAGCAGCGTGGCTGGAGGCAGAGGAGGGGGATGCTGATAGCCCCCCTCGTGGCACCACAGCCCTGTCAGTGGCTGCAGTTTCTGCCAGTTCTGCAAAAGATCAGGCCAACAGGACCCCAAACCCCTGCTACCCAAAAGCGTCCAGGCTGATGAGAGACCCTGGGTGGTTTGCAAGCTGCTGGGGGACAGCTGGCAAAACAAAGTGGAACCCTATCGGATAATGATAGGAGACAAAAAAAGGGCAAAAACCTCTCTGCTTTTCCCAAACTTGGGGTCAGCGTTTGGTAGTGGTCCTGTTTTGGGGACAGGCAGAGGTGCTGGCATGTCCTCGAGTGCTGCCTGCTCCAGGCACCAGGTCCAGGCACAAGGGGCCCCGTAAATCCCACCTGGAGCTGGTTTCCAGGTCAGGGTGTTCAAGGCAGGAGCTCTGCTCTCCATGGAGCTTTTTAACTCCTGAATTATTGTGCTTGGGACCCCTCAGCTCCGCGTGGGGAGGGGTGGGTGGTGTAAGGCCCCCGTCCCTTTCTCAGCCCTTCCTTTTCCTGCCCTACCTCTGCCACCCTCGAGCTGCTGCTCCCAGGGGGCTGCCTCCAAGCCACCGCTCCGAAAACTGCCCCAAGATGCAAATCTCGAGATCACGTGGGCATTTTGTATTTTCTATTTTTCCCCATGGGAAAAAAAAAAATGGTTTTGTTTTCAGTGGAATGGAAGGCTGTAGTTCCCAGCAGGACGTTTCTCCAGCTGCTCGGAAGCGCTCGCGTGCCCCGAGCAAAGCCGCAAGGGCAGGGGTCCCCCTGGCACCCCGGGTGCTGCAGGAAACTCAAGGCTCAGGAGCAAGGGAAAGGTCCTGGGATGCTCCCTACGTCCTGAGGGATTGTTTGTGCTCAGGAGAAGCAGCAATCGCTCCCCCTGTGCTCTGGTTACACCGTGTTGTAAATCTCCTCTGTGCTTACTGCTGGAGCTTTTTAATATTCCCTTCTAGTCCCTAAAAAAAACTTTTAACTTTCACCAAACCCAAAAATAACAACAAAAGCCCTTCATCTCCTGCTACCTCCTGAAATTCTGATTTTTGTTCCAGGGTAAGGCATGGGCGAGACAGCTGGAAAACGTAGTTAGGACTGAAAATCTCCAATTTTGTCAAAACGTTTTGCTGGGGGAAGGGGTGCTATAGAAACAAGCTGCGGAGCATCCGCATCTCCGAGACGCTTTGGATCCTGCTGCTGCTTTGATCTCTGTTCCAGACATGTGTCCTCTCCCGCCTGGAGACCCAAAACGTATCGACTCAGGAGGGAAGGGGGGGAATTTAACTTTCCCACTGGGAAAAGGGAGGGCACGTAGCAAGGTGTTGGCTGCTCCTGCCTCCCCAGAGGAGCCCCCCAGGCTGCTTCCACCCCAGCTAGGAGCAAGGTTTGGGTGTGCTGGAGCTCTGGGGTCCGGTCCACAGGTGCTCAGGGTTGTGTCCCAGCCCCAAAACCCTGCCGTGGGGGCAGCTGAGCTCCTGCTGGAGCTGCCCTGGGTTTGCCTCCTCCAAAGGGTGTCCCCATATCAGAGAGGAATAGGATGGAGGGAGAAAATCCTGCCCTGGGGATGCTGTTGTGCATCAGAGATTTGGGATTGCAGGTGACGGGGCCCTAAATGACATCTCATGGCTGTTGGGGGGGCATTAGGAATCTGGTCCAAGGGCTGTGGGTATTTGGAGCACCCCGTTGTGCATGGGGCCAGCCCTGGCAGCGGGGAAGAAAGCACTCATTAGCACCCTGAATTTCGGTGGCATTGGGGGAGAGGTGGCACCCACCCAGCACTGGCACCCGCCACCACCAGTGGCACCACGCAGGCTTCCCACCACCACCCTCCCATCACGGTGAGGGCACCCAAGGGACCCCAGCGGGTGCTGTGGGGCCGGCACGGGCCACGGGGCCACGTGTCCGAGCCAGCAGAGCCCCAGCACGGAGCTGATCCCTAAAGGGTGCCACGGCTGCACGCGGGCTGTCCCCTCTGCCGTCCTCTCCTGCTGTACCTCCTACAAGTCCCGCTCGTCCCTCCCACTCCCTCCCAATGCTCGCCTTCTGTCAGGGAGCCGGGGAAGGCTGGGGATAAGGAAAAGGTTTTCTGAGCAGGGCTACCAGTCTGGCTGGGTGCCTCCGGCGGATGCTCGGGGCCGGGGAGCGGGGCCCCCCGTGCTCCCATGGACCTTCCCAGTGGGTTGCTCCTCGCCTGCTCCCTCTGCCTCCTGCCCGGTAAGCTCCCGTTCCCTTCCCCACGGCTGCTGCCAGCAACGGGGAAATACCTTCTGCTTTTTTTTAGGCGAGGAGGGAAAGGTGCCTGGGAATGCCCAGGCTTAATGAGAAAAGTCAGGAGCTGGAGGGAGGGAGAGAGCCGGGCGCCTTCAAGGCAGGCGAAGAGGAGTTGAAGGGGATGAAGGGCTTTGATGGGCTCCTGGGACGGAGCGGGGAGCGCTGCCTTCCTCCCAGCGCTGGGCTGCAGGCACGAGCAGATTAGTTGGAAGTGTTCTGGAGCATCAGACGGAGGGGAAAAAAGCCCCCCAGACAGCCCGACCCTCTTAGGCAGGGTTAATTTTCGCATCCCTCAGGTGGTTTGTCCTGCCGCACGTGAGGGGTCAGCGCAAAAGAGAAGTGCTTGGCTTTAAACAACCCACGAGGGGCTTTCTTTGGGTCAATATTTGGTTTAAGGATGTGCTCCTGCAGCCTCCCCCTGCTCGGCTCGGTGCGCGGCGGGACGAGCACAACCAGGGGTGGGAGCAGAGCTCGGCGTCTCGCTGGCCCCTCGCCGGCCGGGTGCTGGGAGCAGGAGGCTCCGTTTGGGCTCTGACCACGGCTGACATCCTCCCAGGCTGGCAGCAGCGAGGCTGGGACCTCTCTTAGCTTTAAAATGAAAAAAAAAAAAGAGCTGCTTACCGCTACCAGGAGCGCCGCCGCCCGCTAACGCACCCCCGGCAGCCAGCAGCGCCGAGCACTAATGCCACTGTAAACATTTCTAAACATCCTGGTGGAAAAGCACGCCAGAATTTTCTTTTTTTTTTTTTTCTTTTTTTCTTTTTTTTCCCCTTTTCTAATTGCACTGTTGCTCGATCGTCTGAAGCCAGCCGCGGCGGAGCTGCCTTTCTTTGCCTAATGGGGAACATGTGTGCATGCCTCGCATGGCGGCGGGCGAGCGGGGCTGCCCGCGGGGGGCTGCGGGGCTGCCGGGGCTGTGCTTACGTGGGCAGCAGCCCCTCCAAGAGCTCCCCTGCAAGAGCAAAACTCCTCCGGGTGAATGTTTTTGCCCACGGGGTTTTGCCATGCCCGCGGGCGACGGCGCTGCCCCACGAGCCCTGTGCCGGTGGCAAGGGTTAGGGCGCAGCTTCCAGCGCGCCGTGGTGGTCCCCATGCTCTGGGATGCTTTGTGGCTGTGGGGTGGTATATTTTGTGGTATATTTTGTTTCACCGGCTGAACTCAAAGCAAATTTGGGACACGCGTGGGAGGCCCTGGCACCGGGATGGGACATGTGGCCTCGGGGACGGTCCCTTTGCTGTGTGGGCAGCCCCCGCGCGTCCTGGAGTGTGCCATGGGCTGCAAGACATTTTCCCAGGCTGGGAGTCCCCGGAGGCACTGTGATGTCTGGGCACAATTGGGGGACAAACCGAGCTGTCCCTAAGGTCCAGGCCAGCTCCTCTCCCCCGGGGCTTTGGGGTGCAGCTCTGAATTAGGAGAGCCCAGCCAAGGACTTGCTGAAACAAACGCCTCCCAGCAGCAGCCGTCAGGGGTCAGATCGCAGGGAAGATGTGACCCACGGCCATGGGGACAGGGTGTCTGCCCTGGGATGACTTCCCTTGTCCCACTCCATGCGGCTCTTTTCCTTCCTTAGCTGCTTTATCCAGACAAGGGGGTCTGTTGGTCCCTCACCAGAGGGTCACTGAGCAGTAAAAGCGCTCTACTTGCTCCATGGGGGGGGCTTGGGCTGGCCCAGGTAGGTTCACAAGGGACCCCCCCAGTTCTACCTGGGGCTGGGAACTAAATTCTGGATGGCCCAAAGAGCAGTGCAGGGACATCCCACACCTAACATCCTCCATCCCTAGCTGAGATTTGGCCAGGGAGGGTCCATGGTATCCAAACCCCCAAGCGCTGTGGTGCCTTTGGCTGCAGGACACGCTGCAAACGAGCAATCAACGCATTCCTTAACGTGCCCGGCTGCTATTTAAGCACTCGGGCAGCTCCTCCCTGGCTTTTTGGGGGCCAGAGAGCTGGGACGGTGGAAGCACAAGGTACTTGTGTAGCTGCTGCCCCAGGGCTGTTTTGGTCGGGACTCTGTGGGTAACCAGGAATGTTACAGCACACGCAGCCACGATGACTGATCTCCTGGTCATCTCCACTATTTCCCTGGCTCTCCGTCCGCAGCCTCGGCAGCCACCAAACCCCATTTGTTTCCTAATAGCTGATGACAAATGCTGGCTTCGAGATAGCGACCTGGGGAGGAATTTGGTGCTTTTTCAGCATTTCGGTCTGCAAAGAGAGCGCGGTAGGGGCTGAGGCTAGAGGGATGCCTGGGAACATCTGGTCCGCCCTGCTTCTCCTCGGGGCCTGCTAGCTTTTGCCCAAATACCCCGTATCAAGCTCAAAGGCTTTTCTAAGGCAATCCTAGATATAAAAATAAACAATGTGTGTGACAGATGGGTTGCAGAGGAGCATCCCAAGCTGCCAAAGCCCACATGGCAATGGGGACCCATCACAGGAGCCTGGCTGAACGTGGCCAGCAGCCCTGGGGACATGGGGTGGCGTGGGTCACCCCTGTGTGGTGGCTCTCAGTGGTGATGGTGGGGTCTTTGGACGCACTGTCCCACCACAGGGGTTGCATCTCCCATGTGGGTGTGAGTGGTGAACAAGGGAGGGTTGCAAGGACAGCTCTTGGGCACCAGAGCCACAGCCTTCGCCCCACGATGCCTCCGTCTAGAGCCATGAAAACGCCAGGTTTGGGTTTAGGGTCACATCGTGCTGTCCTGCCTGCGGTCAGATATAAAATAAAATTAAATTAAAGTGAAATTCTTCCGGCAGCTCTGCTGCCCTGCTCAGGTCTCCTCAAATCACCAAGGGTTGGAGCAAAGCAACCAGCTAAAGCCACCAGCCTCTTATGGCAGCAGAACCAACCTCAAGGTACAAGGAGGACTTGTTTTTATTCTTTTTGGCAGGAAAGGTGCCTTGAACTCCCAGTATTGTTCCCCAATTGTGTTGGTTTTTGTTTTTCCTTTTCAATATTTGACCTGACAGGAATCAAAGGTTTGGCCTCGGCCGAAGTTCCACTTCGGAGAGGAGGTATTTGAGGCTTCCTGCCTTGGCACGATCGCAAGCAAAACATGTGGGTTTTGGTCACTTATTTATGACAGTGATGTCACTCCTGACAAGAAAACGAGACTGAGTTCTCCGGGTTGCTAAGTCTCCTTGACAGCCTTTCAAAAAGATCCCATTAATTTAAGACGGTTTAAATTCTGTCCGATTTTTTTGTCTTCCTGCCTCGAATGCACCCACGCCAATTCCTTCCCTCCTATGCCCAAAATCCAGGGGCTTTACCATCCTTTGTCTGCAAACTTTCCTCCTGACCTCTTCATTTCTCTGCCCACTACCTGCCACCAGCATGGGGCATTGCAGCCCTCAGAGCCCCCTCTCTGCAATTTCGGGATCCGATGGATTTCTGCTATGGGATCGGGCCAAGGATGGCTGCAGCCCCTTATGCCCACATGGGCTTTATTTCTGGTTAAAAACGAGCATTTGGGTACTTTTAAAGAGAAGGGACCAGCAGACTGGAGCCCACGCCTGGCCCCTCAATTTGCATTGTGCTGCCCTTTGGGGAGGCAGCCAAGCCAAAAGGGGTGGGAAATTGCTTTTTTCTTTACATTTTCCACCTGCATTAATGTGCTCATCTCATGCTTATCCCTGCTTCTCCTGGTTTAGAGACCTTCGCATTGAATAAGCTACTAGTTCTCTTGTGTGTGCTTTTTTTGCCCCTCTAAGATGCCTTTTGCAAGCAATTTGGTTGCATTTTACTGCTCCAGGAGGCAAGGAGCCGTGGGATGGGCATCCCCAACTTGCCAAAGACATCTGCTTTCCCGTCAGCTAGGCTTACCTAGGAAAATGTCTTTTGGGGGCAAATTCGGAGAAACTCTGCAAAAATCAGGGGAAAACCTGTGATATTCTCTGTGACACTTGTTCCGCTCGCTGCAGATGCCTCTGCATCACCTGGAATTGAGCCTTGCTGGCTGGCGCTTGAAATGCCCCCGAGCACCCTCCTCTAGGAAGTCCCCTGTGCCCTTCCATGTCCCCCCACGTCCCTCCATGTCCCCCCATGTCCCCCCATGTCCCCTGTGCCCCCTGTGCCCCCCGGGATGCCCCATCTGCCCTGTCCCCCCCCGTACCCTCTTTGCCCATCGCCTCTCCCCGTGGCCAGAACGCAATTTCGCGATGCTGCCACTGGGTAACGGTTGACTCAGAGGACGTTTTAATTTGTTTTGCAATGTTAAATAAGGTCAATCTACCACAAAATGTGCTGGCTCTGATCTCCCCCGTCTCCTTTTTTCCCCTTGCTTTCTAGAATTTCTTTTTGTAGGACTTTAAAGCTTCTTACCTCAGCTCTCCTTGGCGAGACTCTACTTCTCTCTGTTTACCAAGCCAACGTCGCCAATCTGTTTCTATGACTGCAAAAAAAAAAAAAAACCCTCAGGTTTATTCCTAACATTCCTACCTACAAAAGCACTTTCCACCCTGAACTTTCTGCCTGGGAAGCGACATTCCCAGCCTCTCCTGTTGACATCCCCTTTATACCCACACAAATACCAAACGTGAGGCTTCTGCTGCCTTTAAAGCCGTCCTTGCTGTGATGCCAGGACTGTTATTTGCAGAGGGATGAGCCATCCAGCACCTGTTTGCTGCCCGAGGGCGAGCAAAGAGCAGGGACACGCTGGCCATCCCACATCCCTCCCTGCATCAGATCCGCCTCGTCTCCTTGCTGGGCCCTGGCACAAACCAGCAGGGAAAATAATATTGTATAGAAAAAAAAAAAAGAAAAAAAAAAAACACAAAAACAAACAAACAAACAAACAAAAAAACTCTTCTTAGAAGCCGTGCAGCATCTGTACCCATGGAGGGTTTGAGAGCATCCCTAAGGCAAACCTAAAACCACCCCGTCCAGCTGGTGAGGTGCCCCAGAGCTGCTGTGATGGGATCAAACCACCCCCGTGTCTCTTAGGGCCCTCCTGGGACCCAATAGGCACTGTGGGGAGCAGCATTCAGGGAAAGGTTGGGGCTGGAGGCTTCTTTGGAGACTTTTGGGCCCAAAACAGCTCTGGCAGGCCAGCATGAACGGCCCCATGGATGGAGGCTCTGCACCCCTCAGGATGACCCCTGTGGGGTCTGGCCTCCTGCACTATAAAAGCGCCTTCCCCTAGCACCTCAGCACCCTGCCTGATGGGATCCTTCTCCTCTCTCCCCAGGGTTCAGCGACACCTTCAACATCGACACCAAGAGGCCCAAAATCATAGCCGGCTCTAAGGACGCCTATTTTGGCTACACGGTGCAGCAGCACGACATCGGGGGCAAGAAATGGTGAGTGAACCCCAAAAAGGAGGGGGTTTACAGCAACCTACAGGAATGCTGAGTATCTCCTGCTCTTCCCGACCACCTTTTTGGGGTTGGCAGAGCCCAAGCCTGGCAGGAAAGCGAGATTTGGTGCTGGTGGTGCTGGGGCCAAGCTGGTGAGCTCGGAGCAGGGCTCGCAGGTGCTGCGAGGAGCCGCCCCGGGCAGGTTCACAGCTCCCTGGCTCCAGCACTTGCTGGAAACCCATCGGGGTTTTGGGCTGAGGCCATCCCTTTTTATAGAGTTTCCAAGAATCCAGGTCTGCAGAAGCGATCAGAGCCGCCTGCGGCTGTCGGGGGTGTGGGGAGAAGCTGGGATGGGTTTTGCTCAGGGTTTTGCTCGGGGTTTGGGTTTCTGGGGCATTGTGCTGCTAACTAAGGTGCTGGGGGGGTGAAGTGGCCACCCAGTGAGGCTGGGGGGACACTGGGTGCTCTCCAAGGTCACAGCCAGGTACTACAGCCAAAAGCAGACAAAACACCCCAAAACTCTATCACCACCGAGCTGAAAGATCTGCCCCATGGGTGCTTTACAGCCAGGCTTAGGGCAAAAAGTGAGCCTGGCATTAATGCTGATCAAGTTTTCGTTTGTGGTCTCATTCCGTGTGATGCTGGAGCAGGTGTCCCCATAGGCACAGCTGCTTTGAGCCCAAAGGAATCGTTTCTTAGCCCATTTTCTAGCCCCAAACCCTCGTAGTCTTTCTTTACTGCAACCCAAATGCAAGCTGTGGTGGTGTGCAGAGGTGCAGTGGATGGCTGTCAGTGTGCTGGTAGGGCCAGGAAAGGAGGCAGAACCTTGCCAAAAATCACAGGGTGGCTTCTCAGGGCACACCAGCACAGCCTGCTGCCTCCATCCTCATCCTCCTGCCCACAAAGGGTGGGGACCACCTCTCCAAAAGTGCTCGTGTACGCAGCTCCGGCATACACGAGCCTCCCATTTGCACCAGGTTCTGCTGCGAAATATCTCCTCCCAGGAGCAGATCCCAAACCCCAGCTCAGTGGGTTTTGAGCTGCCCCCACAAGAGGCTCTGGCCCTGTGCTACCCAGGTTAGGCTGAGCCTGGGAAATGCAGATGGGAGCCCGCAGTTCTCCAAAGGAGAGAAGGAACAGGAACCGTGTGTCCCTGCCATCACATTCCTACCACTTCTGCTGCTAGAAAACATCATTTCCGTATCACATTTCATCCATCCAATGTCAAAAAACCTTGGCGGAGAGCAGCATAACCCAACGAGGATGGCACATGGGTGTGCTACTGCTTGGTGTTCCTCAAGCAACGAGCTGACATCCGTCTGCACAGGACATCGGTGTCACAGGGGAAGACAGCAGGGCCCTGGCATGACCAGGTGCCACCACACTGCTGTGAGCAGCAGGGGGTGATGAGATCTGGCTTTGGCATCTCCTGCATCTCCCCAGCCAACGTTGGCCAGGGCAGAGCTGGAGCTTTTCTCCTCTGTTGGTTCCTCTGCATGCAAAAATGGATGCTCATCGCCCTGAGTAAGCATAGGTATCTCCATAAATACAGTGTGCACTATAGCATGCAATTACACAGTATAGGATGTCTGTTAAATGTGTACATAGTTAAAAACTGCAGCCACCATGACTCACTCTGGTTAGAGGATAAATGACTGAACAAACAAAACGTCTGTAGTATAAACCGAGGACGTAGGGAAGGAGCAGCTCCGCCACATGATGGTAATTGTGCAGAGCCTCGGCCAGGCTCAGGAGCTGCCAGAAAACAGAAGAAAAGGGGATGATAAGACGAAACCCCAGCTGCTAGTAAGGCAGAAGCCAGGCAAGCATCATCGAATATTGGCCCTGAGGAGTTCAGCAAAACCCCCCAAAGTACAGCAGAGCTCGGAGGAGCCGAATGGCCATCCCAGAAACGTGGCTGCTGCAGGAGGGATTGCTCCAACAACACGCGGGGAGCCGGCTGCCAAATACCAAGTGTGGAATCCGAGGACTTTGGCACCTCTGCTCCGGTCTGAACCGTTTAATGCTGCTTTTGGCCAGCGTGGAGAGCTTCAGAAGGATTTCAAAGCAGCTTCTATATGTGTGTGTGTGAGTGTACAGGCTATTTGTGTGTACGGACGTACACACACACATAAAACATTCTGCAGGCGCATTTTTCGCTGTGGCTATTTCTCTTTCCCCAGCCTTTCAGGAGGGAGCCAGATAGCTTGCACGTGGGGGCTATAACTGCAGCCCTGATAGTGGAAAACCTGGGAGGAAAGAATTCGGATTATTAAACTCCAGGGGAAAAAAAGCACTTGGAAATTTACTGCTCTAACAGCTCGCCGCTTCGGGGGGTCGCTTCTCCTGCTGGCAGTCAGCAGCTGACTTTCAGACCTCCCTCTCGCCGCTTTCTCTCCCTTTTTCATCAAGCAGGAGGTGCAATCTGTGATTTTTCCAAGTATGTGAATGGAAAAAAAAAGGGCAGCTGGCTACCGAAACTCACCCAGACGTGCAACGCAGTGGCAACAACCCAGTGCTCCTGCTGCACCTGGGGCCAAATTCTGCCTGGAGTGAAGGGGTTTGAGCATCCCGGCACCATGGTGCTGGTTCCCCAGGTGGCACCATGAAGCCAGGGGGATCTGAGCTCCCCCAGGCTGCCGTGAGCAGGGTGAAGCAGCCTGGCAGAAGCTTGGGTTGAAGAAGATGAAGGTGTTTTAAGGGCAGAGGTGACGGTGGTGGTGTCCCAAAGGGCCTGGAGCTTCTCCTCTGCTCCACTCACATCCGTTCAGATTTTTAGGGTTAAGGGGGGTCAAACAAACCAGAATCACCTGGAGCTCAGGGTGAAACGTTCTTAGAGGTCCAAGATCAGGGGAAAAGAGGGAAAAAGTGGAAAAGGTTCCCTCCTTATTTCACCTGCTCTCTCCTCTTGGCTTCTCTCAGCTCCCCACCATCCTGGCCTTAGTGTCACTCCCCAGGGAAGGAGAACTCCCTGCTCTGCTCACGTGCTGACTCTCGTGCTGACCTGGAAGCTTTTCCAGCCCTTTTCTTGCAGGCTGTGCCACCAGGTATCTCGGATTAGCCCCCCGCTTGCTCTGTGCCCCAGCTGGAGTGGGGATGGGTCCCCATGCTGGCAGGACAAGGGCTGGGGAGGGCACAGGTTTTTTGGGGAGCAGTCCAAGCAGCAGCGGTGCACTTCACCACCTGAGCTGGATCGCTGACAGCGAGTCCAATGCCAGGCAGAAAGCCCAGCCATCACCCCCAGCTTTCCATCCCCACCTTTCCCATCTAAATCAAAAATTCAGGAATAGGAGGCAGAGGCTGGGCTGTGCCAGAGCATCACCAGGGCCCTGCACCAGCTTGTGGCTGCGGGCTGCACGTTTCCAGCTATGCAAAGAAAAAATAAAGATGCTTGAGGAAAACTGGCTGTGGAAGGAAAGCCCTGGGGATAAACATCCATTAGACTTCAGAAGCCATAAAAATAATAAATACAGCGTTCCCGAGCTGGCTGGGGCCAGGGTTTCTCTGATGCTGCTGGCAAGATGGCATCGCCCAGGAGAGCATCCCCAGCTGCTGGAGCTCGTGCAGCCCCATCCTCACTGTGCAGCAGCACCAGGGGGGTGCTGCAAAGCCTGGGTGCAGGATTTGGCCCCTCAACCACAGCAGGGGACCCCCGTGGTTAAACCCCCCCTGGGTGCCCGGCAGCTCCAGGCACAGACGTGACGTTTCCAGACCAAGCACGACCGAAGGGAGCAGGAGGAGGGAGAGGAGCGAAAAGTCTGCTCGGTGGATTTCGAGCTGTAATTGTGCTGATCTGGAAAAACAGTTAAAGGGTTTGCTATTTCCCTACTACTGTGAGGCTTTCTTGGCTGCAATTCTCCTGTGGTTTGGCCGGTACCCGAGCGCTGGGATTATTTTGGTGAAAGGGTACATAGCTGCAGAGCATTCCTTCGGCGCGGGGACCGTGTCTGCTCCCGGCTCTCCCTCCCACCACGCCAGGGCTGCGGGATGTGCCACGGCCCCGCTCTTCCCTTTTCCCATCTCCCATGCTCCGTGGTCGTCCCCTCTTTGGTGTTATTGTGGGTGTAATTCCGGGGGATTTAGCAGGGGCTTTGTTACCAGCATCACGGGGTTTTTGGGGCCGTTCCCCACTGCCTGGCACCGAGGAGGACAGGGGACATCTGACATCCTCGGGGCACATCTTCCTTGCCATGAAGCAGCATGGTTGTCATCAGCTCCAGGGCTGGTGAGCATCAGCTATAAGGTTAGGCTCTTCAGCTTTCATTTATTTTTTTTTTTAGAAAGATTTTGGCCTAAGCAGGAAAATAGACATCGTTTCCCACCCCGCAGCTGCAGCGCTCCGCATGCTCTCACTGCCCTCCAGGAATCAGGACAGAGAAAAAGTGAGGCTGGAGGTATTTTGCAGCAGATCTTCATGAATTAGAGGGGTGTTGCTCCTTCCCATCTCATATTGCTCGACCATGAAAAGGTTTCTGTGGTCACATCTTTGTTATTTAGGGTTGGGTGGTCGCAGAGCACCGCAGGTTAGCGGGATGGAGCCGGTGACCTGTTGGGGTGTGGGAACCCCCACGAACACCATCAGCTGGTGATGATGGGCAATTTGGGAAGGCGAGAGGCACCCGGCAAGGACTGGAGTTGGAGATTGGGGTTTGCTTTGGAAACCCCCAGCAGAAAGTCAGAAATCACACAGGTCCGGATGAACAGAGTGCCTGCTGCCGACAAAAAGCACCAACCAGTGCTGGAAACCCACAGCCCAGGCAAGAACCGCCGAGGGGCCTCGCCTGTAAACACCTCTGGGTTATGATATCCCTAAGTAAAAGGGAAAAAATGACACCGAGAAAAATAAAGTATCATTATTTCTAACCACACTATTCTGCGAGCTCCTCGGCCGTGTTCTGCAGCACGCCCGTCGTGTGCTATTTTAAGGAGAGCTCCGGGAGCTGCGCTTACTGAGACAGCTACGGGGTTCCTATGGCAGGATTGGTGCATCCCTCACATCAGCCACTGCTTGTCTTGGGCTCTGGTCCCTTGGTCCCGTGTCCTGGTGGTGTCCCCTTCCCATTATGTGGGTGCTGGATGGATGGAGGCAGCCCCCTGGGTCCGTGGGGAGCGTTTGGAGCCGCGGGATGGGGCTGTGCGATTTGGAGCCTCCTGGCTCGACCTGAGCAGCTGGTTAAATTACAGCTGTGTTTATGTTTTGTTTTGCAATGAGAGGGTTTGTTGTACAGCAGGGAAAACACCGATCGGCCCGTAGGAAAACAACCGCCGAGGGTGTCTGTGCCCATCGGTGGCAGGACGGCTTCCCGCTGGCTGTCCCCGTGCAGAAGGTGGCCAGGAGGGGACAGGGACAAACCTCGTGTCCAGGAGCAGGTCTGGGTCTGGTCTCTGTTGGGCTGGTGTGTCCCAAACCCCAAACCTCAGAGCAAGGAAGCACCGTGTCTTGGGAGAGAAACCACTTGAAACCCTCAAACCGTGGGGACAGAGCTCTGCAACTGCTCTGCTGTCTGCTAACTGGGGGCTCTGAAGCCAGGAATGCTTCTGAGGGATGATTCAGCAGGCATTCAATGGACAGAGGAGTCTTGCAAAGGGTGCGACATTCCCCTGCGGCCACTGCTAGCTCAGCCCTGAGCTGGTGGTGGCCATCCTCATCCTCCACCTCCCTGCCATGCACCCAGCCTTGGACGGAGGCTGGATGAGCCCTCTCACTGCCATTACACAGGAAAGCAAAGGCCTACCTCGCTCCTGGCCTTGTGCACCATCCTTTCTCAAACGTGCTTTCCAAAATTAACCCATTAACTTGGACACAGAAATGCACTCGGTCACCTCCTGGCCCTGCTGCACCTCGCCAGGCGTTGGCTGTGCCTCAGGGCATGCTGAGGATGGCTCTGGGTCTGAAAACAAACCAGACACTGACTCCAGCTCCATCAGAGCGTGGTGGAGCTCAGCCACAGCCGTTTGTCCCAGGTGTGGTTTTGTAGAAGCACTCGGTCCCCAGCACAAGGGCTTTGGCTGCTCGAGGTGAGCAGGAGCAACTGGGAGCCCCCTGCTCCTGCCCACGCCGTGCGATGGGACAGTCACCGAGCGAGGGGCTGGATGGCATCACTGGTGTCCCAAAATCAAGGCTGTGGCCACGGGCTGGCAGCACGCTTTGCTAGAGCCAGGTCTAGGACTTGGTTCCAGGTCCCGCGTCCTCCCATGCCGTGATCCCTCTGCCGGCTCTGCCTCCCCCTGGACTCCCACCAGGTCTTTATTTTTTTTTTTTTCTTCCACCCTTGCCAATGTAGAGAAAAACATCTCGAAGTCCATTCCCCTGCCACGTCCTGTCCAAGGAGCCACAAAGCAATTTAAAGTTTTCCACAGCTGAGCTCTCCTTTTCCTGAACCTCCTTAATCACTTCTTCATCCAGGCCCATCTTGAATAAATTAACTACAAGCGAATTTGCCTTGCAGGAGATTAAGTGTCCCATTGATTGAAAAATCCTGTGAAAAGCATAGTTTCTTCTCCATTCCTCCCTAATCCCTGCATTCCCGGATCACCAGCTAGACATACCTTCCTTTCCTGACTCCTTTCCATTTAATCAAAACATTTTGGGTCTCCAAATGAGCTTTGCAACCTCTCCGCCGTGTGCGCAGAGAGCCCGGTGAGCAAGGGGATTGCTGCCTGAAGAAGCCAGGAGCTGGTGGGGTGAAGAAAGTCTCGGGGGTGTCTCGGGCATCCCTAATTCGGGGTGCACAGCACCAGTGGTGACTGCACCTCTCTGCTGCCTGGAGGTGACCTGAGCCTGGGCGAAGGGGCTGGGGGGCACAGCTCGGGGCAGGATGGCCCGCGGTATGAGCAGGAGGGCAGGCGAGGCAGGGACCAGGAGCACATTAGGTGCAATAAGCAGAAATTAAAAAATTATGAACCAGAGACTGATAAATGAAGAGAAATAGGGACCGTGCAGGTCAAGCAGAACCACGGGGGTGAGATCTGGGGGTGTCACGAGGCGACCTGGTGGCGGTGGTGCCCCCTCCTTGGGAGACGACGTGGCCACTCGTGGTGCCTTCAGCTCGGTGCTGGAGCCTGGGGCTGAGGGATGAGGCTGAAGGCTGAGAGGATGAGGATTTTCAACAAATTCCCTGGGGAAAGGATGGATTCTCCAGCGCTCGACGCCTTCAAAGCACGGATGGATGGTTTTGGGGAAGATGTGCTCCAGCCAAGCATCGTTTGCTGGGTTCACTACTGAGACAGCAGGCGTGAATTAATGCCCGTGGCACAGGGAATTTCACCAGATAATTGGGCTAAAGGGAAAAAAAAGAAAAAAAAAAGTACAATGACTCGGTACCAGGTTTTCTAGACACCAAAGTGCTGCAGCCTCCCAGGGTCTGTGCTGCTCCGCTGGCCTAGAAGCAGGGCACTGTACAAGCCACTGACATTCACGTGAGACAAAACCATTTAAAACAGTGCAAAAAAACCCTGAAAATTCCCAGTTTGTCTTTGATGCTTCGTTTTGGTGCTTGAGGTGAGCCTCACACAGCCTGCAGCCTCAGCCCCAGCCGCCCCAGCGCGCAGCTCCTGCAGGACCAGCAGGAGCTCAGCCCCTGCTCCCCTTCCTGCACTGGCAGAGCAGATGCTCCTCAGGCATTTCCACTGACATCTTGGTTTTCTGTTTTTTTTTTCCCAGGATAAAAGTTAAAAATATGTCCTCAGACTTGTTGCTCTGAGCGGTCTGCGCGCTTCACATTTAATCCCTTTTTTTTTTTTTTTGCTTTTGTTTTCCCCATAAGGAGCGCATGAAAAAGGAAGGCGAGGGAGGGCTTGTTTGGTTCTTATTTTCTTTTAAATCTTCCTCCATTAGCCAAACCATGATGCAAGGCCTGCTGCTCGGGTCTCTGCAAGGACCGGGGGCTGCAACCCTTGAGGGAGGACAAGGGGGGAGATTTTGGGTGCATACAGGGAGGGGGACGGCTCCCTGCGGATGCTCAGGATGCTCTCATTAGATTTGGGTCATTTATGATGAAACCAAACAAACAAGCAAAAAAAAAGAGCAAACCAAACAAGCAAAAAAAAAAAAAATATTTAGACCACAAGTTTCTAAACCACGAAATAAAGGAGGGGGTCTGTAACCTGCGAGCTGGTGCAATCAGCAGCAGCAGCACTGCCAGCCAGCTTTGGGGAACCTTTTCCCAGCCCTGCGGCCAGCACCGTCACCTTCCCAACAGCTGGAAAAATCTTCCCCTGAGCTGCCAACTTTCCATGGGAATTTGACAGCTTCAGCTACTTAATCATTTCAATTTAACCCAAAAGGGAAAACAATGCCATTGTCTTGGGGAGACAAAAAATTCTGCGAGCTTCACAGCCCCTTCATGCATTTCTGCTGCGTTTGTGGCAGCGGCTGTAAATATTTGGGCTTTCTTTGAGCCTCGAGGCCTGACGTAGGGCTGGGGAATGGGTGGAATGGGCTGCTGTGCAGTCGTCATCGTCTCGTGTTTTACAGAGCTGCTTCGTCCTCGTAAATGCTGCAGTTGGGTGCTGCTGAGCGAATTAATGGGTGGTGTGACACTGTTAATGAGGGAGGGAGAATTACTGGGGGATTCCCAGCTTGGCATTTATTATGGTGGGGTAATCTGGGGGCAGGGGAGCACAAATCCTGTTCGTGTTAAATCCTTGGGAAACAAAGAGTGGAAAACACCATCCTTTGAGGCACCTCAACCTTTTTTCCTTCCCACCTTCAAGGTTTTTTTTCCCTCCTCGCCCCCAATATCTTTTCACATCTGCTGCCATCCCCCTTTCTGACCGTGAGCATCAATCGTGTGGCAACGGCAGGGACCCACGAGCAACCTCCTCATCCAGGTCCAGGGACAGGCACCGGATCTGCCTGAGCCTCTGAATGCTACTGGGGACGGTTCCAGATGGTTGTTATTTTACCCTAATTAGTCTCCTCGTTAGCAGCGAAGCTGTAAGACAGGAAGTATTTCCATGAGAATCCTTAAATGCTTCTTAGATTCTGGAGGTTTTCAGTTGGCGAGCAATCCCATTTTATAGTGATGGGATAAAAGAACGAGTGTTTAGTGTCTTTGTAGAAGCAGTGCTTAAAAAAAGAAAAAAGAAAAAAGAAAAAAAAGGCCGTTTCTGGCCTAACAGGGAACATCTGTGCTGGGAGCGGTCGCTTCGCCAGCTGTTGTGTAGGGCAACCCAGAACAAAAGAGGTCCTGTTTGTTCAGCAATCCGGACAGGGATGGCTGCATCCACCAATCGGGCTGTAAAATCAAAAAGCAGTGGACTGGGTTTATTTTGGGCTAACACGTCGGGAGCAGGAGATGCCAGAAACCCGCGGTTCGGGGTATTTTTGAACTAGCCTGGAAGGGACGGCCAAATTCCTCGGGTCCTGCTCTCCTCCGCCTTCGGTTTGCTGCTTTCGACTGGTCTGGTCAAGTCCACAGGAAAAAGTGAGAAAAATGCTTGCAATGTCCCAGATACATCCCACACCCTCGCTGGCTCTTTGTGCTTTTATCAGCTGATAAACCTCTGCTTATTTTGAAGTGCAGATGGGTGCCAGCTCCTCGCCTGCAGACTGCTGACCCCACCACCAGCTTCGGGCTGTTTGCTAGCGAGCAACCCCAGCTCGGTGCAAAAGTCCTAAAAATTCACATTTTTAGCTTTTTAGTGGGGAAAATTCCCCACGGACCCCAGCGTGAGCTACAGCTGCTTATTACTTTGGGTATCTCAGCAGGAACTAGGACTCCTTGGCACACATCCATGCCCAGAAGGTGATCCCAGCAGTGGGAAGTGCCACCTTGGGGACCTTGGGTGGATGCTGAGGGCATCGGTGCTGGTCCTGCTGCCTGTGCCAGCCGTGAAAATGCATCGAGAGGAGGGGACAAGGGGGTCCTCTGCTCCTCCCCGTGCTGCAGATGGGTTTGCAGACCTCATAACCCCATAACCTGATGGGTTTTGCTTCCAAGCGAGTCATCTGGGGTCGGGGGTTGGAGCTAGGTGATCTTTAAGGTCCCTTCCAACCCAATCCATGCTACGATTCCATGATTCATCTGGCCAGCTTGGAGGGTCCCCTGGGGCTGGTGGGGACCGGGTTTCACCCTGCAAGAGGCAAGAGATGAGAGGGTCGGGACCCCATCCCTGCAGGAACACGCTCTGTTTTCTGAAGGCCACTGACGGGCACCTCTTTCCTGCAGGCTGGTGGTGGGGGCCCCCTACGAGACCAACGGGCAGCAGAAGACGGGAGATGTCTACAAGTGCCCGGTGACCAGCGACAGCCCCAGCAACTGCACCAAGCTCAACCTAGGTACGGGGCACGGGGTGCGGGGGGAGCAGGGCGTTTCTAATGAGCTTCTGCTCGTTGTCACGGCTTTATTCTTTAAAATTCGCCTTGGTGCCTTGCCCAGATTGCTCCCAAAATCATGGGGACCACATTTCAGGAGGATTTTTTAACGAGGTCATTAGCTCAGGTGTTCGTATGACTCCCGGTGCTGGGCTTTAAGCATCAACAGGGTAAAATGAAGCAAATCAGGCAAGAGTAAAAGAAGTGATTTATTTAAAGGAGCTTAAAATGTTCAGTTTATTCGATCAGGACAGAGTTAGCAGAGTTACCCCACTATCAAACACCTGATAACGTGTCACAGAGTTTGTGGTCCCACTAGGGGATGCTCAGGGAGGCAAGTTTCGCCTCCAGCACCATCCTGCCCAGCTACTGGGGGAACTGGTGCCCAGCTCCACCACCCCCAGGGCCCTTCCATGGCAGGAGGAGAGATCTGGGGGGTCTCACACATCTCCAGCCAGCCCCGAGGAGGGGGAAATGCCTGGCCCTTTGTCAGGGTTCCTCTGTCTCCGTCTGACAGCGAGGCCAAAGGGGACAAAGCCCCACACCCCATGTCAGCGGGGGACGTGGGAGCCAGGGACTTTCCCAGGTTCTCGAGGAGCACTGATGGGGCTCGGGGGCAAAGTCTGGGGAGGTTTCCCGCTGGAGCAGCAGTTCCCACTTTATTTGTCATCATCATTAATCCGAACTCTTCTGGGTCTCTACCAGAGCTGATAAGAGAGGAGGAGCTTTGGCTCATCTGCAGCATTTGATTGATTGGAACCAAATACATCTTTGTTTGAAAGCATTGTGGGTTTGTTGGGCATTTTTTTGTTTTGCTTTGGCTTTTGTTTTGTTTTGTTTTGCGGTGGTGCTTGTTGTTGTTGTTGTTGTTGGGTTTTTTTGTGTTTTATTGGTTGGTTTTTGCTGTGAGAACACCAAGATTTTTCCAGGGAATAAACCTCTTTTGTGTGCAAATTTGAGTCTTGCTAAAAAGCAATCTTTTCCCATTGGAAACCAGTTTCAGATGAAAAGATCAGTTCCGTGAGCACACTCTATTTTATTTTGGTTTTGATTATCTTGTCTTGTTGGCACAATCCCTTGAGGTCACCTGAGTAAAAGCAGGCACAGGGCTGCCCTGTGGGGATGCCAGGTACCTGTGTGGCCGAGGTGACCATTGTGGCTCTGTCCTGTGCTGCTTGTGCAGAGCAGTCCCAGGAGCCAGAAAGGCTGGCAGGAGCCTCATCCCCATCGTCCCCCTTGTCCCCATCATCCCTGTCACCCCCACGGTCCCCACCTGGCCATCACCGAGGGTTAAGCATCGCCAGCCGGGGCGGAGGAAGCTTGGGTGCCCTCACGAAGCTGTGCTGGGGGAACGGATGGTTAGAAAGTGTTTTTGCCAGGGCTAAATGCTATTCCTGTTAACCTAAATAAAGGGTGGCCCCGTGGGCCATTTCTGGTTTCTGGACTGTGACATGGGAAATGAGAGAAAGGCACAAACATAAATCAGCCACTAAGTGTGTGCTGGCCTGACAATAAAGGATGAGATGCTAGAGCTGCTCAGAAGGGTTTCTTTCCTAAGGATTTACTACGTAAGACTCGGTGACTCACAGTCTAATTTCCAGAAGGAATTTCTCTTTTGTTGGCTGTGGCAAGAGAAAAAAAAGAAAAAAAAAAAAAAAAGTCTTATCTTGAACTGCTGCAAAAACAAAAGGGAAAGCAAAAACCCCACGGCACCGAGGCGTGCTGCGCCCCACTAACCAGCTCCTCTCTCCGAAGGAAGAGTCACGCTGTCCAACGTGTCCGAGAGGAAGGACAACATGCGCCTGGGGCTCAGCCTGGCCACCAACCCCAAGGACAGCAGCTTCCTGGTGAGGGACAAGGGTCCGTGTAGAGGTGCACGCAGATAGTGCGCCCTGATGTGCATGTTTGGATGTCTGCATGCGGGCACGTCTTTTTCCAGGTCTTTGCCACCCCTCTCTGCTCTTTCGGGGTTTAGCTCTGCCTGGCGGTGATGCTCCGAGCCCCTGCTCTCCCCACCTCATCCTGCCCAGCCTCTCGGCACCCAGGCAGTGAAAAAGTGGCATTTTCAGGCCCACCCCTGATGCTTTCTTTTTGTTTTTCCCCAGGCCTGCAGCCCGCTCTGGTCCCACGAGTGCGGCAGCTCCTACTACACCACGGGGATGTGCTCCCGCGTCAACGCCAACTTCAGATTCGCCAAGACCGTGGCCCCGGCTCTGCAGAGTAGGAGAAAATCTTATATAGCCTCTAGCCCTCACCCTGAGCTCAAAACTAGCACAAATTTCTGTGCCCTGAGCACTTCGGTACCGTTGAGCAAACAAAGCTCCGTCGGTGCTTGCCAGAAGGCGAGATAGCGGAGGAAATTATTGCAGGGAAGTGATTCAAAGGGGGTCACAAACGCAGACATCTGGTAAACATTTTCCTTCTGACTGACACCCGGGGAAGACAAAAAATACCTTCTTCTCCCCAAAACAGAACAAAAAGCATCCAGAATATTTTATCAGCGTGGCTCGGGAGGAAAAATAGGGGAAGAATTCAGAGCTTGGCCGCACAAAACAAAGAGCTCATTGACTGGATGCTAAATGTTCTGGCCCAAATTTGTAGATCTGGGGACACGATTAGATTTTGAGGCAATAAAATGAGCTTCCTGGCTTTCCCATGGGTGGTAGGAAACTACAGAGGGCTGCCCTGCACCAGCCTTTGCAAGTGCTCCTTCTCCCCATCCTGGCTTGGGGGAGAATTGGGATTTTTGGGTGGCAGAGGCAGAAAAGGCTCGGGAGCACCACACGGCGCTGAGGGGGGAGCAGGGGCCGGATCCTGCCCGCAGGGGGATGCCCTTTGATGTACGTAGCTTATGAGGCAGGATAGAGGCCCAAATCTGAATCAGAGACAGGACCGCGGGGCGTTATTCTTAGAAAGTTATCCAGACTTCTCTTGGCAGAGAGGATGCACGTGGCTTCTGTCTGCCCTATTGCAGTGAATATTGCAGTGAAGGGCTTTATGAGCGATTGAAGCAAGATTTCTTTTTCTTCCCAACAAATCACAAGAGCAAGTACCTGCCTGCGAGGAATGAGGCCATAAATCCCCCCTTCACAAGTGCTGCCAAGGCCGTTCAATAACGCGCCGCGTATTTTTCACAGGGTGCCAGACGTACATGGACATAATCATAGTCCTGGACGGATCAAACAGCATCTATCCTTGGGTTGAAGTTCAGCACTTCCTGATAAACATCTTGAAAAAATTTTACATCGGCCCCGGCCAGATACAAGTAAGCCCGTGCACGGCTCGTGCGTTCCCGTGTCACGTAGATTCCTCCGGCTTTTCTCAAAGTCTCTTTTCTGCCAAAAAGCACCGTAATTTAGCCCTGTGCTTTCTCAAAAGGAACTTCCAACGTATGCGTTGTAAAGCTGAGCCCATGGAAATAATGCTCACATTAATGTCCGTAGATGAGCTACGGGGAGAGCAGCAACCCACACCCCGGCCAGGCATGGGGAGGATGAAATCATATGGAAATATCGGAGAATTGCCCTGCAGTCGTGCGCTTGGTTGCGCAGGGATTGTGCTCAGCTCCATGACAAGCAAAGAAAGGGAGGGCAGATGTGTTCTGGCTGCTCCTGAGTCCTCAGTGTTTTGTACAAATAACCTTGTCCTGTCTTTTTTGGGGCTGCTGTGGGGCCACAACACAGCACGGACGCTTTGTCCTGCACCTGTGTAGCAGGGGGCAAAAGCAGGCAGAAAATGGAAAGAAAATTGAGCATTGGTCCCAATCAGTGGTCCCATAGAAGGAAAACTGGAGCAAATCAAGATTTTATGGGTGGCCATGGACAGCCGGGGAGGTCAGGTCCCAGTAGTAGCAGGAACACAGTGAGAGATGCTCAGCTGCTGGCTCCGCTAACCTGGAGCAAAACTGGCTGAGAAACTGCCGAGTCCCTGTTCCCAGTGGCTTCCTCTTCCGTGGGTGAACACAACTGCAAACACTCTTGGGCCTTGATATTTATTGTCACTGCTAGCCCCAAACGCTGGCAAAATATCATCCAGTTCCTGCTGCGCTTTTACCTCTTTTATTTTATCCTTTTGCCTGGCCCAATTTTAGGAGGCATCTGTGGCAAACCCCCCTGCAGCAGCTTGTGCACACACAAATGGATACTCAGTCATGCAACATCGTGGTGCATTTTTTGGGTCGTGGAGCAGGCACCAGGCCAGCAGCGTGCTGCTGCCCATGGTTCCCAGGCAGCTCACAGCGCCGGGGTGCCCAAAATGCAGACCCGGTGCTCCTGGGAGCAGGAGCCCTCTGTGCTCTTGGTGTGACCTGTCTGTACTCCCTAGGTCGGCGTGGTTCAGTACGGAGAAGACGTGGTCCACGAGTTTCACTTAAATGACTACAGGTCTGTAAAAGACGTGGTGGCGGCTGCCAGTCACATAGAGCAAAGAGGAGGCACAGAAACCAGGACCGCCTATGGGATAGAGTTTGCTCGGTAAAAATCTCTCACGTTCACCCCAACGAGTTTGCAGTGACTGTTTTAATTCCCTTCCCCCCCACCACCACCACGCTCCATCCCTCCTTGCTGTTTGCAAGGCAGGGGCTCAGCATGCTTCTCCAAAAATGCCCAGTCCTCTTCTGATGCTTTTCAAGCTGCAGAGGGACCGGGGTTGGGCACAGGAGCAGATCCTGAATGTGTCTCCTCTTTCTGAAAGCACCCAGAGCTCAGCCCCCAGTGCTGCCCTGCAGCTGCCCCGCTCTCCTGCTCACCCAGTGGGTACTGGGGTGCCCAGCACAGCCCCGACCCACAGCTCCATCTCCTCATTTACCCAGGGCTAACTCTGTCCCTGCGTATTTTTACCGCAGCCTGACCCATATTCCAGATTTAGTGCATCCTGCCGAGTTAAAGGATGCTCTCTGCAAAAAGCCAGCTCCACTAGAGGAAAAAACCCTTTTACAAAGTCCTAAAGCATTCCCTGAGCATCCTGTACCCTGCTGCAGCTCCCTGTGTGCCAGAAGCCCCTTAATTCCCCCCCTGTGCTTTGTGACCTGGCCACTGGGGCTCGTGTCCCACCGCAGGGCATGCAGGGCTCTGTGTGACACCTCGGGGACACGGGCGAGCGCGCGGGGGCTGCCACGACCCCGCCGGCGACGCTGAGCAGCCCAGGGCATCTCTTCAATTGCAGCTCGGAAGCGTTTCAGAAAGGTGGCCGGAAAGGGGCAAAGAGAGTAATGATTGTAATCACAGATGGAGAGTCGCACGACAGCCCAGACCTGGAGAAGGTGATCGAGGACAGCGAGAAGGACAACGTCACCCGATACGCGGTGGCGGTGAGTGCTGGGGGTGGGCACCCGAATCACATCCATCCTTACAGCCCCCCAGTCTGCTCCCATCGCGGGGTGCCAGGCACAAAGATTTGGGGTGCTTTGGGGCAGCTTTATCCATCGCGTGGAAACGCCTGACACCTTCCTCTCCCAACCCCAGGTACTGGGTTATTATAACAGAAGAGGGATCAATCCCGAAGCCTTTCTGAATGAGATAAAATTCATAGCGAGCGACCCGGATGACAAGCACTTCTTCAACGTCACCGACGAGGCAGCGCTCAAAGACATCGTGGACGCGCTGGGGGAAAGGATTTTTAGCCTGGAAGGTGAGCGGGGCTCCTCCCCTGCCCTCCCCGGGGACACGCTGCTCAGCACCACGCATCCCAGCCAGATTTGCTGTGCTGGGTCATTTTGGGAATGGTTCGTGCTGGGGGGGGCAGGAATATGGAGCCTCCAGTTGATGCACACACCCCAGCACGCACGTTTTGTCTGATAAAAAGCTTTTTTTTCCTTTTTCCTTCCACGCTTGTTTGTCTTTAAAACGACATTTCTCTAAATTTCGTAAGAAAATGGCATACTGGGACAAAGCCTTGAAACAAAAGGTGGAGGGTTTTCACTGAACGTTTGTGTTTGGGGGAATTGGGGTCAAACCAGCCCATAAACTCCCCACCAGTGATCTCAGCCAGCCCAGCACTTCTGTGGAAGAACATTTCGCTGGGTGAGGAATTTCAGCCAGTTGCAATAATTAAGTGAGATCCTCTGAATCCGCACGTTTATGAGCTCCTGCAGTCTGCAGCTAGGACACGAGGCAGCACTCCCACTATTTATTTATTCTGCATTTATTCAGTGGCTCATTAGCAGCACGAGCATGTGTAGTTGGAGGTATTTAGGGGGGGCACGGGCACCTTTGTGCTCCAGCAGGGTGGAGGTGGCCCTGCAGCCCAGCCAGACCCAGGGATCATCTCCTGGAAAGCTTCCCCTTAACGACAGCGCCTTTGTTTGTTTTTATTGAAGGAACCAACAAGAATGAAATCTCCTTTGGACTGGAGATGTCCCAGACGGGCTTCTCATCTCACATCGTGGAAGTAAGAGAGTGACCCCGCTGCTTTGCTCCCGCCTGCGTGTTTGCTGTGGGCGGCTGACCGGTGGAAAACGGGTGGGGAGGGAGTGCAGAGGAGTTCAGGCTGTGAATTCGGGCTGTTCAGCCTATTTTATTTTATTTTATTTTATTTTATTTTATTTTATTTTATTTTATTTTATTTTATTTTATTTTATTTTATTTTATTTTATTTTATTTTACTTTATTTTACTTTATTTTACTTTATTTTATTTTACTTTATTTTACTTTATTTTATTTTATTTTATTTTATTTTATTTTATTTTATTTTATTTTATTTTATTATTTTATTTTATTTTATTTTATATTATTTTATTTTTTATTTTCTAAGAAGGGGCCTTCCTCCTGCCCCTTCCTGCAAAACCCATGATTTCTGGGAGGGACCGTTCACTGTTTTCCCTCCCCGCACCCTGCAGCCCTCAGTGGGCACACAGCCCAGGATTAGGGACCCCCGTGAGCATTCCCCCACAAAACCCAGCCCACTGGGTCCTCACCCATTTCATCCTCAGCATGCATCAGCTTTACCCCTACAGGCAGTGAGGGCAAGAATTGCTTCCAATAGGAGAAAAATAGCACGAAAAGAGGCCCCAAAACCCATCCCAAAGGCCACCTGCAGAGCTTTGGCACGGGATTTTTGGTCCCTTTGCTCTGGCTCTGTGCCGACGGCTGCTGTCCCCCTCCCAGGATGGGATCCTGCTGGGGGCTGTGGGCGCCTACGACTGGAACGGGGCCGTGCTGAAGGAGACCAGCAGCGGGAAGGTGATCCCACTGCGCGAGTCCTACCTCCAGGAGTTCCCCGAGGAGCTGAAGAACCACGGCGCCTACCTGGGTGAGGGAGCCCCGCCGGGCACAATCGCTGGGATGCGGTCGTGGTTGGGTGCTTAATGTTTGGGTGCTTCATATTAGGGTGCTTAATATTTGGGTGCTTAATATTTCGGTGCTTAATATTTGCTTTATATTTGGGTTCTTAGTATTTAGGTTCGTAATATTTGGATGCTTAATATTTGGGTACTTAATATTTGCTTAATATTTGGGCTCTTAATATTTGGGTGCGTAATATTTGGATGCTTAATATTTGGGTACTTAATATTTGCTTAATATTTGGGTGCTTCATAATTGGGTGCTTGATATTTGGTTGCTTAATATTTGCTTAATATTTGGGCTCTTAAAATTTGGGCACTTAATATTTGAGTGCTTAATGTTTGATTAATATTTGGGTTCTTACTATTTGGGTGCTTAATATTTGCTTAATATTTGGGGGCTTAGTATTTGGGGGCTTAGTATTTGGGGGCTTAAAATTTGGGCTCTTAAAATTTGGGCTCTTAATATTTGGGCTCAATATTTGACTGCTTAATAATTGCTTTATATTTGGGCTCTTCATATTTGGGAGTTTAATATTTGGGTGCTGAATATTTGCTTAATATTTGGACCTGCCCTGCCCCTGGCACCCGGGGAGAGCCCTGCGGTGCCTGCTTCGTGCCGCACAAATACAACTCGAGTGCAGAAGCAGCTCAGACCCCGTCCAGCCCGGGTCATTCGCAGTGCTTACTGGAACAGTTTAAGAAACACTGATGAAATTTCATGCCCGGGGAGGAAATACCTGCTGTGCTAATCCGTTCCATGTGTGGGAGCCCCGCGGTGAGGATCCCAGGCTGGTTGCAAAACGCAGCCTCTGCCCGGGCTGTGTGCGCTCAGCTGGGCACGGAGCAGGGTTTGGGGGCTGTGGGGTCACCCCCCGGCACGTGGAGGCTCTTCCCCCTGTGGATGGGGACACAAACAACCCCAGGTGCTGTTTTGCTTACTGGAAGCAATGGGAAAGACAGGAATGTTAAGAAAGCCCTGGTGCATCCTGCGGCACGGCAGCCCAGCTCCGGGACCTGGGTGCTTCAGGGCTGATGCTCTGCTTAGAAATCTCCTCCCAGGAGGGGAATATATGGGAAGGCAGAGACTAAGGGACGATCAGTGCCCAGGGAAAGGGCTCTGGAAGCCCCACCAGCCCCTCTCTTACTGAAAACTGAGTTTGGTGTGACCCTGAGGGATCTGATCCAGCTGTAGTGTTGGCCGTGCTTTGAGTGTCTGATAATTTAAGCAGCATTTAAAACCAGCTGCGAATGTGCAGAAGCCTGGAGCTGCCTGCAAGTCTGAAAAAGGGGATTTTGCAACCCCAGCATTATATTCCTGTGTAAGCCCACCGTGAGCAAGTGCGTGACATGCAGCGCTGCTGGTGCCAGCACAGAAAATAATCCTGCGGGGTCAGAAATTGGGATGGCTGGGGGTCGTTAGCTTGGCATAAGTATTTGTGAGCAATGGTTGGGACGGATGCACAGCTTTTATTGCACCCTAAATTTTCACACCCAGCATCAGCAAAACCTTCCGTGCGTGATGACAGGGGTTTACCTGCATCACTGCATCGCTGGCAAAGCCACGTTCAGGGCTGTGCCAGCAGCACGGAGGTGACCCCAGGCAGGCTGTGGGATGGGGGGCGAGCAGGGGGACAGATCCTGCTCACCCCCACACCCGAAATGCAGGCTACACCGTCTCCTCCGTCGTGTCCACCGCGCGCGAGCGGCTCTACGTCGCGGGAGCGCCGCGCTTCAACCACACGGGGAAGGTCATCATCTTCACCATGCACAACAACCGCAACCTCACCATCCACCAGGCGCTGAAGGGAGAGCAGGTAACGCCGGGGCACGGTGCTCAGAGTGTTTAAGAGGCTCAGCAGCACAACCTGCCCGTGGTCAGGGATCTCCTGCACCCACGGCTCCAAAGCTCGAGGAAGGAAGGGGTTTGAGCCGTCCTCTCCTGTCTTCCCCCAGATCGGCTCCTACTACGGAAGCGAGATCAGCTCCCTGGATGTGAATGGTGATGGTGTCACGGACGTGCTGCTGGTGGGAGCCCCCATGTACTTCAGCGAGGGCAGGGAGAGGGGCAAGGTCTACGTCTACGCCCTGCGAGAGGTACGGGCACACCCGGGCACCACCGCGGGGCTGGGTCCCTGGGGTCCCCTCGCCCACAGCCCCCAGGCGATGTTGTCCCTTTCACGAGCACTTTGGGGCACAGGTGGGACGTATCATACTGGTTTTCCTGCCTGCTGCTTTGCCGCCCTAAAATCCTGGTAAAAAAAAAAAATGCAGTTTCTGACCCAAATCTGATGGGCCCTGGGGATTCGGGAGCAGCAAGAAGATGGTGCTCAGAATTCAAGGCTGCGCGGGCTGCCCGGCACACCAGGGGTCCCCATATCTAAAGCAAAAATTTCGTGCAATTATTTATGTTGCTTTAAAAGGGAGGCAAAGCAGCCATCAGCATGGGGCTCACCCACACCTCGGCTGAAGGCTCACCCCGTTTCCTTCTCATGCCAACTCAGCACCCCTCTTCCTGGGCTCCTCTTTGCGAGCTCCTGGCTCTCCCCAAGCTTGTGCATGCACCGGGCTTTGCAGAGGAGCAGC
This sequence comes from Netta rufina, assembly GCF_964035555.1. Lineage (NCBI taxonomy): Eukaryota > Metazoa > Chordata > Aves > Anseriformes > Anatidae > Netta > Netta rufina. Next base: position 21,329,007 of record NC_140134.1, on the reverse strand, counting down.
AGAGCATCCCCGGAGCTGCCCCCACTGCCAGGGGCACGTTTCCACCCCACAGCACCTCCGTTCATCCCAGCAACCCAGGGGATGAAAGGCTCTGTGGATAGGTGTCGGGCTCTTTATTTTATAGGGCTCCAAGGGGTTGCTTCTTGTCTTTTTGCCTTTGGGGGTTTTCCTGGCTTTCCAAACTTGCTGCTGAGTTATTTTTTCCCCTTTTATCCCCACAGAACCGCTTTGTTTCCAGCGGGGCCCTGGGGGACCTGCAGAGCTACCAGAACTCCCGCTTCGGCTCCTGCATCGCCGCCGTGCCCGACCTCAACCAGGACTCCTACAACGACGTCGTGGTTGGGGCGCCCTTGGAGGATGACCACCAAGGAGCAATATACATCTTCCTCGGCTTCCAGGAGACCATCCTGAAGAAGTACAAGCAGGTACAGCTCCCGGGGCTTCAGTTGGCCCCATCCTTCACCAACCAAACCCAGCGTGAAGTCGATGTCCGTGGGCGCCAGCACAGTTGGAGGGTGTTTGGTCACAGACTTCCACGGGCCAGGAATTCCTGCTCAGTATTTCCTCCTTGCACAGTCACTAGCTAGCTTCTGTTTTGGTGGGCCCGAGGCAAAACAAGTGTACGGTATGGAAAACATGTTAAAAATTAGGGGAAATGCTTAGTGCTCAGTGCAGGGACTTGCCTTGGAGAAAATATTAGAAACACTTGTGAGAAACAGTAGACGTCAGCAGAAATCTTTGGATGGTGTCTCCGAGGGGAAACTGCTCTCAGTCCCAAAATTAAGTTTGGTGTAATTACTGGGGAAGGGGAACCCAGTAACGTGGCAGGGACTGGTACAGCGACCCTCGGTGTGCCCCTGCTCACGTGTGAAGCCCCCTCTGTGTGGCTGCGGCTGGAGGCCAGCTTTGCAGGCAGAGGTGCTCCTGATGGAAACCAGGCTGGATTACTTTTTTTTCCCCTTTTTTGCTTTTTCAGCGGATAGCAGCTGCAGACCTCGGACCAGGCCTGATGTATTTTGGATGCAGCATCCACGGACAGCTGGACATGAACGAAGATGGGCTCGTGGACTTAGCTGTCGGCTCTCTTGGGAACGCCGTGCTGCTCTGGTTAGCTGCGTCTCATTTGGCACTGCCCCTGCCCCAATTTCGTTGCAATTCGCTCACGTTTCCAGGGGAGAAGTAACCTCCCAAAAATCCGACCCGTCTTTCCAGAATAACAACCCCTCTCCAAGCAGGGCCAGGGGATTTCAGATGCAGCAGAGCCCGAGCCGGACATCAGGGTTGTTTTGTGCGCAATTTCCTTGTTAGTTCCCCAGGAGCTACATAGCAGTGATTTCATCTGTGATGATTCGCTCAGATTCCCTCTCTCCTTATTTAACAAAGCAACTCGGTATTTTCCGATCTGATTAACATTTTTAAGGCCCCTTGAGGCTGTTAGGACGGAGGTAGCTGCCCCAGCAGAGTTGTGCCACCTGCACCCACCCCGGGGCTGGCTTCAGACACGCTGATGTGGGTGCAAGGGGCCGAATCCTGCCCTCAGTGCTGAGCCTCTTCACTGCCATAAGCAGGAGGCCAACGCATGCTGGAGATCTTATTCCTCCAACATTACACAGCTGAGCTGAGGGCAGGTCAGCACCTCGTGGTGGCCTTTGGGAACGGTGTGGAAAGGGCTCCCCTGGAGACGTGGGAGCCTCCCGGGGGCTGCTGAGCCGCGCGTGGGTGCCCCGTGCTGCAGCGACCTCCCGGCCCTCGCTCACCCCCCCAGGTCCCGCAGCGTCGTCCAGATCAACGCCAGCATCCGCTTCGAGCCCTCCAAAATCAACATCTTCACCAAGGACTGCAAGCGGAACGGGAAGGATGCCACCTGCATGTCGGCCTTCATCTGCTTCACCGCCGTCTTCCTCTCGGCCCACTTCCAGACAGCCAGCGTGGGTAAGCAGCGGGGCTGCTGGTGCTGCAAAACCCCCAAATCACTCATTACGGGGCTCTCCAGCCCCGAGGGAGATCCCAGCTCGGGGAACCAGCCAGGAGCTTGGTGTGTTTGGGGTGTGCACACCACCAGCAGCCTCAAACCCTTTTTGCTCCTGGCTAGCGTAGCGGGGACCCCGCTCCACCGCTGCGCCGTGCCAAGGAGCTCCCAAAGGACAAACCCTTGGCAGGGCTCAGCCTCCTCTCACCTCTGTCCCAGGCTTGCCTGGCCATGATGTATGTGACAGCGCTGTTCTCAGCACCTCGCAGCCCCCGGGGCAGGGCAGGAGGGGACGTGGCTGTCCCGCAGACCTCCTCCATCCTTCCCCTGCCGCGGGACACATCTGCGGACCAGATGTGCGCCCTGCTGAACGGCTCAGGGGATCTTTACGGCTGGGTTGGCCGGCTCTGCTTTGAAAGCCCCGCACATAGCCGTGACCCCGCGCCCACCCAGGGGGTGCCCGTGGCTCAGCAGGAGGGGACGAGGGCGGCTCAGCCCCCGGGACCCGGCAGCAATCGCTCTCGCAGGGCGTTCCGGCACGGGAAAAAGCAGGTCACGAGCAGAGCCAAATGTATTCATTTTCACGTGATTTTTACCCAGAAATGCCTCCCTGTGGGCAGCGCTGCTGCCAGCTCTTTGCTTCCCTGCACGTTTTGTGTCATGGTGCTGTGGTGGGTGCAGATTCCTCCTGCTCAGCACCGGCTGGGGACCCTCGGCTGCTGCCCCTGCGCTGCAGGAAGCAAACATCTGCAGCAAAGCCGCGGGGAGAGCACAGCAGTACCTCCAGAAGGGTTACAGGCCAGCACGTGGATATATGAGCCAAATATTTATATATCCTGCACTAATTTTACTCGGTCTTGAAGTTCCTGGTTTGACCTGGAAAGTGGATGCTTATTCCAAAGAAACTTGGGTTAAAGGCAACAGCAGCCAAGTCGAATTTCCCCGCGGCGCGCCCCTGCCCTCCACCCCCAGAGGCATCTCGGCGCCAGCAGGGTGGCAGGACTGGAGTGCACAAAAGCCCAATTTTTATCCCGGGGTCGGTGCACAGGAGATGTGAGGACGGGGAGAGCCCTGAGCCGCCCTGCTCTCGTTGCAGCGCTGCACTACAATGCCACCATCGACGAGCGGCGGTACACGCCGAGGGCTCTCCTGGACGAGAGCGGGGAGCGGCACGCTCACCAGGCACTGGTGCTGCTGGCGGGGCAGGAGCACTGCGACAGGCTCCACTTCCACGTGCTGGTAAGTGGGAACGGGATGGGACGGGATGGGATGGGACAGGAGCCTCTGCTGCGGGGCTGTGTCTGCCCCAGCGAAGCCGCTCTGCTCGCGCAAAGCAGTGATGCAGTGGGGATGCATCAACAGGGCGCTGGTGGGGGTGTCCATGGCCTCACGTGGCTGGAAACAAGCCTGGGCCACGAGCCCGGATTTATTCACGCCGGGTTTGATGTGGTCGGGGGTGGACCGGGGCCACGGAGCTGCAGCACGGGCTGCATCACACCCCAGCTTGCTCCGTGCGCTCCTCTACAAGCCACTAACCATGCACCAGGGACAGCGTGCACTCAGTGCCTGGATCAGACTGGTCCTCCTGCTCCAAAATCAATGAAAATTCATTTTTATTTTCCGTCGGGAGCCATTGCATCCCCGTGCCAGCCCCCGCTGCTCTCATCCTCTGCAGCCCAGACCATCAGGTTCATCTCCCTAGGCGCAGGAGCCAGCAAAACCCTCGGCATGGCTCGTGGGGAACAGCTGATGCACAAACCTGGCCAAAATCAAACATTCCCAGAGAATGATGAGAATTCTTCGGAAGCCAGCGAGGGCCGAGCTGCCAGACTGGCCCGGCCCCAAGCCCCAGCCTGAACTGCCATGAACTTCTGGGAAACTCGGTTCTGGAGCCGGAGCCGGGGATTGAGCTCCAGAAGGAGCTCGGTGCAGAGCAGCCCAGCGCACCTCGTGCGTTAGGGGCAAGGCACGGGGAGAGCTGGGAGAGGTCCTGCCCCTTTCAGCCGTGCTCTCTGCCTGTCCCAGGACACGGCTGACTACGTGAAGCCGGTGACGTTCTCCGTCGACTACGAGCTGGAGCACCCCGAGAGCGGCCCCATGCTGGATGACGGCTGGCCCACCTCACTCAAGGTCTCGGTACGTGCAAATCCCTCCCCTGGGGGCCTTACCAGGGGCTTTGCAAGGAATCCTTGCTGTCAGCTGGAGCTGAGCAAAACCCACCCAGCAAGGGCAATCCTGCAAAGCTCTTCCAGAGGCTGAGCATCTCCGTTTCTTGTTTCCCTGCTGGGTGGTTTTGCTGTGGGATTTCTTAAGAGGAGCTTAACTGGTGAAGGCTGGGTGCATATCAGGAGTGATTAGTGTCCCACAGGGGTGCTGGAAGCTGGAGGGGCTCAGGGACTGTAGAGGACACCGGTGTCCGGAGCTGGAGCTGAAAAGCCAATTTGGGGCTAAGCTTGGTCAGTGGGCTTATCTCTGGGGGAACCATCTGCTGCTTTGTCTTGGGGCTGTGACCCCCCATCCCTCCTGTGATCACAAGATGTCCGGGACCCCCTGCAGCCTGCAGCTCACAGCCAGGGGCACGGAGCATCACCCCGCTGTCTTGTTGTCCCCACCAGGTCCCATTCTGGAATGGATGCAACGAGGATGAGCACTGCGTCCCTGACCTGGTCCTCGATGCCCGAAGTGATGTGCCCAGTGCCATGTGAGTGGGTGTCACCGAGCATCCTCCCCCCTGGGCTCCCTAAATCTGGGGCTCTGCAGCCCCAGTGACCACCAGCAGCTGCGACCCGGTCCCTGGGGACAATTCTGCTCCTGCTGCTGGTGGAACAAACTGGTGTCTGGTCAGGGAGCCCACAAAGCTCCTGATATCTGGTGCCGTGGAGATGGGCCCCAAAGAGAAATCAGTAAATAACAGGGGACGAAATGCGAGGCTGGCGTTACCCGCCTGGCAGTCGCAGGCTTGACTCACGCAGCAGAAGTAATTACACGCTGTGTCTGATCCCTTAAGGAGCTTTTAATGGTCATCCCTCAGGAGCACAGGAGCCCGAACCCCTGCTCAGAGCTGGTACGATGGTGATTTCTGCTGAGAAAATCACTTTTGGGGTTACTTGTTGGAATAGACACGTTCCCTCAGAACGGCGCCCTGGCTGCTCTGCTCTTAAAGGGAGGAGGCAGCCCTGATGTGAAACCTTTTATAATTTCCTTTCCCCGTGTTTTTTTATAAAGAAAATTAAGGCCCAAGCACTCACCAAGTCTGCAAAATCACTCCGTGTTCTGCCTCTGCAGTCTGTTGGTGAACTTCCCTGGACGGCGATCTCAGCCTGGCCGGAGCTAAATGCCGTCCTCACCCTTTGTCGGTGGCATCAGATCTATTTTATTTTTACTCCTCGGCTGCATTACGGGTGGATAACTGGGTCCCAGACAGCTGGACACCATTATTCAAAAAACCAGAAGGAAAATAGCGTTCCTCTTTGGTCCACAAGAGGAAGCTGTGATTCCTAAACCCCCCCGGGTAGGGGCAGGGTCCCAGGGGCAGGGTCCGTGCCCGAGTCCCGTGGGATTCACGGCCACCTCCTCCCGCAGGGAGTACTGCAGGAGGGCTCTGCGCCGGGCTGCGCCCGCCTGCTCCTCCTTCAGCCTCTCCTTCGACGCCTCCGTCTTCGTCATCGAGAGCACCAGGAGGAGGGTGGCCGTGGAGGCGACGCTGGAGAACCGCGGCGAGAACGCCTACAGCACCGTGCTCAACATCTCCTTCTCCAGGAACCTCCAGTTCGCCAGCCTCATCCCCAAGGTACGGCACCGGGGCTGCGCAGGGAGCCCCTGCCCGGCTGGGGAGCCCAAAACCAGAGCCCAAAATTTCTCTGCCCCTCGTAAATTTGGCATGCGTACGGGCTTGGCTCCTGAGCATCCGTGGCCTCTTTATTTTGGAAACAGAGAAACGTTTTCATCTTCCGAGCCTGAACTAAGGTCGGATGCAGATGAACCGATTTTCCCCTCTTTATTTTCCTACTCCAACGGTTTAAAAATACTCGCTGCACGTGGCCAAGTTCCCGTCAGGGCTGCATTGCTGCCGCTGAGGTCCACCTCCTGCACACAGGGGCCAGTAGCCACATGGCCAGCGCTGCTCCGTGCCACAGGCACCCTGCCTGGGCACCGCTCCTGCCCCTCGTCCACCCAGCCCTATGCAAAACCCTCTCTCAGCGAGGTCTGGGAAAGCTGCTGATGGTGCTGAGCCCCCTCTGGTCCCCCCCCCCCAGTGACTTCATACCCTCCAGCGGGTGGCGTGGCCCACGGTTTGTTTTCCTAAGCCCTGTGCCAACAGAAAATTGTGGGGCACGCCGCCCGCAAAGCAAGAGGAGTGCGTTTGGTGATGGGTTCCTCCTAATTAACAGAGGAAGAAAAGCCCACGGTGCTAGGTAACAGGGAGAGCAACGCAGCAGCGGTTACCGAAAACATTTTCATCTGGTTGCAGAAGCCTCGTGCTGCCATCAAGCAGCTCGCCAAGCAGAGGGAGCCGGTCGGGAGCAATGGGCAAAAGCTCCCCAGCCCCGCTGGCGAGCTGGAGGGCGTTCCAGCAGCAGGCACCCAATTATTGAGACGAGCTAATTAATTATTACCCCTTAGCCAGTGGCCCTGCAGAATAACATCTGTAGTTACCTCATGCTTCCCTGTGAGCCGTGATCACAGACAAATCGTCTTCCTGACCACGGTGCCAAGAATAATCAGATTTATTCGTTCATCTCCGTAGCTGAATTTTGGCAGAAGATTTAACTGGGGAAGCTGGAAGGTGCGGGTTAGAGGTGCTGCTCTCCAGGAATGGCCCTGCCAGCCTGCAGGGAGGCTTTTGCTTGCTTGTTTGTGTTCCCTGAAAGTTACTGCCCCTCTCCCGAGGCACATTGGCTGGCTTCGTGACGTGTGTGGCTGTGGGGCTGGTGCCCGTGGCCAAACCCCATGTCATGAACGCCCCGCATCCCGTTTCAGGATGACACGGACATCAACATCGACTGCATGAGCGACGAGAAGCACCCCAACAAGCGAGTCTGCAACGTGAGCTACCCCTTCTTCCGAGCGAAAGCCAAGGTAAGGCAGTTCCCCCGAAAACAGCTTCGCTTTGGGAGCCCCAGGTGTGCAGGGTGAGGGGGTTGCCACTTCATTTTCACGAGCGGGACCCAAATTTTCCACTCTGCCTTTCCACTGCGCCTTTTCCTGACTCGGATTAACAAACACAAAGCCCCCACGCTCCCCGTGAGATGCCACCTGCCCGCCCCACGTGCCTGCAGGCATCCGACCGAGCCCCTCGTGATGAAATCTTTCCAACCACCACGTCCGGCCAGAGCCTTCGCCTGTCAGGAGCTCGAAAATGACAGAGGAGCTCCAGGCACCTCTCTGGGCTTTAAAGCTCCCCAAAAAATAAAATAAAAAAAAAATAAAGCCCTCTTGGATGCCTGTGGCCATGTGCGAGGAAGGAGCAGCCCGACTCCCCATGACCTACGGGGGCTGGGAATGCATCTGCGTGGCATCAGGTAGGCCAGGTCCTGCCAAGACAAAGACAAGCTGGAAATGGAAATTTGGCCGGCCAGCAGCAGGAGCGCTAATATTATAATCAGCTGTGCCGTCCCAGACAGTTTGAGGTCATTGCCACGGCTCGCGCAGATGTGACATTTATCACATTTTATTGTTGTTGGCCCCCGTCCCCCGCCAGCGGACCCCGTGCTGCAGATGTGCGGTGCCGGCCCCTCGCTGCCGGTCCCCCGGAGATTTCCCTCTTTTAAGGGGATGCTTTTTTTTTTTTTTTTTTTTGTTCTCCAGCCTCAGAGCAAAAAATGCAGCACGGCGTAGGCAGAGAGCAAATCCTGCAAATCCCCGGCACGGCCTCGCTTCCCACGGGGAAGGCAAGGCTGTGCCCAAAGCCCAGCAGCACTCCCCTGGCTGGCGCTTGGGGTTTTTTTCCCCCTTAATATTTTCTCCCCTCTGTTTCCAACCCCCGCAGGTAGCTTTTCGCCTGGATTTTGAATTCAGCAAGGCAATTTTCCTGCAGAGCATGGAGATCTACCTGACTGCCAACAGGTTCACGCTTGCTTCTTCCCTCTGCTGCCTTCGCACGGGTCTGCAATGTCAGTGGGACATCACCTGCCCTGATCCTGCCACCTTCCCCACTGCAGCCAAGCTGCTGCTGCCTTCTCCCCCTCTCCATTTGCATCTGGAGCTGTTTTTCTGGGGGGGGCCAGACCCTGCGGTGCTTTGCTTGGTGCTGGGCTTGCTGCTTCCATAGCTGTAGGTGGTGCTGGAGGCATCCAGAAACCCTCCTCAGGGAGTAACCGCATGGAAACCCAATTTCTATAGGTTATTGCAGAGCCCTGCGTTTTTATTTTAGGCTATTTTTATTTACCTAGAGATTATAACCCTCATTTTCCCCTGTGTGGGAGGGCCGGGCAGTGGCTGCCAGGTCCTGCGCTGAGCACAAAGGGTCTCTGGCCACCGCTGCTCCCCGCAGCCACTCGCTCAGCTGCAAATATTCCCAGGAAAAACCTCTCCTAGCAGCCTCGCCAAACCCTCCTCGCTCACTCGCCCCGCGCAGGTAAATTTTTCTGACAGCCAAGTGAAACCTCGTTAGGGTTTGTTTCTCGTTTCCATCAATCACCGTGGCAGAGAGCAGCCAAGGGTTTTCTCTGCTGGGGCTGGTGCGCGCGGGACCGCTTTGCTGCTGCTGCTGCGTGTGAAACCTTCCTCCAAAAGCTTGGCTTTTATGGCCTTGGGCTCATAAAAAGGAGTAAGATTGCTTCTCTTTGAGCCTTTTGCCATAAAGCAGAAGTTGAGCCCTTCCCCATGTGCTTCCTGCACCCCCCCCAAAAAAAAAATAACCCCCCGGGAGGTGCTCACCCTGTGCTCCGCTGGTGTTTCAGTGACAGTGAGGAAAAGGAGAGCACCAAGGAGGACAACGTCGCCCACCTCAATTTCCACCTCAAGTATGAAGCCGACCTGCTCTTCACCAGGTGAGCGGGTGGACAGGGCTCGGGGGGGGTGAAGGAAGCACAAAATTGGGGGCAAAAAAAAGAAAAACCGGCAGCCAGAAGCAGGGAGGTGCCGTGTGCGCTTCACGGCACTTAGACACAGGGGTGTTATTAAATAAGGTGTGAGTGCGATTTCTTTTTAAGGGGGAAAATCGACTTTTTGTAGGTATTAATGTTCATAACATGTGTTAGCAGCCCGTGCCGGGGCTGTAAAGCTGTGTCTGGGCCGGTAGCCACACCACTTAAAATCATCTCACCAAAAGGACGCAGGGAGGGTGCGCATGGAAGGGGTTTGGGCATCGGCATCAACTAGAGCAGTGTCTGTCCGCTGTCCAGAGCAAGAAGGGAGCTCAGGCACAGACGATAATTTATTAACCCGATTACAAGGAAAAATACGGGCCCAAGCAGCACATTCCCTGGCACTGCTCGCCGTAATTCTTAGCAGGTTTTGGAGACCTGCAGCCACTCTTTTTTTATGCGCGAGGCAGCGGGGCACAGAAAATAAAGGCACTTCACTCCATAAATTTTCCATGGGGAGAGGGATTCTCAATTTAATAAATGCCAAAATCACCTTTATGGGAGAAGGGAGAACTCAGAGGAAAGGTAATAGCACAAAAGCCTCAAGTTTGGGCATCCTGGAGAGGAAAAGGGGGAATCGTTTCAAGGAGCCCTGGGGCCCTGTGCCGGGGCAGCTCGCCCATCGGGTGCTCCTGGCTCCTCTCCCTGCTCTCCAGCCTCCAGATATAAATGTGATTTGCCTCCTCTGATTTATGTGAGATTCAAAGCACCGAGCAGGGCCTTGGATGTCTCCGTTATAATAAAAAAAAATCTACAAAGAAGGGGAAAATTCTGCAGAAGAGCATGAAAATCCTCTGTCCTTTTTATGTGAGGCAGAGGCAGGCGATGGTTTCCAGCCCAGAAGCAGCCAGACAGACCCAAGGTCCTCTCCTTGGGGTACTGGCTCTGGGTGGTTTTGGTGGTTTTCAGCTGCTTATCGAGGTGCTGGAGGTGCTGGGGGTGGTGCAAAGGGGCTTCTTCATGCTCTGCTTGCTCCAAGCCCCCATCACGACTTCTCCTCCTCGGTCACGACAGGGCGTCCAGCCTGGACTACTACGAAATCAAATCCAACAGCTCCCTGGAGAGATACGACAGCATCGGCCCCCCCTTCCACTGCACCTTCAAGGTAAAGCAGGGCGATGTCCCGGGCTGGGACGTGGTCACCCTGCCCGTCCCCTGTCCCCCATCCCCGTCCTTTGTCCTCGCAGCTGCAGAACCTGGGCTTCTTCCCCGTGGAGGGGGTGACCATCAAGCTCACCGTCCCCGTGGCCACCAGGGCGGGCAACCGCCTCCTGCTCCTGACCGAATTCGTGGTGGACCAGGTAGGAAGGGGGGGTTTCGGCCCCCAAAAATCCAGGTGGGTTCCTCGGCAGCAGGTGTGGAGGTGGGGATGGGGGTGCCCCATTCTCTGTAAGCTCCCCTCCCGTGCTCGCAGCGGCACGGACGCCCCTATTAAAGTCTTGGCTCGTGCCCTGAGCTTCTCCACTCTGCGTTCACTTGGCTGGAGACGTGGAAAATGGCAGCAGCCAACGGGTTTGGTCCAAGTAGCTCTCCCTGCTGGACCTCCCTCCGGTATGGAATGAATTCGTGAGGGTCTTGAAGGAGCCGGCTGTGCCTGGGGCGCACCGGGGGCTTGAGCGGCTGCAGAAGCAGCGACAGAGCTCGGAGCAGACCCCAAGGAGGAGAGGTGTGTGAGGGATGGGCATCGAGGGCAGCTCAGGCTCTTTTGGGGTATTTTGTGTGCTCCAGTGAGAGCAGCACCACAGCCTGATGAGAGCAGTTGGGAGAGCCCCGTGTGCTGCCCCACACCGTGGTCACCCCCATGTCCCCCCTGCGGGGCCGCGGTGCAGCGATGAGATCCCCAAACATCAGCAAAGCCCCCCGGGAGGTCCGAGTCCCCCCATCCCACCAGGATGGGTGTGGGACACGGGGAGGTGGCACCAGCGTGTCCCTGTCCCCATCCCTGCCTGCTCCTCCCCAGGAGAACACAACCTGCAACGTTTGGGGGAACACCACCGACTACCGCAGCACACCCACCGAGGAGGACCTGTCCCGCACCCCGCTCCTGGTACGTGTCCCCATGGGCTGATCCCAGCCCCGTGCTGAGCCCTGCCTCCCCAAACCACAGAGAAACCCCATGGAAGGGGTGCCCCACGGGTTGTCCCCTTCTCGGTGGCACAGCGGGGACGCGGGGACGGCACGGAGCCCGCAGGGGTGCTGCTCCAACCCTCACCACCTTCCCCCCTTGCAGAACCACAGCAACTCCGACGTCGTTTCCATCGACTGCAATGTGAAACTAGCCCCCAACGAGGAGATGAACTTGCACTTGCGTGGCAATCTGTGGATGAAGTCACTGAAAGCAGTAAGTCCTCCCAGAGCAGACGCGTGGCTTTTGAGAAATACGCCCGAGGAGCCCTCACTTGGTGCAAACATGTTTGTTTTTATTTTCTCCTGCAATTGTTCTCTCTCCCAGGAAGTCTGGGTATGTGTGGGGTGATTTCTTTCGAATCTGATTTATTCCAACACAGGGAATTTAATCCCAAGCAATCCTTCTTGCTGCAATTAACCACCCTCACTCGCTGACCTGCACGATCAACTGGGGCAAAGCCATGGGGGCAGCAGGGGGCACCCAGCCGGGGTTGCTGGGCCCTGTGCCACGCCTGGTGCTCAGCTCCAGCCTCTCTTTGTGCAGCTGAAGTTCAAGTCACTGAAGCTCACCACGAACGCCGCCCTCCAGCGACGCTTCGGGAGCCCCTTCGTCTTCCGCGAGGAGGACCCCAGCCGCCAGGTGAGCCAGGACCAGCTCCCAGGCTGGGAAACCCAAAAAAAACGTGGGGCAGGACGGTGCCATGAAGCCCCAGCAGCTCTGGGGAGGCTGCAGCACCGAGCCCTGACCCCGCAGGGCGAAGCCCCGAGGACGGCAGAAGGGCTGGAGCCAGGCACCAGCAGCTCCCCAAAACTTCGAGCACCCTCAGCATCCCCACCATCACGTTTCTGTGCTCTTTGCAGATAACATTTGAAATCTCCAAGCCGGAGGAGTCGCAGATCCCCATCTGGATCATCCTGGGGAGCACGTTAGGGGGGCTCCTGCTCCTGGCGCTGCTCGTGCTCGCGCTCTGGAAGGTGAGCAGCCCCCTGGGCCATCTATTTTGGGTGGCTGCGGCTCGGCAGAGCCCCCATCTGTGGTGTCCCACCCTGGAGGGACCCCTTGCCCCCAGCTCCACACCCACAGCCCCCCAGCACCACCTCGTCCTCCTCTCACGGGGGTCCTGGCAAGAAAACAGCTTTGGACCCTCCAGTCCCAGCTCCGGGGATGCTCCATTGGGCATCAAAACCTTCTCCAGCCTCTTTGCACCTCCCCTGTATTAATATCTGGGGCCTGAACTGCCTGACAACACCCCTTGAAAAGCAAGGCATCCCCAGGCTGAAGTTACAGCGGGGTTTTCTCTTCTCTCTGATCCCTACAGCTCGGATTTTTTAAAAGCGGCAGCCGCAGGAGAGAGGCGGAGGAGGAGCAGAGCGCCAAGGTGCTGGAGTGATGCTCCCGGTGGGGCCGGGGGGCTCGGCCCCCTCTCGCCGCCCTCCTCGGCGCTCGCTGCTCACCGGGAGATGCTCGTCTCGATGCCGAGGGACTTTGGGGGCTGAGAGACGAGACGAGAACGCACCCCTTTGTGTGAAATCGCCTGAACAGGTCCAAAACAGACAAATACCAAAAAAAAAAAAAAAAAAAAAAAAAAACCAACGACACCAAAAAAAAAATACCAAAAAAAAAAAAAAAAAAAAACAAGAAGCAGACAAACCCAGCCCCTGTTTGGTGGCCCTATGCCATGGGTTCAAACTGCTTTTAGGACAGCCCTGCCCTAGCGGGGCTGGCAGTGGTGCAGAAGGGACGGGGCAAGCGCGCACCCCACAACCCGGGGTGAACCAGGTGCAGCATCCCCAGGGGAACAATCTTTAGCAATTTCCATTTTTTCATGATTTTTTTTTTTAATTTTCATAGTGGGGCTGTGTCAAACCCCAGGGCTCCCCTGCCCCAAGGAAGGGGAATCTCTCGGCTGGGGGGAAAAAGAGCAAACTTGGGGGTGGAAATAATGAATCCGTCCCGAGGGGCTGCGGGGTCTGGGGGGCTCCCACAGGGCACAGCGAAGCTGCAGCTCTCGGACTGCTCAGCTACATGGAGCAATCAGCTGGAGGTTTTAATTTGCCTTCTTGATGCACTGAATACGAATAATAGCAAATTAAAGCACCTTAACGCATATCTCCAGCATCCAGCTGTACATACTTATTCTAGAAATATTTGCCTGTTTAAGCAAAGGAGAAAAAAAAAATCAAGAAATCTTTTTTAAAATCTTTTTTAAAAAATCAAAAAAAAAATAAAATGTTCAAAGTGTTTTCTACAAACTGAGCAGTTTCGAAGAGCTTGCGTCCAGCAAGGGTCCGCACGTGTACTATAAGTGTATATATTTGGTGTCACGCCAAGCCAGATGGTCAGTGCTGTTCGACAAAAATCTTTCTTTTTGCATAACAGAATTATTTATGCTAATATTAATTTTATGAAGGAGAAGAAAGCATATGTCCGCCTGATGTGTAATGAAGTGTGTTAAATACTGTCCTAGTATTTTTTAAGGATTAAAAATACGGTATTTTAAAAAAAACAAAGAGCCTCTGCTCCCGTTCTCTGCTACCCCAACGCACTCGGGGCGTTGCTCCTACCCCTGGGATGAGGACCACAGGGCTGAGGTTTGCCACTGATTTATTATGGGCTGCAAGGGGTTTGCAGCCTTCTTTTAAAGGGATGCTGTCAGGTGGGACATGTGGCCAGGGGATGCGGGTTTGGGGCCAGCGTGCTGCAGAATCAGCCCCACTGATGCTATAAAATGGGGAGGGATCAGGTTTTCACTGCTGGCATCCTCACCTGGGGTGGAAATCCTAAATGTCACAGCTGCTGGCTGTCCCTGGGACCGGCTGGGGTGCAGGGCTGCCCCGGAGAGCCAAAATCTGGTGTGGTGCTGGCACCCGCTGCCTTCACCAAAGTGCTTGAATTTTGCGGCTTAATTTTTCTCCTTTCTTAGGATCCCCCAATTTTCCTACTGAAATCAGTCTAGAGCTTGATTCCTGGGGAAAAAGCCTCACTGCTTTTCAAGGCTTTGCACAGAAGCATCCCAGACCTTGGTGCCGTGAAAATAGCAGCCACGTTAATTACAATGCAGTCTGAAAACAACAACAACAACAACAAAAAAATAGCTCAAGATCAGCAATGGCAGGGCCGTATCTTTCAGCAGGCAATGGGCAAGGAAAGCTCCCATGAGAGAAACCCAAGTTCATGGCACCCATGGGTGCTCTGTGACAGGATGGGCGCTGAATTGGGGGTTTTATTCCAGGGTGTGTGGCTGATGTGCAAGCTGTATGTTTGTGCACAGGGTGTGCAAATGTGCTTAGCTATTTCCCTTGACTTTGTCAACACTGAACTATAACGTTAAGCTTCATCCACATGGCCTGCATGTCCAGCTCAGAGCAGCTATTCCTGGGTTGTTTTCAAGATGTCTTACACCAGGGTGGCTCTGCAATGCCACAAAATAAGCGTGGCAGCAGCAGGGATTTCCTCCCAGGGCTGGAAAAAGCAGGGCCCAGCCCATGCTCTGCCCACGGCCCCGCTGCCCCGCACACGGCCACCCAGCAGCAAGGGTGAGCGTGGGGGGGCTCTGGGGAGTGAGGGGGTGTACGTACACATGGGGGGCACACACACGTACAGAAATACACAGACACCCCTCGGGATCTCCTGATCACAGGAGAGAATGTGCATCACTGAGGGGTGAAGGGGGGGAGAGAGAGAGAGTGTATCTGAAGTCTGAGTGTATTTTATATACATATATATGTATATATATAAATAAAGCTGTGGGATAGACACACATAGATACACACACCCACATCATCTACAATACGGAACACAGCCTCCCCCGTGAATAAGACTGCCCGGAGCTGAAAGCTGTGGAAAATAGAGAGATCTAGATATAGCAGTACATGTAGCTATAGATAGCTATAGCTACAGGAGATACAGCTATAGATATTCATATAGATACAGATAGATATAGATAGATATAAATACATGTGTATATGTAAACATGTACTATTATATATTATAATACAATATATGCGTGTACATACATGTATGTATACTAACATATTATATGTGTCTATACAAATATGTACATACATAATGTATATACTTCTCTGTGTGTATATATAGTATGTGTTTGTAGAGCTCTACATATGCATATATATATGCCTGTGTGTATGTACATACACCTGTGTGTGTGTTTGGGGGTGTATTTGAATGTATGTGTGCACACGCAGCTAAATATACGTATTTTTATGTGTATGCATATATGTGTATATATGTATATATATGTATGTATATGTATCTATACATATATATACATCTATAGGGTGTGTGTATATAAAAATAGGTCTGTAATGTGTGCATCTACATGTGTATACACAGAGGTGTGTCTGTACGTGCCTGTGACTCTACCTGTATGTGTGCACCCCCCCTTACACATCCATACATTTACACCCCCGTTGTCCCCTGCCCAGCAGCCAATGCCCCCTGGGCCTCACTGGGCACCGCCTGCCCGTGGCGAGAACAAAGTCCCCATGCAGGCCCAAAATGAGGCATTTTGGTAAAATTTGTGCACCCATTTGCACCACTGGGGTCTGTCACCGCACCTCAGGCAGCGCAGGATGGCAGACAAGCTGCTCTATGCAGTTACCTTGGGTCACCAAGTGTTTCCCCACCCCGTGGCACCTGGGGAAGGCATAATAAAATGAAATGAGCCCTGCTAAGCCCGCTGGAAAGAAACACGTCACCTCTTTCTCTTCAGTAACCTCCTTAGCTCTGCAAACTGGCACAGCCCGAGGCAGGGCCTGGTCCTGCACCTCCCTCCCTCAGCAAGAATTTGGGCCGGGTGTGGGGAAGGCCTGGCCCCATGTGGTGTCCCCGCAGCACTGGGGCTGAGGCACAGACCCTGCCGACCCCAAAACCTGGGGCTCTCCTTTTGGGGAAAAAAATTAAAAGTGAGGCACCCACCCAGCCATCGCTGCCGGAGGAGACAGCACGCGGCTCCTTTTTCCTGTGCGTCTCACACAGAGCTTTATAAAGAGCTTTAAATAACTCCCACAAAGACAGCAAGGGCACTTTTTCAGCTTTTAATGCTCAAAAAAAGAGATTTCCAGACCAAGGAACGGGAAGGTCCCAGGCTGGGGGAGCAGGGCCGGGCTGTGCCGCACCCTGAGGCGTGCACGAAATCTTTAACGCCACGCAGCCTCCTGCCTAGCACAGGGACTCAGGCTCTTCCCCTCCCCATAACATGCTTTCCAACCCCCTGAAAAGCTTTATCACTGTTCCTGGTAACAGCACACTCTCTCTTCAGGTCTTCACATACTGAAATCATCCCAGGAACGGCACGAACAAAGCAGAACCTCTGAAAATATCCTGCAACGCAGCCCAGGCAGGAAAGGATCAGACCAAAGCTACGGGAAGGGAGGAAGAAGCAGCCCGTCCACAAGATTTTTTGGTGTAACTTTTTCTTTTTCTCATTAAAAAGCAGAGCTGTGGGAGGAGCATCTTCCTCGACCTTACTGTTACCTACTGACATTTCAGCATGCGTGCTTGTTCCAGGAGCGGTTTTACACAGTTATTTCACAAGAACACAACACCGAGATTATTCCACGTCAGAAACAGCCCCTGAGAAAAACAGTGCAAGGAAATACTGTCTTAATCAAGCACAGCAACTCGTGGTGGTTTCCAGTAGAGCAACCCAGACTGTTTTGTTACACAGAGAGCAGCATCAGTTCCTAAAAGCTTTCAGCCCTCTCCCCACCTCCCACCCCCTTTCCCAGGTCAAATCCATTCAAGGACCACGGGCTCTCATTTTATCTGTATGCACGCTATCAATTATACATGTGCAAACACAGAAAGGCAGAGCACGGCATCAAAGCTGGCTTCCAAGCACGTGGCACGGGTTAACAGAAGACTTTTTGTGTAGCACACAAATGCTGATTCAGGTGTTGGTTCATTTTAACCAAGCCAGCCACCAGCAGCATTGCCAAGAACCAGCTGGTGCCTGCTCGCAAGGTGCTCGAGGAGCAGGGGCAAAGCTTCAGCAGCAGCGGACACGGTCCTCAAGCAGGAGATAAAAGCACTCCCCGTGTCTCGAGGAGCCACAGCGAGTTAAATATGCTTTATATTTCCACCTGTCAGGCTAAAAATCACCATGGTAAATTAAAGCAAAACACAAACTGCAGGTTTCCTGACGCATCTCAGCTTGGGGAGGACATTTGGGGCAGCCCCCTGCAGGAACACGAACCCCTTCCTAACTGTTTGGGAACACCTGCTTATGCTGTAAGGCCCCAGGTGGCTGAGCGTGGCTTTGCCATTTTGCCTGACCTTCAGCTGCAAGTCGTCGTGTCTTTGAAACTTCCAACCTACCTGAGATGTAAGTGACAGACACACTTTCGCTTTAGGAGGCAGCTTCCAGCAGAATAAAGTTTGCAGCTTGGAAGCCGGCGTGTTTCTAAAGCACTTCCCATTCAGGAGACACGACAGCCAAGGCTGACAGCATCGCACAGTCTACGCGACACTATTCTTGGCACCAGGCAAAAACTAGAGCTACAGACTAATTCCACATTCAATGTTTATTTATTTGTAATACAAATAGAAACGTGTGCCCAAATCCTGCCTTAAAGTTCTACCCGGATAGTTTAAAAAAAAACTACAGAACATTCTTTCATCTTCTGACAGTTAAAAAGCTGCGTTTAAAATAAACAGAGTTCTCAGTAGCCTGTCAAAACAAGTGACATTTTACTGTTGGAGCATCTGCAACTTCTACCAAGGAGAAGTACTTTCTCAAGCAACGGTTTTAATATACAATCAGTTGCTTATCATAAAAGATCTTATGATAGGACAATTTTTTAAAAATCAGTTTTAATAGAGATTTTCATAATGAAAGGAGTAAAAATCATGAAAAATTCTCCAGTCCAATTCGGGGAGGCACAGACTCCACGCTTGTTGGAAAAACCAGCTTCAAGCAGTATCACGCTCCAAAGGAAGACTCTCTTTGGCGACAGACTACTCCATTAGGAAGATACAGCATTTGGAATCCAGAGTGCACTTTTACATACTTTGAGTCAAAAAAAAGGTGCGTGTTGATCATTGGAACAACAAAAACAAGTTAAAAGCATTTTGAAATGTTGGGACACACACAAACACAAATACCCTATAAAATTTCTAGGTATCCATGCATGTTCTTTATATATGAGCAACTTAGCTACGTAAAAAGAAACCATGGTTCTGGTTCATTTAGATCAATGTGCAAGTTCATTTTTCAAAAGTTATTCCGTATTTACTGTAGCATTGGAAGCGGAGAGCTTGATGTTTCAACTTTTATTAGATGAATACACCACAGCTGAATTTAAACCTGTATTTCCTAACAGAGCATTCCTTACTTCTGTAGCTGTTGATAACTGCTGTTCAAAATTTAATTTAAAAAATAAAATAAAACTCAGATGTTACCAACATCTTCAGCATTAACTGAAAGGCATAAAAAGACGGTGAGGTATGAGAGCAGCGGACTGCTCTGTATGTTGAGACTTCATTTTTAACTACCACGTAATTTCCATTTTTTTTTTAATCCTACCTCACTTCAGGAAGTTTTAAAATTTGTAAAGCCACTGCCTCAGCAGCAGCGTGACAAGGGCTTTCAGAAGTGCCTTTGTGTATAACTACTTAAAGCAATCTTCAGCAGAGACGTGTGTTTGAAACAAAACATTCTGCACCAGTTATATCAGGAATCTTTTCCTTTTGTTTATAAAAACAAGAGATAACAAAACAGTTATTACTTTTTTTAATTAAAAGAAATGACCAAAACCTCCAACACCAGATTTGACTACAGGAAAATTTTGTGGCTTTTTTTTTTTTTCCCCCCCGAGATCTGCATGAGAACTGAGGCTGCAGACTGAATCCAAAGGAACCAAAGTGACAGAAGAGAGAAACACAACTCCATGTACACACATATATTCTGTGGTCTGCAACGGATGTCGTGATGGGATAGCACCACCATGAAAGATCTTATGTGGCCTAGTGAAACTTGACAAATTCTTCCAGAGTTCTGGGGATCTGGTTTTGGTAGCTGATGTTATAGATCCGTACTGCTCGGGCAGCCAGGCACTTGAGACTCAGCTTCATTTGAGTTTTAAGGAGTATTTCAGACACCCCCGTTGTACTTTTATCCAGGGGGGTTTTCTTCTGCTTATTCGTCATGTCTGTGTGAGCACCAGCCTCCACCAGGCTAATGATGATGGAATGCAATGTCAAGAAGTCGCTGATGGGCCGGTGGTACTGGACGATGATGTGGAGCGGGCTGTTTCCTTCGTTGTCCACAGCGTTCACGTCGGCACCACAATCCAGCAAGAGCTTTGTGACGAGCGCGTTCGGAAAGCTGCAGACGTCATTCGTGTGGAAATCATCCACGGGCGTGCTGGAATTGACGGCGTGATGCAGCAAGCTGGAGCCGTCCCGCGTCCTGGGATCGAGATGAATCAGGTTGTAAATCTGCTTGTTGATCCGCGACTGATCCTCCTCGCTGCACTGGGTCTTGGTGGAGATGCAGACCAAGTAGAGGAAGGTAAAAATGTTGCATTCGTAGTTGTCCATGGCTGTGTGGATGTCGGCGTCCTGGGTGGTTTTGATCCGGGACATGCCCTGCTCTATTTCCAAGACGCTGCACCTCAGGACACTCTCGATGTCCTTGGCTTTAACGGGCTCGTTTAAGTGAATCATCTGAGAAAAGACTTGGGCAAACCTCAGGAGGTCCTTATGAGTGTTCCTGTTGCCTTTTTGCCTCAGATGCAAGGCATGGAGCCACAGCTTGATACACTGCTCAAACTCCATGTTGTCTGCGTACACAGCCCCCCGGTAAATAATGGGGTGAGACACATCGATATTGTCCGAGCCCAGGATTCTCTCCCGCACAATGAGGCCTTCCATGTGAAGGGCATCTCTGTCCTGCCTTATCAACTCTAATTCCTGAGGAGTTCTGCATTCAGTCCTGTTTCCGTAGGCCTCGATTTGCGGAAGAACCTCCTTCTCGATGATGTTCTCGCTGTCTCTGTACCTCTCCAGCATGGCCAGGTACAGGTAGTGGTAGGTCTTCATGATGTCGTAGTTTTCCCTGTCGTTCGCAAACGAGGCGCCCAGCAGCTCCAGCGCCTCGATCCGGCTCCTCCGGTCGCAGTCGGCGTGGGCCAGCAGCAGCTCCACCACGTCGGCCTTGCAGCTCTCGGCGGCCACCTTCAGCGGGGTCATGCCGTGCCCGTTGACCATCATCGCCGCCTTCCACTTGACCAGCTCCCTGACGATCTCCAGGTGGCCGGCCTCGGCCGCGAAGTGCAAAGCCGTGGCGCCGCAGTGGGCCTTGGCGTTGGGGTCCGCGTGCTGCTCCAGCAGGTACCTCACCACGTCCGTGTGGCCTTTGTAGGCCGCGATCATGAGGCAGGTGTTGTCGTACTTGTTGGCGATGCTGATGTTGGCGTTGTTCTCCACCAGGTACTTGACGATGTCCAGCCTGCCGTCGAAACACGCGGCCCTCAGGGGAGTGGAGTTGGTCACCGTGGTGTGGTTGACGTTGGCGCCGTGGCTCACCAGCAGCTTGACCACCTCGAAGTGCCCGGCCCCCGCTGCGCACCACAGAGCTGTCGCTCCATCGATGACAAAGCTGAGAAGGGAAGGGCAGAAAGAAGCCGTCAGAGGGCTGCGCTTTGAGAAGAGCGAGGGATCTCTAAAAAAGAGCCGAGTGCTGTGCCGCAGGCAGGCACCCAGCCACCAGGAGGTATTTTACAGCTACCCTGAATCTAAAAGCGAGGGGACTTGGTGGATTAGCCAACAGGAGCCTTACCCAGCACAGGGACCTCCTCAAGGAAGGAGAGATGGGAGCTGAACTTCAAAGCAGCCCAGGGATTTAGCCACAGCTTGCACTAGTACTTCCCGGGCTGCTTTGAAGATCCTACCTGCGGGCTCCAGCCCCCAGCCTACAGCAAATTACCACGCCTTTGATCCCCTGTGCCAGAAGCTGGCACGTTCGAGGAACGGATAAAGCTTAAATTCAGCTATTGACAAAGAGACTCCGAACTCGGGCACGGGTAACAGCACAGCTGGGCAATACGCCGGCTGTGGCAGCAAGCCTGGCCCTGGGGATTTCAAATCACTTCTCTGGGTCTCTGCAATTGCCACCCCTTCCGCTGTGCCGACGGTTTTTGGTGTGAGGGAGCACGCTGCAAACAGGCCGGTGAGCGGGTTAAAAAAGCAGAACTCGAGGAATAAAGTAAAATTCACAAAAGCAGAAGCTCTGCGAAGCTGGACGGCCTCGCAGATCTGTTTTACATTACGGCCTTGCAGACAGCTCGCTGGCACTGGTGAACGTGGGGACAGCTAACTTCAGCAAAACCTCACGGCTTCCTGAGCTGGTCTCATTCCCAATCGCAGCGCTGTTACCTACACAGATAAGGCTGATGGCCTTTCCATTCCCCCCAGCCCTTTGAAGTAGCCCTTAAACGCAGAAGCAGGCGGTGCAGCTAATATACATTCAAGGCACATCCCAAGGCGCAGAGGAGGGACAAATATCCGATTTCCTGATGTCCAGAGAGTCACATTTTCCAAAATTAAAATATCACGGGAACACCGACTCAACGTGAAGCTGGGCTGCAATTTTTATCATTTTCCAAAGCCCTCGCGTGGCTGCACAGGAGCAGCTGCCTGGCCGTCTGGAAGCCCAGCACCTCCAGACAACACTTGAGAGGCTGTTTAAGAGCTCTGGCAGGCAGAGATGTCTGCGTAACCAACGTGGCTACCTTTGTTCACAGCAAGAAGTGCCTTATTTTGCACCAATATAACCACATTAAAGTACTTTTGTGCTGAAGCAGTAAGGCAGGATCTAAGGCTCGCTAGCGAACAGAGGGTAATTTATCGGTGTGCTGCAGGTCCGGTTACAAGTCGAAAGCCCGGAGCCCAACCCAGTGGGGTTTCTGTGCCACCTTATCACAAAAATGAAAATAATGCCAAGCATGAGCTGGGATCATGTGCTGCCTTTCTTCTCAGCAGGCTGTGACTCCTACTGAGGCCAGGGAAGAGGTAACGGCACACTGTGCCCATTGTATCCCAAACAACACCTCCTTTAAGCTGTGTCTCTGTCAGGCAGAGGCTCCGGCAAGCAGATCACCACCCCATCGATGCTCAGCAGGCATGAAAAAAAAATTCAGCAGCAGAGGGGGAAACAGCTCTCCCTGCCTGCTCTGCCAACAGAAGCCCTTCCCTTATCTGACATCAGGGCAGGCACAACCCTAGGGAGTCTCAGCCACTTGTGAAAAGAGGGCTGGAAGAGGGAACAGAAAGCCAGAGGGAAGCCAGTTCCTGCCCCTCATTCAGCAAGCAAGAACCAAATCGGTCTCTCCCTGCGTTGGGCGGAGCTGTGCAGACACAGCTACAGCCCGTAAAGCTGGAGCCAGATGAAAGATATCAGGAGGGGGGGCAGTGTGATCCCGCCCCGTATCTGATGGGAGCTGCACACAGTCAGCTACCTGCAAAACCTGACGCTGTTCAGAGGGCCAACAACGTACCTGCGGGCTTAGTCAGCCGTATTTTTAAGCATGACGTAGGGACGACTACTTGGTGAGCGTTGTGGGAGATTTTATAAACAGGAGAGGTAAGGAAGGTCATGGCAGCACAGCTCAGGGAGGTGTGAGCACGACTCTGTGCAGATTTAATGGGAGGATGAGCAGCATTACTCCAAAAATGTGACAGAACAGTGACCGTGCTCGCTTAGTGATGTGCCAAAAAGTACACAGTGATGCTGTGAGGAGACGAAGATGTGTTTACAACCAGGCTTTCTGCAACGACCTGGCTGCATCTCCCCAAACCAACCCATTCAGAGGGCTCGGCGGCAGTGTCTGTGGCAGAGCAGTGCTCGTTTCTCTTTCCTTTCACCACCGCTGTTCACCAGAGCTGGGCTTGGGGTTTGTACCAGTGTACCCAGCTCCCTGTGCAGCTCCTGCCCTAAAATGCCATGTGTGCCTCCTGGTCACCACCTTTCCCTTCTGGTCACCACCTGTCCCTCCTGGTCACCACTTTTCCCTCTTGGATGCCACCTTTTCTTCCTGGTCACCACTTTTCCCTCCTGGCTGCCACCTTCCCCTCCTGCCTATCCCCACAGTGACGGGTGGCGATGAAGAATCACCGCCCCTCACCTCGTGCCCTTCCCTGACCCTCACTTAGTGCCTCCAGAGGCGCACAACACCACACCACACCGCGTGATGTCACAGAAAAACCCTTTTGGCCACCAGCCTCACCCCCACGGCCCCCAGATCTCCTCACCCAGCCTCATCCCAAAGGCACGCGACGCTCAGGGACGAGGCCGGGCGAGGCGTGACGCCCCCCAAAACCCCTCCACCTACCCGTCGAAGCGCACCGTGCCCGTCTGCTGGGTCTGCACGCGGTAGTGCTCGAGGAGCAGCCTCACCACCTTGGCGTGGCCGTTGCGGGCGGCGATGATGAGCGGCGTGGAGCGCTGCCCGCCGTGCTGGCTGACGTAGCCCAGCAGGTACTTGATGTCGCTCTCGGAGCGGTTCAGCAGCAGGGCGGCCAAGGTCAGCACCCTGCCCTCGCTCGCTGCCTTGTAGACGTACCCTGCCAGCCCCTCCATCGCCGCCTCCTTCTCCTCCTCCTCCTCCTTCTCCTTCTTCGCCTCCTCAGCCGCCACCACCCCGGCTCCCGGCTCGGGCTGCGGCTCCGTGCCGCCTCGGGGCACATGCGGCCCGGCCAGCCCCACGCTGAGGGCCGGGAGCCCGGCGGGGCCCGCACCCGCCGCCCGCCGCCTCACCCCAGGCCCATCCCCGTGGGCCGATGTCCCCGCCGGGATTCGAACCCGCGGCCCCCGCCTCCGCCTCTGCCTCTGCTGCTGCTGCTCCCGGGGGGATTCGAACCCGCGACCCCCGGGATATGGGAAGGGGGTGGGGGGGGCACCGGGGGGCAGCGCCGGGAGCGCGGCGGGCACCGGGCGTCCGCGGCCGCTCCGCCCCCGCCGCCGACTCCGGAAGGGGGAAAGCGGAAGGGCCGCGGCGGGCACGGGTTTTCCGCGGTCCCTGCCGGCAACGGGAGGCAGCGAACGGGAGTTCCGGGGGCTGCAAGGGCTTGGGGGGGGGGTTGGGGTTGTGCCTCCCGTCCCCCGGGTCCATGCCCAGCCTCTGCGGGGCTCCTCCTGCCCTCCTCAGGCCTGGGATTGGGTTTGGGTTGGATTTGTTTGCAGTTGGGTTCAGGCTGAATTTATTTATTATTATTATTATTATTTTGTGTGTTTATTTTTACAGAAAAGGGCAGCAGTTTTTACCCACCCGCCTGTGGGCTGCCTGTGCCCGGCCTCAGAGCCTCATCCCCAGATCCAAGTCCTTGCTGTGCAGCCCATCAGTGGTGTGCCCCCGCCATTCCCCTCAGCACGTCGTGGCCACCAAGCCAAGACCCCCCAGAAGCTCCCACCACCAAACCAGGACCCCCAAGCAGCCCCCACCACCAAACCAGGACCCTCAGGCAGCCCCCACCACCAAAGTGGGGCTCCCCACCACCAAACCAGGACCCCCCAGTAGCCCCCACCACCAAACCGGGACCCCCGTAGCCCCCCCTACCAAGCCAAGACCCCCTGGCAGCCCCCACCACCAAACTGGGACCCCCAGGCAGCCTCCACCACCAAATTGGGGCTCCCCACCACTGTACTGGGACCCCCTGGCAGTCCCCACCACCAAACCAGGACCCTCAGGCAGCCCCCACCACCAAAGTGGGGCTCCCCACCACCAAACCAGGACCCCCCAGTAGCCCCCACCACCAAACCAGGACCCCCAAGCAGCCCCCACCACCAAACCGGGACCCTCAGGCAGCCCCCACCACCGAACTGGGGCTCCCCTCCACCAAACCGGGACCCCCGTAGCCCCCACCACCAAGCCAAGTCCCCCTGGCAGCCCCCACCACTGTACTGGGACCCCCAGGCAGCCCCCACCACCAAATTGGGGCTCTCCACCACTGTACTGGGACCCCCTGGCAGCCCCCACCACCAAACCAGGACCCCCAGGCAGCCCCCACCACCAAACTGGGGCTCTCCACCACTGTAGTGGGACCCCCTAGCAGTCCCTACCACCCACCGCACCCCAAGGTGCTGCTGAGGGCACGTCAAGTAAAGCAACAGGCGACCCCAAGGCAGCCCCAACCACCAAAACGGGGCTCTCCACCACTGTACCAGGACCCCCCAGCATCCCCCACCACCAGCAGCACCCCAAGGTGCTGCCGAGGGCACGTCGAGTAAAGCGATAGGCGACCCCCAGCCTGCGCCGCCACCTGCCGCGAGCCATTGTGCTGAAGGGGATACGGTGTCGGCCGTATGAATAGTTAATTTAACGCCGTGCAACCAGAGCCCGGTGGAAAGTCGCGAGGCAGCTGGGCCCCCTGCATTATGCATGGCAGCACTGGTCAGGCCGCACATCGCCAAAACGAGCGCTGAGGAGATTGGGGGCGATGCCGGGCTGGAGGCGGTCAGCGCCGCGGTGTTCAGTCAACGGGGATCAGCTCCTGACAGGCACACGCGCCCCCGAGCTGCAGCCCGACAAGCAGGGTTCACGCTCAGTGTCAGCGGAGCCTGTCTCCATTACATCAATGATCTCCTCCACTTCGCAGGCTTTTTTTTTTTAACCAACCAAAGCCACGGCTGCCCAAGTGTACAAGAAGGTGCCTGTGGTGGAGCACTGCCACCATCCCTCGTGTCCTGCAGCCTCATCGCCTTCAGCAGGAATCCCCTCACTCCAAGCTGGCTGCACTCAGGACCACAGTTTGTCAGTGTGGCACCATCTGAAGTTATTATTCTGCAATTACCCTCTCATCTACGCAGATTTACACCAACAAAGAAACAAAAACACAAGTGTTTCAGTGGAATTACTGCAGTGCAGCCAGCAAGGGGCTGATCCTGAGGGTGTGTGAGTCTATGGAGGTACTCTGAGCACACGGAGGTACTTCAATGCCAGTAGTTCTTGTTTCTTTATCTGAGGAGCCCTGAAAGAGTTAAACATTGTGCTTCTCCCCTTCCTCTACTTTAAAAATAGCAAAGATTATCTGAGTGTGCTTTGGACGGGGAAAGCGAGTAAGCTGCCCGGCTTTTCCCTGTGGAACAGAGGGACAGACCGCCGAGGGGAAGGCCGTGGGCCCGGCCGATTCCCTGAGCACTGCCCCTCCGAAAAGCTGGGCTCACGGCTCCTCTCCAACACCACGGCAGCTCCTTTCTGCGCCCATCCAGCCCCGGGTGCCGTGGGTCCCTGCAGTCTGCAGGGTGTGGGTGAAAGCTGGGGCAAACACCATGGGAGCGTTGCGAATTATTGTGCTCAGATCCAGGAAATAACAGCACTCGGGGCTTTTCCTCCGCACCGCCCAGCCCCAGCACGAGGTTGCCAAGGAGGAAGAGGCAGCAGGGTGGCACTGGGCCCACACGGTGATGCGCAGCCGGGCTGCTCCACGTTTTGGGGCTGAACCGCAGGGATTTCAGCCCCGGCGCTGATCCTTTGGAGCAGCACTGCGTGCAAACACGGGACAAGTGTCAGTGTGCGTGTGCTTGGTGCTTACAGTAACAGCATTAATAAAAACGATAAAAATACGGGAATAGAATAATAAATAAATAAATAAATAAATAAAGGAATAAAGGAATAAAGGAATAAAGGAATAAAGGAATAAAGGAATAAATAAAGGAATGGCACCAAAAATAATAAAATGATGAGAAGAGGACTAAAGAGAATAAAAATACTATTAATGAAAAAAATAAGAAATGAAAATAAAATGGTGAAAAATGAAATATTGATCCTCCAAATAATAAATAAATAAATAAATAAATAAATGGCACCAAAAATAATAAAACGACGAGAGGAGGCCTAAAGAGAATAAAAATCCAATTGATGAAAAAAAATAAGAAATGAAAATAAAATAGTGAAAAATAAAATATCGACCCTCCAAATCGATTCCAGGAGCGGTAACGAAGCCCCTAAAGGCCCCCCTTTTGTGTCCCCCCCCCCCCACCTCCCAAGGCCGCGCAGCCGCCGCCCGCCCCCGGCGCCGAGGCGGGGCCCGGGCGGAGCCGCTCCGAGCCGAGCCGGGCCGGGCCGGGCCGGGCCGGGCTCCCCGGGCTCATGCAGGGCTCGGCGAGGCGGAGGCCGTTCCCGGCGGCTGCCCCGGGCTCCCCGCAGCCCCCCGGGCCGCTCTACCCCGGCAGGTGAGCGGCGGGGACCGGGGGGGGACGGGGAGAGGGGCGGGGATGGGACCGGGGCTGTTTTAGGGACGCCGGAGCCCCGCACCCCAGCAGCATCCCCCCGCAGCGTGCCCCAACCCCATCCAGCAGCCTCTGGGGGATCCTGAACCCCCCCCAAGCACCCCCAGGACACCCCAGTGTTATCCTGACCCCACACCCGGGTTGGGGTCCCCCCAGCTTCAGGCATCTCCCCCCTGCACCCCAAGCCGGGTTAGGGGACCCCATCTCCCCCCTGCACCTCTCTGGGATCATTATGGGCTCCCCTCTGATACCCCAGCCCCATCCAGCCCCCCCATCCCAGCTCATCCTGGGCTACCTGGGCTCTTATCCCGGGTCCCCCCACCTTATCCTGGATCCCCCCACCTTGTCCTGGATCCCCCCACCTTGTCCCGGGTCCCACCGCCTTCCCCGAGATGCTGCGGTGCCCCAGGGGGTCCCACATCAATGGGGTCTCCAGCCTCGTGCAGGCTCAGCCACGGCTTGCAGAGGGAACCCCAACTTCTCAAGGCTTTGACAGCTTCTCGCCAGCTCCCTGGGGCCGTCCTGGCTCACCCAGGACATCCCAAATTTTACGGGACGCCACCACCCTGCCCACCCCTCGCTGCAGACCCCATGCTCTCGTAGCACAGCTCCTGGCTGCCTGCTCCCCCTCCGCTCTCAGCACCAGGGAAGAGACGAGGGAGCCGGAGGGCTGCTCGATGGAAAAACTTCCTTGGGCTTGGAGCAGCCCCTGCTCTGCAGAGGTAGAGGACAGAAGGATCTCCAGAGAGGAGGATGAAGGTGACAGCGCATCCTGAGCATCCCCGGGCCCCAGCACCAGCGGGCACGGATACTTTTTTAAGCGTTTGGCAGAAGTGCCCCGGGAGTTTAATTTTGCTTTGTCATGCAAAAGTTAAAAATAGGTGCACTTAATTCAGCACTTAAGCTTCTCATCCTGCCTTTATGCTCCCTGCTCAGCTGGGGAGAGCCTTCTTACTGGGATGCGACAGCTTTTACTCGTGCTGCTTTGTCTCCTCCTCTCTTTGGAGCCTCAACTTCGTAAATGTGCCACAGATCTCCGACCATCTGCCAGGACAGCGCAGGTTTTGGGTGGGGACGCAGACCTGGAGCCTGCTCCCTGCCTCCTCAGGGACCTGTTGCATGACCCCAGGTATTTGGGCTGTTTCCCCATCCCTTATCTGCTGCACGTCCGCAGCAGGCGGCGGCAGTGCTGCTGCACAGAGCCAGCAGGGCTCTGATACACCCAAACAGCTCACCCAAAACACTCACTCTTGACAAAAATCTTGAGGAGAGGGAGAAATAATCGTAGTGGTGCAAAACTGGAGCGATCCCCATCCAGAAAGCGGTGGTGCTGGGCTGACACTGTGACTTTTGTCCCCCTCCAGGCATGGAGCTGGCAAGAATGAGGACAACTTCAAGACCTCCCAGTTTCACCTCGATCTCTGGTTCTACTTCACGCTGCAGAACTGGGTGCTGGACTTCGGCCGTCCCATTGCTATGGTGAGCACAGCAGGCTCGCTGCTTTGCTGGCCTCGCGCTCATTTGGGGTGGCCCAGAACTTCCCCTGCAGAGGGGTGAGCTGATTTCTGCACCCAGGGGACAACCCTGGAGGAGCTGTCCTTGAAACGAGGACCACCACGAGGTGTTGGTGTGGGGTTCCAGGCACAGGGAAGGTATCTGGATAACGCAGTTCTGCAGCGCCTGTCCCACAAATTCACATTTTCATGACATAAATATTACCTGGAGAGGTTTCTGCTGCTCTTCCCTGTACCTGGACATCCTGAGCCTGGGGCTGCTGCTGTCCAGCTGGTGCATGGCAGGACAAAAGTGGTCTTTGCCCTCAGTAACGTGAGGTTGCTTTTTCCTGCTGATACCTGAACATGACAGCACCTTAGCAGAGATCCGCTGCTGTCGGATTCCCCGCTGCTTTCTCACTCCCTGGGCCACACAATGTCACAGCCTCAGCTTTTGGCAGCGCTGCAGGAGTGAGGGGTTTAAGTCCAGAGCAAAGATCTTCTCCTTCCCTGTCCTGGAGCTGGTTACAGGGCTGCAGGTGCTTCGAAAGCCAAGCACGGTAACTGGGAGCTGGGTCACGGGGATGTCCTGATGTGCCTTTTTCCCCTCTCCTCAGATAATCCTGCCTTTGGAGTGGTTTCCTCTAAACAAACCGAGTGCTGGAGATTATTTTCACATGGCTTACAACGTTATCACACCCTTTCTTCTGCTAAAGGTAAACCTCAAGGCTTTGGTGGTAACTTTTTAAAATATCACTAGTTGTAAAAGCAGGGCAAGTACCACTGCTTTGTAAAGGCTAAGAATTTCTTAGGAACTTACTGAACAAAGGAGAAGTTACTCACACACTCCTGCTAGTGATTGGTCCTACTGTATACTCGAGGTTTTCTACTCCAGAAAGAATTTATGATGCCAGCTGTTAAGGACTGAAGCAGTACCCACCTTCATACAGCTCACAGACCATCTCCCCACCTCTCTGCATGCTGGAAAAAACATTTTTAACAATTGTCCAGTAGCCAGCCATAGGCAATAGATGAGACAAATCACACAGTCTCTTACTTTTGTGCAGTTTGTTGGCGACGAAGCAGTAGGAGACCAGGCTGGCTGCTCTGCCTGTGTTTTACGGGCTGGAACAAACCTGCTCAGACTGGGTTCTGCACGTTCCCCTGGCAGCTCAGCCTCCTGCCTTTGACAGCAGCACAGATTCGAGGAGAAGGCTGTAGAAATTCAAGCCCAGCAGAAAGCCTTTTGCTCATTACTCCTGCTCCCTGAATACACAAAGCAAGGCACTTGGCTCGGAAACTCCAGATTCAGGAGAATTCAGAGCCCTTCACCTTGGCTGACCTAACGTGTGTCTGTGATGACGTGTGCCCACAACTTAAAAACCTTCCCAGACAGCTGGAGCTGTAGTAGATTTTCTAAATTGCTCAGTGCTTAATTACACTTGCTCTTTGACATCAGAATCATATCTTTAGCTTGATTTTATCTAGCTTCATCTGCCAGCCACCGGATCGTGCAGACCGTTTATGAGGTTAGACTCCAGTATCATTAGAAATCTTTTCATATTAAATACTTAGCAGCCAGAAGATAGGAGAAAGCAATTATAAATGTATTTTAACCTTCATTAGCTGGAAAGTAAATTATGTCCCAAGATGTAAATGCTTCTCTCTCTCTCTCCTGAGTCTGCCTGGGAGGTTTTAAACACCACTGTGGCCGGAAAGAAATATTTAGCACCTGGTCCTCTGGGGGAACCTAATGCTATGAAACTTGGTCAGACCTGTCCGAGCCTGACACAGCTGATTTCTGCAGGCTCAGTACTCTGTCAGGTTAAAACCTGCTGCCTTTGGTGCATTTCTGTTACCTGCTGTCCCCCTGAAGGACACCTCCAGCCTTCTCTTTCCATCAGAGGAGAGCTTCCCCGAGCCTTTTGTTCTCCTCCCCTCTCCCTGAATCCTCTGACGTTCACGCAGCAGTTACAGAGAAAGGGAAAGCTAAGCCTCAAAATTAATTACAAATAAGGAGCTTTTCCCTGTTTATGCAGACGAAGGGCTGCAAAGCTGCTTTGGCAGCACGGGGAGGCAAAGGATCCTCCAGCAGATGCTTGGAGAGGGGCTGGGTCCCAGAGGCTGAAGCACCTTAGCGATGTATTTGGAGACCTTCCCTGCTCTGCAAGCTGAGCAGGGAGCTCCGTGCGGGTTAAGCCACCCCTGTTTCTCTTCCCCAACCGGGCTTGCAAGATCTCGCCGCAGGCTCCCCGGGCTCCACGTCAGCCTCACGTGCCTGCCTCCACCCAGACCCGGGCAGACCACAAGATGGGACAGGGAGAGCTCATCATTAAATCCACCGCTGGTATTCCCAGGGCTGCCTCACCCACAGCCCCGGTGTGTCAGCAGGCAGAGTTTTCTTACGTAGCAGATTGGTTGAAGCCTCTTCTTTAGAGCCAAACACACAGGGAGGGTTGAGTCCAATTCCATTAGGAAGGAAAAGAAAAAAAAAAACACCACCAACTCACCAAGAGGCCTCTGAAAGCGATCCAGCAGAGGTACAAAGGAACAAGTGTCCGTGCTGAGCGCCGTGGGAGTGCTGCTGGAGGTTCTGCTCGCCACTGGAGGGCACAGGGAGGCTTCCAAAGAGGCAAGGAGCTCTAGAAAGCAGCTGCCTTTTTGTTTCTAATTAATCATGGTTTGATCACATCTGGTGGCTGAGCTGCTTTGAGTGCTGCAGTAGAAGTGCCGGGACACTGCTGCAGCCGAAGCCTTGGCTCAGGTGAGGGTGCTGCTTTGCAGAAAGCTTCAGCAAGGCCAAAAATGTGGTTTGTTTGTTGCAAAAAGGAAGAGGAGTGCGTAGTGGAAACTGAAAACCACCCAGGCTGGTAGAAACACGTCTGAGATGTTTTGTAGGGAAAGCAGCTGTGGTCAGGGAAGCGCATTCCCTTGGGGTCGGTCACACTGATCTGCCTGGGGTGGACACATCCAGGCAGGGTGCTGGCAGCTGTGGGCAGCAGCTCACCTCTGCTATGGCAGCGAAACATCTCCGCAGGTCTCAAGGTGACGTTTCCAAGCCCTTGTAAAAGTGGGAGAGGGCAGAGTTTGTCACGGCCTCGCCCCTCTCTGCTCGTGCCTCCTGACTGTTCACCATCTCTGCACTTTCAGCTCATCGAGCGCTCCCCTAAGACCTTGCCACGCTCCATGGTGTACGTCAGCATCATCATGTTCGTCATGGGCGCAAGCATCCACCTGGTTGGGGACTCCGTAAACCATCGCCTGATTTTCAGCGGCTACCAGCACCATCTGTCTGTAAGGGAGAACCCCATCATCAAGAACCTGAAGCCGGAGACACTGGTAAAGAGGACGTTTTAGACAAGCACTTAAAACAAGTATTAATTGCTTGTTCTCGTTTCGCGGTGCTCTGTTCCCTTTTTGCCCTTTTAAATCTGTTTCGTTGCATTGCAGATTGATTCCTTTGAGCTGCTGTACTACTACGATGAATATTTAGGTCACTCGATGTGGTAAGCAATTTCCAGCCTATCTGGTAGCCCCAGCACAATGCAAGGAAAGGCAGGCCAGGGCTCTTTGTAGGTTAATACGTAAAAAATAAAGCACAGCTCATGAGAGCCGGCTAGGAATAATATTCTCACAGCTAGTGTAATTACAGTGGCTCTCTCCCTTGGAAAATTGCCCATTCCTGCTAGGTTTTTTTTTTCTGCCCCTGTCATTCTCACTGATATTTCGAGGATGTGCAGCTTGTTTGACAGCTGTGGGGAGCAGCAGGAGCAGCCCTGCTCTTCTCTTCCCTCAGCCACCTTTCCCAGGCCAGCTACAGTGCCAGGCTGAGGCCGCTGAAGACTTGTTGAGGGTTTTGCTCTGCTGGAGACCAGCTGAAACAGCCTGATTTTGCCCTGTCTCACTGGCCCTGTGCTTGTTCTCCTCCTCCACCACGCAGCCATTTGGTGACCCTGCGGCCAGAGGGCAGGCGCCCTTGTGTCTGCAGTGGCAGAGGCTGCTTGGCCACGCTGCTCCCGTGGTAATTCAGGGACAGATTTCACCACCACAGCAGCAGTGCTGCCCCAGGCTGATCCTACAAGCACCGTGTGCCTGGTTCTGTGTGACTGCGTGCTGCCTCACCCCCAGTGCAAGCACACCCCGTGCTCAAACCTCTGCAGCCCCAGAGCTCTGCCCTTTATCCGCTGCTGGTTATCCTTACACATCCCAGGCAGGGGACAGGGAGATCTCTGCCCTTTTCAGGTTGCTTTGCTGTTCCTCAGGCAGCACGAAGCAAATCCCAAAATTAAAAACAAAACTTCTAGCTTGTTCAGATCCTGGTCCGCATCCTGCTTGCCTGCCGTTCAGCTTTTGGCACATCACAGCTCACCCCACTGCCCTCACGCAGCCTTCTGAGCCCACGAGGGCAACAACCACAAGTGTTGGGCTGAGCACTTGAGCTAAACAGCAAATTCTGGCCTTTCCCATGAGGGCCCCACAAGTCTTGTTACCTTCAGCAGCCCCACACCAGGCTGTTTTCAGCAGCTGTGACGCTGGTTGCACCTTTGCAGCCACCATGGCACAGGAGGGGAGGTAAACCAGGGCTCGGCGCACCGCGGTGCCGCTTTGTGGGGTCACACCACCCACGGGAGCTCTGTCTCTGCTCGCAGGTACATCCCTTTCTTTCTGATCCTGTTCATATATTTCACCGGCTGCTTCACTCCTGTTGAAGATGAGAGCAGGATGCCGGTGGCTGCCTTGCTGCTGATGGGGCCGAGCAGCCTTTATTACTGGTAAGTGGCTTCTGTCGTCTCGGAGAGGTGCGGGATGAAGGGAGCAGCACAGGAGGCTCTGCAGGGTGCAGCAGGAGCTCTCCCAGAGCAGAAGTTGCTGTAGCTCCTCCTATGCAAGCCTGGAAAAATCAAATCTCATTTCAATGGGCAGCCTGTGTAGCCTTTACCAGCTGGGAGAGCTTCAGCACAGATTTTGGGGTGATCTCCTGGTGCCCACAGCACATCCACCTGGTCTCAGGCCATTTGTGGTAACAGGGATGCTCTCACCAGTGGTAAAGAGATTTTACGTAGAGCCCAGGCTGCCTGCCTGATGCTGTTACGCTGCCTCCTTGGCTTGCCCTGCGGGTCCAAATAGCCTTTTGAGAGAGGTCTTATTTATTTCTCATTTTCAGTAGCCTCATCTTCCCAAACTGTTTCCCTGATGGCAGCCAAACAACTTCCCATTCATCTTCAGAGATGATGCTCTCTCTTGCTTGTGGCTTTGCCCCCCCTGCTGAGCCTGTTCTTATACAGTAAATTAATTATTGATAGTCAAAATCATCAGGATGATTTGGTCAGTTCCCAGTTACCCCACTGCACTTCCTTTAAATACATCAGCGTGAGTCTCTGCAATTTGTGTGCTGGTGATTTAAGACGCATTGAGTGCAGTTCCTCTCCTTCCTCCTGGCAGCCCAGCAGCTCCTCAGCAAGGTCTCTGCAAGGAGGCACCCGTTTGCTAACCCCACCTGCCCCTCCACCCACATGGGCTCTCCCAGGAGCTGTCATCCCAAACATCTGGTTTCTTCCGCTCCCGATGAGTTTGCTGCCTCTCCCCCAATTCCTGCTTTAATAAAGGAAAAATATGTAGGATACTTACTGCTAGGAGCTCTTACTGTCAACTACAAACAGCCTGGACAACTACTCGTGGAAAACGTGAATTTTAGGGCTGCCCAAGGCAGCAGCACAGCTCGGCTCACCTGGCTGCAGAGCCCAGCTCCCCACGAAGAGCACTGACGGCTCCTTTTGCTTTGCAGGTATCTCGTGACAGAGGGGCAGATCTTCATCCTCTACATCTTCACTTTCTTCGCCATGATGGCTTTGGTGATGCACCAGAAACGCAAAGGACTCGTCCTGGACAGCAATGGGCTTTTCCTCTTCTACTCGTTCATCATAACGCTGGTCCTCATTGCTGTCTGGGTGATTTGGCTGTGGAATGACAAAATCCTCAGGAAGAAGTACCCTGGCGTGATCTATATTCCTGAGCCATGGGCTTTTTACACCCTGCACATGAACAACCTCCACGCAGGAAAGGAAAGTTTATAAGTTTTGATATTTCTGAGTGATTCAAAGGAAAAAAAAAATAGTTTTTCTAATGTAGAGGCATTTCAAATAAATTCCTTGACTGACGTAGGCGCAAGGCATGTCCTGTGTTACCCAGACCCAGCTAAGGAGGGGAGGTTTCGTACGAGCCCCCAAGCACAAAGGGCTGATCCTGCAGGTCCCCTACGCCCCCCCCGGTAGCATTATTTTCTGTACCCGCTCAATACTCAGGTGATGGAGCTGAGCTCCTCCAACCCCAGCTGAATCCCTGTCATGGTTTATGTCCACAAAGTCTGTACCAAACCCCGGTGTGACAGAACCCACGTGGTTAAAAAATAAAGTTAATAGCAAAACAGACTGAATAAAAACGTTTGATAAAAGCCGAGTGACTTGCCGTACTTGAAGCAGTTGTTCCCTGAGGGGAGAATCTTCATCCCAAGGACTCAAGGACCCGGTGCCTTGGGGTGTAGCAGGCTGGGAAGGATACGGCCGTGCTGCAGCGCTCATTGAAGGCATTATTTAGGGGCAGCGCTCATTGAAGGCATTATTTAGGGGCTGCCGGTGGATCCAGCAGGGCACAGCAGCACCCAGCTGAGCTGGTGGCTCAGTTTTTATTCTTTTCGGACAAAACAGTGAGTTCTGCTCAGCATTTTTATACATAATCCTTGCTTTTTAATACCCTGCATGTCAACCGAGTGCCAGAAGCCTGGCACCACAAGGGGCCATAAGACACAGCGCAGCTACCCGGGCTAGGCCCCACAAGCCAGAGGCTGCTGCCTCCCCCCAAAAAAAAGGTTTTAAACCCAACCAGCTCCTGCAGACCCCCCTCTGCTTCGGCATCTGGGCTCAAATCCTCCTCTCCCGGCCCTGTGTAAGAGCTCGGGGCCCTGCGGGATGCGGCCGGGCAGGGATCAGGCCCGGTAGCCATGGCAGCGGGGTATTTATTACAGCCCTGCCTCGCCACCCAGGGCTGGCGGACTTTAGCCCTTCTGACACCGAAGGCAGCAGCCGCCCGTCCCCACAGCCTGAAACGCACGGAAAGACCCAAAATAATGGTGAGCGAGGGCTTGGGCTGATACAAACCGCACCCCCCTGCGCCCCCCCCTTCCAGATTTTAAAGTTGTGGTGCTGTTCTCTCCCTTTTTTCTCGCTGCAGGCAAAATTTCTGTCACAGGATCAAATTAATGGTAAGTACTTTTTTGTATTTTTTTTTTTTCACCTACAATCATTTCACCTCTGATCAGAGCAAAGAGGGGTGAGGGGACAAACCCTCGCTGCCAGTCCGGGGCAGCGGGGGCTCGGGGCGAGAAATGGGGACTGGCTGTGGGAAGGGGGCCCCTGCCTCGAGCAGGAAGGGTTTGCTACGAGAAACACGGAAGAGAGCTGGAGTAAGAGTATTACTGCAAGTATTACTGCAAAGCTGTTAAGCTGCGGCTCAGCAGCATGGGAGGGGGCAGCCGGGGCCACAGCCCCCATGGGCACCCGGCCCCCACACAGGCACCGAGGATGGGGGTGATGGGGGGGTGTGGAAGAGGCTGGTTTTGGGGTTTTGGGTTCTCCCAGCTCCTCTGCAAACCCCACTGTGCTTTGCATTACCCCTTCCTTCACCTGGCATTTGAAGGTCCAGCTGTCCACCTGCAGGGCAGCACCGGCAGGGACCGATCCCTGCCTCCAGCTCCCCTCCTGCCCCCAGGAACGGGGAGAAAAACGCTTCCTAATGGTCCTGAACTCGGCTGCAGACCAGCCTCCGCTTTCAGACTTCCCTCATTAGACCGAAGGACCCTAATCAGCTCAGTTAGTTGTCAGCCTGGACTTTTAATTACCCTTGGCAGTATATTCTGGGTCCTTTCCCCCCTCCCTTCAACCTTCCCATCCTGTATCTCTGTGAAAGGAGACACCGGAGGCAGACACAATATCCCCGCTGGAACCCGACCAACGCCGCCCCGCAGGCAGCAGGAGCAGGGCTGCAGCTCGAGGTAACCTTACATGGCATAACGGCGAGTTTTGGTTTTTAATTAGAGTTCAAGGAATGCTTCTCCCTGTACGACAAGAAACAGAAAGGCAAGATCAAAGCCAGCGACCTGATGGCCGTGATGCGGTGCCTGGGAGCCAGCCCCACGCCAGGGGAGGTGCAGAGGCACCTTCACCTGCACAAAATCGGTGAGTCCAGGGCAGCCGAGGGAATCAAGCTGGGCTACGGCCAGAAAAAAAAAAAATGATGAGCACATTGAAGTTAAACTATCTGGTCCTGGCAGGGGTTTTTGTTTGGTTGGTTGTTTTTTTTGGGGGGAGGACAGAGGAGGGTGTTAGGGCTGGGTGGGGACTGCAGCACTGAGCCCCTCGTAAAGAATCTGCTCTTTTTTCTTTTTTCTTCCCCCCCCCCCCCCCCAGAGCGAAATGCTGAACTGGATTTCTCCACTTTCCTGAACATAATGTACAGGCAAACGAAGCAGGAGGAGCCCGAGAAGGAAATCCTCACGGCCTTGTCCATGATAGACAGGCAGAAGAGAGGGGTCATCACCGTCTCGGAGCTGAGGGCCAAGCTGACAAACTTGGGAGAAAAGCTCTCTGAGGAAGAAGGTATTTCACCAGACAGAGATGTAGCAGAGACGTAGTGTGTGCTCCTGAGCTGAGAAAAATAGTCCTGCCTGTCTGAAAGCTGCTCCCCTGTGCCAAAATTGGGGCACCAGAAACCCCTACTAGCGGTTTGAGGCAGGCAAGGGGGGCATTTTACCGCAGTTTTACCAAGGTTCTGGGGTTGTGCAGCCCCCGTCAGGCTCCTTGAGGGCCTTCCTGATGGTAAAGGAGATTTGGATTTCATCAGGACAAGGTTTGTCCATCCTGGTGCACCCATCAGCTGAGCCAGCCTTACGGGTGATGTGCCAGCAAGGCACAACGTTGAGCGTTTTCCTCAATTGTTTAACTGGAATAATAGTTTATGCAGCTATTTACATCTGAAAACACTTTCGGAGCTATTATGAGAGCTGAACAAACAGTGAAGACACGGAGGCATTAACCCTAATTAAAGGCATCCCAGCAAGAACCACTATTACACAGAGAAGCTTCGGGAGGCGCGGGGGGGATTTCCCATTACTCTGGGAGTAAATGTGCAGCCCATCCGCCAGCTCCTAACGCAGCACCATAGATCCCACGAAGCAAGCGATGCTTCTTCTCAACAAGAAATTCCCCCTTTGGCTTGACACGCTGAACTCCAGCTTGCTAAGCTGCCATAAATATTTGATGCCAGAGCAGACTCAATTTCATTAGCATCTGCGGCTGTTCAGTAACTACTGGCACATACCTTCATTTACAGGGCTTCCAGAAAAGCTCGCGCTTCGTTTTCCTCTAATGTACTCGTACCAAATGAGAACCGACACGTTTTTCTTCTGTGTTATTTCTCAGTGTTCTGGGAATAATTATTTCCGAATTTATGCCGTTAGAAGCATTCGATTTCCATCAGAATATTCTCTTTGAGAGGATTAGATCTGGAAGCAAGGGATCATTCCTTACCTTCCGTGTCTGCAGCTCCCCGGAGCGCCTTGCTGGTCCCATATCCCTTTATCCATACACCGATACCTGCCTGCAAGTATTTTCTATGCATAATTCCTCATGTGCTTCTTATTTTACTGACGTTTTACTATTTCATGGGAAAATACCTCTTAGTGGTTTAGTTGTTGCAGAAAGGAACGTTTTAAGTCCAATAACTGACATCACCCCCGAGGCATTCCCAACGCCAGCCCGAGGAGCATCGCTGCTGCCAGGCGGTGACCGCAGTTACCGCTTCTCCAGGAATGGGTTTCAGCTGGAGCCACAGCCAAGAGGGGGATGCTTTGCTTTCAAACACAAAGCTGATATTAGAGGTGGCACACAAATCTACTTAAAGCCGGGCATGTAATCTATATAAGCACTTAGTTCAGCTAAACTGAATAGGAATAATTTTGTTACTCAAACCCAACAACCCAACCTACCAAGAGTGGTTATACGCTGATTTGGATTCAATCTGTGGATCTTTTCCATGGGGAAGCCTCAGGAACCGATCTTCAGCTGGTGTGACCCAGCAAGAGCTTCATTACCAGCACCACACTTCACAGGAACTCAGAGAAAATGTCTGCTCCAAATTTTTATTAAAAAGTTAGACACTGACACCAAGATCAAATCAAAATCAATTTGAGCTTAAAACTGGCTGGCACCTGCGAGTGATCCTGGAAACTCACTTTGAAAACCTCTTATTTTGAATATTGAAACATCCATTATATGTACCAAATCTGATCTTTGTATTTTCTTTTGTGCTTTCTTTCAGTTGATGACCTGCTAAAAGAGGCTAAGATTGGACCAAATGGAACAATAAGATATGAAGAATTTGCCCACGCCATTTGTATTCCTACAGTCGACTACTGAAATTCAGGAGATTTGATAAGGGCAGGACCTGAAACTTTTTTCAGTTTTTCCTCCTTACTGCTTGGACTCAGGAATCAGCATTTGCCTTTAAGGATCCCCATTCTGCCTTGCGACTGCACTTACACAGCTTCCCACCCCATTTCCAGAGAAGCTCTGCTGCGAAGTGTGAGCTGATATTTAAATAAACGGGATGTAACATTTCCTTGTGTCAAACGTGTCGTGCTTAAAAAAAAACAACTCTTATTTCAACAAGTGCACTTACGTCCATGGTGTGCCATACAGCTTGGGATTCCCTAGAACAGGAGCAGGTTCCAGCTAACAGCAGGGACACCGTTTCCCTGTAACTGTCCCCACTATGCCCCGTTCATCTCGACACTTGGCCAAAACCTCACCTACCTTGGTGCAGAGCCTCTGGGCACCCCGAGTCCGCCCGCAGGCTGCAGCCTCCTGCCCACGGGAGCTGCTCCAGAGCTTTGGTGCTTCGTAGCAGGGCAAGGGAGCAAGACCCTGGCTCGCTTTGAGTGAATACAATTAGCTTATGAAACAAGGAGTTCATTCAGGATGATTTGTTTCCAAGATGCATCAATAGCTAAATTAGAAATGATCCAGCACCGTGCTTAATACTTCTCTATTAACCAGAACAGCTGATTAACAAATCTGTTCATCTGCAGACAAAATAAAAGCTCAGATGTTCCAGGGATTGATCAGCTCAGAATCGCTTCGGATCACCCCAGAACACACCCGTATGGCAGCAGGCTGGTGCTGCCCTCTCAGGCTGGGTAAACACTACCCAAATAAAAGCAGAAAAGCTAGCAAAAGGGAACCGCACTTCACGTGTACTCACAAAACAAAGCAGCATTGTCAGAGCTGGGAGAGCCAAGCCTGAACCACTCCACGCCACAAAACATTTCCAAGCAAAGCATTCCTGCTCAAGAGGCTCCTCTGCAACTCTGAGCTCACAGAAAGCACCCTGCAAACCCCCCCCTCCCTTTTTTTTTTTTTTTTTAGAGAACACAACATAGCTGAATGCTTTTTATTACATCTAAAGATTTCTACATAAACAGGTAACATTCAATAGGTAAACCATTTTTTCCAATGCATATAATAAATATTTTCACTTGGTACTTTTATACAAACTGACATTGGTCTACTATACATTTTTAAAAGCCATTTACTGGTTTGGCATGCCGTATGGAAACTAAGAGAAAGTTTTAAGGCAATGAATGACAGATTTAAATTCATGGAATTAATGGTAATTTTAATATTCTGCTTATATACATTTTTCCCTTTGTTAATTAAAACAATTAACAGCAGCACTTTCGGGGACCACCAGCAATTTTCCCTTGTTAGAAATCTAAGCTCTGGTTAAAAAAAAAAAAAAAAAGAAAAAAAAAGAAAAACAGTTACACTGACAAAACAAAACCCTTTCTGCAAATATTTAAAGTGTGCTTAAAACCCTGAAATGTTGAACTGCAGCAAAGAATTAACTTCCAGCTTGTTCTCCTCCCAGTCCTTAGCTCTGTGTTAGGAGGCAGCTCCAAGACAGCCCAAGGAAAACCTATCAGGCAGCCCGTCCTTGGAAGGCTTACTCAATCCTTGCCTTACTGAATCCTTGCCGTGGAGAGGGATGGGCAAGCCCAAATCGCTATCTCGCCTTTAACTGTGGACGTACCACGGTGTTTGCAATGCACGCTCTAGGTTATAGCTCAG
This sequence comes from Netta rufina, assembly GCF_964035555.1. NCBI lineage: Eukaryota > Metazoa > Chordata > Aves > Anseriformes > Anatidae > Netta > Netta rufina. The sequence goes on along the minus strand of NC_140134.1, from coordinate 21,287,901 downwards.
TGTGTTCTGTTCTTCCCAAAGACACACCAATAATGCCCACGAGAGTGATTGAGAGCTGCTTCCACCCTGCTCTTGGAGCAGCGGCATTTCCCCATGCCACGTGTGGATGTACCTACACACATCACGCAGGCGTGTGCGCACCCCAAACCCTTCTAGTGAAGAATTTGAGGACACGAAGCCACCGGCCCAAGGATTACAGGAGCTTCAGAAGCTACAGCAAAGCCAGCAGTACCGCGAGCCAGGCACGTGCTGGGTCACCTCGCTGCATCTTCAGTTACTGCAAACTAACGGGGATTAACCTCTGGAGATACATTTGCAGGGAACTTCGAGAACTCAGACTGAGACTTCTACCAAGTAATGTTAACTGTGGTCAGAGGCACAGAGAATTATCACCTATAAAGAACACCTTAGCATGAAGTAGGAAAACTCACAAAGCATATGGGATTAATACCACAAAGGAGGACTTGGGAACACTTCTCCCCCTTCTCTGTAGAGCAATGAGGTTAGAAAATGAGTTTGCAGAGAACTGAGCGGCCTTCCTTCCCTTTGGGGGAACTTGTGAGGAAGTGGAAGACATCATCAGTTGACCTCACTTTCCAAAAACTAACACAGGCAGAAAGGTGCCAGAATGGTTCTGTGTTACCATACGCTTGCCACGATTAATTTTATACGTGAATTAACAGGATTTTAATACCATCGTCAAAACTGACGCAAGCTGTTTTTCAGCTCACCTTGAACAATACAGGCAACGGCAACGTTGTGCAATCATCAGCAAAAGCTCTCCAGAATTTCTCTTAGGTGCTCCAGCAGCTGGGGACACGCACGCTCCCAGTTACCCGGATGGCAGTGGGGAAGGACCGGAGTTACTCCAGATTTACAAAAGGTATCATAGCAAAGCATATGCTCTGAAGTTACCAGGTTAGGATTCATGACTAAAATGTATGAGACATATTCCTAATGTAGGTTTAATCACTTCAAAATCAGACTGAGTTTAAAAAATAAGTATTTCCCATTTTCTATCCTTTTATTTATTTTTTAACTGACATTTAATAAATTATAAAACTGGTGTATGGTGAAATATATATATATATATCAGCCAGATATGTATGAAATACACATGCATGGGAAAAACTATTTAACTCACTTTTAACTCACACACACAGATCTATAAATACATATATACACACACATATACATATAAACACAAACATTTGTTTTCAAAATTCAAGTCAACTATTTAGTGGCAGAGGGATGCTGTAAAAACACTAAAAACAATTTTGATGCCACATAATCATGTGAACCTTTCAAATAACCATACAACTGATCATACAGCAATACCTAATGCTACTTGGATTAAAGTTTTTTTTCTTTTTTTTTTTTCTTTTTTTCTTTTTTTTTTTCTTTTTTAAGTAATGCAAGATTTTGAGACAACTTCATAGGCAAAAGGTGGCCCTTGTCAATGCTCAAAGCAACTAGCTGCAGTTTTGGACATTAAAAATTCAGACAACAATCTGCTATTTTTAGTATTCCTTACTCTCTTTCCTGATAAACTTGTTACCTGCACTTTCAACCAGTTAAAAAAATATTTTTCACACCAGAGGAAATATTTACTCTCTCTGACGTGGACTTTGGGACGCAAGAGAATCACCTCCTTCCCTCCCCCCACTCTTACTTTAAAGAATCTCCTGAAAAACTGCATTCCAGCTATTTACACATTTCTCTCTGTAACAAGAATGGATCAGCCCAAATGATCCACCAGTTCTTAAAAAAAGATTTTCCTATGTCATGCACAACCTAAAAAAAAAAAAAAAAAAAACCAGAAAAGAAACCAGGAAGTAAGTGTGGCTCAAAAAGTTCAACATAAACATACTGAAAAACTGGGAAATCAGTAATTGCAAGTCCAAAAAGAGAAAACTGAATATGAAACCCGCTACCCTAAGAGACTTCAATAGGCAGAAATTCATTTAAGTGCAGGGTAGGGCATTTGGGATTAGTTTTTGGTTTAGCAGACTCGCATTGGACACGTAATATCAACGCAATTTTGATGAATGTGAAATCAAGAGACAGTGTACCAAAACCATTACCAGCTGCACAAACCATGCAATAGCGCGTTGGTATTTGTATGTTCTTCCTTTTGTTGAAAAGTTCGCTTTTAAGCAGGAATTTGATCTACGGCAGCTAAAAGTAGGTTTTCCCAGACAGAACGAGATAGGCCTCGCTTCAGTAGGCCGCTTATACACGCATGGCTAACTGGAAAGCACAAGCAGTTCCACAAAGTTAAAACTGACACATGCTTAATATTTTGATTAGGATTTTCAGTTATTTTCAAAGGATTTCATAGCAAGTTATTAGAAACAAAAACCTACAGTCAAATATGTCGATGCTTTTAGTCGGGGCTAGATTCTATAAAAAAATTCTGTCTTGTCCCACATAAGCACAGCCAAGTAATTTCTCAGCCTAAGATTTTATTGAGTCTGGCCCTCGAGAATAATTGGTGCACTAATGAGCTTGCAACATGCCTGATTGAAGCATGGAGTTCCAAAAAAATGTCATCTGAACAGAGGGTCACACAGAACCAGAAGTGACAAAACACAGTCCTGAAAGGCTGTCCTGCAAACAGAGGGAATGGTATGGAACAGTCTGGGTAGGGTTTATTCCACTTCAAGCATAATAAAATTCTGCACTAAAAATGAGATGGGGGAATTAGATTCCACCACCACATATAAATGTCTCTAAGAGGCAAAAAAAAAAAAATACCCTCCTACACGTTTGAACTTCAAAAGTTCAGTTCCTTTCCCATTTATGTAACTGTGAAGAAAAATAATGCCATTTGTGTCCAAACTAAAGGGGAAAAAAAGTAACTCACATGACAAATGCACAGGTGTAAAATCTTCAGCATCCATAAAATTGAACTGAAGTTCCTTCTTTTTTTTTTTTTTTTCTTTTTGTGTTTTTTTGTTATTTTTACCAGTGAGGCCATTTTAGGTTTATATACAAAAGTAAAACTGAAAATATAGTTTTGTTCTCTGTACATGTAAATTTTTTTCCCTAAAAAAGGAAAAAAACTTGTCTATGTTTCTAACATAAAGTAAAATCAAGCACAAAGACTTCCGCTGACAAGTTCATTTGCTCCAAAAATCAGTCCAATGAAATAATGTCTGGTATGATACCAAAGATAGACGCCGTGTCCGTGCTGCTCCTACTTGCAACTGGATGACCATGACTCTCTCGCAGGCTGTTGGAGGAAACAAGACTGCTGTTACTGCCACTATTGCTACCATTTGTGGCTGGCAGAGAACTGCTTCCTCCTGCATTTAGCTGATCGAGAAACATCTGAGATGAAGTATATGGGAAAAAACGAGAGTGTAAGAGTTCTTGATCATCTGATGCGGAAACTGCCGCAGCTGCAGCAGCAAGAAGGGATGTGTTGTAATGCTGGGGGGGAAAAACAACATTTTCAAGTTACATTTCAGACACCATAGTTTTGATTCAGACCAGCACAAGAGAATATACTTGTAAGCTACAGCTCTGACAGCTTCTGGATTTCACACCAGCTCGTCTACTCAACCTTTCTGTAAGGTAAGTGGATCGATGCAGTGAACTTTTACCTCTGCAGCCCCTGATTTCTGAAGCCAAAGAAAAAATTGGAAATACTGGCATTAGCAAGCACAATCACTAGAAATGTAACAGTACTGTAAGACACCCAAACAGAAGTTGTAAGAAGCAGCACTCTTTTACCTCTTCATAAAACTCCTGGTTAGAAAAATTCCCCAAAATTCAAAGAATCATTTTGCCATCCCTTTCCTCCACTCAGAGGTCACCAACCAGAGCTGGTAAAACTATGTGCTAATCACTGCTGGTGGAGGAAAGCGTACTTCAGTGAAAAATACATTTAGAAATAGCACGTTTAGCTCCATCAGAAGGCAGCAAGGGCTGTCTGAAGTTAATCTCTTTGATAGGCAGCCCCCAAAATGCAAGAACTTCAGCTATCAATGATCAGATTTTAAATGCAATTTACCTGTAAGGTGATTTTACTCTTGGTATTTCTCTCCACTTTGATGAAACATCAAGCAGGCTATTTGGCCTTGTTCCCTGACACTCATGCACTGGTATAGTTATGCCAGATTTCTGTAGTACTCATTTCAGAGTAATTCTCATGTCTGTGTTTTTTATTGAATATCAGGATAGTCAAGACAGCTTTTCTGAAATGAAATTCTACTACACAGGCTCTAGTCAGAATTAGCTTTGTTATGGAAGTATCCCTTCTACATTTAATAGGATTCTCCTACTTGAGATGGCAGAACAGGCATGAAGGGATAAAATGGAAGGTGAACTACCCCAGACTCCCCTCTCTTCTTGAAGGCACAGGAGAAAAGCAATCAAATGAGAGGGCTTGCCAACCCAGACTCCCTTTGAGAACGAACCGTTTAGTTCCCAAAACTGGAGGAGAGAGCACCAATCTAGCCTGTTTCAGTAAGCACTTACAAAAAAGTGGCAAATGGAGTGAACAGGCAAATGACCTCAAAAAAAAGGAGCTGCCCTGACTCTCAGAATTGTGTAGAGGACTGTCAAGAGTCCCATTGGTGGGGCCCAGTGCTGTCAGGCAGCAAAAGGCCAGACATAAGGTCTGAAAAATTCAGGAGGTGGCTGGTGCATTGTAGAATGATCCTCAGCCATGGCTGCAGGTCCAGCTGCAGATGACAAGCTTAAAACCCTTGAGAAGTGAAGTGTTTACCTATGTTATATCTTATCCTACACCAATAGGGTGGCAATGCTTATGTCTGCTTACAGTTTCTCTGTATATGAAAAAGCTGCAGCCTGCCTGCACTCACAACTGCATCGTAAGTCTGCTCCTTCCTCACCTAAACACTCATGCCAGCAACCCCTTCTCAGAAAAGAAGTCAGAAAAGAAGTCAGAAAAGAAATCTGCTATATGACTTGATTCTCCTCAACTTACCTGATTGTCTCCTGACAGGAAAGGGAAGAAGTCTAAACCTGTAAAGAGCCAAAAAAAAGAAGTTCAGCTTCTTTAAAAAAGCACCTCCCATTTTTTTTTCCACCCTATTTTCAAATGAAATAAATGTAATCAGCATAAAACTGATTACACTTCTTGCAACCTCTGGTAATGAAGAGAGTCTGAAGTCAGGCTTTTAAAACCTTAAGACACTAACCTAAACTTTCTTTTAAAATACCATTTCATCTTCTGTGGGTGTAGAATAGTATTTTGTAGTACTGGATTGTAAAATGACTGTTTAAATCCTTTTGTAATGGTATTGCTTACAGAGCTGTACTTACAGCTATGAACAAACAGAAGCTCACCTTGCAAGTCATAAGGCATAGGTGTCATATGGAATGGATGCCTGTAGTCTTGGATAAGCGACGTGTTGATGTAACTGGTGTCAACAGCTGGAAGGCTTGGTGTTCTTGACACAGGAGATGCTTGATGTGGTAAGTTTAAAATGCTGGAAGAAACGAGGGTTTGTTATGAGTGTAAAATATAATATTGGCTTTAAGGCTAAAAGTACAGCATTTGAAAGTTTTTATTGCTGTCCCATGCAGGTTATACCTATTCTCAAAATTAACACAAAGTCAACTTTTCAATACACATAATGAACATTGTGAGAGATGTGCAACAACTCCCCTACTAAATCTCAAAGCTTCACTGGAGAGTACCAAGATGCTGCTCCAGCACCTCAGTGAGTCTTGCACCATCTCCAGTGCTCCAGCACCTCAATGAGTCTGCACAATCCCTTAGATTCAGCCTCAATTTTCATCCCTACGTGTTTGTGTAAACAGTGTGCTATTAACAGCTTGGCTACTTGTATAATCAGGTTATTCCAGCATTCTTGATCACTATACTACTGGTAGTAATCACTGGCAAAACCCACACTCCCATACCACACCCAAGGTCGTTTCTCATTGCTCTCTCCAGATGTGCTGCTTTTCTGTTTCTCCATAGAACAAAAGCACTTTCAAACCCACAAAAACATACTTCTAAGCCACCACTTCTTGCATGGTTTTGTACTCATTTTCACAAATGCAATTAAAAAACTCCATTGTTACACAGCTAAAAACTCGGTTACTTTTTCACAACTATAGGAATTTGTATATATTTATCTTTATGTGCTGCACATCCCTTATATATGTAATGTTATAAGTATGATACCTTCTGTTACGTACAACATATGTAACATTCTTGTATTGCAATCTTTTCAGGCTTTCCCAGAAGAGACTGAATTCCTTTGCTATTAACTTCTAACTTAGGATGTAATCTGAATACAGAACTTTCTAGATACAATTTCTCTTGAAATTCATCAATATTTCCATTGTGAATACGTTCTCTCTGCATTGGTCTGCATACTTAATTCTCACCCCTTATTATTCAATGGTGATGCTGGAGATATGGAAGGACAGCTTCTCTTCGCAGATGGTTCTTCCTCCTCTTCATCTGATGAGCTATCAATGGTTAAATCGATCACTTCTACCTTCTTATTTTTATTTGATTGTTGGTGAGAAGACACCTGATGTTCCATGGAAGAGCTTATGCATCCTACACAAAGTCAAACAACATTATTAGCTGTAGCTTTCAGCAACCCTACAATCATCGTAACATCACAATTATGATATGCCTTCATACACAAAGCTTACAACTTAGAATAGAAGACAATATTATATAACATTCCTTATACCTTAGAAGTAACACCAGCCCCAAGCAGGTATTACTCAAGTAATCTTTCCCACAAATGTTTATCAAAAGCTACAAAAAAAGTGCAAAAATAAGCACCTTGTATCAAAGTTAAAGGAATACCAACAAGTGCACCGCTCAACAGTCTGGCAGGCGGTCTGTATGTCCCAAAACATGACTTACCATCAACTCCATTGTAAGATGTAGTTACTTCCTGCACCTCCTTCTTCGATCTCATAGGAGCCCACGATCCATCCTCCTTAAACTGAATTTCATCGCAGTCTGTACAATACTTCAGGATTTCCATGAACAACCTGTCGATCAAAAATTTTTTATCAGTCCTCAAAAAGAGCTTAGCTCATTTCTAATTCAGTAAATTCACTGTCTTTATTATTAGCATAAGTTTGAATAAGTTTTGAAAAAGACTTGAGAACTTTGTTGTTCTAACCCTTCCTTATCTGATTCCTTAAGGAAAAGGAATTATTGAAAACTAAAAATAAATTTACAATACAAATCTGCACATTCACTTAAACAACAGGTGTAGGATCCTCCAAATCTCAAAACACAGAACCTTCCATTTCCCAAAATGAAGGAAAAATGAAAAATCTCAGTTACTCCCATTTATATTCAACAATATTTAACTGAGGAAGTAATTAAAGCAATCCCTACAGCTGAATATTTCAAGGCTAGTATTTCCTCTTTTTCCTTTTTAAGTGAAAACTTCCTAACAAAGTCTGAGCATGGGAATCTAAACTCAGACTCTTCTCCCTGCTGTGCCTCCTAAAGCGTCTAGGATGCTGGCACAACATCACTCCCAGAGGGAATTCCAGCTTCTGACCAAGACTATTCATGTGGTTCTCGCCTAGCAAAGAGTGTTGCTTTAATTAGTGAGAAAGTTTGCTTTTTCCCAGATTAAAAGATTTTCTAGAAAGAACTTTCTCTCTGGGATTCTGCTGCTACGTCACCTAAATGCCACCATCCACACTGGGCAACACAAGAAGAAATAAGGATGACACACTGTTTGAATTATTTACTGTTAGCCTCTATTGGTATAGGCTGTAAAGCTAGAAGAAGGAACCCTACAGTTCCTTGATCCAAAGCAGAGGACATGTAAGCTCAGGGCTTCCTGAATCTAAAGCAGCCTGTGGAAGCCTTAAATGTCTCCAAAAAGGCGTGTGGGTGGTTTTCAGTTTTGTTTTGTTTTATTTATTCTTTTCCATAAAACATTCATACATAGTTCTCCAAGATACTCTACCTGTTCTCCTCCTTTATCACACTCCAGAAAAAAGGCTCCTGTCTAAGGAATCAAACTGCAAACCCAGGAATTCTTATCCAGCATTTCTTCATAGAGACTGATATTTGTTTCCTAATGTTCTGCAGGTAGCCAGTAGGAGGGAATCAATCTCTGTCACTTTCTCTATATAGCAACCCCTCAAGTGTGAAATCGTATGTACGTCCTGGGGGCAAGGTGGCAGTATCAATTTGATCTAACATGAATGTCTTATCAATTGGCAGATCTGTGCAGTTGCCCCCATTTTAAAAAAGGGAAAAAAAAAAATGGAATGTGCTGTTTTCACCTAGAAATCCAGAAATATGGAATGTTAAAAAGAATAACTGTCCTTTAGGCACAATAGCTCAGAAAGTCTACCTGGGATTGAAAAGAACACCTTTCATTGCTATTAATTATAACGGTCTGACCACCACAATTCTTCCAGAACACTGAATGAAGATGCAACTCGTTAATAGTTCCTAACAGCAGGGAAATTAAAAGACGAGGTAGCTTAAAGCATCTCACAGCCAGATAACCAGGACTGCAGAGCAACGTATTCTGTACTGCACAAATGCAGTAACACAAGTGTAAATTATACCCTTCGTTTTGGTTTAAGCTGTACTTACCCATCAATAATGAGATGTTCGTAGGGAGCCTTCTTGTCGCAGACAGGGCAAACCCAAGTTGGTTTCTTTTCGTTCATTTGGATATACAAAGTTGCATCAAAGCATTGCAGGTGCGAACAAGTCAAGGCCCTACACGGTATAGTTAGCCGCATTTTACCAAGCTGTAAGAGAAAAAAAAAAACAAGATTGCATCACTTTGTCATTAAATTAACAAGCAGGGCTTTTCTGTCTTCTGTCTGAATAGATACAGGGACAGGATGAATTCTACTTGAGAAGGAACTCACAAATTTAAGTTTCAATTAGAACAAATGCCATAGTACATTACTCCCTCCTTCCTCATATGTAGGTTTGATTGTCAACACAAATGTTACTAAAAATCAAATTTTTAACTACATTTGATGAAGGAAACCAAGGACTACATCCTCCATACTCCCCTCATCAACATGCAGAGCCCACCAACCATCTGTAGCATACCAGTGTCCTGGACAAACCACAAAAAACAGTTCTCTGTGATTGTTAGTGTTGTAAAATCTGGTGAACATGGGTCAGTCCTCTCCTATTCATTCATAGTTGACAATTGACAAAGTGTGTATTCAAACTGCTGTCCACCTTGCATCCATCAGGGCACTGCTATAATTACTTACTCGACTTTACACTCAGAAGCAAGCATACAGAAATGCATTTGCAGTGTTACAGCTCATTTCCTGGTACTTTTCTCTGTTATTTTCACTGTCTTCTCCAAGGAGCTGTCAGAAAGTGACTACTCACAAAATAAGTCACGCCTGTTAACTCTTAAGAAGCTATTTTATACGTCCTCCCCTGTGCTAAACACCACTGCTATGCATACACTTGAGTTACCCTGAACGTTTGCTGCCCTTTTTCTGATGTAAAATACAAACAGCTGACTATCCCCTACCACACATTACATCTTTTCAACTTTATAAAGTGTCTGCAAATGTTAGTGGAAGATGACATAGGAGAAAAGAAGTTCTAAATAAGCCTTCAGATGGGGAGCACCCTTCCTTCGTGTTTGTAGAAGAGCAGGAGAACAGCAGGGGTCTGCAGGCCAGCAGAGCTTCCCCAGGCTTACTACAGAAAGCACAGCTGGGTGCTTACACAGAGCAGACAGACACAGGAGTGGTACCCACAGGAGGTGTCCAGACTGAATTTAGGAACAGGAATATCTTGACTTGGATTAGATTGATCAATGATAAATCAATGATAACCCAAACCAAACACTGACATATGATTACAACGAATGCAAAATTGATTAGGCAGTGAAAGTCCTCTCTCATTAATCAGATATTTATTTATTTTTTTATCAGATATTTTTTTTTATTTTTATTATTTTTTCTCCCCCAAAAAAAAGGCAGCTGTTTGCTGGTGAAGTCCTTATGCTGCAGTTTAGGAAGGGCTTTAACTGACCTCACTAAAACTAAGAAGTAGGAACATCTAAACAGGACTTTCCCCTCGGTGGGGAAAAAAACAAAAACACAAAAAAGAGATTTATTAAGAACTATTTATACCAAGGATTTTGAAGTTATATGTAATTGATCAAAATACACGATTACTTGATTTGAAAACCTTCAGCCAACTGCAGCAGCAGCTAGGAGGAGGAACTGTTTTTGGTTTGGCCTAAGCAAGCGATGTGGTCATGCATACTGATTATGAGCAATACAAGATGGGTGCCACAGGATGGCACTCAATCTCAGAATATCAAAAAACTAAAAACAATATCAAGAACAAAGGCTCTCCTCACAGCCCACTACTTCCTCCATGATGCACTTTTTTTTTTTTTCTTTTTGCATCTCCTGTAAGCAGAAACCCCTCCACCCTGTTCTCAGCAAACTCAGCTCAGCTACAAGATCTCGCTTGTTTTTCTTCCCCCCCTGGCTTTCAGTCACTGTCACAAAACTTGCCACCAGATGGGAGGGGAGCAGAGAACTCCCTGGGGAGTCTGCAGTAATGGTGCTGGAGAGCTCAGGCAGCAGGAGGTGCTGGATGCGCCATGTGGTTGGCACCCCCTCCCCCAAAATCCATGACCAAGCACATTATTTCTATCACATAATCAACCCCCGACAAAGCAAGGCCCCCTGATCCATGTCTGTTATGGATTCTTATCTCCCAGATGGCAGGTCAATGGCTCATTTGTCTTTTGGGCACAAAACGAGTCTCCTAGCTCAGCAAGGAGCAAGAGTGACGGTAGGGGAGATAAAACCTGGATGCTTCGGTGCGATGCAAAAGAAAAGCAAACAGGTCAAAGACACATGCTGCAGGGAGAACAAATGCTCCCAAGTGATTTAAACCAGAAAAAAATCACAATTTTTTGGTACAAGAACCGTGCCTGTAACTTCTATGCAGCAGTTGGCTTTGACAGAAGCAGCACACACAGCGTTAACGAGCCACGTCTCCTTTCCCCACTTTTGGCACTGAACATCCCGGATCAGCTCTGCCACACTGGCCAAGCTGTGCCAGAACTGACAAAAAGGAAAGGTCACAAAAGAAAGGATGCATCCCAAGTTTTGAAAAACTCTTTCCCAATAGTGTTATTGTTTGATCCCTGCCTCCCATCAGCTGAAGAAACACTGCATTATTATTTTTATTTTTTTTTTTACTAGCTTACAAAACATTGCTATTTCTTCATGTTAAAAAATGCACCCAAAACAGGAGCTAAGAATTTGTAAACAACGCTGCAAAACCTACAGTAAAATGCTAGATTTGGAATTTTTGTTCAGCTAAATATTTGGTCCTGCTGCAGAGCCCGAGGATTTATTTATTTTTATTCCAGGGGGGAAAGAGGAGGGGGAACATGAATCCAAGTGCCTTCCTGAAACGCAGATTCAGCCCAGCCTCCTTGCCTGCTGATTCTTAGATTCAGCCAGCAGTTAAGGGCAGCTTTTTCTCTGCGCTACACGGTCTCTGAGGGAGAGCAGGCCTCTGTGCTAAAAAAAGCTCCGCAGCAATCCAAAACACATTCGGAGGAAGCTGTCTCGCCCTGCGCTTTTTCTTAGGGCAAAATAAAGGTTATAAAATCTAAACCTGCCACTCTTATTTATCCAGCTCTCCAATTCCACTTATTTTGCTAGTACACACATGTACATAACGTGACAGAATCACACCCATAATGAATGAGATATGAGGAACAGCATCTTCACATCAACAGACCCGAAGATGCATTATATTTTAAGCTTTGGTTCTGCTATTGGAGACTAAAGCATATTCAAGGCATACTTTCGAGGCATCCACTTTCCACTCAAGCATTAGAAAGTGAGCACAAAGTACAGGCAAAAAAAATATCTGCCTAAGCCAAATGATTACAAACCAGCAGACGAAAATATGGAGCTTATAATAAAAACGCATTCAGACCTGAGGACAGTCTGAATCCTGCTAGCCATCCTTCCCTTCACAGGACAGTTTGAAAGGGCCAGGCTCTGTCCCAAAGAGCTTTTGCAGTGATGGATTATTCCAAGAGCTACAGTGAGATCAAACAGCACAGAATTCGGAACGTGCTGGAACAAACTCAAGCATACACGTTTTGTAAGCAGTATTAAAATGACAGAGACAAATATGTTGCCACAGACTGTTTGTATGCCTATCAGATAAGAACTACGTTTCAAAGAGGAAATACTGAAGAAAGTAGCACTTCTGATAAGCTGCAGCCTAATGGTTGATTAGTTTTTCATTTTAATCCCTGACAAAACTGATAAAGACAAGTAGAACTTGACGCGTTTGTTTTTAGGATTGCAAGTTTACAAATACCTAATCTTGTATCTTCCTGCTTTAATAACTGATCTGAATCACAGTCAGCAAGGAGGAAGATGCATTTAGAAATCAAATGGACACAATTAGGGCAAACTGAAGTATGCCAGAAAACTTAAGACAGGATAGAAACCTGACTGCCTGAAGTGGCAGTTTTGACAAACTAAGTATGGCTGAAGTAAAAAAAAAATAATTTCAAAAAAAAGTAATTTCAGAAGATGCATGAAGATTAGGATAATGAATTAATACATAGGTACTAAACTCTTAGAGTCATTTAATTCCTACTAATTGTTCACTACTTTTGTCTGTATTCGAAACTAATAAAGTGGGAAAAACATCATGCCTGAAGAATGACGTAAAAAGCAGCAGGGTTATTGCTGTGATACCTTCTAGAATAACAAAGTATTGACTGCACAACAAAAATTAACTAAAGCGACTCAGCAAAACGAACTGCCAGGTGTGGACCTGAAACACTTTGGTGTTCCACATCTGCAGTAGTTTCGATGTGATTCATAGTGTTATATGTTTCTAAGATTTCAAGTTATGAGGTTTTAAGTTTACAGATCAGGATTTTATCTTAAAGACAATTCCTAAATCTTACAGAAAGACAGAACATGTTTGTAAGTAAATATATTACTTGCAGTTCTCCATATTAACACTGATGGTAAGTCTTAAGACTGAAGATTGTGCAAATACCACACAGATAATCTACTTTTTTTTTAAAAAAAAGTAACAACTGTGTTAAATGTGCAGTTAGATATAAAAGGTTTGCTTCGTAAAAAGTTTATCTTTACGTTGTTAGAGTATAAGCAGGTATTTAGTAACTTGAAAAATCATTTTCTAAGAATAAATGAAGTCAACTTTCTTTAGATTTCAGAACTGAGAATTTCGTGTCAAGCTTGAGTGGATTGAGCCAAACCAGGAAACAGATGCATCCTTAATCTTGACGAGAGGTTAAAAAGTTATACGGCAATAAAGACAATGTGTCAATCAACACAGAACAATTCAGTATTCTGGAGGTGCATGATATTTAAAACAAGAATAGCACCATGTCCCAAAGCTTAAAAGAAAGCACACATAATATTGATATTGTGCAGTTCAGACAATGGTAACAAATCCAGGTACAACCTACTGCTTATCCCTGCATGTATTTGGTTAAACAATTAACAGGCCAAGAAACTCACTGGAATCGGACTCTCCGACTTCAAAGTTGGGACAAATTTTGTTTGAACATCCTCTAGGACATTGCTTCATTTTTCATCTAAGTTGATGAAATATTTTAAGTGTACACACGTATATAATCAACTAAAAGATGCTCAACTCTTTGGCTACAGACACCATCTGAAGAGCTGTTTTTAATAGATAGATTCACCTACCTTACTGCTGAGAGTGGTTTTATCACAACCAAGGACCCAAGCTGCACATTCACATGATCTAGTGATAGATTTAAATGTATGCTTACATGTAATTTTGCACAGCATTTTCAAGTAAAGGGAATAACTCATCTGCTCAGGGCCAAAGCACATGCTTAAGCTCAGTTTAGAATCCCATCCCCACAAAGGTAGTGCTCAAGCTAACCTCTACAAACACTCGTCTGTGAACAGCTTGTTTTTTCCTTTTGATCAGAATCAGTTGTGAGGGTATCAAGAACACTTACTGGACAAAGAAGAGAAACTCTTAAGCTTGTTGTTGCTATTTCGCTGTCGGGATCCGCGGTCAGTTTCTCTTTAACTGTTATTTGAAAGAAAAGAATGTTAACTTTATTGTGATTTAAAAAAAAAATGATGACAAAACAGATTTAAAACTGTGCTAAACAATTTATCATATTTACTGGAAGCAAACAGTAGTAACTACTGTTTCAAACCTGCACAATGAATATGTAACATAAGTAGTCTTTATTGTCTAGAAGGATCATAAATGATAATTTAAGCTAAAAACAGGAAAAGTTCATCTTAAACCAAGATCCCTAGAAAAAATATTTACACAGAGATGTGTCTTTCCATATATACACAAATACATAGCTGGAAGTTACTTAAAATCCATCAATAAAATGAGCAACATTAACACTACTGCTAACTTCAAGAAAAAAAAACTTTGGTAATTCAAACGTGGACAAGTCTACGTAAACCTCTGCAATACTCATCAAGCAATCCTGTGATTCAAGACTGAAGAGCAAACTGAGAAATAGAAAACTACAGAAGTACCCTGACAAAATTTGTGTTTTAAATAACTGCAGTGAAATAACAGTGAAACTACAGAAGTCTTTCATCTCTGCCCAACCTCTATTTTTATCTATAAGGACTGTTTTATAAGCAGCTTTTGTTTAAATGAACAAGTCACAGCTCCACATTCTTCCTGCTCTATGAACCGTACCTACACCCATTGTCCCCTTGTAGACAAAAAGCAGGAGCCACCTGGAAAAACTCTGGATTTTTGTGCATTGTGAATCATACTGGATTAGCACAAGCTAATGCCCGGTGCTATATACCACTGGCTTTGTAGCACTGCATTTACTGGTGGGCTAATTTCTTCCCTCCTGTGGAAGGTCCCGTGCTGTGCACAACACACATCATCTGAGCATCCCCCACCAGGGCGTGAACGAGTCTGACCAACAGCTGCTGGCAGGTGTTGGTATTTTCATCCTTTCCCTTGAAAAGAAAGGTGTGTAGCAGATTCTGTTCGCATTTTTATTATACCGCTGCGTACTTGTCAGAGAAAACAACAAAGCAGCAAACCTCACACTAAATTTGGAAGGAGGGGAGTGGAGGGAGCATTGTGCCAGACTCTTTATCTCCAGGAGCCCTCTCCACAACCACAGTACCGTGCCAAAGGAACAGAAATCGTGTTGACGACGACCTTCCCCCAGCACTTCAGCATCAAGGTTCAGTATTTGCCATTTAGTTCAGCTTGCTCGAGGTACTGAATTACCAGTTAACTATGTAAATACAGTTGTTGTATTCTGAAGAAACAAAGCCAGCATGACTGAACTGAAAGATTCTCTTGCATTTTTCCCTACACAGTGTCAACAGGGTTCCTGGACTGGCTCCTAGTACAAACAAAAGCCTCTGAGTCTTTGAATTGGAACTGAATACAAAGAACACCACTATCAGATTCTCGAAACTCAGAGAATTGTAGGAAGTCCAAACCTCGGTTAGTATTTCTATTTCTATTTCAAATCTTCGCTTACAAAAGCTATTTTTCCTTTTTAAACGAGAAGTGCATCAGACATACTTAGTGCTCGAGAGTGGTCGGGGTTCCGTATGCCTTTTGCTCGCAACCTCTGCAGTAACACCGTAGAGGATAGCTGCTTAACCAGATAGACTGCCATGGAATAGTTCTGGAAAACAGGACAAAAAAATCAGAATAAAAACCGTTTTAATCAGGAGATAGCTTGCATCTTATGCAATGTTTATGCACTTTGTTACACGATGACAGGGCCCTGCAATTCTGAAGGAGTAAGGGAACGTCAGAAGGCAGTTTTCAACCTAAACAAAACCCACAGTGCTGCAGGAAGCTCACAGGGCTGCAGTTTTAGAGATGCAACAAGAGCGACTTCGGGCTTCACTGAGATTAGATTTAGCTGCAAAACAAGCTATTCCTTCAGCTATCAAAGGAGCACTTAGGGCTCTTCTACAAGTCTTACATCTAAATCAGGACATGTAGCCTACAGCCCATTTTAAAAGGGTAATTTCACATAAATTATGTTAGGTGCTACAGCTGTGCAACACATCCAAAGGAAGCTGTCAGACCAAATATGATCTTTTTTTCTTTTTCTTTTTAAAAATAAAAGCTGATTTCTTTTTCAAAAGAGGAAAAAAAACAACAGTTGTGTCTCTCTGAAAGTAATAACTAAGATGCATCATCTGGAGGGTCCCCTACTCGGTCTGGAAGCACCGTTCAGCCTTCCTTTCTTATCCTCCTGCACTTATCTGTCTGTGAAATGTTACAGCTACTCCACTGCCGAAGCTCAGCAGCAGTAAGGCAGTGAGAGCTCAGCAGTGCCAGGGGGCCAAGGAATACTCTCAGGATCCAGCAAGGGGGGCAGGAAATCACCACTCCCCACCGCCTGTCCTTCCCCTTTGGCAGACCAGACCAGGCGAATTTTCCTTATCTGTGTCAGCAAAGAGCCGGAGATCTTCGCTTCTGCCCCTCCAGAAGGTGATTTGGCATGCAGGCAGGGCAAACACCTCCCCACCAGCTCCCCCTTCACTACAGGGACAGGGCAGGTAGGACTGGCACCGTGCTCCTGCTGGCATCCCTGAGGGGTCTCAGAGCACCACCTACGGCTCCTGAAGCTTTCATTTCTCTTGCAAGCTACTACCAGCAGATAAGACCATCCTTCTAAAAATGGGATGTTGTACTATGCATTCACCAGCATCATCGCCACCACCCCCACACCCTAGAAACAAAAAGGGAAGCACAGAATTTGCATGCTCACACTTACTTTTTGATATAAAGAGCGTTCTCCGAACCTGTAGCTGCATCCATATACTTAAAATTGAGAAATGAAAGAGCTGCCCCCCCCCCCCTTAGCCCCCAGCAACTGTCATGTAGGTTTCCACTAACAAAACAAATCCAAAAAATCCATCCAGTTGTGACATCTACCACTATTTAGGATGTCATCAGAATCCAAAGACAGGATTTCAGTCGTACATCTTAGTACAGAATTACACAAATGGAAATAGCATCAGAAACACATTTTAAATATTTTATTCTTGCAACGAATGCCTCTCACATCGTTAAAAACCACTACTGCTTTAACTTGTTTGTTTAATGCCTCAATTAGTATAGAAGTTAGAAAAAAAGCTAATTAACATTGTGAAATTATTTACAGACAGCTTGAATCTACAAAGCTAGGAACTTGCCCAAGGCATCTTGTACAGAAGGCTCTTGAAACAGATTGTGTAAAAATCACCATTCTGACTTCAGGAAAGGTAGAGCGCACGAGTTGAGGCATGCAACTGACTCTTAAGGGGAAGGGAGGAGGGGAATTCAAATTTTGTTCCACACGGGCACATCTAAAAATAAAATTCCCCAGATTTAACTGTCAAGGCCTCCAACATTAGGGAGCATTAGATCTTAGGAGTGGGGAAGTTCTGACCAGCACATAATTCTCATCAAGGACACCAAGAATTTGCCCCTATCTTTGATTTCATACTGTAAGTTAGAAGTTAGTCATTATACTCCTTTACAGCTGAAATATCTATGAAAGCTGAGAAAAGAGCTAGTTCACAAGGGAACAGCCTGGAGTCCATGCAGACTTGACATTTATTTTCCCTAAATTCATGTTAAGCAAAAGCACAGCTCCTTACTGAAAGCAGTAACCAGATTCCTCAATTTGTGTGCAGATACTTCTGCAACAAACCGAAATAGGTATATTTTACATCATTATTTCTGACACCTGTGGTTCTCGTTAGATAAAAGACAACTTTGAAAAAACTCATTCTGCCATTATTTATTCTGTGATGTAACTGGCGGCTGTTTTACACCCCAAAGAAATCCATCATGACACAGAGGGAATGAAATACCACCGGGATGTTTTACGACCGCCTGCTGTGCGTGGTTGAGCTGTGAGCATTTTTCCACACTGGTTCAGGAGCCCTGGGCTTTGCACACAGACCAGTTCTTGGACAAAGCTGCATCTCAGGACAATTCACAGGACTTCAAAAAAAAAGCACGGTTGCCGTGGCAAAGCCAGAATTTTTCAAGCCCATACAGATGCCACAGTGCACATCCAGTGTTTTGTTATCAGCAGAAACAATGCCCTGATTCAAGGACTGACTTATTAAAGTTGGTTTTTGTCAAGTCCCCAAGTCAGGAATTGCTTAATGCCTGAAGTTAGGACAAATAAAGAAGTTTTATTTCTTGAACTTGTTATCTGTGCCCTCACCAAGTCAAAGATGGACAGGCAGTGGGTGAAGGAGAGCTCGCACTGCCAAAAAATTGGAGGACTACTGATCTAAGGGAGCGTGTCCTATCTGCCTAGCATAAAGTAACAGAAACACAACCAAAAGAAGGAACATCCTACTGTTAAACCATGAAGCATTTTCTGCACAATTAAACTTGCTTATCTTTCAAATCTTTCAAGCAGATGCCAAAGCAGAAATCAGTAAGCTTCAGACAGCACTGTGCACCAAGCAAAGTCACTTACTCTTCCGATTTCTGCAGTCCACGAAACAACGATTGTGTTTGGTACCGTCGTCGATAATCTGACGAGTGAGGTAATGTTGATTGGTCTGCTAGGTCGCTTTGGTTCAACACCATTTTTGGTTGGTGGAAGATAGCCCTGGGAATCAAAGTACTTTTTCTCTCAGCAAAATAAGAAAAGTGCTTTTGCCTTCTCCCTCCCCGCTCCCCCCAACCCCACGGCAGTATCTGCTGTGTCCCACCTGAGCCAGGCTCCCTCTTCTGTTTAAAAAATACACCTGTCGGACAGCAAACACGAGATATTTCACAAGTCCTTCTTCTTTACGCTAAGCCTGACACTTTCCAAACCCTAACCCTGCCTGCTGGAATATTAAAAGGCAGCTTTGCTGTCTCTCAGTGCTCTTATTCAACCTGCCAAGCTAACATTGCTCAACCCAACCCCGTGCTTTGCCCCAGGACTACTCCTGTTGGTCACTGATGCTCTGTTCCCAGCACACGCAGCCTCCAAAATAGTCCAATTTTAGCCAGGCTCGGCGGATGCTTGTCAAATGAAAATTTACTGTCATGCTTTCAGAGTATTAAATCTTCCTGATCTACTGGCTGGTCTCCTGAGAAACAATTTACTTAATTACCTTTTTCATTCATCTATCCATCTTCATTCAAATGCTCCAAAACGTGAAAACAAAGGTTAGGATACATTCTCAGGCAAACTCCTGACAGACAGCTCTTACCACTGCTATCCAATTATGTATGTCAAAATAACATCTTACTTACTGGAAGGCTGCATGGTTTCCCATTTACTTTCACACACAGATTGGGTGGGAAGTGATCTTCTTGTGGACAACTGGTTTCTGATAAACAAAACCTAAAAGCAAAGAGCTTCCATCACCACTCATTTCTGATGTAATTTAAAGACCACCACTTGCTAGAATGAACATTTTTTCCTCCCACTGAGTTGTGAAAACATGCCAAATCTTGCTAAACAAAGTTCCCAGATTAGCTGTGCGGATCATTAAGCAGGAAAGCACCCCAAAATTACAGGTTTGGATCTAGGCAGTCAGAGGTTTCTCATCAAGATGTCTTGAATTCCTCAGGCTGGGTCTGCCTAACAATGGACTCATTCAGATGTGCAGGTTCCTGTTACAAGAGAGAGATCATCCACGTTTCTTTCCCACCACTTTTCAACGCAAGACCTTCGCAGAGGACAGCACATACAGCCTCTTCAACTCCAACGCCAGCAAACGGCATCAAATGCTATCTTGGTGCCTACCTCAAGCTTCCCAGTTAAGCTTGGAGAGGCTTTGATATTTCAAAGGCTTATTTGCTGGTGGAGCAACAAGAAAAAAATACAGCTTTGCTTGCCCTATACAACGTGTACAGGCCAAGAGAGCAGACCATAGATATTCAGAGGACAAACCAAGAGGAGTTTCTTAGCTCCACTGGGCTTCTTCCAGGGGCCGGCCCCAGCCACCCAAAGCACCCCCTGTTGGGATACAGCTACTCAACACTGACCCTAACAGCCTGCTGCTTGCAAGCAAGGGCTGCTGCCTTCTGCTCCCATCTTCTGCCATTCCCTCCTTGTCCTGTTGTCCACCTGACCCCACACCAAGCCAGCCCGACCTGCTGATCAGCAGCAGATGGGGGCATCCCGGTGAACGAGCCCCAAAAGCAGCTGTTTTCTGCTCACTGTGGGGTCATGCAAGCAGCAGACCCAGTGCAAGAGAACTGAGACAGCCTCCAGGACCAGGAGGATGAAAGGCAAGACAGCCAGCGTGGAGGAGAGTAAGCTGTGAAATCACCTTTACTGACTTACACAGAATTACATGGATGCGTAGGATTTAATCAACTTATGATAAGTTTGTCAAAGCCTCTAAAATAACTGATGGGTTAAGACCAGAACTGGTCACTCCTGAAGTCTTGCCTTCCATTCCCTAAAAAAAAGGAGACTGTGGTTTGCCACAACCTGAAGATACTGTGTTTGACCTCTCTGCTGAAAAAATAACCCTCCCTGCACATAAATTGTGAAGGCCCAGGCACCTCAAACCTGAGGGTTGCAGCCTAAAAGAGAGGAGCGTACGCAAAACCAAAAAAAAAACAAAAAAACAAAAAAAGGAAGAAATTAGCTGGTTACAGCTAAGTACATGCAGAATTTTTGACATGCCAGATGTTGGGCCACCAGGAGCTTCAGGAAAGCTGCGTGGAACAGAGACAAGTAGTTAAGTCTTCCCTTTTTTTCCAAGGGGGCCAACAGCAAGCTTTACAGCAGGATGAGACTCTTCTCCATACAGGAAAGCCTGACATGTCAGGGAGTAAATATTTGGCTTTTTTAAAATCAAAAACACTGAGAACAGATCACAGGAATACATACCTTAGCTGGACCTGTACTGTGAAGTCACATTTGGTCCCAGAAATATCCCTAGCAAAGAGAGAAAACAAGTTACAACATGCTGTTTGTGTAACAGGTTCTTCCATGTTTTGTCAGAGTTTGCTGTAAGAGGTACGTAAACCCCTTTACATACCGCACTTGCCTTCTGGTCAGTCAAAACACCACTCAAGATACACTGCACTTTTTATTTTTCCAAGGTGAATAAACCGGTTATGTTCTCATCTGCCTACCTTTTTTTTTTGTATACTATAAAGAGCGTTCTGTTGGTCACTTTTAGGAACATCTTTACACCAAATCTACATAGAACTTAAAAGGATCTGACCGAGGGTGAGACAGGGCTGCAGGTAGGGCAGTTATGAATTTACACAGCACTTAGTACAAAGGAAACCACCAGACAGTGGTGGTGTTATTTAGTTCCTCACCCTTTTCTTCTCCATCAGCATACATGCAAAGGAGAAAAACATTCCCCACATGAGTATTCTGAGACACTTTGCATACATTTGTGTTGCTGAAGATCGCATTTTAAAATGAAAGATGTGGAGTGAGCTAGGTTTATGTGGGGTGAGCTAGGTTTGGTATTTGAGCTTTTTTTTTTCCCCCCCTTGAAATTTAAATGCTGTATTTTTGGTCAAACTCACTTACATTGAGCTGCTGATTTGTTGCACTTGCTGTGGCGTCAGTGCAAACGCAAAGCAGGTTTCTCGAAATCGCTGACTGTTATCTGATGCTAGAAGAGAACAAGAGATCGTCACTTTAAAAACAGCAAATAGAGAATAATTAATAGAACAACCTCCTTTCATTAAACCTTTACATATACATACACACATTTTTATGGCAAGCCCACTAGTTCGGCTTACATCTGTTTCTGTAAGCCATTTTACAGCCAACAAGAAGTTTGCCATTTAATCCCTCTTGTAAATAAAAACACAATAAACAGATGTTATATTCATATATAAAGTATACATTAAAAAAGCAATACAGGCACCAGCAAAACTGAGATAAATCAGCTTAAGACCATCAGTCACGGTAACTCAACATTAAGCATTCTTTGATATTAAATAAAAACAACCCTCTTAGGAAGTCTCAATCACTTCATTTCCTTTAACACATGAGATCATGGATTACCCTGTAAAAGCTTGCAGAAAGACAAGTACAAGGCATGCAACTTCTCACATTTCCAGAAGCTATGTTGTGGAGTTAGATGCACCAAACGTATAATATGCAAACAGCTCCAACGGAGTGCTTATATCAAAGACACCCCTTCTGGGGGGCTGCAGGCACCACCACCCAGCAGAA
Source organism: Netta rufina (assembly GCF_964035555.1). Lineage (NCBI taxonomy): Eukaryota > Metazoa > Chordata > Aves > Anseriformes > Anatidae > Netta > Netta rufina. The sequence goes on along the minus strand of NC_140134.1, from coordinate 21,265,732 downwards.
CCATACCCAATGGCTATGAAAATGAAAAAAAAACACACACCAAAAGCATCACCATCTTCCCAGCGAAGTGTCTGACAGGTGACAACTTTCATTTCAATACCCGTATTGATGAGCAAGTTCACCGTTCGATTTCGTTATTAGCATTTGAATGTTCAGTACAGAACAACTGTTCATAGCCTAATAAAAATTTATCCTTTTTTGTTTTACTACAATACATTTCCTGACTCATTCTTAAGTGACAGCTGAGTGAATACTTCAGGGTGATACTTCAGATCCTTGGTTAAAAACAGCATGTGGTAGGCTGGAGCCAACAAAAGGAGAGACGCTGACTTCGTATAAATATTAACAGCAGCAATCGCACGAAATTACATTTATACCTTTCTCGTATGACAGCAGTACAAGACCTTGGCATTTTATTACATTATATGCAGCATCCACGTGCAGTTCATTTATCAGCTGCTCTAAAGCCAGATGGGCAAGAATAGGCACTATATCCTGAACCTCTATTTTTGTGAAAATATTAGCTATAGCCAGTGTTTCTAAAAGCATTAAGTTATATGACAAAATATTTGTTTTTTATATACATGTATTTATTTTTTTACTGGTCGTTTCCTACACAAATATCATAACGGGCATACCATGAGTGCTCCCTGGAGTGCAGAAATAGGAAATAAAGCACAGGTATTAATAACAGGTTGTGCTGTCAGGTCCAAAAGCTCTCGCTGGGCTGGGGTGCAGCACAGCCTCAAGTGAATGTTTCCTTACACTCCTGCCTGCAGTGTCATCCAACACCATTTTTATTTTAATATATTCTCAGTTCCATTTCTTCAAGTGAAAACACGCAGGACTCGAGATGACAGCCAGCCATAATATCACAGTGTAAAGATTTGCAGGAAATGCAAACACAGCTTACGCAATGTGTTATAAAAGATGTCATATACGGGCCACAAACAATAAAAGTTATAGCTACTTTTAGTTACAAAAGGGAGGAGCAGAGTTATGTCCTGTAATCAAGGCGAGATAAGTCAGTTATGTTAAATAATGCATTGCGGGCCAGAGAATGGGATGAATATAAATTATTTCATATTTTTTATATCTTTAAAAGTGGCCTGAATTTATTAATTTTGTTTTCTTCCTATATATTATTTGCTTTATCCTAGAATTTGCCAGCTCTGGTTTTCTTACAGAAGTTCTGGAAGGTCTCTGGAAGCTCTTGTTGCTAACTCCAATGCCTTTAATACAAGGACAAGGCATCGAGCTAAGGCTACCTTCACTAAAAACTAAGAAAGTTAAACTGCAGTTACCAAAAATCACAAAAGGAAAGTCTAAAACCAGATTTCCCAAGTAATCTTGTTTCCCTGTCAGCTGCTCAACTTTTGGCCTGCTCCAGTTTTGCAGCATTCCCAATTTAAGGGCAGAATTAACACAGATTTCTGCAAAGGCTTTCTGGTGTAGCGAGGAACACAAAGCAGACCAGCAGAAGTGATCCCAAAATTCATTCCCTTCCCTCTGTTCGTTACTGGCTAGTACTAAAATAATGCTTATTTTTGCTAAATAGTGGGATTTTGCCCAGAGAAGCTGTGGATGCCCCATCCCTGGAGGTGTTCAGGACCAGGTTAGATGACGCCCTGGCCAACCTGACCCAGCGGGTGGTGTCCCTGCCCGTGGCAGGGGTTGGCACAAGGTGGTCTTTGAGGTCCCTTCCAGCTCAAGCCATTCTATGATTCTTTGAAGTGAGTTTCCAGCTTCAGTTTCATCATGTTCCTGATTCGGTGAAGTTAAAGCATTATGTATTAAAATGGCAGAAAATGAGAGTTCCTTCCTCAGCGCTGACATAGGAGCTTTTCATAATTCAAGTCATCTTCACAAGCTGCAGTTCTGGAGGTAAGGCAGTAAACAGCCACTGCCTGAATCAAGTTCTTTTGCAACAGAAACCCAAAAGCTTTAAGACATCACAGAGGTGAGCGATACCTGGAACTGTGCTGCACATATTAGAGTTAAACTGACCCTTAACTAGAGCCCACCTCGAGCAAAAAAGGGACGGAGGAAGGCTTTGGGGCTGGTCTGGTTTCCTCCTAACACTGCCAGCTGCAGCTCCAAGAGCAAGCCAGCCCCCAGCACTACTTCTTACACTGGCTGTTACCTTCGGATGCACTCATCCCAGCATCTGTAAGCACAAGTCCACGGCCCCAGTGATCAGCGATGAGCTCCACCACGCGCCGCTCAGCCTTCCCTCCCCGGGAAGCAGCATTAATCCCCCTCGCAGCGTTTCCAATCTGCTGCTTTGTGTACAAGCAAGCCTTGCGATTACCATGGGAGCGAGGCCAAAATGCAAAGGAGGAAGAAGCAACTTGTTAATTAGAGCAAGATGATCCAAACGCTGATCTTAAAAGACTGCAAAACCCTTGATGGATGGAGCAGTGCGGCCAGAGGAGGACGACGTGCGGCCACACCGCCCAGCACCTCTACATTATGCTCTTGGCATACTGGGAACCAGCAAGAGCAAACAAACAGCCAGGAGCAACAGTGGAAACCCGAGGGTTTGGGGCTTGGTTTTTCAGGTTGTTTTCTTCCCCCTCCTGTTTTTAGGGGGTGTGGGGTGACAGCTCACGCATCCTCACGGCGTGCTGCTAACAAAGCGCGAGGCTGTCCCGGGAGGGGAAGGAGGATTTTATTTTATTTTTTTTTCATTTGTGGTTTTCCCCATACATTTCCTCACTATCTTTTTATATCCTTATCTATTATTTCTGTATCTATTTACCCTACAAACGATGCATGAAAGTTTCAACAAAACAAATTAAACGGAGCTAATTTAGCAGCTCCACCACTCAATGCGAGGCTTCCAAGCTCATCTCTGACTGTACGAGCTCCCATTTCTAAGGATTTCAGATCTCCCAGCGAGGAGATACTGGAAGCCTGGACTTCAAGAGAGTAGAAGAGATAACAGGTTTCTGTTAATTCACCTGGTGTTATCTGCTGGATTTAGGAACACCAAACAGATCCTGACGAGACAAACAGGGTTTATTTTCACAGTTCTGGAGTATGATTAAAACCAGAAATAAGAACATACAGTTTCATACTAGAAAATCATTTTTTTATGGCTAAAAACCTCCAACCATGCCCCGCAAACTGCTATTATTATTTAACAAAAAAAAAGCAGAAATAGATCCCCAACTGCAAACTGAGCGGATTAAAATAGAATTTGTAATCTAATAAAGCTGGAATCTAGCCAAGGCAACAGTTCATATGAACACGCTGACAAAAGTTGCCAGAAGCTTTTTTTTTCCCCATAATTATAAATTATTCAATTTTATAACCTTTTCTCCAGCACTCTGTGAACGCTAGAGCTTGCAGGAGGGGTTTGTAGGCCACTTCTCCGCAATCTCAGGGAGGAGGCACAGCGCACGAATGTCTAGTGGATGGGTTTTTGTTCTGCATTTACATATTAAGAACAAAGAATTTCAAAAAAAAATGCCATGAATCGCAAGTATCGCTTTACCTCGCTGCTAAAAAGTTTCCTGAATAATTCAGGAATTTGGAAGGGTAGATTTTTGAAAGTGCATAAGAGAAAAGCTTTCCGAGCAAAGTTGTATAATTAAATGAGCATCAGTGGGAACGGTCTCAGACAAGCCATACAAATACCCACTTCCCAGCTCACAGGGGGTGCTGCAGGGAACGATTCGCTACTACTTCATTCAGCCAGCTTCGAGCTGGGAAGAGCAACGAAGAAAATACACGTTTCCTTGTGGACACGTACCTACATTCATCAGGAATCAGCACATGCTCAGATCTGTTGCCTCTGCAGGTCCCCAGCATCAGTGCAAGACGCGCTAACATGCCGAAACGTTGCACAAACATTGCAGAGCAGTGTTTTTCCTCCAAAATAATTCTTTTTTTTTTTTACCATTTCACTACCACCACAGTCTCCCGAATTATTTCGAGCTTTCCTCCTTCAAGTAATGATCCAAACAACATATGGGATTGGTATGCATTAAGGGAGAGTGACTCAATTACGCCTTGCTGCTTGCATATTTTATTGAACGTTTCACACGAGTGATGAGTTTTCAAAATTTGAGCAAAAAACTAGTTTAATACATTGGAATACCATTCATAGGCCTAGAACACTTTATTAAAAAATCTATATGAGTATTTTATATACGAAGATAATGAATATAGGTAATAACGATAAATCTACCAATTCTACTCTTTATTTTGAAACAAAATAAAATCTACAGCATCAGAGTGAAAAAAGAAGTGGCTCGAATGCAGCTCAAGTGGCTGCATTTTCCCCAGCTCTAAAAATATTCTGTTCCACCTCACCAGTACCCACAGCTAAAAATAGCCACACAATCTCTCTGCAGTGAAATACCTCTCGCTGTCTTGAGGAAAAAGCCAGCCTTTAAAGTCCCATTCAAACCCAGATACCTGCACGCCTTCACCGAAGCTGCAGGCACCGATGCTTCCTAACGCGACAGCAGCTGACCATCAGATGGGCAATAAACTGAGGCTGATCTTCATCCATCTGCACGGAGAGTAGCTTATTAAACAGCAAAGGGAACTCATTAATTTCTTATGCAGAAACACACCGGCTAAAATTAAGCTTGCATTTCATAGCATAACAATTACCTTCGCTTTTCTGTTGGCCTGAGCTCTCTGATTTGGCCTTTTCCCAGCGATTCGGAATAATCGCATGTTTATTTCTGGGAGCAGCAACAGTTATGTTAAGCAAGAGGAGCAGCACTACAGCAAATTTTTGCTCGATGCTGTAAGCTAAACAAGAGCTGTCTAATTGGTTATTCACTGAGCTAATCGAGTACGTAATTTTGATCAGTTAATTTTGTCAAAATATTGACCAGAAAAGCCTAAGCGCTGCAGAAGCTGTCAACCCAACATAAATACTCATGTGCATCCCCCCCCCCATGTAAGGTGCCTCATTTTGTCGCACCAGACATTTTGTTTCTTCGTCCTTTCCAGCTCCTGCAGAAGGCGTTGTACCAATTCACGTTCGAGCCCCTTTCAAGTAGCACCGCTGAAAATTTAACACGCCGGCTCCACGCTAGGAAGAAAATTGCCGTGTTCAGATGGAGGCACAGCAAACATTCACCTTTTAAAAAGGCAAAATTCAGGCAGGCTTTGGGTTATGCTCAGCAGCAAGAGAACCAGGAAATTCATAACACAATGTACCTAAATACTGATAATGCAGCTCGCCCAAGTCCTCTTGCATCGATCCAGGAAGGGGCTCAGTTGCACGCCTGATTTTTGGAGATTTTTGGGAGGTGAGACCGAATGCGTGCTACAGCACCTGGTAATAGCCACAGGGGGAAAAAGCAAGCTGCTGAGTGGCGCAGAACCGAGGAGACACCGATACACCTTCACTGGGGACCCGCAGCACCTCCGGATGCCCCACTAGCGCTTTTAAAACCACCACAATTTATGAAGCTCGTGGGTAATGCAAGTGTTTATCCGCCAGCGCTTCCTTCCCATTAACCGCAGCCTTTCAGCGCCGAGCAGCACCGCCGCCACACCAAGCGGGCCCAGAGGTGCTGGGGGTGACAAGGACCCTGCCCCAAGGCCCTGTGATGGGCCCAGGCCACCCACAGCCCCCACCAGCCCACTTTTGGACACCTCCAGCCATGGGGTACTCACCGCCACCTCTCCAGGCAACCCGTTCTGGGTCTCACCTCCTCGTACCCAACTCCTGAGGGCCACCAGAGCTGCACCAGCCCTGTTTGAAGCAGGATCGGGTGCCAGGCAGGGCAGAGCAGGGCCGTGGGGTTGCACAGGGCTCTTCCTACCTGAGCTGTGGGCACCGGGACCACCGCCGAGCCCAGCTCCTGGCACCCTGCATGTCCCCAGCCACCACTTCTGCATCACCCCCCTGCTTGCTGCCATCACTCAGTTCCTTTACTTCACCCCAACCACTTACCCCAGCAGACACCGCACAACCTTGACACCTCGAGGCACTTCGAGACCCCTCAGAGGGAAGTGTTTTAAGGAAATTTAAACCCATTCTGCCCTTGTTTGCAGGGCCCAGCTCCCAGCCCGCTTCCACGGCTTACAGCTGCCCTCACAACCACACAACATTGCTGTCAAGTGACAGCATCACATCCTGGGGCTTAAAACTGATAAAAAATGAGCTCGGGTTCTGGTCAGTCTGCTGCACTCATCTCTGAGGACCATTTGCAGATTCTACTTGATTTAAGTCACCGCTGCTAACAGTTAATACTCAGAAGCAATAGGCATAGCTACAGTGGGGGTGGGAAAGGCAGGGAGTAAAGAGAGCTTATTTGAAACAGTGCCTAAATATACACGTACAGAAATAGCCTGGAAATACTCCAAGGGCTACAATTAATTCATAAGTATTATGCATTTTATAACTTCTCATGATATGTTGTATAAAAAGACTAGATCAGCTGGAAGCTCCACGCAATTGGACAGACATTTATGGGGTTTTGGGTTTGTTTTCTTTATGTCGGTCACATACCCCTGCGTTTCTGAGCAACACGGATTTCTGGCGACCAACAGGGCCAGCTCCACGCCGACTGTGAGTGCCAGGGCTCTCCCCCTGCCATCCCACCCCATGCAGTAAGTGGCCCCAAACCCCATGGGCCCACAGCTCCCCACTGCAGACCTTTTCCATCACGCTGCTGCAGGGAAGGAGCCCACCAGAGCCCCCAGACCCTGCTCAAGCCTCTTGATTGACCCAGACACCTCAATGCACGTCCCAAAAACTCCACTGCTGCCACTCGGGCTGGGTAGTCTTGGCTTCTACCCCTGCGAGCACAGGCAGTGGGTAAGGACCCCAAGGGAGCCGTGCTACGAAGCTGGCACCGCCACATCACTGCGAGGCCCACCCCCATTCTAGCGTGCTTTTGGTCTTAACAAGCTAGCAACGAGTTTTATAATCCTAGGAGGAAGGCAAAACAATAAATATGAAGTTTATGATCAGATAACAGAGTCCCTGCTGAGCTCGGTACTACGAGCAGCACAACCCACAACACCTTTTCCTGAAAGCCAACCTAACGGGAGGTTAAAGTATCTGTAAGGGTCCAAGCTGAAGACTGGAAGTCCCAGCAGCACTTCTAGCATCTGTGAAGCGATACCAGCGCCTCAGCTGCAAGTGGAAGTCTTAAAAATACACCTTGTAATAGCACAGCTTCCTCCCTCACGCTGTGTGAGCAACACTCCCGAGCCTCAGCACACTCGGATCCTGCTCCGAGTTTATTCACCGAGTGCTCATGGATTCCTTGTGTATTTTGAGTAAACTGTGTGGTCTGCCATAATTCCTTCTACTAAAATTATCAAAAAGATACCCTAATCTGATCCTGGGAAGTGAAATAGCTTCCTAGATCCATTTACATCAGAGCTGCGGTGTCTGGAAGTGGTCGTATCCTGCAGGGTCCTGGAACCCGGGCATCTGAGCGTGGGGAGACAGAAATCTGCTGGGGTGAAGAGGAAGAAATAATTCTCCTTTTCTTGTAGCACAAGAGCTACACAGCTGGGTAAAACTACCTCATACTCGAGAGAAACAGTCTATGGAAAGATTCTCTGTATGTGACCTTGAAGCATAACACATGCAAATAAAAGCTGAAGCCAAAAAGAGAAAGCCCAACACGCTGTAGTTCGAGCTCTGCTCCAGCACGAAGCAGGAGCGAAGATTTCAGCTCACTCTTGCACAATTAAACACTGTCGAGCAGGAAGTCAGATGGCTCAGGCCCGAGCTGAGAATGGAGTATTTTGTTGAACTTCCTCCCGCAAAGCACATTTAAAAAAATAACAAACAGAGAAGACAGTCAAAGCGTGACTTTCATCTAAACCATGATACCGATTAGACACAGCAACAGATCAGCCTGCTGATAGACGAAAGGGTGAAACACTCGCCAAACAAAACTTTTATACTTTCCAACCTAGATTTCTACCTGATTTAAATTGTTTAATAGCTGTAGCTAGAACTACAGCCACCCTGAAGATTTTGGTCAGACCAGTTTCAGGCTCTGCCTTCAGGAAGGCATCGTGTCCGTGATCAATCGCGTGCAAAGAAACGTAGGCAAAAAGCCCCATTTCCACAGCTCCGATTTAGGGCCCTGATTTAAGACCCACCATCGTGTTCCGCATCACTTAGCACAGAAGCACAAACAAATTCCAGGCTGATCTTCCCTACGTGTTTCACACAGCTTTACAGGAGTGTGTACGTACATCCCACAGCATAGCCCGCAACCTCTTTAATCCCTGAAATTGCAAAGAAAAGGTTAATCTCCCGGTACAGGCAGGTAAACAAAGACCTGTAACCCAGTCACAGCGCTTTTTGGAAAAACCACAGAGCTAAAGCAATTAGCAATGACATATGCTATAACGAGAAGGATTTTTAAGATGTTGTTTAACGATCTGATGTCCCTTCCCTAAGAATCTGGCAGAATTTGGGTACTCATTACTCAGCTCATAGTAAACACGTTTCACCACACACGAGATATTATCTGTGATAGAAGTTTCTTTTAGAAAATTGGCCCCACGCTTAAAAACCAACCAATTAGCCGTGCCTATGCACTCACTGAGGGCTGAAAATAAGGAAAAAAAAATAAGTGAAAGCTGCAGCTTCGCTTGAGAAACTAACAACCAAACTTCCCCTATTTAAAGGAGTTCCTAAGCGGAAAACCAAGGAGAGAGGCAGTTTTCATACATTCACCGAGGCCAAATGGGATCTCTTTTCCTCCAAAAAAAAAACTGGATGACATGGAATTGTTCACCACAGAGCAGTGTGCCCAGGCTCTCCTTAGTGCTGCAAGAGCTCAGGGTACAGATTCACCCACCACCACACACTTTCGAAACAGAGCATCCTTTATTGACTCGTGCACAAAAATACCAAAGATGGGTGCTTCCTTGATTTTGCAGTGAGGATGACTTATCAAATATGGATCAAACTGCACTGCATTTGGAGAGCTGCTCCTCCTCTGAGCTAAGCAAGGCCCTTGACAGTCTTCTTGGGATAAGGAGAACGCCGTCACCCCCCAAGCCCAGCTGACACAATCATGACTGCCAGTGTTAGCTGCACAGCTCCGAGAGCACCACGCAGAGGTTTTGTGCTTGAAACACTCAGAAGGCAAAGCAAGAGACTGTGCTAACCGGGCAGGGCAGCAGCAGGAGAGGAGCCCCACCGTCAGCAGCACCTAGGTGCAATTTGGGGCTCTTCAAAGACGAGCAGGTTGAAGTAGCAGAGGCCGAGTTTACAAGCTCAACTAGCTAGGCAGCTCCGCAAGCATCCCACTCGCTGCTTCCAGTTTTATGGGCTGCTGGAGCCAGAGAAAGTAAAAAATAAATAAATAAATGAAAAGTTAATCAGGAACCTTCTGCCCTTGATTTTTTGCACGTGTTTCAGGCAGAGGCATTGCAGAAAGGCTCCTCAGCTGCTGGTGAGCAGGGCACGGGAGATAAAGCACCGAGTTCCCTCCTCCATGTGAGTCCTGCCCAGCCAGCTGCCAGCACAGGGATCTTATCTCAGGTCAGAGCTACATTTTGAGGAAGCGAGTGTAAGAAGGTAACATCCATTTCCTCCTTTTGTTCTTCGCATCGAAAATAATAGTTAGCAGACTTAATTTCCTTATCTGTTATTCACATTAGCTTGCGCACTGCCTACCTGCGTACAGTAGCTGGGCACAGAACGCATGCTCCAGTGCCCTGCTCTGCAACTCCCTTCCCCACGGCTTTGTCAAATTATTGTTTGTCAAATTCACAATTACTTCTGGAGGGGACAGAGGACTACCAAGGGCAATCTTCAAACAGCCCCACCTTGAATAGAGAAAGACCAAGGGAGAATCACATCCAAAGATGTGCTTCACCCAATTTCTACATAACTACATAACTATTATTTCAGAAGAATCCAAATACTGCCAAACCAGTGGGGTTTTCCTCATTCTCTCTCACACATCTCTGCCATTCCAGCAGGTTCCACTTCAGCAGGGAGACGATCATCCAAAATCCCTCATCAGCTCCTAAGTTTGTTCTTGCGGTGCAGGGAAACGAAGTAAAACTCAAAGTTTCTTGTGCCACCTCATGACGAATCTGCCGGGGAAGAGCAAGCAGGAGAGCCTGCAACGCTGGCCAGGAGCCAAGGAGAAGTTCTGAGTTTGCAGCATGCATCTGCCATTCGGAAACAGAGCCAGAGAACCTCGAAATTTGGTACTTGAGGAAACTCACACTGCTTGCAGCACCGAGGAAGCTCTAACCATTTGGGGCAAATATTCATAAAACCTTTTTTTTTTTTTTTTTTTAAATTGGAGAGCCAGTAACTGTAGAAATTGATACAATTAATTGCTATTTTTTTATGTAGTTAGAAATCCAAGTCCGCTCTGCACTTCCATTTAAAGCCCCTGAGCTGCACAGCCCATTGCTCCAAGTTGTTCTGCCCTGGGCAGCCCCCACAGGTAGCCCTGCCTGGACCACCTGGAGAGGACCAGATGGAGCCAGAGGGCTCAGCCATTCTGGGATACTGTGAAAGTGCATAAAAATGCATGTTGCTGGTTATTAATCCAATCGTTTTTGTCATCAACATATACATTAATTACTTTAAAACGCCCTCATGACATTTACAGCTCACAATTTTACAATCCGTAGCCACGTTACTTTCCATCACAAAAGGAAACAAACGACTCTCACGTGCATGGACACTGAAGCTCTCTTCCCCACAAAGCACGGGGTAAATCAGCTTTTTAATAGGACTGCTTCAGACAGACAGAAAGACGAAGAATGCATGTGCAAAACAAAAACCCCAAACATTAACCGAAAAAAAAACCAAAATAGATTACTTAAAAGGTGCTTGGTTGGAGTTTCATCCACTTCCATTTTCTTACCCTAGCACTCAGAGTCCACAAAGTGGGGAAAAAAAATCTCCTATGGTATGTGAACTCCTCAAGCAATAAGAAATGACAGAGCGTGAATTATGGTCTCTTAATTCGGGGCTGGTTTGGCAGGCACGGTGCTGACAGCCAAGCGTTCTTACCGCATCTAGGAATAAATGCATGCCATAATTCCTGTATTGGAATGTCTTGTTGAAATTACAGCGTTATTTTTAAGTATTTATAATGTAAAAGTGATGAAACACATTCCAAGTACCTAATTATCCCCTACCACCAGCACTGCCTGGAATGCTTACCCATCAATCAGATTTTAGACTAGAGCTAAATAGATCCAGCATACCTCTGAAAAGAATACCTGGACCTGAATGCGTGACTCTCTATTTTTCCTCACAACGTCTCAGATGCAGCAGTTAAAACGCGTGTGACAATTGTGCAACAGGCTTCAGAAGCCTGCAGACAACCAGCACTGCTCACTATCGGGCCTCCTTCAGCAGCTCAGACTATTGGGGTAATTATCAGTGTGAATTACCTGCTCATTTTGGCTTACGAGGGATCCCTTCTGCAAAGGGCAACCTTTTCAGTCACCACCTTCCTATTTCTCTCTGAAATCTTTTCCTCCTACCGGCTGTTCTCAGAGATTTTTGCGCAGGGTTTCAAGACAGCAGAAGGCCCCAGCATCCGAGCAGCCCCTCCGGGAATCAACAGGACCATTGTATTTCAGCAGTATTTACGAGTATTAAAAGTTAGCCACGCTCTGAAGTGCTACATGGAGTCAACACCAGAAAAATCACCCACTGTTATATAATGCTCTGTAAGCATCAGATGATTCTCAGCAGCTACGCGAGTGATTTATACCTTCATCCAAAAAAAAAAGCGTTTCAAGAAAAGTCGCCACAACAGCAAAAGAACCGTAAGTCATCCTGAACTCGGATGTCCAGGCCCCAAGGAATCACAGCAAATATCTAGCTTGGCATTCTTTCCCAGCACAGACGAGAAGATTTTTGTGGGCCTGATGGACTCAAGGTTTGTTTTTTTTATAATTAAGCTGAATGTTTTTTAAAAACCACTCAAAGCAGACAGATGTGAGTTGTTGTTTTTATTTTAAGTTCCTTTTTCTAAGGTTCAGTTGTTTCCTCTCAAACTCACCCCTTAAATATAACAGAACTTTGAACCACATTTAGTGGCTCAGCTAAAGCAACTAATGAGCGTTACGTAAGATGCCTCTCCATGTAGAACAATCTGTTCCAAAAGTTACCAAAAATAGCAATTCTCTAAACACCGATGTGATGCAATATTTAACCAGTTACTGCACGAGCGGATTAATTCCTCCATTACTAGTTTAAAAAGCCTTCAAATGTTGTTCGCAACCTTACCTAGGCTGGTAGGCTTGATCAGCTCATCCAACAAGTCATAAAAAGGTAACTTCTGGAGTTTTATGTCGGGATGGACAGGGTGGAGCGCAGATGTGAGGTGGGGGAGTTCCAGTTCGTGTTTAGGTCCCAGGAGCGAAACGGGAAGCAACGGTGACGTGGCGGGGTGGCCATCGTAACTGAGCTGTGGAATGGTAGACGGAGACAAAGCGGCTGGCATGGAGCTCGAGTGCACGCTGGGGATAGATAAGTCTGCAGGCGTCATGATTTTCTGCGGGAACCTTCGCCTATAGAGTTCTTTGATTTTCATTTGTACAGCGGGACTGCAGCCAGCCTTTAACAAATGCAGTGCTTTTGTGAGAAGTTCGTGTTTTCGTCCGTGCTTGTTCCTCCCCGCGTAGCCCAGAAGTACTTGCAGTTCAGAAACTCTAAGGCTCATAACCATTTGCTTAAAAGAAACAAAACAAAAAATTAGTATTTGAGTTACATCAGCCTAAACACTAACATTAGGATGCGGCTTAAGCCTGTTAAGCATAACATTTTTCAAGGCACACCACCACTGCTCTTCTCCCACTGATTTTCTGACATGCAATGAAACCAGGACTTGCTCACAGAGAGGTGCATCCACTTCCAAAGTCTGTAACGAGCAATTTTCAAGGGATTTCCATTTGCCATAAGGAATTCAGGACAGCAATACCGGTGAAAAACTGAGCCCGGGACAACTTGCCAGTACAAAAAATTAAACTTGTAAACAGAACTATTTCCTAATCAGTTTTCTGCTAACATCTGTAACATTTAACAATTTTATTCATCTAGCTGCAAGTCAAAAAAAAAAAATCACGGATTGACAATACCCAAGTTTCCAGTGCTTGCACTTAAAAGCAGCGCCAGCCCTTAACTCCAGGACCCTACTTCACTTTCAAGTCCCTCTCTCACTTTTTGCCACGCAGCATAACTATTCCACACAGGTTCAAAGGAAAGGAGGGAAATGATTGATGCTAAAAAGAAGAAATTAAAACTTGAGTCATGTGTAACCCCGTATGACCATTACTGAGTTACAGGGAACTTCAGTTTCGAGCTGCTAACTCCCCTTCTCCCATCAGAGCCACGTGTTTTGTTTTGGATAGAGCAGCTTGGCTTTGCCCTCTGGTAATTAGCATCTTCATTTGCAGTCTTTTACTGTCTCCCAGTATGGGCTAATGAATCAGACTGGTAGGACTTGTAAACTGCTTCACTTCTTCAGGAACTGAGAAAAGCACTATGCAAAGCAGCGAAACCAGCAATCGCCTGCGCGCACTAAGTACTTCCCCGCCGGTCAAGCAGGAGCCAGAAAGTCAGCTCACCAGCCCGGTTTCTATTTTAAAGCCTGTTTCAGCCCTTGATAGTGGCTTACTCACCATAACAAGGCCCACGACATGAGCTGAAATGATATTCCTGCGGAATTTTGGACTCGCAAAGCAACCTGTGAGAGTAAGACGCCTACAACCCATTGCCACAAGCGGCTATCTGGATCTTCTGCCTGAAGCCATTCAATACCCTGAATACTTTGTCATCAATTCCAAAAGATCAAGTTCTAAATAGTACTTGCAGGATGTTGTGTGTGCTAGTTAATTCGGCATGTCAGGGTCCTGCAATATACCCTCTGCTGAATAACCAAACTCAGCACATGCGTTCGCAAACAGCCTTCAGAGTACAAATGGTCTCATCCTCTCCAGTTCTTCACTGCGTTAAATACTCAGACGTGTTACTCAAGGTCTTTTGCCATCAATTCTTACAGCTGAAGTGCCCCTAGTAGGAAGCACACTATACCTACTTCAGTGAAAACAGCCTGAAACTCCTACCAGCTCCTCAACCCTCCAGATTTTCACCAAACGGGTGTCCAAAGGAACTATTTCCCTGCACTGAAATAGGTCGTGTTATTTAATGGCCCTAGATTAGATGATTCATGTACTTAATGAGGAATGCACCCAGGTAGATTTACCTAACTGTGCCACAACACTTGTGCTCTGATGAACTGCACCAACAGAACCGAACCACCGTGCTGCAAGTCCGGGAGAAGCCTCGCTGCAGGCTGGCTCGAAGACTTCAGCTCCTCCAGGAGGCTGCTGACATCCCTTCCCCACAGGAGGCTGCTGACATCCCTTCCCCAAGCCCCAAAAACCTACTTCACACCTCCAACTACGGGCCTGTCACGGAGCCACGAACGGGAACAGCCGAGGCACTCCGTAAGAGCCGCAACGCCTTACTCTTTCAAGACACCTCTGCTACGGGCTGAAGTGTTGACAGCTGAAAGGAAAGCGAAACAAACAGCTCTGAAACACGGAGAGGCACACCACAATGCTTAGCAAGTATTTCTTCAGCAGAACGAGGAGCTGCAGTGAAGGGCTCCGCCTGTGACCATCACCATCAAGCATCCCCTCCTCGGCAGCCGGCTCCCGGAGCTGCTCCGTGGGCTTGTTTTGCTATAAACTTACAGGCCCCGTTGGCAAAAAAATAAAAAATAAATGCTGAGGAATAAGAAATAATTGAGCTAAGTGAGAAACTGCTGCTACGCCCTGGAAGTTCTCCATTTCTGAAGTTACAGGCGAGTAAGGAGTCAGCACACCGACAGCAGGACCGGTCGCGCAGCCAGGCTCTCGAACCAAAGCAAACAAAATTCCTCAGATTTTCCCCACCCTGAAACAGTCCTTGCAAAGAACACAAAAAATGTTGCTTGCAACGTTAGGGGCACCGACAGATGGGTCAATTAGCAACAGTCAATCACAACCAGCAACAGAGCTTTGTGGTTTCGCTCCGGTTTGCATTTTCCTGGCCAACCTCCCCACCAGGGCAGCAGCCCCCCGCAGGCAGAGAAAGGGCTCAGAAAGCACCAGTCCATACGTTTTTTTTTTGCCACACCTCGTGGCAATTCGAGCCCTTTGCTGGCTCAACTACATCAGCAAAGCCACGAGGCGTTTTGCTTGGGGAAGCCTTGCTGGTCCTGGGCGGCCACGGCTCGCTTGGGGCAGTGCAGCTGCTTCCTCCCGACGCCAGGATAACCAGGACGAGACCCGGCCCTACCTCTGGCTGTTTATCAGCACAGGCAAGAGGCTTGTTTGCTCCTTCCTAACGCTAGAGGAAGGAACAGGCAAAAAAAAAAAAAATACTCAAGGTTGGTTCGAGTTAAATCCAGATATCAAAGAGGGAAAGATTTGCAAACTGCAGTTACAGGTAAGGAGGTGTCGTGTCCTCAAGTACATCCCTGTTCCTCCAGACATCGCACCAGTGCAGGGGAAATTGGGGCCGTTTGGCCAAGAAAAGGTTAAGCTGCTTGCGTAACTGGAGCGGGAGAACCGGTATCAAACAAAGGGGGTGTGCTGAGGGAATGGTGCATTTTGGTACCCGGCATCTAAAGTTTGGAGAGAGGGTGAGGAAAAGAGGAAAAACTTTCAAGGAGTAGAAGAGCAGAAACCAGCTCTACAGAAACTCGCCGCAGTTTAGCGGAGCGCTTTTTTGACTCACTGCGCAGACCTTCAGAGGGTTTAGAAGGTAACCCTGATCTGCACACACACACAGCTGACATTTCCTGCTCGACAGCACAACACAGCCACGTGCTCCCCGCAGACGTTGCGTTAAGTCACCAGGATCGCCTGGCTGCTTGCAAACATCCCCCCAACCCACAGCCCCTCGCCCAGGGCTCCCGAAGCCAGCAGAGCCCTTGGGTGCCCCGAGAGAAGCCACCACGTTTTATTTATCAGGGAGGAGGGTCACGGAAGCATCCCGAGGCTGCTTTATTTCCCCCCTGTTCCCAAATCGGGGCCGTGGCTCTCCCTGCCAGGAGCCCAAGCACTTGATCCAGTTCCTGCCCGCTGAGGAAACCGAGCTCAGCCACCCCATCTGGAGCCAAGGGGGCATCCATCCTGCTCCACGCCTGCTTCAGGTAAATGGCAAGGGCTGAAAGAAAACAGCTTCAGGATGCAAAAGCAACCCACGGGCATGATCCTTCGTCAGCCACCCACTTCTCCCCCGAGGCTGGCGATAGGAAAGGGCGTTCTGCCCCCAGCTCCTTCCCGCATTGCTGCTCCTTCAGTGGCTATACCAAAAGCTCAGGCATGAAAACTTTAAGTCTAGAGGTTAGGTTTTTACAAGCCTGGCACACACCGCGGTGTCACCGTGCATTTTGCAGCCCCTGACCCACTCGGAGCAGCAGCATTTAGAGCCCCAGCCATCAGCCGAAAGCTTTCTGGAAGGGGTTATTTCTCCATGGCCAGGGATCAGCCCCAGGACCTATCCGGAGAACTGCAGTTATTTCCGGATGCTTATGGTAACCAGAAGCTGTGAACAGGCTCCAAAACGCATTCGAAATATCTGCCAGGACAACCAGCACCATTTGGCTGGGTACCACACCACAGCGTGTGCCTAGAGCTATGCAACAGGTCCTGCACGGCTCCCTAACCGTCACCACCAATGCTGGAGGAGGAAGAAAAGTAGAACACACCTCGCACCAGGCGGAAGAGAGAAAAAGAAGAAAGAACCAGCATTGTTCTTTTTTTTTTTTCCCCCCCCCTAACAAAAGGGACTAGGAAGCATTAGATTACTATGGAAATGGTCTTGAATTAATCTCAGCGTGTTCCCAACATCCAGCTGTAAAAATACAGGAGAGTTCCTGCACGCCATGAACAGGCTCTTTAACCCGTGACATAAATCTTCTGGAGAAGAAAGCTGCGCACGAGCTACCTCTGCTCTCACAGGCTGAGCTCCTGGGCTCCTCGACACGTCAGATTTGGGAACAGGAGAGACCACGAAGGTAAAAATGTTCCCGTCTTTTATGAAGGCGCATCCCCTCGTTTCTATCTGCAAGACTTGCGCAAGGAAACTATCGAGGTGAAACTATAAAAAAAAAGAAATCAGTCCACAGAAAAACAGCAAGAGGGAGTGAAACAAGCGACTCATGGAAGCTCAAGCGCCTCTGTGACAGGTTGTAACTCCCTGCGTTTGTCTAATGCAACCAAACCACTAAAAGGTTGAAGTCACAGTAATTCAGGAGGGAAGGGAGGCAAAAGCCCAGAAGAACGGCCGTAAACATGCAACGCGCTGCAGCCTGGAAGGAGCCTCTTGGTTTAATAATGAGAAACTCAGCTGTCGGCCAGCGTGGTGCGTCCCACGGCTTGGCAAGGAGGCAGCACTCAAAGAATAGGTGCAAACCAATGGCAGGTACAAATTTTATTTGCCTTTTATTACACGCAGAGGGAGATAGGGTTTCTTTGGTTAAGCAGCACTCGGTGTTTGCCCACTCTATCTGTGCTCATAAAGAACCTTTCACAATTGCGTGACCAAATCTCCACGTTCACCCAGTTGGCAACACAAATCATTTTAATCCGCTCGGAGCGCATCAGTGTGATGATCGTACACTGCAAATGCCACCAGCAGTCAATCCGGGCTGTTTTCATCTCCTTTTGTGGGCTTCCTAAGGTCAGGTGCTGTATTCAGGACTTTCCTCTGTTCACATATTTCTTCCCATGCTAGTGAAGTGAGTGAGATGCAAAGCTCAAGCTGCTGGGTGCTGTTTATATAAATTTTTTATATATTTTTTTTTGATGTGGTAGAGTATTCGTTATGGTCTCAGAAACGTGACATACCCTCTAAAAGCCTTGACACACACCCCCTGGCAAATGACTGCAGGGGACTGCCCCCGGATCTCCTCTCCATGCCGTTTCCCAATGCTTCTGGCAAGAGCACAGCACAACAGACGGTGTGCCCGAAATGCCACTTCAATGCCTGTCCACTCAAACCCCAAATTCTTTTAACATGGTACAGGTAAAACCCACACAGCAGCACCCCAACACGCTGGCTGTGCTGCAGGAAGCCTGCCCGACGCTCCCATCAAGTTTCAGTCGGGTTTGATTTAAAGCAAGGCCCATTTTTATCTTAATCCGTAACAAAAGTTTTATGGTTCTCAAGAGATTTGATCCACTAGGTGAGCTATATTAGTACGTTTGCTATTAAATAAGATTGCTGACAGTAGTAATCTTCATTCCAGGTCTTGGAGACTCAAAAGGTTTTTTCAGCCGCGCTCAGCCTTAATTGTCCCTCGTGTATTTATCCCTGCAGATGGGAATTATTTTTACAGAGCTATGCGCTAGCATAATTTTCATGACAAGTAATTGCAGAAATGCTAGTTTAGACAATCTCTGGATACAAAACAACATGCCTCTCAAGACAAACAGCTTACACCTAAGGCTAATTATGAAGACAATTATTTGCAGCTATTTGGGAGAGGGTCATTGCCAGACAAATTTACTTTTTATTAACCGTGTTCTTATCCTTAACTAAGCCTTCCAACCGGCTGACAGAAGAGCTAATTCCAACGCAATAAACTTCAGCGGAGCCCAAGCCAGCCGCAAACACAGCTGGCCAAAGACCTGCCTGAACGCAGAGTG
This sequence comes from Netta rufina, assembly GCF_964035555.1. Classification (NCBI taxonomy): domain Eukaryota; kingdom Metazoa; phylum Chordata; class Aves; order Anseriformes; family Anatidae; genus Netta; species Netta rufina. The sequence goes on along the minus strand of NC_140134.1, from coordinate 21,247,093 downwards.
TCCTATTCTAACTTAAGGGGTAACTCAAAAAGCCTACACTAGTAGGAAAAATAAAAATCAGAATATAACTTCCACAGCATTCAACAATAGTCCAAAATATTATCTATTCACTTAACCAAAAAAAAAAAAAAAAAAAAGCAACAAAAATTAGGACCAAGAAGTTTCAGCTTCTGGAAGCCATATGGGACATCAACACGCATTTATTCCTAAACCCAGTGATTTAAGTCAAAAAGGAAAATACACTTTTTTTTAACATCCAATTAAAACAAACAATGGTTACATAAACAATTGGACTGATTGGGGATTTCCAGATTTGAATTACCAAGCGAGGGTCTGCTCGGCTATTGTTTGTCAGCAGAACCCTAGGGAATGAAGCTCTGGGTAGTTCCTAAATATCTCAAATATCTGCCTGAAGCACGTGGAGCTGCTGGAAGTCGATTCCAAAGGAGAGCTGGGGAAGAATGCACCTGGAATTCGATGAATGCGCTCGCATTGCAGCGAGGATAAAGAGGCGGCTCCCACCAGCAGCTCACAGACCCTCCTCGCAGCAGGCCAGGCAACAGCTTCAGGACTTCCACTCCTGCTCTTGGTTTTGTTATTCGCTTGCAAAAGCTATTTAAGTCTGCACTGCATCGACAGGCATCATTCCTTCATGCATGCCAGCTAACTTCAGCATCACTTGAGTAAAACGGATTATTGCCATCATAGATGCAGGTTTTCATGCAAGTTTTTTTTTTTTTTTTTAATACTACTTCCATACATTACAGAACTGCACAGAGCCTTATTCTGCACATGCCTTAAGTTACCAGCAAGTGCTGCAGAGTTGGTTGTCCACTGCAAGCTTCATTATTCAGTTAGCTTCATCTGAGATAACACTTCAGGGTATGAAATTATACACATAGATGCCTAGAACAGACTTCTGTGAGCTACTGTTTTGTTGTTTGGGGAGTTTTCCTCCCTCATTTGCCCCATTTTCCTAGGGCATAACACAAGATAGAGGCTGCATCACGACTGACTTTCATACTGACATCTGAAAAAAGTTTTCATTAGCAACCATATTAAATTTGGATAACGATTTGCAAAATATTGAACAGCAGACTGAAGCCAGCCTGTAATTGATTCTCCTTTCCCTTGAAAGTAACCAATCGTGCCCCCAGAGAAGGAAAATTAAAAAACTGGAATAATCCGTTCACAATTCTCATTAAAATAAAAAATAAAAAAAAGCCAAAATGCCATGTGATAAAATTAGCATCTCCTATTAGATTTTAAAGCAACCCTCCTCAGAAAGCTCCACTGTGAGAAATGTGCCCCCAGGGAGGCAGCAAGCACCAGGCAGGATCTGGGCACAGAGCTAAGGGCATCGTGCACCACGAGGCAGCACCACCTTGTTCTCACCAAAGGCATCAAAGTGTTTGGTGCTTTCATCTGCAGCCACGTGAGCATACAAGGGACGGCAGCAACAGCAAGTCCATCAAGAGAAAATTGGGAAAAGGAAGCTCCGGAGGAAGCGAAGACCAGGGAAGTCAGAGATCAGATAAAACGTCGTGCGTGGGGAACGCTCGGTGATTTATCTTTAAAAGATTTCCCTTTCCAAAGGGAGAAACGGAACCCAAAGGAAATAAATCTCCTGACACCAAATACTTACGAAATACACTGCCCAAATACCCTACTCCCTTCTAATACAGGTCCACCGAGGATAATAATTTATTACCACTAACAATTAGTCTTAATTGTTATGGCAGAAATAAGCAGTGGAGCCAAAAGTTCCCACTGTGTCAATAAACTGAAAAACAAATATTCCATCAAGCAATCATACTGGCATCAATATAGTCTTATTTTTTCTTAATTAAAAAAAAAAAAAAAAGCTAGTCATTCTGCACACGATTCCTTTATTTTTAAAAGTCTCCCATTATGGCCTTCAGAGGCGTACACAGAAAGATGTAAGGAAGCCAAAGCACACACTCTCTTTAAGCAGGCATATGGCAGTGAGTCGTCAGGACGAATTAAAAGCTTGAATAGTGAGAAATTCTCCTTGTACTGCTCCTCGGAGTATCAGGTAAGGTGCACCACGCAGTGAAACATCATCTCCCCTGATCTGCAGGGGCTGCCTAACGCTGCTGGAAGCCGAGGAAGCCTGGAGTTTGCGTATCGGTGCTCCCAAAGCACAGCTCATCGGAAAGTTCTCCTCTGCCTCAACGAGGGATGGATTTCAGGCTTATTCTAGCAAACGAGGAGAGGGCATCAATCGGGGAATGGTCCAGCACTGGAACAGGACTTGTGACATTTACTGGAGGAATGCACAGGGCTGCACATCCGACCAGCCCCAAGTCGCCCAGGGAAGTCACTCTTACCCACCTGATGTCCTGTCTCAATAAGGCATCTAAAGAGAAGCAACAGGGTGCCAGCAGGAAAGCTGTGCCTGAGCCACACGTGGCCACCCAGTAACTCCAGAGGAAAGTTTTCCAAACGCTGCAGAACCGCTGTCAGTCACAGCACAACACGAAACACAAATCACAGGTCTGACGGGTTACAGAGCTGTTGAATGTACACTAAAAGCTAATTTATTCCTAACTGGAGGGACGCATTAAAAAAAATGAATTATTTATTGCATGCAACAACACGACACAGAACTCACGTTTACATCAGATGGAGGCAGATCAATTCTGAAGTGCCAAAATGCATTTATTACTGTAGAGGCAGAATGAGTCCCTGGCTAAAAAAAAAACAAAACAACCCTTATGTCACTCGTCCAGAGGCAGGTGGAGATGCTGAACTCTGCAGCTCACCTCCTGCTTCCACAACCTCACTAGTCCCTACCGAGCCAGGTTCAGGATCCTGGGTGAGTCCAGTTATCAAGATGTGGATGATTTTTGCAGTGGATGCTCCCGGTGCTACCACCCCACGACTGGCAGGAATCACGGCGATCCCAGCACGGTGGGCAGCAGCCCACCAGAGCCTGGGAAAGCCACCCCTCTAAAAAGAGGCAGGGGACAAAGGCAGAGAAAGCAGGAAGCTCCGTTTTTCATAGCCCCCGCCACGACTGGTTTCTTCTCACTATGAAAAATGCAGAGAGATGATGGAATAATAGGAGAGGAAGCAGACCTTCCTGCCTTTCTTCTGCATTCAGACGAGGATAAAGAAAAGCTTCAAGTGACACCACCAGACAGCCACAGGCTGCCAAGAGGCATCCAGACTCCTCAGAGAGCTGATCCTAACCCCCAAGCCAACCTCGCCCTGCAGAGTTTGAGGTGCTGTCCTCCTGCCTTCCGGGGATGTCTACAATAGAAAAATGAACTTTTTTGTGTGTTAACTGCATCGTGTCACCTCCAGGCTTGGAGACGAGCACGCAGCGCTTAAGAACCCATTAGTTAGCCGTGATTAATCCCAGGACAAAACATTCAGCAGTGAGTTAGAAAGCAAGCTAAGAATACATTCCCTATGCAATATTTTCCTGGCACACACAGCGCAGACGGGGCCTATAGGAGCACTCCCTCCAAAACCATGCCGGTGTGCGTTACGGGGACACGCCAGGGATCCGTGCTCAGCGGGGCGAGGGACACCCCATTTCCCCACACCATCAGTTCAGCACACCGACACCTGCCCCGCTGCTTCATCCCTCGAGCACTGCATTTTTCTCAGGATCAAAACAAGACCGAAGAAAATTGATCCGTTCACACAATAACCCCTGCCCTGCCTGGAACCGAGCCGCATGATGGAATGAAGGGTTTTATAAGCCAAGTTCCAGCCACGCCTATGATCTAAAATACATTAAAACCATCGCGAGTAAACTCCAGAAACGATCCGGCGTTTAACTTGGCTTTCCCCGCGAGAACAGCCAGGCTTGAAAGAGCTGCCTAAGAAAACTTTGATAGCGAGCTGAAACTTCCACGGAAATCCTGAGCAAGTGGAAGCGGAGGGCGCGGGGCGGCCCCGCAGCACCGCCCCAAAGGCAGAGCTCCTTCGCCCTCCCAGCCCCAGGCAGGGGGCAGGATGGGGGGACACTGCTCCAGCCACCAAACCACTGCCCCACCTCATCAGCTGCACTCATCCAAACCCCTCTCTGAGCAGGAATTTGCATATATACAAGCCTTTTGTAGCTCATTAATGTCATCCAAATAATGACTTTCCCATGTCCATGCACTTGGACTCTGCCTGCCCCTTCTCACACACGTGGGTCAGGGGCAGTAAGGAAAAAAAAGTTAGGATCTCATGGCAAAAGAAGCATCTTCTGGGTTTCAGCCCAGCATTTTAGTAGCATCTTCACCCTTCTGCCTCCTGATGCACTCGCTCGGTAACACACAGCTTCTATTTCCAGGTAAAGAAGTTGTAAGCATCGCATTATTTCATAGCCTTGCTCAGCCTCTGTATCAAAAGAGAAGAGCAGCCTTGTATCAGGAAAAAAAAATAACAAAGGGCTCAAGGAATGAAGCAGTGCTTCAACTAACATTTAGCTCAAGTCCTTCACTGAGCTATGTGAATGTATGCTGGGAAACATGAAGTACGTTTCACAAAAACTTATCTAATTAAGTGAACACAGGGAACAAGTTCCAACACATCTCTGCTTCCCCTTAAAACAGCTTGGCAACACCTCCGAGTTGTACATATGTTTAAAAACAAGAGAATAGTGCAGGTTGAAGGAAACTAGGAAAACCTAGTACTCACACAAACCAGGTATTCTTAGAGCATTATTAAAAAATAAAAATAAACAGGCCAGAGATCTTTAGCTTGCCATTCAAAGTTCTTCTATCATGAATTTGTCCAGGTTGTCCAAACCAGAGAGGAAGGTCAGGTGTGGAGTTCTGCAGGGGCTATGCTGGAGCATGGAGCTTAACCCATTTGTTAACGACCTAGAAAACGAAGTAATCAATGTGTTGACAGAGCTGCTGACATAACAACGTGGTTGTAAGGCTGAAGAACCACTGAAAGACCTCAGACCGAAAGCAATCCAACGCGCGTAAAGGGAGAGCGATGCCCGTGGAGACGGGCGGCCCTCGCTCTCCATGTGAAATGATGGGCTCTGCCGTGACCTTTCCCACTCCAGAGCAAGCTTCCGGGCCCAAGATAAACAGACAGACGGAAACATCAGCTCAGCAGCAGCCCAGCACACAAATCATTGCCAGAAATTATTAGAAAAAGAAACAGGACAAGCGATAAATCACTACAGGCTATGCAAATCCCTGGGTCACCCTGATCGCAAAGTGCAGGTGGCTTTGGTGGGCTCCCCTTAAAAAAAAAAAAAAATTAAAAAAGTTTCGAAGTGACAAGGTTCACAGAAGGATGACAGAAGTCATCTGGCAAAAGCTAAGACTACTCAACCTTGAAAATAGAGAACGTAGGGATGTACACGACAGCGATTTATAAGGCCACGGAGCACAAGGAGAGTGGACAGGGATCAGCTGTTCAGCCCCATTGTTCCACCAAACGGCACGAAGCTCAAATGAGAAGACTTGAAACGAGAAGGGTCTTCACACAGCCAGCAGCAGAACAACAGAAATGCCTGTCAAAATGCTGGGAACAAAAAAAACAGCTTAGAAAGGTTGGGGAGGAACCTGTATGAGCACTGGGGAAAGCTCTGCCACAGCCTGCCCCGCTCGCAGCCCCCAGCAGGTTCAGAGGAAGATTGCAGGGAGGGGGGAAATTATTTCTCATGCTCTTCCCCCTTTCGCCCTTCCCTAGCCATTCACTTCTGCAAGCTGTAAGGAGACAGCACGGGGCTAGCTGTACTCTCGGCCTTATATTCTTAAACTTCTGTTTATAACCCACGCCTATTTTTAGCCGTTTCCAAATGACACTGTCAAGAGCTCTCAAAAATGCTACTTCTCAGCTGAAAGAGTCGAGCTTTAGCAACAAAGAGGTAAAAGTGAAAATTAAGAACTGCACGAAAACCTGGGTGTACACCCCTTAGAAAAATATTATCCCAAGTACTCGCAATTCAACCCGACAATAGCTCTGGTACTTGATTAAAAAAAAATTTGAAGTCCTGCCATCAAGTGGCCTCAGCAGATTCACTGCGGAGATACTGCTAAATCAACATGGAAGCTAAGAAAAAGAACAGCTTTGTTTCTGTTCCACTGCTCAAGTCCCTGCATTTTTCATTTTGGTGCAATATATTTATAGGTGTACCAACAACTCCATAGATAGCCTGAGCAGAGCTGTCTCTAACAGATTTTTCAATAAGCTGAGAAAATCTACACAAATACTTGGACTCTTTCAAAGCCTCTTATTTTGCACCAGGGAAACCAGATACAACATCTGCACAAGAGTGAGATCATTTTGTCAGGGGAGTCTCAAGAAACTCTGTTCTGATCTATTCATTCCTCATACTTTCTCATCCACACAACTTTTTACGGCACACTTCTGCAGCTCAGATTACGAGTTTTTACCTGAACCAAACACGCTGTCCCTCTTGGATTTAACCTCTGCTTGTGTGTGTCTTCTGGTTTTCTCAAAAAGTGAGCTGCACCCATGCCAAATTGCCAAGCAAAACCAGGCTCACCGCTATTTCCATCCCACCTTGCATTTTGCCTGCTAGCAAGTGCTGTTTTCAGTCGAAGAGCCTGATTAAGTTTAGACCCCACTGTACAGAGGGAGCGGAGGAACATCTTGCAGAAGACTATAAATGAGGTTAAGCAAGAGGTTTCGGCTCTGAATGATTCCCAGCTGACCGTCCCACCCTAGGTGATGCTGAATTCCTTTGTGTGGCAAGAGAGTGGAGGCAAGCTCTCTGCTCACGTGGCAAACCAGCCAAGAAGTTGTTCTGAAGAAGGAAACCACGTTTGCCATGCTAAACAAACCTCACCATATCCACAGTTTTTGCTCTGCTGCACAGCCTCACGTGTTATCCACATCAAGTGATGGATTTAAGATGCTCCTTTTCCTCCTCCCTTAATTATCGTTCTAATTCCTGTATAAATCTCTCATATATCATCTCCTATAGACATAAAGGTCAAGCTTTGGCTGACCTTTGGGCTAGTTCTGTTCCAGCTTTGCATTTCTTTGTTTCACTTACCCTAGATGAGCCCCGTAATACTCACCTGCTGCTGCTGCCTGCCTTACTCACGAGTAGACTGAGGCATCTCCTTAGTCTCAGGACGTGATGCTTGTTTACAGAGGCTCTGCTGTCCCTGCAGTACATGCTCAGGGAGGGAAGATAACAGCAGGGACGTGCCATCCCTAATCCCAGCAGGAGAATAAGATTAAGCAACTGGCTGAGAAATTCTTGGATCAATAAAACTGTAGCAGACACAGGAGTATCAGCAAAGGAGTAAGAACAGAAACGACAATAAAGGTCCATGTCACAGCACTCAGTGAGCAACAGTATAAGGTTACTTGGTTTAATTTGGTCCTGGCTGCTACCAAACGTTTTGGAAGATCTGAACAAGTGTGGATGAGCCAGCATCTCCCATCCTGTGCATCCTCAACTCTGTATAGCCTCCGTTTCAAAGGTTTAAATATCCTCTACTTTTTGTCTTAGCCCCAAAGCTTCTAAATTATTCTGAAATAGCCACAGGTTTGGCAATGACTGTAGTTGTTCCAAATAGCTTTGATAGCATCGAGTTAAGCTACAGAAATAAAATCCATTTTGTAAACTACCAGAAGTCCTTTCTTCTCCTCACCCCCTCCTATCATTTTTACTTGCAAAAGAACCTACTTTTAAGAAGGGCATTTATTTTCGTGAAGGTACTATATGCAATTTTTGCATTGTGAAATCCGGTTTTGTTTCAAAAAAGCCCAAATGCACACTTACTGCTCTACACAGAGCTGCAGCAGTGACAGAGCAACGAGACAATCAATACCTGAGCTTGACGGAGGACTCCAAAGCTGCTCGAGCACGTCCCAGCAGCCACCCAAACAACACTATTTCCCTTTTGTCTCCTGTTAAGACCTGGGCAAACATTTCTGATTCTTGCAGGCACGTTTGGGTGTTACCCGAAGGTGAAGTTCCTACTTACTGACAGCACGAGCTGAGGCAGCTGGACTGCAAAGCACACACAGTAAATATCAACAACTCCTTCACATCAAACCACATCCACATTTTTCACAAACTCACGGCTTTCTTGAGACTTTTATTTCTTTTTATGGAGGCCCATAAAGCAGAGCCTTCCTCCAGAAGGGCACCTGTAACGTCTTACATCAAAGCAGAAGTTTCTGAAGTGGAAGCACGGCAGCAAACAAACATTTCCGAGATGCCTGCAGGTAGCGAGCCCTCCCCGTGGAGCTGAAGGGCCAAACACCGGGATCACCGTGTAAGAAGAGCTGCAAGAGAACCCAATCCATTTCCCAGCCACGAATCCCCTGAACAACGGGCGACCCCAAGGCCCCACAAGCAACCTTTCTAAAGCACCGAGTCAGAGCAAGACAGGTACAAGTGCCCCAAATGCAGCTGCTGCAGGGGACGGAGCCCAGTGGCTCAGGACCAGGGAAGCGCAGCAGGGGCTGGGCTATCTCAGCACAATTACACAGCACTCACGTCTCAAGCGTTCAGAAGTTCCCTTTTATTTTTCACCATAATGGCACTAAAGAGAAAAAAGATCAGATGTTGACTTCTGCGAGAAGAGAGGATGAACCACACCGATCAGCTGCTGCCCTACAAACACCCCCGTACCTGCAGACATCTGTGTCTACCTGCTGCTTCAAGGGATGCTTTTAAATACTGCTCTTCTGTGGCTGATCCACAGCCATCCTCACCAGACAAGCTGTCCTCAGCCTCTCCGATACCTAGGGTGGCTCTTTTCCCTTTTTTAATGGCATAAAGCTAAATGAGGAGCCTTTTTACCTGTATAAAGCTAAATGAGGAACCTTTTTACCTGCTCATTTCTTACCATTTAAGCTTTTTAACCACGATCACTAAACACCTTTGCAACCCAAACCAACCAGAAGCCCACTGCGACGAAGGACTGGCTGTTACACCTCTCCTCCTCCTCCTCCTCACAAGTGGCAATAAATCAGAACTTTATTTGCACAGCCTACAAACACTTCCAGGATGGCCTGGGAGGGGTTTGCACGAGAAATGTGCTGACGCCGTATTTACGTGTATACAAGAAGCAAATCTGTTTTTATCGGCCATAAAGAAGCGTTATGGATTGGGAATCTGACAGCTAAACAGTGATGCCCAGCTGCCAATTTCAGTCATCTGATATCTGCAACTCCAGCGCTGAGGACCAAAAGCTCGGAAAAAAAAAGATACTGAGACCAAAATACAGGTAAAAATACAATTACAGTGACAACACGCCAAATTATGGGAATGAAAGTAACGTAATCCGTGGACTCGCATAACAATGAAAAGTGGATTATATTGCCTTTAATCACAGAAACACGCAACCCCAGCAACTTATAAAAGGATTAAGCAAAAATAGCTCATAATACAGAAGAGTAAAATTCTAATTGAACGCCGAAATAGGTAGCTTATGCTTATTAGCATTGACAATGTAATTTAGCACAGACACATTTCCATACCGGAGCTCTGCCTGGCACTAACACCACCGCCACCTGAGAGCTTCTCCCCTCAGCGAACTCCCCCCTGCATTTAGGGGAGGGGTAGTGCCCGACCGCATGTTTTTAAATGCCCTGTTTTCCATCACCATTGTGTGCAAATGCTATTATGAATTTTCATTCAAACTCTTGGCTCACTTTTTTTCTTTTTTAAAGTATAAATTGTGTCTAACAAGAAACACACCAGGGATCTCTCCAATCCCCAAAGGCACTTTCTTAAAAGGAGAGAGAACAAAGGAGAAAACCTCCCAGCGTGTGCTTTCCAAAGCAGCTTCTTAGGACAGTATCAAGAATGACAATACTAGAACATAAGCTTTTCTTTTTCATTCTTTGATCCACGTATAATTGAATTGATTATTGCAAACTGTGTAATGATTTCCAAAAGACTGGAGGAGAAGGCAAAGATCACAACAATCTAATAACCAATTTAAGGAGATGTAAGAAATATTGAAGGAAAGATTTAATCACTCAAGTATACTCCTTCCAATTAGAAAGAGCTTTAAATAGCTTACCTGGAGATAAATTAGAGTCTGCACGCAATTATACACGAATAGTAATTAAGATCAGGAAAATTCACATATGCCTCTGCCTATAGCTAGGAAGGTAAGCCAGCGAAGAACAGACTTTGCAGTTACCTTGTTTCATCAACAATAATGACAACACATTGGTTCGATTAATCCAAAACTTCGAGAGCACCAAGGAATTCAGTAACCTCACAAGTCTGGGACCTGCAAAGTACGTTTGATCTTATCTCATTTTCTTCTTTTTCCAGCAGGACAAACATTTTCAAACGGGGCTAAAGACTGAAACACTCTTGATCACGGTAAGAACAAATTTCAGAAAACATTATTTTGTGATTTAAAATTGTGGCAAACAAGAACGACTGCTATTTTTCTTCACAGAAGCAAGACCTTTTATTTTACCTTGTGCATTTGACACACAACACGTGTTGTATGTCACGCTCTATTTACACACGTACGCTACACCCACACGTTACCCCACGGCTCTTTGCACAGGAAGACAAGTTTTAGAGACAAAAATGTGACCAAGTTTCTCTGACAAACTTCACCTTGCACAGCCAAGTGAGTTACTGTGCAACTCTTCCATTTGATTTCAGTTTTAAAGGTCACTAGATCTAAAATCAATGCCACTCGCTAATTGATCAGAGGAGAAACGCGGAAGGATTCTACCCAAGAAAATTAAAATAATGAAAGGAATTCACCGCTCATTCTTCAAATAGCAGAGCCTTTATCACAAACCCTCTCCTAGCTACGTCTCCTTTCAACATTCAAAACCCAAGGAATGTAGAAGTGTGCTTTCTGGGGATGTACTCCTGCCTGCAAATACCTCGGAGCTGGGTGCAGCAGGTAACAGCTCTCCATCAGCCTCGTTTTTCCAAGGAGCACCAACCTCACCCAGTGCCCAATAACCCAGTGTGTGACAGCCACAACTCTGCACAGAAACGTCACGCCCCCATCCTTCCCTCTCCCCCCAAGAGGGCATCCACACACCTCTTTTAATTTGTACAGACTAGAGAAAAAATGCATTCAGGCCCCTCCACGCTGAAGTCCTCAAAGTATGGATTTATGAACTAACTTTTTTCCCCCTTATGTAAACTGCCAAGCCCTCACAGCTACCAAAAAACATCTTTTCACAGAATGCAGAGCTGCCCTCCTACAGTCCCAGCTTGCAAGCACCACTAAATATCCTGAGCGGCGAAGTGAGATTGAAAATAAACTAGTCAGCTTGACATTTACCCTTCGGATCCCTGAGGTAGCAACAGTACTTTAAAGAAAAAAAAAAAAAATCATAACTTCCCTCCGCTGGCTCTCGAGAAGCAGGTTGCAGCAAGAGATCAATAAAGAAGTCAGGGATGACAAGCAGACTCCAACACACTTCCAGGAGAGCTCTGAGAGCAGGACGGGCCTCTCCCCTCCGCCGTGCTGGCAGAGAGCTCTGCAACACGTAGATGGACACAGAGCCCGGCGGCCCTGCGAGGGATGAGAGGCTTCAGATTTCAAAGCTCCCGAGATCAATAAGTTGTTGATTTTCATAGGAAAGCCATGCCTTTTAACGCTGCCCGTGGACCACCATCCTGCCACCTTACCACATATTAAAAAGAAAAACTTTATCCCCTAGTTCCTGCTGCTTCTCGCCGCACTCAGGTCAGGCTCACGTGTACCCAAACCAGCTATTGTGCACCAAAAGCTCTGGAGCCAGCTACCAAAACACACCACTCCACTCGGCTTGCCAAGATTAACAAAAGTTTAACGCTGGAATCAAATCTCAACCCTTTATCCCATTATGTGGGAAGCGTAATTCGAAAGAAAAAAGAAATCTTGGGGGCAACATACCCTGAAAAACACAGAACAGAAGGGAATTGTAAGTGTTTGTCCTGACCTGGCAGACACAGACCCCAAAAAGTTGGAACATGCACAAAATATTTCTCCTCCTTTCCATCCTGCCAGCTCTGTAAGCACCTCAAAACGAAAGCACAAGGACCCCTGGTGCACGGAGAGCTGAGAGCTTCTAGGGAAAGACAAAAGGTTCCCCGGTCATACTTTTAGTTTCTGAAGCCTGTGTTATGTTTGGTACACTTCTGATCCGTGCATCCTCTGTCGTTTTGAAGTTAATGCTCCCAAAACGAAGCCCTCCTGCCGAACGACGACCCTGTGACAGCCGCAGGGAGCTTCTCAAACTTTCCAACACACCCGTGCACCGCAGAGCCCGCACCCCCGCCTCGCCAACGCAAAGCGGCTGGAAACTTTTGCTTTTTTAATAAATTTTCTTCCTTTTTCCCCCCTTACACAGCGTGTCCCCCGCCACCCACCCTGCAGCCCCTGACGAGCCGCATCCCCCCCTCCATCCCCCTCCGGCTCCCACCGACTTTCTTGGCGGCCCCCGCCGAGTTTTCACGCATTTAGGGCAGAAATCACTTCTCCACGGGGCTTTTAGGGCACAAACAACTTTCTTTGGGAACCTTGCGGCCACAAATAACCCCTCTCCGACACCCCACCGCGGGCTGCCCACCACCCCTACCCGTGCTCAGGCCGCCTGTCAGCCCCCACACCCCCAACCCCGCGGCTTTCCCCGTGCCCGGTGCCGCTCCCGGAGCCCCTCAGGAAACTTCTCGGGGCTCCCGGTGCTGCCCCCCCCCAGCACCTCAGCACCCCCTGAGCTCCCACCCCCGGGTTGGGGCTCCCGGCCGCCGCCCTCTCCTTGCTTCTCCCCCCCACCTCTCTCCACACCATCCCCGGGGCCACCCAGCCGCTGTCCCCACCACCACCACCGGCAGCGACGACAGCGGCTCCCCACAAACGAGGAGCACTGCCCGGCAGGGAAGCGGAGGACAGCTCCCTTCCTTCCCCGCCCCGCTCTCGTCCACCTCAACCCCCGCTCAGCCAGCTAGGGCCCTTCCACAACCCCTTCGCCTTCCCCACGGTGAAGCAGCGAAGCCGAGCAGCGCCTCCCTGCTGTCCTCTCCCCCCCCCCCCCCTCCCGCCCGCCCCGGGGCACGGAGCGGGGACGAAGCGGCCGCGGGGGGCTCGGCGGGGGGACGGGCGCTGCGCTCTACCTTTAGTTCCGCACTGTCCGCCATCTTGCGAGGCCGGGCGCAGGCGCAGTGAACCCCGCCGGGACACCGCCCCCCCCCCCCCCTTCTCCCTCCTCCTCCTCCTCCTCCTCCTCCTCCTCCTCCTCCTCCTCCTCCTCCTTCTTCTTCTTCCATCCCCGCCTCGCCCCCCCCCGGCACGCAGCGTTTGAATCGCGGCGCCATTTTGTGCCTCCCCTCCCGGGGGGCTATGGTGGATCGCCCCCCCTTCACTCACACACCGTCCCCTCCTAGTGCTGGGGGTCGATGAGCCCCCCCACAGCCCCTCGGGCAGAGCTCAGTGTGGAAAGTTTCCCCCCCCCAGCACATACACACACAGACAGTGCAGCCCTCTCCCCTCCATCCCGGTGCTGTGAGGGGTCCCTGGGTTCCCCTCAGAGCTGCCCCCCACCCCGGGGTGCCGGGGCTCCCGAAGCGGAGCACCGGAGGGGAGAGGTGGATGCGCATTCCTGCAGTTAGAAGTTGATTAAAAATGGGAATTCTCAACTCTGTTTCCTGCCACTGAAGCGGCGGCTTGAAACGCCTGAGGAGCGAAACAACCCGGGGCGAGCCGGGGGCTGAGGGAGCAGGGTGCCCTCTGTCCCCCGGTACCCGAATCCAAAAATGAGATCCAAAAATAGTTTTATTTTCCTGAACCGCTGCACAGAATTCTTAGGGAATCCATACAAGCTTCCCTGGGTTTTTCTCTTAATCACAAAAAGCAGCGAGTATCCACCGTTTGCATCTTTTTAGGGAGGCCTAAAGCACCAGAGCAGAGCTTTAAGATCTGTAATTGCCTGTGTCATCTCGTTTTGGGGTGGAAGCTGTACAACAGCACACCTGATAATATAGAGGGGAAAATGCTGTCTGACAAGATGACTGCAGCAGTTGTGAAGTCAATCAGCTTCAACGCTAGCATCTGTCATGCCCCTTGCCTCGATTCGGCTGCCTTCTACTTGTGGCTTGCTCTGTAATTACTGAGCACCATGGCACTTTCTCCACTTGGCCTTCACCTTAGAGTATAGGATGAAAAAGTTTTCCGGAACACAAGGTCAATATTGTACATCCTTTTAAGTGTGCGATAGAGACCAAATTTGCTAGTTTTCCATAGCTTCTATAAAATTCATCATCATGCATTCAGAAAGCACTCACATTATCTGCATTGCCAGATATAAAAGCATTAATGTCTCCACTCTACAGATTGAAGGAAGCATGCTTGAGGCCACACAGGGAATCAGTGGTGAAGAGATTACCACTCATGATTATTACTGAATTATAATTTATATCTCCCATATGACCTGAATAGTTAGCCACAATTTAAAATTAGGCAGTTTCCATTGAGGAAAAAATGCGATAGCAGTATCAAATATCTTTCTACTAAGTAGCTTTTGGATACCATCCTGTTATTAGTAAGAATGCAGGCGAAGTCCTGGTTCTCTGAACAAGGGAAAACAACCTCCATCGCTTCAAAAACATGTAATTTCTAAGCATTTCATCCAGAAACATTCCCCAGCTTGGTCTCAAGACCAGATTGACAGAAAGTCGCAGGTGCATTTTTTGACTTCTCTGGTACCCCACTTTCTTCCCCAGGTCATGTGTACGTCCCATTTCTGCTGCAGATACGCCAAGTATCCACCATTCTCATTGATTTCTTTTACCGTTTTTGGTGTTCAGCATTGGCATATCGAATAAAACATTCAGAAAATGAGGAGCAATTAGCAAAGGCTGATAAGTGATACTCAGATACTCTGGCTTAATACTGCATGTAATGAAGAGTTATCATGGTGTCTAAAAGGCTGGTGTGGGGAGGGGGGAGGGCGCTAGGCAAGATATCTAAAAAAAATAAAGTCAGATGACTACCCAGTACACCCACATGTACCATAATTAGCTGATCTATTTCAGTGGTCTGAACCAGCCCAGTTTAGAATATTTCATTGCAATTGATTGAATATGTTTAATAAACACGATCTTAATATGTTAGTTTGTGTCTAATTTAAAGAATTTGGCGAAAAGATCTATGATCATATAAAGACTAATCCTCTTTTCATTTATTTTTTTTTTTTCCTGAAAGAAGCTTGCTGCACAGCAAACAGTTTTTTTTTCTCTGCTTCTTCACTTCCTACCAAAATCAGTGGGATGTGGACATGTGCTTAAGTGCTTTGCTAAATCATGGCATAACACTATCAAACCTGACACATGGCCATAAACCACAGTGTCCTCTTTCAAAAATCGCTTTAAATAAAACAGGCTGAGAATGTCTTCAGATACATTAAAATAAGGAAGCAAACTAAATGAGAGGGTACAGAATATTCAGTTCAAAATAGTCCTCCTGAAGTACTGTATTTTTACAAACAAAGCTAGTACAGGCCCTTTGTTTTTGAGTTTAGACTTTTGATAGTCCCTTCTTTTTTAATGCAGTATAGACTTTGGTTTGAAGAAGGAACTTAATGTGAAAAACAATCTGTGCTTCTATTTTTACACAATTATTTACAAGTAATGAAACTTTGTTCCTCTCTACTCCTGAGACTTAAATGATGGTTTCTTTGCCAAGAAAAGACTTTGTCAACAGACAGTAATTTCCAGAGATGCTCTCAGTTGTTCCAGCTCTACTGCAGTTCTGTCGGTGATAGCAACATTCAGATTTGTCACAATTCTGTCTTCATTTCAAGAGGACATGGCCCTCAAGCAGTGCAACAAGGCTGCTACCAGAGCAGGTTAAGAACAACTACAAAACAGACTTCCACTTGTTAGTCACCTCTGTTTTTCTGAGCAAAAACTGCAATATTTCCTTCTTTTAACCTCTCACACACACACAAACATCCGCCAAGGGAGGAGAAGAGGGATGAAAATAAAGATCAAAGGCTTTTGTTAACCATTCAAAGTTTGGGTATTCATAGTTTGGGTATTTAAAATTCTCAGTTTTCAGAAGTTCATTTCCTGCTTTGTGCCAGATTGCAGTAAAGTAAATGACTGGCCAAAATCTACCTTCCACCCTTGTATCTTCCATTTTCCTATTCTTTAACCTCCCCAGAAATGCCCCATGTCACATAAGTCACTTTCTGAGAACCATGTTCGGGTACAATAACATTCTTATACAGATATTCAGTTTTTCTACTGACATGTTGTTTTCATTAGTCTGAGTCTCCAAGACTTTCCCCTTTTTCCAATAGTCCAAACTTGCTTTCTGCTCAAAAGCAAGGGAGGGGAAGTGTTTTTGATCCTGAATATCAATGTTAAAAGTCACTTAAAGAGAGATTCTCAATGACTGTCTTTTTTGATAGAAAAAACACAATCAAGCCAATAAAAACAATTAAAATCATCTTTTATTTCTGAGACTGTTGGAAGCATAACATTATTAGATGTGTCACTGGTGAAAAAAATAAAAATAAAAAGGTTGCAGAGGTAGATTTTAGTGGAAATTACTTCAATATATGTGAAGAAATTGAATGATGGAGTAGCTAGTACAACAGGTGATAAAATAAGTCCATTTAATTCTTTATATGAAATACACATGGAATTGCTCAATGTGCTATACAGTAAGTTCAACAATGTGAAGTAACTCACATTCAGCTTGTACACACATCTCCCTCTAAATACACATCCAAGTGCAATATTATATTAATTATATTATATTATATTATTATTATATATTATCACCATCTCTCAAATTAGGCCCAAAACAAGGGCTGCTGCTTATTTAGAAAAAGAACGTTCACTACATCGTTGCTGGCAGTGTTATTAAAATTTACAGAGAGGGAGTTAATCACCTAAAATCCTAAATTAGAAAAAGATACTGAAGCACTTTGTTAACATTACCTATTTTATATCCTCAGACTTGCCAGTATAACAATGTTATTGCAGTATGGAAAGCATATGTAAATGAGTTACTATAATCTTTAATTACATATGCAGCGTTACAGCGTGACACATACAGGCTTCATCTGCGTATTTCCTGTTTTTTCAGTTCCTAAATATCAACTCGCCTTATTACTGTACACATACGAGCGCAGTTTACAACGCCAAGCACCCGTAGCCTGCCTTGGCCGTGATACAAAACTCCTTTCGCGTTGCAATTTTGCGTTAATCTTTCAAAATTTTAATTGTGCTCGCTGCTATTTGAATGCCCTGTAGATTGTGTTCCCTGCCTGGGATTACTGATGCCAAGTCCAGCCCGGCTCCCTGTGTGCTCTGCTCTGCCATACAAAGTGTTGCAGCTGCAGGACAATAGTAATAGGCACAACAATTAGCCCATTCTCTACAACTATTTGCTTAGCCCTTTCCGCCCTAATATCAGCGGGTGATATGTGCTTGCTCATAGCCCTGCTGATGTCCTTAAGGCCCGTCCTTCATAATTAACCTATTCTATATTTGGGCTGTGTCAAAGGAAGCATCGGTGATGTCAAGTGGAGACCGCATTTTTCGGTGAGGATGAAGAGAAAGAGGTCTCCCCATGGGGCTCCCTGGGGACCAGTCCCACTGCACCACGCAGCCCACAGATCCCAGTGGTGCTTTGCTGCTGTCCGGGGCATTTGGGGCTTTACACGCTCATAAAGCAAGGTGTGTGGGGATAAAAAGGCTTCAGGAGCCGAGGGTTCCCAAGAAAAGGCATTCATGCAGCCTCGTTGGATTTTATGCAGGATTACAGTAGTCACAACAGCTAAAGTTGTTTGTGCAAGGTGATTTCATGCCATAGGAGAACTGTGGTCTGCACTGAGAGGAGGCACACGAGTTATGGACAGTCCTAGCTAAGAAGGTGACAGCATCCCACTGGCCTTCCCACGTTTACTTTAATTACCAACAGTTAAATTCTGTAGCTTTTATCCGAGGAAAACTGCCCCTGTGGAGTGGATCCATTTCTATACATACATTTGCTCACTTTTCTCTGGCCTTTTATTAGAATTTGCATCTCTATCTTTCTTTCTTTCCTTTATTTTTCTTTCCATGAAAGCTAGAAGAAATGGTCATTCCTGAGATATTCATCTACACTTCAAAAAGCATTTCCTTTGGCTGAGCTGAATTCAGATTTTGTCAACAAAATTCCACTTCACTGAGTCACAATTGTGATTTTTTCCCCATTAGCACCCATTTTCATAACACGTAGGCACAGTACAAGAAGAAAGAGTAAAGCAACTGCAGCGGGCCGTAACCGATTCAGAGTGAGCTGTGAAGTGTGCAGTGCTGTACCAAAGCCAAGCACCACCTCGAGTGTCAGATCGTTCAGGAGCTCGAAATTGGCCAAGAACAATTCAAAACACAATGACAGAAAACTACAGAAAGTTACATCTACTTCCAGAATATCTTCAGAGAGGTGAGGCAGGTTTATAATTAAACCGCACAGACTTATGACATGGACAAAAAAAAAAACAAGTTTTAACCGTGACAAACTCTTTCATTCCAATTAAAAGTGTTTTTACATGAGACTGCAAGGCCCCAGTGCTCAAGAATTTATTTTTTTACTGGTACTGAGCAATTCCTAACAAGCAAAGTTCTGTGGCAAAGAAAAAAAATAAAAATAAAAAAAAAACAAATCAAGGTGCTAAATTTTCCATAACTTTGAGAGTAAGTGCCTGTTATGATGCTACACGTTACTCCCCCTCATACAGACAGCCTAGGAGTAGATTTTGCTTCTGCTCCTCAGCTCTTCAGCTCTCGTGTTGCCCAACATGGCTCGGAGTAGGGCGGATGAAATGCAGAGCGAGACGTCAGCAGGTAGCCTCCACCCACTGCATGGAGATGGTATCACACATGAAGCGCTCGCATCTTTTTTTTTTTTTTTTTTTTTTTTTAACCTAATCTCTATTTTTAAAGAATCACTTTAGTCCTGGGAACGCTGTAAATAAAGCCGGGTCCCAGCAGCAAGTAGAGTTCATTTCAGATGGCTCTTAGGAAAACAACAGAGCTAATTATACTGTAGTAATTACCTGAAAATTATATGTATGCTGTTTTTCCACCAGTCGATACTGCTATTTTTGAACTTTGCATTGTTCTCATGGATTGCTGGAGTCATGCTGTCTCTAAACGGTCTTCTCATCATTAGCTTAGCCTCTGGTTTGGGGAGAGTGCTTTAGAAGCACAGCTGCACCGTGTGCTATTTAGCCCAGATCTTTCACGCTTAGCTGCGCTCTTCACCTCTATACACCCTCACCTATGCTGTTTGAGAAAAATATTTCCATTTTAACTGTCTTTTGGGTATGGATTGTAAGATTCCAGCACTACAACAGGGCTCTAAAACAGCCTCCAATTTAGATTTACTCCTGCAAGCTAGGAGACATGGACACATGTCCCCGATCTGCCCCTCCAAGCAGCCCCTTTGTCCCCACGCTTACAAGGCAGGTGGGTGGGTGCCAGGACTCCCAGCAAACCTCACCCTAGCCCACTGTGTGCCATGAACAACTGCGATCATTCTGACTTTGCAGAGTCTCATTTCCTCTCCCATCCTGGGTGGGGCATGTTATTGTTGTCTATTTTTTTTGTTTTAAGAGCAACCACTGCAAGCACCTGACAAAGGAAGGCGAGCGCCGCGGGTGAGTGTCGCACCACACTCCCCAGAAGGGAATGTGGTCTAGCAGCAAGGGCAGGAGAATGGGAATCAGGGATTGTTGGCTCCTTCCCAAATAGATTCCTGCCATACGACCCGATTTTGACCAAGTAAAATGCGCTCAGAAGGACTCCTTTATGAAATGGGGATGATGATAATAAATATCTCCCGGGACTGTTGGGAGAAAATTTATTAGCACTTGGAAAGTACTTTGAGATTCTTGGATGAAAGATGATGGAGCTGGAATGCTGGCAACATTAAAATAAATTGGAATAATCTTAATGTTTATTGCATACAGTGCTTTCATCTTCAAAGTTCTTTACTAGCATGAGTGAATTAACAAAGAAAAATATTAATAAAGATCATATTTACTCATAAAATTATTCTCCTGGTGCATATATAAATAGATCTGCCTCCAGTTAAAAAATATTATTAGGAGAAAACCCAAGCACCAACTCCAGTATTGTGCACTAAATCCCTAGTGGTGCTGTCCATAGCAAGCCTACTTAGAAGTATGAATTATTAGTTTGTACTTTTAAGGAGGATAATTGGACCCTGAGTCTAATCCAGAAGCAACAAAGTCACTGGGAGTTTATCACCAACTTCAGAGCAAAAAATCAGGACTGAGGAAGAAGGAAGAGCCCTGGTTAGAAGACACCTCTGATGTGCCAGGGAGGTTTGTGCGAGGCTGTAGTGAGCAGGCAAAGGCATTTCTTGCTGACACTGCAGGAGGCTATTGTGCTGAAACGGGGTTTGTTGTGTCTTTGGGAGAAGCCACAGATAATTCAGAAGCACGTTGTGCCACCGGGAGCGACAGGCAGCAGCCCCAGATATTTACTGTCAACGTCCAGAATTAGGGCATCCCAGACTAAACTAGCCAAACATTGCTTGCAAGGGGTTGCAGACTTTTTTTTTTTTTTTTTTCAAGTATATTCTTACTGGCATAGACGTCACTATCACATTATCACTGGGAAACACAGCCCAGCAATTTACTGAAAACCAGTAAATGAGACAGTCCTTCCAAGTGCATTATCTGCATTGATTTCAAACCAGTGCAGAAAGAACAGCAAGGGACGTTTCCCTCTGTGTTTCATTTTCCAGCCACCTTCCCCATCTCAGTTTCTCCAGCTGTAAATATAAATAAAACCAGAGAAAAGGCATTCTGTTGTTATTTTCCCCATTTATTTTGAATTAAACACGTTTCCATAGGTCTCCTTTACTCCAGGAAATAGAATCGCTTCATTCTCCAGCATGATGTGCTCGGACACAATCCAGAACATAATGGACTATAATAGATTTTTTAAAAATCTATGGTGCACTTCATAGACTCTGGAGGTCATTTTAGGCAGCCCATCAATGCCCAATATAAATGGTTTTGTTCAGAGTGTTTTCTGCACGCCGATCAGAACTACGCACTTGCCAGATGCGCGTCCCACAAAACCAAAGCAATTCTCAATTTTCTCCAGACTTACTGTGGAAAAAAACACATTACCTGTGAAGTGCTTTGTAGCCCAGTCTCAAGACTGTATTGCTGTTGCCTCAGAGCTGGCTGAAGGCTTTACAAAGTTATTCACAGATTAAATTGTCCCAGTTAATCTGCGATGCAACGACTTCCAGGCAAAGCTTCAAATATGTCTGGGTTTGGATAGAAATCAAATGTCACCTTTGGGAAATATCCTTGTTATTAGCATTAGACATAGCTCTTGGTTCAGCCTCCAATAACTTTGCTGAATTATAAGGGGTTTGTTATTGGTGTTTTGTGTGCGTGTCCGTGTGTCCTGTGCTGATGTAGCACGCTTGGACAGACACCATTATTTTTTTTTTTTTTTAAGCATTTACTGTTTCTGGTACTACCAGTGCTTTCAGAGGAATTTGCAAGCATTAACTATTTTCTGCAACACCTAGCACATGGCAAGGATCCAGTTAAGAGCATATCTCCTCTCTGATGTGGTCCCACGAGGCTGGCACGCTCAGACACAGGTAGCATTTTGCAGGACAGACAAAACACACGGGCAGGAGATGGTATTTCTATTAGCAAATAGCTGCAGAAAGCAGTTTAATGACAGACAAGACTGACATCCAGACAAACAGCCAAGGTCTTTTTCTCACCATGTGATCTTTTCATAATCCTCCATTTCTCCCCCAGATCAACAGGTTCCTCTTTATTTGTCACTGTCAGCTCTTCGCACAAAGAGCCTTTTGTCTGCGGCTCTGACCCAAACACACGAGATTTCTGTGGCCGTGCTTGGCCATATGCTTTTAAACGGACTAATAGGCTCTCAAGCTATAAAACAGGACCTTGACCCCAGGAGGGGAGGTGGTTGTGTGACAACATCGCTCTGTTTTGACATCATAATTCATCCCTGCACGACGCAGCAAAAGCGCTTGAACCTGATCCTCTACGGACACCAGCGCAGGTACTGCAGTGACAGCAGCCTCCAAAGCCACAGCTCGGGGCAGGGAAGACCCCAGGCCGTCCATAGCTGCTGCTTTATGCTCTGCCTCTCGTGCCTCCTCGGGACACAGCATGTGCTGCAGGAGAAACCGCGCTGGCCACAGAGCTCCGCACCCTGCTGCAGTTTGTGCGCGCTGCTCCTTCAGGTCCTGGTGCAGTGAAACACCACGTTCTGGGGAAAGAACAGCACTTTTCCAGTCACCCTAAAAATGCACTGCTGAGGAAGAAGCCCAGAGGCAGTAAGAAGCAAGTTTTTGCAGTTTTTTTTTGCAGCACCACGTTGTGCTCAGCCTGCCTGGGGAAGGAGGGCGCAGGGGGCTGCTGCTGGCTCCTGTGAACCTCGCCGCTGAGTTTCTGCAGCTGAACACAGCACAAGAGGAGCTCATGCCCTTTAACTGGCACTTGTTCCTGACTGTCACAGAAACCCCTTTGTTTTCCAGTGGAAACTGCTCCAGAGCCAAATTCCTACCTGTGTCTCTCGGGGTGTGTCTCTGCCCCTCTGCCACATAAACAACTGGGGGCTTGGCTCAAGGTAAAACCTTCCTGGAGCTTCAAGGCATCTTCTTGAGGGACGTGGTGTTGTGCGGGGAAAAAGAGGAACCTGTTCCCTGCTATTGCCCTTTAATCCTTTTCCCCTTTCAGTTCTTTCACCAAAGCTTTGTGTTTAACAAATCCGTCCTCCACAGACAGGGCTGTGCATGACCCCTTGCACTCGGGAGCCACTTTCCCTTGTATTTCACAGACCTCGCAGGGTTTTGAGAGCTGACCCTCACCATTTGCTGGGGCTGCAGATGAAGGAGAAGGCAACGAGCCTCTTATCTCCCCTCAGCCTTATCAGGGCCTGGCAGCTGGGTCACGCTGGGGCAGTGCAAGGGGGAGGACGGGCAGCAAGCCCAAAGCTCAACGTCAGAGAAGGGGAAACCCTGCACCAGCAGCACCTCTCTCATTATGAACCTCTCCAGCCTCGGGGTTAGGGGCAGGCACACAGTGCCCTGGTCCCTGAGCTGCCACCACCTGCACAGAGCACCCCACACACGTCTTGTGTGGCCTTCCTGACCCTGGAAGAGCTCTCAACTAAAAATCTGCCTTTCCCGTAGCATTCCGCAGTGATTTTCCCATGCAAAGCAAAGGAATAAGTGGGTGAATTTAGTATTAGGCCTAAAAAGCAGAGTTGCACAAGATCCTCTCAGTCTGATGCCTCCACCCAGCAAACTCTTTCAAAACAGTAAGTTCTCTCTTTTGGTCGAAATTTCCTCTTTTAAAGTTGGAAGCCTTTCACCGAAAGGTCTTTCTTTTCACTACTAATAAAAATCAGCTATTAATGCCATTTTTCCCTCTTTC
The DNA here is from genome assembly GCF_964035555.1 of Netta rufina. Taxonomy (NCBI): domain Eukaryota; kingdom Metazoa; phylum Chordata; class Aves; order Anseriformes; family Anatidae; genus Netta; species Netta rufina. The sequence goes on along the minus strand of NC_140134.1, from coordinate 21,223,678 downwards.
ATTGAAGATGTCCTGCCGTTTTCTTCCATCTAGGAAGAAAACCTCTTAAAATGATACCAAGAAATAATTGGCACCTCTTAGGCAGATTGCTCAGAAATGGTCCTGCGCCCACGTCTGGGCTGCCAGGCGATGCTCAGGGTGTTCCTGGAGCAGACCAAGGGCCAAATTCTGTTTTGGGAAGCACAGTTATTGCAGAGATATCATGTCAGGGACGGTCCCGCATGGGGCCAGGTCTTGAGCTGATGTAAAAATCAGCTGTAGACAAGGCTAATAGCCAGAAAGCAAAGAGAGGATTAAAGAAAAAAACATAAAGCAAGCAAATATCAGCAATATCCCATGTTCTCCCTCATGCACAGCAGCAGCACAGCCTTGCCTCATGGTTTAAAGCCCTGGGTCTGGTTTTAGGCTCCCTGAGCTGTGGGCTGCCCACGTTCAGCACACCATGTCCCCCAGCCAACAGGAGTAAATTGTCAGTGTTTATCTGGGGCCTGTTCCTCGTTATCAGCTCCGTGGAGTCGCAGAGCGTTTGCTCGCATGCAGATGCTGCCCTGATTACAGCCCGTTATCACCACACAGCTCCACAGCAGCACGGGGAGAGCTGAGCACCAGACCTGTCCCCTTGGCACTGCCAGCCCTCCTTTGGTGTCCCCTGGCAGCCTCTGGGGACAGCGAGGGGCTGGAGGCCAGAGCCCCACATTCTCAGCAGCAGATTCGATCTGTGGTGGCACCAGGCTTTCCTTCTGCTGCTTTAGGGCCTGACACAACAGGCAGCTCAGCTAAGGATGCTCAACCCTAGAAATAGGAAGATGGAGAGCCCATATTTCACATACCTGTCTCCTCTCAAGGAGCAGGATCAGGCCCATGTACTCTCAGGGCCCTGCACAATCCAGCAGCCAGCCCACAGCTCCACCACGCTGAGACTTTGGTTGTTCAACCCACGGAAATCCACCGGGTCTCAGCCAACACCAACCCCACAGCCCTTCTCTGCCCTCACAGCAGCCCCCACAGCTCACCTCTGGCACCCTGCTAGGTTTGGGTAGAGCAAGGACCCTACAAAGACTATTGCACACTGGTGTTGCTCAGGATGCTCATGCCAGTTTACCATTAGGGACACAACTCACCTGGCTCATGAGGACGGCCGTGCTGAAGGGAGCAGGAGCCACACGAGCAGGGCTGGAGCCTCTGCTCCCTCCCGCAGCCCTGGAGTTAACAGGCATACACAGATTTCTCTAGAAGAAACCCTGCTTGCACTTTTAGCCTTTTCACTTTTCTTTCAAATATTTCTTTGCCCGTGGACATTTTGGGGAAAGGAAAAAAAAAATCCATTTAAATCAACCCCATTGTTTTCACAAAACCGAACTACAGAAAGATTTCGGAACGTGGTTGTGATTTGCCACATCTGTTATTTTTATGCATTATTTTATTGCCAAGAATTTCATAAAAGGTGTTATATAACCGCGCATTGTATCACATAATTCAGCATGTTTCCACAATTAGGAGTCCACGTGAGCATTTAAGCAATGATCTTGCCCAGGGTTTTTTTTCTGCGAACCTTTCAGCCCAGCCAGCCCGAGATACAAAGATGAGCTGTGGCTGCGGTTTCCTCTGTTCTGCTGCAGACTACACTGCCATTTACTGACGGCCAAGTTCAGCTGTGGCCCGTGCAGCACGGATCTCCTCTGCATCTGCATTTAAAAAAATAAACTTACTTTGCTTGAACCCTGTGCTCCGCTCACCAGAACAAGCAGAGTTTTTCCCCAATGTTATACACAGCCAGATTATCCGTCTTCAAGACGCTAACAGGTCCGTTGCTTGCAAATTATTGCAAGACAAGTGTTTACCAGGTTAAAAGCAAAATAGATTCGCACTGAAAGCTACTGATGGACAGTTGGATCTAAGGCTAGAAAGACAAAGGTAGAAAACAATTCTGGGAGTGAAATAAAAAGCTGTATTTGCTGTTCACTTTACGAGCAGCTCTTAAAACACTTGGTGCTTCCCAGCTCCAGGTGAGTGCTCTCAGGGGAGAGGTCACTTCTGGCAGAGGATGCCCCCACAGAGATTACCCCATGGGTGAGCAGGAGTTTGGGTCTGCCAAGCTTTGCCGTGGAAGGGACTGGGTTATTCGGACACAATCCGTGCTCTTGCTGTAGGTGAACTGCTGAGAACTTTGGAAATTTCCAGCCTGGCACCGCTTTAAATGAAAATCTCCATCTTGTTCTCCTGGGTCAGATATTCTGCATGCAGTTTCTAATTTGGACCACGGCTCTGGAAAACTTGATTAGAGCTGTGAAAATGGAATTTTTATTAGGGAGAACTGAGATTTTGCCAAGGTTTATTTTTCAAGGGAGTAGGACCTAATCCTAGAAGTAGTTCCAGGGCTGTGCTATGCTGGATGCCCTTGCGATGGTTTATGGCAATTATGCAGCCAAACCTGGCCTGACTGGTAATGTTTGCTTTGGACAAGTTGCTACAGATGGCAGGCAACTGCAAATGTACTTCCCAGCCTGGTGCAGGCATCACTGAAAACGCATTTCATCTAAGCTGTTTTCCTCTTCATTTTACACATTATTAACGCGTTGCCAAACCCATACTACCTAAAAACAACTAAGAATTTAGAGGCATGGAGAGAATGCAGAGTAACGTATCTGTGTTCAGATAGAAGCCTGTGAGGTGTAAGCACTGGATAGACGTGTCCCCGGCAGCTTTCTAAGATCAAGTTTCTGCAAAATCAAACGTGGACCCCCTCTCTAGGTGGCTGCCCTTCAGGGAATAGCACATGAGTTTCCTCCAGGGAACCCACGGGGCTTGCAGCACGGAGCAACCCTCTGGAGGGGCTTTACATCTCCGCAGCAAGCAGTAACCAGACTAAACTAAGCCATAAATCCAGGAATGCATGGGAAAAGAGCAAATTAAAACGTGCTATACTTGGCAGGTTCCTTTGCAAGCGTAGCACTCGTGAAAGGTGACATTAACGGCCCTAGCAGCTGAAGGCTGCTCTTTCTTCCAGAGCTGGGATAGCACAGGCAGGAGCAGCAAAGCCTTCCCCAAAAGCGCTCCCTTCCTCTCCCAGGAGGGTTTTGCCTTGGGTGCAAGAGCTGCTGCAGCACTGTGAGCACGATATCGCCCGCACCAGGGCGATATCGGCTTAATTCCCACACAGAAAAATAGTGAGAATTAATTTGTTAGTGTCAAATTATGCCTTTGGAGGCGCGTGCTCACCTTGTACGGACTTCAATGAAAGCCTGGCCTTCACGTGTGCAGCCATGGGCCCTCGGTGTCTGTGGCATGCTTTGAAGCTGGGCGGCGTTAGGAGGTGTGAGATGCCCGGAGCAGCGAGCTCAGCGCCACGACGCGCAGACAGCAAAGCGAAGCGCACACAACGGGCACAACGCAGGATGTCAGAGCCTGCAACTTCATTACAAGGCAAAAAGAAGATCAAAGGAAGGAGTTCTCAGCTTAAAAATGGGAAAATATGTTTTAAGTTTCCAGGAAACCGCAGAGTTCACTGTTACACGAGCGTAAATGTGAGATTTTGGAAGCGGCGCGGAGCTGCCATGCGCCAGCCTCTCATCCATACAACATGGAAAGCCTCGTTTGCACCCAAACCTCCACCAAGTTAATTAAAGCCATTCCTCCCCGCATGCGGATGCTCCAGCCTGTTTACATACAGCTCACGGCCATCCTGTTCACACTTGTCCCTGACATACTTGAATTCAACCCAGAGCCCAGCCACGCACCCCCTGCACAAACCAAACCGAGCTGGTTCACTCAAAGCACTCGAGATGAAGGCAGGAGGAGCCTGCAGCCCAGCAAGGACCAGACTCTGGACTAGATGGGATTTTCCCCCTAAAAAAGGGCCGTTTCTGCTGCAGCTTCAGGTTTCAGCTCCACTGTGGCCACCTGGGCAAACAAATGCCCACGGTGCCAAGGTGCCCACCGTGTCGGCAGGTGACAGCAAACCAGGAGGAGCTGGGGAGGTGCTGGGGAGGGTGAGGAGGCTGGAAAAGTGACAGGGCCTTGTGGAGATCAACACCACGTCCTGCCCCTGGGGGTGAGCAGCTGGACAGCAGCCCCACAGGAAGGTCCTGGTGGGACATGGGGCTGGGAAAGGAGCACACGACGGATGGGGAGATGCAGAGGGAGATGTTTGTTCAGCCCAGAGAAGAGAAGGGGAAGGAGAGGGCTTGCTGCTGGCTGTTCATCCCAAATGGGAGGGTGCAGATGAGATGGAGCCTGACTCTTCTCCCAGGAGCATGGTGAGAGGCAACTCATCAGCCCAGAGCCTGGGACAGCACTTCCTACAGCAGTAAAACTGCACGGAAAGGGCACGCTCCAAGTCAGGTGAATCTTACAAGCACTTCTCTTTTATGCTTTATGGAAGCATGCCATGCTAGCTGAAGATTAGACCGACCCACTTTCAAAACACAAATGAACAGGTGATTATTTTTCCTCCCTGTCACCAACAGCAGATAGGAGCTGGAAATCAAAGAGCCATATATAAAAATTTAACACTTCTAAGATGCTTGCCGGCAAGTTCTTTGTACTTAATGATTAGACTTTCCAAGCAAACACGTCTTTTGATGATACAGTTGGTAGAACCTAAATAATCCAAGGAGGCAAATTAAGGATCGTTTTCTTCACTTTTAACTCGAGTTAGGGTACAGCACTGTCTCTCTGACACTGCTCCACAAATCTGCTAAGAGCCTAATTCCTTTACTAAAGAACAATCAGTCCTCATTTTGGGACAGAGCATCTTAGCTATCCATAGCAATACTGCTGATCCATGCCCAGCAGCAGGTCTGGGACCTCAGTTCAGCCCAGGTTTTGCCTGACACCAGGCATTTCACAGGAAAGCTGCTTTTCCCTCTTCCCAGGCTGATGGGAGCTTGTGAGGGGCACAGGAACCTCTCAGGACTGCTCCCCAGCACTGCATGGACAGGGGCTTACACCCACCCACTGCTCTTTTTCCTCCCATTATTCAGCATATTTCACAACGTCACTGATGGACACCGCCCCACATCATAGCAGCAACACCCATCACCCCAAAAAACCCACACACAGCAAGTTCCTGGGCCCCCATTCCCTTCCCTGCCTCTGGAGCTGCTTCAGGAGGGACTGGACACCTCCCTCACTGCTCACCCGGGGGGCGGTGGCCCAACACTGCCCAACCGAGCTGCTCTGCCTGCGCCCCCCCAGGCCCAGGCTGCTTCTCCAAGGGGTAATTTTAGTATTTTCCACGGAGCTTGCAGAGCCCCTTGGCTGAGAGCCCTGGCAGGAGCGAGCAGCAGCCCAGCGCGGCGCTGGGAACGCCATCTCCTGGCGTCCTCTGCCTCCAGCCCGCGAGGCAGCCACGGCTGAGCTGACCCCACTGTGAATGGGTCGGTGGCTGAATTTGGGGACCCAAACCACATGGGGACACTTGGCTGGGCCCAGCACATGCTCACGCCACAGCACGAACATCCTGCATCCTCTGCGGGAGCCTGAAGCGGAGAGGGGATCTATGGGGTGCTTCGCATCGCTGCTGCAGCCCTGCTTGAGAGCCTCCAGCAGCCCCCAGGTGCTCCCACCTAGGATGGCACCCCGAGGGCTTTGAGCACCTCTCAGAACACGAGGCCAGGCTCCAGCCAGCAGCCAGGAGTTTAATGTTGGGGTCTCTTGCACTTTCACCCCCCTCCGAGAGCAGCTCAGCAAAGGGGGCTCTCAGCTAAGAGGCGACGCGGCAGCAAAACCCAGCGCAGGCGCAGCTCCATCACTGGGAGCCACCACGTCTGCTTGCCTCCAAACAAACAGCACAAGAGGGAAATGGCATATGGGGAGAAGCCTTGGCGAGGCTGGAGGTCTGGTGATCAGCTCCTCGGAGCTGCTCTGCCACTGGCCTGAAAGAACAACTCCATCAGCTGCAGCAAGCAGACCTTCTGCTTCCCCCGATTCAGAATTCATCACAGGCTCAAATACAGACACTCCAGGCTTTTTCCTGCTTTAATTATTTAAAAATCCTAACTCTGACTGTTTATTTTCATGGACTGCTACTGCATTCAATTATTTTAAGACCAAAAAAAAAATAATATTTGAAGCCTCTCCCTCATTCTGCTGCTGAAGTTTAATTCACTCTAATTATTTCATATTACTTAGACTATAATAGTTTCATAATTTCTAGTATATTAAGCACTTAATACGTTGTGTCATTTGAAGTCGCATATTAAATTCAGCAAAGTACATTTTAATGAGAGCTAAGTAGTGTGAAAATATTAATACAAGGCAAGAGTTGATTTTTGCACCCACGCTGGTAGGCGCCGGTGCCACACGCAGCGTGCGGGGCAGGTGAGTGCCGGGGAGCAGCAGGGACACGGCCCCGGGTGTGTGGAGCTGGGAAAAGGGGAGCGGGGAGAGGATTGGGGCCCTTCACCCCTCTCTGGGACCCCATAGAGGAGCCCATGGGGGTGCTGCAGCACGCTTCTCCCCGCAGCAAGGGATGGGATTTGAGGTGAGATCCTGCGTGGTTCCCCCCAGGGTCTCCCCGTGCCACTTCCAGCCCCCAGGGGAGCAGCAAACCCCAGGGAGCAGCAGGAGAAGCGCTCGAGGAAAATCTCAGCTGCCCCCCCTGCAAGCTCCTGAGGCCCAACCACCCCATCCCCACGAGGCACCAACCTCTCGGCATGCAGATCCCGGTTCTAACTTTCTATTTACTTCTTTGCCGGAGCCTCCCCAGCTGAGCACCCCAGCAAGACCCCCCTTCCCGCAACCCCCCCCACGAGAAATCCCACCGGGGTCACACACCGCAGGCACCTGCTCGGCTCTGTCCCAGGAGAAATCCTCGGAGAGCTCCTCAAAACCTCACTGGCACCCCAAAAGGAGCCCAGGGGAAGCAGCCACCCCCTCGACCCCCGGCTTTTATCCGCGACCACCGCCCCCACCCAGGTGATGCCGGGCAGGTGCAGGGGCACTGCCCCCCCCCTCCCTCCCTATCCCAGCCCTGCTCGGCCCGGTTCGTCTCGGTTCAGCCCCGGACCCGGCTCCTTTTGCCCCATCCCCGCCCGGTCCCTTTAGTGGGGAGAGCCACGGGCCCCCCTCGAAGCCCCCTGCCCACTGGGGGGGGGGCTGCACCGCCGGCTCTGCCCACGCGGTGGCGACGCAGCCCCGCGGAACCCGGGATGCTTTAATGAGCGCCAGCCGCTAATTGCGGCAGCTCCGCGCTGCGCGACCGGGCAAGGCGCAGCTCACACCCCCCCGAGCACCCCCTGACCCCCCCCATACACACACCCCAAGCCCCGTCGGTGCCCCCACCCCCGACCCCGACCCCCGAGGGGCGCTCCCGGTACCGCAGCCCGGGGGCGCCGCAGGACCCCGGCTCGCAGCCCCTCTCCCCGGGCCGGCCCCCGACCCCCTGCCGCCCGGTGTGGGGGGGGGGGAGCGCCGTGCTAGGTTAATTCTGGGCTGGAACCAGGTATTTCGGGCTAATAGGTGTGCGAGCCCCCCCCCCCAGCCCGCTCCCGGAGCTCATTAACGTAATACTTTCATGTGTGAAACGAGCATATAAATGGGCATTAATGAGCTCCCGGCTGCGGCGCGGAGGAGGAGGGGGAGCGGGGAACCTGGCGGGGGAGCGGGCGGCCCCCCCCCGAGGCTGCAGAGCCGGGGCTGGACCCCCCCAGAGCCCGGGAGGGCACCGCCGAAACCCCCCGGGGTGCGCGCCCCGACGGGGCGGCCCCGGCCGCATCCTGCGCACCGGAGCCGTGCGGGGCCACCGCGAGCCCCCCCCATTCGCCCCGTGTCCTCGGGGACCCCACGGCCACGACCCCCCGGGGCCAGCCCCACGGACCAGGCGGCTTCTTAAAGTCGGTTTTTATTAAAGAACCAAAATCGCGTACAGAGGTGCCTCTTCCCTCGAGCGGGCGAGCGCGGTGGTGTCTCTGTCTGCGGAGTCGCGAACCGCCCGTTAAAGTGCTGTTACATCCATAAATGTACGGGGGGGGGGGGGGGGGGAAGGAAGGAAGGAAGGAAGGGCGGGGGGGGCTCGGGGGGAAATAAATATACATCATAAATAAATAAAAATCCAACAAATACTGTACCAAGAGAATCACAGTACATTTATATCCATTGCACATAGCCACTTTTGTTTCCAGTCTGGACGAGGGTGGAAGAAGCGGACACACAGGGAGGGAGGGGAAGACGCGGAGCGGGGGGGGGGGGTCCCGGGGGGCGCGGGGGAGGGACGGGGGGGACACGGTGCCTTCCCCCCCCGCCGTCCCGGGGCTTCTCCCCGCCGTATTGCCAGTCCGAGAGGGCCGAGCTCCGAGTCCTCTATGTACAAGTGTCTCCTCGTGGAAATGGCTTGTGTGGGCTCTGCCCTCGGCTGCGGCGCGCCGCAGGGCGCATGGCTTCGGGGTGAGGGGGGGTCCGGGGGTCGTGGGTGGGGGGCTCACTGGGGCAGCAGCGGCGGCTTGAAGGAGCAGTTCCCCGTGCAGTGCCGCGGGGTCAGCATTTTGCAGGAGAAGTGGTGCAGCGCGTCGTGGGCCTCTGCAAAGCGACAACGCCGTCACCCCACCGCCGGGGTCGAGGGTGGGGGGTCGGGAGGGGGTCGCTCCCCCCTCCTTAGACGGCTGCGCCCCCCCCCCCCAGTCCTGCCCCCCGGTACCTTTCAATTTCTGCTGGATGGCGTAGCGAGCTTTCCTCTCCTGGTCCAGCTCGTTGCACAGCGTATCTGGGGGGGGTAAAAGCATCACAACGGGGCTGGGGGCACCGGGGTGCGACCGCCCCGTCGGGGGTCCGGGTTGCGCGGCCGGGGGGACGGCGCGGAGGAGGGAGCGGGGAGGGGACCCGGCCGGGCAGCGCTCCCGGCTGATTTTGCGGCTCGGATTTTAATTTTTGCAATTTTTTTTTTTTTTTTCCGGGAGGGAAATCGCTGCCTTCGGAAGGGTCGCAGCGTAACGATGCCTCGCAGCTCGCGCTGCCGAGGGGATCAGAGCGCACGGAAGGATGCGGAGTAAAACAAAAATAGGCGTAAATTAAAAAATAAAAATAAAATTAAAAAAAAAAAAAACGGGTAAAAAAAAAATACCTCGGACGATCTGGAGCTGCTGCACCATCTCCTCGCGGTACGCCAGCTCCCGTTTCATCTGGTCCTGGAAGTTGTCTGCGGGGCAGGGGGGGTCAGCGCCGCCCGCCCCCGGCCCGGCTCCCGCTGCCCGGCGCGGGGCGGGCGGGGGGCAGCGAGGGGGGCTCGCCGGTACCTTTCAGGCTCTGGAAGTCCCTCTCCAGCTTCTTCCTCAGCTCCATTTGCTCCAGGACCAGTTTTTGCAACTCGTCTGTTTAAAAATACATGGCGGGGTCGGGGGCAGCCCGCGCCTTCCCAGATGGAGGCGGCTCAGCGCGGCGCTAATCGCATTACGTTACATTAATCACAGGAGTTAATCACTCCTGCCGAAAACCTAAATACCTCGAGCCGCGAGGTGACGCCGGGGGGTCCCTCCTGCCCGGCCCCGGCCCGACGGGAGGGGACAACGAGCGCCGTCGGGGCGCGGAGCTCCGCGGAGCGGCCGCTCCCCCCCCAGCCCACCCCGTCGGGGGCCGCCCCCCCGCCTCACCTCGGGCCAAGTTTTCGATGTCCTTTTCCACCAGCTGCGTCCCCGCCACGTCCATGCCGAGGCCGTCCTCTCCTGCGGGGTCGGGGGCGCGCACGGGGTCAGCGCCGCCGCCGTCGGGGGAGCCGCGGCCGCGCAGAGCCCCGCGGAGGGGCCGGCGCTTACCTCTGTCGGTATTTACAGGGCTGGGATGCGAGACGTTCCTTTGGTCCTGATAGGATTTTCTGGTCTCTAAATCCTCTGCCGTCGAGTGATTGTCTTCTTTATCTTGCTCTTAAAGTTAATAAACCGCTTTTCAACCATAAGCAACGAAAGTATGGTCCTGATATATCCTTAATTACATAATTAAGGACAAAGCCCTCGTTAAAGCCTTCTTAGCGGACATCCTAATCGCTTTGCCGCTGGAAAGTAGCTTGCTGCCGGGAGCTTGGCCCCACCGCGCCGCGCGGCCCCGCAGCCCCGGCCCCGCAGCCCCGGCCCCGTCCCACGCCGCCGGCGGGGGCATCCCCGGGCCCGGCGGGGGCCTCGCCCCGACCCCTCTCCAGAAACCGTTCGCTCTCGCTCTTCTCCCAAAAACCCCCCAAAACGAAAGCGGCGGCCGGGGCTCCCCCCCGGGGCCGAGCGGCGGGGGGAGGCGGCACCCAGGGCCGCGCCGTCGATGGGCACCGCGCCGCCACCCCCCCGGGGCCCCGGCCGGGAGCCCCCCAGCCCCCGCGGCGAGCTTTACCCTTGGCCTCGGGGGTGCAGAGGTAAGCGGCCGAGGCTCCCAGGGAGGCGGCGGTCTTCAGCGGCTGCAGGTGCTGCTCCCCCCGCTCCGGTGCGTACACCTACAAAAAAGCGAGTCAGGGCCGGGGGGAGGAAGGTGGGCAGAGCACCCCCTCCCCGGGGCAGAGCCCGCTGGGCCCCGCACCTCGTAGGCGCTGCCGCTGCTGCTCCGCTCGGGGCTGCCGTCGGGGGGCTGGCCGCCCTCCTCCGCCGCCGCCTCGCCCGCTTTCTCCTCGGGCCCGTCGGTGGCGGCGGGCAGCGGCTCCTCGGGCCCGGCCAGCAGCCGGGGCGGCGGCGGCTCCCGTTCCTCCGGGGCCGCGGCGGAGGCGGCGGCGGCGGCGGCGGCGTCCTCGTCGTCGTCGTCGGGGAAGCGGTTGGACTCCACGTCCACCTCGGGCTCCTCGGCCGTGTCCCCCCCGGGGGAGAGCGAGCGGTAGCTGGAGCTGCCCTCGCTGAGGAAGTCCGGGGAGAGGTAGCCGGGCCCGCGGGCGGCCCCGCCGCCGCCGCCGTACGCCTCGCGGGTGCCGTAGAGCTTGGCGATGCTCTCGGTGTCCTTCACCACCGGGCGGAAGGCGGACAGGTAGCTGCCCTTCCTGGGCAGGGGCAGCGGGCCGAGCAGCGCCTCGTCCCCGGAGCGCTCCTCCTCGCCGGCCGCCCTCGACAGGGCGCTGGAGCAGCGCTCGCCGTCGGCCCCGGAGCCTTCCTGCGGCGTGGCGCTGCTCCGCCCGCTGCCCGACGGCTCCGAGCCCTCCGGCTCGCCGTGCCGCCCCGCCAGCCCCGACGGCTCGGCCGCCGCCGCCGCCGCCGCGGCCGCCGCCGCCACCACGACGGCCGTGGCCGCCGCCTTGGCCTGGCTCTGCGCCGGGTAGGGCGGCACGGGCAGGCTGCCGGCGGCCGGCCAGAACATGGGGAAGGACGGGTAAACGCCGCCGTCCTTGGCGGCGCCGGGCTGGTGGGGCGGCTGCGCCGGCTGGTGCGGGTGCGGGTGCGGCGGCCCCCAAAACATCCCCGACGGCAGCGCGCCGCCCTTGCCCGGCTCGCCGCCGCCCGCGCCGCCCAGCGCGTCCTCCTGCTTTTTGGGGCACAGTCCGAAAGCGGCGGCCGGGAAGCCGTACGGGTGAGGGAAGAGCGGCGGCGGCAGCTTCTGCAGCATGCCGAACCCCTTGCTGGGCACCGGGATCACCGGGTAGCTGCGCACCGCGCCCGCCCCGCCGTGCGCCCCCGCTGCCCCGCCGTGCGCCGCGGGCAGCCCCAGCGCTCCGCGCTCGCCCGCCGGCTCCTGGCCGCTGCAGCGCAGGCTCTTGTGCGCCGGGGCCAGCTCGGGGCCGGCGGGCGGCGGAGGGTGCAGCGAGGCCTTGGCCGCCGGCGAGCCTCCGCCGGGGCCGGCGGCGGGGGCGCCTTGCAGGGAGAAGGTCCGCTTGCGGGTGCCGCCGTTGAACATGGCCTTGACATCCTCCCAGGCGTGCGACAGCTCCTCCGTGGCCGTCTTGTCGCTGAGCTTGAGGTGGCGGCGCCACGAGTTGAAGTTGGCGGCGTCGGGCTGCGTGTACTTGGAGTCCGGGGTGCGGTGCGAGTGGAAGATGAACTTGTTGGGGGAGAAGTACATGCTGCAGTAGCTGCACTTGATGCACTTGGCGCGGGAGCTGTTGTAGCGCGCCGGGATGAAGCTGCCCCGCGAGCCCCAGGCGCACTCGTGCACCACGTCGAAGGCGAAGTTCTCGGGCAGCTTGGGCGGCTTGTGCTCGCCCAGGAAGGACTTGCAGAGCCGCTCCGCCTCCCGCTTGGTGATCATGCCGCAGCGGCGGGAGGAGATGGGCATGGCCCCGGCCCGCCGCAGGATCTCCAGCTGCACCGGCGTGCACTGCACGCAGGTGATGCCCAGGGCCACCCGCCGGTTGTGGATCTCATTGTAGCTGTAGTTCTTGAGCAGCGTGTTGGAGATCTGCGCCAGGCACAGCCGCTCCTGCCCGTCGATGACCAGGGACACGATGGGCACTCCGTACAGAGAGGTCTCACCCACTTGGTTGGGCTTGAGGGTATTGGAGCCCTGGTACGGCTGCAGCTCTTGCTTTGAATTTGGGGAGGAGCTTGCATCTCTCCCATTTCCCATCTGACTGGCGATCGCCTCCATTCCCCCCAAAACGCCCCTGCAAAACAAAATCGGGGAAAGGCGCCGGTTACCACCGCTCCCGGGGCCCCGCAGCCGCCGCCGCTCCCATCCCGGCCCGGCCCGGGGCCGCCGCGCATCCCCAGCGCCGCCGGTCCCGGCCCCGCCGCAGCCGGAGCCCGGGGGGAGGCAGCGGCCGCCCGGGGCAAGGACGGCCCGGGGGGTGCGGGGGGGACCCCGCTGCTCGCCCCGGGGGTCGAGCCGCGTCCCTTTGTGCCGGCTCGCCGAGCCGTGCCGTGCCCAACCGAGCCGGGCCGTTGCGGCGAGCCCCGGGAGGGCTCCAACGAAAGGCACCGGCGGAGGCTGCCCGGTGCGTCCCGGTGGGTCCCGGCGCGTCCCGGTGCGTCCCGGAGCGCCGGGGCCGAAACTTGCCGCTCGCAGCGGGGCGGGCGCCCCTTCTCCCGGTGCCGGCGGATCAGGGCCCGGGGCGGGCAGGAGCCTCCGCACGGAGCCCGGGGAGGGGGGGGAGCACAAATGGGCTTAGCCGGGCGCTAAGCGGCTTCCGCGGCCATCACGCGAACCGCCGGCAGCGGCTCCCCGGGACGCGCCCGGCCCCGAAAGCCCCCCCCCGGCCCCCCGCCGCCCCGCGGCACTTACCGGGGCTCCGAGCCCGGCTGGACGGGCGGCCGGGGGGGGGCTCTCCTCGGGGCTAGCGGCCGCCTCGCAGCCCCGGCGCTCCGCTGCCCGCCGCCGGGGCCGCCATCCGCCGGGGGCCGCGCTCCGCCGAGCGGCGGGCGGGCGGGGGGGGGCGCCCCGGCCCCGGCCCCGGCCCCGCCGAGCCGCCCCCGCGGGGAGCCGGGCGGGCCTCGGGCACCCGCTGAAGGCTCCCGGCCGCTCTCCGGGGCCGCCGCCCGCCCCGCCGCCGCCGCGTCTGCCCGGGCGAGATGCAACAAGAGCGAGTGGCCAGCCGCGCCGCCGAGGGAGGATCCGGAGCCGTACTTGGAGCCGCCGCACATTGATCCGGTGACAGCTAAAATAACGGGAAGACACACCCACTTAGCACCAGCATATTTACATTAACTGCCTCCGGGACCCCGCGGCCGTCAATCACCGACGCGCTCCAGTCAATCACGGCGCGGCTCTCAGGCACGGGGGGGCGCGGGGGGCCGCCACCGAGCGGGGACCCGCCCGGGCTGCCCGAGGTAAGAGCGCGGCCCGGCCCCGGCCCCACCTGCGAGGGGCTCCGCGGGCCCCCTCCCCGCGTCCCCCCCCCAGCCCCTCCGCGCCCCCCGGCAGCCGCCACCGGGAGGGGCTCGGCGGGGGCACCCGCGGGGGGCCGCGGCTCGTTGCGAGTTGGCGAGGGGCGAGGGAGGCAACGAAAAGAGGAGCCCGGGGGGGGCGGCGGAGGGGCCCCATCGAAATCGCCGCCGCTCGGCTCCCGCCGGGCCCCCCCCGCCGCCGCCGCCGCCCCCGGGCTGAGCGCTCCGCCGGGGCTGCGGGACCGGCCGCGGGGGGCTGCGGGCGGGGATGGGAGGCGGGGGGGGGGGGGGGAACCGGGCCGGCAACGAAATCGCCGGGCGGAGGCGGCGGGGGGGGGCACGGCCGCGGGTTTTCGTTCGCTCCGGGGGCCCCCTCCACGCCGGCAGCACCGGCGGCCACCGGAGCCGGGGGGGGGGGACACCCCAGGTCCTACCGGCGCGGAGGGGGCCCCGCAGCCGCGTCTCCGCCCTGGGTGGGTTCCCGCATGCAGCGTTCGTCACGGCCACATTAATTAAACTGTAATTAATCATCGCGTCCGGCCGCGATCGGCGCAATTACACTGATCAAACAGAAGTTAATAACGGCGCGGATCGCCCCCAGCTATCACTTTTGTCCCCGGCGCCGGGAGGATGCGGCGGAGCCGGCGCGGAGCGAAACGCAGGTGCGGAGCCGCCGATGCCGCGGTCCCGGAGGCTGCGGGGCCGGAGCCGACCCCGCTCCGCTCCCCCCGCTCCCCGCAGCACCGGGGCCGGAGCGCGGCCGCCGCTGCCCCCGGGGCCCCGCCGCACCGGGGGTCGGGACGCCCCGTCGGGGGGTGCGGGGGGGACACACACACAGACGGGATGGGTGCTGCCGGCCGGGCCTTGCAGCGCGGCCTTCCCGCGGCGATGGCAACCCGAGCCGGTAATTATTCCTCGCCTTTTAATTATTTATCCGCTCCCTCGTCCTCCAGCCGGGCGGACGAAGGAGCCGGCGGTGGGAGACCTGGAGGCGCTGCCCCTCTCGCCGCCGGCTCGGGGTGTTCCCCGGGGGCTGGATGCCCGCAGTGCCCGCCGAGCCCCCTCCCCTCCGGGCCACAGCAGCCCGGCTCCGGCCCCTTTTGCTGCTCCTCGCCGGGCTGCGAGGCACCGGCGGCCCCTTCCCGGGCTGGATGGGGGGCGGCACGTCGGGGGTCCCCAAGGGGCAGGGGGCTGCGGCTCTGCCCCGGCCCCCTCGGCCGTGCCCCGGCCGTCCCCGCTCCCCGCAAGGCTCCGTTCCCCGCAGGGCTCCGCTCCCGCACGTCCCCGTTCCCCGCACCGGAGCCGGCCGAGGCCGCCCCGACAGCGCGGAGCCCCGGGCCGGGGAAGCTCCGCTCCGGCCCCGCCGCTCCGGCCGCTCTCCCCGCCGGCTCCCCGCTCCTCGCCGTATCTTTTAACAGTTGAATTGACTGCAGTTTTTGTCAGTTAATTAGGTTTAATTTACATAATTAGTACAGTATAAAGAGTATTGGGGATAATCAGGAGGTACGTCTCGCTTACTGTGTAAACACGGATTCGGAATTAAAAATCAGATGTAATTAAGGCGTGTGCGCGCGGCTTTTAATTGTAATGAATTTCTAATTAACGCTCAACGATCGCCGCACGCGAGAGCCGGGACGTTTGCGGGCGCCGCCGCCGCCCCGGGGCCCCCCCCGGGTCCCCCCCCCCCCCAGGCCCGGGGGTGCGCGGCCGCCGAGGGGCTGCGGGCAGGGAGCTGCGCCCCGACGGGACCCCCGCGCCCGTGCCGCTGGCGGGCGAGGCCGGCGGATAATTTAGGTTAAAACTTAGGGAGCCGTGTCACGGGTGTATAAATAAATAATCACCCGGGGCCGGCCGCGAAAGGCCCTTCTCTCCTGGAGGGCTGCGCCGAGATTGCCACATAAATCACGGCGGTCTAATTCAGTGGAAGTTTAATAAACGCCTCCTATTGGAAATGAATGTTCCCCATTTAACAGTTGTATCAGCACCATATAAAACCATGACCCCAATAAATTTAATTTTAGAGGCCGATCAATCCGGGCTTCTCTCTCTATCGATCCGCAGCGGCTCTGCGCATTTACAGCCTCTTCCGCGGCCCTTCCCGGGGAGGCGGGGGGGGGGAAGGAGCGTTTCGATTAGACTCTTTATTAGGAAAAGATTGCTCCGAGAGGCCTGAAAATTAAACGGTGACATTTTAATTACTGGACATTGACAAAGGAAGCGGGCGGCGGCTCTCTGCAGGCCGGGCACACTCCGCCCGCCCCGACGTGCTCAGCTCCCGCTGGGCAGGGGGGGCGCGGGGACACCCCCGGGACCTCTTCCCAGCGCCCTGGCTGTGACCCCCCCTCTGCTGCTTCCCCCCCACGATGCCCCCCTTTCTGCACCCCATTGATGCTCCTCAGCCCCTCGCCTCCTTTACTTCCCCCTTCACCCCCCGACGGCATCGCTGCCCTTCACCTCTGCGACCCCCCCGAACCTCCCGGGCCCTGCCCCGGGACCCCCCCCCACATTTTTTCGGGGGCTATGGGGCTGTTCCCGAGCCCCCAGCACCCCGCAGCTGCGACCCCCGACGGGACGGGACGGGACGGGATGGGATGGGACGGGACTCGCCTCCCCCTCAGCTTTGTCTCCGCTGCCACGAAGTCCCCCCCCCCGCCCCAAAACCCCCCCGCGATCCATTTGCCCTGCAGCGGCCCCGGGGCTGAGCGGCTCCTTATAAACCTTGAACTTTCGCTGCAGGATGCCGGGGGGGGGACCGGCGGAGCGGCAGCCGCTGGGGTAGGCAGTGAGGCTCACCCCATAAATCCCGGCTGGGCGCACCCCAGTGCTTTATGGCCGTCCCTTTACCGCCTGGAGCTAAACCAGCCGCGGGGCAGCCACACCGCAGCACTCCCTCTGCAGCCTCCTGCAGCCCCAAATATTTGGAGATTTTTATATTTTTATTTTTTTTTTTCCTCCCCCACCAGACTTTCACCCACCTGGCACTGCAGCACCGCCAAGCCGGGTGAGCGGGGTCAGGCTCTGATCCCCTCCGGATTTGTGCCCCGTGAGCCCCCCCCCCCCAGCTTGAAAAGTCCCCAGTGGAGGCTGAGGATGGGTTATCCAAAAATAACTGCTGTGACTCAGCACGCTGCGGGGCACGGCTCCTGCTCGGTGCCACAGAGCCCCATTGCTGCCCAGGGCCCAGCTCCTGCTGCTGCCCCCTCATCTGGGGCTTTTGGGGTCGTGCTGGTTCTGCCCAGGGCAGGGGGGGCTGTGTGGGGTATGGGGGGCCGAGGGAAAGCAGACAAAAGGGTGCTGAGCAGCTGGAGGCTGCAGCCCTGCTCCTGTGCCGCAGCAGGCAATGGAAAGCCACCCCCAAATAACCTCGCACAACAGAAGAGGGACCCTGAGCCCCCTCTGGAGCACCCTCTGGAGAAGCTGGGGGTCCGGAGCTGGTTGTTCTGTGGCTCTCCAAGCGCTGGGGGTGTCTGTGACACGTTTAACTCAGCACCGTCAGAGCCTGTCGGGTGCCAAGCCCTGCACAGGCCGGCTGCTGGCGGTGCTGCTTGAGTGGGGGTCTCCCCCGTGGGGGTCTCACCCGTGGGGTCTGCTGGCTGCACACCTTCGTGTGAGCACAGGACGAGCCTCTGCACAAAGACGCTTTGTCCCCAGGAGGCTGAGCCGCTCTGCGCCTTGCGGAGCTCTTGCAGGGAGCAGCGTGGGGGCCGCCTGCTTCCAAATCCCTGCAAAGGCACAGGATTTGCGGCTCCGATTCCCTGAGCCCGAGGGTGCCTCCACTGCCCTTGGCCCCTGCGCTGCGGGGAGCAGCCACCGGTGGTGACCCCCCTGAGCCCCCCTGAGCCCCCCACCGTGGCTCCTGCAGCAGCCCCCGCCTGCCTCCTCCCTCCTCTTCCTCTCTGGCTGAGGCCGAAGCCTTCCTGGGCGCCTTGGGTGCAGCCCTGGGGGCTGGATGCCGGTGGCTCCCCTCTGACCTCCTGCCCCAAGCCTTCGCTCTCAGCCAGCAGGTTAGATTATTTTATTTTCTTTTCCCACAAAGACCCAAATTCCCAGGTTTTGCTTCAGAGGTGCCCCCCAGGCTCCCCTGCATCACGGAGAGGGTCCCCCGTGGTCCGTCCCCTTCCCCTTGCTGCCTCCCGTTAAACTTTCCCTGTAGGACCACAGAGCTCCACGAGCTGCTCGCAGATTCCACGCTCCGGTTTGCTTTTGCTCTCTGATGTCAGAAGGATCAAATGAAGCTCCTCGGTGCTGCTTCCAGTGATTGCTCGGTTGCAGGGGCGGCCGGTCGGTGCTGTCCCTGCCCCACAGACGTTAAAGCCCACGGCGAGGGATGGGACAGGGACCGCACACAGCCCTCAAAGCCACAGCCGGCCGCAGTCCCCACTTTGTGGTGCCTTTGCCAGATGCACGCGTGCACGCAGACACACACACACGCACGGGCAGCTTTTCAGGCTGTTATTCGGAAAACAAAGGCTGCCACTTTGCCTTTGGAAAGCTGACAGCAGGATGGACTTGGCCACAGGACACGAGAAACAAAATCTTTTCTAATTCTGCATCGTGTGTAAGGGCAAACACCCCCCCGGCTCGTCTCGGAGGATGAGCGCCTGGCAAGGATCAGGGGCAGAGAAAACTGGAACAGTTGAGGCCCTGGCACCGATGGGCATGCCCAGTTTTTCCCAGAGCCTGGGGGCTCCCCAAACACCCCCCGGTACTGCTACGACTGACGTTACGGGGACGGGCATGTGCAGCAGCCAGCACCCGCAGCAGCACCCAGCGCCTCAAGCTCTGCCTGGTGGCTGGGGAATCCTCCCTGCCTGTTCACCTCCCACCCCTGCAGCGGGTTTCGGGGCTGGGATGCCGTTAGGTGCAGGGCTGGAGGCAGAGCAGCCCGGGGCCGGGCTCGCAGCAGCGCATTGTGCGCATCCTGCTGAGAGCAAAGTCACCTCTGCGAGCGCGCAGAGCCCGGCCGAGGCAGGATTTCCGTGGCTGAAATGCAGCACAGTGGCTTGCAGGGTGCACGCCGGGGGGGTTCCTTTGTCCGTCTGCGTGGGTGCCCCCCACCAGGCTTATCCCAGCTCCCAAAACCCCACAGAGCACCGGCGTGGGCTCAGCACCCACTTGCTGCAGGGAGAGGAGCCGTGAGGAGCAGGGACCCACCTGGCGTGGCTGGGAGCACCCCGGGGAGGCCAGGACCGAGCTCAAGGACTTGGGGAGGGAAAGAGGACAGAGGCTCCAAACTTCCCCCATGATTGTGGGATTGATTAAGCACACTGATGAAGACAGCAAGGTTAATACCTGTGCCAGTGAATTATGCCACTGTCAGCCTGCTAGCCGGCAGATTTGTCACGTTCCCATCAGCTGGCATCCAGCGCAGGTTTTCAGGGTGACGTCTTCCCCTCCCGACCTCCCTGCCAGCGCCAGCGAGAGGAAAAGCCTTGGTTTTACTGACTTTTTAAGTAAATCTGAGGGAGAGACTTTTTATCCAGAGAAAGCTAATGCGAACTGTTAGAGATAAATAAATGAAAGGGCTGTCTGTAGTCTGGTTGGCTCAAAGGGAGGAAATTTGTCTCACTTTAGAAAAAGGACCTGAAGGTATCGGTCCCGTTGACTCATTCATTGTACTGTTATCTGCCAGGGAGGTTGTGACATCAGAGCAATTAAGACAAACTTTAGTCTATAAGTTCATGCCTGCAACCTCTATACATCAAAAGAAGACAAATGATCCCTCCAAGGAAGGAAACAAATATTTTCCAGGCTGCTTCCAAAGTAACATTTAGGATTTGTAGCGCTTCGGTGGGAATTTTTCACTGCGTGTTTTTCAGGCTGCTGGTACGTAATAAATTACCTGAGCTTTTCTTTTAGCAAAAGTTTATTTCTAATGCAAAAACAAGCAAACAAACCCCTCAACCTCCTCCCCTGCCCACATCGCAGCAGTGCTCAGTTTGCTGACCTAAACCCCCGTTTACACCCCAAGCCTGCCTGTCACCCTCCTCTTCTCTGCTGTGTTTTTGCAGGAAGCACCCGAACACAAGGACTGATTAAACGGGTGCCAACCTGTTGTGAAAACACACACAGACACTGCAGGACTGACAAACACAGCAGAGATGCTCACGACTTCTTTTTTCCTCTGCAGTAAGAGCAAAGCCAGGAGCTTTGCCCAGCAGCAGTGAGCGGTGCTCCCCAGCTGGTGGCCACCACCACGCTCGCTCGTGCCCCCAGCATCAAGCCCCTTCCCCAAACAGGCAGTGGGGACACGTGGGGAGCACGGGGCCAGCTTCACTCCTGCTGCTTGCACCTTGTCCTTTCCCCCACGAGGTCAGGGGATGCTGTGAGCCCGTGTCATGCTCCTCAGCCTCCTCGCACGGTGCAGCAGCAGCAACCTACAGCTGCTGCCAGCTCCCCGTGCCCACCTGGTGCTCCCCTTTTAGGAGAGGGCTGCCCTCGGTTGCTCTCTCTGCACCTCAGCAAAGCCACCACGTTGGTGGGGCAAGGGCTGAAGTCACCTTCCTGCACACGGGGAGCACCCCGAGGTGCCCAAGCCATGGCTGGGTGCTCTCTGCACAGAGCTGGGCGCTGCCTTCCCTGCGTGGCTCTCACAGCAAGCCCCCAGGAGCACAGAGCATCACCCATCACGTGAGAGCACGACTGCTGATACACCTGACATGCTTTTATTCCCTCACCTCCTTGCAGGATGGGCAAATCCAGACACTTTCTTATTTTTTTTTTTCCTTAAAAAACAAACAACAATCTCAAACAAGCATTTCGTGGATGTCTGCGCTCAGAAGACAGCCAACAACTCCTTAGGAAGTCCTCCAAACAGTCAGCGTGTCGCTCTTACAATAGCAAAAGACTAACAGTTAAAAAATACTCTGGAGCCATGAAATATACAGTACATTCAATAACAAAAAAATATAGATAAAAATACTTGCTTTAAGGCTGTGTACAGTTTAACTGAAGATTAATCTGAGGACATTAAATTGCTCAGCAATAAAAGAAATGTGTGAAGGAAATTCCTTAATGTGTGTGTATGGGAGGGAGGGAGGGAGGCATCAACAAACATCCTGAAAGATTTTGCTGATGCTTCTAGAAAATATTTTTAGCAAAATATGATCCAGAAAGACTGAGAGTCCGAAGCGAGGGGCTGCTTGTGCTAGTCCCCGACGAGCTGCTGCCGTGAGCCGCTCCAGCTCACTGCGGTCCTTGCGTCGATCGCCGCTCCTCCAGCATCCTGCACACCCACATGGACACCACCTCGGCGTTCCCGTCGTTGTACTGCATGATGAACGGGTGACCCTGGAGAAGGGGACAGGCAGAGTTAGCCAAGAGAAACACAACTCTTCCTAAGAAAGGCCAAATAGTTGTTTTTCTATCATTATTTGTAATGTTCGGAAAAAATGCATTGGAACGTGCTGCAGTTACATTCATAAAAATGCAATAAAACACCTACTCAAGCCAGTGGACTTTTAGTTGGATCCATATTATCCACATCCTTTATACAGAAAAGGGAAGGCTGGGAGAACCCAAACTCTGCTGAGGCCTTAGCCCGGCATACCTTGAAAACATCAGGTTTTCGTTTTTTTAAAAAACATTTTGAGCTCACCACGGTTTGGAGCAGCTCCTTGGACAGCCTGCGAGGCTCTTCAACTACAAAACCACGTTTTGATAAAAAGATATTCTGACAAAAACACTAACCCACACGTCTGTTTGTTAAAGTCCACGATTTCTTAGGTTTCTCTCTTTAATAGCCCCTTTGTGCAACCCTCCTGCTCAGTAACAAAATGCAATCCCTTGTGCAGAGGACTTGTAAGACCCTTGACTTCTGCCAGTAGGAACCTTCCTCTTCACCTCACCCTTACACAGATGGTTGTATGAACTATCTAGGAAAAGCGATGCCCTTCCTGGTGTTAAATTCCCCCAATTACTTGAGCTCTGTGCCTGCAGATGCAGCAGGACCAGGCTCCAGCTTCTGCAGCACCCAGCAGCCATCAGGAGAGGCATGGCTCGTGCACACACATGCGAGCACAAGTCCTTTGGAGCAATCATTTGACAAAGAAATTAAAATCTCACCTAAGCATTCCCCTAACAGGCCTTCAGGAGAAGCTACTGCAAGAACCAGAGTACGATGGAAGGAGGGATGACGATAAAATATTCTCACCCATGAAACTATATGGCTACCGCAGACACCGCGGAAGAGTTAAGGCACCTCCGAAAATCAGAACAGCATCTCAGGATTAAACAAAAATATGGCCTGCAATTTCAGCAGCCAGCTTAGGCAGCTCATGCCTCAATCTGGCCCCATTCCTAGAGATGGGAACACGCCATCTTCAGCTGAATCTCAAATGAAGTATAAAAATCCACAGGAAACCAAGCACCGCAATTACAGAAACGGCTGCAAGAAAGCGATCGCCAGGAGAAACCATCACAGATGATGAAAACCTCTCCCTCCAAATCACTCAAAAGCAGCTCAGTTTTTGCAACACTAAACTTCATGGCTCTCGCAAACAATGCCTGAAAGGAATCGGAGTCGATCTGCTGGGGAGCCCGCGGGGACGGTGACGTACATGCGGGAATTACCGGCACCGAGCGGGTCCGACACGGGGCCCGGGATGCCTGCGGTCGGCCGGGGTAGGATGGCACCGAGCGGAACAATGAAGAAGCAACTGGGCTAAATAGAGCACAATAAATCCTCGCAGCGCCAGCTTGAAGCAATAAAACACTCGGCGGGCCAGGGCCAGCGAATGCAGGAGGCGCAGGGATAAAACACACCGCTCAGCGGCAAGACGCACGCGGGAAGGGCGAGACGCTGGCGCTTCAGCCCTTTGGGACGGCTGGAATCTCAGCTACAACGTTTTGGGGAGAAGTCTGAGACATGGGGAGCCCTTCTTCGAGTCTTACTGGGACCTGTAAGACTCAGGTTGCTCGCCCAGTTCACCTCTGGGAGGAGATGGAAGCAATCCTCTGGTGGAGGCGCTCGGCTGAGCTGGAGGTCCACCACCAGGGGAACACCAAACAGACCACGAGCAGCTACAAACGTCTCAAGTGTTTTGTTTCACAGCCTCTGGTGCCCTGACAGCTGCCTAACAGCCCCGGCAATGAGTTTCTCTGAAGCACAAACCCCTGCCAGCCACAGCGATGCTCCAAATTTGCTCTTTTTAACTGTTACAGAAATAGATATTTTTTCCCCCAATATTCAGTTCTTTTGAAGCCTCCTTTCAGGCACGTCTGGCTTCAGGGAGCAACGCTAGGTTTGTTCGAGGGCTCTGAATTTCACGTGCAGGCAGGCACGTGTGAGCTCGGCCCCCGTCACTGCTGGGAAAACGGCCCGCCGAGGACGAGGAACATGCCCAGAGGTCCCAGAGTCCGTTCGAGAGCTCGGAGGATGGCAGCAGACACTTCAATGCTACCGAGGGAAGATGGATGATCTTCAAATGATGCATTTGAGTACACAGACGCTCGCGGCACTGAGCATATGGACAACGTCTTTTCCCTTCCAACACCTGGCTACCAGAAATCTTCAGCTTTGGTCTTGAATGTCTAACGTCAGGAACAACGATGGAGCAAGACTACACCCTCTGTTTTTTTTTTTCCTTACTGCAGATATCCCACAAACATTTGGGTTTTACTATTTAAACAAATGCAATCTGAAACGTTCCCGGTTTTGACATATGCCTCGATTCCTACCTAGGGCACAATTCGGGAGGGAGCACGACCTGGGACCCGGAGGCAGGAGTCCTGGGGTTTCTCCCCACGCTGCTGCAGACTTTCCAGCCTGACCTTCAGGAGGCTGCTTCATTTCCCACAGCCTTATGGCTAAAAGGGAACACGCGATTCTGCTCTCTCGTGGGAGTGCTGAAAGGATCAGCGCAAGCGTGGTTTGCACAACACCGCCACCTTTTTGGGTGCAAAAGGTGCAAGACTAGGGGAAAGGCTTATTATTATTAGCAACACAGCCTAGAGGTAGCTGCTCTGCCTCTTACACAAAACAACAGCCAAGGACACCAGTCAGAACTAGGGAAAAACAACGGAGCCCACAGACGAGGAAGAGCAGATGCATTGGGGCAATTAAAAAAAAAGCTATTACAAGACAGTCCGCTTCTCCCATGAATCTCCTTTACGACGGAGCGGCTCCCCGCAGAGGAGACGTCTCCCACCCACCACATCCTTGCCGTTCAGCTGCTCAGAGCACGCAGGGAAAGCTCGCCACGCTGCTCACCCTGTTTGCTTTGCTTTGTGGGGTTATTCCGCTGAAGCCTTGGGTTTTACGCACTCATTTTTCTCCCTAGAAATAAGTTTCACCCGAGACCACTGTTTAGATTTCTCTCGTCTTTATACTGCCCTAGCGAGGGTTTTTCTCAGCCTGAAGGGATGTTTTTACCAGGCTCTTTTTTTGTTGTTGCTGATTTTTATTTTTTTAAATGGGGATTGTGAGAACAGACATCTCCACCAAAGCTAAGGTTACAGCGTCAGTGGGACCTGTATTTGGGACCTTGGTAGCCAGCCCACGGCACGTTGAGGTCAGGCACATCAAGTAGGGAAGTCACAAGGAGCACAGGGTGCACAAGGTCCACGGATGGCCCCAAATCACTTTCCTGCCTCTAATCTCTGGCCCCACCAGACCACACCTCGCTCAGAAGCACCTTGCTGCTGCAGTCACACCTGCAACTGCAACAAAAACACACAAAGAGCACACAACTGTGGACAATGTGTGAACCCATCAAACCTGCCCTTGGCCTGCTCACAGCAGCGTTTAAGTTGAGATGCAATACGAACTATCTAAGAGGTACTTGTAGTCAGCTCGGCATCCAGAAATGTCTCGGGGAAAACAATCAAAGTTTCCTCCGAAGGCTCAAATCACCATGGTTGCACCAGCAGCAGTCTCCTCTACTCTTCACAACTTCTTCACAAGGTCACCCCGTCGGGTTTTCCACATTTTGCCACTATTCTGCATCCAGTCCCTGACTCCCTCCCTTCTCAGGCACCTAGAGAACAGCAACCATTAGCTCCCACAAACCAAACCATGCACCTCAGAAAGCAGCGAATTAAACTGGAGACGTTTTTGGAGGAGAGTGTGGAAAGAAGGGGAAGGGAGATCAGATGAGGAGGGAAGGGAAATACAAGGGAAAAAAGGTTAAAAAAAAAAACTGCTGGAGGAGAAATGCAGCTGCACTGCCCCAGAGCATGCCCAGGCTGCAGGATGGGGCTGGGGATGAACTGTCACTTCAGGAAACAAAAAAGCCAGGGCAAGCTGCAACACTGGAGGCCAGCTATTAGTGAATTCTGGTCACTGAGCGACTCAGCAACTAACAAGGATCCCAGCCCTCACTACAACAGTGAGCGATGCCTTCTAAAATAAACACAACCTGCTGGACTTAAAAATCCCCGCGTAGATTTACTTTGCTTTGCAAGCTAACATCGATAAAGCTAACATCGATAAAGTTTCAATCCTCCATGAATGCACGGAGGATTGAAATGTGTTTTTTTTTTTTGCAGTAGATGGTTATCAGTAGCAGGATGGCTCTCTTGGTTTGGGTGGTGCACGTACCTTGCTGCAGCTGCCATCTGTTTTTTGACGCGTTTCATTTTTGCAAATGCCAATTCTTAAACACTCACCGTGACGAATACTCAGCAATCAGCACACCCAGCAGACCCAAGCAGCAGAAAATACGCTCAAAAGCCAGCACCAAACCTCTCCCCCATCCTGGCCAGGCACTGATCCGCCTCGCCCCAGCCCTGGGGTCTGGCTGGGCACAGCCTGTGGCGATTTCTGCTGCCGGAGGCTCGGAGCAGAAAAGGTCAGGCAGGACGGGGCCGGGGATAGCCACAGAGTGAGTGTCAGCCAGCCTAATTTTGTGTGTCAACTCTGAAAATTAGATAAACAATGACAAACCAGGCTTTTTAAATGAACTTGTCTCATCTCGTTCTCTTGATAAAGGGTACATTTCTCAAGTTGCAGTGTCCCGTCAGACAGGTTAACTCTTTCGAAGGGGAGCGCCTCGCAGAGGGGGATATAAATGATTTAAATATCTGACATGAAATTAAAAGGGCAGCACCCCCCTGAACACACAGCCCTGGTAATTCGAACTCGTTGCCCACACGCCATCAATCATTTAGCCCAGTCAATTAAATCGCCATTATTCAAGGGTAAAAGTTCCATAATTTTACCTACCCTTAAAATTCAGTAATTTGCTTTCATGGTTTTCTCCTCCGGCCTAAGAAATCTTCATTTTTGGTATTAATCTGCACAGAGCTTACTGCAACAGACCCTGAATCGTGTCCTCGGCAGGGCTGCAGGCGCATGGGGTGCTTCCTGCCCCCAGGGGCAGCTCTGCTTGTGGGTTCCTCTGCCACTGACTATGAAATGTCCACGTCTGGATAGCACCACGGAGGTTTAGACCTACACCCATGTCCATAACCACTGCCACAGGACAGGCAGACAATAAATAACATTGTTTAAGCAACGCTCCTGTGATTTCAGAGGACTTTGCAAGCACAAAGCAAGTGTGGGTCAGGCTGATTTAATGGATCCAAGAGATACGCAGCTGCTGACCTTAACCAGGATGGTGAAAAAGCAGATTCCCAATTTGAAACACTAATGAGCCACCTATTTCCTTGCAAATCTGCAAAAATGACAGGGTGGGATCTCCTGGAGCAGAAGACATGGGGGTACATGGAGGACACGGAGAGGAACGTTAGATCCAAGCGGTGCCCAGGGACACTGCTCTTATTTTGATAATACGGTCAGATCCAACCCCAGCATCACCTCCTTAATTTTTTTCTGCTGGGCGGTGAGAGGTTAATTGGGGCAGCACAACTTGCTCCTGGCTATCCTGGAGAACGTGCTGGGATCAGGGCTGGCTCACTTCATTACTCAGGGGCACGTGAGCCTTCAAACCTGCACGGAGAGCTGCATCCCTGCAGGAGGACACGAAGGTTAAGGGGAGGACACCTGGGAATGCCATCCTGTGGCCCCTCGAGCTTACGGATGGCTCTGGCCAGAGCAGCACAGGGACGAGCAGCGCTGTGCCTATCCTGCCCATGCCACTGCCAGGATCACAGCCAGGTGCCCCCACGGCACCCACCTCTGATTTTGGTGGTGGTGAAAGCAGCAGCAGGTTCCTGGGGTGCTGCACACCCTCCCTCCTTCCTCCTCCCCAGCAAAAACAAGCCATGCCCTGACTTTTGATCCTGCACGGCCAGGGCCAGCCTCTCAGCAGCAAACTGCAAAGACAGACCTCAGCACGAACCTGAGGGGTATGGAGGAGGAAGGAGGGACACCACTTCAGGGCCCAAAACCTCCTGGTAACAACTGTCTGACACCCAAATGTGATCACAACACCTGGCAAATTGGAAACGACCCTAAAGGACTTCACGCTTACGCAAGGGATGTTAGGAAATAGGCAGCGCTGCTGTTGGTTGCAGTGGTGAGTTTTGTAAAAAAGAGCCTTTTCACGCTCTCTTTTACAGGAATCCTCCCAGATTGTGTAGTAAAAGCACTGTGCTCCATTTATTACGGAGAGGCACAGACAAATTATGCATTTCATTTAAAAATTTGAATTCAGCGTAACAAAAAATATAATAAAAAGATCCCAACTGTTGCAGACATAGACTATCAAGACGATGGCAGTGCCCTTAGACAGCATTTCAAATACAGTTTATTAGCCTGTGATATGAAAAGGGTATTTTTATTGCATGATATAATGCAATGGGACCTTGGGCGCTCTGCAGAAGGACCTTGCACTCAGAAGTGTAATGAACCCATAGTCCAAAAAACATTATACTGTACATTAACCTATCATTAATGGCACATTAGGGCTAGGGGCATTGCACGCTTTCTGGTCAGGGCTCCATCAGGACAGTATGGAGGAAACCACAGTCTTCACAGGCTTAAAACAAATAGAGAAAATAAATATTACTGATGGCTACAGGCTGCTTTAAGGGAAGCTCACTCTCCGCTCAACACGCGATTCTGATGCCATTTTTTAAAGGGGGAGGGAAAAGACAATGCAGCAGTTTATTAGGCAATATTGGAGCCGGCGTGTCACTGCTCTGCAGCACCGAGTATCTCCGTGGTGCATCAGATGCCTCAACGCAGAGCTTTTCCTGCAAAAACATGGCAGCTCTGAGCACTGGGGCATCTTTTAAGAAAAAATGAAAAAATCAGTGCCCTTCCCTCACCCCTGATGACACGGGTAAGGCTTTCCTGGCAGGTGGAGTTAAGACCTTGGGAGAACTTGCTCTGCCCCAGCTCTGCACAGCCCCATCACTGCTTGCAGGACATCTGTGACCCATTTCCACCCCACCCCACTTTTGCTCCTGAATGAGCTGGGATGTCTCATGTCTTACTCCACTGGAGGTGCCCTCTGTTTGAAGGCAGGCTTGATCTGTAAAAAGTCTGTTTGGCAACTCATCCCTGGCTATCTAAAGGAGTGCAAGCCCTGCAATTATGGAAAATAAGAAATTGGCTGTAATCTAGTGCACCACAGTTAGCATCCCAGCTAGTTCTCCGATTGCTACTGATGTTTTTAAGCTATTTACAGCTCTTATAATTAAATGAGGGCACATATTCAAGAGGAAATTCTTGCCCACTCCCATCTTTAGTGGGAATACAAGTCAGACCTCCAAAATGACAAATACAAACCTCAGCTCTGGAGCTGTTTTACCTCCCCGGATGCCTGGAGAGACAAGGTGTTCAAGCAACCCAAATTACCCCAAACTGACCCTGCGTCCTCCTCTAGTGACCTCTGCACACGCAGGATTTCATTACTACTGCCTCCAGTCGTGGAGGATTTTACATCTAGAGCTTCTGCCTCCAAGGACAAGCCAAACTAAACGCTGTTCTAATTATCTGTGCTAGCTATCCACAAGGCCGATTTCTGCTCCCACAGCCAGGAATAGCAGCGAGGAATCCTCAGGCCAATACTCTACTGCTGACTCCCAAAACATTGTTAATTCACAGGCACAGAAGGTGTCAGAGTCCTCCTCAGGGGCTGCGCCATGCAGCTGCCTTCCCTCCATCGCTCTCTTCTAAGGCTCAAGTGGGGTAAAAAATCTGAAGGCTCCACATGCTCACATTGATCCGTGGAGACACAGGATATATACACGAGTGGGAAGACCCTGCCAGACACTACTGAAGTATGATCTGGCTGTTGCATCCCTTGCTTCACTTTTGCGATTTTAGGATGTGTTTTGCCCACAGCAGGTAACCAAGTGTTTACTGGCCCAGATCTCTCCCCCAGTCGCCACCCTCTATATATTGACTACTCTGGGCAAGGGCTGCCTCTCACTGCACTTGGCAAAGAATTCAGCACGCCCACAAGTCCGTCCTCAACTGGCTGCTAGAGCGAAATGTCCCATAGCATGGGCCAAAAAGACAGGGGTCTTCAAACAGATCTGCAAAGCTGTGGGGGGCAGAGGGACTTCAGCAATTAGAAAATGATAGCATCCAGAAAATAATGTTTTCCCAGAATTTCCCACCCCATGGGGACATCACCTGTAGCTTCTGCCATCTTGGAGAGCACAAAGCACCCATTTGTCTAGGGTATGGTGGGGGTATTGAAGTGGGTCAGAAACCACACTGATCAGTGGCTTTTCCTGGGTGTAGATAAAGCAGGGACAAGAATACACCTATAAGCAAAATCAAGTATCATTAGTCTCCTTGAAGTTTGTGCTCTCTTTCCTCATTCCTTATTCTGAGCAGTTAATAGCACGGCCCTCGCCTGCTAAACAGTTCCACGCGGAGTGTCGGAAAGTGGTGAGTTTTGTTTGTTGCATGGCCTCCCTAACATACACTGTAATTAAAATGTTGATTACTAAACAGTTTAAATATATGACAGACAATGCAGTTAAAGCCTACAGTTAGGTCAATATGTGATTTAGATTTGCCATTTAAAAACTCTCATTTAAATTTTGCATACATTAATCACTACCATACTTCAATGTTCTGATATCCACCTGACTACACTATTAAAATAAAACTTGCTGCCCCAGGGAAATCCTACTTATTCTTAATTGTTTCGAGGCTTTGATGGGCTTTTAATCTAAGATTAATTTATGCAATTTTAAATAACTCTTCTTATGATTAATAAGCTTGAAAATTAAAAGGAGTCTAAAGCAATTATAATGAGCATTTGGTCATAACCTCATTAGGAGAAGGAGTGAAGGATACAGCTCTGGAATTCTTACAAGACTACAATTTAAGGTTACTTTCAGAGGAGTCAAACATAGTTCTTGAAATTGCAAAGGCAGATTAGCCTAGGTCAGTGCTAGAACTGCGGCTATCTAGATTAGCACACTAATGATTTTATCCCTCTGATAATATTTAAGATAGTGAGGAGATGATACAAAATGTACTAAACAATGATAAATGAATAACACTATGAAATGCTGAAGTCTTGGAGCTCAATTTCCTATATATATTTTTTTCCTCTGATGAAGACTCCTTTCACTTTTTTCCATGTTACTTCTCTGAATGTAGATGAACTTTTTCCAATGCACTTTTAGTTTTTATAAAATAAAGTTAATGGTAAATGATTTTCAGCAGGTTTAGTAGTTTTGTTGATGCACCAAAATTCTTCTGCAATTTGCAGAACTTGTCTTTACATAATAACAATTTCCAAGCACAATGGGTGGATCCAGAGGAACAACAGCTTAACTTAAACCTGAAAACCTTAACCTGAAGACAAGCTGTGCACAAATCACACCCAAATTTCCACTTTTAAACAGTAATATACATCTTCAATTATGATTAAAACCCCTTTTATAACCTTCTTCTGAAGCTCTGGATGTTGGCCGTAGCCAAATAACATGCTGGTGGCCCTAAACGCAGCCCTGACCAGTGTGTCTGGGCTGGCCGCTCAGGACAGCAACTTATCACCAGACTCGGAGTCAAGAGGTGATTTTCTTTCAGATCAGGTTAGCACCAACTAGTACAACTCCTCTGACTTCTGTAGTACGGACTTGACTTTGTAATTCAATTCCTCCATACTGCAGAACCCCAGGGTGCGCACGAGTGAGTCTGATTTTTGCTACGCTCTTCCTGTTGTGCATATTCGTCTTAAATGTGCAATGGAGTTTTGGTTTTGGCTGTGGCACAGGCAGATCTATTCACCCATCTGCAGATCATTCTTTCCACAGCAGTTTTGCTTTTGATATTTGCCGTTAAACCAATAACTGTGCTTGGCATGCTTCTTGGTGCTTAGCTAACAAAACGAGCTAACTCCCAGCAAAGGTATTTTTCATGATGACTCTTAAAAAAAACTAAGGCAACCGAAATATAATTGGAACATGCTTTTGCAAGTGTTGCTGAGGTTAAGAAGAGCTGTAGAAGAGAAATAGAGAGAGTGGCCCAAGGCTGATAGAGTATGTCAACATTAGCAAGCTGTCGACAACAGAAGCAGATCTGCAGAGTGAAATGGTTGGTGCAGTGTTTCAGGGATGGAAGAGGTTTTACTTTTGACCAGCTATGGTCTGGTCTATGGATGCAGTGCCTATTAGTAGCTGGAGCACATGAGGTATGTGCCTGGAGCACATCTTCTGCTTTGGTTTCATTTTAAATTGATTCGATTCATGAGCTTCAAGACCCATCTGTGATGAGAATGGAAGTGCAGTAGCTCTGAAAGATGCGGAGATACAAACCAAAATGCACACCTGACCTAAACTCTGATGTTAATTCAGATGCATCCTCAGCAGGGTACTTTAGCTCTTGGCTCACTGTGACAGTCTTGTTGACACCAAGCAGACAAACACTAAAAACTGATGTAGTGTTTCCTTCAAACAAATTTCCCAGACAGGGAAAGAAGGGAG
This sequence comes from Netta rufina, assembly GCF_964035555.1. Lineage (NCBI taxonomy): Eukaryota > Metazoa > Chordata > Aves > Anseriformes > Anatidae > Netta > Netta rufina. Next base: position 21,192,167 of record NC_140134.1, on the reverse strand, counting down.
AAAAAAAATGTGCTTTCTCCAAGTTTACAGAAACTGTTTTCTACTGACTGAGTTGGAAAAAATTGGAAAAGTATCCTCCAACTTTGGAGTAGAAAATGCTGTGTGAATACATGTGAGCGTACATATACACATCGACAACAACCAAAACAATGACAACAAAACAGAAGATGATTTGACTGGAAACAAAAAGGAATAATGAACCATCCCACACATCACTGGCATAGGGAAGTTTCTGCAATTGAACAGGTTGTTTTTAAAAGTACTCCATAAGATCATATCCCACTACATGCCTAAGCACCGTCTAGCACAAAATAACACGCCTATGTTTGCCAGGTTTCAGTAGAAATAATAAATACAGCAAGTATTAAATGATGAAGCACAAACTACAGTCTAATCATACTGCGTGAGGAGCTGACGAACAGGTACAAACCTATGTGTCAATAAATGTATGGAACCCTACTAAAAATACAGAGAAGGCCATAAAATAAATAACCACTAGTTGGCTTGGCAAAAAACAAAAACAAAAACAAAAACCTTTGAAACCCACACAAGGTCAGTGTGCAAACGACCAAGGCCATCTCGACCACTTCCCCCAGACCCCACTGGGAGCCAAGCTCGGCTCCGAGGCCGGCAGGGCCGCGCTCCCCATGGTGCAGGCAGGCACTGGTGGAGCCGTTCCGGCCTACACCAGCTGAGCATCCACCCCAGCATCCCCCATTAAACTGGAAGGGGCAGATGTGTGTTTATGGGACAATGAACTTTTCCAGGGCCTCGGCTCGTCGCGCTTTGCCGTTACGGCCTTAATAAACCCGCGCGCTTCCCGCTCTGCGGCAGCTGCCTTCGGCGGGAGCGCGGGCAGCCGCTTCCAGAGGAGAGGCCGCGGCTTCAAAAAATCATGTTTAATTTAAAAATTAGAAACTGGAGCAGGCTGTGAGCGCAGAGGTTGATTGAAACAAAATTTAAATTCCTGTCAAGCCCATTTAAACACAGGGGCCCTTCATAGACAATTAGCTGCTCCCTGTGAACGCTGAATAAACTCAGGCCTGGTCACTGTTAGAAGAGAGCAGACCTACTGTGAGGAGCTGGAAAAAAATTAACTAAAATCAGGCTGTATGAAATATTTAGCCTCCCAGTTTATCACAGGGGTTTGAAAGTGTAAACAAGACAAAAATCGATTCCTCGGTGCCCTCCAATCAATCCCCCAAAATGGTTAGGGCATCTGTTTCTGCTAAATTTTGTTTACTCTGGCAGATTTGCCTTAATTGCAGTTGTTTATCTCCCATTGTCCCCGGGGCCCTAATCTCCCGATTACTAATACTTAACACTCATTTCACATCTAAAGCTACTTCTAATCCTCAACAGGTTTCTGGGGCTCTTAAAATTATTGAAGCCATGGGGACGGGAGATGCAACCTCTTTGTGAGAGGGACATTTTCTTATCTGCTACCAGCTGGGTCCAATCATCACCAGGGATGGCTGCAACAAAGGTGCTAAAAGGCTCTTTCACAGCCACTGCTGCTCCGCTGGGAATTCAGCGGATAAAAAAGAGCTTTGATGGAAAAAATCCGAACAAGAGGGCTATAACAGTCCAGCCAAATAAAGTTACTGTCATAATCAAGTGCTGTCAATCACAATGAAAATCCAATTAAAAATCTTTCAGTGCGGCCCTCTTAAGTAGAAAAATGTTCCCTATTTATATGCGTTTTTGTCAACTGCACAAATTAGAAAGTCGTATTAATTGATTTTTTTACTACTTTAGGCCCTGATCCTCCAGCTGAATTTCTGTGGATGTAAGAATCAACTGGTACAAATCTGATTAAGGGATTTGAGGCATAATGCACACAGGTCATAGGAAGCCATATCTGTATCTCCTGCTTTATACTCTGCTCATTCATAGGCAATTACTACTCTTATTTAATACTGCAGGAGAATCTTGAGGTGCTAATCAGAACGCAGGCCCACTGTTGCTGGTACTATACAAGTGTCAGCAATTTCAATCTGTCCAGCTTGTCTGAATCAATTTAAAATTCCAGTTTCATTAAACAAATAAATACTGTACAAAGATTTCCAGAGCTGCCCATTACAGCAAATTCTGTGATGAATTTGGAACAAAAAGGAAGGATAGTATTCTAGGAGTTTCAGATATGCCTCTTATTTTGGAACTATTAACATTTTCTTTCTTTTTTAAAAAATAAATATGTAGGGAAGACAATTGTCATAGAAATATTAATATCATAAATGCACAACTTCTCAATGTATCATAATTCAAAGACTTGTAATTCTGCTACCAAAATGAGTGAGATGTAAATATTTGCCTAAGTGTCTGGAGAACTTCAGAACAACTAGAAGTGCCAAATGGAACATTTGCTCAAATTAAACTGCAAAGCCCAAGAGACTCAAGACACCAAAAATATTAACTATCATCTAAGCTGTATCACTCTAAGCTGTTGCCAATTTGTTTTTGCCCAATTTCCTTAGATTTTCAATACTTCTTTGTGCCAGCTCAAGTTATTTCTTTTCACATTTCACTGGAAAATGCCACTACATTGTGCAGCTTTAGGGCATGTTAGAAAGAAAGAGTCAGATTTTCACATTTTCCATAAAAAATCAGCAGTGGTATGAGCAATGGGACTGCAGAAGACAGTGAATGAATATAACACCTTAAAACTCTAATGCTAACAAGTTAACCTTGTCACATTCTTAGTCTTCTGTAATTGCTGGATTTAGTGACACTGATAGAATGTATTTCTCCATTTCGATAGCTGATTTCTCAAGTGACAAAGAAGAGCAAATCATATCCCTAAGGACAGAAACAGCAGAGAGAGAGCGAAGGAAAGAGAGAGAAGGGAAGATCCATAACCCACCTTCCCCTATTTCAGCAGAGTGTTGAGTAATGCAGCCTCCTGAAATAATATACATTTTTTCCTCCAAATCTTCAACTATCCTGACCAAGGAAGATGACAAACACACAGTAACAGGAACACCTCGAATCCTAGTGTGAAATCCCAGCATCGGTGAAGTCAATATAAATTCTTCATTGACTCCAGCATAGCCAGGATTTCATCCAGGACTCCTTGTCCACTGTGTGTCTGTGATCGATTGAGGACACAGTTTAATATTTATCATGTTTACAACAGCTGAAATACCTGGCTCTGTACTTTATTTTTCCTTAGGAAGTCAGGAAAAAGCCCTTTCCTTTACATCTGGTATGTATTTTGGTGTCTGTCAGAATTTCTCCTTGTCATGGGGTGAATGAACTGGGATCATTGTGACAGAGGACAGCCTAAATGTTTGCAAACAAAGCTATCCATCACAGGTTCAAGCACTGACAATTTTATGCTGGACAAATCATCTCTGATAGGTGATCCTGCACTGGCTCGGGGACAAAAAAAATATGCTTGTAAGTAGCCAAAGAGTGAAAATTCTTGGCTCAATGTGATCCAGCAATGATGCATAAACATCTAGACGGATTGAGACAGAAAACATTTATCTGTAAGCTGTCTTCAGAAGATTTACTGGATGCATCTATGAAAAGCTAAGTGCAGACAGCCCTCTGCTTTTTGTCAAAATTTAAGGTCATCAAAAAACCCAGCCTGTTCAGCGCTCTCAGCTACTCAGTCAGTGATGCCACTGCTGTAATGCAAAGCCAAATTAGCTGTTGGGGGAAAACACTGTTATTGACAAACACGAGTGGAAGTACGCTATTGGCTTTATTCTGAAGGTTTACAGGGAAATTCAGGTAGGATTACGCTGATCCTCCACTTGTTTGTTTAAAGCACTAAAGTATTTCCCACGGGCTACAAACTATGGTTTAACACAACAAGCTGCAAAAAAATGTAGCTCTACCTGGTAAGAACTGCTACTGATCAGACTCTCTAGAAAATGACTACTTAAAATAGTGCTACTTAAATGCTTCTCATTTGTTGCAGGTAGGGGAACAAACAACCAGAATCCATATTTGACAGTCTGCAATGTTTATGAAAACATATTTAAATATAACAAATGATCTATGAAAAAATGCCCACTGTAGCTAATAAGACCAAGGTGCCTACCTAAATGTCATTCCTGAAGTGTACAGAGGGATTGCTGAATGCACAGGAATAGGGAATTTCAATATTACACTAGGCATTAAAAAAAAAAACAAACAAACATAATAATAATAAACAATAAAAAACGTTTTCAGCAAGTCAGTGGTTTTGACACAGACGATGTACAATTTATCATACAATTCTGAATTAATCATGTGCCAACATGAGAAGTATCATGAATTTAAAGTTAAAAAAAAAAAAAAAAGAGAAAAGCTAGAAGTTGTAATTCCTATTTGGAGATCTAAACAAAAATGAGGAGATCTGTGCAAAAGGAATCAAGTGCAGAAGCTGACTGGATCCTTGGCCAAAAGCACTGCCTCTATCTGCCCAATATGTCCCTCAAGAAATCCAAATGGCATCCTAATGACTGTACTTTGAGGCATCCATGGGAAAGCATAAAGAAATAAATGCTACATGCTTGACTTTTGGTATTTCAAATACAATTTCCTTAAGTAAATCGCTTTCATTTATTCAGCAATATGTAGCTTAGTAGAGTTCAATGCTGTACTAACAAAAAAACTCAACCGGAGACTTCAGCAAATCTGCCGTTTTTTTGAAAAGCACATACAATCTGCAAAATAAAAGGCCAAGCTTCCAGCTAAAGAAGAGATTTTAAACAATTACCAAAGCGGGATAGTGATATCATAAAGGCAATTTCTGCGCTAGCTTGTTTTCTGAAACTCTCTTTGCCTCTGAACAGCTAGAACAGATAATAACTATTAGTAAATCAAACTCCTGCAATATCCAGCTGTGTCTCACACATTTACATACAGATAGAATGGGTATATGTTTTTAATATGTATGCGATACGTACTTTTACCACAGCTGAAGTGCATGTACAAAGGAGGAGGAGAATGGGAATGGAATCAGCATGAGATAATAAAGTGGCCTAGATAAAGTATTAGCCAGCGATTGATCTCAAACAGGGGATGTTGCTTCTCTCTGACCTGATTACTTACTATGCATAGATTCCATTAAATAGAGCTTAGAATGGAAAGCTTCTGAAAAATACCGTAAATACAGTCAGATCTACAGCTTCCTGAGCCAAACCAGCGTGCGGATGCCTACCCATACACTTGGCACAAGCAGGAGCTCGAACCTTCCCCGTGCCGCCACGTCGCGCTTGCAAACTGCACGCACCCCACTCGTGCCTGTCCGTGCTTCCCCAGCAGCCTGGCTTGCAATGCCAGATGGCTCCGTGGTTTAAATGAAAACGGGAAGTTCACGGAAAAAAATAATCTTTACAGAGAAGAACTGCTGAGATCTTGCTTTTCTGGTTGGAAGGGGAGGGAAGAGAGATGGAGGAATACACTAAGATGTGAAGATTTCCATGGTGCTGAAACAGGAGCAGGTTCAATTTAATTGACTCTATGCCTTTCTTGTCTTAAGAAGGAGCAAATTGGAGACAAAAGAGCAGACACAGTAAGAACAATGTTCAGAATAACCACTGGTGAATTATAAAGATCATTCCTTCCCCAGAACGGACAATTTTCCCATTGCTTGGTGAAATTACTTTTTTTTTTTTTTTTTTTTAAACACTCCTGTGGAAAAAGTATGCTAATTGGAAATACTTTGAATCAACTAAATTGCTGATTATGTATACACAGAGAAACTGGTGTTACATCATTTTTGTGGACAGGTGTAAGGAAGACTGGGTATAAATAGAGGAAGTTATTTTTTGTCAGCTGTTACGGAAATCTGGTGTTCGCTTCCACAAGAATACCTATGGTACTAGAAAGCCTGATTTTATACAGGAATTTCATACAGCCTTGGCTTTGGCCCTGTTTTCTAACAAAATGTGTGTAGTGACTTTTATAAAAAGAAAAAAAAAAGGAAAAAAAAGGAAAAAAAAGGGCTTCTTAGCATGATAGACGGGGTAAATCCACCCCTGATGTAACCCTGTGACTTCACTGGAGTTGCCAATCTGGCTCTCCAGGTATTGTTAGTTGGCTCTTAAAATGCATTTAACAATTCACTGATTATCAGGAGAGCAGAAAAAGATTGATGTTCTGCTCCCTTCATTTTGCTTCCAGTCTTTAATTATACTAAATTGGTTACAAAATAGTGACTTCCAGTACGGTTAATGTCCATAGGGGAGAAAACTTGCACTCCGCTGTTTTGTCTGAAGCTAACGATGATTACACGTTACACCTTTCGTCCTTGCTAGTACATTTCAAAACAAACAGCGAACAATGTGAAATCCTGCTCTCAGTGAAATCAACGGTAAGCTGACCTTGAGAGGTCCAGGATTTCACTGATAGTATCTGCATCACTCTACCTGCTACTGCTAGTTAACACAGAGATAGCTGTCAGAATTACAACAGAGGCTTCAGAAACAGAAGATGGGGAATTAGAAAGGCTATTGCGGTCACAAATTCCAGAATTCAGAGGATGTTTAAAGGTTTTGGCCCCGTTTTCCAGCTAAGCATGGAAATGCACATACACATATGTATGTTCTGATATGCTTATGTACGTGTATTTATTGCATATATATGCAAATGTATGTATGCATATAAATATCAGAAATGAAGTGCTCCTTGACAAGGCTGGGTCAGTGCAAGAATGCAAAGGACCCGACCAGAGAGCAACTACTGAGCTAGCAGAGAGCCTGCTGCAGAAAAGCACAGGGTGCTCTGAGCCCATCCGGCTGGGAGAGGGAATTTAGGCCAGCTTATGAGGGTCAGCCACATTGCAGGCAAGGACTGGGTCACTTCTCTATTTCAGCAGCAGTCTACTTCATGCTTTAGTATTTGCTGTTGCAAGTTCATTTATAATTGAATAGGAAGTAGCATGAGGGAAAAAATGTGTTAAACAAAAGATTTTGTTTAAAAAGTAGGAAGGCTTTTTTTTTTTCTTCTCTTTTTTTTTTTTTTTTTTTTCCTGGGCTGCTATAATTTTAAAATTATTTTACAAAATACCTCCTTAAAAGGGGACTAGCACACTCCAGGGCATGTAGTTGTAAAGATAAATCTGTGCACTTCCCTGGTACTGCAGGCACTCACCCTTTGGCCTCATTTTTATGACTCTACACCCTGGAGTGGTGTTATTGCTTACAAACATACATATATACTTATGGGGGTATGTGCGATCTGCAGATGTTTTATTTATAAGTGGCAGGCCTATTGCATCACTGAAACATGCATTTACAAACAGATACAGGTTTTATGAAACCCTATTCCGTTGTTTTAATAGCTAAGCTATCCAGCCATAGCATAATAGTGCACAAGGTAAATGTGTCTACATCTCTAGAACCTGTTCCAAGTTTTCTCAGATGTGACTAACTGCAAGAATTTTCCAACCATCAAAAGTTAATAAAAAAGACAAAATAAGGCAGAGTAAGCCTTTCATACGAGACACACACCACCACAAAGTGGAGGGGGCTCTGATAAACTTCAAGGCCTCATTTTGCCAAGGTATTTAAGCAGGTGCCTAACTTCAAATGCAGATCTATTTAAGTTAATATCCTTAAAATGAGATTCACAGTTAAATACTTTACTAAACAGGGTCTACACTGAGACTCGTCTGGATTGTGAGATATCTGCCCCAGGGCATCTGTGGAGATTAGCCTTTAACTAGAGAATCGCTGCAGTAAAAACAATTGTTTATTTTACTTGTAATTCATAGCATGTAAGCAAGAAAGGAAATGACGCAAACGTGTTCCATATCTTGTTGAAGTCTGCTAAAATTATTCCTACCTATTCAATGCACAGAAAATAAATTATAATATTTTTACATAAATCTGGAAGTGACAGGAAACATAGCACATACAAAAAGTAATGAAACACTTGAAAACCAAAGATACTTGATGTGAATCAGAGGAGACTACAACTCCTATCTCCCATATAAATTATTGTAAATACTTAAAACAATTGTTTGATTCTGTATTTTTCTAGTAGCTTAAAAACAGTACTCTGCACTAAATGCACAGCCACAAGGGACCAGCTTAAGAGCAGGTACCCCACTATTGCCTTACTGAAAAATGACGTTTGCTAGAAAAAGAAGTGGTCTCTGAGCTCAGATTCCAACACTGAGAGCCTTTCTATGGAAAGACCAAAGCAACATATTAACTCAATCTTCTGTAGCCAAACTGATTTCATTTTACATGAATATAAGTGAAAACAGTAGCTTCTGCATTTCATTAAAAATACAGTATTTTAACCACATCCCCTGTTTTCAATCTTCAGATTTTGAAAGGTTAAGACTAGCAAACGATGACAAGGAGTGACCTACATTAAGCTGTAATCCCTGGACATACAAACTGAAAAAAATGTGTATTAAGCATCAAAATCGCTTTGATTGAAACTTGATATGGGCTGTGAAAGTTCTGTATTAACTCCCCAAACCACAAATGAAGCTTTGGCCACAACAAACGTAACAGCAAAACATCCATTAACTTGAGCAGAATCAGAATCCCACCTTTTGTTTGGGTGTTCTCTTTAAGTGTGTAATTGCTGCACAGGCCAGAAACAGTTCAGATTTAAATTTGTACATGCTGAATAAAAAACACAACACAAAAAATGGCAAAAACTCCACTTCCCTATACATTAATAAAAAGCATTCATACAAAAACCACACTGGAGGGCTCTGAAGTTTTACTTACCATTAAATCTTCGGGAGCTGGTCTTTCCTTTGGTTGCTTTTTCATGCTGTGTAACATAAAACAAAATGTTCATATATAAACAAGTGTTTATTTATTCCATTTGCTTAAATAGTGAAGACATCCTCTCTTAACAGAGACAGACTGTGTCTAGAATTTCAATGTATTTCTTAACTTTATCACATACCAACAGAAGACAGGGCTCCTAACGGTGGCCAAGATGTTAATCAACTTCTCCTCTCCTCTCTCTCCCTCGTGGTCAGTGTTCCTCTATTATTTTGTTGACTGTTAGCCAATTTTCAATTTTCTGTATGTACATATGTCTTTGAAGTTCTCTACAAATGTCTAGGTTTCATTCATCATTTTTGAAAGACATCATACCTACTAATGCCTTCCTCTCAATGAGACGTAGAGACAACAGTTTCCCTTTTATTTATAGGTCTACGCTGCTTGTAACCATGAATATGTGTAAATATGAAGATCATTGAAAACCAATCAGCTCAGAAGGTATAATAAGTTGATTCTCATTTTGCTAGGGATTATTACATAGCTTGACATAACATATTATACAAACAGGTGGGAAATTTAACTCTAACACTAAACAGCTTCAGGAAAACACACAATACCCTGGGGTTTCTACCTTAATTTTTTCACATTCATTTCCATTACACTGCAGGGTGATAGTTCATTACACAGCATTAAGCTGTTTATAAGATCATGTTTCTCATCCAAATAGTCCTAGTTTTCTGTGCAACAGGTGCAATTAGCTATTGAAGACTGTGCTTAGCTGCATGAAGGAACACAATAACATGGCACAGAGGTGACCATCAGGAGCTGCCTACTGACTAATTGGATTACATCCAAACAGCCAGTGTTTATGGCGTATCTGGTATAAAGTCATAATGTCTGATATGCTGCTCACTTGACATCTCTAATACTTACTAGAAATTGATTGCTTAAATAGCATTCAGAGTTTGCTTTTTTAAACAGTAACGCCTTCTTCTAAAAAGAGCTGTGTGCTCTACAGCCTACATAACACTGTATCTAAAATATTAGATAATCCACGATGCAGTTAGGTTGCATTAATGATACGATTTACCTTCCCTACAAATAACTACACGCACCTCAAATAATGCAGGCATGAGCAAGTAAAGCAAGCTGTCTGACGAGTAGGTTGGTAACAGTTCTAATCTGACAGTCCAAAGTAGCTGCGTCCCCAGGGAAAACAAGGCTATTAGCCACCATCAGTTATGCTTCAGTTTGACATCTGTGGAAATTTTAACACAGGTTATCCCTCCCCCAGCCTCAATAAGATTTTTTTTTTAATTTTTTTTTTTTTAAAAAAAAAAACAACAGCCTGTCGTTACTTTTTGAAGGGATTAAAAACGTACAGCTTCATGCACATCAGTTGTGCTGCAGAATCCCCCGAATGGAGGTGCTCTTTGTAAACTGAAACTATTGAAAAAGGAGGCCTACGTTATGCAAACTTGAATTATTTATTTGCTTTAATTAACTGATCATCAGACTGCTTTTTGTTTCTGTATTGATTGTTACATACTATGTCAGACCTGGAAGGCACTCTCTCCTATGTTAGCTATTCAAAACAGAAATATTTTAGATGGCTTTTTCTGCAGTGGCTCTCGCACACAGTACAGAGAATTGGAAAACGCTGTGAAGCTTGACCTACAGATCTGCGTGGAGCCAAGGGTTTCGAGTGCCTTGTTTTCGCTGAGAAAACATCCCTGAAGTAGTCCTCTCGTCCACGCGGCTGCTGCTCAGTGGCACACACTGAGATGGCTCCATCTGATTTAGCACAGCTGAGCATCCTGGAAGTGCATGCTCACAAAAGGGATGCTTCTCTGTCAAACAAATCCTAAATGTACAAAATTCAAGCTTGTTTTTTCTGCCATACATAAATGACTGCCCATTATTATTTTTTTTTTTAAAGTGAACGACAGTTAAAAAAGATTTTCCCTTCACTCTGTTTCTTTAGGATAGCTTACCCATAAGACTTTTATTCTCCTGTCACTAGAGAAGTGTATTCTTTATTCTACCAATTCCTCCTCGCCTATTCTCCTTTAATTTAAATGGTCTTCAATGAACTATTCAGTTTAAGGAAAGAAAATATACCCAATGGTGTGTTTTAAAATACGATTCTCAGTAAAAATTACTTACTGAAAAGCCAATGAATTAATCAAGGCTACTTGCCTTTCTAAACATTGTGGCAATTTTATAAGTAATATTTTAAAAAGCCCTAAATAATGATATTATACACCTGGGTTTTTGTGGCCTCTTTACCCTCAGATGAATTCTTAAGAGTCTCATTGCACAAGACTGCACCCACATCCAGGGCAGGTTTATTAAAACAGGAAAAACCCTTGTAAGTACTTTTACGACCCTTTGTGTAAATAACGTTTACATAATTTAAACAGTTTGCTTAGCTTTGCTGCCCCATCTGCCCAAGGCCCCCAAGTCCCTCTTCTCTCAGAAAGGATGCAAGGAAAGCCATAAGGTCTCGCAGAGCTGCAGAGTTAATGGCATGTATCATTTACATTGAGGGCATGGCATGTTTGCAAACTGAGCTTACCATTGAGTGATGAAGTGTACAAATGGCTCAGAGAACTCCCCGACTGGAAGGACGGGCGATTCCTGGGATTGGATTGAAACAAGAAGCAGAGTCAGAAGCAGAGAAGACAATTTTTTAGAAGGAGAGTAATATAACAGCGACAACAACAACAGCCAAAAAAAAAAAAAAAAAAAGGAATCAACAAAGCCTCCTTTTCACACAGAGAATTTGAGGGAGAAAGGTACAAATTCTTCCGAGAATGTGTTATAAAACACTGAATTTCAACTAATGAGTATTACACAATGGGTAAAAACATGTGGAAAGACACTGAGGGGAGGTGAAAAAAGGACAATGATAGCCACAGGGTAAAAAGGAAGGTAGGGAAAGTGTAAATGAGAAATTAATGATTATTTAAGTAACACACAAATGGTCTTGTAATTAACAAAGAGCTGTGAAATTATTCTTGTGTTGACCTTTGTTTCTTTCACTGCATTTGCTATTTATTTACACTCATGTTTATTTACACTTATTCATTTTAGAGGCTCTCCTAATTCGCAGTCTGTTCTAGATTTAAAAGATGAAATAATTTTTAGGGGGAAAATATGCAAGATTTACCAGTCTAGTGAAAATAACCACTCCGTTTTTATGAAAGAAAAAAAAATTAAGAGCACAAGGAAAAAATATAGAAATGGGGAACAAACAACATCACCATTTGCAAAGAAGGGCTTTACGAATTTAGGAGTTTTTCCAAGAATGACAGAGAGCTCCACTGTGTTTATAGTGTAACAGCTCAGGATGTAATGAAATTACACTGCAGAGTACTTTAACAGTGTCATCTCATTAGACCTACAGTTGGAACAAGAGAGCCACATAAAACAGGCAGCTGCAAATGACTCCATTCTCATCTATTCTCATTTGCTATTAAAAATACCTTTCGGCGGCTTTTTTCCTCCCTGACATCCCTACACAAAGTACCCTGCAAAGTATGATACATGCACCTATTTAAATTAACAAAGGAATGACTTATTTTAATCTCACTGTGCTTTGGAGTGCTTTGGCCATTTGGATGAGCAATATATCATTACATACAACCTTCCAGCGCTGCAGGCAAGAAACTCAGAGCGTGCAGCATTTGGTGGGAGCCAAACAATTTCTCTAGCACACAACTGTGTCAAATGCATGCATGTATTCATTATTGAGAATGTGAGGAAATAGCTTTGATGTAGTGGAAAAAAGAAGATGATAAAAGCACCTCTGCAATGTGTGTGCCATTATCAATGGTGGCAGATAGACACAACTGCAGAGCCTCCTATGTGATTAGTAAATATACATATAATTGCTGTGGCCAATTATCAGAAAAATGAGATCGGTAATTACAAGACAGAAAATTAACTAGAACTCTTATTAAGGCTTTGTTTCCAATTCAAACAATTGGAAACTGCTGGAAAATACAATTAAATCAAAAGTAAGTGAAGAGTAAAAGGAGAAGCCAAAATTGCTTTACAATTTTCAAAGAGTTCTATTAAATACAAGGACTGTTTGATATACCATGCCCAAATTCTCTTTGAACTTAGCCCGGGCGAGGGAGAGGTTATTGTTTCCAAACTTATAAATGACATCAATATAGGAAGGTTTGTACTGGAGAGCGGAAGGAACACAAGGAAATAAACAGCGCAATTAAACTTTCTCCACTTCAAAGGACCGTGCATGAAAATTATTCATATTAATACAGAGAACGCAGAGCCAAATGTCAGGCTTGCTTCCACTGCGTGGAGCCCAGCAGGTTTAGCCTCTCCCCATCCTTTTCTCTTGTCCTGCAGAAGTCTTCCCCTCGCTGGCACCTGGGGTGGCAAACACCGCCGTCCCCAAGATGGACAGAATCGGGGCAGGAGCATGAGAAAGATGCTGGGCACATGTTACAGATCACTGAAAATTGTAAGGCGAAGCTACTGGAGCCCTCTCCGTGGGGAAGTGGCCCTGCCTGGCGATGTTCCCCCGCTGTTTCAGCACAATGGGAGCGAGGAGCTCCTCGCGAGCATCCCTCTGGCGGGGCTGCTGGCGCGGATGGTGCGCGCTGGGGGAGCAGGACGGGCACGCGGCACTTCGCACCAATTTGGTAGGTGATAATTTCTGCAATCGCAAAGAGATGACGGACCCCTAATAGAGTGAAGCTTCATTATGAGAGCTGAAGAGAGGCTGACGAACTGCTCTGAAGCCATCAGCCTCTCGCTTGGGCTGCACCAATCAAAGACAGCGGCAGGGACCAGGCCATGAAGACCCACACGGGTGCCTTCATTTGGTGGCTTTTGAACTACAACACAGCCAGAAGATGAGGTGCTCCGACACAGGCATGCAAGAATATCTCACCGACCCCAAACACTACATTTTGGCACAGCTTTCTGTCAAAACTCAAGCATTTTAACCTCATCTGGGCCTAGCTTCTTCAGCCCAGGCCTGGCAGACATGGCCAGGTCTTTGCTGGCCTTCCTTCTGGAGCTCAGGAAGAGATTGTGGAAGCAGGGAGATAAACCTGGATCTCAGCAGTATGAAAACACGATGCTTTCATGCAGCCTTCCCAAGGATTTCAGACTGCACGTCCCACCCATTTGTTGGTCGTTCACTTGATGAATTGCGAGTCTTTTGGGATGATACATCGATCTCAAGAAAATACTCGCTAGGAAGTGTGTTTGAGGGCAAACAGATCCGTGGAAATAAATAATTCTACTCCAGTAAATATGAGCCAATTCTTACTTTACAGCATTAGGTAAGTCAGGGGAGGAGGCTGCAGATTTTGGTTTTAGGTGAACCAGGAAAGCATGGGCTCTCAACTACTTACAAAGGTAAATGCTGAAAAGTTCCTTTTTTAAAACAACTTCAGGAACAGAAAACATCCCTTCAGTTATGATATCTACCTGGGGAAACCGGTGACTGAAATATTTCTGTTTCTGCCGTTGTTCTATTCAAGAACATTTGAGTAGTGGAAAGATGAGAGTATTTTGTACTTTGAGCTATTCCAGTGAAAGACGTGTTCCTATTGCTGCCTCTGGAACTCGAGCAATTGCGATGCTGTTGCATCCGGTATAAGCAAAATTTTCCCAAACTACACAAAATAAGTACAGCCTGTATTTTATCATGATGTTCCTCAGACTATGACTCTAGCTGACTCTCAAAGGGATGGGAACATTTCGTTTTCATTAAAGACAACATATTTAACCAATATCTTGAAGAACAATATATTGTAGATGCTGCTAAAATGGCAGTAGAGTCACAAATGGTTGCAAGGGGCAACATACCCATTGCCTCTTACATCCCCTGGCTGCTTATTCCCAAGGCTGGCTATTGTCCCAAGCCCCCAAGCAACATTTCTGCAACTGGGATCTGCTGTAGCAGAAGACAGGATCAACCTCTGTGATTTCTCTGTGATCAGCCTCAAAACCAGCCGAACCGTGCACATACGGTGCGAACGGGGAAGGGCAATAGGAAAAAAAGTTTGAGTGATGCCTTTGCCTTGTGAATAATGAACAGTTCAAGAAGGTCAACCCATTACAACTGAAACCGTTTAATTATTAATTATGCACAATCTATGAGCAAAAGGACAAGTTCAGAATGTTTAATGTGTGGTAACTCCGACTGGACCCTCTCTTGGCATTTTGTTATTAGCACTTGTCAGCAAGGTGCTCAGGCATAAAGAAAAAAGCACAGCGGCAGAAAATCTGAGCTAGCAGGAGAAGGGAGGGCTTTAAACTTCAAACACTGATCCTAATACTTAATTTATGGAGTGCCAATGCTCTGGTATAAACCTTATTGACTTCCAAGAGTTAGGGGAAGTCCCATTATTTAGACAAAGATGTGGGAAGATGAACACTGTAACAATCCCTTCAAAAGTCCTTTCTTTTGAAGGGACTGATGACATTACTATCTGCATCTTCTTTTTTTCCCACCCCCACAGGTCTGAACAAAGAGTGAACAACCTAGTAATGTGTCCAGAAGCCAACCAATCCTTTCCTGTCTGTGCAATAAGAGTTCAAATGAGAGGTGTAAGCATTATTCTCACCTGTTTCTCAAATCTGCTATCCGAAATGTCTGCTGATCTGTTTTGTTCCCATCAAGCAGAGCAGTAGCAGAGATTCTGCTGAGGCTCAGGGAAAAAATAATGTACAGCAAACTCACAAATGATGGAAAGAAGAATAAATATGGATGAGGCACCTTCCTCTCCTTTCTGTCCAACTTGAAGGTTTCCCTGGGTAAACCCAAATTCAAGCAACAGATACAGCTCACAAGTAGTTTTGCCTCCTCTTCTGCTAACTCCCTCTCCACGAAGGGTTAAAATTCCCCATTCCCCACAGCTCCAGAGCTACTGCGATTTTGCAATACTCTCTCCTCAGTGTGCGTGCTTGTGCAGAAGGAAATGCCATGGTCCTATGGCTCTATGGCCACAAGAGGGAAGTTAGCAGAACCGAGTAAACCGAACTTCAGCTACTCTCTCCTCTGGGTTTCCCCAGCACACCCTGTCTTTGAAATTATCATCTCCTCTGGGCAGATATTCCTATTCTGCAACTTGTCCATTGATGCTGAAATGGCAGTATTTAATAAATCATGTGTGCGCTTTACAAAGCATTTTTGGCTTATCACTTCAGCCTAGACAAATCTCTAGGACTGAAGAATTTGTATGCACTCCTGCTTCCCTGTTGCTAAAGCTTTCAAATAATACCCTTACTTGTTTTTTACTTTGCAGCCAAATAGTGATTTTTTTTCAGACAAACTTAAGTTTTAGCTGTACCAGAAATGCTGCCAGTTTCAATTATGTGTAATAACCGCACTGCAGTTACAGAGCTGTTTCAACGAGAACAGCAAATTACAATATTGTACATGTTCAGATTTACTCCTTCAAGGTCAACTTCCTTTTACAGCATTCCTAAAAAAAAAAAAAATTCCATTGCTGACTTTTAGCCAATCTACTTCAAAAGCCCTGCACCAGCCTAATGGCAGGTGAACTCTTACAAGTAGCAAGTCTGCAGAAAGCAATGATGTCTGGAGGGGGCTCAGAGGCCCAGACTTAAAAGAATTTCTGGATTGTCCCCATTATACTCCCACCCCTAGCAGGAAGGTGAGAGATGATTACATCTCTGCGCCAGGTCGCTTCTTGCTCTTTTCTTAGTAGCAGATGCCAAATGTGACAAATTATACGTGGGGGCATTTTGGTGTGAAGTTCCGTCTGCTGGGATTGGAGTGTCAGCAGTAAACTCATTTATTTCCAGATCTCTAGCTGGACTGGAACCAAGGTCGAAAGGCCAGTGTTTTATCCACCGAAACCCTCAGCCTACCTCTAACACCTCAAATCACGTGAGAACCAGCTATTCTCTCAGGCAGAACTACCTGCACCCCAAGTTCTTGAAAATACACCGTATGAGTAACCTACATTTGTACGGGAGGCACGCAGACATTCGTGGTTAAATTCGTCAGCAGGTACTTGGAGCTATTGGCTTGTCACTTCTGCAACACTGGCTGCCGTGGGATGTTTTTCAGAGCCCAGGACAGGCAAGGAAAGAAGCCGAGGAGTGTAATTAACATTAGGAATAATCTAGAGTGTACAACATGACATTTTCTACCTCTTACCAAGCTTTGTACTTGTTAGTGAGGCTCTCTAAAGGGCCTTGCAGATAAGCGTACAGGTAGCTGGAAAACAGGTTAATCCTTTAACCGTAACTGTAATTGCTTTCTCTCTAAAACAAACATAAGAATTTTTTCTTCTCATTGCTGGTCTCTTGTCGATCATAAGCTAGCAGAGCACAGCAGTGTTTTGGGTAGATACACACACATACGCACATTTCAAATAGCTAAGGCACAGCAGCATGAAACGTAGCCTCTACCTGTTTGCACCAAAGGGACTCAATTGAAAAACTAAACCCATTTATTGTTCCCTTTTTCCTCTGTACACTCCCAATGCATTTTTATTGCTTTTTCATAAAACACTGCTGCAAATAATCAAGCATGACCATTGACATCCACAAGATTGAGTTTTAGGAACCATTAAATGAGCTTGCCCTCTTGGGAAGGTTCTTGCTCAGGTTGGTCTAAAGGTAATTATTCAGCAATTCCTACCTGTGGTTTTACCTTGTTCCTATATAAGTCCCTGAATCTCATACACTAGTAAGGTCACAGTTTTTGTCTCAATAAAAGCATACCCCAAAACAACTTATCCACAGGACAAATTACGGTGGATATGCGTACACATGCACACACACGTGGGTATCCTCTAACACCAGCTTTTCTTGTATGGAAACCTTCAAAACTCCAGAAATTTTCAGGGATAAACAGAGATATCCATACATTCGAATCAATTCATGAGAATCTAAGAAGAAATTCCCAAAGAAAAACCAAAATCTTGTTTCATTCAGAGCCTGTCAAGTTTTCTACTTTCTTTTTATAGAAAGAGCAAAATGTAGCACTGATGCATAAGGTAAAGAAATTCAGCACTCAAGAGGCAATGGTCTTCATTGTGTTATTTGATCAAGCTGAACATACTGTGAATTTTTAAGGCTGTGCTGTAGCAATAAATAGAGGGATGTATTTAACCAGGAGGAAAAAAGAAGGAACAGAAATAACTATATAGGATACATGTATTAAGTCCAAGTTGTTTTTCCCATGAAAAAATTTGAAAATTTATCGACACTGAAATGCTTCATGGCTCAACATTAACACTATGCTAACATTAACTGATGCTGCTAAATGTTTCTAGAGTATGAATTTAAAAAGAAAAAAGAGGTCTTTGATTTGTGAAGTTTGTAAAGTCCTTGAGCTAGATTAAACTGCAGTCTTGTGAGACCGAGTATCTCTGTGGGGGCACTTAACAGAAATGTTCAGGAAACTCATGGAAAGCTTCTCACTACTCACTCATGAAGCTGTCACGGTAAGGATTCACGAGTACAACTAATTAATTTTTCTTTTAAATTTCTGCCTGACTCATCAAAATATGAAGATTTTTCAATGCTGTCTCCTATGTGCAAAAATAGGACTTGCTCTTGAAAGCCTTTCCTCCTGAAGCTTCTAATGTAATTAATTTGGATGTCCACTAATCCCAGTATTTTAACTAAAATTGATGGACAAAAATAAGGTTCTTTTTTTCTACTCACTTGAACATATTAAAAAAAAAAAAAAAAGCCAAAACCAACACCTAAGACACTTACACTGAGACAAGCTATGGAAACTTTGAAATCAAAATCAATATGTTTCAGATTATGAAGAAGAAAGGGTTACAAACCAGAGCTGATGCTTAACTACAGAGCTTGTGACCACAACTGCTCCAGTACAGAGAAACCCAGTTTACAGCAACCACCCAAGGGGCTGGCAATAATTGGTTTCCTAGTAGGGATACTCTAACTAAATAAAGGTCAAACAAAATAGCCCTGGAGAGCTTAAGGAAAATTTGAAGTAGTTGCTTAAATCAGGAGGGCAGCATACTGGATGCATTCCACAGGGCAAGTTTTGTTTATCCAGCCATCTCCAGCTACAGAGCAGCTACCTGCCAAGCCAAAAACCACAGGACGGAAAGGATGGGAAGCTGACGTGCTGAAAAACGGAGAGCTGTCGGGTTTGGCCTTTTGGGATCTTCATCTGCAAGCCTGCAATCACCTAGGTGTTTTACTAACTGCTGATCTGACTGGCAATCAGGAAAAATGACATTTTTAGAAGGTTTTAGAAATACTGCATCTGGAACACAACAAGGAAGCAACTAAACAGTAATTTCCGACATCATACATGTTGACACCAAGATAACAGTGAAATGAACAACTACAGGTTGGGAGAAGCTCGAAAACAATGCCACTTTTCTGCAAAAATACCCTACGATCATAGCCCTGTTTTTCCTGAAAACTTAAACCTGCCTTCTGCTGCAGGGTTGCAGAGCCCAGTAACCCGCTGCTTACCGAACTGGACATTTACAGCACCCTCATTTACCTTTTAAACTTAGAGTCTTCTAATGCATGAAAAGGAAAATGCACAATTATAATCAAAGCTATAGTTCTCATAATCTCTGCTCTGAAGTGGAATTTGATTTACTGGGTGATTCTTGCAAACATCAGCTAAGTGAGCACAAAACCAGACCATGCTGGTGCTTGGGAGGTTGTTGGAGATCTGAAGGCTGGGCAGGGGGCAGTTAAGGTGTTTTGTCAATTAAAAAATTGTGGGAGGAATTCTGAGACTGTGAGCAGCAAGAGAGGTTAAAGAGCACACTAATTTTAATTACAATCTTCAGGTTTCAGAGTCAACCCACTAAGTGAAATTGGGTGGCCTGCATTTCTCTGATGCACCACTTCTGGGCCTGCAATATTAACGGCGTTATTCTGGGGTTCTGCTGTTTATATTTCTAATTTATTGCCTGGAATAGACTCAGACGATACAAACTTCTTTTTTTTTTTTGTGCACCTAGAGCTTTTGGAGCATGGTCCTGTTGCTGAGTAGACTGCATTGCGAATTCTTTGGCTGCGTGATCCTGAAACACAGGGGCACATCTAGGACATCTTCCAAGCCAGGCAGTGGCTCCTGCTTCCAGCAGGACTCCATTCTCCTTCATGTTGGAGTGTTTCTGGAAAGGCTCTGCGCACAGCAAGCGATGCATGTCCTTCCCAATAGGGATTCATCTGCTCCGCTCAGTGCTTTCCATATAACATTTCGGTGAGTTGGAGACAAACTAAGTTGAGTGCTAGAATATTAAATTACTCTCAGATCTCAAATAACAGCAGACTGCCTTTATTGCTGGCTGTATTGCAGGATGAACTACATTAACAACTAGTTTATCCTCATCTTTGGACCAGAAGCAGGAGTCTTATCATGGTGGGAGATGCTGCTATGATTAGGACTGTTGCTTAAATGAGCGTGTCTTATTTGTAGCTGGATCAGATTTCACTGTAAGTTACCACATGTTAAAAAATAAAGGCCCTGGCAGGCACGCATCCTATTCATACAATGATTCTCGCTAATTTTGGCATTAAAAAAAATCATCCCAGAAACAATGTCATTAAAAGCCCGATAACATAATTTAACAAAAATTTGTCAGGCACAGTTTACAATGCTTCTCAAACCACTTGCTCATTCTGCAGAATTTCTGCAAAGTAAATTTAAGTCCTAGGAAACAAACAGGTAGACTTTTTAAACTGCAAAAGTCACCTGTTATGTCTCACATATTTCCCTGAGAGTTTAAAGAAAAAGACAAAAGGCCAGCTTAAAAAATCTCACTGCTGCAGAACATCTAAAACCTCCCATGGATGGTTTTTATTCCATCGTGTGCTACCTTACAGAGCATGATGAGTCCATGATACATAGGTAGTACACAAGCAACCTCTTAACTAGTTCAGTCTTCGACAAATCTTATGAATTAAGGATGATTATGAATGAGCAGAACATTAACTTTTGGATTACCTCTGTATTTTGGTAGAACGTGGGCCAGTTCTAAAAAAAACAACACATCAACTGCCAATACAATAAGCAACTATTATGAAGAATCAAGGCCTTAATGTTACTTCTTTTTCATCATTTTTAAAGACAACCTGTGTTAGTTTCTGTATATTGAAGTTCAAGAGAAGTTGGATTTTTTGGATCATTTCTTAAGTTAAAAACAGCAGAATAAATTTCCATCTCCCAAAAATATATTGTTAAATTGCTGTTCAAACTGACCAAAACATGAGAAGATATCATTACTTTTCTCTAATCTACTTGTATAATTTTTAAAATAAAATCTATGAAAATGCAGTTCATCACACATACAATGTAACACCGAATTAATGAAGGCAGATGCTTAAGTCTTGTTACTGCCATATTTTTATAAATTACCATCAACACACCTGGTTATTCACTGAATTTAGGCCTCAAATAACGGAAAATAAAAAAATATGTTTCTATCAGGTACTCTGGGTCTATTCAAAGGCCTCTGACAACCACTGTGCCTGCTGTAAGCCTTCCCCACCAGTCTTAGCTATTGGTGCTGTCTCCCCATCTCTCTGGGTGAGCCTGGAGCAAGCCTGGGGCACTGGGGATATGATTCCTTCCTGGGCTCGTATGTTCCAAGCTATATGAAGAGATTAAATAGTTGTGCAAAGAGAAATTTGGTATGAGCTATTTAACCACAACTTTCTGGAGCCAAAAGTCCCAACCATCTTCTGTCACATAAAAAATATTTATTAAGGGACTTGAGAAACAAGTTCTAGGAAACACCCCGTTATAGGACCACTGCTGTGCACTGTCTGCTTGGAGGAAGCAGCAAGCTACAGACCATCACTCCTCGCTGCCATGACCGTCATTAAGTGAGGTGGGGAATTCTGGGGCTGCCCTGGGGATGGGGTGTACAGCACAGCTGCAGGAGAGGGGCTCTGATCCTGCCTCCTGCGAGGTTTAGGACCTCCTTACAGTCAAGGGAAAACTTTGGCCCAAAACCATCAGTCTTACAACACTAAACATTTTTAATCTTTAACACTCAGAGTAGCAACAGCTATAGAGTAGCAGATAGTGCAGAGACTCCCTCTCAAAAAGGTCCTTGCGTAGAAGGATGAGTGTGTATTAGCCAAATAAGCAGGTCCCCAGGATGGGCATCTTGCAAAAGACAAAGCCAAGAGGAAAAAAAAATAAATAGAAGTTGCACAAATTTTGCTCTGAGGTTGTTGTATACAGGACAGCACTGGGGGTGGCAGAAGGAACTGTTGAAGTCAGTGCTGCCCATCAGCTAGAACAGAATAACCTTAATATAAATGTCCTCCAAGACACCATCATGCCAAGAATTTGCACTTCCAGGTGTGGCAGCCACTATCAAAACGCTATATATCTCACTAAATGACCCCCTCACAATACACACGTAGCGAGCAAATAACACTACAGAGCCAATCCATTCTCCTCTTCCCCCCGGGCTCTAAACGTTATGGCACGCAACTTCCATTTAGACATTGAGTGTGTTGCAAAACAAAGCGAGTTGCACTTAAAGAACTTTCAGCTGAGCTATGCTCCGTAACCTGAAGTCTCAACATGCCCACAAGCGCAGTGCTCCCTGAAACACCAGCTCAGGAGAATGATGGCTCTGTGGCATACTGCAGAACATCAAGTAAGTTAAAAGGAGTAAGTACCAGAATGCTAACGTTAAAGCTAGCTTGGCACTCAGATGTCTACACCAAGTTCCTTGGTTAAGGTTTTTGTAAGATGGGCACAATCCCAGTCTTGAAGAAAGTGTGAGAAAGCTGCATGAAGCTCCACCATAATGTGTAGCTCTTTAAGGCTCTGTTTTAGAATATTGAACTCGGATTTAGGTGCTACTATTTAAAA